>NC_133803.1:16742270-18093103 GCF_043250625.1 Sebastes fasciatus | reverse complement strand
AATATGTAAAAAATTATTATATAAAAATTAATAGTATAAGTTGTCAAAAATGTTTTAAAAAATCATAGAATTTATGTTGAAAAAAAGTCATAGTATAGTATGGCGAAAAAAAAAAAAAAGTCATAGTCTAGTATGTTCAAAAAATTAAAAAAAGTCAAAGTATTGTATGTGGAAAGAAAATCATAGTAAAGTATGTGGAAAAAAGGTCATATGTATGTCCAAAAAATTAAGGACTCATAGTACAGTATGTCAAAAAAATAAAAGTCATTCAATAGTATGTCAAAAAAAAGTCATAGTATATTATTTTCGAAGAAATTTAAAAAGTCATAATATATTATGTCGAAAAAAGTCATGCTATAGAATGTCGGTAAAACTTCAAAGTATAGTCTGTCGAAAAATATTACAAAAACTCATAGTGTAGTATGTTGAAAAAAAGTCGTAGTATAGTATGTCGAAAAAATTTAAAATTCATAATATTGTATGTTGAAAAAAGTTATAGAATATGTCGAAAATGTTTTAAAAAGTCAAAATATAGAACGTAGAAAAAAAAGTCATAGTATAGTATGTTCAAAAAATTTAAAAGTCATAGTATTGTATGTGGAAAAAAAGTCATAGTATGCCGAAAAAATTAAAAAATCATAATATAGTATGTTAAAAAAACAAGTCATAGTATAATATGTCAAAAGAAAGTCAAAGTATAGTATGTTGAAAAAATTAAAAAGTCATAGTGTAGTATGTGGAAAATAATTAAAAAAGTTATGGCATAATATGTCAAAAATGTTCTAAAAAGTCATAGTATATTATGTCAAAAAAATAAAAGTGATAAAGTATGTCGAAAAGTCATATATGTAAAAATAATTATATAAAAATTAATAGTATAAGTTGTCAAAAATGTTTCAAAAAGTCATAGTATATATTCTTTCATTATACTGTAGTAACCAAGAATGACTGGTTTGTATAATGTGTGCAATGGTGGAAGTACATAGAAAATAGTGATCCTGGTTCTTACATGTCAACACACTGACATTCTGCACATTAAACACACTATTTATCATTAGTATAAAGCTGGAATTGAATGTCCTCACCGGCTCTGGCACTGAGATGTTGTGCCATGTAGACAAGGATGCCATCAGGTGATAAAGGCTGGAACTGCAGCTGCAAAACAGTCCTGTGTCTGGTACTCATAGGTGGGAATGACATCCACGAAGACTGGTTACCGCTGAAGAACGGATCACTGATGGTCACAGCTGAACAGGTAAAACAACATAGCAGTTAAATAATTGAATAGTGAAGGTGTTGTCTTATTAAATAAATAAAAAGACACATATAATGATACAGTTAGGGTTCAATGGTGCAAACCTTTCTCGCAGTAGAGTCCCGCAGTCCCCAGGGGGCACTGGCAGGTATATCCATTGGGGAGAGGGATGCAGGTGGAGCCGTGGGCACACAGAGGAGGGGGGCTGTGCTCGACATCACACACAGACACCGTCTCAGAACAGAGTGCTCCCTTCCATCCAAATGGGCACTGGCAACTGCAGACGGACACAGTCAGACACTGAAAAGCTTGTAAACACTGTCATTCCTTTTGGCTATACTTGCACTGTGGAACTGCTTTTCTATAGGTTATTGATGTCTACACTGTAAACAATTGCTGTTAATTTACAGCAGGATTTCAACAGTATTAACCTGTTATTGCTAAAAACAGTGCTTTACTGTTAATACAAAAGAAAACCTGTTAAATTACGCTCATAGGCCGTTTTTTAACTGAACTGTAATGCATTCTTAAAAAACATTTAGCACTTTACTGCTGATCAACTGTCTAAAGTATCATCAGTAGCAGTTTCATGCAGTATTTTTTTAATTCTGGGACCTGATCTGCACATGTGAGGCTTGTACATTGTACATGATTGTAAAATCAGTGAATTAGCTCTGTTCTTCACTCACATGTTGTTATGGTTTGCATTCTGTGCTTGTAGCCAGCTATAGCCAGTAATTTTGGGAAAAGTGTCAACAAGTCTATTATAGCCTTTTTCCTAACAAGTGCCTTTAATTGTATTTACTGTGACTATTCCTATGTCTGTAACCTGCTAAGTCTATTCATCTGGGCAAAAAATTATGTTTATTAAAATGTATGTAAAAAAAATACAACCTAAATAGTGCATTAAAACAAATCAGTAAGATAATGTAAAAGAAAGGGGAAAACAGCTATATAATGTATCTTTAAACAGTAAATTAACTGTAAAAATACTGTGAAATTAATAAAATTATATTTTTCATTAACAGTACAAAGCTGTAAATGTCAGTGACAGTATAATAATGTTAATTTTTACAGTAACATAATGGCAACCCTGCTTCCTGTTCTTTACTGTTCTTTTACTGGGAAATTCTTAACAGTGTTAGAGTCAACAATACATATGGGAATATACACATGACATAACGTTGCTGGGTGCACTCAACTCAAATATAAAGCCAGCATGTGTTATTTATGGAGTGGGAATGATTATAAACAAATCAGAAAGTAATCCGAGTAGTGTTTATTTTCACTTACTAGACAGATGAGCCGGAGTCTATGCAAATCCCTCCGTTTCTGCAGTGAACATGAACACAAGGGGTGACTCCACACTGACCCACGCTGCGCCCGAAGGCTGGACGTCCCGCAGGCTGTCCCAGCACTTGGAACTTTCTGTCTCTTCTTGTGCGAAACTGCACATCAAAAATACACCCTTTTGAAAAGAACAAAACAACACCGTCAGAGGGATATCTTTAATTTCTCTGATAGGGGATTATCACAGAAAACACAGCATTCTTCATTTTCCTTGTGTGAAGATTAATGGTGTGCTCACTAAAATGTGATTAATCTGAGTTTCCCACTCAAATAAGGCCACTTAAAAATGACAACAACTCTCAAAATGTGGGAAGTGTTCAAATTTAAATTCTTTGATGGTTGTTTATTTTATCGAGTGAAACCACAGGGTTTTATATTAAGTATACATGCAAGTCTTTATTGGATGTTAACTCTTGAATTTGATGGAACACAATCTCTGCGTTTCACATCCGAGATGTCCAAGTTTTTTAAATCTACGTTTTTTTTCCCCCTCCTGTCATCATGCATCTGCCTCATAATATTTGCTTTTTGCTTTTCACAATGCAATTTTATCAGGACAATATTTGCTTTGGCCTGTACCTGCAGAGCACAGGGCCTTCTATAAATATAAGGCCTGAGCACAAGCCATGTAGTCACATGCAGACTCCCGTCTCTCTGCTGCATTAGTCATTGGCATAAACAGGATGCAGGGGAAATGTCATGCTCATTCATGAATATTCATGGCATGATGCTGTCTTCTTGGCAGACTCGAGTGGTGGTTGCGGTGCTGCAAACATAGACCGTCGAAAAAGCGAAGCAGATTCATAAGGAAGATTACAGAAGGTGGTTATTTTTGTTTTAGCTGCACTCACTGACTCTGAAACCAGAGGTAGCATTAATACCCGTCAGAGAAGAAACTGACCTTGAAATGTGCAGTAAATTTGGTTTTGCAGAAAAACATTTTCTTACAAAAAATTCCTGTGGCAATCTTTAAAAATACTTAAAAAAAAAAAAATGACTGGGGTTCAAAAGGTAAATGACCCTCAAGATCTTTTCGCGAGTCTGATAAAAATATCTGCATCAAAGCAGCATGAGATCAGTTCTTTTAATAGACAAGCTCGACAAACAGAAACTTCCCAGTTTCTTGTTATTTGATCAACAACTCAAATTGAGTAACTGATTTTTTTTTTTTTTTTTTTTACCCAGCAGCC
The DNA here is from genome assembly GCF_043250625.1 of Sebastes fasciatus. Classification (NCBI taxonomy): domain Eukaryota; kingdom Metazoa; phylum Chordata; class Actinopteri; order Perciformes; family Sebastidae; genus Sebastes; species Sebastes fasciatus. The sequence continues at coordinate 18,089,308 of NC_133803.1, read as the reverse complement.
ACTTTACCTCCTCTGCCACCTTTCCACAGGGGAGTGTGGATCTGTTGATAACTGGGAGTGAAGTGCATTATCAGTGTGTTCACTGCCAGCCATCATGATTAGGGCTCGAGGAAGGTCACACAGATCTGATTAGACGCTCATGAGTTCTCATTACATCCTGAGCAAAAAGGTTATGGTGCCACCGGTGTCGCCTGACTCAGGGAGAGGAGTATGACAGTCTGATACAGCATGGGCAAACTGATGCTTCACCATGGCTGATTTGATTTTAGATGGTTTATTTGGCGAGCAGAAAAATGAATTATATGATGACAAATAGGCAAACACGCGAAAATCGCTCCAGTTTTTAAATATAAAAAAGCACTTGTTCACCTCAAATGGATCTGCCATGACATTTTATAATAACAAGCTTCATTGCTGTAGTGCAGAGACTGCTGAATATGGTTATGATGATATTCATAGCTGTTGTCATCATTACGGTTATGGCAATTTTGCTCCACGGCTCCGCACATTAGCGGGCACAATGAATGCTCTCCAGAATACATTCCTACATGGGGGTCACCTGAGAGAAAGCATAAATGATGTTGATGATGACAAAGATGATTTGTCTGGCGCCCTTGTTCGAGTGACTTATCAACAGCGGAATGGATTTGCAATGACGCAAAACTGTACAGCGGTGGGAAGTGATTAAAGGGTGCAGATACAATCAACCTCAAAGTTCTGTTCTGGCCTCATACTGCAATCCGAGCCTGTAACTCCCTTTTTTCATTACACACCTTCCCTCCCTCTGCTTACAAAGAGCCAGGAATCCTGGGAGAAGCTCCAAGCCCCAGTGCTATTACTCCAGACAGCAGTGTGTTGGGTTGTAATAAAGCTGTAGCAGCCTTACCCTGAAAGCCATGACGGAACCTGGATCCAAGTGGCAGTAGTTCAGGAGTGTACTCATTATATCCACCAACAAAGAGCTGGTTGAAAACATTGAGGCCCAGCAGGGGTCCTGGAGTGGATCCAGTTCTGTTACGTTGTCCGTCAACCTGAGAAAGACATAGTAAAATGTCAAAACTAGAGTCTTGCATCTGTAGGCGGCAGTGTGGGAGCACAGTTCATTTAAAAAATGTGTCAAAGTTGACAAAAATACGACATTGGATTGAGCACTGGCAGTGTCCACTTATTAGCCACAGTAGCTACCCATGCTTTTGAACAGATAGTCCCTTGCTGACTCGATAGCATCTCACTGTTGCCACAGATTTTTTCAGCCACACTTAGATGATGTGAACATCCTTTTCCTGATCACTGGACCAAAATGATTGGTTGGTGCAAAGAAACCCGATGTGTTCCCAGAAAACAGTCACCTCACTATAACACCATTTACAAGCCTACCACCACCAACACCGAGCAGGATAGATCTATAGTGTTTGTGTGTTTATGTACACAGTGCAATATATAAAATATATAAAAACTGTACCTTATACAGTCAGGTGACAAATTAAAGGAAAACAGGTGAATAAATGAGTGAAAAGAGGAGGTCGCTGAGTAGTTTGATGGGATGAAATGAGGGAATATCTATACTTCCTCATTGGGCTGTTATTCATTCTGTACATTAGTTTATCGTTATATGCCTCTATATGCAATTTTGTTGCTGTTTGCACTATCTGGTTAGATGCTGAACTATGACGTTGTACGGGTACTGTGTGCAATGACAATACAGGGCGGATCTAATCTAATAATAAAAAAAAAAGAAAGATGAATCAATCTGTGACACCTTATCACAGGTCATGGTTTTAAGCAGTTCAACTGAATCATTTTCCTTCTGAGATTGATTCATTTGAAGGATTTGTAGAAGTCTGAAGACCTTGAATCATTCAGTGTTTCACAAGAAAATGTCTAGATACAGATACAAGTCAGAACAAAATAGCATAGAACCATTCTTAGACAAAATGTTTGACTTTGGGACCCCCTTGACTGGTCCTGACCCCCAGGTTGGGATTATGACTATTATAAAAGAATAGTGTTTGGAGCATTGAAGTTGGCTCGTGGTGGCCCAACACCTTACTGTACAACTTGGTTTCTACAAAAATTACACTTTTTTTTAACACCAAATCACCTTCAGCCATCCGGTTTTCTTGGACCGACCAAATGTGACGGTGTGAATGTTGATCTGGGGGTTTAGTCGATCACTGGCTATGGCTGCTACACCTGATCCAAGGTTGAATTTATGTACAACTCTGCCATTTCGTAGTCCCAAAACGAGGAAGTCATCACCATCATTGCCTGGAAAACACAGTTTGTCGCAAGCAAAGCAGACATTAGTACAGTATATGTATGTATGTATATGTAAATAAATAACATCCTGCTGAACATTCTCAAAACCGACCTCAACAGGAAAAAAGTATTCTTCTTTCATTAAAGGGAACCTATTATGCCTTTGTGCTTCTTCCCATTCCTTCAGTGCATTATATAGTTTTTTGTGCATGTAAAAGGTCTGCAAAGTTACAAAGCCCAAAGTCAACGCCAAAGGGAGTTACTCTTCCCCACAGAAACATTGCTCCTGAACAGTCTGCAACCCCTTGCTTGAGTCCCACCTTTTCTTCCGTAACGTAGTGATGTCACTAAGTAATACATTTGCATAGCAGCTAGTTTGGCACGCCCTCAAACAAAGCTAGTTAGAGCGGAGCTGAAACGGAGTCCAAAGAGGTTTGGTTGACCAATCACAACAGTGGGCCAGCTGACCAATCAGAGCAGACTGGGCTTTCCGGGAGGGCGGGTCAGGAGCTCAAACAGAGCGTTTCAGACAGAGGGTGAAAAGAGGTGCTGCAGCACAGGCGGTATGAGAAAAACAAAGCGTTTTTTTGAACATTAAAGCATGTAAACACGTTCTAGTAGAAACTACAAATACAAGTATGCACTTGAAAATAAGCGTAATAGGTCCTCTTTAAAAACACATTAACACTACCTCTATTACAAAAATAAATTCTCTATTTGTTTGCTTTCAGACTAAATTTAGTATTGTTTTATATTTTGCCTGTCTCCTTGTTTAATTCCATGTAACTTGCTCACTGCAATCCAATAATTAAAGATGCCACTTCACTAAACCAATTATCATACAAATTGTTCACATTCCATCTATTCTTATATTGTGCCTTTGAATTTGTACCATTTCAAACAGTGCTGCTCTCTCTCCTGACACGTGTTTCATTATTCCGATTGTTTTGTTTGCCTCCACCATGATGACTTGTACTCTCAAGAGAAAACAAGTGCAGAACATCCACAAGAAGATCTTTTATTTTTTTAAATTTTTATTATTATTCTTCGTTTGATGAAATATGCCATTGACAATGACACGGCGGTTACCTGCAACCAAATCTGACCCCACAGAAAGGAGATCCTAATTTAAAGTGATGGCTGCTGACAGCATCACATCGCACCTACATCTCAAAGTCTGTTTAATGCAATTAAGGCTGATACTTTTGAGATGCTCGGTTCACATGTTCCTTTTTATGCTTGCAATGCCAACATGCTCTTTTGAAAGTCAAGAACAATAACAGTTTAGCTGGATATCAACTAATTATTGGACTGCATGGAAGACTCATTATTAATGTCTCAAAATCTGCCAAGAAAGAAAATCCTTAGGGAATCCTCTTGATTAGAGGACCTCAGAGGAGAGTGGAAATCTATTAGATAGCACATTACCATACACAGTGGGTGAAATCCCTCACAACAGTTCTTTTAAAATCCTTAATGAAGTTTGACAACTAAAATCCAACTAAGGAGACATCTCGAAACACTTTTCCTCTTTTCATTTGACCGTCAGGATGGTTTTAAATTGCTGTGCGGGTGTCTAGATTGAGCTCACCTTGTCCTTTATGCCCAGCGAACAGTATCAGGTTGTCTTTCACAGCAGATGAATTATTGGCGAGTGTGAACTTCAGCTTGAACTCGTAGAAGAAACTGAGGCTCGGGATGGAGGAATACGCCACAAAGGACGTGTAACCAAACTCATCAATTCCACTGAATCTGGCACGAGTGATATTGATGGCTGCAAAACAAACACATTCATTTATTTCATATTAAAATGTGACGAGTGTTAGCTGTTATCTTTGTGTGTGTGTGTGTGGTTTGTATTGAACAGGTCTTATTCATCATCTCCCTCACAGGTTACCAAAAGATGGCACTATTGCTACACATTACACTCCAAGGGTTAGTGAAATATTTTCCTTTCTGAATGCTATTAGATGATGACCTGTTTTCAAACACTATCACCCCTTCAGTCCTTTTCTATTTTCATTAGTAGCTGTTTAGGAAGGAGTTCTGGCAAGCATGCATTGCTTCATACCCAATGTTCACGAGGGTAGCACAATAATCCCAGTGATATTCAATTACAATCTCAAGTTTACTTATTCAGAATGCATGGCTGATTCAATAATGCTCTCTTGTATTCCATCTCGGCGTACCCATCCACTTGATTTTACACTGGGGACTCAATGTAAATTTCCCCCACGCTCATTCAAAATTACACGCCGCTGTGTTTTTTGTTTACACAGCAGTGAGGATTTAAGCAAAAAAAACAACAAAAAAAAAACCTGCTCTTCTTCAACACCTTGCATATTCTTCTGCAGCCCCAGGCGATGGCTAAGAGGGGTTCAGAGCTTCCTTCTGCAACTGCCCTCAGCTCTGTTTGGCTGCTAAATTATTAATAAAGCTGGAAAATGCTTCTGTTATCATCTGTAGTCTGGTAGAGCTGCTTTTGCCTATTGTTTCACTGAATGGCCTCAGTGTTACATCGACATCTAGCTGTGCTGTGCGTTTGATTTGATCATGCACAATGATCATCTTTTCCCGTAATATCAACTGAGCTCAGACCAGATACAAACATGACAGCCATTATTGCAAAATTAAATGACCTTGAGTGTGTTTTGTAGGAGGCTATTTGCTCTGTTCATGGACGAATTACCCTCGAGCCTACTGTACAAATGAATTAAGTGTCCGAACTGATCTAAACTGATACTTGCTAATTTTAGATGACCAGGAATGAATACAAAATTATGTTATAACAAATGTGATATGAAACTATTCTGTTAGTCAGTAATTGTTTCATATTGAATCATATTTGATATTTCACAATTTGTTATCAAAACTGATTTATTTCTAAACTTAATTTGAGTGCCTATCAGTATCTGTGTCATATTACTTATGTGCAAGCAGCGCACGAAATATCATGAACTGTACCAAGAAAAAACTGCTTTAGTTTCTAACTTTGAGAAGGTCATATTGTTCAAATGTTTGCTGAGACTGTCTTAACTTGAAGCCCAAGTTTGTAATGTTGCTATATTAAAAGGTCTTATTGATAACATTTTTATGTAGATTAATATTTAAAGAAATAACAATAATACATCTACAGAGTTTTTAAAAAGGTACTGAATAGAAGTATAGCTTTCCCTGAAAAAAATGATTGTGAATTAATCATTTAAAAAATGTTGACAGGTCCAAAATGAATGTTTTGTTTATCTCTGTGGAATATATCTGACGTACATACTATTGCTCAAACATACTATTAACAAAGAAGCTTATTGACTGCCTCCATGAAATGCATCCATCTATAGATTATAATGCCACACCGTCAAATAATATCCTGTAGCATTTCCACTTTGCTGCAGTATTTGTGTAATGTGGTGCAGAAGAAAAACAGAATGTCATGCAGCACGAGATCGTGAAATGCATTCTGACAAAAACTGCATGTATATGGTACGCATCTTAGCTGCCACAGAGCAGCTGGGAAAACAACAACTCTCCTGAGTTAGAGATACTGTGCACTATTATATATTCTTCAATCTCGGCACAATGCAAGTTGAACAGAAACGTCACAAAATCAATACTTGACTGAAGTTCTGATGCTGAATAATGCTGCACAGTGTTTAAGCACGAATGTTAAAACCACTGGAAATGGATTGTATGAAATGTATCTATGAAAATGTGATGTACTAAAAAAAGATTGCATTACATAACTGTATGTCTACACTTGGCTGCTGTTTGTCTGTTTATTTTAAGACTGTGTTACAACCAGTGGTGGTATTATTTTTCTTGCTTTGTGCACTTACACCTGTCACTTAACACATCCGTCCTTGACATGTTGAAATTAAAATGATAATCATTATAAATTGCAAACAAAAGATAACATTTAAGACAAATAAACTATAACTAGATTTGAGAAACAAGAAGTTCTAGTACTGTACTAGTAGTACTGTACTAACATGAATCTTTTAACGAGGGGTATATAGGCAACGTGTACACAAAGGTAGACCATTAGTAATTCTGAGTGAAGTCATTTTAAATATGCATTAATGTTTCATGAGCTCGACTCTTAAAGCATTCCAGCATCAATAACACTTTCTAGTCGTCCCTTTCCTGCTTGTTCATAGACCAACCTTATCTATTAAAGTGCACATGGGAACTGAACTGAAAATCTTCTATATAGAGAAAACATTTTGCTCTTTCATGTTTACTGCTGGACAAACAACTTTAGCATTTTCTCATATAAAAAGACAACTACCATGCTATCCCTGTGCAGTATTTAACTAAGGGTACCTCATGAGGAAAAGTGCACCAAGTACAAAAAAGCGCAGAGAGGCAGGGGACCTTAGGAGTGATCAGTTTTGACTCTGATCTTATCTGATGTTATCGGGATTAAATTCAAATGTCAGCCATATACTTAGTTTGACACTAGAAGGTTAGATTACTCTGTTTGTGATGTGGGTGCAGAGAGTCTGTTGGGGCTGTGGCAAGCTGAGCGACTTATATGCCAAGCACCCTGCTGCTCCTACAGTCAATTTAGTCGAGCAAAACCCTTTGTTTCTGAGAACCACAATCTGTGAGGCCTCCCTCTCACTTATGGTAATACTGTTTGCAATCATAGAAAAGAGCGTAAAGCAGCCCTTGAACCAGTATAAAAACAGAAAATTCCCATGTTCTATAACTTTTTGGGTATCATGAATTACCTATTAGCTTTTTGTGACTGCTGTATTTACCATATTTTGTATGTATGCGCTAATGTGCACACGCCGTAGGCATTTTCACCAGGATGGCTAACTTGGTGCACCTGTGACACACATTGGGTGGGATCAGAAAGAATCATAAGAATTATTACGGATGGGTGCATTAGAGATGTGACAATCATGGCCTATCACATTCACTACTTTCACCCCCTCACAGTCGTCATGACGCACTGACAGTTTGGGAGTCCCGTAGAGAGTTTTCCTCAGAGAAAACTTATTGTTGTGTGGGACTTGGCATGGAAATTGTTTTCAAACGTGTCATTTTGAATCTGAACAGCCTCTATGACATCATGTTGCTCACCACAGCCACACCTGTAAGCTATTATAATAATATAATGTGGAGCTCAGACAACATTTTAGCCAAGATGGAGACACCGGGTGAAAGACTGACAGGAACGGATGGTCCTGAGGGAGTTATAAGCGGAGCAAGAAGGTTTAAGTGATTGAGTATTTTTTGCCTACATGGCTGTTGATGTGCAGAAGGAACTGTGTAGAATTATTAATCAAAATGACACGTTTGATGTGCGCATAAGCGTGGGGGGGTTCTGTGGTTATTTTATTAAATGTAACCAGTGTATCTGCCGTGCGTAACTGTGGCTTGACAGCGCGCAATATACTAAAGTTAGAGACTACAGCAGGGAGAGCTGTGCTGGCCCTCTGTATATACACTTATCTTGTGTACACAAATTAGTAAATTGCTTCGACATATAGGCTCTATTTTTTTCTCTCTATGGCCACTCCCGGGCTTCGTAATAGGCTAATGAATGGCATGGAACATGATAAACGTCTACTTAAGCATAATGTTGTTATTATTATTTTAATTGTGGTGAAAACCGGGACAATTGAGTGTTTTACAGATATTTGTCGGTACACGGGACACCCAGCTTGAGACTGGGACAATCTCCATAGACTGTATATTAGTCAAGTGGACATAGTCACCGTGACATCACCCACTGGTTTGTGTACTGCCGTTTTGAAGCCTGGAATTTGTAATTTTTTGCCGTTGCCATCTCGTCACCACAAAGGTTTTAATTAACTTTCATGAACAGAAAGCACACTGTGAAAGGTTTAAAGATAAAGACAACACGGACAACTCCCAGACCGGACAACGCTGTGGTAGCAACCTGTAAATCGCCAGGTTGCCACACCCCTAAAGCATCCCCTGCTTAATGGTCCATTTAACTCTAAATGGGACCATAATTTACTAAATGAACATCATGCTATATTGAAGAATACTTTAAACTAGCAATTGAGACCATAAACTCATGTTTAAAATGTTTACTGAGGTAATAAACCAAGTGAGAAGTAGGGTCATTTTCTCATAGATTCTATACAATCAGACTTCTTCTTGCAACCAGAGTCACCCCCTGCTGGCTGTTAGAAAGAATGCAGGTTTAAGGCACTTCCGCATTGGCTTCACTTCTCATACCCGAAGGTTGCCCAATGACAATCCTTGACAAACCGGGACATCTGGTCCCCTTAAGTTAAATGCTAATGTCAGCATGCTAGCATACAGTAGTCACAATGACAATACTAACATGCTGATATTTACACAGGTACGTGCACCATTGTCATTATTTTAGTTTAGCATGTTTGTAAGCTGACATTTATTAATTAGCATTAAAAACAAATAGGAATGTCCGTTTTAAAGTATTTGGTCATTAACCAAAGTATTGGACAAAAATAAACATTTCGACCTGTTAATGGTGCTAGGGGAAAAAGTCAGGGGATCACCAAAGTCAGAGGGACCCATACTCTGGGGATGTCTGAACAGAATTTCATGGAAATCTATCCAAATGTTCTTGAGATATTTCAGCCTGGACCAACCCATTGACATTGCTGTCCCTAGAGCCATGATGCCAGCTTGGCTAGAAATACAGCATGTTTTTTATAGCCAAATACAACTCAAGTTGTCCAGTATAAGGCGTTAATGTATTTTGTTAATCAGTGGTCCTTCAACAACTGCAGTTTGTACTCTAGCTATAGCTTTTTCAATGTCTTGGCTCAGGGGGAGACTATATACAGCATAACACCTGTTTTTGTGTTTCAATATAACACAACACAGAGCCCGTCACTGATCTGTCTTTCTGTTTCTGTTGTTGATAATTGCACAACTATTATAAACTGATCTGAACAAGAGTCAAAATGGTAATAGCTCAGAAATCATCATTGGTGTTGGTAAGCCAGTCAGCATTGTATAACCCTTGATCAAATCACTTTTTTTATTATAGCTGTGGCATTGTGTGATAGAAATAGAAAGCTATTGTTACTAGCGTATTGTGTTATAAGGTAGCTTATGATGAAATGGAAAATAAGTGACCCACAGACAGGCAGAAGTAACAGCAAGCCTGCTTATTAACATTCTGGTAATGTGAGAGCACATCAACACCCTGCTATACAGCAGAGGCCTGACATTTATGGAAAAAGTTGTTAAGAAAAGTTGCTTTGAGTCACACTGCTGAAATCACAGTCGTTGGGAAACAAGATCTTGTGAACTAAAAAGAAACTTTTTGGAATATTCTGCAAAGCGGCCATGAGTTTTGCCTCGATTATCTGACTATTGCTGGAGGAAGATGTTTCTGCCTTTTCAGCACAATCTAGTTTCATTAATCCCGTAACTTAACAAGAAGCTCTCATTTCACCAACTGCTTAGGGCTCTCATTCACCAACTGTTTGCAGATCAGCCTCTTAATAAAGCTGCTAAATCTACGCCGCATTGATCTGCGCAGAGCTGTTCTTTGCAACACTTACGTTCCTCACACAGTAGACCTTGTCTTCCGTAGGGGCAGAGACATACGGCCTCCAACGGCGACTTTGGGATGCATGTGGCTCCGTGACCGCAGGGGTCGCGCTCACAAGCGTTGAACTGGCACAGCCGGCCTGTGTAGAGCGGGGGGCACTCGCAGAACCAGTCCTCAGCATCACTAAACGTGTAGACATAGAGGGAGACATCATTAGGCCAGAGGTGAAAATGGACCATGACATTGCAGCATGTCCAGATGCTTTACAAGCTCACACAGTGGCCTACAGAACACACGGGGAGATAATGATAAAAAAAAACAGGATGCATTTGAAAAGATTTTGAGAGCAAATGTGTCCAGCATGATGGAACAGTGATACTGTATATGAACTCTGCTGAAACACAAGCATTTGAGTGAACGTGTAGTAGATGGTGGTGAAGAAAAATAAGAATCTTGTTGTGGTTTTATTCATTTTAGCAGCGACTGCAGAGGCAGAAATTGCTTCACGTGTCTTTCGGTAAAGGTAAACACACGCACCTTGAAAAATAACAGCAGAAAGCACATGATTAGTAGCGTGTCAGAAAACAAGATTTTCTAAGTCGTCTTTCCTCCATTCATATGCGTGCGCTTCCTCTCCAGGCAAGAAGAGGAGGGTGATCTAGCATGCAAAGTAATATCCAGACAAGGACTTAATAAAATGCACTAAGATGAGCACAACCTTGAAAGGTATAATATCAGATAGAGGAAGCATTGGTGGGGTTTCAAATCTATAAATTAATAATGTGTTTGGAGCAGCAGCACTGCAGGATGCATTTTGCCTCACGAGAAACTGGCTTCTTCAAATGAAATATTTACATTCTGTCACCGAAGTTGAGCATTGTTAGATATGACTGTATTGAAGTACAAAAGGATGTTGTATAATGCAGTGGTGTATGATTATTAACAGGCTGCTAATGTCAATTTCGAGACATTTTAAGGGACGATACACCGCGACACACTGTCGCTGTCAATTGTGATCGTTATTTTCAAAATAACACTCCCAGATGAAAATTGTCGTGCGTTCAAAAGAACAAGCTTTTGTTATTTGTATAATCTTTGACAACCTGCAAAAGGGGGAATCAGATGTGTAATGGAGCACCTCCCGGTGCAGCCTCCATGTTTCAGTGCTTTGAGTGCTGCTAATTTGTCCCCTGCATTGTCAGTTAGTGTCTTTTTTTAAATGTTGGTGACACACAAATTGCGTGGGTTTTCCTCCAGATGCTCCAGTTTCCTCCCACAGTCAAAGATGCAGGATAGCTAAATTGCTGGTGGGTGTGAATGTAAGTGTGAATATGTTTGTCTGTCTGCTGTGAAACAAAAAGATAGACGGATACACAAATTAAATAGTTTCTTCTAATTGCAGCAAACTTTTTCACAGATGATTTCTTACATAACAAAAATGTAACTGACTTTACAGGTTAGATACTATAGATATGTAACATTAAATCACGTTCACAAATTCTCAATCTAATGTGTCGATTATTTTCTCAATTAATCGATTAGTTGTTTGGTCTATAAAATGTCAGAAAATGGTGAAAAATGTCAATCAGTGTTTCCCAGAGCCCAAGATGACGTAAAATTTTGTCCACAACTCAAAGATATTCAGTTTACTGTCATAGAGGAGTAAAGAAACAAGAACATATTCACATTTAAGAGGCTGGAATCAGAGAATTTCGACTTTTTTCCTTTAAAAACATAATTGGTAATTGATTAAAGTGGCAGTAGGCAGAATATTTTTGGCATCATTCGGCAAAAATTCCATAATAACCTTTCAGCATATTGTAATTCAAGTGTTCTGAGAGAAAACTAGACTTCTGAACCTCCTCATGGCTCTGTTTTCAGACTTTAGAAAATCTAGCCCGTGACGGGAGACTTTGACCAATCACAGGTAATTTTATTGAGAGAGCGTTCCTATTGGCTGTGCTCTGGTCATGTGACCAGAACTTGGCGTTCCTTCACCAGATTTAACAATGGCGGCAGCGTCACAAACTTTCTCATTTTACAGCTAAACCGTACACTACAAGATGATTCTGAAAACATTTGAGGTGAAAAATAGGCATTAACGTAACATAATATTGTCAGCTTTAATTGTTGCAGCTTTAAAATAATCACACAAAACCATGCAACAATATTTACCTCGAAACAATTTGCTAACTTCATTGGGTAAACAACAATCTCCAGGTGTGTTGAAAGCAGCGTACAATTAATAGTACGGAGATGAATCAGTTGGGCATGAAGTTTTGCCTGAATGTTTGTATTTGCACGAGATACAAATATTTTTGTGTCCTCATAGAACAATTTTGATCCTCAAACGAATAGACCACATGTACCGTATAATATAAGGGAAGACTAAACCAATAAAGATGAATTGTCGGATGACTTGTATATGAGCACTAAAAACAGGCAGCTGATATTTCTGGCTCCAAAAAGGTAAAGTGTGGATAGAGGAGGCGAAGGAGCTCAGTTGAAAACACTTGAGTTTTAATTGGCCTAATCAAAGAAACGCAATGTGTGGGGTGACAAAAGGTTATTTTAATTTGGCTGAGGCAATCACTTTTGATTATGTAATTGTTGTAATGTTTGCAGACTAGTTTGAATATATTTATCACAAATGCATGAAGTTGGTGCTAGCCATATCTCACGCCATTTAAAGACTGCACCGCTGCAGCACACGGACTGGATGAATTATTAAGGGAAACTACATTTTTAATCTAATGAGTACCAGATACAATTATGAATAATTGACCGGTCAGCTTATGATATCCCTACGAGCAAGAACAATAAGCTGTTTGGCCATATGCATTTCTCAAATTTCGTCCCTTGTAAGTCATTTACAGAGCACTTCTTTTCAAGTGTTTGTTGGTATGGAAATACACTTCTACAGTAAGGCCCTGATGAGGCTCTGCTGCCATGGCAGTCTTCAGTTCTCAGGATGAAAGCGTTTAGCCCACTTCATCCTTTGTTAAAATAAAAAGGACCACTGGGTTTAGCTGATATTATTTATAGAGAAGAACTGCTTTGGTACTGAAACGCCATTTGCTTTCCAGTACTGTAAACAGCCAATTGGACACCGTTATGCTAGAGACACTGTGATCCTTAGTGGGTGGGAGGGAAAAATCATTTGAAAGACGACTGGTTGCTCAATCAATTATTTGTCATTTGAATTGCAATGTGAGCAGAGGGATGAAGTGGAATTTACACATGGCATTCACCTGACGCACTCAGGCTCCTGTTTTAGCAGACGGCTGTTCGATATTTCCCTGGCCTCTTCCAGGCACCCTTGCAAACGTTTCCTTGGCGGTAGAGAGGGGTGATGTCTGTTAAGCCTCCATCACAGTTTCCTTTGAAACATACTGCCATAGAAAATAATTCTTTAGATGGTACTTGAAAAAAAAAGCCTTATAGAAAGGAGGCATAAAGCGTGAGGGAACTTTTCTCAAGGGATCAGATAATGTTTTCTAAAAGGTCCAACCTAGAACACACTGCACTCTGCAGAACGCTGTGTTTTTCTGTAACACTTTTAAAGTTATTTTCACATGTTTATGCCCCACACTTTTCAAATGTACCAGTGTATTCATTCAAGGTATTTACTTTACATTTCTAAAGTCCTGAAAAAGAAAAAGAAATACCATACCTTACAGAACACTGCCCTTAAATAAACTGCATTGCCTCCATGTCTCAAAAATAAAGTTGTGTTACAATGATTTAACATTTCTTCACTTGTGCAGGTTCAGACAGATGAATTCATAGAAAATGATTAAAACTAATGGATCCGCACACCAAATAGCTCCCGTTAGACCGATTTGTATTGCTGTAATGTTTCGAGCACCAGGCTAATCCTCAGATTTCTTTTCATACAAGATAATAACGTCTATTTGCTTCAGACTTGAGTAAGAATCAGCCGTCGGTTTTCTGAAATATTTTCTCCGTGGAGACAAAACCTGTCCTCTACTTAGACTGCATGCTGTGATGTAGCACAATCACTGGTCTCCTCTCTCACTAACTCACCAGCAAGCTGTCGTCGGGCCAAATGTTCCACCTACTTCTATGAACCAGCCATAGCATTTGCAAAGACGAAAATAAGGCAACATGTTGAGCTGCGTTGTTGTTGGAAGCACAACTGAAATCGTGTGTAAAAGGTGGAAGGAGACAAAAAAAACCCAGCTCAAACAATCGCTGACATGACGACGGGATGAGAGCTAAAAAATAAGTCTGAAAGGAAATACTGCTATTAAGTGAGCAGTGGTGCGCATACTGAAGACTGGCTTGTGGTGGATGAATAAAATAACATGCTGTTTTAGTCTAGACTGCTGTGGAGACTTCACTGTAGAGAACAGATTTCAGAACAGAATAATTATTTTGCGCCTTATGTCTAATTATGATATTTATATTGCAGTAAAGACATTTCTGCAGATAGCTGTACTGTTTGTCTACTGGTTACATACAGTATAATTACCATTGTAGAGTCTTGCACATTTGCATAAGGCAGATGCTATTACAGTAGCACCCAGGTATAAGTAGCAAACAATGCTATTTTCACCCGACCCGGGCACACATTAGATACCGTATGTGTATATGTACTAGATGTATATTTTTCCTAAACCTAACTAAGTAGTTTTGTTGCCTAAATCTAACCAAACTGCGACTGAAAACTGAAAATAATATTTAAAAAAACAGAAAATAATAAGTAATCTAAGGGAAAACCTAACTATCTCTATTTTATTGTCATAATTTTAATGTCTCTACCAAAGTGGCCTGTGTTGAACAATAACATTATTATAAATATGCATACTATTATAACTATTTACTTACTTAGTTATTTATTTATTAAAATAATTTGCCCCGGCTGCTTCCCAGAGGAGCACAGAGTGAGAGATGGACATAAATGGAAGTTAGAAAAATCCAACACACAGATTTTGAGATCAATCTCAAAGGCTTTCATGTCAAGGACCTCCAAAATCGATAGCCGGTTGTTTGGGAACAGAGACGTTAATACATCCACCACGGTACAGGCTTACAGCATACAGCCCATGTGTGTATTATAAGATAATAAAAGTGATGAATTACAGCCAATATATCCATTATTACAGCCGCATACAGCCAGCAGGAAGCTGGCAGAAGCTGATATTGTCATATGAGCGTGCAGGGCGCTGCACATTCATTATGTTGAGGAAAATAACTCTGGATTTGGCTATTAGAAAATTTTACAACTTTTAGGACATGCTGTAATGATTTAAATGAGGGGCATTTAAGTGTTCGTACTGGGAAGTTGACTATCCCCTGATTAACAGACGTCTCTTTATACATTCATGGCTATGGACTAATTGGCGTTTACAGTCCGAAATGGCGGCAGCGCTACCGCAGCGCCATCTAGCGGCCGTTGTCAAAAAAGCACTAGAGTTTTGCCTCTTTGCTTCTGTGCTCTTTGGTGAAAGTCCCGAGTTTGACCCATTCATCCACCACAACCTACTCCATGCACCTACTTTGTCGCTCTTTATATTACTACTAGTATTACTACTACTACTATTACATTTTTCTGCTAGAAAGGGCTTTCTAATTAACTGTTGTTAAATAAAGTAGCATATTCAACTATCTGCTATGTGACTATTCTCACCCAGGTGCAAATAAACACTGTTTGTATAATAATTACAAGATTTGGATTTAACTGAGGTCACAAAATAATTATTTTTCACCTTGTGTCTAACTATATTACTTATTTTGCAGTAGAGAAATTAGATTTCTGCAGATACAGTAGCTCTACTGTATGTACTGATTACATATAATTACCATTGTAGAGTCTTGACATTTGTATAATAATTACACGGTTTGGGTTTAACTGAGGTTAAATGAATGAAATGAATTTTGAGATATAATTACAAACTCAGACTTGTTATCGCTAATACAGTGTTACATAAAATTCAAAACCAAACAGTCTCCACAGTATACGTCTCCCATTCGCAACTTCAAATAAACAATCAGATGTGCTATTCTAGAGGCCTTATTCAGTAAAATCTCATGAAGCTGGTTACCAGAACACCAACCTGTGATACTGTTGAGATCCAACATCACATGCTATTTTTTTTAGGCCTTATAAATTCAGATAAACTTTAAAATAAAGTAGGGCTCATCGTTGACATGTTCCTTCATTACCATTATTCTGAGTCAATCCTATATGCACCATCCGTAAATACTCACTGCAGCACCAATTGTGCTAATCTGTCCGCAGCTGAAAATAGTCCCCTGGCAATTGCACTGTTTACTCCCAGTGCCCAGCTGTTTGGGAAATTATGGAGGCATTGTTAATAGTCAAACTATATATTTATAACCCCTTTTTGAAGATGTACGTCTTATTAATGGGCTTGTGGATGATTGCTACAGGCAGGGTAGGGACGTCGGAAAGTACTGTGAGACTGACTAATGTTTAGCTTTTGGTCTTTTTAGGGAACTTGTTGATAATAAGAAAAATAATGAATGATGCCAGCCTGATCCTTTAAAAGTACCCTCATACAGAAAATCATCATAATTATTTTAAGTTTCTATTATTTCTCTTCAGTACTGTCTGTACAAGGCAGTGCAGCATGTTCATGGACACAAATTGAAACTCAGAATAACATATTTGGAAACAGAAATTCATTGGTCTATTATCCTTCTGTGTAGTTAGTTGTACTTCATTTAGCCTCAGAGGTCTGGTCTAAAAGAAAAAATCAAACGCAGAAGCATCTCCCGTTCCTGTATGTTTTCATACTGAGTTTTGTGAGTCTTGTCCCCAAGTCATTTTAATACTTATATAATTATTATCAGCTACTTCTAAGTGTGTCAAGGTTACACAGAAACTCATTTTTAAACAAGGAAATGTCTATGTATAAAAATAATGGCCAATTTGGCCATAAACACCATCGCACAGTTGTTTTGAATGCACTCGTCCTCCAAAATTCAAAGACACAATGCAATAAACTCTGTAATGAGCAAGTCTTCTCCGGAAATATACTTCAGGGACCGCAAACGCACACAGGATGATAGCTATGTTTGTTTCTCATGGTGAATTAATATAATTGTTTCTTGGACCTTGAGTTATTTTATAGGTACTTTGAAACAAGTATAGCTGGAACTCTGATTAAGATAAAAATTTGTTTCACTTTCACACTTGCAGGCAGTGAAATGGAGCACCAGGAGAATTCAATGTTAAGTGGAGGTTCGTGTGCCGCCGTAGCTGGACCATCACATCTCTACTGCAGCCAATTAGCAGAAGTAGTACTGTCTGCATGATTTCTGCTCTGTGTGTGTGTGTGTGTGTGTGTGTGTGTGTGTGTATGTATGTGTGTGAAAGCACATGTCCATCCTCCCTCAGTAACAAATGTGGATCTAATTATGCGATCTGTGTGTCAATTTGTTCTTCTTTTACTTCAACAAGCGAGGAGATAACAGGAGGTCACACCCTGATGAAAGCTTTAAAGCCACTTTAATCAGTATTTTTACATTACTACTATTATTTTTACATACAACTATGGATCAAGACTACATCTCACGGGAAGGCGTATAAATTGCACAACATTACAACGACATTCTGAGTATCATGAGGACGCACTTTAGGCGTTTTGAGTGTCATTTGTACGCCATGCAACAAAATCACAATACCGTCTGTAGTAAGGTTGAGGCAACAAAACCACTTAGTTAGGTTTAGGAAATACATCAAGGCTGGGCTTAAAATAACTACGTAAATGTAAAAAAGCAAAATATGTATGGAAACAACGCAACATAACCACGGAAAACACTTGACAAACGTCACTAAATAACACTTGCAAAACAAAACACCAGCCTCCTGGTTGAAAGTCCTGTGTTTGTTGGACCCATCCACCTTACAGGTGTTCATTTTCCTCTGATGAAATATTCTTTTCTTATTTCAAGTGTTTTTAAATTGTTACCGAGCGACCGCAAAGTACTTACTGCATGAATGTGCGTCTCTTGGAAACCGCTCTAACATTTCCATCTGCTGTTTTTGCCAGTCAGTCTAATGACATGGTCTCAGCACCCTGCAGCTGAGGTTTATAAATGACACAGATATCCAGCATTACAGAGCTGGCACTGGAGAACAAGAAGGCTGTACAGTAGGTGCAGATTGCCCAGCTTTTCACATTGGTGTCACTTAAATACCTAATATGTATGTATCGTCCGCCAACTACTAGCCATTATCTTCTCAGGTTTAATATTGATATTTCTACATGCCGAACTGAACAGAAAACCACATGAAAAGGGGACAGCGCCAATATCACCCCAACTGAACCCACAATCAAAATCCTTTTTCATCCTATTATATTGTGGCAGAGCAATCCAGGCCAACTAACAGAATGAAGAGAGCTCTGTGCACTCCCGATGACCCCGGCATGCTGTGCAGTTCAAGAGGATACTGCATTAACGCGCATTCATCACACAGATAATTGCAAGGTGCACTCTTCTGCACATGACAAGCCAATGTGACCACAATACCACCGGCTCTTAATTGGTATCCTTAGAGCCATTCATATTCCAATATTCGCTGTGCCCCTTTTCATTTCCTGTTTAATAAAAGCGGCTGTTAATTGACAGTGTCATAACACAATGAAGAAGACATTTAGAGCAGCTATTTTCTGGATTACCTCAGGTGAAAGAGCATCATATGTAGTTAATACATACTTAAAAAGACAGGCAAAATTGCTGGTAAGTGGGGTGTGATGGCAGTCTGATGAGCTGTACTAGATAAAGACGAAGGGAGAGCAGATTCTCACACATTTGGCCCAGGGATTACCTTTGCTGGGCAGTGAAAATACTGCAGATTTATAGAAAGTGGGAAGGGAGAGGACATGACTACCTTACTCCTTTCGTGTACAGCTATTCAAGGAATTTGTCTTACTCTTCTTTTAGTAGACCATCTGAACATTTAAGTAACTGGCCATGCATTATGACATATTTCTGTGTAAATTCAATGTAATGAAAGACTACAAATCATTGTTACAATGTACATATTTATCTGCCTATTCATCTGTTTTTGGAAGTAAATGGAACTTAATAATTTAACTTCCAATGTAGAGAAACTACATGATATGAACAACAATATTACAAAGTTAAAACATGCCATCAAATGGTCTAACCTGATTTTAATTTGCAACAACATATGTTTTTGGCTACTTAAGGGCCAAAATGCAGAAACAATTGCTGCAATCCTCTTCTAAGTTGGTATGGCGAATGTGTAAGCAATCACTTGCTTACTTACACATCCAGCAGCCATGTAACAACAGTAGCATTCATTTGTAGCGTCCACCTAATGAACGCACGTCCAATGTTCGCTCTCGTTTTAGCCCCGTTTTTGCTACCCGGTCTCACTCCCAATTTGTCAAATACTGCCAATTGGGCGCCACTCCTCGGCATCGGAAAGCGAAGCATGGTAGCATCAGTATGTGACCAACCGGGCTTTCAACTAACTCCAATGCAAACCCACCCACGGCATTATTCGACGATCGGAGCAAGTGACGAATGAGTGATTAATGGCAGGAGGGGTGGTGGATGAATCAAACACAAGACTTTCAACCAGGAGACCGCTGTTCATGTCCCGTGTGAAACAAAGTAACGTTGACTTATTTTGTCACGTCAGTCTTTAGTCACAGGCTCTATCTGTTTGGCGACGCCTGGATCCATCTCTTCATATAGGTTTCACATTATATGTATCATTCATATTTTGTCATATGGATTGCCTATATCGTAATTTCATTATGTTGCTCATCTGTTCACACACCATCTATTACATGTCTGTCCGTCCTGGAAGAGGGATCCTTCCTCTGTTGCTCTTCTTGAAGTTTCTTCCTTTTTTTCCCTGTTAAAAGGATTTTTTGGGCCAAGTTTTTCCTCATCTGATGAGAGGGTCATACTGTAAAGGACAGAGGGTGTTGTATCCTGTACAGATTGTAAAGCCCCGAGGCAAATTTGTGATTTGTGATATTGGGCTATACAAATAAAATTTACTTGACTTGGCTTGACTTCACGAGACACTAGTCAGTGAAGTTAACGTCAACCACGACTGTTTCCTAACCCCCTAACTAAGTGGTTATGTTGCCTAAACCTAACTTCCTCTGAAAATGGAAGTATATTTTGAAAGGACACAATACATGTAATGAGCGTGTATTGACACACCGTCCCTGGTCCGTCCAAAAGTAACGCAAGAGCGGTACCCCATGCGTCGGTCTCCGATGCCGAGGGGCACTGACCAAGCGGCGGTTTTTGACGAGTTTGGAGAGAGAATGTGTTGGTTTTTGCTCTCCACCAAATTATTGCTCTTCAGCAGCTTTAACATACGAGTAGTCATGTGATCCATTGCTAACGTGTTTTACTTTAAGTTTCTCTTCAGCCACATAAGTAACTGCTGTAGGACAATTTGGCAAGATGTTTTTTTTTCACCAATTGATGCATCAATTTATATAGATTGTCTGCTGAGTCCTAGTCCAATACGTCAAAGTGCACAGTTAGCCTAGACTAAGCCTACACTGAAATTAGTCCAATATAGATAAGATAAGTTTGACAACTGAACAGATCTGCATTACTAAATGGTTGGTGCTGGGAAAAGGAGCAGTTGCCAAAACGGTCATTTCACTAGCTGGCTGACTGGGTCAGTGTGTGCCCAGAGCTCCCATTGCACAGGCACAGCTCCATTCATGTTTTTGGAGATTGGGGAAACAATTTAAACTGGATATTCCTACAACAGAAACACACCGACTCTGACAGTCCTGTTTCATACTGAGTCACATGGGCATGAGGAAACAGCCGGTCTAACATGGAGATGTAATGACTCTGTCACTCACACCCACTTTTTTCAGGACCTTTGTTGTTTATAGCATACACATATCCGTTAGACACTCCTTTCATTTGTTTGGCACATGCATTTATGTAACAACTCAGCTCATTTCTGTGGTAATTTCTTGCTTGTTATGCATTATTATTACAGAAGGAAAATGCATTAGAGAAATAGTATTTTATATCCTTAATGGCTTCCAAGTTCAAAGGTAGTTTAGTCATTTTTCATTAGTGTAAAAGGTGACCTAGTACCTGACACAAGTTCCTCCATTACGACAGGGAAGGTGTTGGCAGACAGGCGGGTCACAATCCTTGATGTTTCTCCCTCTCACTGCCTCACCCACCAGGTAAATCTCCTTCGAGTTGACCTGAAGTTCCCTGATACACCCAATGAATCTCCTTGCTCCTTTTGCACTCCCGTTATGGATCTCCAAGTGCGAAGAAACATCCCCAAGAAATATGGGTCCAAAGGTTCCCTGCAAAAAGTGACGGAAAGACAGTGATCAGTGTTATCATTTAGTAGATCATACTAAATCATACAAAATATGTCTCCCTTCAAGTATCCGTGTGTGTGTGTGTGAATATATTAACATTATTATTACATTAAAAAGACCTTACTATATATTAAGATCAACAAGAAAGATTAACACTATCAGCCTCTGTTGCTCTCCAGCTTAATGTGGTTTTAGCATGACCTAGACAAGAAACTGGAGTTATAATCATTTCTTTTTTTCAGCCCTGCTGACATCATATGATAATACAGATCCTGATACAATGAGAGAGAGGTAAAGTATCTAAAAATTGCTGCAAGCTTCCTTTGATGTGCAAGGTAATTGGGTAGAATTAATGTAGATAAATTCTGTGAACTTGCAGCTTATCGTACCATAACGGTCAATTTAACAAGTGAGGCAAAATTGTGTCTGCTACCAAAGCAGAGCTGCATAAAAAAAAAAAGAGTGTAACACAAGACAGTCTCATATTAGCACTAAATTACATATATTTCATTCGCAGCGGTGACCTCCGGATGTTTCAAATGAATATTGAATACTGCTTTTCTATTTAGAAGGTTTACATAACACGTTCCTACTCAAGCCATGCATGATGATTAATTTATGAAAGACAAATCAACATTTATCAAGGCTTCATTACACATTCTGGCAAATTATGTAACATGGTGACAGTGGATTTCAAAAATAAAACTCCCATGAGTCAAAGTGATTTAATGTTTCATGTATGAATAGTTTTATTAGTATAAAGAGTAAATATCTTCCCTTTAGATTTAGCAATGCATCATTAAACTCATTGATATACTGACCTAACCACTATAACTTGAACACTTTCAAAATTGTGTCCAGTTGAACCAAAGACCCATTCCTGCTTATGTGTCTCACTTCAGTCCAAGATAAGATTTAAAAGGTACATCAACCTTTAGCTGGATCTTGTCCAAAACAATGTGGATACACTTTTTCTACCTCTATAGCAGAAATAACAAAAACATGTCCTCTTTTATTTTGACAGTTGCCAACAGCTCTGGAGGGAGAGTACTGACATGGATGCTCATGTCATGGAAGATAAGAGTACTGGTTTTTCAGCACGTCACTTATTCGGTCGCAGTAAACGCATGCTTAACGACCAGTGCTTGAAGTGGAAATAAGTGCCAGCACTCCCGTTAATCACATGTTGCCGTGTTAATCGGCCAGTATCAGCAATCTCTTGCGACTTATTCCTTTTTATTCATTATATCTTTAAGCATGTTATCTGTGTCGGTCATAATCAGCTGTGGTTTTAATGCTATATTAATATACTTAAGCTACGCATCTTCTATAGGCCTATAATACTCCTATAATATTCCAACTGGAACAATATAATATTAAGGTGGTGTGTTTGTATATTTACCCATACAGTAGTGTTAATAATTAAAGTGATTTCCTGTGTTATTTGTAGCCTAGAGTTGGGTATCAGTCAGGTTTTAGGAGCAGGATGCTCCTACATATTATGCAGCAGGATAAAGAAACACTTGTGAATGTCTACAGTGAATAAAAGATAGAAGGAGATATTGGGTCCTCCCCCCCAAAACATTTAAGGTTCTTGACTTAAAACTATGCAATTTTACATAATTTTGGACCAACACTAGTTAATATAGTTAAATGATTATTTTATTATTTACACATGTCACAGCCTTTGTCTGAACATTTAACTCTTTTGGAAGTGTTTGCCGTGTAATATCATACTCTATAAATCAAAACAGCAGATTCAGAAAATGTTTAAACTGTGCCGCGCCGTTATGAATTGCCATTATGAATCTCCCAGAGAACCTGATATTGAGAGTGCAGAGGAGAGTACCGGGAGCTTGAGAGAAGTGCCGGTACCAAGAAAAAGTCACGGTACGCCAAGGAGTAAAATGTAGAATTGCCGGTACTGCGTACCAGTGAGTACCGGCCTACTTTGAGCACTGTTAACGACCCCTTGACATAACTTTTCGGTCACAGCATTTGCTTAATGTTGTGAATTAAACAAAAACCCTTGCTTAGGTTTAGGCAACAAAACAACTAGAGTTAGGTGTAGGAAAAACTACATGATTAGGCTTAAAATTGCTATGTTTTTACAGTGAAAATGTGACTGAACATTGTGAACACAGGACACAAACGAACAGCTGATTGTAACGTGAAAGTGAAACGTAACGCACAGGATATGAACAGTTGTCTGGACTTGATATGAACTTTTGTTTGTTGGATCCATCCACCTCCACCCCCTCCCACCCAGTGTGTGTCTTCCACTCTTTAAACTACGTCACCACAGCACTTTCCCTGTGCTTTTACTGTTCTGCGGATGGGTTTATATTGTAGTTAATGGAAAGCCCAGTGCATCTCTTATCGCCGAAAAAAGGTAACTTGTGCGGTGGTATTGAGTGCCGATGGCCGTGACCCCCAGACATGACAGACAGACTTGTGTTATGGGAGGCTGTATGTCTATAAAATAACTTATGTGGGTCTTCAAGGTACATTTTCAAAGCTATGCTGATGATATCCAACTTTATACAGAATACAAAATATAGAATAAAAACCCTATAAAGCACAGATGATTATTTTAACGTCACTGTGAACATATTAAATTACACTGAATATTGCCGTTTCATATCAAATCTGAGCAGTCATCAGGCTTTGACGTCCCTCAAATGTAACATTCATCATGACACCATGCTGGCGCTTGAGGAGAGGTGTTGGACAGCTGTAGTGGAGGTGTTCAGTGGAGGGACATTTGAGATGCTGGATTAATGCAAGCTTTATGACATGACTGCTGCATATCTGAAAGCCTATAAAAAGACACGGATGGCAAGGGTTCACAGGAACGTGTATGTAATGTCACCGCAAAGTTAAGAACCCTAAAACTATCTTCAACAAAGCTGAGGATTCAAATAAAACACGCAGCTGTGGCCGGATACTTTTACAATGAGCTAAACCGTATTTAATGTGATACGACCAGCTATGAGCCACTGGAGCTGCATGATGACGACAAGGCTGATATGGAACGACTTTATGGCGCCTTCAAGTGTGTTTACCATGTTTATGAGAAGGGTCCGTTTGAAAGAACCACTGATGTGATATTCATGACTTTGTAAGTGGACTCGCTGCAGTGAGTTCACAAGTGCCGTATGCTGATATTTGACTTCTATTTGAAGGCAGGACAAGTCAATGTGGCCTTCAATTTTATTATTATATTTGTAAATAGTTTTATTATACACATATGGTGCCAGTTTGCATGAGTAATTAGGTCACACTAAAAAACATTTCGTCACCACGCAAAAATTGTTGTTCAGTAAATTGTAATTGAGCACTAAAAGCTTGCTTTATGAACACGACCTTAGTTAAAAATGTGGCAGTAAATAAAATAATGTTCTTATTACTCCAGATTTTGACACCTTACACTGTCAATCTGTGAGATTCATGACAGAATTTAAAAATATTAGGATTTTAAATGTCTCTTCTCTTTGCTGTATGTTGGCTTCCAGTCTAAATTGCCACACTGTCTATGACCTGTTTCACTTTATTTCAGTGCCGTCCAGCCTTTCTATCATTACTTAGAATTTGACATATAGCAACTTATTTTGGTAATGGTTATAAGTAGTGCAGCACTGACATCTGCTAAACTGCCTGATGAGCTTCGGCTGTCTAGATTGGAAACTGACAATATAGGTCTGCAGCCTGGAAACCCCGAACAATTGCTGGTAGCTTATTTTGTTGCTGTATTGCAACATGTGTGACATTTCTGCTTTTATTACTGTTTATATTTTAAAGAAAATAGCTCAAAGCCCAACTGCATGCCAGCATATATAATCCTAATTTGTGTACAAATCTGATTTGATTTAATTTGACTGGTGTTGAGCTCAAACTTAAATCAAAACCCATTCATTCAGTTTAACTTTACATCACGGTAATAGATACATCTTCTATAAAAGTTAACTAGCAACCAATGTGAAATGTATTTTTGGCAAAGATATTAGTGGTATTAACAAAAAAGAAAGAAAAAAAGAAACATCTTGGCATCTCAATTTAGAAGAGCATAAATCACATTGAGGGAGGAGGAGGCGTGTGGAGCCTGTGGGAAGGTTGAGCCCCTCTCTGCGTCTTTGAAAGTGAAAAACAAAAATTATTAATTTAATAACAAATATAGGTGCTGTTAATCAAATTAATGAGCCAGAGTGAAAAGACCAGCCTGTGATTAACAAGTGAGCACTAGCTTAGTGCTTCTCACATGCCTGCCATTAAGGATATTATTTGCCAAGTGTGATCATCTTGGCAAATAATGTAACAGGTGCACATGTTTTTAATGGGAGCTTCTGCTCTTCGTTCATAAAGCAACTGCTGTTACTTAAAAACAGGGTGCTGGGCTGGCTTTGATAACATACGCTTCATGATGTTGCTATGATGAATTCTAAGTGATTAAAGGCGAAAATAAACTAGACACCATCTTGTGATGGGATCACACCAAATCATGCCAGTAAAGTGGGGCGTAAAGTGGGAGGGGGTGCCAATGGCCACTTCCTATCCCCCTACTTCTGGCGCTCTTGCTTGGACCACACCCGTCTGCGAACTCAACCATTATTTTGAGCTCAACAATTTAGACAAGATATTTTCTTCAATACTAAAAAAACAAAAACTCATTGAACAAAAGTCAAATTGGAATTGTTGTGTAAACACAGGCAGTCTAAAATAGGAAAAATAGGATTTAAATCAGAGACTGTCTAAACAAATACCAAGATACTTGGTGCTGCCAATACATTTTGTTGGTACCAAAACGCGCTAGATGTATTAAGTGTGCTAGATTCTAAAGGCTGCTAAATACAGTAGAAATAGTGATATAGCGATCACAGTAACAGTCATCCGATTGTATGGATCATAAAGCTTGGGACAGAATCATTCCTATATAAATGCTGTTTAAATAATTTGCTTATAGTAATCAAGAAGTCAGCTTACAGTGTTCATTTTGGGTCTTTTCATACATGACAACATATGGAAACAATTTTTAAAACTACAGTATTTTTTTTTTTTTTTTTAACTTTACTTTCATGATACTTTGCCTCGCGGAAACCCGTCTGCTTCCGGCTGGCTACCTGAGGTTGGCGCTACGTGCACATTGAAATAATGACGGGAATAAGAAAGTAATTTTCTCTCAATGTAAAACGTAGTCTCCTCGAAGCTTATGACAAACAAAAACAAGCCAATGAGATGCAGCAGCGAAACTTGGTGCTCCTCAGGCTATCCTTGTGTAGTCTACTCAAACAACGTGAAACAGTCATGGCTGCTAGAGATGGAGGCTGAAAACAAATGCGCACAGGGAAAGCACCTGTGGTTGAAGCTGCATTTGAAACAGTTGTACTGTATTTTTAAACAGTCAATAACTTTCAGTAAATAGCAAAGCTGTCCGTTTCATTACTTTATATTCACGTCATAAATATACAAATGTCATTTAGATGGTAATCTGCATGAGAAATAAAAAAACAAAAAAATTATCTGTTATAATAATCATCCGCTTTTAGTGATCAATTTGACCCACATAGACGTGTTCACTATTAGAAGTTTCCACTGTAACGAGCTTTAAGGAAAAATAACGCAGGGTTTGCCAGAACGTAACATCCAACAAGGTGTTGTGGTGGCCAATCAAATATGTGCAAAAAGGACAAAATATGTTGCATGAGGTGGTTTAACCTCAAATTCACCTGATTCCACAACTATGTTGGGTCTACAAATACTGTTAAAAATGTGTTGACATTCATGATCAGAGTTCTGTGTGAAAACATACTGTATCTGAATAAATTAAATCTGATGCATGTCCTTTGATTGTTTACCTGTGGATGTTGAGGTTATGTACGACAAACTGTAATACTGTTTTGAATAATATGTTAATATGTGTAAGGTAAACTGCACTGTGAAAGGAAGGTGATACCAATCACATGATTATGGGTTAGAAATGCAAATGTAAGAAAATGGTCGTGACAAAGGGTTGATTTGACTGCAGGCAGGTCAGGTTACCTCTGACACGGGATGTGACACGAACTCCTCCAGACGCTGAGCTGTGTCATTATCTGCAGCTATTTCAATCATACATGACCCTCCTTGTTTGCCAACGGGCAACTTGTATCTGTAGAGAGAGAGAGAACAGAGGGAGACCGGGGTTGGTAAAGTCTGACACTCACAATAAATCCAGCAAAGCCGGAAAAATATCCTGATGAGAGACAGACAGCAGTCACAGAAATGAAGCTGCTAATGTGACCGTTGAGACTTTACCATAAAAATGGATGACTACGTATACATTACACACTAGTTTCTGAGAGACTTTATGCACTGGTGGATATGGTTGGAAGCAATGGTGCGATTGTATCCCACGCCACAGCCCAAAACCCAGGAGAGACAACAAAAATAGAGAACGGCTTCCACAGCTGGATTTAAATAATAAGTCTGCTCGGCGCTGCAGTGATATTCTTTAAGTTGTTCCACAGCAGATAGGAAATTCACATAATAATGCCTGCAAATAGATAAACCATAGATTGAGATAACCAGTCAGAACTAGTTGAATTTACATGATTAAGCACTAGTACTTGATTATAAAATATATATAATAACAAGAACAACAACAACAATAATAATAACAATAATAATAATAAGGAAACAAATCAGCCTACAAAAACATTATCATGACTGAAAGTGCTCATTATGTCATTCAGGATTAATTGATGATAAAAATGAGGGCACAAACTAGATATACATTATAAACCTAATGAGTAGGAAGACAATTTTATCATTTGACCCTCGGTGTCCCTCTGGGGAAATATACAATTGCACTAGTCATTAATGTTGCAGCCACAATGTTAAGTAGCTGGTCTACTTGTGTCATAGTCTAGCTTTGGCAAAGTCAAGTGATTGCCTCTCTCCAATTCATCATTGGCTTTGCACCGGCAATACACAATAGCAGCCTCTTTACAGGGCTGTGCATTATGCAAAAGGTTGTACGCTCTGTGCCACGCGCATAAACACGATTCTGAGAGGGAGTAATCTACATGATGCGCTTTTGCTCCATAGGTTTATCAACATGTTATACTCTTATTTGCAAATCGTCTTCTAGCAAAAAATTCATTCATCCATTGTTTGTGATCGTACCACTGATGATGGGGAAAAAACCCTCCTAAAACGTCTGCTTTAATGGCCAGATGGAAACAATCAGGGCAATCGCCCTCCTGCTAATTTGAAACAGCCTTCCAGGACGCCTCCCTGAGGCAATCACACGCATGCAACTTCAGGTAGGACTAATTACAGGTACTGTATGGAAATCGCGAGAGCTGTTTTTGTACACACGCACTCATAAATTGAGGCACATTTAAGACTGTAAATATGAAATGCAACCAATTTTAACGTCCAAAGAATACGTACATTGCCGTCTTCGGGGTGCCCGGTGTGTTTTGGAGGTCATTCTCAGCGAAAACTACATCGCCCCACTGTTTATTTTCAAGTCACAAGATCCTAATAAAGAAACCGAAACGATCCAGTATTGCAATCCATGTCTTTGTGTACGAACTGTTGGTGAGGTATGAAACACCACACCATTGTGACTAAAACTCCCTCTTGCTGAGAGCGTTTGAGGCACATTTTGGTGCTTACTACAGTAGCTTTGTATTTGGTCTGCTAATGCTGCAAAGACCGTCCCCTATGAGACACAGAGAGCATGCTCACTAAGCAAACAGGATGATGTTACTTGATGAGCTCTCGTGAGCACACTGCACGCTCCACCAGGCTAATTTACATCGGTCTTGCTCTAAGGCAAAGATGACTATTTATAAAGATGACTTTGACTACTTTCCTTGGTCTAGTAGCTAGATAGCTAGGAATATGCCCCACAGCTTCCACAGCATCAGCATCACCACACACATACATACAAACAAACAAACAAACACAAAACCACAATGGGTTATAATACGCAAACAAACATAGGAGTGACTCAGAAGAGAAAGAGGCCGGGGTTTGTCTAACGCAGAGATGAAACACTATGTAATTTCTTATTGGGCTCCCTGTGCACCATTCAGTGCTGTGTCTCATAGGACCAAACAATAGCAAATTCCCAACTTGAGGTAAACAAACAAAAACGTATGAATATTTCATTTTCTCCAAATGCGCAAAACCACAATATGGCTGTGATCTTTTTTACTTACTCAATCATCATTTATGCATTTCTTCATCTGGCTAATGCTCTAATCATAAGTGATTTGTCATCTCTAACATCCTCATTTAGACCGCGTCTGGTGTGTGACTAATTCAGTCCAACTGCATTACTGCAACTTTCCCGAGGATCACCACTGAAATATTACCTGCAATGTTAAGGGACCTCGCAAATACTTTCAGCACAGCACCTTTACACAGAGGTATTTGTTAAACCTGATGGTGGGTGTATGTCTTTACTATCCTATTTGAACGCGCCTCCTTCACAGTCCCCCTGCAGAAAATTAATAATGAGGGAGGATCATCATTAAAATATTACTATTGCATAAAACATCTGAAAGTATTGGCAACAGATGGCAGTAAAACCTCATGCACTGGCGCTGGTGCCCTTGCAACAGTTTTCACTGGCTGATAGGCGAGATTTCTTTTTTTCAAATGGCTTATTATTCTAATCATATTTCAGATTCTTACAAAAAGCAAAAATGATAATGTGGAACACGTTAGTGGTGAATTTATAATTTGCAAGTAATTTAGTGATCTAGAGTCAAGAGTCTATTAGTTCTGCAACTACAGACTGTGCTCAGTGGTGTTTCATACCTGTGAGCACATACAATGTAAATGGGTCACACAGATTACATATAAAAGGAAGACGAACACCACCTGTTACTTTGATATTCTTTTTAGCACAACATGCAGTAGAGTTATACATCAGATATGGCTAAGAGAGAACCCATATGCTTAATAATCATGCATTATTAACACACCACAGCACCTACTGCACAGGATGTCAGGAGGGATCTGTTTGTTGGTTTTTCCTTAAGAGCAACAAGCCCTGTATCAGACCATAATCTACACCTACACTGACTGTAATGCCTGCTCTGGCTCTGGTGCAGTGACTCTCTCACACGCAGCACTGCAGCATTTGCTGCATAATTTGTGCTGTGACTGGCAAGCCTCAATTAATTTGGGTAGCCTGTGTTCTATCATTATATCTCCAGCAATACAATTAGACAGCACACAGCGAGCCTCTTGGCATTGTGGCTGCACAAAAGAAATTCCAAGTGAGCGGGCAGGGCTTGCTGGTCGCTTCCTCAATGAATCTTTTATGAGACCACTTGTCAATACAACGCTTAATGCTGTGTGATTGATAAACATACGCGCTGCTTCAGATTTGGCGTTGTATCAACAGGATGTGGATTTAAAGAAAAAAATTATCAACATTAAAAACTCGCTTTTCACCCAGTTGCACATATGGCGTGGCACTTCTCCAAAATAAATGTTGTTTCCTCATTACTCCTCCAGCGATTAAAACCCAGTGGGAAAGTGGGAAAGGATGGGTTCTGTCCACTTTTATTGTGCAGTTCAGAAAAAGTAATCAATGGCTACTAATTACTTTTCCACATTGCAAAGGGATTACTTTACACATTACTCAGATGAGCACTAATTACAGCAGCGATTATTTCACTTTTGAGTTACCTATAAGCCTATACACATGCTCATATGTGTGCTAAAGTGCAGAGTAGATGGATGGACACTAAACAGCCAAGCAAGCACATTATTAGGGCGATGTGACAGGAGGTGAATAGTTGTTTCTGACCTGACCTCAAAGCGCTAAGGCTATTACGTTTCTGTGACGTTCATTCACAGAACTCTGACTCCTCAGACGCTCTGAAATTTCCTACTACTTTGAAATTTCTTCTCACAGCACTTGTCTGTTTTCTTCCTCTTACAGCAGCTGTTGCTAGGCAACATTTCACACCCACATGTGGATTTTTACATCAAAACAATATTTAATAGTCAGTGAATAGACTAGGGGCTGTCACAATATCAAATTCTCACTAAACGATTATTGTGGCCAAAATAATTCATAATAATGAAATAACGACAATAGACTATTAAATAAAACTATATAATACTATAAAACATGTTTCAGGAACAGTGGTTTTAATATTTTAGATATGTTGTCCTGTGTTGTGTGTGGACTGTAGCTTTTAAAGCAAGAAGACATTACTTCAGGAGATTTGAGACTTGAGGCAAGGGCATAGACTGTACATAAGAAGTGGACGTAGCCACCGTGACGACGTCGTCCATTGGTTTGTGGACTGACGTTTTGAAGCCTCGAGTTTGGCATTTTGGCCGTCGCCATCTTGTTTTTTTGCAACCAGAAGTGACATCAGAGAGTTGAGCGAAGGACAACCGAATGCTGAATATGACATTTTAAGGCGACCAAAATGTTACAATTAACTTTCATGAACTGAAAACACACTGTGAAAAGGTTTAAGTCCTAAAACGAAAACATGGACTACTCCCAGACCGGACAACGCCGTGGTAGCAACCTGTCAACCACAAGGTGGTAGCCACACCCTAAAGCATACCCTGCCTTATGATCTATTTGACTCTAAATGGGACCATAATTTACTAAATGAACATCATGCTGTATTGAAGAAGACTTGAAACTAGCGATTGAGACCATAAACTCATGTTTACAATGTTTACTGAGGTAATAAATCAAGTGAGAAGTAGGCTCATTTTCTCACAGACTTTAGTTTTAGGCACTTCCGCATTGGCTGAATGCATTGAGTTGCATTATAAGAAGAGTCCAGTGTTTTTAGAGCTTAATATTTAGCAAATAAAAAAGACATCTCGGCTTCTGACGGCTTAATGTAAATTAAAGGTGCTAAATACGGGATTTGGTGATAGCGAACCAGCGGCTTGTGGCTAGTGGGGCTGACAGTGCTAACAGTGCAAAGTGCAACGACCCCGTCGGTCAGGATGGCATTATCAGCTGTAACCGACGTATGGCTTCAGTGCAGAGCAGCGGCTGTGAGGTAAGCTAGCCAGTGGGGCACGCTCACATGCACAAACATGCACTAAAAGGCATGCACAGCCAGCCCGGTGATGTCAACAAAGCAAGGAGAAGCTCGGATTACAGCACATACAGAGGGAGAGCAACTTCAGTCTCTGCTCAGGTAGACATTACTCCTCTATATCTTTACATAGCAAATAGTTGTTTACTGGGATATTAAAGCTCTGGGTATCAAATTTAGCACCTTTAATAATAATTAAGTCATTCAAATTTGAATTAATGAAAGGTGTATACAGTTACTTACTAATAATCTCACAAATAAGAAATGCTTCATTATGAGACGCCATATATTTTTTCTTTGATCACTGCAGTACACTTTTGTTGGAAAAGGGTGATGGTGCTTTTTGAATTATGAATTAATCTATTGCACATGAGTAAGGCAAGAAGCAATTTAAGTCTGAACTATAAAAAAGAAATGCAACAATACTCTATCTAATCACCATATAAGCATACAGGTGAGGTAATTTTTTTACGTTATGTGATCAAGCATTATGTTGGCATTTCAACAGCATCCAACAAAGAAGTTCAGAAAACTGGGAGAAATGTGCAGGTGTAATGGCCAGGTATTCATGCATGGCACCTACTGAAGCGAAATATTTAGAGCATTTTAAACAGAAATAATACGACAGGCTATAAAGACATATACATGAACATCAAAACCCCTGAGTTTCTAGACACAAAATCCTCTGTCATAAAAAAGAATATTCCCAGTAAGAAAGGAGCCAAACTTGAGACACTACTCCCAATCCTTTGACTGAAAAAAAGCACCCACAAAAGTGGCATAAATTTGAATAATCATATCTGCCTGGGACTCTTGAGTTCACCTGTGACAAGGGAAGAAATGTGATGCGGCAGAATGCCGTGTGTCATCCTTGTTGATCTTTGACTGTGTGAGAATGAAAACTACTCCAACAGTGAATGCTAAGCACAATGGGATTCAACCAATAATGTACACACCCTCGCAAATGACCGAGGGAGCACTTGGAGTCTGCCACTCTAAAACTTTAATCGTAGTAGTATTGCCCCGAACATCCCCAAAGGAAAACATGAAAAACCCAAGCCAACAACAAACATGTCCTCCCCAAATGAAAAATGACACAGCCTCCCCGCTGCACGCTGCCCTTTGTGAAATTATATGGCAGCACTGGGTATTTCAGTAGTGGCCTTTTGTCTTGCGAACTTTACAAGCTATAATAGAGTGCTACAAATTTAATTGTAAAGACATGAATATGTCCAGAAACAGAAGTTTTGAGTGGTTTCACATCTACTATCAATCTGCCTGTCCATTATGCATTCTTTCACTGGTAAACACAATGCACCGTAACACCATTACATCCAGAAAATCTGCATAAATATTCATTGATAGTGCACCTGAATAAATATAAGCTATAATATCCCTCTTCTTTCGAACCATCCCTGCTGTTTCTACACAGACTGCAGCTCTTCTCTGCTCATTTCCAACAAAAGGTCCACCCAGTATGTTTCATGTATACGGCAGCCTGTTTGGATTGTTTGGATCATTTTAGTGCAATCTCCCTCTACAAAAGCTGCTCCACAAAAGGAAAAATGTGCTTCATTCAATTATGTTTACTGTCAGAACGGGCTCATAAATTCTTGATTAAATATTCACAATGTCTTTCATCCCTTTGTTGGGGGTGATTAGCGAGATGGGAGTGGTGTAAAACTGTTAAACGGCGCTCCTCTGTGGCTCAGAGGGAACTGTAAATAGGGGTCAAGAAAGCCTGAAATTCTTTCACAGTGTTTCATGCTGAGTTGTGGAATATATTACCTAAATGTGTTGCTACGGGAGCGGAAACAATGCAGCAGCAACAGCTGTGCAGACCAGCCACTAGAGGGCTTTTAATGCCATTTAAATAAACCCTCGACATTGTTTGTGTTGTTTTGCACTCATCCTCGTAACTACGAGCAATTATATCATTATCAAAACTGCAGTGCATAAATGCCCAGCATGGAAAAACATCAAGAAAGCGAAAAGCTTATTTTCATAGTACAGTGCTGCATGTTGAACACAGGTGTCATACCACTTTTTCCCGTCAGCAATGCTGCGTCGGTGCAAAAAAAGAAAGCAAAAAGGCAAATGTTTTCATTTTATGCTGTTGTGTGTGTCTTCTGAACGGTGCTCGAGACAATAATACGATCGGTAGGTTGAAAATAAGAGGTTTATGAGATGTGGAAGAAGGGAAAAAATGAGTCTGTGTTACAGTGGCATCAGGCAATTTGCATTTTCCCTGTTTGGTAATTGGAGCTTGGATTATTTACAGTTAAATACGACCACTGCTCTACACTGCATACAGTAGATGCTGACGGCAAGTTGAAGCAGCAGCAGCAACCATCATCCAAGGAAAGGTATTCACTGCTCAAACAACACTAGATGATGTCATGCGCTCATTTGCATATGAATAAAATTGCTGAACCGATCAAGAATAAATAGAGGCAGAGCTCAGCAGCAGGCCATCTCTCTCATTTCCCCCCACTGGCTCACTCTGCCCCTCCGTGCCTGAGCCGTAAGCCTGCATTCGGAGACAGAAGATCAGCTGTGCATGAGGAAGCATTGTGATCAGACCTATTTGGATGAGACAAGCAAGTAGTGTGAATGCATGTGGATCAGGTTCAACACTTGGTACCAAATCTGTTGCCAAAAAAAAAAAATAACCTTTAAAGTTGGACACATCAGTTTTGATATGGACATAATTATATTATTACTATTATTTATCACTTTGACAAGCAAATATAAAATTATTCTCAGCGAAGGCATCATTCTATACAAGAATGGACTTATGTATTTTGTAGGGCTGTCAATCGGTTAAAATATTTATTCACGATTAATCGCATGATTGTCCATAGTTAATCGTGATTAATCACAAATTAATAAAACATTTTGTATCTGTTCAAAATGTACATTAAAGGGATATTTGTCAAGTATTTAATACTCTTATCAACTTGGGAGTGGACAAATATGTTTGCTTTATGCAAATGTATGTATATATTTATTATAAGAAATCAATTACCAACACAAAACAATGACAAATATTGTCCAGAAACCCTCACAGGTACTGCATTTAGCATATAAAAATATGCTCAAATCATAACATGGCAAACTCAAGCCCAACAGGCAACAACAGCTGTCAGTGTGCTGACTTGACTATGACTTGCCCCAAAACTGCATGTGATTATCATAAAGTGGGCATGTCTGTAAAGGGAAGACTCGTGGGTACCCGTAGAACCCATTTTCATTCACATATCTTGAGGTCAGAGGTCAAGGGACCTCTTTGAAAATGGTCATTACTGTTTTACCTCGCCAAAATTTAGCGTACAACCTCCAAAAGATCAAATAACGACCGGGCTAAACTGCAAGTTGCGTTAATACGCCAACAAAAATTAGTGGTGTTAAAACAAATCTGTGTTAACACATTATTATCTCGTTAACTTTGACAGCCTAGTATTTTGTCATTGTTTAAACAAGGTTAAATCTAAGCTTTCTAATGCAAACTAGCTTTTTAAAACGGCACTGTATATGAATATATAATAATTGTACTGCTAAATGTAATTTAAAATCTTTTGAATGCTGTGGTGACGTGTGCATTTTACTTTAGAGATTCAACTTTAACAGTCACGGATCCATTGACGGGTCATTGAACTAGGCTTGCACTACCAGGCAAGATCTTTTTTTTTTTAAGTAAAGAAGCATTGCACTATGTGTAATGCAACCCACGCTAGATCATAACAATTTCTGAATAAGTATAAGAAAATGACTGGGTCATTCAGAAGGTGTAAGGTTTGTCTACTGTATGCAGTCTAGATTAGAGGGTCTCAGCCACTTACGTCGAAACGCCCCACAACCATTTACCGAAATGGGCAATTTTCTCAGCAGACTGAATATCAAAGGTTAATGATCCTAAATCTCTCTGTGAACTATTTGCAAGTCATCTACAAGATGCCACGGATGGTAACAGATATTTTGTCCCTTTTTGCATTCATGGTCAAAATAATAAAACTGTAGAGTTTGGTTAAAGATATATCCACAGCCTGACATGTAGTGAGCTATAGTTGTTATTTAGCGTAGACCTATTTGCTCATGCTAACTTAAAGAAGGCAGAAGGTTTGCTTATTTATTCTTGCAATCATGTTAAACAGCTAAGTTCTGCTATCAAAACTCAAATACATACAATGGAATGCCCTTTAACAATTTGTATCGCCATGTTTCAGACAATGATTTAATATTAAGTTCCTGAAAAATTTAATATGTGATAGCAATTTCTGTGTATAATTTTCTGAAGGAGGCAGCTGGCTGTTAGTGCTCACCATGCCAAACCCAACACTGCCTGCACACTGGACAATTTTCTTTGTTTATGTGACTTATTTATTGGACTGCACTGTTCCGGAGGTGCACAAAGATCCAGAGCATTAAAGTTGGGACTTGCCTGATGTAGTGAGCTTTCACTGCACTCGTGTATTACTGTAGAATCAATTCTCTGATGAATACCGATGTGGACCGGTACTGGAGAGAAAAGCTTTCCCAGGGTTTTATCAAAGAGACCATGGCATGCGACCTTGTGTAAAAATCCCATTGAACATAATCAAAGCGGAAAGCACTGAGCACTGCACACATTTTT
Organism: Sebastes fasciatus; assembly: GCF_043250625.1. NCBI lineage: Eukaryota > Metazoa > Chordata > Actinopteri > Perciformes > Sebastidae > Sebastes > Sebastes fasciatus. Next base: position 18,052,456 of record NC_133803.1, on the reverse strand, counting down.
TTAAGTATTTAAATAGGTAAATGTGCACACTAACACACTAAACACATTCTGTGTATTTTTTTAATTTTGTTTATGTTTTTTCTATTTCCTCAATTCTTGTTTTTAAGCTTATGAAAAACAGAGTGAAGGATGTTGCAATTAATTAATTAAATTGGTTATTCACTTGCATTCTTTCTTTCTTTCTTTCTTTCAACAACACGAGATATGAACATAGACTTTCACGTTTTACAATGTTCTTCATGTTTTTTGTTGATTGAGTTGAGATCAACCATATACATCTGGAAAGGTCATCATTCTACAGACAGAAGGAGCTTAAAATCTTCTCTTGGTGGCTTCTTTACACTGACAAATACTGCATTTACACTTAGTACTTCTGCACATCCTACACAAAGAAATCCTGATTTATGAAAACAAGGCTAATAGTCTGAAAAATCACGGGTAATAACATAGATATCATGTTCAATACTGATTATAAAAAGTGTTAGTTTTAAGACAGTGATAATGACTTTACCAATATAATATTAGGGAATAGAGAGGAAAGTAGGAAAGACATATCCTACCGGATAGTGATTGGCATCCATCTGTCATTATTGACGATCTGGCCTGCAGCTGCATTCAAAACGTGACTGCCACCACACCCGAGTTTAGCAGCGGGGCTTCCGTCTTGAAGGAACACATGAAGGAACTGATCCCCAAAGTTCTGCTCCTGAGCTGAAATGGTAAGAAAGTGTGTTTAGTAAAGAGTCTTTTTTTCGGCATTGCCAAATTCAATACATTTATGTAAGCTACAGTATTTATGAAATTACTTCAGGCTTAACTCTCAAGACACTGAATTCAGAAAATGAGTCCCCCAGGTGTGTGTGAAATTAAATAAAAGTGTTTCAACAAGAAGTTGATGGAGACATGGTTAGAAAGAGAAAATGGTTTGACATGAGCACAGTAGCAAATAATTATATTACACTCAGGGTAAATCCCAATCCATCTGTCCCGCTAAGCAGCAAACAGAGGTGCTATATTTTACCAACGTGAGCAAGTAGGACTCAGAGGAACTTAGACATACCCAGCTAGTAGAACCTAATAAATGTCAGTGTGTTGACCACAAGGCCATACTTGTTGTGATCAATACCTGGTAAATGAAAACCCGACGGAGGATTCCTGCCTGCCAAAAAATGATATTGCACAACCAAAGGGTATGCCTTTGATTCGAGAGGAGTTTACCAAGAATGTGATTCACATTGCTGTGTACTCCACATAATATGCCAAGAGACAGACAGTGCACAAACAGTGCAAGGTTTCCTCCCTCCAAGAATAATTCATAACACTGAACGGCCCCAGACATGATATAATAGAAATGGTCTAAGACCAAAAACACTCCTCCACTTTTTAATTAAAGCATTCAGCTTGGATGATCCAAATGGCGCACCATTCAGTCACTCCTAGCCAAGTGAAAAGTAACAAGACAACAGACAAAGACAATAACCAGAGAGCAATGTACCCAAAGGGCTTGAAGAGCTCATTCGAAAGGGTCTGGAGATACTTCCACCTGCAAGGGCTTGTAGGAAATGACTATTCAAGACTAATCCTGCTTAAATCCCTCAAGACAAGATGTTGTACATCCTGTTCTTGAACACGACGAGAACCATCTTATGTAAGAAAGAAGAAATCGTGGGGCTCCTCTTCCCTCAAACCACCTGTGGAAACTTAAATGATGGACCACAAAGCACACTTTGGAGCTCAGTGTCAGACAGTCCTTGATGCGCCAACCTGGTCCTCTAAAGCTATCTCCGTCTGATAGAGCACCGTCCTTCTGTGATAATGGTTCACAGCACAATGCACCAGGACTGCACCAATATGAGCTGAATCATGTCGGCACACCACCAACTCTGACAAGGTTGGCCATAAAATAAGACCGTTGAATATGTACAGAAACAACGTAGCATAAGTATAGAACACACGTCACAAACGTCACTAAAAAACACGTCACTAACGTAGCTTAGAAACCAAAAACACTGGTCTCCTGGCTGAAAGTCCTGTGTTTGTTGGACCCATCCACCTCCTCTCCCGCCCGCATAAGCAGTCTTTCTCACTTTTTATTCTACGTCACTAGCTCTGAGCGTGGCGGATTCATTTACATTGAAGTCAGTGCAGACTACATGACACACCTAAAGCAAGAACGGTGTTATATTACACACTTTTGCCTTATCGTGCATTATCGTGTCATTCACACGCTTTTTCATGCAACTAGGCTGATACCACAGTGCACACATCATGCTGTCTGTGGCTACTAACCATCAGCTTAGTCAGACTCCCCAGTAAAGAAAAAAGGTTTTCACTAATCTTTATGGCAGTGGCATTCGTGCAAATATCTCCAAGTATGTATTGTCATGGGTTAGCAGAAGGCATTGACATGTGGCATTGAGTTTTCTGCCTCAAGAGGGAAAGATCCACTTCTGTCCAGGCATGTTCCAGTAGGGCAGGGGTGCCCACACTTTTTCAGCATGCGAGCTACTTATAAAATGACCAAGTCAAAATGATCTACCTACTATAAAAATGCAAAACATATATTTATTTATAAATATATTGAGTATTCTTTATATGTACAATATATGTTGGTGTACCTTGCATAACTGCATGAACCCATATTGTACAATATAACTCTGTACATTTTTTGTCATTACCTTACTCTGATGACTTGCACTGAATGGAATCAGCCAGGGATGCATAGTCCGGACAGTAGCTGCTGATAGCCAGCCTCAAGCACACTTCCAAATGATCATCAGTCAAGGTGGAACGGTATTTGGACTTAATAATCTTCATGTGGGAAAAGGCTGACTCGCATAAATAAGTGGAGCCGAATAATGCAGTCATGGAGGTAGCACATTTCCTCATGTTGAGGTACTTTTCCTCTGTGAGTAAGTTCCAGAACTGTCCATGAGCCCTGGACTTAAGCTGAATGTCAGCTTGTAGTGTCAAAATCTCATCCTCCACTCCAGATGAGTTCAGGTGAAACAGTGTTGCAATTTGTTGGCTGACGTCTATTTAAAAAAAAAAAAATGTTTTTTTTTTTTTTTTTTTTGATGCCATGCGATCTACCCACACTACCTTTGCGATCGACCGGTAGATCGCGATCGACGTATTGGGCACCCCTGCAGTAGGGTGATGTGGTAACTCTGATTTGCTCATCTTGCCATTAGTTTCTTGCACCCCATAGGTGAGGTGAAAGGTAACAAGCAAGAGGCTATAACAGAAGTTTCTTCCACCACAAGTGTCAGGCAGGTCTGATCCCGCCTTCCTACCAAGAGAATGGTCACCAGGTGCTGCAGGTCCAATCATAGCTTGGATTCCAATGAAACCAATGGTAGAAACAACTGCTATTCATCCAAGAAGGTGCATGATTTATTGTTTAAATAAACATTAGCAGGACAGTCACATGACAAGAACAATGCTGGCAAAGCCCTGCATCTTAATTCCACCTTGTCTATTCAACTGCTGGGTAGAGTCTCAAAACAGGAGTAAGACCTCAGTCTGATTGTGAAGGCCAGAATGTGTCTCAGTTAGTAGAGGTTGTGAGACAGGACGTCGTTATTAGATATACCACCTCCCAGACTCCAGCACGTTATATCACAATGGGAGTTTCTGCTGGGCCTGCAAAGAGTCTCGTGCAAGTGAGACATGCAGTGCAGTGGGGGAGCGACAGACAGCAGCAGCATTAATCCTCCCACACAGGCTACGAGGGTCTTCAGGAGGGAGGCAGAGAGAGGGTGCACACCAGCCCTGTGCCGCTGTCTAAGAGGACATGAGAAGAGGGCAGGCGACATAAGAATGCAGCTCTGTAAGGGCCAGAGAGGAGATGGAGAGAGAGAGAGCTTGCCACTCTTGTGCCACTGTCAGGGAAGACATGGTTGCAGGGCAGAGGACAGAACAGGAATACTGCCCTGTTAGAGAGACCTGAACTGTTTTTTTTTTTTTTTTGATAAGGCACATTTCACAGCTGGATTAGAGAGACTGACAGGGAGCCAGAAATCCAGAGGGAGCTACTGAGGTAGTGCAACACTTGCATGGTTGACCCCTTGCATTTCACAATGACAATGATAATAGAGCCAGGAATGCTAGGATTTAGACTGAGGTGTGTGGGCTACAGAGACAGCCGTGAGTCTTCACAATGTGTGTGCCATCTCTCATGAAGTAATGGCATGGGTGGAGGATTTGGACACCAACAGGAAAATGGCGCTAAAGCTGTGCTTGTTGTTTCAAGGCTGCACTGCAACTGATATGAAAGCTTTGAACAATTCCTCAAGGGTAAGAAGGGCATCCAGAAAATCCCCATCTCTTTTGTCGGAGGGAGGCAATGCTTAGCTTAATATGCTGCACTCTGATAATGCATTTTTCTAAGCCGACTTGGAGGTCTTCCCTGTCATACGACTCAACAGGGATGCACTTAACAGTGCCATATTACTAACCACTGTTGCCGAATGGACCACAGGAGGAATATCTTGTTCCGATAATCCACCGTTTCCTCATGCTTGTTCTGTGGAAGGGAAGGACTTCTACTCCCTCTCAGTCTCAAAATAGCAGCAGGAGGGACAAAGACGGCAGCCGAAGTGGCTGTATAGTGAAACTTTATTTTAAAAAATGCTTTTATTTGCCTGCAGCATTTAGTTAGTTTACATCCTACTTGAAGGGGCAAATCACCTTCTGCCACTCATTAATTTTATGTTTATAAAGGTGGACTTTGTATGTGAAGTTCCTCAGGGATCAATTCTTGGTCCCCTGCTGTTCAGTTGGATCATGCTGCCAGGCTGCCATATTATCCAGAGACACGTTTGTTATCATATTTATCCTTCTGACACTTTGTTGTATATATTCCTGTCCCTTAGAGACATAAAAATGGATGTCCAACATGTCCCTGCAACTAAACAAGTATACAAAATAATTCTTATTAGTGTGAAACCTCAGTTCTTTCATTTCTCTTAAAGTACCACACAGGTAAAACACGCAGGTTACGATATTGTAACTCTAATTCTATAAGCACAGGTGGAGGCCTCTACCTAGGGGCCCTGCACCGCTCGCTGAAAAGGGTTTAGCATAGCAGACAGCGGTGTGTGCTGCCTTATATACTGTGGTAACACTCATGCACTCTACTGGACTCTATGGGTAATACTCTCCTTTAATCACGAGCATGCATTTTCCCACTGAAAATTTGCATAAGCGTAGCCAGCCAATCAGGATGTACCTTCCCGAATACATGTGGACCCCTCCGTATATTAGGCAGCACACACCGCTGTCTACTACCCTACACCCTCTTCAGCGAGCGCCGTAGGAGCGTCAGGGCCCCTAGGTAGAGGACTCGACCTGTGCTTATAGAACCAGGGTTACAATACCGTAACCTTCGTTCTAACTCACACAGGCTCCAGTGGGTGGAGCCCGGTGAATGAACGCCCTGACCCAACCACACTGATCCTGACTGGCTAGAGGTTAGTCGTCACAACCAACCAACTTCTTTATAACCTAGGCTACCACAATGGGCGAATGCATGCTCACGATTGGACAAGATTATTACCCATAGAGTCCAGTAGAGGGCGGAGCTTGTGTGAGTTAGAACCTGGATGTAATGCTGAGTTATGTTTGCAACTTTACCAAAACTGCTACTGCATAAGAGGGTTCTTGTCAAACGCAGATGCAAAAAAAACCCCCCAAAAAACATGTTCCAACGTTCATGTCTTGTTGGTTAACTATACAAGACAGTGGGCTGACTCCAGCTTATTCAAAATGCTGGGCAGTTTTAACAAGAAAGAAAAAATCTGATCACATCTCACCCCTCTTAAGATGTCTTTATTCACTTCCTGTTAATTTTAGAACTGATTATAAAATGTGACCTTTTGTCTGCAAAAGCCTGCGTGGCCTTGCTCCACACATGCATGTCATTATGACGACCAGGACTCTAAGGTTATCTGGTACAGACCACTGTGGTTTTTCCAAGGGTTATTAGAAGTTCTTCTTGCTGCTGAAATTCTCTAACAGTGCAAATCACACAAAAAAGTTTCCCTTTCCAATGCATTGATTAGCCTTGTTTTCGTAATTCTTGCTTTTAATAGCAGCTTAATTGTTTTTAATTGCATTTGTTAGCACTGCATGTATGTGCACTTTTAATGTTCTTTGCTCTTTTGTAAAGCAAATTTGACTTCCCTTGGAATTAAATGGACTTCTTTACAATCTAAATCAATAGAATATACCGCCCTGCCATAAATTATATCTTTATAAAGCTCATAATGTTCAGTTTTTGCTGACAGAAGTTGGGCATGTGTAAATTCAATTACATGATTATTACTGAGGTCACAGTTAAAGGTGTTGTTGTACTGGACTACATTATATTGAGAGGTGTTTCTAATCTTTAGTCCTCCCTATTTACATATATGACAAAGGCAGAATATTGGAAACACCTCTCAGTATAATGCAGTCCAGTAATATAATAATATTTGTGGCAGCTGGACAGCGTACATTTTAGTTTCCCGTATGACAACCACAATGAAGTTGCAATATTTACCTCGTTGGTTACAGATGTACCTAATTTTCCTCTACTTCTTTGCATGTTTCTACAAGGTAAACAGTAATTTGTCATATTTTTAAACCATGTATTTGGCTGATAAATACTGTACTTTGTGCTGGTAAGAGGATGGGCATCTGAAAATGTATCACGTTCTTCTCTTGCAAGCAGATCTTTAAAGTGAAATGAGGACATCTAGTGATCCATGCTTATTCAAAGAAACGCAGCTTTATATCCCGACCTTGACTCCCCTGTCTAAAACTATTATTTTTGACACAATCATTTTTCTGTTTGTGGTGTGCAAGAGAGATTTTTTAAAAACATTTTTCAGACGTGAAGAGAGATTTTTCAGGAAAGTTTGAAAATATAATGGAAATATGCATCAAACGTTGTGTTATAATGCAAACAAATATTATGGCTGTCAGAGACGTTTTTTCAGCAGTGCATATACATTTCTTGTGGCTGAGAGAAGGCACAACTTGAAACGTAACTTGAGGTAACAAACAAGCAAAGCGGCAATGTTTAATACTTTCATTTGATGCTTATTTTCAGTAAAGAAGGAATATGACTCTCGAGCATGCAGGCAGCGGGTCTCTCCGAGTTGTTTGTGATGCTGGTAGGAAATGAAGTCACCTTAACCGGTTGGTGAAATTGATGATGTGTTAATCTGAGGTTTTCTGACTGCTGTGCACTATTACTTCTATTATGACAATGTTCTTCTTTTTTAGAATTTCACAAATGAACAGAAATGTTAAACACTGCAGGCAATTATTTAGCTGTCAAGAAAACCCTACGTCTGTCTGGTATTTTATTGTAGCTTCTTTTTTTAAAAGAGATACCCCAGGTGAATTCTTGTTTCATTTTGTTGACATATTAGAGTCAAAGGTTTTTACAGAGGGAATTTTGGATATCTCTTTTTATCACTCCATAAATCAGAAAATACTGTGAACAGCCTTAAAAAAAAAAAAATCAATTTTCACCATGTTTTTAGGATCAAAATGTTCTATAAATCAGGCTCTGAATGATACTGTATATGAACAACCCCCTCTGTAAAAATCTTCAGAATATAGATAGGAATGAAACTGTGAAGTTTGGTGGATGTAAGTGCTACTGAAGTGGAGATTTCTGTCTCAGAGTATGAGAAAAAGCTCATTTTGGGGAAAAAAAAGCCTTTAAAGATATGTATTTCATACATTTTGCAAGACACTACAGGTGAATAGGGTAAAAAACTGTTAACTAATAGATATCACCATGAAACTTCCCCTGCTGATTGCAAATGAGGCATTATCTAATGCTAACTTTCGGTGAATTTAGGAGAAATCTACAGACACAAACAGATAACATGTAGTAAAATAAACACCCAAATGTGTATTAAACTGACTAGTGCATGAAAAAGCAATGTTTTTGCCAAAGTATGTTTGTATGTATAAATGACATGAAAAACATAATTATTCTTGTCACATAATCATCTATCATTATTATTGCTAAACTACAGATTCAGTAGAGACTTGAGAGAGAAACCACAGACGCAATTTCCTTCTGCAACCATGAGCCTTTGTCTCCTTTTCAAAGCAGTTGCTCGCACTTAGCGCCACAACTCATACATTGACAAATATTATTTATTTACTATAGATGTCAATGTTGCCCCGTCTTTTATTTTTCTATTTTTCTTCTGTAGGATATTGTTCCCTGCTGTCCCCATGGCCCTGTTACTCTGCACCGAGCCTAACAGAGCGTTCGTCCTTTTGTCAGTGCCTGTCACCTGTTCTCTCTCTCTCTCCCCCTCTCTCTCCCCCACCTCCTCGCATTTCTCTTCTCGATCTGACAATTGAAGTCCAGGGGGAGACTTGCATGTTTGCTTCGGGGAGAGGTGTAAAAAGGGGAGCGGAGAATAAGGAGCAGGTCTGGCGAAGAGATTCTCTGCATCTCAATGCATGTCTTTTGGTTCTCTTCTGATTAACTTTGTCTTTTTGATCTCAGGAGTTTTCTTTTCAGTTCCTCTGATGTGAAAAAGATGGTGCACTATGAGCCAGGAAGCTTTACTAGATAAAAGGCACTGTGCCCTCTATGTATGCTTTCTGAACATTCATCTCTTTTCATGACACGGCTCCCAGTCTGCCTTCTGGCTCCTGTATGCTGCGGCAATGAAATATTGTAAATACGGTTATGGAATAAAGAATAGGAGTGGGTTTAATTGAAATGACCAACTTAGAATTATGAATTTGTTTTTTCTTATTTACTTTAGAGTTAACATCCAATCTTGAGAGTGAAAATGGCATCATGTTGTCACAGCAGTCATTATTTTTCAAGCTAATCTGCAGAGTAAATCTGGGAAGACTTAGACAAGCAGTGACTTAAGATCAGCGCGGCCAGATAACGGTTGGCAGTGGATATATGACAGGCTGGAGGTGAAGCGATTTCGCTAGCTTGACATCAGGCACAATCTAATTCACTTGACACACATCACATCTGATAACTAACTTCAGGCATTTTTCCAATGTGATCTTCCTCTAGCTAGCTCCACTGAGATGCTCTTCATCTCTCTGGTGAGTTACATTTCTCCCCATTTTAAGCTCTAAAATAAAAAAATTCCATATGCAGGAAAATGTCCCACTGGTTACTTTTAATGTGTCTTTATTCTAAATAAATGTATGTATTAAATATTTCAAAAGATATTACAAAATATATTGATAATGTCCATGTCTTTATTATTACAGATCTGAAATGCTGTTTGCTATTCATGTACAGTGTACAAATAGGGATATAATAATTACTAATTAGAATACTACGGGAACAACTTGCATCGTTTGATCACCATTTCTTTGGTGTATTTATATATTTATTTATTTATGTATTTATAAGTTTATAAATGCAAAGTTTTTCATATAAAGTGCATGGCTTTTGACAATACCGTAAAGATATCCTCAATCAAGTATTGAAAAGCATCTAGGTGGAAGAACATGACCGAGAAATATACCCCTCAGCTCCCTTTAGCTGTGTTCTTTGTGTTCATGTAAAGTGCTGTTTTTCCAAAGAACATCCAAAAACAAACATTAATTCAAATACAAGGTAATGCACGGACAGCTCTGCTTTGCAATTATTCTACTGCTCTATCCTCAAACCTATCATTTGACAGTTTCTGAATAAAGTCTCCTACACTTTCCAAAACTCAAACCACTGAATTCAACGACAAATAATTAAAGGCTTGTGCCTACACACACTTGTAATATAATAAATAGGGCTGTCAATCGATTAAAATATTTGATCGTGATTAATCGCAAATGAATCACACATTTTTTATCTCTTCAAAATGTACCTTAAAGGGAGATTTGTCAAGTATTTAATACTCTTATCAACATGGGAATGGTTGGTACCAATGGATTTCTTAGGTTTTCTAGTTTCGTAGGATACCAGTATCTTCACTCTTGCTTTAAAACTGAGCCTGCTACAACCTAAGAAAGATTGATTGCATTAATGCAGTAAAAAAATTATTGGCGTTAAAACGTTTTTGCGTTAACGTGTTATTATTGCGTTAACGATGACAGCCCTAAATAATAACTATTATATTTGAAAAGAGAAATGTTCTATCTTTTAATTTATATTGAAAAAAGTACACATCTAATAGGAAACACGGCACACCTCTCTAATTATGCGCCTGTGTCAGACAGGATAATGTATATTTGTCTTAAAATTGATAGTACCATTGCCTATGTGTATTTAAGGCTTAGCTGGCTGACCTTTCAAGTGCACCAACTTTATATAAGGCACTAATTTAGAGCCCTATTAGATTCTGAGAGCTGACTAATTAATAGCTCCTTAAATACAAAGATTTAAGTCTTTGGTGGGACACTAAGGCACTCAGCAACCATCGGGGGAGGCCAATGTCAGCACAGAGAGAGAAAAGTCAAGCTATTATTACTCCAAGGAATGCAAGACTGCTTTATGGTAAAAGTACAAAAAAGTTATTATCTTTGCACACTATGTAGCCTGAATCTCGTACCTGGAGGGAATAGTCCCTGTGTGTTAAAGATGCAGATGCATCAATTGTATTTAATGAATTAAAATTGCTTCTTTATAATTGTAGGCAGTGTCACTAACATCACGTTGTGGGGCGGCATTTTACACTTGGATTTGAGCTGCTCACCACCAAACGTCAGTTATTGGAGCCAGAAAATCAAAATTTGAATCAAAGAAGAGGAAGTGCAGATGAATCCTGCGCTATATTGCAATGTTGGATACGTCTGTAAATGTAAATGAGAGGCCACAAACCTGTACACAATGTCACAGATAAGGGGTCGATCTATGTAACACCGGCAAGATGAATGTTGTGATGTCTGCGGAATAAATCACCCATGATCACCACACAATGCACGGTGGTTACAGTTCTGTTGGACTCGCACCTAACTCGCTGTGCTGTGTCACACGGGGGACGACGATAGCCTCACAAGATCAAGGTGGCTGCAGTTTTCAGAGCGAGGAGCTGTGGCTGCGGTCCACCGAGACACACAGTTGAATGTTTTTTGGAGTCATTAGAGGAGAGGCAGCTCCAGGCATTCATGTAGTGGCTTCACCTCTAAGCTGGCTGGTGCTTAATATATGCATAAATACTATGAACAGATGTATAATACACACAAAGCTGGATAAATGGAACAAGGTTCTCATGGCTCAGCTTTCTCAAGCCCTAAAAAACTACCGACTCCTTTCCTCCCAAAACAATGCTCCATTGTTTAAAGGGTCTACTCAGTGGTCGTCAGGTCTACCTATCCAAATCTCCTTCTGCAACAAAAGAGAGTGTGTATGTGTGTGTGTGGGTGCAGCTGTGGGAACAAAAGAGCTGGCAGGAGGTAGATGTACAATGTAGAGCTCACGGTTGAGGTAGAGGGTCAGCCCAATCCTTGCTCCCCGTGTGACCGACCAGCTCTTGCCTTCTTATGAGGCTTCCTTTGTTCGCTTCTAGGTTATAGCTCAGATCATCATCAGCGAAACAACAAAAACACACGGCTCACAGCTGTCCACAAAAGGCAAGGCTATCTGTTGTCCTTCACCAGAGCGCCACGCACACTTTTCCTTCTCTACAATTCTTTTCTCACACAACATTTGGTTGAAAAAGCCTGTTGTGAATGTCGTTAACTACATAAAGTGACCAAGGTGTATAGTGGCTGCCGGGAGTAAAAACTGGTCACATTCTCTGAAAGATTAAAAGAAGAAATAAAGTCTCAGTGCTTCCTGGCCTTTCTGCTGAAGCCTTGGAAACGCAGTACTAATCTTTGTTTCCCACAATTCCCTGCAACAGCAATAGATGACTCATGGTGCTGGTGTCGCAGGCCGTTCTCATTTCCAGGGCATCAAATACCGACGCTTTGTCATGCCCGTCGGCGGGCGATACCGACACACAAGGCACCCTTTAGTGCCTGTATGAGATGCACCGGGCTTTCAATTAACTACAATGTAAACCCATCCGCGTCAATATTAAACGCACAGAGAAAGTGGTTGAGTTGTGTTGTGACATAGTTATAAGACCGAAAAGACACATAAGGTTGGGTGATATGTTAAAATTTTCCAACTGGTCATCATCAGCTCAACAACCTGCGATTGTCGGTATATTCGCACAGGTGCGTGTGTGTGCGCGACATGCACCCCCCCTCCCCCTCCGCCGTAGTTTCAGCTGGGAGATCAACTATTCTAGTGGTGGAAAATCGTAAAACGCACTTCATTGATAATCGACAGAAACAACATAAAACTCACCAAAACCGTCTTGGTTAGTCTTTCCAACAATCACCAACTCTGTTTTTGTCTAAATAAACCCATATTTCAACGCGTTTCATGTGAAAATATGCCGGCTCTGCACGTTATTTTCCCTCGCTGCATCTCTCTCCGCCCGCTGAGAGACTCTTCTGAGGCAGACCATTACATTGGCAAAATAAAATGACAAAAAAAAATGAACAAAAATAATCAGCGCCGATGCCAATCGCCGATTAGCGATATATTTGTCCAATCGCCCAACCCTAGTGGACTGGGCCAACAAACACAGGGCTTTCATCCAGAAGACCGCTGTTTGTGTCCCGTGTGAAACTTGACAAACTTAGTAATTTTAAGCCAAACCATGATGTTTCCTAAACATGACTAAGTGGTTTCATTGCCTAAACCGTGCTTTTCTTTGAATTCACAATGTTAACCACGTGTTTATCGCGACTGTAGTGGAGTGATAGTTTGACGCGCTGGGCTACCCATTGCGTTAGGAAGTGACACCGAGGGGTCCTGAGAAAGCGTGACGAGTTGGGTGTCTCCAGGTGACTTCTTTCTATCAATTCAGTGATTTTCAATATTAATATTTGCGTTTGATAAGTACATGTGTTTTATAGAAAATTTAAAGAAACACCACGGGCAGTTGCTCCACTCTTTTATTCTTCCTTTGTGCAATCATCCTCTTACATTGTGAACATGTTATTGAACTTGGATCAATTCAGAATTCACTCAGTGTTTTCTTGTTTTCTTTTCCTGCCTTTTCTATGGCACCATAACTGTTGCTAAGCATCCATCCATAAGCACCCAACTCAGAAACAGCATCATATTTCCAATATAATCAGAGGTTGATGAACAAAGCACCTTTACAGTACATATCTGTATTATGGCAGATCAAAATGGCCATTTATCTCTCATTCACAGCACAGCAGCAACATATTACCTACTACAAGCACTAGGAAATGATGCTATTCATTGTAGGCTATAAAGATAATGCTTGTGCACTCACAAGGACACACGTTAGGAAAAAGCCGTGTGAAAAGATATTCAACAAAATGGACATTATTACGTAAAACGGATGTGCATATTATCCACCCTTTATCTCTACTTGCTTTCGCAGCATTGCAGTGCTTTCAAATGTTTGCAATAAAAAGACTGTACTCACTGTAGAGGATGGTACCCTGTGTGGATCTTGTTTTCAACGTCAAATAGAGAATAACAGTGGTGTCCTTGACAGTAGCAGGGAAATTATTACTGGCACCAGAAGGCTGGAGAAAGGATGAAACAGGCTGCAGCTCCAAATAAGATGTGCCATCGAATGAGGGGATATATACTGTGGTATCTAGAAAGAAAAAAAAAGAAATACAAATTGATGAAATGCATTTAATTGGAGTGAGAAAAGTGAGTAGAATCCTTAGAAAACATGTTTACTTCAAAATATGACACAGTTACGCTCGTATCTAAATGAAGAATGACATATCTGGTAAAAGCGATGCCCTACAGTGCTTTTGTTAGTCAACAGAACAGCAAGAATTGGCTGGCGTGTGCCTTCGCAGCACTGATACTGTAGCTTGCCTGTGAGCAGAGTCAGCAGGGCCCTGTCAGTTATTTCCCACTGGATGAAAAAGGGGTAGGACTTTAAGGAGAGGTGGAGGAGGTTCCCGCTCAGGTCATCAACTCCACAAGCCAGTGATGATCTGCTGGCTTTTACACAAAGGACACTGTACACCTGGTAGATCACTTGCTTTCCAGGTGCAGGACATACAGTCGATTCAAAATAGGCCACCATGGCCTCAGCTCAGGGGATTCTACCTTCAGAGTCCAGCTCTCAAGGAAAACTGCAGTTTATCCTCAGCTGAAAACTCATCATATACAGCATGTGTAGGGCTCCAAAAACATATTTTGTATTGTAAGAGAAATATTAATATCCTCTCATGACTCTTGCGTTCACTTTTTTGGGAGCTTTGATGTTGGATCAAATGGATTTTTAAAGCAGACCTGTGAATGACTGACAGCATTTGGAAGAGAAAGTAAAAAAACAAGCAATATAGAGAATACGGAGAAATTTGATAACGTACAGTAGACAGTAGTCTTAAAGTTGGAAGTTTCCATGATTGACTTAACAGTGGCAATGGTAGAGACAAACAGATGTTCAATCAGTGCAGGCTGTTCTCATACACCGTTCATAGCTATGCCTACAAAAAGTTAATGCACTGTAATTCGTGTAATATCCACAAAATAAAGTTGTATGTAATCCACGTAATGGTGAAGCAGGAAGTATAAAGAGCGACAAAAGCCCCATAGGGAGAAGGTTGGGATGGATGGGTGGGTCAAAAAACACCGGCTTTCGTTCAGGAGACTGGTGTTCATACCCCGTGTGAAACCAGAAGTCAGCGTTGATTTATTTGTCACGTAACTTCCTAAACCTAACTAAGTAGTTTTGTTACCTAAACCTAACCAAGTCGTTCTTTTCCTAGACTTAACGGAGTAGTTTCGTTGCCTAAACCTAACGAAGTAGTTTCCTGTGAAGACCAAAGTTTATTTTGAAAAGACTGTACGCATGTAACTAGTGGAATTTGACATGTGCGTCGCGTTTTGCTGGACATTCGTAGGAAAACGCACTAAAAATGAGGAATAACTTTTGGGAAGATATCCTATCAGTGTCAAAGTTTACTCAAGTAACGTGGTTTTGGATGTTAACAAACGTAAATGTAAATGTCCCAACTCAGTGTATAGGTTCATATACTCAAAGTCAAATTGGCACACGGTCATGTTGTGTTGCTTCAAGATTAAGAAAATCGATGCACACTTTTGTGATCAGTTTTATGCCATCTATTGTAACCTACTATTGGACAGTCAAAGAAGTGAGGAATATGGCTGCTGCTCTTCTGATCTCTAAGTCAGACGCTACTGGTGGACAGTGGTGCAATGGGTTTATTCATACCAACAGTGATAACTGGATATCAGTCATTCATGACAGCTTATCCTGAAAATGGCAGTAACGGGGCTCGAAAAGAAGCCAAGTTATATAATAAGTGAAAATATCAGCAGGGTTTGACAATAAGGACTGGTCGGGGCCTATAAGGGCCAGTAAGACACACACTGATCCAGTTTAATGATCAGTCACCAGACCAACACCAGAGAAGTGTTTCTGGTCACACCATTTCTCCTGTTATCTTCGCCTGTGTCCTCCGACACTTTACGAATCTTGCTCTTTTCGCGGCCAATCAGAGTGGATGACCCTTCAGACGTTACGCAAAGAGTTAAGAGGAGCAGACATGAAAGCCAGTACTTCAAATTACAAAGAGAAAATAAAAACTGTGTGTTCTTCTGTTGTGGAAGGAGCAGTTTTCTTGGGCTGAAAATAATGAATCAATCCTGTAATGTTTGCTGGCAATTTCTGAGTAAGGCAGATTGAGCTGGCTCATTTTTAAAGGCACCAGCAATTACAGCAAAACGAGCTGGCAGCGCCTAAGCAGTGTGTTGGCAAAGCAGGAAGCCGACAACCCCTCATCAGGTCCCATTAATGTCAGAAACAAAAACAGAAAATGCGCACGACCCTAAAAAAGTCTCGTCTGATAGCTTTTAAAAAAAAATATTTGTTATTTCTCCTCACTACATTTACAGGTTTCTGGTCTTGATCTGTGAAAACATTACCGGCATAGAGTGCCAATTCATATTTTTTATCATTTCATTTTTGTAAAAAAAAATTACACACATCAGATTTAATTACAGTCAGTTAAGTACCTCCTGTTGTCATTTTGCTGCTGGATATTGTTGTAAATGCACAAATAAAAGAGTATTTATATTGTTTTGAAAAGAATATGGGTTAATACTGGGGTCAGATTAGATTGGAGAGGATAAAAGCAAAATATCAAAAAGAGAGTTTAGAAGCAACTCATTTGACAAAGCCAGGTTTTTAAATAGTTTACACCAAAATATAATGGCACTATAAAGGTACAGTGTGTAGGATTTGGTGGCAGCTAGTGGTGAGTTTGCAGATTGCAACCAGCTGAGTACCCCTCCGCTCACTCCTCCGTTTCCAAAACTGCAGTAATGTGAGCCGCCAAAGCATAAAACCGTGGAAACACCATTTGCCTCGCTCAGAGGCTATCCTTACAATAACAACACTACTTTAGGAGCAACGGAAGTCCAACGGCAGCTGGCGGTATCACGGTTTTGAACTTTCAGAAGCGCGTTGGAAAACTACAGTGGCCTTCGGGTAACGTAAAAACGTGAAAAGCTGGTGGTTTGTCCGTTCTGGGCTACTGTAGAAACATGGCGGTGCAACATGGCAGACTCCATGAAGAGGCCCTGCTCCCTATGTAGATATAGGGCTCATTCTAAGCTAACGAAAACACAACAACTCTTAGTTTCAGGTGATTATACACTAATGAAAACATAGATATGAATATTATATTCCCTTTTTTGCTAATAGATTCCTGGAAATGCTACACACTGGCCCTTTAAATGAGAAAAAAAGAGTGCACGACCTCATTGGATTGAAGTGGTAGATAGGTAAAAGTTGCTGAAAAGATATAAATGGGGCAAAACTGTGCTCTCAACTTTCATTTTATTATTCCTCTGGCCATCATCACAGCTTCAAATATACGAGAAGTAAGGACATAAGGTAATGAGCCGTAAAAGGAGGTCATGATCAATACAGACCAAGTCTGAATAATTTCCTGCCTCACTGGTTCCCTCTTTTTTTGCCTACTTCCATACCTTGCAGCCATTTACTCCGTAACTAATTTTTGTGATCACTTAGCTTTCAATTGAATGCTTACATACTTGACAGAATGTCTTTTGCAAGGTCTACGACCCACTGTGTCTTCTTCGGAGAGACAATTTATCATAGCTTAAAACTCTGACATGCCCAGATGAACTGGCTTTATCTTGACAAAACCTGTCTTATGGCTGGCTACTTGATATCAAATACTCACTCAACCACCAGGCACTGGCCTGGATTACTGTGCATCCCACCAGAGGTGCAGCCCCAGGGTCCAAACATAAGAGAGCGGCACTCACAGCTCACACACGTCAAGCTTCTTATTTACAGGCCGCACATGAGATACCAACTAAATCTGACTGAGGAGTAAGTCTGAAAGCTGCTTCGGATTGACAGTCTTCATGTGCTAAAAAGATTAAAAAATAAATAAATATATAATTGTAGTGATTTAGCTGATGTGTGGTGATATCGTAGATGTGTGCAGGTATTCTGTGTGTAATACTGTCTGAGAAAGACTTGTGCATTTGACAGTATGACACCTGACATTTTAGCTACAAAGGGGAGTTAAAAGCTTTAAAAGCTTTGCTGTGCATCAAAAGTTAATATTACCAATCCCTGTTGTAGTCTTAATCCAGCACTGACAAGTGAATATAAGATCCACTGGTCACATATACAGTAAGGAGGAAGAGGCAAATAGGGAGTGGTGGAGGAAGTACTCAGATCCTTTACTTAGGCAGAAGTAGAAATACCACAATGTAAAATAATCTGGTATCGCTGGCTGTCGCAGGACTGTAGTAAACCCGTTAAATCATTTCATTCGGCCCGAATGTAATGACTGGATGGGCTACCTGTCTGCCTGCGTGCACTCTGTGCGTTCACTCATTGTGCGTCACAGGAGTCTTCCAAGAGCTGCTAGCCCTTTACCTGTGAGTACTCACAATAGTCATGTTTATTGTTTACGTTCATAATGATAATTTTGGGGAGTGGCTTTGGAGGGAGTCTTGAACGGACCGACTGTCCGTGTTGCCGACTTTCTCGCTAGATTTAGTGACTTTTGGAGCTACTGCTGTTAGCTACTTCCATTGGAAAAGAGTTGGCAACACTAGGCTCTGTTTTTTGATTGTATACTTTTAAATTCCGATTACCGACCCGACCTTTAAAGCGGCTATAATCAGTATTTTACAATGTATCAAATGACAATTTGAAAGGGGTCACCCATAGTGTCGAACCTACAGGGAATTAGCTCTAATAACCCACTGTACTGTACGAAAGAGCAATATATTTCCCTCAGGAGTTGGTAGAGACCAAAAACAGAACTATTAGAAAGTGAATATTGGACTTACATTTGCCAATTGCTAATGTTGCTTCCTTGGCTGGATGAGCAAATAAAGTGGCCATAAAATAAACGGTTAATGCTTGTTTTAAAAAAAACTAAAAAAAACTGAAGTATCAAAATGAAAAATACTCATAATGCAAAATGGCCCAAACGATATATAATATTTTAGGAACATTATTTCTGTTGCAATAAAGCAGAGTTTAAATAATCAATGAAAAAGGTGGAGATAATTCTAACTAATTTATATACTGCTTGGTATATAGACTATAGCAGTACATTATATTTTATAATCATATGTTTTGTAAGAAAAAGCTTAGTAAAAAAAAGTAACAGCTGACAATGTAGTACTTAGATGTGGTAGAGTATAAGTATAAGTAGCATAAAATGTAGTACCTCAAGAATTTACTTATGTACAGTACTTGATTAAAAACAGTTACATTTAACCATTGCATGTACACCTACACATACAGTATACACTTGCATTTACATACTCTTGCCCCATAAGTCTATATGATCTTCATTATATATAAAGGTAAATAATCAACTATTAATTACATCAGATTAGACCTTTTCGAAAAATAATATAAGAGGCTCAAATGCATCCTGATATTTCTCTTAGATACTGTATGACATGTCAGCATTTCATCTAGGACACAAACAAGTCCACATCATTAGTCACTGGTTAGGGTGACTCATCTATAATTAACTGGGAGCGGGGGCTTTATTCGTCTCTTATGTCTATTCCTAATTCAATAAGATGTGAGGACAAGGTTGTCACCCGGCAAAGTTGCTGTAGCAGTACACATTCCCAGACTGTCAGCATGTAAACAGCCCCTGGACTCCGTCTGCCTGCTATCAGAACTAGTGTTGCAAAGCACATCGCTGGCTGAGTGCTCATATGAGATTGCACTCTGTTAACCTGAGAGACTGAACTGCTTTTGAGGAGGAGAAATTCCTCCAAACTCAGCAGAAATTCCTCTAAAAGGCCACTGCTGGTATTTAAAGGAAAAGTTTATGAGTGTGACAAGTTGAGGGATAAGCAGGAACTTACTTTATGGTCATGGAAGGAAAAAGGCTGGGGGTGGATTTATGATTTATTAGGAAAAAGTAAAAAATGAAATTACAAAATTGTGAGAATGTAGCATCTGATTCATTTTACAGGTGGGGATTTACTGTATATATTGTATTAGTATGCATTACAACATCGCACAGTCAGGTTATAATGCATCTTTGGCTTCTCCGGGTTGATTTCTAATTAGTAAGGTTAGCCTTAAGCTCGCACACTGCCACACACAATATGATGCAAATGGTTAATGTGCTGCAGTCACACGTGATGATATTTTGTGGCACATTAGTAATTACTGTACCCTGCCCTGAACCTGAGAGGTACACTGGTGAGAAATAAATGAATGAATAAATGAGTGAATGAATCAATGAATGATTCATGTTCCTTACTCTCTACAGGCTGTTTAGAAGTTGGCCAAAGCATCTTTAATAACTGGCTTAGCAAAAGCAGCATCTCTGTCATGTAAGCAGCACGTAGCTGTCTCCCACGGGAAAAACAAATGAGTGAAGTCCTTAAAATAGCATCGGTGTTTGTTACAGCGCCTGGAGAGACAAATAACATTTTAGCAGATTACTTAAACACCTGTAAATTAACATTTTTAGAAACACATGGCAGAGGTGTCAAATAAGGGTGTCAGATGCAAACAGGCGGCTCGGGCCATGTTAATGACTGTCAACGGTAGCTTTGAGCGGCATTCTGTCAGATTTCCATGTATTCTGTAAATACGAGATTATGCTATTAAGCCTAAATCACGTTCAGGGGTTGTGAAGGTGAAGATCAATCCAGTTTTCGTTGTTGAAACTCTCTGAAATGCTAATAAGAATTTCCATCGCTTAGCATATTCCCCAGGCTTAGAGTGTACAGCAACAGCACATATGACATTTAGTGGCTACTGTTATCCAAAGCTCCTTCTTTAAAACCCATGACTGCCAGCATTGTTAGTGCAATGCAATGTTATGAAGAGAAAGATTATGTAGTTTACAAAGATAACAGTGGCAGATTACCACTCGAGTTATTTTTTAAATGACTAATTTCCTTATTTAATTTCAGAGCCGCCAACATTACCTTGAACTCTGGTAGCTTCCTGTAAAAGCTTCTACACTGTGGGGAAATACTACATAATGCAGTGGACGTAACCTGTAACCCCACTAACTAGTTAGGATATGCTCATGGCTTTGAAAGAAACAATTTGTTACTACTTTAGGTAGAAATTAGCCAGATATGATAACAATTGCAAATTACATTTGAGCAGATAAACATAGTTTAATCCATTTCTTAACACATTTGCTTTGGTGTTTTTGGTATCACTCTTACTACAGCCCATAGACTGTATATAAAGATGGACGATGTGACAGCTCCCCAAAAGTGAAGCCAGAACATCTGGATCGCCCCCTGGAGGCTGGCTGCAGTATAGGTCATAAAGCCCGCCCCCTCCATGTTAGCGGATGGGACATGGACCAAACTAAAAAGTCAAAGTACACGTCAAACACATTTTCCCTACAGATGGGTTCTGTCATTTTAGGTAGTTCTTATCAAGCTGATGTACAGTATGTCCAAGTGTTCATTTTCCTGATAAGTTTGGTTTTAATTTATTATTTGATGCTATAAAAGGGGGGTGAGATGTCATGATTGACAGCTGTGATACTCTCTCGCTAGCAAGCTGTGGCCGTGTTCGGCTCTCGGTTGGTTCGGGTGGGGTATGTGGGCGGGACCTTGATACCGCATCTCCATCGCCCGATCACTACTGCGCAGACTCTGGCTCCATATGATGTCAAAATCTCAAGTTGGCAGCTCCCGTATCTGGGATATTTTGGCTTCACTTCTGTACAGTGGGAGGAAGTGGCAACGCTTCTTCCATCTTTATATACAGCCTATGCTACAACCCCATATGCACACCACTCCCAACATGTGGAGCAGTCCAAAGCTTGTCTTGGCCTGCCGTGCCTAGTTCTGAACGCTAAGCTACGATTGGTCAATTGCTGTTTGGGGGAGGGGATAAGCAGACAGTCAATTTGAGATCATTTGAATTCCACTTATAATAACATGCACTTAAATCCTCCTACATAGAGAGACCGGTAAAACAAAATGCATATACCACAGTTGATTTAACATACGTAATTAGCTATCAACATATGTAATCTATATTAGCACTACCATGTTGGAGGATTAGTCATACACTGTAGCTAGAGTGCAAGGGAGTGAAAATGGCTATCATAAACAATCAGGAGTCAATCAGTAGTGAGCAGCTTGGCTTGCCTTATCAAGCACACAAACAATTAATTTACAACTCTAGTGTTACTGCTGTTGTCACCAACAGAGAATGACTACAACAGCAAAATACAGGATGCTGTTTTCTACACTGTCAGAGCATATCATGCATGGCAAGAGTGGTAGAAAGGGACGTCAGTAAGTGCCATCATAAGTGCACTGAGAAGAAATCTGCAAAGGAAAAACTTCTTAGTATGTGTGTCTAGTGCTGCTGTCTCCTAATGTCGGAGCGGTTGGTACAAAATACATACTGTATTTTTTGGTTGGGCCGGGTGAGAACTGAGAGGTGAGGTCCATTCTACAGGAATATCAAACGCTTCCTAACATCACGTCGCTGAATGTTCGAGCGTGTGCTGCAAGGTCGTGTTCTCATTCTCACTGAGCGTTGGAGGTGAACGTGGACACGCGGCGATGGTTCAAGCTGCTTATATGGATCTTCCGTTTCATTAATCATATCCTGAATAATTCACATCGCTCAAAATTCCTAATGCAGCTCACTCTATTCTCCCTCATAGTGAAACCTATTAGCCAAAGAGGCTCAGCATATATTAACCAACATAATTTGTTGGCTGGCTCTTCATGATACCACTATGGAGGTCAGAGCACAGTAGGTTTTTAAGCTCTTTAATGCTTGTGTGTGTATATATACACACTGTATATCACCTATAAAAACTGTAAAACTCTGTCAGCAAAAAACAATAAATATCCAACCCTACCTTTCTCACAAAAAGTCCCAGTAAAATGAAGCGGGCAGTGACAGGAAGGCAGAGCTCCGCCAGGCATCTGATGACATGTTCCTCCGTTGCGGCAAAGACCGTCACGGCAAGCTTGAGGTTCATGCAGAGGATGTTTTGGTGTCTGTGTGGGAGCTGCTATTGTTGTTGTGTTCACTGTGTCAGGGCTGGTTGATTGAGTTGTCCTACTTGAAGAACTTGCTGTGGATGCTTCTATGGCATACAGAGTATCACTGTAAAAAAGGGCAAAAGTTTTAGTCGTTTAAGTGGGCAAAAATCCAATTCAACATAAGAATTATTTGCTTTTAAGGCAAAAGATATGAACTAGATTCCAGCTAATTTTACCCATTAAATGAGAGGTAAATGTAAAGTATAGTCATTTACCAAGTAGACAGGTTTTTGACTACAATCCCAGGCAGAGAGGGGTGTTATTTATTACAATAAGTGGTCGGATCTTCACCACTGCATCAGATAAAGCAAAATGTGACTACTAGTGCTTGTGTTATATTTCATTATCAGAGTATCAAAACATTAACACACTAGTGTGTTGATGTTTTTGGGGTGATTTTTCTTGTGCGAGCTAAGAAAACTAAAAACAACACGTGGAAATTAATCAAAAGAAGATATCATGATGAAGCCATTGATTTATTTTTTTAACTTTACCTGCATCGGTCTATGTTGCTGCCGCCGATGGCATCAGATGTGTAAAAGCTCCTCAGTTTATTGACTTCAATTATTTCAATGCAGCCGGTATAGTTGTGGAAAGGTTTTGCTCTCTAAGGGGGAAACAAAACACAACTTTATTTAGACAATTGATTGCTTTTTGTAGTTCTTTCCCATCTTTTACATTTGTATTATGATGCAGTTTTAGAGATATATATATACAGGATATGAGGGCTGTCAATCGATTCAAATATTTAATCGCATGATTGTTCATGATTAATCACAAATTAATCGCACATTTTGTATCTGTTCAAAATGTACCTTAAAGGGAGATTTGACAATTATTTAATACTCTTATCAACATGGGAGTGGGCAAATATGCCGCTTTATGCAAATGTATGTATTTATTTATTACTGGAAATCAATTAACAACACAAACCAATGACAAATATTGTCCAGAAACCCTCACAGGTATTTCATTTAGCATAAAAAATATGCTCAAATCATAACATGGCAAACTCAAGCCCAACAGGCAACAACAGCTGTCAGTGTGTCAGTGTGCTGACTTGACTATGACTTTCCCCAAACTGCATGTGATTATCATAAAATGGGCATGTCTGTAAAGGGGAGACTCGTGGGTACCCATAGAACCCATTTTCATTCACATATCTTGAGGTCAGAAGTCAAGGGACCCCTTTGAAAATGGCCATGACTGTTTTTCCTCGCCAAAATTTGATGTAAGTTTGGAGCATTATTTAGCCTCCTTTGAGACAAGCTAGTATGACATGGTTGGTATCAATGGATTCTTTAGGTTTTCTGGTTTCATATGAAACCAGTATATTTACTCTAACTTTAAAAACCTTGTGCGCACTACAACCTCCGAAAAATAATTTTCGATAAAAAAAATGAGATGTGACTATTTGCGTTAACACGTTATTATCGCATTAACTTTGACAGCCCTAATATATATTAAAAGTAACAATCAAGCAACTTTTAATCATGTATGTCTGAACTTTATGATTTCTGTATTGTAAGTCTTACCTGATTGTGTAGATATTGTTGTGGCAGACCACCTGTGAAGACGTGATTTCTTCTTTGTATGATGTTTCCCAACCAGTAATTACTTGCTGTACTTCTGATTTTCTCATGACCAGAAAGAGTCAGCTCTGCCTCACAAGGGGTCAGGTGTTGTCTATAAAAAGAGTATGAACACTTCAGGTGAAACAAACAGTAAGCACAGGTCCAACAGCTGTACTGACCTAAATACTTTCAACACATAGAGAAGAGGTGGGTTGTACAAGGGGTCGTTCAATTATAATATTCACATAATCACGTCTCTGTTCTCTTTAGAAACTTGTAACAATGTCACAAAAGAAATCTCAAACATGTCCGTGTGCTATATTCCTACAAGTTAAAAAGGAAAGAACTTTTGCGGCCTTGGGGAGAAAACAAGATGCCCTTTCAAGAAGTTTTAGTTGACATTTTGACTTTAAAAAAAAAGCCTTTTCAAACTAAAGAACAAATGCTACCGAGATAAACCGCCGCAACAGAGATCAGCAACTTCCTCTCGCAGATAAAATATATTTTTTATAAATAGTGGTCTGAGAAGTAGAATAAAATACAGAATGCTGAGATTTAAAAACTGTGGTAAACATGTATAACTGTTTTGTTCACTCCGTTGATACGTTCATTGATCACAATCCCTTTTCTGAGGTGCGACTGCTGACCTCTATTTTGTTTTCTCTAGGTGTCTTATACGCCTTCACACAACTATTTTGGACACACCCCACAGCCATTCATTGATTTCAAAAACCAATTCTCCACTTTGAAACAACAGGGGATAGCAGATAATTACCTAAGTGCATATTCTGGAGTAACCATCTGCAGCTCGAGGGTACTCAGGCCACGGATGCACAGTCTCCTCTCTAGCCCCTTGTTCCCCGAGTGGAAGTTAGGAGGTCCGCGAAGCAATCTAGTCTGATTTGTTAAGCCTGTGCTTTGCAGGCTGTTGCATATGCCGGCTAAACACTCGGGGCACTAACTCCAAGCTGCATAAGTCCTTCCTCTAGAGCCAGCGTGGAGAAGCGGTTAATTTAGAAGCAGTCTGCCAGAGCGGCCTGGCCCGCAGCCAGAGGGCACTGTGCTCACTGTCCTTGAGAAGTCAGCCCCACTGGGTTTCTATTTAACATATTGAAAAGCGTCTTTGACGGGAAGATATATTAAAAGTCTATAATGAGTTAGGCGGTGACGTTGAGGATGGCCATGGTGTTGTAGCTCTGGGTCAAATCAGACAAAGATGGACGGACTCGGCCGTCAGACAATTACAAAGAATTTGCTTTGTGACACCAAGAACCATTTTTCTATACTCCCAACCCTCTAGTTATGACAGCTCTCTTTCTTGCAATGTCTCCAAGGGGTTGGTACAGAACATTATGATTGATTCGTACTGCTGTTGTATTTTTGTTGCGGAAAAAAACACAGGGGTGGAGCCTTGCAGCCCCTTGAACCTGATAGGCCTTTCCAGCTGCACTTGCATATTTAGGGCAGTGCAGCTTTCAGCCAAGAAACATGAGGCAACCTTCCCACTTTCCTTTGTTTCCACAGGAGATAATTTGCTCACCTTTGGCACAGTATGTTCATAATCACCTTCAGTACCTTTTTTTCTGTGTTAATCTCTTCTCTCTTTCAAATTTCATCTTCAGAAAACCTTTCTCAGTCTTTTAGTCTAACAAAACTGAACAGTGTTTTACAAATTGTCTTTTGTCCAAACAAAACTCTTGCTAAAAAATGATGAAATGGCCTTTTTGCGACGTTGAATAAAGTCTCTATACTCTCTCCTCCAATGCAAAGCAAACTGATTTGATATGAGTTGAACATCAGCCACTTTGTCTCAGCTTCCAGCTCATACATAATAAACTTTGTGTCTCGAAGCTGAACCACATCTTTCTCATGTCAGAATATAATGGAAAGGGCTGGCAGCGAGATTGCACATGGGCTTAGGAACAATATAACTAAAGGGGCCACAGCCTCACTTTAAATCATTTAAACATTGATTTTGTGCTTGGCTCTTGCTTGTTAATCTTTTCGTAATGAAAAACTGCAAATGAAGACTTTAGAACAGCCAATAAAACATGGTCAGTGATCACTAATGCATTTTAATAGGCACATTCTGACGTTTGCTTTAGTTCTTTAAAATGTAAGCCCATTTGCTCATTCGTAATAACATCTAAATTCGCAGTCTGGTGATTCCTGCCAATTATATATCTTCCCCCCGGTATTAGTTACAGCCCCTCTCTGAAAAAAAGGTCTGCCACACTTGAAATGAGTGGATAACTAAGGATCAAGTTAATACCACCTGAGGTGCTAACACTATTTGAACAAAATTTGTATATTACTAAGACCCTCTGTAAGTAGCTTATCGTGAATGTGCCTCTTTCTTCTCAATAGAAAATGTATTCTCGCCTGAAGCAGGTACATAACACACTGCATCTGGGTTAATGTCTTTGTTAATACAACCTGTAAATTAAAAGCTGTAAAATTAAAGTATAACTCATTTCCTTCTGATATAACATGTTATTTTTTTCTCATATTGCAGCTTTTTTTTAATAAATTGAATATAAATAGAACACATTATCTGAACGTTCACTTAGATACAAAAGGTTAATTAGAATATAACAAATAACATACCTGATATTAACAATGTGAACCTTGCCATCATCAACATTAATTAATGTACTGATCCGTGTAACCTCTTCCTCTTCGTTACAGCAAAAGGCATACTAGAACAGAGTTTAAAGACATGTTTTTTCATGTTAGTGCTCAATAAACCATATAAAGACTGTGCGATAGCCATCTTTCAGGGGCAAACATTAGAAAAATTTATGTATGGACTACAAAACAAGCAAATAATCATGCATCATTATATAACTTGAGTTGTTACCTGCAAGATTCCATCCAGGATGAAGAGTTTCATGAAAAAGAAATCACCGTTAGCATGTCCTTGGTCCACATAAAGTATAGTTCCCTGGGTCACTAGAGTCTGAAATCTCACAGTAATGTTGTTGAGTGCGCTGAGGTCAATGCCCCCAAACTCCAGGTATGAATTCCCAAAGTACTGAAGGTAGCTTGAATCTGGGAAATAACAAAATACAGAAAGCTGAAATGGGGGGGAAAAGGGTAACAAAAGCAAGATACAGTGCAGTTTAGGCATCGTAACTGTCAATTCTGCTGAGATTCTCTATTGATCCCTGAGAGAAGAATTCAACTTTTCACTCGCTTCCTCCACAGGGAGGTCAGTGCACAGGATGAGATACAGAAGAGCAACCTCAGAATTATTAAAGATTCAGAGTCTAGCTAAGGACACCTTGGCAGGGCAGATGCTTGTTGCCACTGAGGCTTGAATCTGTGAAAACCAGTGGGCAACCTCCTGGTCTAAAAAGTGAAGCCAATGCTGAAGTGCCTTAAACTTGCATTCTTTCTAATAGCCAGCAGGGGGCGACTCCTCTGGTTGCAAAAAGAAGTCTGATTGTATAGAAGTCTATGAGAAAATGACTCTACTTCTCACTTGATTTATTACCTCATTAAACATTGTAAACATGAGTTTATGGTCTCAATCGCTAGTTTCAACTCTTCTTCAATACAGCATGATGTTCATTTAGTTAATTATGGTCCCATTTAGAGTCAAATAGACCATAAAGCAGGGTATGATTTAGAACATGGCTACCTTGTGATTGACAGGTCGCTACTACGGCGTTGTCCGGTCTGAGAGTTGTTTGTGTTTTTGTTTTAGAACTTTAACCCTTTCACGGTGTGTTTTTAGTTCATGAAAGTTAATAACATTTTGGTCACCTAAAATGTATTATTCAGCATGTACTTAGCTCCATCCTCCAACTCCATAACATTCCTATTTTCTTCCAAGTGAGTTATAATTTCTCTGTGTGCTTTAAACACAAGGTACGTACATGTATATTGTTTGTTAGTCAGTTATGTAACATTACTGTCACGTCTTTCTTGAATGAAAAACCTATTGATCATGGCTAATCAACAGCTAAAACCTACAGTAGGTTAAGTCGACTGCATAACATTGGTTTACTGTAACGTTAGACATGGTAACAGGGACACTTGCAGGTATAACGGGGATGTTTGTTTTTTGATTATTTATTTTGGATACTAGAGAGAAATAGACTGTAATATGATTTGCAATGAATTGGGGACACTGGAGTGAAATGGACTATTCAATAACGCTATATTCTGATTATTGCATTGAACACTGGAGTGATACGGACCGTATTATGATTTGCAATGTGTTGTGTTGAGTGTAACAGACTACATCATATTTTCTGATTATTGAATTGTCAGGAGCTTGTCTCGTCTGTGTGTGTGCTTTAGTCTTGTCCTGTTTGTTCCGTAATGTTATGGTTATGATGGCTGCGTTTTTATCTCCAGTACTATTCTCTGTGTACACCAATGAAATTGTACTGCACAACAGCAATTTCAAGCTATTTAAATATGCTGATGACATGGCTTTAGTGGCTCTTTTGCACAAAAATGATGATGCCTCTGAATATTTTGCTCAGGTTTCAAAGCTATGGCGTTTGGCTATGGTGTATGTCCAGCTCATTGTTGATTAATGCTGGGAAACAAAGGCACTTATTATAAATCAAGCAGACCCACTATCACTGTTTCAAGTATCTGGGAACACACATTGATGACAACAGAGTTTTACAGACAATGTTTATATGTGAGAAAGCTAGTCAGAGACTGTTTTTAATTAGGAAACTGAAGGGGTATCTCTGTCTGGTATGGGCACTTGACTTCAGTAAATAGAAACAAGCTGACCAGGATTGTTAAGACAGCAGGCTCGCCAACAAAAGCCATTAGATGACCTCTACAGCACATCTGCACACAGGAAAGCCCTGTCAATCATCACTGATAAAACCATCCTTACCACCCTTTGAGTTTGATTTTCTCCCTTCAGGGCGACGCTTTATAATACCCCTGGCAAAGAAAAAGATGTGCAATTGCACTTTTATCCCAAATGCAATTAAAGTGTTCAACAAACTAAACTTAAATATAAGAGTGTAGGCTGTACACCATGGGTATGAATGTGATGACTGTTGTACAGTTGAGAGATCTTTGATCTGTAAATGGGATCCAAATAAACTAAACTAACTTTACTAATAAAGATGAGTGGGATATTTGGACACTTGCTAAAGGAATAGGATCATTTTGTACATGTAATGGTTGCTATACACAACAGAAAAAAGCACTTTGGATACATTTTTGGCAATTTAAATCAATATGGTTATTATTCATTTTTATTATATAGAATTGGATGCTGTTTATTGAATATTGCAATTATACTGCAATGTTTATTCTGTCTATTAATCTGTCCTTCAGTTGACACCATTGATACCAATCTAAATCACCCTCGAGGCCAGTCAGCTCATTTCTGTTTGCTTGATATTCCAGAGGGAAGTATAACATTCGACTTGTGGGTCCAACAATTCCATCCTAGAAGTGTCTGGCACGTCGGTGAAGGTCGGAGGAGGCCGTGTAAGGTTAATAGGCTTTGTTTATTTATTTAGTGAATGAAACACTTAAGTAGCAGCAACTATGACTCTGAATGATGCCGTCTTGTTTCACAGAGGGCAGAATGAGACCTGATTAGCTGTGCCTAGGTAATGTGTTATTAAGTATGACTCAAGCTATCCAAGCATATTGGAGCAGTGAGCTAAACTTGATTTGTTTTTTCTTTTAAACATCTCTTTATTGACTTTTACAAGAAAGAAGACAATAAGAAGACTAGCATCGACAAACAAACATAAACTGAACAATTACAAAGCAGAGCGTTGCATTGACATTATACTCCAACTAAACCTGATTTTGCTAGCAGATGAGAAAATAAGAATGTGTTAGTCTTACCTCATGAAGACTTTTATGTGAAACACAGTAATGATTATACAACGTGCAGTGCATTAAAAAGACCCAATTTTAGCTCACTCTCTCAATACATCATATTTTATTTTTTTTTATTTTATTTAGCTTTTATTTTTCAAGGACAATCCCATTGAGATTATCAATCTCTTTTTTGACCACCTACAGTGTTTTCAAAATCATAGGCACACTTGCTTTGAATGAGGTGAAAAGGCCTGGTAGATGGATAAAGTAATGGACGATGGTTTATGCTCAAATGATTGGTAAAGTGGTGTTATAAAGCATATTTGCTTGATATTTTACTTGCCATTGGTGTCATTAATTCTGGAGCAGTAAATAGATGATGTATTTGGGATATCTTAAAGCTGGGGTAGGCAGTATATTTTGGCGTCATTGGGAATAACCTTTCAGCAAATTGGAATTCAAGTGCTCTGAGAGATAATTAGAATTCTGCACCTCCTCATGGCTCTGTTTTCAGGCTTTAAAAAATCTAGCCCGTAACAGGAGACTTTGGCCAATCACAGGTCATTTCAGAGAGAGAGCAGGGGCACCATTCGGAGTCATAGTTGCCGTTACTTAAGTATTTTATTCACCGACGTGGCTTACACCTTTAGGGATGGAATTGTTGGAATATCAAAACAACAAAATTGAGCGGACAGGCCTCAAGGGTGATTTAGATTGGTCTGAGTACCAACAGTTCAACTGTCAACTGGAGGACTGACTAAGGATAAGCATTGTACTATAATTACAAAATCCTTCTCTATTTCGCTCATATATAATTTGCTTTGTATATGCTTCCCTTAGGTCATATTATTAGCAAATTTAAAGGTATCTCATATCACTTTTATGCCAGCTGTGGGTCTCTTTTAAGCCTGATGAAATTCACAAACTGACTTTTTTGAACAGTTGTCTCACTGCCATTAAAGACAGAATGGCTGAAAACTTTTTGCAGCTAAACGCAGATAAGACTGAAGTCCTTATCATTGCTTCAGACAACATAGCTTCCAAGGTTGCTCGTTGTATTGGCCCCTCCTCTCCGCTGTACAGGCCTATCTTAGAACTCTAGGTGTTGTATTTGATCAGTTCATGGACTTTGATCAACATATCAAATCGTTGACCCGTTCCATTTAAGAAACATTGCTAAACTTAGGTCTGTTGCATCACATCCTGAGCTAGAGATGATCATTCATGCATTTATATGACCCCAGCTAGACTACTGCAATTCCCTTTTCACCTGCCACAGCAGGTCGTCTCTGAACCGTTTACAAATGGTCCAGAACGCTGCTGCAAGGCTGTTGACCAGGTCCAGCAGGATGACTCACATCACACCCATCTTATTTTCTATACATTGGCTTCCCATCAAGTTCAGGATTCACTTAAAGGTTTTAGTTCTCACACATATAGTCCTGCATGGCCAGGCATCTGAGTACATACAGTATCTGACATGCTGCTCCACCCTTATATCACCTGTAGGTCACTTAGGTCTTCTGACCAGGGCTTAATGGTTGTCCCTCGCACTCAAACTAAAAACTAAAGGTGACCTTTGAAGTATCGGCTCCGACACCGTGGGATGCTCCTCCTATAGACATTCGATCTGTGCTCTCTGTTGACGCCTTTA
Source organism: Sebastes fasciatus (assembly GCF_043250625.1). Lineage (NCBI taxonomy): Eukaryota > Metazoa > Chordata > Actinopteri > Perciformes > Sebastidae > Sebastes > Sebastes fasciatus. The sequence continues at coordinate 18,020,820 of NC_133803.1, read as the reverse complement.
AAAAAAGCTAAACACTCACTCAAACTGGCCTTTGTGTCAACTTGTGCTTTCTAACATCTGTTTTATTGATGGTTTTACCTGTTTTTTCTTTTCTTGTAAAAAACTGTGACTCATGTTCTATGAAAGGTGCTATACTAAATAAACAATTCTTCTTCTTATTATTATTATAACATGCAATAAACAGCATCCAATTCTATATAATAAATATGAATAATTACCATATTAATTTAAGTTGCTAAAATCAAAAAGTATCTTAAGTGTTTTTTTTCTGTTGTGTATCATTAAATGTACAAAATAATCCTATTCCCTTAGCAAATGTCCCACTCATACGTGTTTTTTTCATCTTTATCGGTAAGTTTAGTTTAGTTTATTAGGATCCCCATTAGCTAAAACAATGCAGCAGCTATTCTTCCAGGGTTCCACAAAACAGACTTTACATAGTGACAATGTAACCATTATAACTTACATAGAATACAATAGAATAAACTTTATTGTCCAACCGAGGCAAGAACATCGTCTTTGGTCTCACCCAGGAAAATATAAATACAAATCATTATATAAAAATGAGATAATAACACTTTAACGCAAATTTGTTTGAACTCGATTAATTGCTTCGACACATTAATGCAACTTAGGATTTTAGGTTGTAGCGAGCTCAGTTTTAAATCTAGAGTGAATCCATTGGTACCAACCATGTCATACTAGCTAATAGATGAAGGAGTATAAGGGATGCTAATTAATGCTCCAAAGTTATGCTAAATTTTGGCGACGAAAAACTGGCATGGCAATTTTCAAAGGGGTCCCTTGACCTCTGACTTCAAGATACGTGAATGATTAATCATGCGATATTTAAGTTTGTTGACTAGGACTGACCTCAAACCCCTTCAGTCTCCCAATTAAAAACAGTCTCTGACTAGCTTTCTTACATGTAAAATCAACAATGTCTTTAAAACTCAGTTTGTCATCTATGTGTGTATCCATATTCATAACCTTGGCAACATGGATGAAATACAGCTTAAAGAGAGTATTGCACAGTGCAGGCGATTTAGTGTGGGAAGGCAAAAAGTAGATAATTATTATTTGGAAAGCAGAAAAAAAGGCTTTAAGGGCTCTTGGTAGCATCACAGTTTTTTTTCCTTTTCTCACTGTACAGGCGTACTGTAAATAGTCTTATTTGCCACGAAGCTGTGAAGCATGCAAATGGCACTATATTAGGTGAGGGGGGGAGTCTTGGCTGAAATGAACGTATTCATACAAGTTTATTACATGCCTCATTTTATAGTGGAATAACATGGCTTATATCATCCATGAGAATGGGCAATTATGGGACATTTCAGTAGAAAGTTCCACTGCCCGCAAGCTTATTGGGGGTAGTGACGCAGACAAACTTAAAAGATTGACTCGGACTGCAATTGGAGGCAAGCATTAGGGGCACTCATGCTCAATATATTTCTCATTTGAAGGAAGTAGTGCAATTTGTTGCAGAAAAGTCAAACCGGAGAGCCTGTTAAAATGAAAAGCATTCCTGGATGCACCTGTCTCATGCTCTGTCTGTTCTTATCTGAAAAAATAAATAAATAAATAAATCATTACGCTAGAGAAATCAGCAAAGCTCCTTTAAAGTTGTTGCCATGATTAATCGGGCAGCTGCAAGTGAGACCTTTATCAATATTTGTTACGCGTTGAGTCCTAATAGGCTAGACCCCCTTTGATCTGACAGCGGGCCCCCGCAGGGTATTTGGCAAACAAGCTAACCTAAATACCCCCCTTTTCTCTGGAGAGCAATATGACCAATACCCTGAGGAAAATCCCCAGAAAAAAGTGAGAATTATAAGGAGCAGACCTGCTGTGATCAGTGAATTAATGAGGATAAATGCACGCAGCAAAAATGCTGTGCCGTCTTCTGCTTCACTCCTGACAATGGGGTTTGCCAATGCTGATGATGGAAAATTACCCCTCAGAGACAAAGCTATTCATTAATTTTAAAGCCTTGTTTAGTCTGATGTAGTCTTTGATGCAGTCTGAGGCTGCTGCCAGGAGGCAGTATCATACCTCATTAGCAGTTTAGCTTTAGTCTCTCCTTCAAAGGTCTCCTGTTTTTACCGCTACCTTACATTCTCACACCAGATTTTTCATCCACGTCTCAAGTAACTAGTCGGGCTAAATCTAAATTGTAAATGTGTACGATCCTTAATTTTTCCATTTTCAATATCTTGTTTTGAGCACTATCAGTATTGTCTTTTAGTGCTGTTACGATAAAAAAAAGAAGGGCTAACATAATGCTGACCAAGGAGGTTGTCACCACTGGACTCAGTTCAAAAGCTTTTCTAGTTTCAATAGGAAAAGAAAGTTGCCTCAGTGGGAATACTCCGTGAAATGAATCTTTCAGATCAGATTTAATTAGGGCCAGTCTTAATACATGTCCATAAAAGAGGTGAGAAAATTGATATGAGTCATATTTAATGTAACTTGGACAATGTTGCAGCATAGACTGTATGCGGATGTCAGACAGGTTAAAGCACCAGATATTCCTCTAGAAAAATATATTTGGAGAATAATGGACTTAAGATAAATTAATATGAGAATAGATTTTAGGCGGAGGGATTTAATTGATATGGACTTAATGTCCCATTTATTTTAAAAAAGGCAGGACGAGAGTCCTGTTTCATGCCTGATTTATTGGCTAAGGTAATAGACTGACTGATTGAACTTGTCACAGGACAGAGATAAAATACTGCTGAGGATCATTCCTGGATCCTCGCAATTTCAGAGCCCTGAGGGAAGGCAAAAGGTCATTCGGTACTGTACCTACAAAACTGGCAGAAAATGTCTTATAGTCAAGATATGTGATGTAAGATTTAGTTGAATATTATTATACTGCTGACACACACAGAGGAATAAAATCCTAAATATAATATGGCTTTTAAAAATGTACTGTCTAATTATGTCTCTGTTGTCTGGTTTTAAAAATAACTGATGAAATTACTCCAACGCACTGCACTGACAGTTTACAGGAGCACACTCACAGGCCATAAACTGCAGATGAAATGACAAATTTAGACTCTGCTTTTTCTCATGAATATTCATCATAACTGCTGACGTCATCATGACTCACTAGGAAAGCTGAGTCACTGATTATATCGAAACGGTTATAAGCACACTAATCAGGCAATGCCAACTTAATCATAAAGACAAATGCTTAACGTGCCACACGGAACAAATGCATGCATGTTAAACTGAAGGTCAACAAGGTGACTAGCCCCAAGACAGGCGGCACATGTTTGAAAGGACCCACGTTGGCTAACCTCTTACTCATCAAGTTGATTTTGAGGAGCTTAAGTAATTTCATTTCTCCTACACGTGGCAGCGACAGATAACAGCTTCACCTGCGCCGCGGTGATCACTCCAAGGAAAGTCAACCAAATCGTGGCTTAGCTGCAGTAAGCCTCCCTCCACCAGCAATGTCCTCTCGAGATTCCCATCAGCTCTCATATTGTAGAGCTAAAATAGTGTGAAGCTCAGCATTGAATGTATAGCGATGGGGGGCAAAAAGAAAAATCCAGGAGACATTCATCTCGGTTCGTGGAATAAGGTTTCTTTTTTGTAGCTACTTATTTCCTGAAGTGAACTTATTTTTTAAATATCAAAATTAAAGGAGCTAAATGCGAGATTGGGAGCATTTCTATTGCCTCCGCACGGCTCTGAAAATGGCGACAGCTGAGCCGGCGGCTCACAGCTAGCAGTGTTAACACTGGAAACAACAGAAAAAACGCTGAAAGAGATAACAGTGTTTACCTGAGAGGGAACCGGAGGGTGGGTACTACGCTTCCGCGACGACGCAAAGGACGGCTCTAGGCCTTTTGGTGCCCTAGGCAAAATTTGGATTCGGAAGTGTGAGAAAGAGAGTTACAGGGATGAAAAGTGTATTTCGCCTATATGGCCTATGCCTTAAGCCAGCCCTGGATGCCGCCGTCTGTAAGGACAGAACCGGCGTATTAGCGCAAGGCAGAGCGGCGGTCGTGAGCTAGGCAGTGAGGCACGCTCACATGCACAAACATGCACTAAAAGCACAAGCGGCCGGCCCGGCTATGTCAACAAATCACAGAAAAACTCGGATTACAGCACACACAGAGGGAGAGCGACTTCATTCTCTGCTCAGGTAAACATTACTCCTCTATATCTTTACATAGACAATAGTTGTTTGCTGCTATATTTATGCTCTGGATATCGAATTCAGCTCCTTTAAGAGAAAAAAAAAATCAACATTTTGAGCTAATTCATATGTTCTTAGGTTGTTAAGACAAGATGGTATCCTGTACTGTCAGTGTATAGCCCCTCTATGTATAAATTCCCATTGACGTGGTATATTTCAAAGGTTGTGGAGCAGTCTTCGGTTTAAAGGAGCACTGTCTGAGTCTATTTCAAGCAGCACCAAGGGCACTGCATGCGTTTAGATGGTGACCTAGTTAGATAAACTCACGAGTTTCTGGGTCCCCTTACTTTAAAACTTATTTACTTTGATTATGCACTCATATGTAAAAGAGTAAAGAGATGTTTCGGTGCATATAGATGCTTGGGCTTGTTTTTCTTTACCAGTGTCTTAACCCTCTCTAAACCGGTGCAATATGCGCTGGATGAGGGCTGGATCAGGTGCAGCGGGGAGGACTCCATTATGTTTGGCCCACAGTGATTTTCAGAGTGTCTCACTGAATTGGTTCAAGCTCGTCTGTGTTCAATAGGTCTGTTTTACAGCTCTGTGAACAGTTTCAAAGGTAGACAGACCTCATCTGTCAAGGAGTAACAATCTGCCCAGTGCTCCGAATTCCTCCTCTCACACGGACAACTCAATCCAATACCAGTAATGTATAACATATTGTGTTCTGTGTCTTCATTTGAGTGTTAAAGGATGTGGTGCCAAATAATGATTGGACTTACCACTCTTTCAAATTATTGCTCTCAAATAGAAAGAGAGAATGAACTTTAGTGGCCAATACAAAACTGGATTTTAACAGGATTTTCTTTCCCCACAGCTGCACAAACTACGACAATCTCTCAATCAGAGCTAATATATCATCACCTGCTATGTTCCAAAGGCTCTAAAATCACATTTGGAGTACCAGCTCAGTGGGAGTCTTCTCTCTTTGAAAACTGGCAAACCTTGTGCAGCAAAAAAAGTTTGGGTGGGAAGGACAAGGGAAGGATAGCTTTGTAATTTGTTAAACCCCCCTCCCCCCCCCAAAAAAAGAAATTCCTGGGCCACCATCAGTTCAAATTGATTGGTGTAATGGCTTATCAGTTTAAATAATTTACTGTCACTTTCTTACACATAATGTGAATGGAAGTAATAGCATAGTAATTGACTTGAGAAACATTAATTTGGGTTGACACACTGCCATATTCACAATGATTCTCTTTCCAGATGCCAGGAGTCTGTGTTTTACAGTATATAAATATAACTCATTATCATATCGATCTAAAGTTTTGCCCTCAAACAAGAAAGTTCAAATCAAAAGTTATGTAGAACCATCCTGAACACACAGACAGGTTCAAAAATGAGAAACTAATTTGAACTGATGCGAAATAGAAACTTCCTAAAATTATGCAGCCTTTGAAGTCGTACATGTCTTTCGCAATTAGGAACTGAGCGTAACTGCGTATAAGTCTAGTTAACCCTCCTCCTACCGACTGGGGTCCCTGCAGACCCCAGAGATTTACTTATTGTCATACCTCACAGGTGCTTTATTCTATCTCTCCAATATTTCACGACTGTGTCAATCAATGGGTTCCTAATGACTTCATATCATGGTTTTCTGTTTCAATTAGTGCTTTTTATATAATAGTTTTAAATACCAATGTATTAAAGCACCAAACTGCAGCCTATGCAGTTTTAATAGATAACACAGAATAGAAATGACCATGATATGTAATGAGATATTAAGGAAACATGCTAAATTGAAATACTAGCTTCTCTGACAACAATGCTCCAGCCAGGATTGTTCTCCTTTGACATTTACGTTCTGGTCCGGAAAGCCTGTTTTTATTTGTTGGAATCGGTGTGATCCCGTCCACTGCCCATTTCGACACCCCGTTGCCACATATGAAACAAATTGTCACACAAACACAGCCTTCTGCAGCCATGGAAGCAAGCTAACGAACTGGATCAACAGAGATAACATTAACTATAGATTCTACCAGACCTGAAAAGCCTCGGCACATCTCTCTGTGGTCCGCGTGCAGCTGGGTTATCAAGGCAGCGAGTATTTGAGACACACATTCGGTGAAGTGATTCCGACTACTGCTGGTGGCCAGTGGCTAATGCGGTTGTGTCTACAAGGTAACCCTCAAATTGTGAAAACGTGCGCTAACTGCTATCAGTCACACCAGAGGAGCGGACGGGCAACGGCTCCAATGCTTTGAATTTGAACTGCAGTACCCATTTTAAACGCTGTCAGTCGTACATATTGTTCCTTTAAGTAGCCTGCTGTATATCATGTATAAAATCTGTGTTATGGTTTCATATAATATAGAAATATCATTCATTACTATCAATCAATCGATTTATATATTTTGGAGTTCAATCACATTGGAAATGTTTCTCTTTATCTTGTCTCTAAAACAAACCGAATCAAAACCGTGACCAAAAACCGCAATATAAACCGAACCGTGGGAAGGTTGACCTGTTGCACCACTATACAGCAGACACAGATTTCCTCATTTGTCTATTTTCGTTTTACACAATATGCAAATTAACTGTAACTTTCCTAAACTAATAACCTTTTTTTTTTTCTTCAGATGACGTTATTACATAACTAATAATGTTTTGAGAGGAAACGAGTTAACATTTTGCTAAGGTGGTTGTTTCTTACAGCAGTTTATTCAGTCGGTAGTCTTTGTATGTTAAATAGGTTGGTAGGATGAGGGTTAAAAGAGAGCACAAGGACACAGCACCATACGTATGATCAGAGCCTTTGCTTAAATAAAAGTAGCACTACAACAGTGGAAAATACTCCATTACAAATAAAAGTCCATGAGTGTTTGCATTAGTATAATGTAAAACATGTTTAAGCAGCATTTTACTGTTGAAGCTGGATGAGGTAGAGCTACTAGTAGTTTATCTACTTTAGATACAGTTAGTTTAGTCCAGCGGTTTCCAACCATAGGGGTCAGGGCCCCTCGAAAGAATCACAGTAGAAATCTGAGGGGTCATGAGATGATGAATGGGTTAGGAAAGATGAAAAGAAAAGTTCTGCTGCAGAAATAATAATTTATTTTTCAGACTTTTCTCTAATCTTTTGAATTTTTTGTGGAATATTTTGACCTCTTTGGGCCTCGAGCAGTTATTTGGATGAAACCGATGTGATGGTGAATGTCTCTTTGGTGAAACAACTCAGACATCTGAAATGTGAAAAGTGGCCCCAACTAGCTTTTTTATAAGGAGTCACAAGCCGAAACGGTTGGTAACCAATGGTTTGATCTTTAGCAATGTATAAGCTTATATGATTTTTTATGTAATATATTCACCTGGAAGGTAACTAGTAATTATAGCGGTCACATAAATGTCGTGGAGCAAAAGTATCGACTGCATGTACTTGCATGCATGCACAGTGTGCTGCGTACCTGTGGATTCCTCAGCTGTTGTTGCCGGGCTGAGTGTTGGCGTCTGCACCCTGGGTGTGGAGCCGCGAGTGGTGTTCTTGACTACAGTCGCCAAGGGAACAGCATCCGTAACAGGAGGAAGGCAGTTGACCTTGTTGATGCCATCTACACAGGAAAATGCTTCTGGACATGGATTCAACAGGCAGTCATCATAGTTGAGCTCACAGTTCCTCCCCTGTGTGTGTGGAAAATAAACAGCCTTCAGATGTGTCCTGTAACTCTGCGATGAGATGCTAAATGGGATGTAATATTTACAGCTTGAATAATTAAATTGGCATTAAGTAGGGAACATGAGATTATATAACAATAAAAAAAGGCTGTTTTAAAACTTAAAAAAGTGATGCAAGATAGTATCTGATTACTGACAATTCAAATTATTTTTTTTTTCATGCACGTTAACATAAAATGTCATATTGTTTCCTAAGTAACTGTTTGTGGTGTAAATTGTTTATATAAAGGTGGGCTATAGTAGCATTAATGCATATTCATTTTAAGGCCACTAACGCATTAACAATATCTTTCGGAGGTCGTAGCGGGCTCAGTTTTAAAGCTAGAATGAAGATGGAATCATAATAAACTATAAAGCCTAATGAATCCATTGGTACCAACCCTGTCATACTAGCTTGTTGCAAAGGAGGCTAAATAACACTCCAAACCTGCGCATAATTTTGGCGAGGAAAAATGGTCATGGCCATTTTAAAAGTTGTCCTTTGACCTCAAGATATGTGAATGGAAATGGGTTTTATGGGTACTCACAAGTCTCCCCTTTACAGACATGCCCACTTTATGATAATCACATGCAGTTTTGGGCAAGTCATAGTCAAGTCAGCACACTGACACACTGACAGCTGCTGTTGCCTGTTGGGCTGCAGTTTGCCATGTTATGATTTGAGCATATTTTTTATGCTAAATGCAGTACCTGTGAGGGTTTCTGGACAATATCTGTCATTGTTTTGTGTTGTTAATTGATTTCCAATAATAACTATATACATATGCATATAGCAAGCATATGTGTCCACTACCATAAGATTGATAAGAGTATTAAATACCTTTAAGGTACATTTTGAACAGATACAAAATGTGCGATTGATTTGCGATTAATCACAATTAACTAAGGACAATCATGCATTTAATCGCCATTAATTGTTTTAATCGACTGACAACCCTGATATTAAGTAGTATTAGTAGTAAAAATGTCACATGTTGTCATGTTATCTGTACGAGAAATGAATCTGATTTGCAATAGGAATAAATAAATAATGATCAGACTGTAAACAAAAGAGGTGAGGGTGCAAGAGGGTAAAGGTTAATAAAAAAAAAAAAAAAAAGAGAGAGAGAAAAGACGGGGAGATGGGGAATAAGGTGGGGAGCCTCACCACAAATCCAGGCCGACAGAAACAGGTGTAGCCATAGCCCGGATCATTCTGGATGCATATCCCCTGGTTGCAGGGCTGTGGAAGGCACTCATTAATGTCATCCTCACAGTGAAGGCCTGTCCAACCTGCCAGGAACAAAAGCCCACAGAGTGCCGTGGTGAGCCCGGGCTCTCCCACTTCCACCCTCTGAAGTGAATATCAATCAGATTCTCCTACATTGATTTGCTTCTTTTTGGGTTCACACACATACAAAGACAAGAAAAGGCTTTCACTAAAGAGTAAGACGCCACATACATTTTAATGAGGCCTGGGTCCGTATCGTCTTTTTATCACTGTCTTTTTTAGTACTGTATGGCGACAAATTTCTCCCTGGAGAAAAGCCGATGACTTTTGAACGGCTTTGAGGCGCAGACGCTATGCAGGCAATATGGTAACCTTTAGTGACACTTTATGTGGCCCATTTCAATCCAATATGGGCATCCTGTAAGTATTAACATGGTTTACATATGGTAAACTGTACTCTAACACATCTGGGACACAGTGAAATGTTATGGTTCACTTCAAAAAACGTGTTTCCATCTAGGCTGTGTCTTCGTAATCTTGTTCATGAGCTACAAAGGGTTCCTGTAACAGGTCTTTTAAAAGGGAAATAAAAACCTGCTTTGGTTGCCTCATTTCAAACTACGTGAAGAAACTCACCGGATGTGACTCACCTGACCTGCAGTGGCAGACGTAGCTATTAATAAGATCTTGGCAAATGGCACCGTTGTGGCAGGGAGCCGAGCAACATTCGTTAACATCCACTTCACAGAAATCCCCCGTGAAACCTGGTGGACAGCTAAGAAAACATATCATACTTTCAGACTGGGAGGCTGTCTCGCAGCACAGCGCTGTCACTTCCTTCTTGTGGGTCTGACACGCTGCATCTGTAAGAACTGCTTGTTTTCATTATTTATCAAAACAGCTTTTTCATAGTCAGTCGTTGCTTCTTATTTTAGAGTATATTATTTAAAACAGAAATCTGGACTCTTCAGAGACACATCAGTGGAATCGGTAAAGCAGGCGGTAAAAAAAGAGTGGGTTCAATTCAAACTAATTATGTTTAAACTTGATTTAAAGGTTTTGTTGATAAAACTTTTATGTAAATTAATATTTAAAAAAAAATAATACATCTTCATGGCCTTTAGAAAGGTGCAGAGTTTCCTGAAAAAAATTATTATGATTCAGAATTAATCATTGTAAAAATTTTAGCGCATCCAAAATAATTTTTTTGTTTATCTCTGTGGAAGATATCTGATGTTTGGTTCCCACTTCTAACAAGGCTTGTGAGCCAATAGTATAATGACGCAGGCATCACGTGATATCTTTGTGTCATCAGTTAGTGTGGAAAAAACAGATAAATGTCTGAGACTGACAGTAAGTGCCTGGCAACGACTTGTTGTGAAGTGAATGCAATGGAACGGGGGAGGGAGAATGTGACATCTAGTGGCTGAATGTTATCAATACTACCTTTAAGAAATGACTACTTTTAATTCAATTATCATTTCAAGTCCTGTATATCTAATAAATATGTGGGGACTGCAACTAACGATTATTTTCATTAGAGCGGTGCCCCAGTAACCAGAGGATTTTTACTTTTTTTTCTTAAAAATATATTTAACCAATTAACTATTGAATTATCAAAATAGTTGGCGATTAATTTAATAGTTGACAACTAATCGATTAATCTTTGCAGCTCTAAAAGTATCTGAAATTCAGTATTATTTAACTCTACACCTACAGAGTAGTAACCTACTTTCTGTTGAACTCAAACAGTGTCTACAGTATACTAAATCTGAACAACTCAAGTGTGTACATCCAGATGCTCTCCTGAGAAAGAAACAGCAATGCATTAGTCAAACTTGCAGCTAAATATTCATAATAAATCCAACAACAAATCCACAAATAAACAGTGACAGACCCATGACAAAGTACTTTGGAGTTCTGGCACAGGATATTTCCATACCACCTGAATGAAGTTCAGAGAAAACAGCGTAGTTAACAGATGGTGTTGCCAAAGGACCGCTCTCGAACTAAGGGCCCTGGCTGTTGTGTCCCTAGCTGGAATTAATGAATATGGTCATATCATTACTGCTAATCAATTTCTTTAACAAAACCTGTTCATGTCACACAATACCAAAAAAAACTGCTGAAAACTCAAGATAACAAACTTAAAATTAGAGATCTCATTTAAGGGGAAGATAAAACAAAATGGATCGATTCAGCAGTGCATAAAACCCACAGGTAAACAAAGGGGAAATGTTTAGGTGCGGTAAAGGCTTTCTGTTGTGAGGTTGGGTGATTTGCAGAGGATAAGCTACACCTTGAGCAAAGAGAGGTACCGCTCGATTCTGCAGATGTCATCCCCACCGGCTTTAAGTTTTTTGTAGAAGAGCAGTCATTTTCCAGATGGACAATGAGCCTGATCATGCATCAAAGCTACCTGAGGCCAAAGGAAGACCAAGGTCTGCTGACTTGCATGGATTTCCAATTCACAGTCACCAGACCGTAAACTCACGGAACATCTTTGGGAATATTTGACATCAGAAAAAGTTGACACAAGCAGAACAATGGGAAAGAAACAATGCAGATTCTCAGATTTACCATCAACCTGATTATTTCCTGCTCTATTTATGAGGCTAAAATGTCCTCTTTGGTAATGTGACATCTGTTGTAAACAGATCTGTGAGGCACAGTTGATGTGATCATCTACAGGAAATGGGCGAAGGGTTGCATGAATAACCTCTTGGTTGACCGCCATAACAGAGAGAGGATGGAGTGGTTTTGAGGCCATTTGTCGAACAAGTGTAAAAATGAATGCGTACCACTTAACACATAACATGCAGATAATAAAAACAACACTGTACTTAATGTATTGTGGACGTGGTCTGGCCAAGAAGCTATTGCATGACTGATTTCATATTTTAGGCCATTAGTTGGTGTGCTAGCCTGACCAAACTCTCTCCATTCAAGTGGGGAAAAAAATATGTGGATGTACAAAATATGCTTGACTCTCAAAAAAAATCTTTTAATGTGATTTTAAAGTCACAGTCTGAGATGTGAATGTAAACAAGAGGGTCGCCTCCTCCACCAAAAACACAAGATTGGAACCTGCTGTCACTCTAACACAACAGCTTAGTCTGTATTAATGTTTTCTGGTGGTGTAAAATATTTTTTTACATCAGCATCACACTCTTTGTACTGAGTACTGAATCTAAATAAGGCCAATAACCACTTAATAATACCACAGTAAAGTTCATTTGATGTCCAAATTCAGCAAAATAATCCTCTGTTCTGGAAAGTGCACACAATGCACAATCATGTTGCAGATCAGCAGGACACTAAAGGACATTGTTTGTCCTTAGTGTGCACATTTATCTGTGAATGCACAACATACGCTACGCAGCCTCTCTGTAATATATATACGCACACAAATTAGCCTGCAACAAAGTAAACATTATGAAAAATGCTGTGCTGAGGCAGTAGGCAGTCCAGTGCATCAATATACGACACTGTGATGTGCACCGACCTATCGGTGGTAGTCGGGGATACATTAAATCATGACACCGAGCATATAGCAGCACATCAGCACAAGGTTAGACAATGTAATTAACTGTAAGGCATCCAGGGAGCTGCTGCGTGTCAAATCTGCACACACTTACTACATACACCTTGTATTCAGATACACTTCATCACTCAGGGGAGAGCATGTCAGCAATTTAAAAGCAATGATTCACTTGCAGCCAACTTGGAGGACTGCTGCTGTGTATAAATGCACAAATGCACCACTGTTGTGAGACAAGATGTGTTTTTAGTGAGACAAGCCAAATTCCTAGAACACGGACATTGATCTTAATAAGGGAGGATGCACTCCCTCCTTGCAACTCCCCAATATTTCAGTATTGACTGTTTATCACACTTGCCAACATTGAGACCTCAAAAATAAGGAGGAAGTCTGGAAAAATGTGAGTTTCAGAGACTTTGTTTCCTGCATTCTGGTTACTTTTAAAGAATGAAAACAACAAAATAATAACTAATATTCATCTGTTTTAATTCATTCATTCATTGTTTGCCCCTGCTTGAGTATTTCTAGTAGCCAACTCTCCATTTCTCTCTCCGTCTCTCACTCAGTGATGGCCCTTTCAGAAACGACGCGACAACGGCCACACTGAAACCTGTCCGAAAACCATTATTTCCAATGGCTTGCGTTGCGCCACGACGGCTTTTTTAAGACTTATACTTGCTGTACAGTGCCAGAAACAGGTTGTGATAACAAAAAAGGAAAAAACAAGGTGTGAAAATGTGTCATAAATCGGGAGAAATACTGGAGAATTGTGACCCCGGAAGGAAACCAGGAGAGGGCAATGAAAAACTTGAGCCTCCCGGGAAAATCGGGGAGGGTTGGCAAGTATGCTGTTTATCAAGCCTTCCAGTCTCATATGCAGTTTACCATGATAGTTGTGACACATTTACCACTCACAACTTTTTTTTAGTATCTGTACATCAAAGCAATAAAAGACTTGTAACAGTGGACCAACTCACCTGCATGTAAAGTTTGATCCCTCGCCGTCAAGGCAGGTGGCTCCGTTGAAACACAGCAAGACATCAAACGTGGCGTCTTTGCAGACATCTATGTCATTCTCACAAGTTTTCCCTGTATAACCATCCTGGCAGAAGCACGCATATTTATCAATAAGATCCACACATGAGCCTCCATTCCAACAGGGGCCAAAAGCACAGTCCTGCAGATGAAAAGACAAAGGCACTTTAACAATGATACTAAATATTTTTTAAAGATACAACCATACAATGCAGGATTTACCATTTAAAATGCATAGTGTTTGGTTTAAAATTAATTGTTAGTAGTTAAAAAGCAGATTATCCATTGAACCGAATGCTCACAGAGACATTATAAGCAACTCAATGTTTTATCTCTAGAGCCCAGCACAAGCTGTGGTTTAAATCAATCAGGCATTAGACTAAGCAATATCTTTTAATCAGGTATTTGTACAATGCTTACATGATCCCGGTAGTTCAATTGACTTGATCTTGTAGAAAAATCAATATAGTTAGTGATACCAAAGGCCACATAAAGATTACAAAACTCTCCTGACACTCCTCTTGAACACCCAGCAGGTTTATTAATTAAACTCAACTCACGTCGATGTTTGTTTCACATCTGCTGCCGGTCCATCCAGATTCACAGAGACAGGAGTATGAGTATGCTCCATCTTTACAGCTGAGAAGGCCACAACAGATGGGGTCGGAATTGATTCTTAAAATATCACACTACTGAATGAAATCAACAAAAACACATTCATACATGCAGGTATTTCGCCGTATAGTTAATGCAGAATCTTTAGAGAGATATAACCTTTTCAACCACTGAGTGTTTCCCCTTCAACGGAATTAACAACTATAATTTAGAGACCACAAAGACAACCTGCAGGCGCATCACATTAGCTCCTTACAACATGTGACATATGCGCTGGCAAGGAGTATAATTAAAAATAATTCCATGCAATTTCTGCACTGCATTTGCAGTCTTTCTGTTTTTAATGACGGTAAAAAAAACAAATCTCTACCTCCCATGAAGACAAGGCGCCGACATGCATTCATCAATGTCGGTTGCACAGTGGAGCCCGATGAAGCCGTCTGGACACACGCAGTGGTATCGATTAGGCGCGTCGATACATTTCCCACGATTCCGGCATGGGTTTGAAACACACTCGTCGATGTTAACTTCACACCGTGCCCCTATAGGAAATGAAGCATATTTTAGTGAGACATTACATATTCAACAACTCAATAAGAGAAATGTATTTTTTAGTACTACTACAAAAACCTCAAACATCTACGCAAGTCTTTGTAAAAACAAAACAACCTTAAAGCCTGACTTTTTATAATTCTGCAACACCTTTGCGACTGTGTTTTTTGGATCTCTGCACGTGCTTCTTACTCTGTTCTGACAAACTACTCTGGCTGTGTTTACTGCAATGAAGGAATATGCTGACAAAACGCATCAGTATGGCTCTTTCATATGTTTTTCTAATAGTTTCTGAATGCAGTGGAGGTGTGAGTCACAGATAATCTATCAAGCTGTGGCTACAAAGACATGTCACGACGAATTAATTGTTAGCATTTTCATTGTTTATTATCATCAAAAAGTTAAAAAAACACCACCTTTATCCTTCAATTGTATCCACATGGTTACATACAGTATATATTTACATTGTAAAGCTATGTAATGATTATCTGAAAAACTGTTTCCCATTGACTATGCAAACTGCTTTGCCAACATCATTCGTTATTTTCAATAGATCTTCGGGATGTGATTCACACTCAGGTCACACTACTTACTTTTTACTGACAATGTATTTTTCAGATTGTATTGTAACTGCAACCTTCATCATGACTAACTCTGACTCTGAAGCAGAGAAAATCATACTGTTGTTGTAGTAGTATCTTCCATTCAAGCTGTTTATGTCTGCCCAAATGAAATCCTAGCATCCGGTCTGCACAGTACATTTGTCCCTCAACAGAGAGTGATGAATTGAATTGTCCGCACTGGACAAATGTTTTAGCCCAATGACTACACATTTGTGCAGCATTCTCTACGTTATTGTCAGCCGAACCACATCCTGGACAATTATACAAGATGAAAATCAATTATTTGAAAACTGCATAATACGAAAATCAACTCGCAAAGACCTTAAACTAGAGACAGACTAGAGAGCCATCCTAGTCAACAACTCATCACCTGTATTTTACAGACACATTTACACGTTATTATTGTGGTGTTGCAGTTGCAAGCAAAGACAATTTTTAAGCAATTCTCAACAAAGAATAATACGACTTGAGTGTTGTCAGTCAAGAAGTATTGCATTTGATAGTAATAGTCGGCAAATCATATATAGGGCAAAAATAAGGCAAGCGTTACTGTTTTGAAAATGATAATTTGAGTTCATTGTGTAATTATGTGTATGTGTGTAATTATGTGTGTAATTACAAGTGGATTATTATCTATTGGCCGGTGAGCGACTGTCGCCCTAGTTTTTTCACCCGACGGTGAGTAAAAGTAAGAGGATTATTATAGAGGAAGATTATTTCATGTATGTATCATAACAACAGCTTGTTTATCCGCCGTCCTCGGTCTTCCAGTTTCCCCTTTTGAATGACGAATACAGACTACTGCGACCTGCTGGTATGGAGAGTTATTTCCTCTCACGCAGGATTAGAACGTACGTACTATTTGGCTGTAGTCTTTGCAGTGTGGTGAAGCGCAACTTTTTGGCAAAGACAAAGGCGACATGAGGCGACTTAACAGTCATGCCCTGACCAGACTGCCTGCATGAGCAGCGCGTGCCGGCTTCGGAGCTTCTGTTGTTTTTTTGTTTTGGTGTCCATGTTAACAGGTTAGAGCAGCCACACAGCGCAGCTCCGTCTCTTCTAGAGATTCGCAGTCTCGCCTATTTTTACTGCGAGCCGTATATGGTTCAGAGCAACAACAGACAGTGAAAATGATCTTTTGACTGTATGCTGACATTATAACAGCAACATTACTTCTGTTTTAATGTCTATATCTGTAGAATATGTCACGGATATGGAAAAAGTAAAGATTTATTTTTAAATCAACATTTTCTGCTTTCATTTCCTTCATTTGTTAACACAAGGCTTTTATTCTGAAATATTTGCAGGACAGTGTTGTAGGAAATGCAGTGACTTGCATGGCTACATGAATGTATAAAGTATAGGGGTTTTTAATTGTGAATTATTACTATTATTTATAAATTAGCACACGCTTCTTAACCTTTTTCTGTCTAAAATAAATATAAATGACATTTATAATGAAATTAAATGGCCATTATGAAAGGCAAACTCAATGTAGAAAGAAACAGCTGGCAGTAGGAGCACAGCAGCAGCAGAAACGCTGCCGGTGTGGACAATCCATGCGCGGGACATGCAGCAGTTCAGCGAGGCAGCCGTCCCGCACTGCTGACACGGGCAGTCTGGCCCAAGCGTCAGCCTTCGTCGCTGCTAGTTCTTAGATGTCAGTTTGGTGCATCTGGGCCTTAAAGAGATAGTTTGGGGTTGTATGAGGTACTTATCCATAGTTAGTGTATTATTCAGTAGATGGCGATCGGAACGCCCCCAGCTTGGAGAAACAAACAGGAGTTACCGCACAGGAAGCAAAGCAATGTACAGCTGTGGACGGGGCAGCCAGCAAAAACTAATTTAGCCTAAAGGAAAGACTCACCTAAAAAAATCAACATCAGTTTACACTATATTTAGAATATTTTCACCGCTTTCCCTTTAACTAAGAGCAAAGCACTGTCTCCTAGCAGCAGCATGCTGTCCAGATAAAGCTGCCTCATCACCATCACGACATGTTTTTACTCTCTGGTCTCTTTAGCAACCTTTGATATAAAGTGATCTGGCAGGGATGGTAAACACGAGTGTGCTGTGTGTAGTTAACTAGTGTTGCAAGGATTTCTGTTATTTTCTTCACCTCAAGTTACCTCTTGCACACATTTCATTCCTCTATTTCTGACAACATACCTTGAGTGTTGTTAATGAAAAGTTTTGCTATGAAAAAAACATAATTCAAAGTGGCTTTAACTTGTATCTCGTGATTCTGTTTGACACTTTAACTTTAATTATCAGTATTCAGCTGCCACATGAATAGCAGCTGAATCAAAGCATGAAGCAGAAATATTTTCTCCTACTGGAAGTTTCAACCAAGTTTTTAATCTTAGTTTTCTACATGTGAACTTGTTCAAACTGTTATTTGAGTTTTAGAGGATGGATCGGGCTTATGTGGCTGATGATAGTAGGACTAATGACTAGGAACAAAAACAGTTATATGCAGTAACCGCAGATCTCTAAAGAACGGCGAAATGACAGATGAGCTGTTAATACTGAAGACAAAGTCTGCCTGCCAGGTAATAAAATGTTGACTCACAAATATCTAAACCAGAGCTGAAACAATAGTCAATGAATCCATTTTTTTTTATCTATTTTATCAACAGAAAATATAGTTATAATTGATTCATCATCTATGTATTTTATTAAGCAAAAATGCCAAACGTTCACTGGTGCCAGCTTCTGAAATATGAGCATTTGCTGCTTTTCTCAGCATTTTTATGAGTTTAAATTGAATATCTTTGGGTGTTAGACTGTTTATTGTTAATGGATCATGAAAATAATAATTTCAATTCAGTAAAAAACTGGTCTGCGTTGAATTAAAGTGACTTTGTTTTTGGTGCCCTGCTGACATTGAAATAACAATAAACAGCTGATTAAATAAAATAATTTCTCTAAAAAAAGCATGGACTATATATAAGTGGACGTAGTAACCCTGACATCACCCATTGGTGTGTGGACTGCCGTTTTAAAGCCTCGAGTTCGGCATTTTGGATGACGCCATCTTGTTTTTTTGCAACCAGAAGTGACACGAGAGGGTGGAGCTAAGTACAACCAAACGCTGAACAAGACGTTTTTCGGGCAAACAAAATGTTACAATTAACTTTTGTGAACTGAAAACACACTGTGAAAGGGTTAAAGTTCTAAGACAAAAACACAGACAACTCCCAGAACGGACAATGCCGTGGTAGCGAGCTGTTAATCACAAGGTAGCCACGCCCGAAAGCATACCCTGCTTTATGGTCTATTTGACTCTAAATGGGACCATAATTTACTAAACGAACATCATGCTGTATTGAAGAAGAATTGAAACTAGCGATTGAGACCATAAACTCATGTTTACAATGTTTACTGAGGTAATAAATCAAGTGAGAATTAGGGTCATTTTCTCATAGACTTCTATAAAATCAGACTTCTTTTTGCAACCAGAGGAGTCGCCCCCTGCTGGCTATTAGAGAGAATGCAAGTTTAAGGCACTTCTGCATTGGCTTCACTTTTCAGACCCGGAGGTAGTCCACTGTGAAAAAAGTGACTGTGAAACAAATTAACAAAACACAAACTATAAACATAAAGCAGCATGACTTCTTTAAAAGGCCAATTTACCCATTTCATTCGAGAAACAGCATCCCGGTTACTTCCTCCATGAAGTTGGGATGGAGGCAAAAGTATCTCAAAACTAGGGCAAATAATTTTTTTTTTTTTTTGTGATTTGGGTGAACTGACCCTTTAAAAACACCTTAAAGTTATTTAACGAAATTAACTAAATTAATCAGAAAGACTTTGAAAAAAGTGTGTCAAGTTAATTACATGATATATACGACTCTAGCCTATTAAAGAACGGCGCGTGCTGCGACAATAGTCAGTGTCACTGAGAGAACTCAGTGAAGTGCGGCACTGAACTAATAAGTGTGTCACATACTATACTATACGCACTGTATATCCTTACAGCTGTGCCGACACAGTACCACGTCTATTAAGGCACAATCCTCAAAACAAACTGTACTGCACCAAATGTGCTGACTCAAAGGGAACACATGAATTGTCCTCAAAACAACTTATAGCTTCACTGTCCATCAGCCACATTTATGACAACTCGGAGGATTCACTAAGTAAGTCAGCTTTACTCAGAGCTGTTGACGATATTTATTATTTATGCAGACCTCACAAAAATAGCAACGAGATCAGAGGAGGAATGAAGGGGAGGGGAGAGTTCAAGCTGTGAGGGAACCACCAGATAACACAAAGTGTCAGAATTAGTCTCCCTTCTGCCAACAAATCAGAACACAAGTTGGGAAAACACGGTGTTTATATAGTAGTCTAAATTACAGCAGGTACTGATTCAGAGAGATCCACAGAAGTGACTCGTTTAGCTGAGGAATTAAAAATAAATGGCTTGTAGCTAATTCTACAAACAGGAATTTGTGTGATGTTGTTTTTCACTAAAGTGGTAAAAAAGATGATGTACCACCCCTAAAATCTCAACTTCCAGGAATAGTGAGATGCAAAATTACGACTGACCCGTCGTTAATCATTTGGTTGGCTTTTCATCTGTGACACTGATGTAAACAAACATGGTGACAACAGGAGCAAGAATTTATTTCTAGCCTCCCGTGTTTTATCATGAAAGAGAATACACAAACCGTCTTTATTGTACACAAAAAAAATCATGTTCTCTCATTACAGAACGTAAAACGACTCATTTCTTGGGAAACTGCAACTGGAAAATTCACAATTTATGAATGCAAGAGGTTAAAAACAATCCCTGAACCCAATATAATAAGAGAAAGTTGCACTATGGATAATGTAATACAGAAGTGTGATGAGGGAAATGAAGCGATAAGTGAAAAATCTCTTATTCATTCAATACACACATTTCATTATGACACTTCTATATCACATTACCCACCGACCGATGCTCACATAATGTATTTTGATGTTTTTTTATTTAGGTCAGAAGTCATTAAATACTTTAGCTTCTGGGCTGGCATTTTACACCCAACATAAAACATTAAGAAGACTGAACTATGAATGAGATATGGGATTATATATTGAATATTTAATGCTGCAGACTGGTCAACAAGGGTCTGAAATAGCTTTAAGAAAAATCTCAATACATTCTAATTAGTACTTAGCCCAAAAACACATGTATAAGTCATGTACTCACTCACTGTAGCAACATTTATTCATTTAATTGCACTGTGGCTATATGCTATACAGTATATTGTATGTCTTTAATGCGCATATGTGTACATATTTCTTATATTCCAACTTCTTATTCATATTTTTTTATTATTTACTTATTTTTCTCATATATTGTGTTATATATTGTAGCATTATGTACATAATTTACGTGTTACTTACTCGTTTATTTCTATTTTCTTACATTTCTGTATTGATACAGCTAATAAATCCCATTACTCCACTCACATTAAATGTACACTACATCTCTAAAGCAACAGATCTCTGCAGTGGCAAAGATAGAAATAATAACCAAATATTATTCATCAAGTTCTGCCAGTAAAAGAGTGAATTTACTGAAGCCTTAACAGCAAACAGCGTTGCCAGGGCCGTACCGTCATCATCCAACAATGTGCTGACTGAGGGAGCTGCAACAATGTGCTGATTGCACTGTACCATCACTCAAGGGAACATGTTCCTTAATGATGGGCGAAGAAGAGGAAACAGAAGGTGACGAATAGTGTGCTTAAAGCGTGATTTATATAAACAAGATTACCCATTAATCATGTCGCCGTAATGACTTCTGACCTCAGCACAGAGCACGGCGCCCATGTACAGTTAAATGATACGTTATCGGGATTGCAGAGCCTTTTTAGACAAAACATCCTAAATAATGATCAGACAGCTGCGATTTAGGCAACTGCCAAGACTGACTTACAGCGTAACAGTGTTTGTCAATACGACGCATGGAGAACAATATTACATTGTATTTAGAAATAAAGCATGTGATTAGGTTAAAGCTGTAACTATTGAACAAGTGATTCATATTGACACCTGGCTTGCTAAGAGGCTAGGAAAAGAGGAAGATAAAAAGCTTTTTAATCTTAATGTCTTCCCTCTAAGTGGGTCATAGAGACGTTTAGAAAGGTAAAAAGAAAAGGATAAAAGCAGCCAGAAGTGTCAGAAATGTGAATAAAACAATTTTCTGGCTTTTTGCTTCAATTATTTCTCAAAGATCAAACATGTTACATTTAAAAAAAAAGCTTTAAAATGTTTCAGTAGTTTAGAAAAGAGAGGTAATAGCCTGAGTATTTATACAAACGGAAAAAAACATCTATGCACTGACCAACAACCAAGGAAATCCAATATGAATAGCAACGCAGGTGGGAATGAAGTGTCATGATAGCTTAATCACACCCATGAAAGTGAGTAGATATAGCACCAGACTGATTTATTAGTAAGCAGCTTCAACTGTTCCATTCAAAATCAATGTTGTCATTTGATATGCAAAAAAAAACACCCCGCGACCTCCCTGATGGCTGAAGCAAATAATATGATAATACCATCAAGTGACACAACGAGTTACAGTATTTCAGTGATAGAGGAGACGACGCATCGTACCATCAAAGCAGAATAACATTACAATCAATTCCAATCAGGCTGCGCAAACATGACGTGATGATGAATCACCCCTGAGACGGCAAATATACTATTAGACTGGAATAAAAAAAAAGAAGTCACACAGCAGCACTTTGAGTTTTTTGTGAAAAAGTTGCTGTTACACGTGTTACTAGAGCAAATATTTTGTACGAGTTCTAGTTGGTTTGAGCCAATCCAAACTGTATCCTCTGGCCGCTTGCTCTCTTGGGGAACCCTGTTTCCTCAGATGAGCTTAGAGCAACAGAAAAAGTAATGACTTGTACTATGCTGTGCGGAGGCCTAATAATAAAAAGCTGCTTCTGTGGGAATTGGGCCATGCGTGTCAGGCTGGGCTCTCCAGAGTAGCAATACCTCCGAGATTTCCCCCCCTCTCTCAACTGGGGAAGGATAAATTGATGATACAGTGGGGAAGACAAATGAAATTAATCTTCCCAGTACCTGACAGGAATCGGCTTCTTTAGATACTGCACACACACATACGCGCTAAAATAGCTTGATATCTGTCTGAGTGGAAAATAAGACAAATGGATTGAAGTAAAACAACAATCTGAGACTAAAGAAACTGATGAAATGAAATAAAAAGGCAACTAACTGACACTGAGATGTTTTCATCAGATAAAAAAATGGGTGACGTGAATTTATCTCTTGTTGGCTTTACTGAAAGGCCGCCGCTGTATCTCGCAGAGGCAGGCGGGCTAATTAAAAGCAAGTATTGTGAAGCAGTTGGGTGTTTTTTTTTTTTTACACTAAGCCAGATCTGTGTCAGAGTTGCCTCAATGGCGTGCGGCCGTGATAAGCTTTTTTAGACTCTCGTATTGATCTTCGTGTCACCTGAGGGTAAAGAGCTACCTGAGTATCCAGGCCGACAGACGCACTTGAAGCCCCCGGGTGTGTTGATACAGATGCCCTCGTGTAGGCAAGGTGAAACTTCACACTCATTCACATCCAGGTCACACAGCGTTCCGAAATAACCGGGAGGGCAAACGCAGCGGAACCTGAGGAAGATGTGATAACACTCAATCATTAGGAAATAAAGCGAAATCCAGTGAAGACCAGTGTGTCAGACAGTAATTAGAGCATACTGTGTTCAGTTCAGTTCTTACCGTAGCTTTAAAATAAGCAGAAATATTTTTCACAGCAAAGCAATTAATTGGAGAAAAACTGTGTGTGTTCCAAACCCACCAAGACAAACTGAGGTGCACATTAAAGGGATAGTTTGGGTGTTTTGACGTGGGGTTGTATGAGGTACTTATCCATAGTCAGTGTATTACCTACAGTAGATGACGGTTGGCGCGTCCCTAGCATCTAGAAGCAGACAGGAGTACCGACGCCAGAGCAAAGCAATACAGTGTTGTGGACAGGAGCCGGCAGCAAAACAGATTTTAGCCGACAGAAAAAAAATTACATCCATTTATGTGTACGCTATATTTACAATATTTTCCGACAGCAAACTGAACTAAAACGTATCTATACTTTTTTTTGTCATCTGAGCCTGCTGGCTTTGGAGAGAGCATAGATAAGTTTCACTTTCAGTTCAGTTCCCTGTCAGAAAGGGCTGTCTGACGGCAAGATAAAGTCGTGAAAATATTCCAAATATAGCGTACGCTTAAACGGATATAATTCTTTTAGGTGAGCCTTTCTTTTAGGTGGCTAAAATATGTTTTGCTGCTGGCCCCTGACCCACAGCGGTTTATTGCTTTGCGCCGGTGCCGGTACTCCTGTCTGTTTCTCCAAACTAGGGGCACGCCAACCGTCATCTACTGTAAGTAATACACTGACTACGGATAAGTACCTCATACAACCCTACTTCAAAACACCCGAACTATCCCTTTAAGACCTATTTTTCATTCTCAAACTGACCGGCAGCTCTTCGAAAAAAAAATTAACAATATGACAGCAATTACCTTTCCCTGTGTGTACTTAATTTGAATTATATTTGATGACTTATTACTATTGGGAAGAGATTCATCCGTCCAATAATGCGGTTTGCTCAATTCAAATCCCTCCCTGCAGCTGTCGGCGGGTCTAATATCCCCCGACCACACACCTCAGAGGAGATGCTTATCCTGTTTGTAAGCGAGATAATAAGAAAACATGTAATTAGACACCTCTGTGCTAAAATCTAAACTACATCTTTTGATTAGTTAGACATCATTATTTTATCAGTGAAACCAGTTACATCACATTTCTGTAATATGCTAAATGGTTTTTATTACTCTAGAGTAGAAATGTGCCTGCCTAATTGTGTCAACTATAAAGGCCGGACTGATCTGAGACATCTCTGCGCTCTGCTACTCCGCTGCCTGTATGTGTTTGCCTCTACTGTACGTACATAGATGAGAGAAAATGATGTGACTTTTACAGAGTCAAAGTATCCAACGTAACAGAAAAAGATAGCAAAGGCTCAGTGAGTAAACTGCAGAGTCGGATTCATCAACCTCAGTGCAGATGGACCTGTTCGGCTTGTTGGGTCAGGGGGGGATGGAGATAGCGGCGCGTGCAGTGTGCAGTGTTTGTGGTGGGCAGCGAGGTTAAAACACACCTGATGTGAACTCCCTGGACTGTGCAATCAGGGGAGCGCTCTGAGCAGGGCCGGGTCACATGGGAGCGAAATCATGACGGGAGACAAACTGGAGACAAACCATTTAGGACTCAAATTGGCCCTGGGACTTCGCTACCCATCTGTCCGACTAAGCCTGGAAGCCCCGGGGCTCCCATTAAGCACAGCAGAGAGAGAAGCACCAGTGGAGTAAAGCCCAATCTAGATACATGATGTGTTCCTGCTGAATTCGCTCTCTGTCTTTAGAATAGCAGCTTATGTGTGTCAAGGATGAAGACCGGCTTGTTATATAAACCGGAACACTTTGACAGGGAACCTCACGTGTTTTCTTTGGAGAACCCGTTTTGTTTTTTATTCGCAGGAAATTAATGCTGCCTGGCCTTTACAGATATGTGCAACTTTTTAAAAAGCGGCTAAAACAGCAAAGTCGAAGCAAAGGAGGAGTCATACTTACTTGTTCACAAGGTCTTGGCAAACGGCAGAGTTGTGGCACGGGGTGGAGGTGCACTCATTGATGTCTTCCTCACAGTGAAGGCCAGAAAATCCCATCTTACAATCACAGCTGGATAGGAGAAATCATTAATATTGATATCTTGTCTCAGATGGAAAATAGAAGATGTATCTGCTTCCTTCTGGCACATGAACAAAGTGGAAAAAAATCTATAGATATTTAATGATATTAATTACACATCATATTTAGACTGACTGCACATACAGCACAGTGACATAAGCATGGATTTCTACTGTTTAAATATAAGGGCTGCAGAAAAAGAGCAATTAAAAACTGATTTTTTTTTGTTAACAATTTGACCTCATTTCAACCTGAAATGATACATTACAAAACCCATTAAAATACATTTTAAAAAAGGGCACAGAGCAAATCTATTAGCTTAGTGTAACAGAATTACAGCATAATGTCCTGAAACCTGTAAAAGGAATGAAGGTTGCTGGTCCTGATACTCTGGATTTACTAATGTTTAAAGTCTATCACTACAAAGCCTGACATTTTTCTGGCCTCCTAAGGAATGAAAAGCTGGTTATGGATAACACTCTTTACCTGTAGCTGTTGACCCGGTCCACACAGTCGCCCTGGTTCTGGCATGGATTTGAGCTACACTCATTGGTGTCAATTTCACACCAACTTCCTTCAAATCCTGAAAGATAGATGAGATGGTCATGGATCAGCAAGCCCCACTACATCCTGAAAAACGTCAGGGCCGATGATAACAAAGACCCCAGTGAATGCCATTTTAATGGAACTAGTAGCCCCTGTAGCATATCTCATCTTCCAGCTCTCAGCACTCACTGTTTCCCCTTTGAGAGTGTGTAAGTCTAATAATACTTTAGTGCCACAGACAGATTGGTCTGAGGGTTAGTGGTTTGGGAGGTGTGTGGCTGTGTGCGCCACCGTGCAAACGTGTCGGTGTGTGTGAGAGAAAGCAAGCGAGTGGGGGGACATCTTGTTAAGTTGGGGTAAGAGGGGGAGGCTAAACCCAAGAGCTCTTTTGCCCTTGTTCATTAGGGGGTTGAGGGGCAGGATGGCTAAGCAGATCAGCATGGATGTTTTGTTGTACTTTTGAAGGCAGCCTGGGAGCCTGTAATGTTCTGCCTGTCGGAGGTATTCCCAGTGAGCAACCTCAGGGCCTGAAAAGTGAAGCCAATGCGGAAGTGCCTTAAACTTGCATTATTTCTAATAGCCAGCAGGGGGCGACTCCTCTGGTTGCAAAAAGAAGTCTGATTGTATAGAAATCTATGAGAAAACGACCCTACTTCTCACTTGATTTATTACCTCAGTAAACATTGTAAACATGAGTTTATGATTTTCTTCAATACAGCATGATGTTCATTTAGTAAACTATGGTCCCATTTAGAGTCAAATAGAAGATAAAGCAGGTGATGTTTTAGGGCGTGGTTATACGTTGTGATTGACCGGTCGCTACCACAGCGTTGTCCGGTCTGGTTGTTGTCTGTGTTTTCGTCTTAGAACCTTAACACCTTTCACAGTGTGTTTTCAGTTCATGAAAGTTAATTATAACTTTTTTGGTCGCCTAAAAATGTCTTATTGAAAAATAATGTCTTACTAATGGGTGACGCCAAGATGACTACATCCACTTGTTATATACAGTATATGGGTATTCCTCTGGTGCTTGGTCTAGGTTTGGTCCATATGATGTACAAATCAAACTAAATGACTTAGTTTTATGAAATAAAATAAAATAAAAAATAAATAAATAAAAAACTCTGCTGCACCACTGTAAGGATGCAAATAGGCCATAAAAACAATTTTATAATTAACTGTTAACCTAATTATGAAATATAATCATTATTGAATATTTTGAAATTTAAAATACCACCGAATTGACAACACTGAAACATTTTAGACTGGAAACTATCCAGCTTAAATAATGGTCTGAATTCCTACTTTTAAAATTCAAAGTTATGCATTTTTTAAAACAATCCCATATACATTTATTGGTTTCACAAATAGGAAATTTATTTATTTGTATTATTTATTTAGGCAATATTCAAAATTATGTTCAAACTGCTCAAATTCAATGAGTTCAATTCAGATCTAAAAAATTAAAGTCAAGTTCAAAGTCAACAATATGACATTCAGACCTAAACGTTCAGAACACCAAGGATAAGCAATCAAGCCAAGCTTATTGATTCTTTATGGCCATCATTTGCTCCCAAACCATTGATTTTCAGCTTTCTGCGACTGTCATTGCATTTGCCGTGATATGAGCAATGATACAGAGATATCATTTCCTCTACAATTCTACTATTTTCTTTTAAAACTCTGAGCTCAGACCTCCAAAGACTACGATGTTATGACTGCAGAGCACCATCTGCTACACATAATTAAAGGTGATACAAGCACAAAGAGTTAACAAAACTATCTTATGATATGTTAGTGCTTTTATTGATTCCTTGTCTCCACATGTTACTCTTGCTGCTTCAAGTTAAGAGTATATATATATATATATATATGATATATGATATATAATGGGTTTCTCTCAGCTGGAGACAACCTCATGTTTAATGTAGCGGATCTGAAAATGTGAATCCTAGAAAGGTGGTTAAACATTGAAAAAATGTTTTACATTATATATTTTAAAGAAAACTGGATGTACTAGTTGTTAAGGTTTCAGTTCAATGGTGGACCCAAATGCAAGAGACCAGGCTGATAGGTCAAAAGCTGGTGTAAAAAAAAAAGCTGACAGGAAAACCAAAAACAGAGGGTGCAGGCGGAGATTAAACTAAGTACAAAGGAAATACACCAAAAACTAAACTGAGAAAAAAAAACTAAACTGAGTACGAACCGAAAGACACAAGGAACACAGGCAGGATGGCAGGATGAACAGTGGTAACAAAGCAGACTACCTGACACTGAATGAGGGAAGCACATGGACTAAATACAGTGCAGAGTGATTAGACACAGGTGGAACAAATCAGGGCACGGCAGACAATCACTAAGGCAGGAAACAAAAAAGCAGGAAGCAAAACCAGACAAGACACAAGAGGTGAGTGATTTTCAAAGTAAAACAGGAAACAACAAAAACCCAGGATCATGACACCAGTATTAATGTATAAAAACTAGGGCTGTCAATTGATTAAAATATTTAATCACGATTAATTGCGTGATTGTCCATAGTTAATCACAATTAATTTAAAATGAATCACACATTTGTATCTGTTCAAAATGTACCTTAAAGAGAGATTTGTCAAGTATTTAATACTCTTATCAACATGGGAGTGGGTAAATATGATTGCTTTATGCAAATATGTGTATATTTATTATTGGAAATAAATTAATAACACAAAACAATGACAACAACAGCTGTCAGTGTGTCAGTGTGCTGACTTGACTATGACTTTATGTCATGTCTGTTGGGAGACTTGTGGGTACCCATAGAACCCATTTTCATTGAGGTCAGAGGTCAAGGGACCCCTTTGAAAATGGCCATTACAGTTTTTCTTCGCCAAAATTTAGTTTAAGTTTGGAGTGTTATTTTGTCTCCTTTGCTGCAAGCTAGTATGACATGGTTGGTACGATGGATTCCTTCGTTTTCCAGTTTCATATGATGCTAGAATCTTCTCTCTAGCTTTAAAACTGAGCCCGCTACAACCTCCTAAAGATTGATTGTGTTAATGTGTTAAAGACATTAGTGGCATTAAAACTAATTTGCATTAACGCGTTATACTTACCTACTGATTACTATTATTTTTTTCTCCTGTATTGTATGTAATGATATTATACTTCAGGAGGTAACACCATATAATGTTCTGCAATGGAAAGTGCTTTCAAACTCTACTGTAAACAACAGATGGCAGGGAATTATACAGATCATACATTTCTGAGTGCAGATAGATACAGGAATTGCAAGCCATTATTTGTGGTTTGCTATTCACCCAGATGAAGGTCAGTACTATTGATTATTAAGTGTTGAATAAAAAATGACTTAACAACTGGATGGTGCTCCCCAAGCAACTCTCACTGTGCGTTTTGAATCCGCTGAATAAACAACATTAGGTATGATTATGTTGAAAACGCAGAAAGAAAAATGTCCAATACACCTGGAGTGACGCTAATGAAAAAAAAGCATGACAGCGACACTGACGCAGCTCTGTGTACCTTGGGACGTGAGAATGAGAGGGAATCCATGAGACCACAGAGAGGACAGAGCATCTGGTGAATTATGGGACAGCACAGGTTTCCCAAGCTGGTCTGTCAGTCATAGCAATGGTGGAGCACCACGGGGACTATTTCGAATGTCACCGCAATGTAATGCATCTTCTGCCACTGAGCAGTGACTGGAGGCTTCTCTTTGACAGAGTACGACGAGGGATACCCAAGGCGTGCGTGCATACGTAGTCATTCCATCATCTGGCTGGAGCTACAGTATGTGATCACCGCTCATGCCAGCGAATGTCTCCGAGGAGCAGAAATTGTGGGTTAATCCCCAGTGGATAGCGAACTAACTTTGATGGACGTTTCAATTGAAATATGAGTGATGTCTTCATTTTAACAGTGCGAGTTTTGTCTGGACTGCTACATTTGTGCCTATAGTCTTCTTATCAAAGTTGCTGTCAGTCTGATGTAACAATTTCTCAGATGGGGGTTCATTTAAACTGATGTTACCCTCAGCTTGTGCAATATAGATTATGGTCTTTGTCTGTAGTGTCATCAGTGTGCTGTCAGACAGTGCATCAAATCTCAGACGTCACTGATCGCTTAATCTGTGTATGACTTTCATGCTGAAACCAAAGTACATCATCATTTCAAATTCTCTGTCTGAGTTGAGTTCTGATCCTCCAAGTTTGACATTTTTATATTAAACTGTTATGCATCTATTTGGTCAATCAGCCTAATGTTAAATCACAGCTAGTAGATAGATTATAGTCTATGGTCTCCAAACTTTACAATGATATATGACCTCATATTCTGTATGGGTTACCCTTTTTTATACTGGATCTAAGAAGAAAGAAATGGAAAAATTGTAATGATGGATGGATGAAAAAAGGAGTGATGGCACAAAGAAAGCTACCATTTCTGCAATGTTATCATGCATTTTCCAACACCAGGGACATAGACCTTTAGAAAAAATCCCTATGAGACATGATCCCTCCAAATTAACACGATGGACACATTTTGGGGGTCAGGCTCATGGACTAGTATATATAAAAACTAGGAATGTCAAAGTTAACAAATTCGTTTTAAGGCCGCTAATTTCTTTAACGCATTAGCGCAACTTGTGATATTGATCTTTCAGAGTGAAGATACTGCATTATATGAAACTAGAAAACCTAAGGAATCCATACAGTACCAACCATATCAAAGGAAAGGAAAAGGGGTCCCTTTACCTCTGACCTCAAGACATGTGAATGAACGTTATGATAATCACAGTTTGGGCAAGTCACAGTCAAGTCAGCACACTGACACACTGAAAGCTGTTTGCCATGTTATGATTTGAGCATATCTTGCATGCTAAATGCAGTACCTGTGAGGGTTTCTGGACAATATTTGTCATTGTTTTGTGTTGTTAATTGATTTCCAATAATTATATACATACATTTGCATAAAGCAGCATATTTGCCCACTCCCATGTTAAGAGTATTACATACTTGACAAATCTCCCTTTAAGATACATTTTGAACAGATAAAAAAATATGCGATTAATTTGCGATTAAAAGACACAACGTGAGAAACACCTCATGCATAGCTCAGACTATGCATATACAGTACATGTTTTTTTCCTGAGGATGATATGATAAGGTGGAGATGAAATATGAGATGGGAGACAGAATCTAATAATAAAGCGTTTAGGCTGATGATGGTTTACAGATGATGAAATAAGGCAACTAGCACTGCAAATATTATGGGTTATGGCTGTGCATGATAACAGCTGAAATTGTGCAAATTTTTCCATGCAATGCACCACTATCAAAGCCATGAAATTCAGTGAGCAATTCAATTCAATTCAATCTATTTTTATTTACCGTCAAATCATAACAGAAGTTATCTCGAGATGCTTTTCATTTAGAGCAGGTCTAAACCGTACTCTATAGACAGTACTCCATAGAGCACAACAA
Source organism: Sebastes fasciatus (assembly GCF_043250625.1). Taxonomy (NCBI): domain Eukaryota; kingdom Metazoa; phylum Chordata; class Actinopteri; order Perciformes; family Sebastidae; genus Sebastes; species Sebastes fasciatus. Next base: position 17,989,554 of record NC_133803.1, on the reverse strand, counting down.
AGTTCCTGAGAGGTTGAACACCTATTTTAAACAAGTCATGAGTGTTCATCTTTTGCTGCACACATGCCAAATGTCAACACGAGTTAATATTGTGTATGTAGAATGCCCTTGTTTGGCAGCTTTGTCAGCAAAAGCAGTATGCTCTCTCTCTCTGTCTGAGCAAGAACTTCCTTCTGATACAAAGGGAATTAATGATACTCTTAAGACTAGCATTAAAGCACTGTGTGTGCTTACCATGATTTTTTTGTTGACATGAAAAATGTGCCGACACTGTGGCAGTCTGCATTCGCACAGAAAGCAAAAACAAATGATCCATCGCTGCACAGAGAGGAATTCGATGGAGTGTCGCTGTACTGTACATCTTGGTTTGTTTTTGAATTCCTGTTCCATAATTTACGCGCTGTGTATCCAAAATGCAGCAACACTAAGGGCAACAAAAGTTTTGTGTGAGATTCTATTGGATGAAAAGATGATATATAGCAGTCAGGATTTTTTGTCTGTAAAAAAAAAGACACATCTGGCACAGTCAGACACATCATCATTGTGCAACAAACAATAACAACTAAATGTAGGCAATTAAAAACAAATATAAACTGGATCAAATTAGTCATCATAGCTGTGTTTCTCATAATCACAGGGTGCAGCATGCTTGTGAGGCCTTCATATGCACTGACCAAAAACTGGGTTACAATAAGTGGGTTAAGAATAGAAAGCTCTTTGCATGTAAACACCAGCCACTGCAGCCAATTTACCCCACTGCTACACACCTGGACCACCTCCTCCGTACTGCTAATGAAGGCATAAAATGATTAAACACTGAGTTTATTTACTCTGCTGTTGCAGAGCCAGGCCTATTTTTATACATTATGTGGAAATGTAGCCACTACCTCTCTTTCTCACAGTGGTGTGCACGTACTTAACCACAGCTAGACGCTGGCTTAAACAACACTCACAGCATATACCCTCGACGTTGTGATCATCCACTGTTGTCTACTTGTTAAAGCACACATACCATAAAATCAGAAATCTGCTGAATGTTTAAGGTAGAAGGAGTGAAAAGAGTCAATGTGGAGCAGCCTGAGCGCAGATGTGTTGTCTCGGAGGTCTGCACTAAAGACAGCTACCTCCTTTAATTGACCTAAAACAATGGAAATACATGAGTTGGCTCCAATTGTGTGCCTCTATTTTATCATCCGTAGCTCTTCAATCACAAACTGTGCTCCACAACGCAAAAAAAATAAATTATTAAAAAGAATAATAAAAATCTGACTATGCAGTGCACTTTAAAGCTACAATATTAAGGTGAGAAAACCCAGATGAATAGGGTAAAACAAATAATTAATAGCTATCACCATGAAACTTCCCCAGTTGATTACTTTCATTAAGACAATTATATTTTATTTTTACAAGTTTTCTGAAAATGTATGTTTAAATATGTAAACAAGGCATTATCTTATCAAATATGTGCGAATTTCATATTTTCTTATAGCTAGTTGTAGTAGTCTGGTATATTTATAGTGTATTCTAATATATTCTATATATTAGGTATAGTATAGAAATTATCTCTAGTGTTGATATGTATATTTATTATATATTTACTGTTCCTGTGCCTTGTCTAGATAACCTGCTAATGTAACACAAGAATTTCCCAATTTGTGATTAATAGTACATCTATATGTACATCCATCCATCCATCCATCTATCTATCCATCTGTCTAATTTTCATACATTTCCAGAACAGATATCTGAACATTGGATAAAGCCAGGTTATAAATTATTGTTTCATTATGTTTACATATTAGAGTCACAGAGGGAATTTTGGATATCTCTTTTTATCACTTCATAAATCAGAAAACACTGTCAACAAAAATCTATTTTCACCATGTTTTTAGGAATAAAATGTTCTATAAATCAGGCTATGAATGATATATGAACAAACCCCTCTGTATAAACTCTGCAGAATATAGATAAGAAGGAAATTGTAAAGTTTGGTGGATGTAAGTGCTACGTAAATAGTAAATAAACACCTAAATGTGTATTTTGGATGTTTTTTTCCCACTAGGCTGAAAGAAGACATGGCCCAAAATCTGAAAATTGACCAGTGCATGAAAGGTTTTTGCCTGGGATGTCTCTCCTTAAAAAAAAACATCTTTGAACCAAATGGCACTAATGGTGATGTGAAAAGGTTGTTAGTACTGCGGATCACACTGGGAATCAACACCCTCTGTCTGCATCTCTATGCAGCTTTCTTCTTGGTGCTTTGTTGTGCTGGTCCATATGAAGGTTAGCACCTTGTCTGTCATAGGACACAGAAAGTCTAAGATGGCTTTTTTTAGCAGCTGGCGGAACAAACCACGGCTAAAATGTGGACAAACAGTGGGCTTGCCTTCGACAGGTGACAATTTAACTGTAATTTAACATTTAAAAAAAGAAACAGACTGTAACTTCATATATCATTGGTAAAGATGATGGATATGGCTATTCTTAAGGGCATAGTTTTCACTAGGAAATGTGTGGGATATAAATCTGCCTTTCCAGGTTTTTTAGTTACAATTTGAGAACATCACTACATCCTCTCTTAACAGTGTCCTCTACTGTCCAGCTGTCACAGTCTAAATGAAAGAGCACTCTGACTTGATACAAATCCAGATGCACTCATCTCGGTGGCATTTGGCTGTTGCCCTGCGCTCACAGCAAAAAATAGTCACCAAAGCACTCATGAAGCTCACTGCTGTGAGTTTTGCCTCTCAGCCTACACACTGGGTGCCTTCAGCCATCTGACTAGTGAAGCTTGCTGGGGCTCTACGTATTCTGGCAGCTTTTGCAAACCAATAACTGATGGCAAAACAAACAAAAAAATAAATAAATAAAACAAACCAAAAAAAATCTTTTACATATACTTTGATATACAATTAACAATATGTGTTTTATTAAACAATATGTATATGTGACATATTCCTAAAAATACTGACATTGCCAAGGCAGATGTCTATACCTGAAACTCTGCATTCATATAGAGTAGACTCTCTGGCTTCATTGTGTCCCCCAACATCTGAAACTAAATCCGTGCCCTTGGCTGTGCTGCATAAAATGAGTATATTCTGTGAGCACTGTGGCCAGTCTCCACAGGTTTATATAGATATCATTTGGGTATTTTTACCTGCTGTGAAGCATTCAGGGATTAAACACCAATATGTTGGAAGCTACTAATGACTGAGAATTTTTATGAAGGGAAAACTGCTGATACCACGATGTGCTCTTTGATGCCTTTTTTCTCCCCTTTTTTTGATGCAGCTGTTGTTCGGGCTGGAAACAGAGGTCTCAAAGCTAAAATGGAAGAAAAAAAACACCTTTTGCCCTCAGCAATGGAATATCACTAGTGTGCTGAGACCTTTGCTCACTGAAGGGGCGCGCCCTCATACTGAGACCGAACACCTGCTACATTTTAATATTTTGTTGCTGCCTCTCTGTGTGCCTTCACTTCCACACTATTAGACTAGATACGAGTTCTCTAAATGGAGCTGTGATTTATATGATATGAATTTAGCTTGAACACAGCTCATTGACCGCCTCTCTCTCATGGACTATAATCCTGTGAGATGGATTTTTTTTTGGAATATCTGTGATCTCAGTAATTGTACTAATGTATGTGGAGAAATGGCTATAGTGGAGGCTTGCTGTCACAGTACAGTTTTCATCAATTAGGGGTGTAAGAAAATATTGAAAATATCGAGTATCGCGATATCATGTTTTGTGATACTGTATCGATTCTCAAAAACACTATTGATATTTAAATAATAGTTTACTTGCAAAGATTAACTCAGTCAATACTTATTTCATTTGCAAAGAGATGCACCCTCTCAGTGTAGTGCTGTGATGTTGGATGTTACACAGACTGTGATACATGCAAATGCAGATCCAACTGTTCTGATTACATAAAAAATAATCTTTTTTTAATCAGATTTTATGCATATGGTGGTGTGTTTTTTATGCTATGACAGTCTTCCTGAAATTAGATTTATAAATCACAATATATCGCCTTGCTTACAGTATCGAATATATCACAATATATTGAATCGTAAACTCTGTATCATGATACGTATCGTATCGCCAGATCATTCCCAATACAGAGCCCTAATATCAATGAGGCAAAATACAACACATTTTTTGTATTATAGTTATATAGTTACATATGTATTCTCTATATTATACATTAGAGGTTCCCTACATTTTTCCCTTAAGGGACCCCTTTTTTATTATTGAGTTAACTGACAAATTGTATGGATATTTCGTATTATATTATATTATTATCCAACATTTTAAAACAACAATTTAATTAAGTTTTCTTCACAAAAATCTATGAAATGCTGAGAAATGCTGAGATATAGGCTAATTGTATATATATATATATATAGACCCCACTGGCTTCACAGGGGTTGCGAGGCTTTCTTGATTTTAAGGGTTTTTTAGACAATTAAAAAAATAAAAATAAAAATGTACATATACATATATACATATACATGCTACTGCTATCTCAGCCATGATGCTCCTATAAAAGACATTTTCAACCTCAGCGTGGCACTTTCCTCCTTAAATTATTATTGTTATTGAGCATATTATGAACTAATACCAAGCAAGACAGTAAATGTGGCTTATATGAAATAAATATATATGTTTAGAAAGCACAGATGATGAACCTAATCCTGTTAGTCTAAAGAAAAGCACACTGTAAAACACAACAGACACAGTAAGTTAATTTGACTTGGAGTGAGAAGTATAGGTCTAAAAGTTAAAGTACATTATATTATATATCACTATACTGAGACAAGAAAAAAATGCCAGTGATATTCACATACATCTGCCAGGGCAGCTGGTTTACAAATTGAAACACTTCTACTATAAGTCATATTGTCTACATCCTCTATAAAAAAAGAATAATCACTTAAAATGAACGCAGCGAGGACAGACTTTTTCAACACATCTTTGGCAACAAATATTCTCAACACATCTTTTTCAATATCATATTAGGTATGTGTCAGCTCTCATGTTGGCACAGCTTCACAGTAGCTCATTAACCAACTGTTTGGTAGGACACAATCTCAATCTTGTGGAAGGTGAAGGCTAGTGTAGCATGCCATGCAAATAAAGGGGTTTGTTCTCCATCTGGCCAGGAACACCTCTGGGGATATTCTGAGCCATGGAGACAGAATGTTTTTTGCATGTAAAGGGACCACACAATGCTTCTGAAATTAATTCACTCGCTATACAGCAAGAATCATATTTCACTCCTCCAGAGGCAAGCCCATTGTCCCCATGTCAAATAGCTCACTTTTAACACTGAAATATGCCAACTTGTCACCTGAAACCCAATGAAAAGGTAGGGCACTCGAATACAGATGGAAATAATGTAACATATCGTGAAGTCTTTTATAAATCTAAAACATTAAGTGCTACAATTATTCAGTGTTCTTTCCATTGTGTAAATGCAAAAATGTGAAACATTACTTTCAGTCCTCTTTTCAATTTCAATAAAATCTTTGAATAAAAAAGATTTAGGAATGAGACATTCATCGGTTTGTTATTTCTTTTCTGCAAATCCTTAAATTGTTATTAATTATAATAAATGATCAATTACCAATTTTAAATCTTGCAAAGCTAAACCCTGAATCATTGCAATCTCATTGAAAGGTATTAATACATGTTTTGAGATTACTTTTATGCATGTCTCAATTTAATTACTTACCATCTCTGAGATCAGAGCAGTACAAATCACAATATGGCATTTTATTTGCAAAAATTAGGGCTGTCAATCAATCACAATTAATCGCATGATTGTCCATAGTTAATTGCTATTAATCGCAAATTAATCACACATTTCTTATCTGTTCAAAATGTACCTTAAAGGGAGATTTGTCAAGTATTTAATACTCTTATCAACATGGGAGTGGGCAAATATGCTTGCTTTATGCAAATGTATGTCGATATTTATTATTGGAAATCAATCAACAACACAAAACAAATGCAAATATTGTCCAGAAACCCTCACAGGTACTGCATTTAGCATAAAAATATGCTCAAATCACAACATGACAAACTGAAGCCCAACAGGCAACAACAGCTGTCAGTGTGTCAGTGTGCTGAATTGACTATGACTTGCCCAAAAACTGCATGTGATTATCATAAAGTGGGCATGTCTGTAAAGGGGAGACCCGTGGTTACCCAGTTTTTCCTCGCCAACATTTAGCGTACTAGGCTCCTTGGTGACAAGCTATTATGACACGATTGTTACCAATGCATTCCTTAGGTTTTCTAGTTTTCATATGATATCTTCTCTCTAGCTTTAAAACTGAGCCCGCTAAAACCTAAAAATCGCAAGTTGTGTTAATGCGTTAAAGAAATTAGTGGCGTTAAAACAAATTTCCTTTATTATTGCATTAACTTTGACAGCCCTAGCAACAAAATGAATGCCTAAAGTTGCACTATTGTAGCATTGCATTATGAATTTCTTGGACTGACCTTGGTGTTTCCATATCTAGTACTAGTTGAAGTAGTTGTGTCATGGATTGTTTGTGTCCTTCAAACACATTGTGAGGCAGCGATGTTGACTATAACAGATATAATCGCTCCATAAAAGCTCCTTGATTTGCAGTACTGTGAACTAATGGTGTGTAACATATTTTAACACCAATTATTTGTGGCTTAAACATGAAAGTCTTCGTCCATAATATTTACTATTTTACCTGCCAAGAAGCTTGAACGTTCTGAATTAAATTTAAAGAAAAAGCCTACAATGTAATTTTGTTTTGCCTAAGTGGATGCATCCTAGACAGACTGAAAGACGGGCTTGGAGGACATGAAAGATTGTAGATCAGATTTCAACCGTTGCAGTTTACATGTGCAAACTGTTCTCTGTTCAGCAAACTGAGCAAGGACACCGGAGCCCTCTATAGATTGTGTACAGGACTCTGCAGTAACTGTGCCTTGTACCGTAATCTGAGGTGAGTGATGCTATGCGTGTTTGTTTCATTTGTTGTGTTTGTCGGCCAGAAACCCTCACCCTGACCTCTACCCTAACTCGCCCATTTTCAGGTTGCTCTTCTATCAGGTTTGGCACTCCCTGCTGAGGTTCCTCATTAAGAGGAAAGTGGAACATCTGTGCTGGTCAGGCAAGATGACTTAGGCCTCCTGGCCAGAGCCTCAGCGGAGAGGCACTGCGAGGAAGAACAAAAACTTCCTACAGGAGCCCTCTACAATCAAGAGAGGATAACTGCTTCCCCTTATATTTTCTTTTAAGACAATTCTTTCAGCTGGCTCTGGTTTTATTCTGGCCTCCAGGTTCTCGCAGTATACCTTTGTAGACAAAACACTTTTCCACTGTGTTTTACAAATCCCTTTAATGCTACTCCCAGTAGGCACCTCCTAATGGCTGCCTTTTAGTTCCTGTTGAACTGACGAACACTAAAGTTGCCACATCACCTTTTTTCCGAGACTGATATAGTCTAGTGAAGTGTCTTGGGAAAACTATGGCCGCACACTTTGCTTCAGAACAGTCAGTGCAGCAGGTTAGAGAAAAATGATCATTAAACCCACAGTGAAAGTGCTTATCTTTAATGACAGACCCCTGTCAAGTGCACTCAGATACTGTCAGAAGACCGGCTATTACGAAAGTTTGACAGTGACCATCCACAGTCAGAGTATCACTGTTGTCTCCTGGGTATCTTCACATTAGATGTCCCTCTTCAGTTAACAACTAGCTAAAAAGCCTGTAGCCAGAATCCAAACACAAGACCAACTACAGTAGAATTACTGTCTTGCAGTTGTATGCCTCCGCCAGCATATCACTTTATCATTTCATCCTGTCAGACATTTTTGTGAAATTGTCATAATTAGCACATGAATACTTGAGTTATGGCCAAAAACATGTTTTGTGAGGTCATAGTGACCTTGGTGGTCAAGTCAAATCAATTCATCCTTGAGTCCAAGTGCACATTTGTGCCAAATTTGAAGAACTTTGCTGAAGGTGTCCCTGGCTGTATTATGTCTATTACAATAATCACAGAACATTTTCTGTTTCTGTTTCTGTTATTAAATTGAGATTTTTAGGTTGTAGCGGGCTCGGTTTCAAGCTAGCGTGAAGATACGGCGAAGGAGGTTAAATAACGCTCCAAAGTTATACTAAATTTGGGCCAAGAAAAACTGGCATGGCCATTTTCAAAGGGGTCCCTTGACCTCTGACCTCAAGATATATGAATGAAAATGGGTTCTATGGGTACCCACGAGTCAGCAAACTGACAGCTGTTGTTGCCTGTTGGGCTGCAGTTTGCCATTTTATGATATGAGCATATTTTTTATGCTAAATGCAGTACCTGTGAGGGTTTCTGGACAATATTTGTCATTGATTTGTGTTGTTAATTGATTTCCAATAATAAATATATACATACGTTTGCATAAAGAAAGCACATTTGTCCACTCCCATGCTGATAAGAGTATTAACACTTAAAATGTGTTATTAATTTGTTAATTAACTACAGACAATCATGCGATTAACTGCGATTAAATATTTTAGCCCTAATATAAATATCTAAATTGTTTAAATGATCCAATGTCATCATGTCAACATTGGTGAAACGGCAACACCGCTAGCTACAAAATACAGCCCCGTGTCTAGACAACTGATGTATTCCATAATACGGCCTCGTTAACAGCCCACGCCTTCATGTCTACACTGAGGCGTGTTTTACCGTGTTGCATCTGCCATGGTTTCCAACTGGGCCCATATATATAGTAAAAGCACACACTGTCTGTAATTGAGTGTGAACCATGTGGTTCAACGAAGCTGCAGTAGGAACGCGTGCCATTTGGGCCGTACACCATAATGTTTTCATTTGAGACAGCATCTAAAGGCAAACGAGCGGTTTTGCATTTTAATGCAGTGTAGTTGTGCACATGAGCTTGTTTTAAGTACACACTGCTGCCATATTGTATTTTGTGCCAATTATGCAACCAAGGTCTTTGACTGAGATGTGTGCCATTTCATGTCATATTAACACATCAAACCTCATCTCCTTAATTCAGTTTACCCTGCACTTCTATACCACACACCATGCAAATAAGCACAACTAAAAGCTGTGCACAAAATGGCTAATTGGTGAGGATTTTATCACAAGTTAACCACGACGATGTTTACTGTGCGGTGTCCACCTCGAGTGTGTGGGATGAGATTTGTTTATAGCAGTAAATCTGCCAGACATAGGCAGACAGATTCCAATTTAATTAGTCCAGGGAATAATGTAAGGCCTACACAATTTCCTTGACAAATAACCTACACTGAATGGTAAATAACAAGTCTGTGAAAATTGTTGCACTGGGATCAAGCCACGGATCGTATAACAGCTCGGCGTTTGTTGAGTAGTAGCTATGTAGGCAGGATTTATGGTGAATAATAATGGAGAGTAGTGAGTCACAATCCTCGTGTGAAGTGAAGACGACCAAGCCCACGCAAAGCTCCTGGTGTAATGTATGCAGCCAGCACCTAATTTCCTATTCCTCTCCAAGGAAGCCTTCTGAAACGAACCCGGTCGCTCTATTTATATCTGGCAACATCTTTTCATCTCGGCGCTGATAGAGCCATTAGGTACAGCACAACCCTATAGCATCTTCACCTGCACACTGATAACGTTTGAATGTTAAAACACCATATCATTCATAATTACTAAGCCATCAGGGGACTCACTGTTAAGCTTCATAACAGGTCATTTCTACAAAGTAAGCGGTCATTTTCCTTGCTCCATTACTAATATTTTTCTTTTTCTTTTTTATATAAAACTGACAGAGCTTGTGAATTAAACATGAAATAGATATTCATGTGTTGAATTTCAGATGTGTGTGTGTGAACTCAAGTCTCACTGGATGTGACTGCCTGAGCCATTTCTGAATGTGTGCGTGGGCGTGTGAAGGAGCGAGAGTACAACCAATATTACATGTATAGAGTAACCTGATTACTTTAAAAATCTAAATTAGGGTAGCAGTTTAGTTTCAAAGCTCTTAACATTAGTATTAATGTGATTCCTTTTTAGTATCAATACTCAGCAGGGGTCCAGTTACTGTGGACAACCCAAAACACCAGCTAAAGCGTATATTTATCCATGCATTTGGTAAAATGTGTCAATTTATGCGCCTACTGAGCATATGAATAAACAGTGGAGAAATGCATTTTGCTTCAAGAGTGGTGAGTTGTTTCTATTGATTCATTTGAATCCATTGACATAGACATGCATTGCTGACCACAGCTGGAATTCCCCCGAGGGATGAACCTACATCTTCTAATCAGCATGTATGCATGAGGTTCATTAACTGGCCTCTGGCACATACTGTAGGTATAAACACTGCATTAGAGGACCAGTGAAATGTGCTCTGTTTGCCCCTTTATGAACATGGTTTGTATGTACGGATACCCTAGAAGAGCAAGGATGTTAATGTACAAATTTCAGAACTAAAACTAATCGATTAAAATAGTTAATTGTGATTAATCGCAACATTTTTCAAGGAGATTTGTCAAATATTTACTCTTATCAACATTGAAGTGAACAAATTATGCTTGTTTTATGCAAACGTATGTATATATTTATTACTAGAAATCAATTAACAAAACAAATCAATGACAAATAATGTCCAGAAACTCTCACAGGTACTGCATTTAGCATACAGAAATATGCTCAAATCATAACATGGCAAACTCAAGCCCAACAGCCAACAGCTGTCAGTGTGTCAGTGTGCTGACTTGACTATGGCTTGCCCAAAACTGCATGTGATTATCATAAAGTGGGCATGTCTGTAAAGGGGAGACTCGTGGGTACCCATAGAACCCATTTTCATTCACATATCTTGTGGTCAGAGGTCAAGGGACTCCTTTGAAAATGGCCATGACAGCTTTTCCTTGCCAAAATTTAGCATAGGTTTGGAGCGTTATTTAGCCTCCTTCTTGACAAGCTACTATGACATGATTGGTACCAACGGATTACTTAGATTTATTAGTTTCATATGATGCCAGTATCTAGCTTGAAGCTGAGCCTGCTACAACCTCCGAAAGTTTGACGGCATTAATGTGTTGAAGAAATTAGTGGCGTTAAATTAATTAACGCGTTAACTGTGACCAAAACATGTTAATGGTAAGAGGCACGGTTAAAAGGCTTTTTATCTTTTGCCATGGTGATTGCAGCTAATGGGTTTACCCCGATGACTTGTTTGGACAGTTAACAAGTGAAAGAAAGGGAAGTGAGTGGCAGCTTTATGCAAAAGAGAAAGAACTATTTAATCAGGAATTGATTGCAATGACATGCCACATGTATTAAGTGCTGATAAGTACACATTAAGCTAATAGGAAGCAGCCAAAATAACCTACTGTAGGCTTTGTGTTATGTTGATTTAAAAAAAATAAATTACAATAATTTAATTGAACAAAAGGCGGATGCTGATTTTAATCTGAGTGTTGGACGGCTACTTCAAGGTTCCATAAATAATCATGACACGGTCCTGTTACTGTGCGTAGCACACTAGCAGGTAATTCACCATGGACAACCCATCCACCACTGGGTTTAACTAGTTTTGATCATCAGGGGGTAAATAAAACCAAGATAAAGCAGTAGCTAAGTTGTTCTCATAAGGAGTAAAAGGGCCAACCATCACCCTTGTCTGGCTTTGTTGACCTTTTTGTTGTTGTTTTTGCAAAAATTAGAATGAAAAATGTGTGAAAATCCAGGAAATGTATTACAATTAATACAACCCCAAGGCCAGGTTTTATGCTTTGTAATATTATGCTTCCCACTCTCTTTATGGCCCAGATTCAAGCTACATGGACTATTCAATCCAGCACAAAATAAAAGTCTTACTTCTTTTTTTTACATGAATCAATCATGGTTGGAAAAAATATGTATTTTATCACATTAAAACATCTCGGTAGGAAAACCTTCACTGCTGTTTCTTCAATGGTGTCAGGAATACAGAATAAAACATATGATTCATGCACAAGAAAACAATTATCGTCTCCGTTGATATAGTAACTTTTTAGAAAACCTCACACAGGAGACACAAAAGAAGCAGGGGAATATATTTCATCTTCTTCGCTAGAACCTTTTGATCTATGATGTAAATGTAATTTTTTGTAATTTTTGTAAAGTGCTTAAGCTGTGCAGATTGTCTGCGTACAGTAACCTATTGAACACAATGGTGTAGTTACACTCGAAAAGTGGGCTAACATTTTAAAAAAAAAAGCACTATTAGTACGAGGCTGTGGCGGTGTGCTCACTCACCAGCTGGGCATCTGCAGGAGGCTGTTCCATTGGAGCGTGTCAGGCAGGTGGAGTTGTGCAGGCACGGATTGTGAAGGGGGTTGCAGGGATCATAAGGCTGGCTGCACAAGGGGCCGCTGAAGAAGGGGGGACAGGTGCAGGAAAACTCCCCAGGTACGTCTGACTCCTGACAACGAGCTCCATTTAGACAGGGCCCAGAATCACACTCATCCACGTCCTCGGCACAGTCCGCACCTGTCCAGCCTGGCGAGCACAAACACCTTGGATACACCAGAGAGGAGATATGGCGCTGTAGAGGTCATTTCGGCATAAATTAAAATAAATCCTGAATAAATAAACACTTATTTAGTAGTTTTTCTCTAGAACAATCGTGCAAAAAATGTAAATAGCAGCGGTACTGTGGGAGTGCTGCTGATAAACAATTCAAATGATCCACATTTTTCAGCATGCAAGCACACAGCGGTGCAGTCCATGTACTGGCACAGCACTCCTGGATCTCTGTGTGAGACAGTGCAGGGAATTTAAAGGTTAATTGAACTACTGGTCGGAGCTGCTTTTAATTCTGGACAGCTGAATGTAGGACACAGGAGGTTAGAGCACTGAGTGGGGATTAAATGGAAATGTATGCATGCTAGACAGCGAGGGAGAGAGAGATGGGGACAGAGAAACAGAGATTTCTGAAGTATCTGCTCTTAAGGCGGGTTGAATATTCCACTTGGTGGCAGTGAGCACCCGAGCACAACCACTCCACCTTGCATTCCTTTTCATCCCCCTGCTTTTCCACCTGAAGCAGTTTTACGTCTCCCCAGCGAGAGGAGGGCATTAGCTGGAGCAGATACACCGGCTTTTTCCTCCAATGAGTCACAGATCCCCTGAAACCTTTTTCATGCTGCGAGCCATTGATTGACTCATTTGTTTTACCTGCCATCTGCAATTCATTATCTCCGCTACCGGTTGGAAGGACATATTGCTATCTCTGAACGGCTCCTTTTTCCTGCATTTATTAAGTGACTGATGCACCTCGTGAGGACAGTGCCCTCGGGCCGGCTCGCACACCTACTTGTAGCTGTTGAGAAGGTCTGTGCAGGTGGCGTTGTTTTTGCAAGGCTGCGATAAACATTCATCAATTTCTCGTTGGCAGAACTCCCCCTCCCAGCCAGAGTGACACACACACTCATAACTCTGCACAAAAAAAAAAGGAAACACTATTAGATTACCATTGAAATATAGTGACACCTTACATCTGTACTTGTCTTGGCGTAGTAATTCAGATAGCTAGAGTCTATTAATTATAATAGCAGCAATGCACACCATTAAATATAACAAAAAGTGACTGTATATACATATGGAAGCTGTTAATTAAGTTGTTGTGGAGCAGTCGGATGGCTTATTTGTTTACTCATTTATACCTGTTACATTTTAGTAAACAAATGCTTGCAAATATTGCAGAATAAAACCTCCCACGTACAAAAAAAACAGATCTTTCCTGTGGAAATGTGTTTAAACTGTGGAAGTGTCATGCTTGTCTTAAATTTCCACATCACTGCCATGCAGATGTATTCCTCCTACCACCCACCCTCTGGGTAATATGCAAGCCTGTTTTTTCCACGCCATTCAAGGAACATGGTACAAGGCTTTATCAAGCATACAATATGACCATTTCACATGTTGTGTGGAAGGGAATTTTCATATAAGCAAATATGTTTGATTAAGAAGTGTCTTATAACCAATGAATATGTTGTTTCTGTACACTAAGATACAGATTTATATATATATATATATATAGCTCCTACCCTTGCTAATCTTTTTTATCCCTCCATTCAGAGCAGTATGCTTGTCCTTTATTTCATCATCGCAATCTGCATTATGGTAATTAATCATGGCGCGGGAGATGAATGGCTTGTTGTCTATTACTTTCTGAGGTACCGGTTTAATTTACATTCCTCTTTGCATACAGGATGAAGGCAGTCATATGGTCAAGGGTTTTTCAGGATTCCTCGGTGCCAAACTCCTGTCTGAAGGTCCTGGGTGCTGCTGGTTGAACGCATGCTAATCTGTATTTCATACACTGGAGGGGAGCCGTTAAACTTTGTCTGATATAATTTGTACACTGTGGGCCCTTTGGTGGTGGTAGAGGTGCTGTGGGGGGGTGGGAGGGGGGGGGATGCCGTCATCTCTTGATAAATTAGATACCTCCAGGAGACTCCTATTCCTTACCCCTGGCAATAGAACATAATCTCATTTTTGCTGCTAAGTCACCTTCAGGGACCGCAATTCTCCAAAATAAGCTAAAGCTCTGTGGGACACGGTGTTCAGAGAGAGGAATGGCTGCACAGTAAACAAGACTATGCTGAGAGGTTTCCAAAAACTGGCCCTATATTTGAATAATGAGCGGAGAGAAATAAATATAATGGTGAAACAGAGAACAGTGTGACTAGAAAAATATTGGCTGAAATTTCATTATACCCCTCATATCACACCCAATTCCCGTCTTATGCAGTGTGTCCTTTTGTCTTTGGATTTTATTCAGTTTATCCCAGAAAATTACACTGAACATTTGAACCAGGATTTTGTGCCGGTGCAGTTTTGAAACCTTGTCACAGAATCCCTTGTTGACTATTTCATAATGTAGAGAGGGAAAATGAGCATTTGTCCTTCAGTTATCCTGAAATTGCTACAGTAGCACTTTCTTGAAACCAATGCGTCTTGATGACAACATGAGAAAATGTTGCTTCTGGTATTGCTTCCTATGAATATTAGAAATTTACCTACAAAAGCGTAAAGTTACACTAGTTTTCAATATCATAATGGCCCATGGCAGTATACTTTGTTGAACCCTTTGAACTCTGCAATAGAAATGGTCCGACAGTGCCTACATTGGTATTTTTGCTTATTGTGATGTCATTTTTTGGAGTTTTCAAGTCTGCACAACTTAATCTAAACTGTTATGTCAGTCAATAAACTATAATAATTGATACAAGTATTGAAATTGTGCCATAAATAAAAACAAAACTGCAAAAATTGGGCATGTTTTTTCATAAAATGTTACTCAAACACACCAAACATACTGATCCAAAAGATTTCGAAATGTAGAAACATAAAGAAAATATTTTGTAACACTCTATAAGTTATTTTAACTTAGTTTTTGAGACATGTTAATTTTTATGAGCAAATCAAGTTCAAAGGCGTTTTGATAGTTTCGTTACATGATGGCGTCATCACGAGCGTATAACATGATGACGCGAAAGACAGAAGACCTAGCTTTCTGCTGCCAAATAAATTCATTTTCTCTAGCTATTCCGATTTATATTTTATCGATTTAAACATATCGATATCCCGCGGCCATTATGGCGCAATACTCTGGCACCACCACACATTTCATCTCCGTTTTTTAACGCACGCAACGTAATGATGTCATCATGAGCGTTCAAAGTGATGACACTAAAGACAGAAGCCTCATCTTTATGCTGCAAAAAGAATGAATGCTCTAGCTGTTATAGATTTTATTTAGATTGATTTAAACAGGATCATGCAAACAACGATCAGGTCAGTTGTTAAAGGGTAAATAAGTGATGGAGAGGAAACAAAAGTAATATTTTAACACACTGAAATGTAAAAATACAACATGTTGGCTTTGGATTATTTTGAAATATAGACCTGTATTGAGTAGTTGCTGTGGAGGAAGTTCACTGCCACAACTTTTGAAAATCTCAAAATTAAATTTTAAAAGTTGAAATTACAAAATAGTAGAAATTACTTTGTGTTTGAGATTTTGTCTTTTTGACAAAAAAAAAGAACAGAAAATTGTTTTTACATGATGAATACTTATGAAAGGTTCTGAAATACTTGTGACAGCAAATCTCTCAATTTTTCTCCTCACCATGTGGCTCCTCTGGGTCTCCATAGACTCACAACCGAAACATAATCTTCTCTTTCTTACATAAATTATGTGCTAATTTTCAAGAGCACAAATGTATTTTAAGTTCTAACATTAGGTGTGGACTATACACCAGAAGTTATCTGTCTTTGTCTAAAGAAAAAAGAAAAAATAAGACTTTATCTATGACCCATCTGCTTCACTACTGCAATCTGTTAGCAAATAAGCAGCTGTTGGAAAAAGGGCCCCATGGTTCTCATTGCACAGTTTGTAAGCAGCATGCAGCTCCCAAGGCCTTTTTGCAGCTGCAACAGATCAATGTTATTGGCTGAAAAAACACCCAAATAACTACAGAAGTACAGCTGTGCCTTGCAAAAAACTTAAAATGTTCTCTTGAACCCAGAAGTGTGTGAGCGTGTAAACAGACATCAGTACAGCAGGACAAGCACGCTTGGAATAAAATGTACTGAGAATAATGAGTGTTTAGAAAATCACTTGATCTTTGATATGCAATTTACAGCCTAAATTTCACAAACTGTTTTCATTTATCACAAAATCAACTGAGCCCTGCAGCCAGAAGGCAGACCGACCAGGCCTGTCCTGTAAATATCCTACCACTGTAGTTCAATCCACTACACAAAAAATTTTTTTTACAATTTTTCTCAATACATTTGTTCCCTGTATTTCAAACTGACAGGAAAATCATGTTCAAATTACAAGACTTAACTGTTTATTGAAATTTGTCGTGTTCAAACAACAAATCTGTATAAATGGAAAACATCAAATATCAGTTTTTTTAACAGCTTTTGCATGCTAATTTTAACAAATCTAACGTCAAAATGAAGTATTCTTTATTGATAAAAGCAAGATTTTCTGTAATTTTACACAAAATATGTTTGTTATGTCAATATATCACTGTCAAATACATGAAATTACTGTTATTGATCTATTTAAAAGTGTATAATTACAATAAAATATATGCCTAAGAAAGAAATATTTTGTCATTTTGACACTTAACCACAACTTTACATATAAAAACAGGTATTGAATATCCTATGAGACAGTTAAAAACTACATTTTAACAGATTTTGACCTTCTCTTTATTTATATACATATATATATATATATATATATATATATATATATATAACTATGTAAGCTGTTAATGTAGTGTGTTTTTTTTTCAGAAAGAGGGCAAATCATGTTCTATGAGCAGCTGTTTTTTTTACTAGCTCTAACTATTTAAATGTGAAAGTGCAATAAATGTGTCCCTAAAATCAATGAATAATTGTGATAAATAATCAATATTAATCAAAAATAATTGTGATTATCATCTTGGCCATAATCATGCAGCTGTGATGTCTACTGTGCTCCTGTGTGTTTTTTTTACCAAGTATTCTTTAGTAACCTTTTGATCATTTTGACAAATTAAAAGCTCAGCCCACAAGGCATAAATAGCATAAATGGCATGATTTGTCTATTAGGAGATAAAATAATGCGCTTCATTTATTAGACATTAAGAGACATTTCCTGTTCCTATCTCGTTTCAGATGACAGACACCTGACACTTGCATCTCCTCCTGCTGAGCAAATTTCCCAATAAGACCAATAAAACCTGCCAGATTTGCTACAATATATAAACCTGATCGTTGTACAGCTGCAGCAGAGCCCAGAGCCATGTAGCCGCATTTTATTCTTTTTAATAATACATCGCCATTTATGTTATTGCACAGTTGTTTACATTTTACTGCAATAGAAATGCTTTTGAACATTAACTGCATGACAGCCATCAAAGGCAATAGGCAGTGCCTTGTCAATATTGTATAATAAACTGTAGTGCTTTCCAATGAGTTACCAACTAGAGTGATTTACAGGACGTTGTGCCATTTTAAAGCCTTTTAAATGCCATTATATCAGGCCATTATGCTGCCAAACGGAAAAAAAAACTGTGTACTTACCAGATGGAGGTCTTTACATACTGAGTTGGTGCTGCACAAACTGTTCATGCAGTCATCAATGTCTTGCTCACATCTTGGCCCAGCGTAACCAGGATTGCAAAGGCAGTAAAAGCCGTCCACGACTGAAACAAGATCAGTAGGACAGTTACAGCAACTTGCATCATACATTAATTCACTCTGCTCTCAGTAGGTCAACATCTTTACACAGGTAAGTGCTGATTACGACTATAAAGCACAATCACCCACTGTGATTTCATCGTTTAATGAATATGACTAGTGAAAGAGACGCCTTGTTTGGAGAGGGACACATAACGCCTTACAAGTTATTTTCAGATGTCATTTAACCCCTGGAGAGTAAGACCTTATTTTTTTGTACTCAAGGATGGCTGAAAAGAGATAAATATTTATCAAATACATTGGACATTTGGACATTTACAAAATGGAAAAGATAACAGCATATGTTAACCATAAATTGGAATTACATTTGTCAAGTTCGGAAAACTGGGTTAACTATGTAACACCCCACAGGCCAGATTTTCGTCGTGTACACAATAAGCTCGGCGTTCAAGTGGTAACATCGTGAGAACATCGCTGCTAAGCAACGGCAATATTAACGCTACTGTCGGCATCTAGAAGCCACAGAGGCTAGCAATTTAGCAAGCTAGCAAGCAGGTAAAATAATGCAGGAAATGCAAAAGCATAATGACGGAGAAAAAAGATGAGGCGGTTGGCAATATCAACATTTTCTCAAACATTATACAATTATGAAGAAACACAACATACGAATAAAATTACAATATATGCACTTATTATGTACCGAAAAATTAACTTCCAAGGCCTCCGCCATTTCTGACGTCAATAAACACGTCACAACTCGTGAACTGTAATTCCACTTACAAGGTTGTGAATACCACAAGAGGGGGGCGTTTATATGGACTTTTCTCGTGAACACGACCCCTTTTGAAGGCACCATATGTTTGATGCTAAGTGTCATTAAAAACAATGATTTTAAAAAAGAGAAAGAAACGCATTGTGCTGGTGTCAGTCAAACCTGTTGTTGCTAAATCTATGTGACAGTTTACCCCCCTCTACATCAGGCTGACAGAGTTTGACACACTAACCATCTTTAAATGAACCTCTCTGCAATGGCCATTCAGTCTCTTTTCTTTTCTCCATCTGTACTCTTCCCACTCCCCCTCAATGAAGGCTTAACACACTTGCAACACACCGAATGAGCGGAGAAAGAAGTACAACAGTGGGAGAGAGGGCCATTCTTTATTCAGATGTTACAAATGCGCCAATTCCTTCCATCAGAAGTTAGAATCTCCCACGTCGAATAATCCATTCCTTCCCCTCTTTAATTATTAATGACGTTAAAGCGGGATGCATCATTCTGTTTCTCCAACACAACACTGGTGTACAGGCAGCCAGTGACAGAGGTAATTGCACTTCTTACAGGAGTGAATTTATTACTTCCCCAGTCAGGGTCCCAGGATTCTTCATTATCCCAAAGATTTACCACGTAATCTATGCTGTCACTCTGTCTTGGTGCGTGTAGCTGCTATTACTCTCATTAAATGCTTTAGGTCCTGGGTGGCAGCAGCATTACTCATCTCAGCCACTGTGGCTACGCAGTGCTCTCCCTGGTGGCTGGCTGGCTGCTGCTGAGCGCCGGCCAATAGGTCCTAGAGGCCTGCCTCACTAACCTAAGGTGAACTGGCTGCACTGAAGATTAGTCAAGACAGCTGGCCGAGGTCTACTGTAGCACAGTGAAGGATAGGATACTCTTGGATAGCAATCCACTGCCATCACTGTTTTTTTCCGGCATGAGCCAGTCGAAACAACATTGGCAGGGTTTATTGAAATGCCACGAAGGCTAGAAGGTATTAAAGGAACAGTGTGTAGCATTTCAGAGGATCTATTGCCAGAAATGGAATATAATATTCATAACTAGGTTTTCATTAGTGTATAATCAAGAATTGTTGTGTTTTCATTAGCTTAGAATGAGCCCTTTATATCTACATAGGGAGCGGGTCCTTTTCACGGAGTCCCCCATGTTGCTCCCAGGGCTGGTTCTAGCCCTTTTGGGCCCTACGCAAAATTTGCATTTTAGAGCCCCCGCCTTAGGGTTGGGGTCAAAACCCCAAGAGCCCTAGCCCCGTAAACCACAACACACATCGACATCACAATGGGTTTAAGATAAAAATGAAGATTTCTATTTTCATAAATAACTGTATTTATTATCATTTAAAAAAATAATTGGTGCCTGAAATTGTTGGCTTAAAAGTCAGTTTCACTTCAACAAGAGTTACAGGGGTGAAAAGTGTATTTCTTTCTTTTTTATTTGTTATCTCAATGCAGAAAATGATGAAGAGCGCCCACTGGCATTTTTTTTTTATCTATTTAATTCATATTTTCTTTTAGAGGACGACCAGCGCTCCCCAGGAGGTGGCGCCCTAGTTGACCGCCTATAAGGCCTATGCAAAACCGTGGCATCGCCACCGCTGTCTGACTTCCATTGCTCCTAAAGTAGTGTTATTAAGGTAAGGATTGCCTCTGAGTTACTGAGTTACCACGGTTTTGCACTCGGCGGCTCACGTTACCGCAGTCTTGGAAAGGGAGGAGTGAGCGGAGGGGTACTCAACTGGTTGCAATTTGCAACCACACTGATAGATGCCACAAAATCCTACACACTGGCCCTTTAAGACAGCATAATATTTTGCTACTGAGGGAAATCTAATTTGACTGCACAGTAATTACAGTCATCTTAAAGCAAAACATTTCACGGAAATGTGTGCCGTTTTTAAATTTTTGTCCTTCACAATAAATGTAAAACTAATAAAACTAATTAACATTACAATCATTGACCAACTGGTGATAAATAATCCTTAACTTTAAGACTATTATTCTGATCAATGCGTTTTTAATCACTTATGCGAGAGATGGAATACACAGGGGTGAAATCTCATCGGATAGCCACGAGAAGAAAAACAATATTCTGCCTTTGATTGCATGAATGTTGTCATTTATCATCCATTATTAAAATTACAACACAGCATTGATGCTTAATTGATTTCCTGTTACAGTTGTGTTAAGGAACTAATCAAGCCCACTCCAGCAGGTAATGTCCTAGATCCTCACATCACATGGAATAACTCACTCTCATATCACTCGTATTAGCTGCAATCGTGACCTAATTGAAAACTGCCTGTCAGACTGTAAGTGAGCAGAACGAAATTGGACAGATTCACTGTGTATGTGTGTGTGTGTGTGTGTGTGTGTGTGTGTGTGTGTGTGTGTGTGTGTGTGTGTGTGTGTGTGTGTGTGTGTGTGTGTGCGTGTGGAGGTTTTATTCCATCTTAAGTGCCTGTTATTAAGCACGTTGGCAAGATAGGCGGTTTCTCACCATCATAGCAGAAGCCGTGAAAACAGGGGCTGGAGCCGCACTCATCCACATTGATTTCACAGCGGGGGCCAGTGAAGCCCCGGCGACAGTGACAGCGGAAACCCAAAGGGAAACGGTCCGGATCCAACTCCTCCACACATACTGCACCGTTCTCGCACGGATTGCTGGCCTCGCAGGGTAGGAACTCACAATTATGACCTGGAGCGAGGCATAGAAACACATGTAGGAGAATCAACCAGCAGACAACAACACAACAATCTGTCTAGAAATGCAATGGGACTGTAAACCTGGTTGTTAAAGGTTATACTGCTGTTGTATGTTTCCATGAACCAGTCCATGTGGTGGATTGCATGCTGTGTCAAGCTCACTCATTAAAAAGAGAGACCAACGGAGAGAGACACACAGGAATATTTATATATGCTCCAGCAGAAGCTGATCCAGAATCACTTTTTACATTTTTATATCAATCAAAATTACTGTAAAAGAAGCCACTTTCCTTTCCTTTTTTTAAACAGAACCAAAATGATGAACACAAATTATAATATTTGCAATAAGATTATCCTCACAGATATAAAGTATGGATGCTGCTTTAGAAACATGTTAGGACTGTTTCATCCATTTCAGTGGCTGAACATTAGAAATTAAATTGCTGATGTTATTGTAGTACCTAAAATATTACAGGTTTTGTGCTTGTGACAAAACAATTACCAGATGAATAGCAGTCCTGTTCCATGCTGATTTAAAACAGCTCATAAAAGCACTCCAGTGGCTGTGCAGCACACCATTTCACTACTAATGCACGACTGAAAGTTAAAATTTTTGTGTCACTTAAACCTGTAGTAGGCAGAATATTTTTGGCATCATTGGGCAAAAATTCCATAATAACCTTTCATCAGATTGTAATTCAAGTGTTCTGAGAGAAAACTAAACTTCTGCACCTCCTCTTGACTCTGTTTTCAGACTTTGGCCAACCACAGGTTATTTCAGAGATAGAGCGTTCCTATTAGCTGTGCTCCGGCTGGTGGGCGGTGCTTGGTATTTCCTCAACTGATCTCAACATGGTTGCCGGGCAGGGTCTGAGAGTATTTTTTTTTGCCTGCCACTCAGACATCTTCCACTTTTGAAATCGATGAGATAAATGAAGGAATCACATTTTAGATCTGATGTCATTCATGTTCAATATATTTTACATAAAAAACATTATATGCATGGTAAATTACAGTGTTCGAATTACACCATAGTTTTGGGGGAGGGAGGGTACTGTACACAGTACTGTATTGTACTTTGTTATTGTCATATATAGTTGTTATTTGCATAAAAACACACAATTCAAATGATTATGATTATTTAAATATTTGCTTTGATTAAAAAAAACGTGGTAAGTTGTTAGGAAGTTAAACAGGTCATAATTCCCTCTCTATTATTATATTACTGTGAAAACATATCCTTCAAACAAATGGATTTATTCAAGTTTCTCGCCAAAAACTTAATCTTACGAGATTACATTTGAACACATCATGATAACGTTGGAATTTACCTTCATCAATGGTCATTTTATTGAGAGCAGAGTTTGAACGCCTCATAATTGTAACTCAATGGCACCTCCGTTAACGTTAATAGCTCCGTTATTTAACCAAGCAGGACAGTGCTGCCCACCAGCTTCTAACAGATAATGTTATTAAATCTCCTCCTGTTGATTTCAACACAGATTTGTTGTTCACAATACAGCGTACAAAAATAACTTTTTTTAAAAATCATATTTGCTCCATTTCTACCCACTGCAGCTTTCACAGTCACTTTGTTTTAGTAAACTGCTAGAACCGTACAGACTAAATTGAAATGCCAGACATCACTATATTCAGAACATGCATGAATCTGTCTCTGAAAATCACTCTTCTCAAACACAAATGAAAACGTTATGAAAGACAAACAAAGGGAAAGAAATGAAGAGCATACATAGCCACAAATGATCTTAACAAAGCAAGCGCAGAACATTAATACGCCCAGGCAATGCACGTTAAATAACACAACGCATAACATGGTTACCTCTGATAATTTCTGTAAAAGAGTCACATGAAGAAACATGTCGAGAAAAAAAAACATTATTAGGACATTCTTACAGAAATTGCTGCGAAAAATGAGTAATCAGCAATCATCAGCTGCCTATTTTGTAGAGGAATTGCTAAACCCAAATGGGTTCTGCTCAAAAGTGTATATATAAGACTGCTTTTGGCTGAGCCAGCAGGTTAGTAGCCACAGCTGATTAAAGTTCAGTTCTAGCTGTGTCAGCATATTACATAGAAACTTGGTGGAAATATTGAAATTTGGTACTTTAATATTGTGAATACTCATGACATTATATAACAGCTTGCCAGTCATGCAGTACGCAGGGAACAGTCTTTCTTTAGGAAAGAAGTGGCAGCACTATAGATGTCAAACACACAATGCTTTCCAAATGCTTACTTAACCATTCATTGTATAAGAAGTGAGTGGTATTACAGCTCCATGGGGCCATATTTTGATATAAACATTGAATCAAATCACTCTCTGTAGTGTGAAATGATTGCCAGGCCTGCCAATCTCATTGAGAATCAACAACCCATTCTGCAGCTGTTTGCAGGTCTCAGTGCTTTTGAGTCCCCGGCAGCTCTCACAAACTCCAGGGGCCGTGTTCATAAAGCTTCCTGGCACAAAGAGTCGCTCCGAGTGACGAAGAAAATTCTTAGAATGATGACATTTTCTATGAATTTCCCCTAACCGTTCAAATTAGTTCCAGGTAAAGATAAGTTATTCACAAAGCATCTTAGCCCTTAGGAGAGCTCCTAAGGTGAGAAACTGTTAGGAGGAGAGAGGACTTTGAAAAGGCTTAAGAGAGGAGAAAATGGCAGAAAGTAGGCAGGAGAAATATTCTCTAAACGCTGAATGACAGTGAGTTAATGAAATAGATTAAATACTAAAATTACCTGCATGGTAAATAAACATAAGCAAATAAATATAACAACTATCAGTATGTGAATAGGCTAGTGTTGTCAAAAATATCTAAGTATCGATACTAGGGCCGTCAAACGATTAAAATATTTAATCGTGATTAATCACATGATTGTCCATAGTTGATCACGATTAATCGCAAATTAATCATACATTTTTTACCTGTTCAAAATACCTTAAAGGGTCATTTGTCAAGTATTCAACATGGGAGTGAGCAAATATGCTTGCTTAATGCAAATGCATGTATATATTTATTATTAAAAATCAATTACCAATGCAAAACAATGACAAATATTGTCCAGACACCCTCACAGGTACTGCATTTAGCATAAAAGATATGCTCAAATCATAACATGGCGTTCACTTGTATAGGGTTACAGGCCAGTCTTGCCAGGTCCAATATGGCGCCCATGTTGACGTACGATCCAGGAGTCAATGCGGCGTCTATGTACGGTATATATGTCTATGATTGGGTCAACCACACCTCCTCACTGAGGTCAAAGTTTCTGTCCTTTCCTTGAGAAATTCCCTAAATCACTCCTAAGCTGGGACTCCTCACTAGAATTGTTTAGGCTTAGTAAGGCCTCAGGACTGGAGTACAGCAAAGTTTCCACTGCAAAGTCCCTCATTCTAGTATTATCGTACTTGTACTGTGGCTATCTGCCATTTGTAGATACTACCAGACTTGTAGAAAGAGTGGAGCTGTGATTAAATCAAAGAAAACAAATCATTTATTTGCTTTAAACACACTTTGCTTCTCAAAATGTGTGATTGAGGAAAACGAATGAGGTGCTGATTGGGTCTAACACTAATCTGGAACAAACCAAGGCTTCTGCTTTTATAAGATGTAGCTTTGACACAGCACTGGAAATCTTCAGCTACAAAGTGATTTGTGCAGAATGGGAACGGAGTGATTAACTTAGAATAACCTGAAAATACTGTCCTCGGTTGCTTTAATGATCCCACGTTATTATAGACTCTCTTATAGTGTACTTGCATTCGCTTTAATTTACAGTTCCCTTTATCTTTGACTATGAAAAGCAACCAGATCACGACGTGGCCAGTACCATGCCTTACAGTAGGAAGGAACGGTGTTACATGGGTAATCAACTGTGCCTCATTTTTGCCGTGCTTTGAATTACAGCTCAAGACGTCCATGTTCATTTTCATCAGCGCTCTGAATCTTTCTCCTCACGTCGTCAGCGGTCTTTGAAGTGCCTTTTTGTAAATTTCAGGTGCCTTTTTCAGGAGTCATTTCCTCCCGGCCACTCCACCGTAAAGCCTGATTTGTGAAGTGCTGCCCTGACTGTTGTCCTTCCAGAAAGAGCACACAGCCAGCGAGCTCATTAGATCTGTCAGAGTGGTCCTTGGGTTATGACCAAGGTCCTTCTTGACTGGTTGCTCGGTTTTGTTAGGATGAGCGCGTCTATGAGGAGTCTGGCTGGATTAATGCACATTTATTAAAGATGGAGCCCTTTGTGCTCCGGTGAAATCTCACAACTAGAATTTTATCCACTGACAGTTCCTTCATGGTAGAGTCTCGTCATTTAAGATGTTTTACTTTTGATCATTTGTTTATGAAAGCACAAGTGGTGTAGTATTAGCTACATGCTAAATTTACTGATTAAATCCTAATTTAATATTTCTTTCAATTAAAGTAACACATTCCTATTGTGTTAAATACGGATAACCAAAACGTGCTAATTTATACAATATATAAATGTTTAGTTGATTACTGACAGTAAAGTATGATCTACAGATGAATAAATAATAATGTAATACACTACTAGTATTGTGTACAAACTAGGGCTGTCAATCGATTTATATATTTTATTGTGATTAATCGCATGATTGTCCACAGTTAAATGTGATTAATTGAAAAAATGTTATCTGTTAAAAATGTATTTAATGAGTATTAAAGTATTTAATACTCTCATCAACATAAGAGTTGGCCGATATGCTTGTTTCATGCAATTGTATGTACATAATTATTATTGGAAATCAATTAACAAAACAAAACAATGACAAATATTGTCCAGAAACCCTCACAGGTACTGCATTTAGAATAAAAAATATGCTCAAATCATAACATGGCAAACTCAAGCCCAACAGGCAACAACATCTGTCAGTGTGTCAGTGTGCTGACTTGACTATGACTTGCCCCAAACTGCATGTGATTGTCATAAAGTGGGCCTGTTTGTAAAGGGGAGACTCGTAGGTACCCAAAGAACCCATTTTCATTCACATATCTCG
Source organism: Sebastes fasciatus (assembly GCF_043250625.1). NCBI lineage: Eukaryota > Metazoa > Chordata > Actinopteri > Perciformes > Sebastidae > Sebastes > Sebastes fasciatus. The sequence goes on along the minus strand of NC_133803.1, from coordinate 17,962,764 downwards.
AGGTCAGAGGTCACGGGACTCCTTTGAAAATGGCCATGCCAGTTTTGGAGTGTCCTTCGCGACAAGCTACCATGACATGGTTGGTACCAATGGATTCCTCAGGTTTTCTAGTTAACGCGTTTAAAGAAATTAGTGGCGTTAAAGGTCACATATTATGCTCATTTCCAGGTTCATAGATGTATTTTAATGTTGCACTAGAACATGTTTACATGCTGCAATGTTCAAAAAACCCTTTATTCTTCTCATACTGCAGCCTGAGTCTGCCTGCCTCAGAGCCTAATTCAGCCTCTGTCTGAAAACCACTGATTCACAGCCTGTCTCCTCCCACTCTGCTCTGATTGGTCAGCGTTTTCTGTCAATCAAACTTCCTCAACAACAACAGCGTCACCCTCCCCCTCCCTCCCGGAGAAGCTCTGGAGAGAGAGATGAGTGGAGAGATAGCAGCTAGAATAGAGCTTATAAACCACTTTAAAGTTTATAAACCAGAAACTTCACCCAGCGCACGTTACCGGAGGAATCTGATCAGAAATCGGCGACACATGATGAACATCTGCGGTCCAGATTCCAGGTTTTCCTGACGGTTTCTCTCAGGTAAATAATACTATTTATAGCTCTGTTAGTTAACTCAGTGTTTACCTCATGCATCAACTCTGTAAACCGTAAACATACACTCTGTTTTACGTCTGTCTTTACAGATCCATCTGTGAGAAATGACCGACAGAATCATCCCAGAGGAGAGCAGACAGCTGAGAGCAGATGGGAGATACAGAGCTAACCCGTTAGCATGTAGCTACATGCTAACGGGTTAGCTACATGCTAACGGGTTAGCTACATGCTAACGGGTTAGCTACATGCTACCGCTATGAGACGGTGTGTAAACACAGCGACCATCAGGGTGGAAAATAGAAGATGTGAAACAGTAGTCAGTTCATTATTTCTGCTAAAAGATAAATGTATGGAAGATCAGAGTAATGGTATATTATTTACAGTAGTAGCTGTCTCTGTGTTACCATGACTACAGACCACCGGAGCTTAGCTTACCATAGTTTACCAGAGCTGAAGACTTTCTCCTGTACCATGTCACATAACTAACTAACAGGTGAGATGATTACAAATGCTGTGAATAATTAATATTGTCATCTGTCAACTCAAATAAAGTTTGACTGTGAAACAGAAATGTGTTGTGTTGCTTACAAGTCACTATTTACTACCTGTACTCTGCTACATGCATGACATCAAATATATATAATATATAAATATCATCTGTTTAAACAGTGTAATTACATAAAGCCTTTGTGAAAGAACATGTTATATTTAGATGATGGGAGTACATGAAGCCTGTTCTGCTGGTTCTTGCAGACTAACTGTAGGAGCTACTTTGCTCAAGTTCGGTTGAGGAGGAGAGACAGTGACGCGCTGTGGGCCGGGGTCAGCTACTGAAGGTTCTCTCTGGTTCGACCAGGAAACCCTTACATGGCTTGCATTTCTCTAATGACGTCAGAAGAGAAGGAAAAAAAGCGATTTTTTTTTCTGCACCCATTTCCGGACAAACGGAGGAGGAGAAAAAGAGAGAGGATGGTCTTTTATGATACTATGGTGGCCTGTAGACACACTGGGGACAGATATTGATGTTTAAAAGACATGGAAAAGTGCATTTTGCATAATAGGTGACCTTTAAAACAAATTAGCGTTAAAGCATTATTATTGCGTTAATTTTGACAGCCCTAGTAAAAACTTAGTAAATCAATACATACATTTGTGGTAATAAAATAATTAAATTAGAACAATTAGAACAATTTAACTTTAGCTATGGCCATTATAAAATGTCATTATGAAAACTAGATCCATGTTTTGGCTACAAACTGATCATTCTTTAAATCAGGTTTCCTGTCTTGTAAAATAAGAGAAAAAAGTGAGTTTGAATCTCTTTCCCTTTTTTGGTAAAATCCTCCTTTACCCCAAATCACACATCAACATTTTGATTTCCATTGACATGCAAAGCTCCTCTGACTAAATGATGGAATTTGCCACTTGTGTGGCAGAAGCACCCACCGTAGCTTACATCTCACTAATGACTCCAGTTTTCTTTTTTTAACCACAGGTAGAAAATGAAGATGTTCTATTTCGTCAAGACATGTGAAGTGAGTTCAGACAGGTGAAAATGATAGTATGTGGAGTTAATTAACTTTGCTTTTTGTCCCCATTCCCTCGGTGCTCATTACCTTTAAATGGAGCCACACATTGGCAGAAGTAATTACCAGGCTGGTCAATGCAAGTGGCTCCATTCTTGCAGGGAGATGAAGCACACTCGTCAATGTCAAGTTCACAGTCGGCACCTTTGACAGAAAAGAACACAGATTGATAAATACGTTGTGTCAAAGGGTCGCTGGCATAAATGTTTGACTCTTATAAAACCGTCAAATCACAGCTTGTGCAGTTATATATTACAGGCAGCTGCTTAGCATCACTTTAGAGCAACCACAACCTTTCATTGGGGTATAAACAGAGGTTGAATATATTAGACAGCATGAACCTAAAATTGGGTTAGGGTTTTTTGTAAATTATTATTATTTTTAATCTTGATCTTAATACTAGACACACAGGTGATGTGGAAAGGTGGAAGTAGTGCTGAATACAGCTAAAATACCAGAGAGGGCTCTCTACGGTGCTGCAGCACAGTATGAAACATCCTCACAGCAAGAACTTCATTTCAGATTTAATTTCTTATTCAAAAAAGTTTTCTTTAAAACATTATTCATAGGGATTTTTTTTTTTTTTTTTTAAAAGAAGAGAAACCAGCTCCTTTGAAATCACACGATTCAGCACTGCCAACCGTTGTATTGTTTGTAAAGTACTGAATCTGACTCTGTGGGAATTATTAGCAATTCTTAAGAAACTTTCACGGGTGGAAACACACGATCTTTGTTTTAATTGAGAGTCATTATTCATCTTTGTGCTTTTAACAGTTGACATCACAGCACCACATGTAGGGAAATCATTATTCGGAAAGACTTCAAAATGTGCACAAGAATTAAACCTCCGTTTTATCTCTATACTATAAAGACGAGCTGCTGACTTCACTTAGAAAATGTACTTGTTTTAATGGCAGTACATGATTTATGATTAAAGATGTCATTGTCTAAATGTGTAAAAAAAGACCCAAATACAAAAAGTGCATCCACTAACCTGTAAAGCCAGGCATACAGACGCATCCATAGCCATGAACAAGGTCGACGCACGTGGCATTGTGCAGGCAAGGTGAGGACATGCACTCGTCTGTGTTGACCTCACAGTAGTTCCCTGTAAAGACATGAGATTTAAAAGAGTCAGTCATCCAAGAAGGCACTGGCTAAAATAGTGAATGCAAGCAGCAAAATTACAGGTGGTCCATCGTAGTATCCTGCTGTAGCCAAGCGGCAACCTCTTGTGCTGAGAAATAAAGCAAACGCGGAAGTGCCAAAAACTTTGAATGGCCATTTGAGGCTGGCTCCAAAAGAGAGTCAATCCCCATAGACCCCCATGTTAAAATGCCAGACTTCACAGCAGAAATAAACATGTTCACAGCCTGATACAAAAAAATGGTTTTGGTCTCTATAGCTAATATCTCTGTACGGGGGGGAGTGAATTTTTATATAACTCACCCGTTTATTTTATTTTAAGGCTTAAAGTTTGGCTAATTGATATCTTTTCTGCTGCGTCTCCTGGGGCCGCCTCAGCTCCACCAACGATCCATCTCTTTGCCCATTTTTGGATTAGCTGTGAGTTAGGCTGTGTCGTCACTGCCAATATGGCGATGAATGGAGCCACCCACTTTGAGCTCCACTAAGACTCTTCAGAAACCTATGGGTGACATCACTGAGACTACGACCATATTTTATACAGTCTATGGTTTTGCCTCGCCGAGTACGTAACCCAAGTAAATTATGTATGGAAACAATACAACATCACTACGGACAACACATGACAAACGTCACTAACACAACTTACAAAACAAAACACCGGTATCAAACACCAGTCTCCTGGTTGAAAGTCCTGTGTTTGTTGGACCCATCCAGCCCCCCCCTCCCACCTGCCTGCCTGCCATTAGTGGTCCTTCTCCCCTTTTATTCTACGTCATTACATTGCAGTCAGTACCGACTATATGGCATGAAAATGACACGCCTAAAGCAAGAACGATGTTCTTATTATACGCTTTTGCCTTGCGCATTATCGTGTCATTCACATGCCTTTTCGTGTGACCGGGGTGAGCAATCCCAGATGGTAAACAGGGCAAATTCCATCATGTCCCAACCACGCTCTTCATCATTCATCCCCACAGTGCATCAGGAATATTTAGGCCTACTTGTAGGATGATGTTCATGTTGATTTCTGATTATGTTGTTGCCACTGGACGTATTTTGATCTTGATTATAATGCTCTGCTGCTGGTCATACTCGGAGGATGACCTGGTAGTCATCACGTATTGTTGTTATTGCTGTTCCAAGTCTGCGTTACTCTGACTGATTTTATGTTTGTTTCATGTTGCACTCTCAGCTGCAAAATCAAATGCCCTTTGGGGACAAATAAAGTTGAGAGTTGAAGTTGAACACACACGACACACGCAAAAAATACCATACTGCAGCACTGATTTGTAACATTTTATGACTCATGCTCTGTTTTCCACTTTCCCTTAACTTTGTAAAATATATGTTGCGTTTGACTTAAAGCCTCTTTGTGTAGAATTAGAAATTTGATGACTGGTGACACCTTCAATCCCTTGGTTGCAGTATGTTAAGACAGTTGTCACAAAAATTAAGTCCGCCTGATAGTTTGCGTGCGTGTTTTTGCGACACATGGAATAAACACTTTTTTACTGTTATGATAGCTAAATTAATTTGACACTGACATTTTGTTTTGGATATTCAACAAATAGGAGCTTTAAATCCAGCTTTTAAAAGCTAAATAACTGTACTGTTAGTCTATGTAGCTGATTTCTATCTATATTGTATTATGACACAAAAAAATTGTTCATGCAATATAGGATTATTCTTTTGGTTCATTTGTTTACTCTGAAAATACAAAGCAGATCAGCTGCACACAAGCCAAGCCGTAAGGTGATTTTTTTTTTTTTTGCATTATCACAATTTCACACATTCAAAGTCGCTGTAAGCTTTGGAGGCGGTTATATAGCGTGAAATGCCAAAGTGAGAAGTGGTCTTTGAATTACAGCAACACTCCATGTAATCACAGTGTACTGTTTGCTGCTGCTCTTGTAACACTATAAAGGTCTAAATAGAGGTTGTTGTATAACCTCATCTCCTCCGTATGAGGCCTGGATGTGGCCTGAAGGTTAGCACAAGTTCACGGCTCAAACACTGAGAGATGTTGTTAATACTGATGCTCAACATAGCCAAAACATTTTTATATCTCTGAAAGACTCTGGGGTCATTCAATGATTTTTATAAATCCACTTATTACTAACAGAAGTGCAGTTTCCGCAAACCCATTGCAGCAGGTTTGCTCACTTAAGTGCTGTGTGTATACACATCATTATTTGTCTCTGTCTATTCTCAGAATAGACACTAGAACAGTTTATCTTTGCAAATGCATTTTATAATGAGATTTTTCTTTACACCATTACGCTGGGCACAAACTACATGAGAATCAAGCCGATTTTGGGACCGATTTGATTCCCCCCTCTCGACAATCGTCAGCAAAGCCCAGATTTTTTATGGTACCAAAGATTATCTTTTCAGATATTCCTGTGGTGTGAGGTATGGTAAGAGTGTTTTTTTACATCCCCCGATCGGCTCGGAAGTTCATCGATCGGATATCCTGTTGTGGGGAACCCTGAGGACAGCTGATGACGCAGTCACGTGGGTAAGGACGATAGCCAATTGAGAACCAAGCTGACTGAAGCAGAAGGACAACCACCGGCGGCATGGCGGCCGTAGTTAATGCATGAGCTAATGCAGAACGCGAAGCATAAAGTAGTAGTAAGATGGACCTCAGAAATGAAGGAGAAACTTGTTGATTTGTGGCAACAACACAAGTGTTTATTTAACATGTCTCTATGACTTCATCCATCCATTCATCGTCAATTTTCACTACAAAGTAGTGCAAAAACTAACTGCTAATTCTTACTGCCATGTTTGTTTACACTATAAAGTCACGTTTGATCACGAGAGATTTCGCAAGATTTCCTTTTTTTTTTAGTCGGGACTCTTGTTCTTCATGAATGGGATCTGTTAGCGTGTGATGTGCTGTTTTGGCCAATTCGTTGCTCATCACACACTATAGGAACAAAACTGTTAAATTTAACATTACATGTCATTATGTGTGGGGTCATTTTCAACATCTGTTAAGATTTGAAAAATCTTTTAGTGTGGGCCAGCCTTTAGCAACAAAAAGCAATCAAGACTCCCCCAGTACTGGTCAGATCACCATGAAACCAGGTATATGCACATTCATGGCTCCAAGGGAGTGATTACTGCTCCACGAGTTTCCTCTAGTGCCAACAAATATAATGGTCAAAGTAAATTAAATAAGTTTATCACTGGGATATACACCATCTTCATCTTTGGTTAGTCAATAGCCAACTTTGTACACAAGATATCAAAAATAAATATTTTTGGGATTTCCATTAAATCTGGTCCGCAGTGGATGACTCCTAATGTCTATGTGACCCCACTGACCTTCAAACTGGTGCCTTAATCAGGCCAATTTCTTTTACTTGCACAAAAGTATAATTTAACAGAGAAATACCATGCAATTTGCTGAACATATTGTTGCTCCTACAGGGATAAACTCTTTGGATTTTAATGACTCCATGCCACCCACCACCCTAAAGATAAACATTACATTTTAGCCTCAATATTGTGTTTTAAGAACAACTAGGGGTCCAGCTAAACTGAAATTGCTATAATTGTATTAATTCTGTCAGCCTCTATGGTCTGGTAGCGGAGCTTTTGAGTGCTAGTTTTGTTGATAAAAAAATACTACTTTTACAATATAAATCTCATAAATCATAAATGGTACATCTCATCACATTCATTTTTAAAAATCACCATTTTCTTTGCAGATAGAAACATAATAAGACTACTACTTTATAATCAATATATTCTATTTTGTTTAGATGCTCAAAAAAGTTCTCTCTAATATCAACTGTGATTTTAACTACAGTAGATGCACACAATCAAAGATACCTTCACAATTAAAATCACATCACCTGCCAAACACTGAGCAGAGACAACCGAGGCGTTTCCACCTTCATATAAAAAAATATGGCCCCGATGGGATTCCCGTGGCTCCTCAGTTACTAGTGCTTCAATAAAAGGTTTCCATTATTGACAGGCATCAAGGTTGAAGGAATGTAATCGAAAAATAGTTTGTTGTCATCAATTTTTAAAAACAATGTGCAGACTGACAGCCAGAGTGTAGTACGTACAGTATATATAATTCACCTGCTACAATACATTTATAGAACCACCTATAGTTTAAGGAGAAGTAGAACAAGAGTTGAGACTATAAAACATTAAGTAAAGTGAGTGAAACTCCTCAGATCCAGCCCCAAGCATGAAATGGTATATAATACTTTAATATAATTTCCACAGTTCAGCTGTGAGCAGAGCTCTCTCACCACTTTGATTTTCCTGAACTCTGATCAGAGCCACCCGTGATCCAAATCAAATTATATCTCCTAGGAAAGTTTCAGTGCAAAATTAGAAATGTATTTAAAAAAAAAATATATATATAGATGCATTGAGACCAAATGGCATGACACATATTCATTTTTAGTCATTACCCTTATTGTTATTACAACCAAATGTGTAATTTCTAGATGAAAGAATTGATTTTCTATCATTTTGTTTTATTATTATTCAAGCTTCCCCCACTATCTTTTAAATAAAAATTGTCGAAGTGCATTAATATTACATATATATTCCCTCTTAACTTCGACACCCTATCCGTGTATACACTATAAGCATATACAGTACATGGTATATGCACTGAAGTTGCTTCCCACTCATCATTTGTCATATAAAAGTTTGAGCAGTGTCGCGCAATCAAACAGTCATGGTAAGACGCGTATAAACCGTATAAGCAGCTTGGGTCCATGTTTACGCCCTGTCAGCTTATGCCATTCACATACACTACAACAGGAAATAAACTGGACTGTTTATGTTAACATGTGAAACGCTCTATGGTCTATAAAATACCTGTGATTCCAAGAAGACACTGGCAGCTGAACGAGTCGAGTTCATCACTGCAGGAGCCTCCGTTTTGACAGGGCTGGCTGAGACATTCATTCACTTCAATCTCGCAGTTATTTCCTTAGAAAAGGATAAAAGGAGCACAACATGTTGACACATTGCCTCTGTGAATAAAATGTCACTTTAACTCACACAAAGAATAACTTCAAGATAGCTTTCACTTACCAATAAATCCAGGTGCACAGAAGCAATTGTAGCCACCGCGAGCGTCTTTACAAATACTCAGGGCTCCACATGGCTTTTCTTCACAGTCATCAATGTTTATTTCACAGAACTGGCCCGTTAACCCTGCAGAGAGGAGACAAGTTATTCTATAGGATGTCTCCACGTCACAGGATATTCCTTTAAAGTAACGCCTGTAGGACGTAACATAACATCGCCTAGTAAATATCTCTAGTAATCATACGGTTAGTCCTTAATAATTACTATTAAAGAGCAAAATAACTATTTGATTAGCTGATTTTCTTTCTTTCCCCTCTAATGCACAAGTACATGACAAAATGTACAATTACTGTATTATCAATTAATGACAAAAATTCAAATGCTGCTTTAAAACAGCAGTAAGTACCACTGGTTTGGAGCTGTTTTTGTGAATGGGTCACCGTTTTGTTTTTATCACCTGCCAAAGGACCCATGTGCTTTCAAGATTACATTGAACACATCATGATAACATTATAATTTACTTTCACCCAATTCTCATTTTTACTGAATAGAGCCTGAATGCATCACAGTCCTGCACGGAGCTAAAAACTAACTAGCTCTTGTTCTGCCGATTTCAACACGGATTTGTTGATTGTGTCGATAGTGAGTTTACTGGATCTCAAACACATTTATATCGTCCCCGGGACGACGGGACATTGTTAGTCTTGAGCCCTGACGGTACCTACAGTACCGCAGGTAAAACAAGTAACGTCACATTTTCAGAATTTTGGCATCGACTTGGTACCGAAGTTCTCGTGGCATCCCTGATTAAAACAAAATGGTTTTGTAAACATATTATGAGGAAGTAAATGTGTCCAACATGTTTACTTCAACAAAACAAATAATGCATTTTTTTAAGAAATACTGAATGTAAACATAAGAAAACTCCAAGGTGTACCTTTAAGCATAAAATCTGTCTGTCTTCAGTAAAATTAGGGATGTTTTGTAATTAATCAGACTAATGTGTGGATACTGAAGGCTTTTTATAATAAATAACTGATCTATCTGATCTATTGATTAATTTAATTTTCATTATACTGAATAGTTACTGAAAAAAAGTAAATACTATGTGAATGCTGTTATTTATTTATACATATTATCTATAATTAGCTTATTTAACTGCACCTATAATTACCTGTGAATTACTGCAATAAAATGTAATGACTGTAACTAATTAGACTTGGACTTAATTTCCTTTTTTAACTGATACAATCTAATTATTACCTCAGAAATGTATTAGGTGCAGGTAACATGCTATCTAATGAGAGTATACTGTATATTCCTTTGATAGCAAACAATAACTTTGATAAAATACCAGTAGAGGACTTTTGGATGTGGGCAAACATACATTCAAAGCAGTGCTTTGAAGTCAGCTCCCAACCTGATGAACTGAGCCTTGACTTACACATTTCATAAGGCTGTTACGTGTTGTTGCTTAAGGCCAAAGAGATTAGACTCCCACAGCGGAGGAAAACTGAACAAGCGAAAGCATCAAACTGGGAGTGTGTCTGCCATATATATGATTCATTCATTCAGGAATTGCCTCCATTTGAGACAAGCCGCCGCTGGATGGTGAACCTACCTGGTAAACAATCACACTTGAACCCTCTTGATAGATCCGTGCACGCTGAACCGTGTTGACACAGGCCATCAACGCAGTGGTTTACGGGCGTTTTGCAATGTGGCCCGGAGTACCCATGTTGACACACACATCTATAAGTATTTGCCAGCTCTTCACAGAGGAGAGTCCCCTCAGGGTCGCAAGGATTTGACACGCATTGGTTCACAGATGAGGAGCATTCATTGCCATGGTATCCTGTAAGAGGTGGGATCAAAGAAGTGATTGATGTGCGGAGCTATGTACAGTATCCTCCTGACTTCCCACGTCTGGCAGACATCACGGGTTGCGATTTCACGTAACGCTGTCGTTGCCAGTGTTTTCCCTCCCTGCCTATTTACAAATTCTATCCAGCCAGCGCCTGAAGCACTAAAACCAAGGAGGGATTTCAGAAACGGTACACAAAGAACTAAACTGTGAGGTGTTTTTTTTTCACCAATTGTAACTAATTTGTGGATTTGTACACATGCTTTCTAATGGTATTCACTTAGAGGTAAAAGCTGTTTTGGTGATACCACCACAGTAAATCAACAACACTGATACGTTTTCACATGCATTAGGAGCTGAATTTAAAAGAGAGGGATTGATGTAGAATAAACCAAGAAAAGCACAAGACACACTGTGGTTATAGTGATTATATAGCATTGCATGTTACATTGCTGTTGCATGTCTGCATTTCTACATGGAATTACTGTTGACTAAAGAGCAAAAGCCAAGCTTTATTCTTCTATTAAAACAAAACTTGAGCTTAACAAAATCCATTACTAATCGACTGTATAAATGTGCTTTATATACCTGGAGAGCAAATACATTGTATTTCCCCAGCTGAGTTGTAGGAGCAGGTTCCTCCATTCCTGCAGAACTCAACATCTGATGCACATGTGGAGACAGATGTGGAGCAATTCTTACCTGAGAGGTAAATAAAGATTGTTAATTGAGCGCTATAACAATTTACACACAATAAGAAGAAAGAGCACATCACAAAACATAATGACACGTCTCAATATCCTGTCCTACAAATGAGTTTGACTGCAGAGAGTGACAGCTATTAACGTGATGAACCAGCGTGAGGTGTGTGTTCGGTAATGGAGCCAGTAGGGGTGATACTACAGTATAACTGCCGTGTCTTTGTGCTACCGCAGTTTCTCCCCACAGCCAAAGGCACACACAGTTTATTGAGTCTAGTTTTCTGCCTGCAGTAAAAAAATATGAATAAAAGTCCCTCGTTACTACTGCTCAACAAACATATGGGAGTGATGGGTACAACAAAGGTGCTATTCATACCAGAGAGGGGATCAAGTCATTGTTTTGTCAAGTCACAAGTCTCGAGTCTTTGCACTCAAGTCTCGAGTCAAGTCCCAAGTCAAGACTGACAAGTCGCAAGTCAAGACAGGCGAGTCCCGATTCAAGTTCAAAGACAGGCAAGGCCCAAGTCAAGTCCCAAGTCAACACTGACAAGTCCCAAGTCAATTCCCAAGTCAAGACTGACAAGTCCCAAGTCAAGTCCCAAGTCAAGACTGACAAGTCCCAAGTCAAGACAGGCAAGTCCCAAGTGAGGACTGACAAGTCCAGAGACAAGTCCCACGTCAAGACAGGACAGGGAAATCCTGAGTTAAGACTGACAAGTCCAGAGTCAAGTCCCAAGGCAAGACAGGGATATCCTGAGTCAAGTCCCAAGTCCTAAACTTTGAGTTTCGAGTCCTAAACAAGTCATAATGTGCTCTTCAAATGTAATGCCATTTTAACTACAGAGCGCTCAATAAAGTAATGTTAGTTCTTCATGGTTTTCTCCTGCAACTCGATTGGATCCTGTCGGATTTGTGCGTGCACTTTTTAAATAGGATACTTTTTAATCTTGGGTTTTGGGGGAAGGTATCAAGTATTTTCACCTCAAAAGGCTCAAGTCCAGGTGCAGTCACGAGTCACTGGTGTTAAAGTCCAAGTGGAGATGCAAGTCTTTTTTATTTTGCCAAGTCAGTCTAAAGTCATCAAATTCGTGACTCGAGTCTGCCTCGAGTCCAAGTCATGTGACTCGAGTCCACATCTCTGATTCATACCGCAACAAATATAAAACTGGAGATAAAATGAACATGTACATACAACATTTACAATTACAGCATTTTTTCAACTTCAATCAGTATTACTGTATATGTAAGATATCGATTTTTGTAACCAATATATCATCTTTGGATAGATACTTTATCCTATATTCAGTGTCTACAGAAGGAGAAACTAATCTATCTTTATACTCAATCAGCTGCAGTCGTTCTGAAACTGGAGAATGAGCCCTTACATTAGACAATGGGACTACTTTGATGGTTATCAGTAGTGAAGAGTCATCAATCTGCACTATATTCATCAAAGTGTAAACTATGAAAACGATGACATATAACTCACCGGCAAAGCCCGAAGGACAGATGCACTCATAGTCTGCAACCAGGTCAATACATGTGGAATTATTGGCACAGTATCCGTGGACACATTCATCATAGTTGATTTCACAGTTTAACCCCCCGAACCCTGGTATGAAGAGAGAAAAACAAACCTCATCAGTTAATATCAGTAAACACCAGACATGAAAAGATACTAATGCACCCAATAGCAATTTATTGCTGTTGTGAAATTTTACATGACCTTTCAACGCAAGCTCATCACAAGTAAACAAGTACATATGGAGAGTAGATTGCACCACAGTCTGTATTTGAGGAAGTAAATTATATTGTTTTGTCATATTATGTGTGACATTTTTTTCATGGCGAAGTTATACCAGCATATTTGATATTATAAAAATAAAAGGTTAAAGTCATGAAGTAAAAGTGAGTGCTGCCAATTTCTGACATTTTAGTCCCCCATAAATATATTCTACCGCATGGTCACGCTACAAAATGACTATCATTAGCACTGTCACACACTGCAGCTACAGGAGGCCCATGACTAATGCTTGGCTATCTGCACCATCAGTGCAGGTCAAATTCTCATCATTTCTCAAACTGACCATGGAACCAATTTCCACCTCTCTCCATGTCATAAAATTTGACAATTATCCTGACTTCATTAAAAATGCATAACAGGCTTCACCCGCAATCAAGGTTTAATCAGAGGTATGTCTCCCAGGTAAGATGTCAACTGGACCAAGAAATTATTGGAAAAATAGCTGAGATTTACTCCTTCTTACTCCAATGATGCGGGCGACAATTTCTGGTGGAATGATTTTATGTCATCGGAGAAATTTAAAGCAAATATTTGTTAACCTTATGGGTACTGAACTGAAAGGCAGGAGATGTGAGAAAATGTGTAATCATAGTGAATAAAAGGAAGCAATCAACATAACATGTTAAACAAAACACCTCTTGTTGAGAATATACAGGATTTCATTCCAAGCAAACACTACAACAGTTCACTGATTAGTCCCTGCTCTTTGGCTCAAGGTGTGCTAATCAGAAAAATCGCCTGTTGGGTTTGATTAGGACGAATTTCTGTTAACTCTCAACCTTCTTTGGCACATGGCCTTACAGGTATTAAGATAAACATCATCACATCGAGGGCGAAACAGATGATAAGGACCAAGAATCTCTTCCAGGTGTGCAAAAATGGTTCAATCCTTGCACATTCCACAACTGAATGAAGGTAGTTATCTTATGTTTCTTTTCAGGACATATTGCACCAAAATGGGTCTACAGATAAGAAATAGCCTGTAAGGAATGTAATGTGCAAGCAGTAGTCTCTTCGGTGTGTAGTCTCTCGGTTAATGTTGAATGGAGATTTTTTAGCAGGCGAGTTTGAGGAGGTTTCAAATCCATTTTCTGTATTAATGAGTCATTGAGTTAATAATGTTAAAGGGACAGTGTGCAGGATTTGGAGGCATCTCGTGGTGTGGTTGCAGATTGCAGCCAACTGAGCACCCCTCTGCTCCCTCCTCCCTTTCCAAGACTGTGGTAACGTGAGTTGCCGAGTGCAAAACCGTGGTAACGCCATTTGCCTTGCTCAGAGGCCATCTTTACCATAATCACACTACTTTAGGAGCAACGGAAGTCAGACGGCTGCTGGTACCATGGTTTGCACTCTGCAGATCACGTTACAACAGTTTCACAAGCCTGTTGGAGAACTACAGTGTCCTTCAGGTAACGTAAAAACGTGAAAGGCTCTCTCTAGAGCCAGTGTTTGGTTTGTCTGTTCTGGGCTACTGTAGAAACATGGCAGAGCGACATGGCGGACTCCGTGAAGAGGACCCCCTCCCTATGTAGATATGAAGGGCTCATTCTAAGCTAACTAAAACACAACAATTTTAGTTGCAGGTGATTATACACTAATGAAAACACGGTTATGAATTTATTATTTTCCATTTCTGCTCATAGATCCCCAAAAATGTTATACACTGTTCCTTTAAAGTAATTGGTTCGGTTGTTGAATTGATTAGAAACATAGTCCATTATCATAAAGATCTGAGAGGCAATATATTTTTTAAAAAATAAAATAGATATGAACAAACTCATAATAAGGCAACTGGTCCTATTTTTTCTATTTATTTTAAACCATTTGAGACTGTAGACAGTCATTGGAACAAAGTAGGCTACCCTGATCATTTTTACTGTAAATACTCGTCCCATCAGAGGAGCTGTGATGAAGTTTGTACAGACTATTCAGTTTATCTAGGATTTATATACCTAGTCACTAAAGTGAAATGAGTTGTAGCTGCGTTTGTTTCCTGGATACTTTTATAAGATGAGTTTTTCCATGTATGATTGTTGAACATCAGCACCAAATGGAAAATTGCTTTGCTTGTAGATTTGAGTGGAAATAACTCAATGTTTTTTCATCTCCTTTTATATCCATTTATCCACCGGAATAACAAACAGACCACCAAATAACATAATGGAGAAAGAATGAGTGTAAAAGTGTTTCTGAATGGCTTTTATTCATTTAAGTCAGGGTCATAACTCCGGGACTGAAACTGGTTGGTTGCACAACAACAAAGTTCTGAATTAGCCACATAATCGTATTGCCTCGACTATTCGGGGGATCTAATTGCATTGCAACTTACCCTCTGAGCAGAAGCACTGATACAGGTCAACGCCGTCCACACAAATACCACCGTTCTGACAGGGCTCTGACTCGCACTCGTTGAGGTTTACTTCACAGAATGACCCTTCAAACCCTGCAGCATATGTAAAAAAACAAGAAAAAACACCATTATTGGAATCCTTTCTGCCTGGTTTAATTCCTCAGCCAATTAGGATCAGCATGACTTTGTTTTCACAAACAAAAGCTGGGTATCAAAGCGTGTATTGATTCAAAGAGCTTGCTGGGCACATGCAGACTCAGCTCACTGGATCATTTAATCATGTTTAATAAGAGCCAGTCATTGCCCTTCTGATTTATTACATTAAACAAGACAAATCTAGTGATTTTTAAGATCAAATTCAATCTATACACAAAGGGAACCACATGAAACAAATAACACGCATCAGTGCACATGTGTAAACGCACTCCCACCACACACACACACACACACACACACACACACACACAGGCCATTAAAGAGAAGAAACACGTCAGTGTTTAAGGCACATTATTGCCGCTGCTACACAGGCTGTTTGTGGGTTAACCTCACACGTATCTACCATCGAGTCGTTGTTATGTGTTTCACACAGTCAGCCAAGAACTAAACAGAGCATAAGGGTCCTAAGATGCTCTTCACAAATAGGAATGTGGAAAAAATTAATAAGCAGTTTTCCCTCCAAAACAATACTGTAGGATTGTGTAAAAACAACAACAACATAAACAGCTGCTGTATTGCGAAAACCTGCGGTATGACAAAAAACGTCTCATGCCAAGTGGGGCTTTTGATGAAACAACAGCTTTTGGAGCTCAAAAATTTTATGGCAAAAATAACTGAAAAGATGTTCCTTTGAAATAAATACTAATGCAAAACAAAAAGCTGTCAAAAATAGTGTTTTTGCTCGTAAAAACACAATCATTGCCCTGCAAAAGCTGCTGTTCAAGAGAGTTTAACAACTTAAAAATCTGGGAAGAATTTCCCCAACAACCTTCATAACAAGCCAGTCCTGTATTTCCTTTTTTTTTTTTTTTTTGCATAATTAATACAGACGCAAAATCATACACGCAAAATCCACCATTGTGTGTTCATACAACTTTCTCAGTTTAAGGATATGATTTTGTCTGAGTACTAAATAGTAGGTAAAAAAGTTGACAGCATGGGATATACAGTGTAACGAGGGAGGGTATGAGTAACATGTTTTGCAACACATTAGGTTGGCAAACATCAGATAATATGGATGCCAAGACTGCCGACCTGAAACATCTAGACAAGACAGCATCTCGCAGTTTGCCCTTGAGAAGTGATCTGGGAAGAGCAGCTCGCCGCAGGTTGCTTTCATTTACATAAGAAATCACTCACAATCCTTCACTTTGACATCCGCCGAGCATAAGTGCAACAGGAGTAATGAAGTTAGGGTTATTGATTGGGTTACATGAACTTCTATGTAATAGCCATTCATTCGAGAAAGAGATAGCAGTGCCGGTGTGGAGTAGTCTCGACTGAATTATGATTGGTTTGGCAAGAAAAAACTGTTTTCATCTCAAGTACTGTCACTGTATCCAGGAATAAGCTGCATGATTTCCCTGTGTGTGTACACACAGTACTATCCCAGCACTCTGTCACTTACTGCACATACATCCTTGACTTGCAAGAGTGTGAAGCCTGGTTACCCCTGGCAAGCCTCAGAGTATCTAACAGGTCAAGCCTCTTCCTCTGTGTTATCCCTGTCACTGCTGGCAGCTACTGCTGTGATAACACTGTCATCCTCATGGAGGGGAATCAGCGGGACTTGACTGACACACAAACAAAATTGTTTCTTTTTCTGCAGGAGCTGTCAAATTAATCTGTGTGAATCAGCATGAGATTATCGGATGATTATGAAGGTGTTATAAACGTTATGCACCAGTTGTGGGACTGTTTTTTTGATGCATGATCAGTGGTTTCCAATGTATTGTCCTTGAAGCCCTCCTACTTGTATCTAAGAAAAGCTGAGCAGTTGAGGAAATACCAAGCACCGCCCACCAGCCGGAGCAAATTTTCTCATTCTACAAGATGTTTCTGAAAACATTTGAGGCGAGAAATAGGCATTACAGTAACAGAATATTGATTCATATTTGATCAGCGCTGCCTAGTTTGACCTTTTGATCAGAGTTCATGAATGATTGACAGCTGCCTCTGTTGAATGGACAGCCAATAGGAACGCTCTCTCTCTGAAATGACCTGTGATTGGCCAAAGTCTCCTGTCACGGGCTAGATTTTTTAAAGCCTGAAAACAGAGCCATGAGGAGGTGCAGAAGTCTAGTTATCTCCCAGAGCACTTGAATTACAATATGCTGACAATTTATTATGGAATGTTTGCCCAATGATGCCAAAAACATTCTGGCTACCCCCACTTTAATTAATTAACTATAATAGCCAAATACTCCAAAATAGATTTTTTGTTATTGTGGTTAAGTAAATGTAATTTATGGTGCTGTTAGATTGCTGCTGGAGCACTCCGTTAATACAAGTGTGGGCCTCCCTTTGTGTGCGTCAAGCGGGACAGCAAATAGGTTTTTGACCATAATGAAAATGTTGTTTTTGAAAGGCTAACCTCCAACAAATATGGATATAAGCAGCATATTTTGTTTTACCAAGTAGCAAAAAGTAATTTTTTCAAATAGTTTTATATACAGACTTTTGTATAAATTAACCATTAAGTTTGTATTGATGATTTTAGTTATACATGAGCAAATCTAATTTTGACAACCTCCGTGCAGACAAATCCTGACGCACCCCCAGTGATCTTCGGACAGACCCCAGGTTGGGAACCACTGATCTGATAAAACAAAATTTACTTTTTGATCTACAGACTGCTTAACATTACCTCAAGCTGCAGTATTCACTGTACAGCCACATATTCCTGTTAAAGTGACCTTAAAGCATGAGTAAATGCAGGATTTTCCACCTGTTAATATACCTGCATGATAAATACTAATGGTCCGTTAAAGGTTTTTCTCACCTCTTTCACAAGTGCAAGAGACATTCTGTCCATCCTTGGTCTCAGCGCATATTAATGTATGTTCACCACACAGTCCAAATGAGCAAAGGTCAATATCCACGGAGCAGTCTTTCCCCTTGAACCCTGCAATGAAAATTCAAGTTAACAATGGAGAAGGAAAATTCAGCCAAACCTTGGGAAATAAGCAACACGGTCTGAATTCATAAAACAACACACATTACGCAACACATATTTATGTGGCTGTATGTTTTATTAGGTGTAGACAGCTTTTCTTCAGCGCATTAATGGGGGTATTGATTCCTCCCTTTGCAATCTACCTGCTATGCAGTATGCTAATTGAGTGAATCATTGACAGAGACCCACCCTACCAAACTGATCTATATCACATTTATCTGCCCCACCAAATGCACGTCTGCATGCCACTGATAGATACCCATGTCAATATCTATTGTTGTAAATAAAGCACAGGCAGATGGTGTGACTGATTACACGTGTTTGTACAAATAAAGAGGACTCAAAGGGAGAATCCTAAAATAGATCAGTGTTTTTTCCACTCTGTTCAACCCCGTGGCCATTAGGTAATGTGGGTAAAAAAAATTGCATTTAATTGTTACATTCACAAAGGCTGGGAGATTCAGTTTATGGAGCCACAGAATTTTTGACTTTTAGTAGAAAAATGTTCTAAATTTCATACTCACGCTAACCAAAAACCTCTTTGAACCAGAAGCATCTAAACAGGAAGAATGAACCCATATCTCCGTCGCGTTAATCTAAATGTGCAGTCGGTGTCTGCAAAGTAGCTCTCACTCACTGGCAAAGGACTGAAATATTTCAAACATCCCATCCTAATGCAAATCCCTTTTTTATCAAGACTTGAATACACCCACAGGACAGCAGCTGTATTAGATTAGGTACTTCCTGTTGTAAAGTAGTCTCCACTTTCTTTACATTGTGTTTCCAGAGCCGCGCACTTTACATCAACACATCTATCTGGATGTTTGATGACCTTCCAGCTACCCTTTTCTCATCATATTATGTATTGCCTTGACTAGTTAATGGACAGCTATTGCCTCCAACAGAGTGTTTCAGAAGTGTTTAATACCCAATTGTGCATGCAATTCACTCTGAAGTTAATGTTGCATGAAGGAATGTCACATTTACGGTGTCACCATCTCCAAATGGGACTCCCCATTCTATCTGACAGCGACTAGCGGCTCAGCTCAACTCTGCTGCAGAAACAAAAGCACAAAGTGTTTTTCACTCCATCACAAAATATGCAGTGGTAACAAGACACACTGTGATGTATTGTTGAATACGTTAAAGCCAAGTCCTTGTGTACCCACGTTCAGTGGTTAATGATAACAGCCGCGGGTCATAACTACTCCTTGGCTCGGAGAACTGCTGTTCATCAGCACATTTAGTCATCGCTCATCGCCAACGTTCTGGTCGCTTCACTGAGCTGAAAAACTGAAAATCATGTTCTTGGATGGAAATCACCAAATCCAGTTGTTACTTCTAAGTGAGTTTAATAAATAATAATAAATGAGACTCACATACTAATGTACAATTATGAAACCTGGATTTGGCTTGTGTAGATCATTACCTCCACCAAAGTCGACAGGCCATTAAAGAGGCGTTATCAGTTGCTATGAGTACCATAGGAGTGGGTCAATCGGGTTCTACTACACCCAATAGTAGGTTTTATCATCTATTCACATGGTAGATCAGTAGTAATTAGTAATTATGACAGGAGCAGAAGCGGAAGTGAGTAGCTGTAGTATAGACAGCTTGGAACTTTAGATAGGGTGGAGGTTAGTGGGAGACTGGGGTTCGCATCCCGTGTGAAACCAACAATGTCTAGTTGTCATTGTGTTCACAAGCGTTAAGTGTTTCAAGTCAAACGGAATTATTTTAATCCAAAACAATGTCTTTCCCGAAACTTAACAAAGTGGTTTTGTTGCATAAACCTAAAGAAGCCTTTTTGTTTGTGTTCAAAATGTAACATTTCATTCAGTTTTACAACGTGTTAAGCTATGTTCACACTACGAGCATCAAAAGCAACAAAACGGCCAAGCGTGGCCAGCTACATTGTTAGTGCTTGTTACTCAAGCGAAAAAAGTTTAGACCAGCTCAACATTGTTGTTGCGCGTCACGCCCGTCACGCAGCAACAAGTATCGGGTGTCTGTTTGTAGCTTCATGTCACCGGCTTCTATTGAAAATTACTTTAAGCCTGTTGCTGTGTCGCTCGCAGTGTGAACATAGCATTAGAACGTGTTGCTTTTAAGTTTCGTTTTCACATTTACAACATGGTAAAGGCCCCGAATGATCCACTTCTATGGTGCTTATAGCAACCGATAACGCCTATATAATGGCCTGATAACAGTCAAATCGGGTGACCAAATACCTTATGTCTCTGGCCTTCTTTGTTGGTCTGTGTGTAAGTTAGTAGGGTAAATACTAAACAGAATTCAATGACATTCGGTGTAAAGTAAGAGTCATTAGTTTTCAGTTCTGGTCAAAGTCAAATAACAACTACAATTTTTCCCTGGATTACCCAGTTTAAGAAAAATCTTCATCAAATGTTTGCTAAACTGTTTCTCAACCTTTCCTCCTATATTTAAATTGGCACATAAATTATTTGGATGAGCCAAGTCAGGCGATGAAGTCAGGTGTAGACTCGAATAAAATGTCATAGTTGCTGAATGTGTCAGTTACTGTAACCAAGTTTAGATGACATGCACATTGTTAGTCATGCTGCAAAATTTGGTCACGGTAAGTGGCACGACAGCGACATTATGAATTTAAATGGTGCTGACTTTGTGGTCAGCTGGAGTCTAGCTCAGTGACAGGATTTAGACATTTTCCAAAAACCATGCCTGCCATCAACTAATTAGCATGATCGCCAGTCGCTATGTGTGTTTTGATGGAGATCCAGGTGCAGATTTGTATTTTCTCTCACCAAAACAACAAATGTAGAGGATTGTGCAACCTTGGCCGAAGTGTCCCTGAGAGCTTTATTCATATAATAACTAAAACAAATTCTACAGTAATCAAAGTTCAGCTGGACAACAAAGACATACTGCACTTTAGTTGGAAGACAGTGATCTGATTCCGATTCTTTCTGTGTGTTTTTGTAGGGAGAAGCAAGCAAACCTGACACACCATTTATCTAATTGAATTTCTGAAAAGATAAAGTGCTCGGAAACACCTGTCTATAAATCTTTCAATGCAATTAAAACAGTAATGGAAGCTTTACTGACACATTGGTGTTCTGTTCTTGCTCAAATCTAATCTGAGCAAAGGGCAGAAAAAATATTAAGAGCAGATTATGTACAGTGATGCATTTGCCTTGTCCATTATGTCATAAAAAAACATGTAACAGGCGCTACACATGTTTCAAGGCAGTAAATGTCTTAATGACTTCACCCACATTTGAGGTGATTTATTGTGCAGTGAAATAGAGGCACATTTGGCTGAGGGAAAGGCACCGAGATCTAAAACAAGATGACAACAAAACAGCAGTGATATTGCTTCACTGCATCAAATTAAGAATGAGGGTACACTGTCAAAAGGATACAAATGTAAGATATCCAGCATAACATCTACCCTTGTGGAATATATTGAGAAAATACTAAAAGCAAAACAGACCCACTGCCCGGTGCCAGAGTGCAGGCTGTGTCCAGTCAACACCTATGTTTTGTGGATTTTATTTGTCAAATATTTGTCTGTAATCCTGTTCTGTGTATTGTGGCTGTTTACTGTTGAGTGTGACATTGGACTGTGACATTCTGACTTGTGCAATCAAGTAGTGATTAAGTATTTTATTACCAGAGGGCACAGTAAAATCAGCCGCACACTGAGGAAGGCAACACCTCCCTCTATTATGGACTGATTATGGATTCTTTTCTGGAACACGTGTTATAAAATGTCTTACATATACAAATGTGTAATACACAATGTTACTTGATTAAAGGATGATGGTGAAAACTAAATCTCAGTCTAAATAGGGAGGTCATTCATTTTTAGCAAGATAGAAAACAGTTTAAAGGTCTACCGACGTCAAATTTGACATTGATTCTAAAAAATAAAACGTGAAAACTTTTTTTTTTCAACCCATAACACAGATTTATTACTTCGATTTGCTTTGCGTAGAGCCTTTTTTAGATGCTTCTTAAATGGTTTCTTGCCTGCATTGATAATTCCTGTCTTTGCTATCTTTGCAAGCACACCTTGAACAAAAATTGAAAAATGATCAAAATAAACAAGTTTGCATGTAAATGCATGAGAAATAAACTCTCCACGTATTCCCGAGATACAGTATACAGAAAATTAATAGCATGATATTTTTGTAAACCTGCTCAATAATACACAAGTAGTTGGTACTTACCAAGAGGACAATGACAAATGTAGTCATTTATCAGATCCATGCACGAGCCTCCGTTTAGACAAGGCAGCGACCAGCAGTCATTTACATTCTCAGAGCAGCTCCTTCCTGCAGGATAAGGACAAAAACAAAAGCTCTATTTAGTGTCACAGTTTAAAACATGTTTATACTAACAGGTTTTGCTGTCACTGTAGACGTTTCATGATTACTGAAGCTCTAGTATGTGAATAATAATTCCAAACGCATTCAGAACATATGCAGTACACATTTCGGTTTATTTTCCCTACAATGAGCGGCACCTGGTTTATTGGTGACAGGGTTTTATTTCATGAGGCAGCTGATTGCCTCTGATTCCACTGGCTCAAAATGTGATTGAATGATTATGTGTTCAGCACGTTGCAGCTTGTATGTTTGCAGAAATGGTGTAACCTCAATTTTATTATCCTCTGGGCAAGAGTTAGATACGAATTGATTCCAGATTTTACTGACAAATTTAATGCTCCACTGGGCCTGGCCCCTGGCGATATTTCAGACCTCTTAGTTCTCCGTGAGCCGCAGAGCTCATAGAGAATAAACAGCCCAACATCCTCCGGCGCTGCTCTCCTACCTGCACTGCTGTCCACACCAAAAGGTAATTGTACTTTTGCCATCACGACCCCACACGCTGGCGAGTGTGCTGTTAATCATGTACTGTAAGATACTCACATAATTAAGGGAGCTGCTGACTGCACCTCCAGCCTAAATATATTGTACAGGACACACTTTATACTGCACACTCTGTGATACTGAGCCAGATCGTTATACTGTATGCCGGCCAATAATAATTCATTTAACTGCTTACACATTACTGCACCACCGTCTAATTTAGACATTTTCACCACATGTGGCCAAGATTATTAACAGTCCACATTATGCCAAATGTCTAAGAAATAGACAGACTATTTTAAATGTACATTATCTAACTCACACTTTTGATTTTGGCATAATTAGATAATATGAAAGGGACATTTTTACAGTATAGAATCTACACGTTTTAAAGCTTCAGTAGGCAGAATGTTTTTGGCATCATAATCCATAATAACCTTTCAGTATATTTTAATTCAAGTGTTCTGGGAGATAACTAGACTTCTGCACATCCTCCTGGCTCTGTTTTCAGGCTTTAAAAAATCGACCCTGTGATGGGAGACTTTGGCAAAACACAGGTCATTTCAGAGAGAGCGTCAATATTGGCTGTTCATTCGAAGGAGGCAGCTGTCAATCACTTATGATCTCTGATCAAACGGTCAAACTAGACAATGCTGATCAAATATTAATCAATATTCTGTTACTGTTAATGCCTATTTCTCACCTCAAATGTTTTCAGAAACATCTTGTAGTGTACTGTTTAGCTGTAAAATTAGAAAATTTGCTCTAGCTGGTGGGCGGTGTTTGGTATTTCCTCAACTGATCCCAACATGGCTGCAGGGTCACAAAATCTCATCTTACAGCTAAACAGTACACTACAAGATGTTTCTGAAACCATTTGAGGTAAGAAATAGTCATGACAGTAGCACAATATTGATTCATATTTGATCAGCGCTGCCTAGTTTGATCGGAGTTTGCGAGTGATTGACAGCTGCTCAGAGACGGCAGTCTCCAGCTCGGCTCTGATTGGTTGTTTTCCTGTTCTGTGAAATCTTGAAGATGCCATTAGGAGCACCGAAGGACGCAGAGGCACATGATTTTAATCAGATTACCAGTCTCATGCACTACAGTCAGGATATAGTGACCGTTTTATAGAAATAACTTTTTTTAAATCATATTTGCTCCAGTTCTACCCACTGCTGCTTTAACATAAGCAAGACATTGCAACAGGTAACTTTAACGGAGTCAGTTTTGCCTTAATAGCATCTGGTTAACATGGCACAGATGTTCTTTAAATATCAGTATATCAGTATAACAGTGATGAATGAACGCACACCTTCAAGCTACAAGCTTTTGCATGTGGTTACGTTCTAAATAACTCAAGTGAATCGTATTTCTCGTACATTCATTACTGCAATGAAAAGGGGCAAAGACAAGATTTATACGTCACTATAAATCTTGTTCTAATGCGTAATGATTTACACAAGAAGATTGCCTTCCCAATACTATCAAATAGTATTTTGACATTAAGAAACTGTTTTATTCACAGTACTGCTACAATATATGTCTGAATTTCAATCAGTTCTATGTAAAGTAATTCTAATTTTCCATCTATTTCCATCATATGCCCTCACCATTGACGCATATCAAGTTTCAATGTGAAAACTGTACCCAATGTTCAATTCTGAGCAAATTCTGACGAACTTTCTGTATGAACGCTGCATGTTTCAAACACTAAAGCCTGATATCTCTGTGGCTGGCCACACTAATGGCTGCAAATAGGCTCACACATTCGCATCAGATGGTCTCATACCCTCAAACCCTGGGGGACAGTGGCACCGATAATCACTGATTAGGTCCACACAGGTGGCGCCAATTGCGCAGGGGAAGCTGATGCACTCATTTGTTTCCAGTTCACAGAGCGACCCTTCAAATCCAAGCACGCAGCGGCAGGTGAAATTATACTGCTGGTCCAGGCAAACACCGTGTTCGGAGCAGCGATGGCCAACACAGTAATCAATGTCCTCTTCACAGTAGACGCCCGTGTATCCTCTGGGACAAAGGCAGCTAGCAACAGATTAAAGAGAATTTCTTAATACTGTATATAGAGGTAGAGGAACACTTTCAGCCCTGGAGGAAGAGAACAGCAAAATGTCACGGCTTTTACAATCATTGACATTCTGGTGCCCGAATGGCCCGAGGACAATCAAGAGTTGAACACTCACCTGTAACCGTCAATCTCATCCACACAAGTGGCTCCATTTTGACACCAATGTCGAACACAATAATTGACATTTATACGGCAGTTCGGACCGGACCATCCAGGTGCGCAGATACAGCTGTAGCTACTGCCGTCATTCAGCACACAGCGTCCTCCGTTGGCACACGGCTGTCGATAGAACACAGAGCCGTCAGATATATGCGTCAAGAAATATGCCGCTTTGTGTGCAAAAGTGAAATCGCTTCATCTTGTATGGTAATATTTTAGATTGGACTGAGACTGGTCAAAAATGTAACCATTATTTTACAACGCAACCCCTAATCATTTCTTGCTCCTGGCTGCCTGAAAATGAGCTTCATTACAGCCACATGACACACTCATGAATACTGATCCATTGCTTTATACCGGGTGCACTCAGTATTCCACGTAGCATCTACATCCTGTCTAACAAGACAAGATCAATGGTCATTGAGGGCTAAACCTCCCAAGAGTTCTCTGTAACAAAACAGATACGCCTGCTTGCTGGTACATGTGTATATATATATATATATATAGTGGAGCGGAAACAAAGGGGCTGAGGGAGAGCTGGCTTGTGGGAAGGTGTATAATGCAGACATCATGGCATTTCTGTAAGGGGGCCAACACGAGGCTTTATACACAGCGAGTGATCATCTCCATCTGTCATCTGAAGATGCTCGTCTGGTTTTTAAAGCTTTTTTTTTTTTTTTTAAATGCAGAGGGTTGAATCATCAATATGTAAAAAAACAACAACAAAAAAATGCGCATTCAGAAATACATCTTCAGTGGCACTCATCAGCATCAGGTGGCAGAGGCCGTTTCAGTCCTGTAGATGTGCTCCCCTCCTGCATGCCAAAAGCAAACAATCACACAATTCCAGCTTTGTGTCCTCTTCCACCATGGCTGCTTAAAAATCTGGAGGTTGTGCAACGGCATTCAAAATAGAACATAAAAATGTGCTTCTCTGATTAAATATGCAGCATACAGTATACTGGGAATATATATACGTCAACCCTATAGCCACTAACCACGTTTTTATGTATTTACAGTAGGGGTGGGAATCGGAGATACAATATATAAGATATATTGCAATTTATTACCTTTTTTCAACTACGAATTATGCAGTTTGTCAACATCGGTTTTATCTGATAAGTAGGGCTGTCAATCGATTCAAATACTTAATCACATGATTGTCCATGATTAATTGTAAATCATTTTTTATCTGTTCAAAATGTACCTTAAAGGGAGATTTGTCAAGTATTTAATACTCTTATCAACATGGGTGTGGGCAAATATGCTTGCTGTATGCTAACGTATGTATATATTTATTATTGGAAATCAATTAACAACACAAAACAATGACAAATATTGTCCAGAAAACCTCACGGGTACTGCATTTAGCATAAAAAATATGCTCAGATCATAACATGGCAAACTGAAGCCCAACAGGCAACAACAGCTGTCAGTGTGTCAGTGTGCTGATTTGACTATGACTTGCCCCAAACTGCATGTGATTATCATAAAGTGGGCATGTCTGTAAAGGGGAGACTCGTGGGTACCCATAGAACCCATTTTCATTCACATATCTGGAAGTCAGAGGTCAAGTTACCCCGAGGAAATGGCCATGCTAGTTTTTCCTCGCCAAAATGTAATGTAGGTTTGGAGCGTTATTTAACCTCCTTACCGACAGATGACCAATGGATTCTTTAGGTTTTCTAGTTTCATTTGATACCAGTATCTTCACTTTAGCTTTAAAGCAGCTTTTAATATGTTATTATCACATTAACTCTGACAGCCCTACTAATAAGATACAGTTTTCACTCTGTTCATCTCAGAGTTTTCATATCTTGAGGTCAGAGGTCAAGGGAGCGTTATTTAGCATTCTTCCCAACAAGCTAACATGACATGGTTGGCACCAATCCATCCGTTTTCTAGTTTCATATGATACCAGTATCTTCACTCTTCACTAGCTTTAAGACTGAGCCGCTACAGCCTCTTACAGAGAGAGTAGCAGCTGGAAGATTGTTAAGAGGTTAATAGTTTATATAACAAAAGATCAACACTTGACGTCCGTGTATCTATACAATATTACCATGCAAAATATCGTGATACTATGCTGTATCCATTTTTTCAGGTCAGGTCATAGGTCAGAATCTGTTGCTTAACTACACTTGTGTATTGGTTCTGTTATGTGTCAAACAGCAACATTTCAAACGTATCAAAAGTCACAAGAAGGCAGTGAACTCCCACATTAGTCAATAATTTAATACAGCTTTCTTTCCCGGGTAAACCACCATACTGTAGAGCTTCAGCACCAGCTGATTGCTCTGTTTATGGATTATCGCATTTGCCGTCAATCTTCCTGTGGGACTTATGCTTATTTCTATCCCCGTGTATGACAAAGGATTATCCCACATTTTATAAATAAAATACTGCATTAATATTTGATACCTCCTCACTTTAGTCCTCCATGTTATAATTCAGTCTGTGGTGACAGTTGGCAGATACTATAAATATCAGTGAGTATTCCTACTTTCTTACTTAACATATGAAAGTAAAAAAAGTTTTAACCCATAAAAGACAGTGCTTTCTACATTTGTATTTGATCGTGGTTTGATTAAGTTGCCAAAGTGTCACTCTAGCCATTTGGAAATGCATTAATAATGTACCATCACCCCAAGTTAGATTTCAATGTGATTTTTCTGGTGATTTCTATGCGAGTCCTGTGTTCTTGTGGGACAAAAACAAAAAAATGATCAAACAGAGTAGCAATAAAATGGGGGAGAAAATTACACATAACATCCTCATTAATTTGCTTGTTATGGTTCCCTCCTGTTGTGATAATGTTGGAGAGTATACATAGAAATTGCTTCAAGAGAAATAAGCAAACGATTGGGAGCTCTTTAAACATGTATAGGACTTAACAGGAATACTTAACAGAACCGCAGATGAGGACAAATAGTCCACCTCTGAGACCCGCGGGATCGCTGGCGACCGATATTACTGTTTTCAAAAGGCTGTAGTGGGCTCAGTCTTAAAGCTAGAGTGAAGACGACTTAAGAAATCAATTGGTACCAACCATGTCATGTTAGCTTGTCAGGAAGGAGGCTGAATGACACTCCAAAGTTAGGCTAAAGTTTGGTGAAGAAAAACTGTCATGGCCATTTTCAAAGGGGTCCCTTAACCTCTGACCTCAAGATATGTGAATGAAAATGGGTTCTATGGGTACTCACGAGCCTCCCCTTTACAGACATTTCCACTTTATGATAATTATTTTCGCCTATTCTAATGAGCCCAATTGTATTCATGTGTGAAGATGTTAATCCCCATAGTAGCTATTGTAACTTGACCCCACTGTATAAAATTACCTCTGGGATAATCACAGCCTCATGAAACTTTATAGCAGCAAACTACAGACTTGGAGCATTTAGAGGATGTAAAGCTTTTTTAATTAATTGAGTAATTAATTCATGTTTATTTCTGTTTCTGTTTTTTACTCACTTGTAGGTTTTGAGGGCAGGGAACACGACAGGTATATTCTAGGCGATCTGGGAGATCCAGACACTGAGTCTTTGGTGGACATGTGTTGTTGGGTAGAGCACAAGCATCTATGTCAACTTCACAGTTCTTCCCCAGAAAACCTGAAAGAAAAGATTTAAAACAGTTAATGGAATCGGTGACCTGATCATCCGCAAACCCATCTCTAATTAATGTCACTGTATCAGGTCAGCTCATCTATAGATCTAATAAACAAGGCCGGAATCGGGCTAATTGTGGGTCGACTGGAGGATCGGCCCTGTTATGAAATGTAGTCAAATTTAATTCTTAACTTGAGTTTCAATATGTGAACTTTCTTTTTATGCTTCTTCTATTCCCCCTTCTAATCGCTTTTCTTCTTCTTCTTGTTCTTTTGATTTTAATACTTATCTGTAACCATCCTCAGATTTGTGGATGACAAAAAAGGTTGGTTAGTATCACAGCAGACACTTTGTCTTATCCCTAAAGGAAAACCCTTATTGAGGTGGTATAATTGGAAATAATATCTGATTTGATCCCAGAGAGGATATATTTTGCAGAACCAATAGTTGAATGGGTAAAACTTTATAATAACCATCATTTATAAATGGTAAATTTATAGTTGATTAAACTTATATAATAGTTATTTCACTGTTAACAAACAATAATTCATCATGTTTAGTAATTATTAGTAATGCTATAATTGATATTATTTTAACGGTTTATTGTTGCACCAACATTTTATATACAACACACACACACACACACACACACACACACACACACACACACACACACACACAATTTACATTTACATATATACACACACACACATACAGTATTTACATATATACACTCTATATATATATATATATATACACACAATACACACACACACATATACATATATATGTACTGTATATGCACATACACATATTTATACATAAATATACACAGACATATATAAGTATATGTAAATGATTAGAATATTATTTCTAAATCTTTAAGAAATTGTCTATACCTTTGTAAAAATTGTACCTATAAACATTATATAGGTAGATATTTCTAACACTTTGTTAATGGTTAATAATTGGTTTGTAAACCATCTATAAACATTATTTAGATAGATAGTTAATACTCTGTCAATGGTTAATAATTGGTTTCTGGTCCATCTGTCTATGTAATGTTTATATATGTTTTACAAATGATTTCTGAAAGGTTTACAAAGCATTTGGTAATCACTAACGAATACCTAATATTATGTATACAATGTTATAATGTGTACAACAATTAACTGATAATAAATACTTTACTAATGTAATCAGAATGTAATTGTTATCGTCTCCAATCAGCTAAGAGACAATATAGAAATTAAATATTTCATATCACACAAACTAATGATAAAATAACCCAAATTATATAATTACTAATAATAAGTAAACATCATTATTTATCCTTTCATTGTTTCTTAATAGTAACATAAGTATTAACTAAGTTTAATTAACTATCAATTTACCATTTTGGACCATGAACTAACATAAATGAATATTGTAAGCTTTAGGAGAGTGAACTGTGCATTAGTTTGACTTAACCCATGCACACTGTTGTTAAGGAAACACGCAGTATCGAGTTGGTAATATATTCAGCGGCAGGTAGGGCTTGGAAAAAAGAAAGTGGCCAGCAACTTATAATTCCACACATGTCTTAAGACTTTGCTCAGTACTGTGGTCCTGCTCTCACCAGACTATTTTCTTACATTGTAGAACTCACTTCGCCATGAGAAGATGCAGCAGATGAGGCACATGAGCGGAAGAGGCTTAGCTTTACTGAGATAACAGATGGGATTTAGTAGCAAGGCTGGAAAACCAGGGTGTGCCCCGTGGAATTTTGTTACCATGGATCTGTGGCCACATCTAGTACCAGTTTACTTAGAGAGTTAGGGATTTATGATCGGGGATTACGGGAGGCTGCTTCAGAGGCAGCTGAAAAGAGCAACCGACGGCTCTGCCTGAAAAGAAAAGGCGCCAGCTTGTGTGCAAAGCATGCGATATCCATCTCTTGTTTAAGATAGGAGATACAGCAAATATCAGTGTCAACTCGGCGGGCAAACAACAGTTTCTACTCCCTGTATGATCGTCTTAGGCTTACTGTTGATGTTAATAGTAAGAGGGCAAATACAGGCATCGTAGGTACATTTATGAAACATGTTCCTAAATATAGAGACAGTGCTGATCGGTGCTCTGAGCAGGTGTAACGGGGGCGGCACATGATAACTGGTGAGCCTTCTGGGGTGTCGTGGGTCTAATTCAACTTGACATCTGTGATGGGAGGTTCCCACTCGATAACCCCAATGACATAGCCATCAGCCCACCCCGTCATTCCTCTAACATCACAGCCAGATCTCTACATAGATGCTCACCCAAAAAGCAGATAGTCACAACAGATCTGGCATATTGGGAAATATTTAAGACACAATTTCAATACTTTTCTCAATTATTATTGTTTATTGACTTATATAACCTTTTAGCTTTTGAAGATACTCCAATAAATTACATTTGCATTAAGCAAAAATACCAATGTGGGCACTGGCGGACCATTTCACTTTCTTCTAAACATTTAAAGTAGAAGCTGTAATGTTAGCTTTTTCATTACCAGCACTTCTGACATAAGGTTTCTATGTTATTATTGCATTGCGCACTGCTGTGTTCAAACCTGCTGGCCTTTAAAAGAGTTTGCAATTCCTCCTTGTGTCTGCAAAGGTTTCCTCCCTAACTTCAAAGACATGCCAGTTAAGTGAACTGGAAACTCTGAATTCCCTGTAGGTATGACTTTGTTTTTCTGTCTGCGTGTTAGCCCTGAGATGGACTGGCAACCTGTCCGGGGTGTGCCCTACGTCTCGCCAAATGCATGCTGGAGGAGTCTCCAGCCCCTCGCAGCCGGAGCAGGATAAGCTGGCAGAGGAAATGGATGGATGAACAAGCTATCATTCACCATCTTTTAAAACTACGGAGAGTTGCACCTTAGACACTTCAAGGGCTGACACAATTCATCAGTTGATGAAAATACAATGCCACATCTGAATGTCACCTTAAATAGTGTCTCTAATGTGGCTTGCTTCAGCAGCTGATGAGGCGAACGGACTCTGTGACCCGTTAACACTGGTATTGTCCTTTAATGTTTAATTGAACAAGAGTGAACAAACACAATGTTTCATTAACGTCAATGTTACATTTCCCTCAAGAGCCCAAAAACATTTTGAGGACAAGGGCTAAAAATAACAGCGGCAAATTCTTGTGAGAAAAACTTCATCTGGCCACTAAGACGCCGTGCCCACAAACTGCCAGACACACTAACAGCTTCCCGCCAGCAACAACAAGCTCCCGCGAGTTTACGTTCAGTGGATTTAAAATCAGACTCAGCCCATCAGGCACAATAAGCAATTATGTACAGGAAAATTATATTAATGGGAGTTTCATAATATAACATCATGAAACTCCCATTAATGTATTTGCACAATTTGGTTGCATTATTGAGTTTTGGCAATGAGCCTTTCCTAAGCTGTTCATCACCAGCCTGGTAAACCGATACTGTGAATAATGAGATGAAGATCCCTTCTTGTCGCCTCTACACTGCACAATAGAGCACGTTGTGATCACAGTGAGGTTGGCCTTTTATAATGGCTTTTGTACTTGTAGTATCATCAAAGAAAACCCAAGAATAGTTAACATGATATAAGTCTGACATATGATTCATGTGATGAATTCAATCATGCCGAATTCTTTAGCCTGACATCCTCAGGCAGGATGCGTCACAGTCTGGGGACCCCGCTGGCAACGGATAATCACTTTTGGTTTTCAGTGCACACTTCTCTGACACGCTTGTGAAACTGCAGTTAAGTGCAAAACCGTGGTACCGCCAGCAGTCGTCTGACTTCTATTGCTCCTAAAGTAGTGTTACTATGGTAAGGATGACCTCTGAGTGAGGTGAACGGTGTTACCACGGTTTTACACTCTGTGACTTGTTACCACAGCCTTGGAAAGGGAGGAGTGAGGGGAGGGCTACCCAATTGGTTGCAATCTGCAACCACACCACTAGATTACGCCAAATCCTACACACTGTCCCTTTAAACTAGGTAATAAGCGAAGACAGGGCAGATTCTGGTTACGAATTCACCCCTGAGACGACTGAGGAAGATCTTAGGCCACATCCACTGCATACAAGTTTAAAAGGCCTGCAGCACTGCCTGCTACCACAGCTAATACAGATAATCACTTAAATGTCATTACGGAGCTCTAGATTAGACAATAGCCCAACATACCTGCAGGACATTGGCATTCGTAGCGTCCTAGCAAGTCAGCGCATGTGCCATTGTGATGACAGGGAGTGGAGACACACTCGTCGATCTCAGTCTCACAGTTTGTTCCTGAAAATAGAAGCACAATTAGTTGCATTTGTAACACATTAATATCTTCACATAGAGCTCCTCCTGTACATTGCATGTTTAAAATACAACTTTGCCAAAAAAGCCCCCTTTTCTGTAAGAATAGAAGGTCCAAAGAAAATGATTTATCTGCCATATTTAGTAAAGGAATAGCCCGTCAAACCAGGGGAATATGTTCTCTTAATATCTCCCTTTGCTTTTCCAGGGGCTCACAATCTGAATCCTACAGGACCGCACTAAAGGAATGTTTGTGGCCTAATTACTGTTCAAGAGAAGCTTAGCATAAAGACTGGAAGCAGGGGGGAACAGATAGCCTGGCTCTGTCCAAAAAGTACAAAGAAATTCTACCAACAACTGATAAAAGCACTAATTAACATCTCATTTGTTTAATGGGTGCAAGTGTAAGAACAACAAGTTTACAGGGGTGATATGCCGCATTGTTTCTTGACTAGGAGCACAGACAACCTGGAGTCGTGCCATCACTGGGACGTTGCCCGGCAGGTGTTGATATGCAGATTTTCTAAAAATCTTTGAACAGAGCCAGGCTGGCTGTTTTCCCCTGATTCCAATCTTTATGCTAAGCTAAGTTAATTGGCTGCTGGCTTTAGCTTCATATACAGATATGAAAGCGTTATCAATCAATATTTGTCTAAATACTTTTGTTAAGAAAATAAATAAGCATATGTCCCAAAAATGTTCCTTTAAGAGTTGCCTGCAATTGTTTGAGCACCTTTTTCTCCTGAAACAATAATTAGGCCATCTTGAAGCATTCCTTTAATAAGATGCTGTAGGATTCAGGTGGTGAGCCCCTGGAATCGCACAGAGAGATTGAACAATCTCACTTTCTTGTTAAGAAAATAGACACTTAATAACGAGCTCTGTCCGGGCTGAAGAGAGCAGGAGAAGTGGGGGGATGCAGGTTTCTTGATGGGAGATTTGTTTGGTGCTCAGCTGCCTCAGCAGCTGCTGGTTCTACCGCTGTGGCTGGGGGTGGGTGTCTTCCAGTGCAGGTTATTAATTTAAAATGTCCTATCATCAATAACGGAGCAGCAATGACATGTAGTGAAAGTCCCTTCTTGACAGCGGCAACCTCACGCTACAGCACAAACACCATGATTGATATCATCTGCACGGTGGCTGCTACAGGTCATTATATTCAAAATACGCCACGCTGTGCGGCAGCAAATTATACAAATTTGTCCTACTAAAATCTGGGAAACGCCTACTCTCATTTATGGCTGTGAATAAAATCAATTATGTAGTATTGTGGTCTTTTTTTATGAAGGCTTTAATGATATGAAATATGGTGATTTAGGCTACAACATGTTTGTAGTGCAATGTCTTAAAAGGCTATAAATTATCAAATATTTAAAAAAAAAAAAAACATGTTAAAGGTCAATATCAATTGAAGGTTATTTTAATTGCATCAGCTCTTCACAATCATTATTTACCTCCAGCCAATAGATTCTTACTGGCCAGATAAAGAAAGACTGCATTTCAGGTGAAGAATTACAGATGATTTCACAATTTGTCTTTTAATCCCACTCCTGGATCTTTGGTGGATTCTAAACTAGCATTTAATAGCATGGCCATTTTCCAGGTCTTGTTAATATTATCAACACAATTAAAAAAGAAAGAGAGCAAAATATATGCCAACAGTTGTTGTTCCGTGAAAAATAAAGCCTTTGAAAATGACACCCGAATGCCTGGGCGTGAGTAATGTATCCTGAGTTATGATCTATGATTGACTACACTGGGGTTTCTGGGCAAAGCCTGAAATTAAATTGGCCTTTCTATGCTGCATGGCTCGAAATTCCAAAGCAAAAATCCCCAAGATGCCAGAAAATGATGAATTCTATCAGTCACTAAGACCTGACATGGTGCAAGAGACAATTTTCCATTACTGAAGTGGCAACAGATTTCAGCTTTGAACAGAGGGGGGAAAAACCTTGTTCATGTAGTGCTATGTAAGGGCTTATCTGACTGACAGGTAAGTGTGTCAGGACTTAAGGCTAGATTGGGAAATACGCTATAGGCCAAAACCTGAGTGCACTGGGGAAGAAAAAAAAAATTCTCATTCACCGGTTGTTTAAGCAATAAAACAAGAGAGGAACAATAGCGTGCAGTGCCATCGTAAACCCTATACAGCAACAACAATGTTCAGCACAATCTGTGGTTTTCCACACTGTCCTTTTTTTCTAGAATAGAGAATGTAACAAAGTCTGAAGAGAGATGTTTACATACTGTGCTGTATTATGCTGATGAGTTGCTTATGATATAATTAGGGCTGTCAAAGTTAACGTGATAATAACGCATTAACGTATTTTATTGCCACTAATTTCTTTAACGCATCTTGACCTCTGACCTTAAGATATGTGAATGAAAATGGGTTCTATGGGTACCCACGAGTCTCCCCTTTACAGATATGCCCACATTATGATAATCACATGCAGTTTGGGGCAAGTCATAGTCAAGTCAGCACACTGACACACTGACAGCTGTTGTTGCCTGTTGGGCTTGAGTTTGCCATGTTATGATTTGAGCATATTTTTTATGCTAAATGCAGAACCTGTGAGGGTTTCTGGACAATATTTGTCATTGTGTTGTGTTATTAATTGATTTCCAATAATAAATATATACTGTGCATATATTTGCATAAAGCAATCATATTTCTCCACTCCCATGTTGATAAGAGACTTAAATTCTTGACAAATCTCCCTTTAAGGTACATTTTGAACAGATAAAAAATGTGTGATTAATTTGTGATTAATCGCGATAAACTATGGACAATCATGAAATGAATCACAATTAAATATTTTAATCAATTGACAGCCCTACTAATTA
The DNA here is from genome assembly GCF_043250625.1 of Sebastes fasciatus. Taxonomy (NCBI): domain Eukaryota; kingdom Metazoa; phylum Chordata; class Actinopteri; order Perciformes; family Sebastidae; genus Sebastes; species Sebastes fasciatus. The sequence goes on along the minus strand of NC_133803.1, from coordinate 17,926,584 downwards.
GATAAAATGTTGACAAACTGCGTAATTTGCAGTTGAAAAAAGGTAAAAAAAATTGCAATATGTCTTATATATCGTATCGTGGGGCCTCTGGTGATTCCCACCCCTACTGTAAATACATAAACACCTGATTATATTTCTTAGGCAGTGTGAACAGTTTAGATAAGCAATGCTTCAAATTAATGCTTCAATTATAAAATAAAATGGCATAGTTGTGAATGTTGGGTCTCTGCTAGAGACAACATCACAGTAGCATTTAGCTTATTTATAGCTATTCACTGAAATTATGTGTTTTCTTAGATGTGGTCTCCCGCCTGGGAGGTCTTGAAGCAATGACGCACTTGTGAAAATCGCACTTAATTCTGACTGTTTCTGTGAATTTGTTGATCTTTTTAAAGCCCGATAATGAAAAGGGTACTTAGGCTTTTTTTTTTCTTCTTAAATCTCTCACTCTGTAACAACACCTTTTGTTTTTGTGTCTCTCCCCTGTTCCCCTCGTTTTTTTAGAACAGTTGTCAGTGATAGCTTAACAACTTTAGGCCATGTTGTCGAGCTGGCAGCTAATTAGGAAGCAGTTTGCCAGAGTACTTGGATTAAATGCAGTCAGCAGCGGGCCTTAGAAATGTCAAACAGACGAGGCTACTGGTAAATAAGCTTCAAGGTTAAAAAAAAGAAAATCTGGCCTTTGCTTCAAACCACAGATTTCTGGCCTGAGCTATATTTTCTATACATGATAAACTGGTAATTATAATATATTTTCAATTCAGTGCACTTCACAGATATTTAGTTAGTTGTAGATGCTAGTGTTGGTGCTTCTCTGTTTGGATTTAGTCTAACCGAAAGTGTTTACTGCTAGTGTGTACTACTAATAATCAAAAATGAATTGATCACCGTAGGAAGCTTTTCCTTGCTTCCCTCCTAAGGGTGGTCAGAGGTCAGAGGTCAGTTATGGAGCAGCAACCCTTAAGATGGCTGTGATTCAGTCTTTTGTGACATTAATCAGAGCAGATGCTTGCAAACATGGAGGTTTGAACCAAAAGCTGACAGTGAAAGAGTGGCCTCCCTTTGCACTACGCCGCCCTGCTGACCCATGTGCAAGCAATGTACAATATTAGAGGTCACGTGACCCCCTCTTCCCAAAAAAACAGCTCTCAGTCAGATGTGGCAGTTGCTTCTGTGTTACTAGGAAACAGACTTGTCTAAGTTTACATCATGCCGGCTGTAAGGATATTGGTAAACACTGACTTCAGGAAATTAAATGAACCTGTTTAGATTTTTTGTTGAAACATTTTAAAAGGTTAATGAGAAGTGTACGCTTGACAAGTTTAATATACTACTGAATCTATATCGGGATACTGCAGAGTGCATGATGTTGCTTTTATTATGTTTATGTGCATTAGGGCTGTCAAAATTGGCCAAAAATGCCATTTGAATATTCATTTTAAAATTTTTTTTTTTTTAAGCTATCTATTTTTGCTCATTATGTCCATGACACTATGTCTCTCCTGGCCGTGAGTGATGCGCTGCGCAATGTTTTGAGCTGAACTTTTGTTGGACGTCCCGTTTCTATTTATTCCTGTCGCTCGTTATGAAAGAGAATGGACGAGAAACAGCTGATTCGTGAAATTAAAAAGAGGAGTTATCTATACAATACCTCCTGCCGTCATGCTGCTTTTTTTTCACAATCGAATATTCATTTTTAATATTCAAATATATATTAGACTTTAGAATATTCGTTGACAGCCCTAATGTGTAATTAAATTAAACATAATATACTGTCAAATTAGAAACTGTCAATATTTTATAAATCTCGATAAAGGGACATTTTTCATCTTAATATTGAATCAAACAGTGGTGGAAGAAGTCTTTAGATCTACATTTATAAATTATTATACAAAACGATTGGCATAAAAATATACTCAAAGTACCTAAAGTAAAACTAATCATTATGCAGAATGGCCCATTTTAGAATAATGTGTATTGTAGTATCAACGTAGATTACAATTATTGATGCATTTATGTGTACAACACTTTAATATTGCAGCTGGTAAAAGTGAGGTCACTTTAATAATGTATAGCTAATACTATTAAATTATATATTCTTGAATTTCCCTCAGGATCAATAAAGTTACTATCTATCTATCTATCTATCTATCTATCTATCTATCTATCTATCTATCTATCTATCTATCTATCTATCTATCTATCTATCTATCTATATACTGCTTGGTAACTTAATCTATAATAATCTACCATAATGTATTGTTGATTTATATTGTGCATTAATAATTTAAATGTACAAAGTAACTAGTAGCTAAAGCTATCAATTCAATGTAGTGGAGTAAAAAGTACAATATCTGCCTCTAATATAAATTACATTCCACCACTGGAATCAAAAGGTTACATATGAAGCTAATGTTAACAATCCCACTGAAACTCAACAACTCACTATAACTGTTGTGCTGCTACGATGTACTCGTTCAGCTCAGTTGGTTCTGTTGTCAAAACCAGTGCCAGCTCAAATAAAAAAAGCAGGTTCTCCCAGTAGAGTAGCTAACACAAGCTAATGATGAGATCGAACATTTAGAAGGTCAAGGACAACGACTTTTCTCAGAAGCTGGTGGAACAACTAAAGCTAAAACAGCCAATTGCAATTGATTGCAATTCGTGGCTTCATGCAGCCTTTACGTTTGTTTGTAGTCAGTTTAATCCATGGATAGTTTACAAGTGAAGGAACTGGTAATGCAGTGTGAGTCATACTGCAGCATAAGTATGTTATCTAACCAATGATTACCTGATATGAAAAGATAATAAAAAGAAGAAGTACAAGCCTCACCTTGTTTGGCGTTCTTTTCAAGAACATTTTTGATGAAGTTTTGCTGTGCATCTCCGTCTACTGACACAGCCCATAATCCACCCTTATTTTTGCTGCAAGAACTCTCAAATTAAAGTTTTGTGTGTATTGTATAATGGGGTGGAAAACGCATTTCCTTCGCAAACTTTATATGAACATAACATTTAAATGGACACCTGCCAGTCAATCAGAAACCTGTATTTTCTGACATTTATTTTGCCATGATGGAAATTATGAACTTTTGATGGAAAACATGACTTGTGTATAGATTTAAAGCCATTCTTTATGCACTGCTGCCTTAAATCACCAACAAAAGGCAAAATAGAAACATTTATAATTTATGGATCGCTCTCAGCATAAGAGCTCTCTATGTCAAGAGCCTTGCATGAGACTGTAGAATAACGAGAGTAAAATATTCAGACTGCCTTCACCACCTGTGTTGCATGTCTGCCTCACACATTTGCATAACATTGCGCACGCATTGCATTATACATGATGTTTACATACATGTTACACCAGACGTCAAAGCAGAATACAAACCTCTTTCCAACTGCATGTTGCCGTCGAGCTACACCAGTTCCACGTCGGCTTTTCCCCAAACATCAATCAGTCATTCCTCACCACATGACCAACTTTCCCACAAGGGTTTGTACGACTCTATCCGCACTTTGAGATATCCGCCCACATACAGACAGACAGACAGATGGAAAGGGTGCAACAAAACAGATAGTAAAGCGAAGTTATCTCACCTGTGAAGCCGAGGGGGCATTTGCAGGTGTACTGCGGAGGAGTTGATGGCTGACTTGTTGTAATGCATGTGGCTCCATTCAAACAGCTGTTTGGTTTTATCAGGCAGGCATCGCCTACGAATTGACAAAACTCTCCAATCCATCCTGGGGCACAAACACACTGCAGGAAAACAGCACAATGTTTACGGTGCAGTATACAAGAGTGTGTATTAGAGCTCTACCGCAACACACTGGATTTCAAATTAAACAATGACTACGAGGGTTAAGTTGTTGACTTTCAGTTTTAAGGGAGTGTGGCGGTGTTCACCCTCCCTGTTGGGTGAACAGTGTAGGAAGCCTGCCTGTTTTTACCTTTGGGCAGCATGAATAAAGATTGAAATGATTTGCACACCGTTTATCTGTAAACACCCTCAAATAAAGAGGGTTCACTTTATTTGACAAAAAGTCCAATTTATTTCGGTGTTTTGTCTTAATTTGCTCGGATTGTGATATATTTCCCACTGAGATTTCTACCTCAATATGATGGAGGTGGGAGGAATTTGTGGCACTCACAGCATTGAAACATGATTTTAAATAAAGTCAGCATTAGTCTTATTTCTCAAAAGAGTCCTACCGTTGTTGTGGATAGAGTTATCTAGATTAGGGACTATTTCTTCAGTAGACAGTTTAAATGGAAACTGTTGACAATTAAGTTTTTGGATTAGCCTGAGTAACCAGTCAATGGGCCTCATGCAGGAAGCCATATGTACAAAATTAAGAGGATATTTGTTCATATATCCACGATTTGTTCTTATTTTGTTTGTACCCATTGATTTCTGGGATTCACCAATGTTTTCATATTTTTGCTCTTCTCTAAGGTAAGAGAACATCTTACGAGTGGTCGAGAGACCAGGATAAGAAAAAAAACATCTTTTACAGTCCACAAATTGTTTGTCCAACCTAAGGAAACATATATTTTAAATTTCAGGAGGATAAAAAATACATGAATATTTTAAACAAATTTACATTATTATATGTTATCAGAGTAATTATAATGATTAATTTATTAAATTTGTGAGCTAAATAAATATAATTAACTATTAATGACAATTAAGACTATAAATACCCTTCGATGATATTGCGTGCGTTCAGTTCTGAATGGCACATATTACTACCTATCTATCCATCTATCTGCTTCTTACATCATTTTTTTGCTGGTATCTCTCCAGTTCTTGGGCATGTTCCTGATATAGTGTTTAGGAGGCGTTACCTATGCCAATACCAGCCCTCATATAGTGTTTAGGGGGCGTTGCCTATGCTAATACCTGTCCTTATATAGTGTTTAGGGGGTGTTGCCTATGCCAATACCAGCCCTCATATAGTGTTTAGGGGGCGTTGCCTATGCTAATACCTGTCCTTATATAGTGTTTAGGGGGCGTTGCCAATGCTAATACCTGTCCTTATATAGTGTTTAGGGGGCGTTGCCAATGTTGCCTATGCTAATAATAATAAAAAATCAGCCACACATCTCCAATTTATGATCTAGTGGGTTTCATCATTCAGCACACCTCGGTAAGAGCGCGTTTGATGCATCTGGAGTTGATTTCCCTTATTTTTTCTCTCAACAGAAAATAGAGAGAAAATATAAGAGAAATTGAAGAGAAAGTTGCTGCATGAGGCCGACTGTTTCTGGAAATTAAAGTTGCTGCTGATTTTTAAAAAAAAATGTAATATCTAAATGCTGAGATCACCACTAATGAAATCACATTGTGGTGAAGACAAGGTAACATGAGACATATCAGCATGGCTTAATACTACAGTGCTTCGGGTAAAGTAAGTGAGAAGACGTTTTATTTATTTGTGTAACCTCAGTCATGTTTTCAATTCAATGTCCTAGAGTACAGAACCAAAGAAAAACAGTCCAATTATTGTCCATAAGTTCTGCTCTGTATATATCCACCAATAAAATCAGTTTTATGGGACCTCTAGTTTTGTTCTGTCAGTTAAGAGCATCTCCATGACAGAAGGAATAAATGAGCAGGCTACCTTTAATGAACTACCCAATGTTTGTTTTTTTCATACTCAAAGGAAAACCACATCAAAAAATATCAATAAAAATAAAAACATAAAAAGAAATGGTCCATTTGCAGTGAATGTTGGATTATGTCTGTACCCTGTTGAAGGAGCATCTAAAAGTGGATTTTAGATTAAGAACACTCTCAGTGGCCTAATGGAACAAGACTGATGGAGAATAATTAGGAGCTATGGGGCATTACGGAGCAGTCTCAGGTGTTGTTAAAAAAAAAAATACAGACGTTGGAGGAGACTGAGCAAGAGAGGCAAATTAGACCAGAGCCAGTCTGTCAGAGCAATGTGTCCACATACTCACAATGATCAATGGCTTAGAATTAGATTACTGCTGTCTGTAGACATATTCTATCAGTGTCCTTTCTGTTATTCTCTTTGTTTTTTTAGTTCAACTAATGATGGTTTTCTTATGCATAAAGCCTATTTTAGGCGTTCAATAGACCACATCTGTTTGAAAACTTGGGTTTAAAGTTTGATGTATTCAAAGACAAAAAAATTTCAGAAGCATTTGGCAGTAAAATCGATCCAATTTAAGGTTTATCATCATTAAAAGAAATTGTTTAGTGTTTGAAAACTATTACATGTTGAAATGTAATACACATAAATCATGATGAAACACAAGATTTATGAAATGTATCACACATCTGCTTGTGAGTGTGTTTACTTCATGTTCATACTCTAAATAAGGTGCAGCATGAGCCATCTTTCGGGGGCTTTGGAGTATTTCATTAGGACTGAAACATTGAATTACTTACCTGATGTCCGCCAATTACACTCAAGCACAATCCCTCATTCAGGCAGTTGATATTGAGCAGCCTGCAGTAGTCAATTATTTCTTCACATTTCTTCCCGGAAAACCCTCTCAGACATCTGTTAAGAGGAGGTCAGTGTCATCAGAATCAATTCACCCAAAGCCTTGAGCGCTAACAAGCCATATATTTTTCATTTTCTTTTACAAGATACATGGGGTTGTAATTTTGTTTTCTGCACCACCTGTTTGTTGACGTGGGTGAGATAGTGTCTGCAGATTATTCTTCTAGTTTTTATAACCTGGATATCCGAATGGGTGGAGTTAGCATATCAGGACAAATTAAGGTCCATTATAAATCACAGATTATACTTTCCTACACTATAAAAACCCCACTGCTCATTGCACTGATTGTACTGTCTGATATGGCAAACATACCCTTCACTTCCTTTGTAATTTCCATATACTGTGTGTTTGATTAAGATTTCATTTAATCTAAGAGTATAAGAGCTGTCATAATGAGAAAAAAAATAATTGTCACATTAATAATATGGAGTTTTGTGTGTTGAGTACTTAAAACTTATCAGTCTTGTTATCTGGTACAGTATAATGACTGGATTTAAAAAGACATCAGCTGTAAGGTACTGGAGAGTTGAGACCTTGAAAGCAGAGCCTAATAAAGACAAATTTCCTTTTCTCATCAATGCAGTAGACGTTGTCATATAAATCCAAATAGTGAGTCACTAAAAACATTTCTGTCTTGTCAGTTAGAAAGGTGTTTTACATGGGCGTCACATTTCAAGGTGTTTCTGTGACTGTACAACTTCAGTTTGAATAAAACATGTTTAGATATGGACAAAGACCAGCAGAACAAGCAGTAGCAGTAGTTTTAGTCTGTGTTAGAAACAGGTTTCAGAGATGATAAGTATCTAGAGAGCATCAAAGGCAGACTAATGTAGTGGAAGTTTGTATCCTCTGAGAAGCAAACTGTTGTAACATTAAATGGAAAATCTGGTTGCCTTTCACTTTTACTGGTTTAAAGTGGAGCCAATACAATACAGGACACTTTGTTGAAAACTATATTTTTTTTCAACACAATCTGAATAAGAATTAACCAATGTCTTCATTTATATGCCAGAGGTATTTCAACAATTTGAAAGCTAGCGTAGAAAAGGTTATTAAACACACAAGTTACTGTTAAGGTCCATGAACACCAACCAACCATAATGCATGGAAACATACTCAATACTTTTACAACCACCATGATGTTAAAGGTACAGTGTGTAGGATTTGGCAACATTTAGTGGTGTGGTTGCAGATTGCAACCAACCGAGTGCAAAACTGTGGTAACGCCGTTCGCCTGGCTCAGAGGCCATCCTCACCATAACACTACTTTCACAAGGTGGTCGGAGAACTACGGTGGCCTTCAGCTAACGTAAAAACATGAAATGCTCTCACTATAGCCAGTGTTTGGTTTGTTTGTTCTGTGTAGAAACATGGTGGACCAACATGACGGACTCTGTGAAGAGGACCCGCTCCCTATGAAGATATGAAGGGCTCATTCTAAGCTAAGGAAAACACAATGATTCTTAGTTTCAGGTGATTATACACTAATGAAAACATAGTTATGAATATTGTATTCCATTTCTGCAAATAGATCCCCTGAAATGTTACAAACTGTTCCTTTAAAAGATGGAGGTGGCATTATATTTTTCAAAAACCCATGAAAAGACATAAACTAACATTGTGTTAGTCCATTTTTTAATAATTTCCAACATCCCAACAATGTCTGCAACACTTTGCCCCAAACCCATTCATGTCTACTAAAGACATAAATGTTTTCTTTAAAAAAGTGAATAGTTTCATTTTTTTAAGTCACATAATTTCCTAAAACAGCTGGGCACTGTAGTTTTTAGCAAATGTTACTTAAACAGCAGTAAATCGTGCATTTTTGTAGGGGACTATTTTCAGCTGCGGATTAGTACACACTTGGGGTGCATTACAGTATTTACAGCTCCAGGACAGTGTATGCAGGATTGATTTAAATTACAGTTTCCTTGCCATCCAGTAGAACAGTGTGACTCACTGATGTTTATAATAGTCTTTTTCTTAAATAGTTTTTGGATAATAACGGAGGTCTACAGCACAGAGGATTAAGCTACTCCAGGCTATACAGAAAATACTTGTAGCTAGGATCAATTCATTGTTGGTTTTGGTCTTTACATGGGATTAATTGACAATAATAGAAATGTAGAATAAAGCCAACAGTGGAGCTTGAGGTCTGCCAGACAGGTATGTATTAGTTCTCGAGCTTTTAAGCTGGAAAAATAATAAGACTCTGCAGTCATCTAGAGAGGGGACTGTGAGAGTGGCCCCTATTAGAGCCCTGTATGTGTTTTACCTGCAGACATAATCATTTCCCCTGGACACACAGGTGGCATTGTTGAGACACGGTGATGGGCTGCACAGGTTCTGCTGCCTCCTGCATGCTGGGACCACATTACCATCTGCACAGACACATTCAGAGGCCTGCATACAGAGGCAAAACAAACCAGGTCATCAGGCGGCTTGGGAAAACAGGGTTATATTACATAAAAAGGTACAAAAGATCACTAACTGTAGGACCGTTATCAATGAAAGAGTGATTCGTTGTAATGAGAAAACTGACTTGATTGACTCACATTATTATTTGTTACTGATGTCTACAGTTATATTGAATGGAATGTAAGTAGGCAAGTAAATAATGGCTTTTATATATGTTTTAATATGCGTTTTAGACACCGCAAGAGGCTAATAAATGCTAATGGTGTTGTAATTCAAAGTTAAAGAGATTTGAATTTCACATTAAGCTTTCTAGAAAAATATCTACGTCAAGCTGCAGCAATATCAGGCATTATTTTGATAAATGTCCCTTTTAGTCGGCTCTGCTCTGGTATTTTTAAGGTGGGCTGTGAAAATGCTCAGCGCACTTGGCAAACTGTAATGAACAAAACAAAGGTCAGGGAAAGACAATTAGACCATTACAGTATTTTCCCCTGTGTATCCTCGAGAACATTAGAAATACTACTGCCTTTGCGAAATGTATGACCGCGATGGCATTTCCAGCGGAAGGTGAAAATTGCAGCAGGCGTCTAATTACGAAAAGTTTTTGCTGAGAGCCATTTCAAACTGGCACTTAAACATGCGCTGGGTCATTCAATCAAATTGCTAGAGGAAGCAAACACTCTTTCCCTTCGCTCGTCTTCAGGAGGAAATATTAATTGCTGTTGCAGCCCTCAGAATGAAGCCATTTGATCTTGTTTCAAGACACTATATTCATTTTCATTTCTTGTTTAGCGCCCACTGAGATAAAGCAAATAAGGGAAATTAAATCCTCACATGCCCCCCTGAAGCGCAGATTCGTTCTTCCTGACATGAGTGTGACATGCAAACTCGGGAGTCGCAGTAGACGCCCCCGAATCCTCCTGGACAATTACAAATAAATCCTCCGGGGCTCTCCTCACATACGCCGCCACTTCTGCATGGGTTTGGATCACAGGGGGCTTTCCTCTTCTCACAAGGTGGGCCTGCAAAATAGACAACACAAAATGACAGCACTTTGATTCAGACTGTGGGGATTGTGTTTACGTCTAGAAACTATATAAAGTCTGTCAACTGGTGTTCTTTGCCCAGCAGACGTTTACACATCCCTTTAAACCCCAGGTGGTGATCAGGGATGGTAACATGAGACAGGTAGGAAATAGCTTCAAAGCAATTTGACCAAGTTTATGCCTGAGAAGACATGACTGACATGACTTATGATCCATGGAGGAAGGGATGACTGACTATCAATAATTACACAGGATGGAGGCATGTGCACGACCACTAATTTAACTGTGACAGGCACAATTAAACTAAAGGCAGGATCAACTGTAAACAGCGTCATTGCTGTCAGAATCCTATGGCGGCCTCTGATTGATGATATACTGTTAGAGCCTAATTACCCATTTCAGAAACCGTCCCACCGAAGCCAACAAGTCCTACCAACTGGAAAATAAGCTAAATCAGCAACATGTCATCCAGCACATGGAAACTATGGGCCTCATTCAGCAACCGTTGTTAAGAAGACATTTCTACTAAAAACCCACTAACTCATGATGATTCTGGCATTCACCAACGTCGTCTTATTTGGGATTTGTTCGTAGGTAAGAACAGAATCTATACGCACCTTCAAGAGAACTCGTACGCACATTTGAGTGCTGACATGTTTATGCAAAGTAACTGGTTACTGTGTTTTCTTCATTTCTACAGTTGTATAACATAGGATTCAAATTACAATCATATTTTCATCATTTTTAATATTTTATTAATTATTTTCAATATTTTACAAAGTATTATGGTCTTTTAAAATAAACACTAAAATAGCACTTCAACGCCGAACAAGTAATATCATCCAATGCATCTTTTTCTATGTTGTTTTATATCCATTACTGAAGCTACTAAATATGATCGCTCGTTTGGTGTTCACTTCCTGCAGAAGTACCTCCACTTCAGAACTATTGAAAAACCTTGTTTTATGTTTGGAGTAGTAGTAGTAGTAGTAAGTTATGTCAGTCCATATTGTCAACTTTCCAAAAGGAATGCACATGAAAATAAAGAAATAACAATAAGGCATTAAATTAAAGGCAAATCAAAAAATACTGTCCAAAAAGGTGTAGGCCTGAACACTTTCACTACTTGGTTTACAGAAACAAAATCAAAGTTCCACTTGTTTCATACAAAATACCTCAGTTTTATATTTGTTTACCACCTTATTTTTTAGGGTTTTTTTTAATATGCAAAGTGAACTACACATTGTTAATTTCTTGTTTAAATGTACTTATTCCTCTAAATTCATACCAGCTCTCTCTAATTTCTAGCAATCTCTGAATACAGTCAGGAAGCAGATTATTTTTGTGCTTTGTAAATTATCTCTGCAGTTTTAAGATCAACTAAATCACAAATTTTTAAGTATGTAAGTTAAAAAATAGTGCACTGGTTGGTTTGTAATAATCCGATCAATTTACGATCCTTATAGCTCTCTTCCACTGTAGCATAAAAATGTGATTAGTGTTAGTTTTGTAGGTGTTTCCCCAAACCTCTACACAGTAATGTATGGAACTACATATGAGATAATACATTATATATAGTGAGTTCTGATTTGAATTACAGTATATATACAGTATAGTTTTAGATAATATCGCAATGGTTTTAGACAATTGTATTTTTACATTATTTATTGGTGGTTTCCAACATAAATTTATGATCAATTATCACTCCCAGAAAGTAATTTCCATACACTTTCTATTTCAACAACATTTAACATAATTTTTACTCGATTATTGATTTGCTGATAACCAAATATGATACACTTTCGTCCGGTGTTCCACTCTCTTTACACTCTCGTTTGGCCATTATTGACTTAATTCTCTCTTTTCAAGCTCTTTGTGTGCACACGGCCCTGCAGTCTTATGCCCTTTCATGGGGATTGGCATGGCGTTACCTATGTTAATTAGGATCAAATGGCACACGCCTTCAACTCAGGAGGACAATGGGAGTCATCGTTAAAAAAACACAGGTACAAACAATTCTGAGGTTTAAGAACACATTGTGAATCTGACGTAAACTTTTCTTAGGACCTTAAGAACACATTTAAGAATAAACTTAGGAAGATATTGGTGAATGAGGCCAAATGTTTACATCAAGATACGGAAAAGACTAACTAGGCACACTAGAGTTGCCTCTAAGCTCTTTAGTTTCTTGGTGCTGTACAGAATTGTTGTACCAGACTAGTTGTTATTATTAGAGAAGCTAGGCGCCATTACATTTTTACTCACTTCACTTCAGGGAAACCAAACTCGTAGTGAAGAGCGTGACCAATGTTCTGAACAGCTAGCGATATAAATCATTAGGTTTGGTTCACCTAAAAATACATGGTTTTCTCTGAAAGCTATAAACAGAGAGTTGAGTTTGTGCCCTTGTGTTTTTCCTGCATAGTGCTTGTGGTGGAAAATTGCCTCCATCTCAGGGTACTGGAGTTGTGTTTCATGCTGTGAGGCGTGTGTATTAAAGTTTGAGCTTGTGCAACACAGAGGGGTCAGTCTGCGGCTGCCATCCCGTGAAGTCGAGTTTACTGCAGCATTCATACAAATGAGCATTTGGGTCAGGACCACATGTTGTTTGATCGTACTGTAAACTCTGAAAACACAACTTGCAATATAATACAAATAATGTGCGGTTACAACCTGTGTCAGTAATCTGTGTTTGTGTTTTTTAGGGAAAACAGTTTGCTATTAAATGCTATTATTTTGGTCAATTTGCATTATATTTATTTGATCTCATTTAATTTACGTCAATTTACCTATTTTAACTGATTTTGTTATAATTTTTAATTGTTTTCATTTATGTTTTTATGTGTTCTTATGTTGTTCTAATACATTTCTTCACCTTCTCTGTGCCTAAAAGTTGCTACAAACAAACTTGCCTGCATCGTGAGTTTATTGCATCATATCGTATCATGTCTCAAGATGTGCAACAGACTAGGTCCTCCCAAAGTGGGTAGTTATATTCATTATTAATTATTACTGTATTATTCAATATTTTTGTGCTTGCAATACAGAACGCAGAACATTCAATCGCTTCATTAAAATGCCTAAAAGTTACACATGACAAAATGGTGCAGCCATAATTATTGCTACTTCCACCACATTATTATTATTTCTAGAATAATTTACCACTTTTGTAGCATTACTGTACTGTAATATGCAACACTTTGGTATGTAGCGATCACTAAAAACAGTGATTGTCAAAGTGGGGTCCGTGGCACTCTGTCAAGGGGTATGCGATATAATTTGCTATAAATTTTAAAATTGTGCTGTATCATTAAAAAGTGCATATCTACAGATAAGGACCATTTACGCCAATAAAACAAGCATATTGTGTCCAATACTACCACCCACATTAGCTTTGGGCCAATAGAAACTCTGTTAAGAGTGTGACACACAACAATAAGTTTATTATTTTTAAGTTGAAGCACTTACTGAAAGTCATCTTTACACTGATATTTATACATATCTGGATTTATTAGGACTATGCCAGTCTTGCTACTGTTCATTTTATGAATGCTTTTAAGATCAATTACTCAAAAAGTATGTTTTCAAGCTGAGTCCAAATGCAATTTCAACAAAATGACTCTGTTTAAAAGGGTATATAAATATTAACATGACTCAAATGTGTTTCTGTTTATCACTATGACACAGATCTGAAGTATATAGGTTGAAAAGTTCTAGAATACAAATAGCTCAGACGGCATCTAAGAGTACAACTGGTAGTACGCATTATGCTTAATTGGTGTCACGATTATGAGCTGGTCCTTGGAACATTTTCTCCCCTGTAAGGGATCCCTGGCCCCAAAAAGTTTTGGAGCCCTTGATTTAAAATATGGACTGAGATAATGACTCCCTTTGCACGGACAGATAACACAAGAGTTCTCAACTTGGAAAGATATTTTGATTCCGTAAACTAAAAAAAGAAGTCGATACCTCTGTAACGAGAAGAGTAATAAAAGGAGAGTCGTCATAATGATGTAGAAATGATTTTCATGGTGGATTTGGACTGAACTGTAAACTAAGTAGAGCTGCAGCCTGTTTCATAAGCATCTTCCAAGATAAAGTACTTCAGAACTAAGCCCTAGCCAGTAGTTTTGTAAATACTGCAGGACCACAACATTTTCACCAGCAGCAGCAGCAGCAGCAGCAGCAGCAGCAGCAGCAGCATAGCCAGTGACACCGTATGCAAAGGATAAAATTAGACTGAATTCCCTGCAGGTTCAAGGTGAATAAAATTTGATGTTATTCCCCAGTGAGGGTTTTCATTTTTGTGTTCTTCACAAGGTGCCTACACATTTATCTTTCCAGTGACTCTTTCTTTGCATATTTTCTTTAATCCCCCTGCTGATACAAGTGCTCATGTCCCCAAGGCTCCTCATAGCCTCCTCTGTGGGCATCAATCTTACTATGTACAACTTCAGGGCTCGCTTCTTCCACAACTCATTTTCCACCAGAAATTGAGTTTTTTTCATAACTGGTCCACTAAAAAGTCACACAAATACAAACTACTATATGTTTAGGGACACTTCAATCCGTCACATATATATTTATGACATAGATAATGGTTGTAGCACTCAAGAGAGAATCTCCTAATATGTGATAAATCTAGTTTGTGTAATGCATGGTTTAATGTAATTCATTATTTATTTACGATCATTTGTATTTACGCTGGCATTAATGTCAACCATTATTGCAGTGATCATGAACTGCAGCAATCTAATAAACATAAAGAAACAACACTGTGTCAGTATCTAATTAAATTGTTTAACAAGGGGTAATGACTGCATATATAATCCAAATTAAACTTTAAAAATATGATATTGCTACCAACAAGATTGCAAAAACAATTAACACCTTACACCAAATGGAAATGGCCCTATAAAGATGGTAATACCTTGCAACAAATACCCGAGAGATGGTGCAAAGGAGAGTCAAATCAAAAGAAAATCTCATTTGAAACGTCCCATGAGTTTGGCTCATTATTCTGTGCGCATAGACTTTGGCCTGTGAGGGCAGCCGGCGCTGGAGCAGCCACTAACTTCCAGTTGATTAATGAGGCAACTGCAGCGGGGAGGTGGAGGAAGCGCGAGCTCCACAGAACTCCCAAGAAGCTGATGGGACAGCAGGACACCATGACTATGCGAAAGCACCCAGCGGAGTCTGCTTACTTGAGAAAGCAGCGGCAATTAAAGCAAATTAGATAAAAGCTGCAAAGGCAGAGGGTGCATGCAAGTCACCAATTTGTTTCTGATGTGAATTATATGAATTATCCAGTTAACATCAGACAAGGGCGGACATTTGTTTTTCACAATGCCACCTGTTTTGTTTGGTTTTATTGGAATGTCCTGTTATATCAGTTATTTATTGCAAATGTCATTTTCTCTTTCTCAGCTGTATGCTCGGTGATCATTGACAGCTTGTCTTAAAGGTACAGTGTTTAGGATTCGGCGGCATCTAGCGGTGTGGTTGCAGATTGCAACAAACTGAGTAACCCTTTCGCTCACTCCTCCCTTTCCAAGACCGCAAGCCGCCGAGTGCAAAACCGCGGTAACGGCGTTCGCCTCACTCAGAGACCATCTTTACTATGATAACACTACTTTAGGAACAACGGAAGTCAGACGGCGGCTACCGGTACCATGGTTTTACGTTACCGCAGTTTCACAAATGTGTCAGAGAACTATGGTGGCCTTCAGGTAATGTAAAAATGTGAAAGCCTCTTTAAATAAAGTGTTTGATTTTCTTTCCTTCTGGGCTACTGTAGAAACATGGCGGAGCAACATGACGGACTCCAAGATGACAAAGGCCCAATTCAAATCCTGCCCCTACACCCTCTCCCTACCTACTTCCACTCCGTTCGCTTGGAGGGTCCGCCATATTAAGTGCCATCCCAAAACTATTCGCGGGGACTGGAAGTGGGTTATGAAACCTTCCAACAGCGAGCCTGCATCCATGCCGATTTAACCAGCAGCCCTTACTGATGACGTGCAACGCTGTTTTGTGTTCGTCATGGAACACGCTCACCTTTCAGTTCCATGCGACTACCCGTATAAACATGTAATCTGCTCAAACTGATAGACATTTAATCTATTCTACTTTATTGTCATACAGATATCAACAACTTAATGTAAATAGATTGTATTTAGGATCAAATATACCCTTGACCAGTCTAGAAAAACAGTAAACATGTTCATTAGATTGTAAATTGTTGTATATATATCTATATATAAATACACATACATACATACATACATATATACACAACATATATTTCTTATTTTTACTCCTATCAGGAGCAATAACCCCATAATTTATTATATCTTCAACTGTACAATACTGACTTATATACTGACTGCTATAATTTGGTGCAATAATTCAGCTGTGCAATAATCTCGTTTACACTGGCATTAACACTGCATTTATTTATACAGTACATTTAAAATAATATTCTTGTTTTACTCTATTCTTGCATTTTATAAATGCATGCATTTATATTATTTGCATATATCCTATTTTTCAGCATTATTATTTGCACTTTTGTTATATATATTTCTTATTTATATTTTCTTATGATTTCTATATATATATATATATATATTGGACTGAAAGCAACTACCGAGCGCAAGTAAAACGTCCGCCTAAAAAGTGCTCTACAAAAGTAAACAATTATTTCTATTCTATTGTCATATTCTACCGAAATGGCCTTTGTTGAACAATAAGATATCATAAATATGGTCTCTTTGCTTCTATACTCATTGATGAAGAGGACCCGCTCTCTATGTAGATATGAAGTGCTCATTCTAAGCTAATGAAAACAAAGGATGAAGGGGTTTACCAAGGGAAAATGTAAAATTGCAGAGACATAAATGAGGGGAAAATAATCTCAGAGGTCATGTAAAATTACTTTGACAATCAATCTGGTAATTCAATGTTGCCTTGATAATCAAACATAAACACTTTGTGGAATATAAGACCTTCTCTTTATGATTATAAACATCCAGCATTCAATTCAGTATACATTTGGCATGCACTACAAGAGGATGAAGGTAAAGCGTTATTGTTCCCTTTCAAAGATTCTGAGAATCATCTTGTAATCTTTAAATGTTAAATACGTTCAGACTCTGAAATATCCTACCCTTCACCCCCTGTACTGTACTTTCTTCTTCTATACTGTATATGACTTAAAGAACGGATGCCAGACAGCATTGGCAGTAACCTTGAAACCACTTCTCCAAAAATAATAAGCTGAAAGCATGGGCCGGACTCGAAAGAGGCGAAGCTATGACACTTCAAGAATGCTGCCAGGACAAACTGTGCTCCAAACAAAACAATGAATCAATGTGAAGAGCCACCTGCAGTTTTTACTCCAGAAAGTTCAATGCAGGCTTGTTTTTACAGCAGACACTGATATCCAGGGCAACCGGAGGAGGATCCAAAGTCTTGTAACCCACTTGTGTGTGATACCCATTAACCTAACTGTACGTTACTGGAGCAAATGAGGCTCATTACCTAAATCATGGGTGAAGCGATAATGTCTCATAAACAAGCTCACCAGATCATGAGTGCCACCCAGCGAGCCTCCAGCAACTTGTCTACTTCACATGGCGAGGAACACAATTTGGCTGCTAATGACAAATACGTTACAATTGTGTCTGATTCCCGTTTGTGAATTATTTATGGGGCAAGGCATTAGCATATATAGACTCGACTTGGCTAAAGCTGAACAGATCACCAAAACCGTGAGCACGGCACACAGTGACAATACGTCGGACTCAATGATCAACGATCCAATATCATCGAAGCAAAATTAAAACATCGATATAAATCATCTTTAAGACACGCCTTTATTTTGAAATTCCTATGGAATGTCTGTGTCACCTTTTCCATCCAAGCACACCTCCTTCCTAAACATTCAAACGGTGTTTAAACATGAGAAATGTGGCACTTTAGAGGTCTATTTTAATTATTTTTATTGAATAGAATAAATTGGTTTTCATATAAATGTCTTGAAGAACCCATTTATAAAATTCTCAAATCATATTTTGGTGTTTTGGTTTTTTTTTAATAATTTTTTTGATTATAATATTGTATCGTGATAAAACTTGTGATTTACACCCCTAGTGATTTATACAGAATTTAGCAGCAATGAGAAAGAATAGAAATCTAATGTTGAACACTACCATACTTTCGATTTTTCTTAGACCAGGCTACATTAAACAATGAAACATTAAAAAAATCAGAATGTTGTGTTTCAGCCATACAGCACTTTTTTTCTAGCAGGCTCACAGGCATTGACCGGTATCAAAGTTCTGATTTAATACGCTCAGCAGAAACAATACACAATAAATTACATTTTAATTGATTGCTGTAAACCTTTGTTTTATCAACTGTGACACGCTCAGTTAGCCAGCAGTTTAGCACCGGCGTTTTACAACCGCATGTCACCGGTCGTAACACGAGGTGAGGTATTTGATTTGAAGTGGCCGCTTCATATATTATGATGACAAATATAACACCAAGTGGGATTTAAAGCCCACGAGGAAATGCTGATGATGTAAAGATAATACTGCTTTTGTAGTTTTCAGCTTTGACCTTTTCCAGAGATAGTTGCCCCTTTGAGGCAAATGACATGGCTGTGCATGTGGAACTGGGATGCAGCAAAAATCTCTTCCACTCCCTTTTGTAAACAGCATCATGAAAATCTGGTGAGGGATCAAAGCTGTACGATTGCATTCAAATATTATGCTTTCATTGTGGAAGTCCCAGACGATCCATCTATATTATACAAACAAACCAGCTGAATACAAGCTGCTTACCAGAGAGTCCTGTGTCACAGATGCATCTGAAGGAAGTGGGCAAACCTTGAACGCACGTCCCATTTTCACAAATTCTTTCACAGTTTTCTTTTCCGACGACTTCGGAACAGTTGACGCCTAAAACAAACGGCAGGTCAGTAACAAAGAAACACACGGAGATAAAACGATATGCCTGGGTTATGAAGTTCATGGGCAATGCACAAAAGCTATAGCTGGTGTTATTTATTAGACTTTTCTAATTGAAAAACTAGGAATGAAACATGTGCTGTATTGCAGAGAGAGTGCACGTTGGCAGCAAAGAGATTAAGAAAGAGGTCATTAGGAATGCAAGCTGTTTTAATATTAATTCTGTTTGCGTTAGATGCGCGTGTTTGGGTTCATGCTGAATGACATTAACTTGATGTGTCCAATAAATATATAATTAAGAAGGCGGCTTGCATTGAAGTTATTTTTATATTATTTTAGTTACTCTCGACTAATTTGAGAGTAAAATTCTGTCAAATGCATCAACCAGATTACACGAAAACAAATGGTGGGTTTCTCCAGGGAGTTCTTTCATGCAGACATACCGGCATATCAAAAAAATATTTGATTTAAAGAGGACCTTTTATGCTTTTTCCCCCTTTCTTTTAGTGTGTTATATAGTTTTTTTTGTGCATGTAAAAGGTCTGCAAAGTTACAAAGCCCAAAGTCTAGGGCAATGGAGTTACTCTCCCCCAAAGAAACACTGCTCCTGAACTGCCTGAAACACCTTGTTGAAGTCTTGTTTTTTTTCCGTAACGTGGTGATGTCATCAAGTAATACATTTGCATAATACCTAACTAGTGGCTAGTATGGCACGCCCTCAAATAAAGCTAGTTAAAGCGGAGCTGGAGGAGAGTCCGAAGGTTTGGTTCTGTTGACCAATCATAACAGAGTGGGCCAGCTGACCAATCAGAGCAGACTGGGCTTTTTGGGCTCAAACAGAGCGTTTCAGAGAGAAGGTGAAAAGAGGTGCTGCAGCACAGCTGGTATGAGAAAAATAAAGTTTTTTTTTATGATTAAAGCATGTTTCAAGTAGAAACCCAACATACAACAATGAACCTAAAAATAAGCATAATAGGTCCTCTTTAAAGCAATTTCATCGCACAAAAGAGGTAAAACTAGGGATGCACCGATCCAACTTTTTCAGTCCCGGTACCGATAGCGATACCTGGGCTTTGGGTATCGGCCAATACCGAGTACCTAGCCGATACCAGTGTTTAAATAATAAGCTGTATGCCTCACTGTGTGGAAGTGACTGGGATCAATCTTTTATGTTAAAGCAACATCAGGCTTGACTTAAACATTGCTTTCCTAACCGTGTAAAAAAAAATTTGGCCAATAAATACATAGATATATAGATTGATTTAATTGTTATTTATTATTAAAATTATAAATCGTACACCAGCAACTTGGTAAAACAACTTCAAAATAAACCATTTTAATGCAGCAACAAATTGGTCAAAACTTAAACAGGAATTAAAATTACAGTATATAATGTATATAGTATACAAACATAAAATTGAATTTAATAGATCGTCCCCATTGTCACCGATATCCGATGTAGCTATTTGAGTCGGTATCAGCCCGATCCAGTATTAGTGCATCCCTAAGTAAAAATCAATGAAGTGTAGTGAATTTTTAGATTTTCTTTTAGATTTCAAAGAAGTTAAGAGAGCTCAACAATTGGGATCGGTGGGTTTTTGTTGTCCTTACCTGTAAAATGTGGAGGACACAGACATTTATATGTTCTGTGGTTTGGATCTGTGGATCCATTGCTCAAACAGACTCCTTTGTTTTCACAAGGGTTATCCAAACAAGCATCAGACTTTTCACAAAACCTCCCGGAGTAGTGGTGGTGGCATCGACAGTGGTATGCACCTTCCCAGAGGCCTGTTTGACAAACACCGCTCCCTGAACAAAGTCGAAGCAGAGGAGAACGCTGACAAAGTTGCGTTTTAACAGACACATTCAGCCGTAAGCCAAGCTTGCACAGCTGCGCGTCTCCCTCATGCAGCGCGATGAAGTAATGGTGACCCGGGACGAGCCACTTGGCCTCGACTTGCTCACTTCCATTTATATTGTGGGGGAAAAGAAACTGGTCTTTTATCTGTCCACTTGTAGAACAGCCCTCAAAGCTGTCTTTTGACACATTGAGGAGTCTGATGCCGTATGACTTCAGTGTTTCATCAGCGGACATTAGCAGCTTGTCTCCATGTTGTAGCTGAAGTGGGCATATCTGTGGGAAGTTGACAGGGTGCCCAGCTGACTCCGCTCCTTCTTGAGAATCCCAACACTCAGAAACGCTCCTACAGATGTTTCCTATGAGTGTCCAATTCATTTGGATTGCATGTTGTTTAGGGTGCCATTGGAGTGAAGCTTTTCTGTTGCAAACCGTTTGGCAGTGGATCATGTGGACAGCCACAAAGACGGCAATCAAGTAAAACAACGATGCTCCCATGTTTCCTCTCTCTTATTGTTTAATAAAATCAATCTGAGACTTTTAAACTCGACTTGTCTCATCTGGAGAATAGATGATGAATGGGTTGTATTCATGAGACGCTGTTCCACGTACTCCAAGAAGTCCACATGAAGAGTAGTAACCTGAGGAAAACAAAGATTGAGATTAATGATTTGCAAAAGGAAGTTGAGTTCAACAAAACCTATAATGTTTTTATAATATTTTGTTATTTCTACACCTTAAAACTTGATGAACTAGAATTGCCACCTCATAGTTGTATGCCTCCACCAACCAGTCAAGTTGCAGTTTACATGCATGTCTGTGCAAAATTTCATCACTTTTATCCTATTTGTGTGAAATTGTCTTAATTGGCATGTGAATTCTTGAGTTATGGCCAAAAAATAAGCTTTGAGAGGTCACAGTGACCTTGACCTTTGACCATGGACTGTACTGTATATAAGAGGTGGACATAGTCACCGTGACATCACCCATTGGTTTGTGGACTGCCGTTTTGAAGCCTTGAATTCTGCAATTTAGCCGTCATCATCTTGGTTTTAGACTGTCGCTATCTTGGTTTTTTGCAACCAAGTGACACAAGAGGGTGGAGCTTAGTACAACCGAATGATGAATAAGACATTTTTAGGCAACCGAAAAGGTTATAATTAACTTTTATGAACTGAAAAC
This sequence comes from Sebastes fasciatus, assembly GCF_043250625.1. Lineage (NCBI taxonomy): Eukaryota > Metazoa > Chordata > Actinopteri > Perciformes > Sebastidae > Sebastes > Sebastes fasciatus. The sequence goes on along the minus strand of NC_133803.1, from coordinate 17,904,564 downwards.
ACACTGTGAAAGGGTTAAAATTCTTAGACAAAAACACGGACAACTCACAGACCAGACAACGCCGTGGTAGCGACCTCTCAATCACAAGGTAACCACGCCATTAAGCATACCCTGCTTTATGGTCTATTTGACTCTAAATGGGACCATAATTTACTAAATGAACATCATGCTGCATTGAAGACGACTTTAAACTAGCGATTAAGACCATAAACTCATGTTTACAATGTTTACTGAGGTAATAAATCAAGTGAGAAGTAGGGTCATTTTCTCATAGACTTCTATACAATCAGACTTCTTTTAGCAACCAGAGGAGTCGCCCCCTGCTGGCTTTTAGAAAGAATGCAAGTTTAAGGCACTTCACCATTGGCTTTACTTCTCAGACCCGGCGGTAGTCCACTGCCTTTGACCACCAAAATCGAATCAGTTCATCCTTCAGTCCAAGTTAACATTTGTGCCAAATTTGAAGAAACTCCATCAAGAGCGTTCATGAGAATAAGACGGACTGACAGACAACCCTAAAACATAATGCCTCAGCCATGGAGGCATAAAGACCACAACCACACGGCTATCATGAACACTTTGTTTCATTGTAACAAACAGACTTGTGGCTTCAGCGAGTCACAGCAGCCTCGGCCTCCCCGAGGTTTTATACAGAGAGTGACAATGTCAGATAAAATATTCTCTCTTCCCTGCCGGTGCCTGATACCTCAATGTCACGCAGGCAGATGAGTTAAAGCAGACAGCATTGTCTTTTTCCCTCAGGCCCTTTTCATCCGCGCGCAGGAGATAAAACAACAAAGTCGAGAAGCCTCCCTGCAAGAGAAAAACTCTGCTCCTTGATCAGCTCACAAGGGCTGATATGAATAACTGCATGGTGATAAGTAATAAAACGCTGAATATGGAACAACAATATCAATAAAAGGGGGAGTGATAAAGTGAATGAGATTGCGAGTATTATCATGAGGGCTGTGTGGGCACCCAGAAGACCTCATTTACATGAGATGAGGTTGGCTATTGTGTTCCACTGAACAAATCGGAAAGGAGACACCCGATTTCTGAGGGAAAAAAATATTGAATTCAGATTCAAATAAAGAAGATAAAATGTGTTTGTGCATGTAGTTTCTGCAGGATATTCATTATTAGCAGCATTGGAGGAATCTATTTTTGATTCAACCTTTATTTAAAGCTGCTCTAATCAATATTTTTATATTAACAATGAATCAAATGACTGTCTAATGTGAAAAGATTCCCCCGTAGTTACGAACCTATAGTATACAGAGAATTATCCCTTCAGCTCTACAGGGCAAGGGACACTACCAAAGGGGTCACTACCTTAGTTTTTAGCCTTGCCAGCTTATTTACTTTACTTTTCCTGTAGAAGTTAATCAGAGAAGAAGAACATAACACAAAGTGTACATGAAAAATTAGTAAGACTGTATTAAAAGGGAAAAAGCAGGACAGCTTGTTAATCTATCTACTGTGTTTCTGCTCAATTTTGTGATCCAAATGAAATCAATGCAAACATTATGATTGTGAGATAATAAAAGAGAAAAGCCAACCTCCATAATATGACTTTATAACCTTCATGAGTATTTGATCAAATACAACTTACATTTAAAGGTGCTAAATGAGAGATTGAGCGCATACATTGCCTCTGCACAGCTCTCAACATAGCGACAGCTGAGCCGCCGGCTTGTAGCTAACAGTGCAAAGCGGCGACCAGTGGGTCACGCTCACATGCACAAGCCGGCCCGGCGATGTCAACAAATCACAGAGAAGTTCGGATTACATCACACACAGAGGGAGAGTGATTTCAATCTCTGCTCAGGTAGACATTACTCCTATATATCTTTACATAGACAATAGTAGTTTGCTGCTATATTAATGCTGTGAATATCGTATAGAGCAACAATAAGCTGACTTCAATATAGCTGAATCTGTCATTTCTGTATTAAGGCTCCACATTTCACAGAACTTTCCCTCAGATTCTTTAATGTGTGAGTTTGTTGACTTCCTGCTTCTCTGTTCAAAACTGTCTGTCTGGAGAAATATCGGATAATGAACAGCTCAATGTCACCGCAACAAAAAGACAACAAGCATCATTCTCAAGAATCATTTTCTTCTGAAATGTGTCTTTTGTAACATTTTAAATAGCATCTCAAAAAACATAATCAAACCCACAGCTAGTGTAGAATAATGTGTCTAGACTCATACTGCCTCTAAACATATTCAGTACATAAAATATACAACATTTTCCAGTATTTTTTTTTTTTTAACTCCTTCCCGCTCAGAATAAAAACGCAACCGTACAGTTACTTCATTGATAAACACAAAATCACCCTATTCAGCAAGCTAATCTTAGCATTTAATGTGAGCATTAGGTTGGATCCTACTCTATTATTTCCCCGCCTTGCCAGAGAAACACATCTCTAAATAACTACTAATGATACTCCATGTCTGCTGGATGTGTAAATAAGCAACCATTTTCTAACACGCTCACCTGATCAACTTATACGGGTATATCAAGTGTTCACAGCTTGTTGCGCTGCTGCCAAAAACAAGTACTTCATACTTACAAGCCCAGGATCAACCTGGAGAGCCGCCTTTAGATTTTAAACCAATTTCTAACTCAATGTCCTAGCCAAGGTAGGCAGCAATAACGATGAGTTTGAGACTAACAACATATGAGATCATAACTAAAGATAAAAGTGATACTAAGATCATAAATACAATTGCCAAAAATAATACAAAAGATAACCCAGAAACAATCTAAAGTGGCACTTAAAGACAACCTAAACACAGTTCAAATCAATACAAAATAAATTAAACTAGGGCTGGGCGATATGGCCAAAATATTCACACTATATGTAATTTCATATATCAATAACAATATAAATCAGGATATAGCATGTTTTCTGGTAGTTCAATAAATAAAAAGTCTATATAAAATAACCATATGGTAAAACCTATTTTGTATACACCTGTGTGAATTAAATACTTGACAAATTAAGTTTAATTAACAACTTTAGTGCAAAATGAACATAACAGTTTGAATGAAATTAAAGAGAAAAATGAATACATATTTCCAGCTATACACTGTTTACATGCATGCACACAAATACAGAGTAAATACCTGAGTTTTACCAGATTTTCTGAGAAAGTTGTGTTAGTATGTGCTTATTATTATCAATTTAGACGTAATTGTGTGTATCACAACAAGTCAATATATGATTTAATCATGAAATGAGTCCATTGAAATACAATAAATTATCATATTGAATTATCGCCCAGCCCAATCAAAAAATGGAATAAGACTAACACACGTTATTCTAATACGCCCCAAAACAATGACTGCTAGAACAGTTTCTGCAGCTGTGGGTAGTGCTGTTCTAGCAGTGGTGACTGACATCAGTTGTCTATACAGTAATGTGATTTTGGCAGGAGTTCATGACTGGTACTGCAAATATATATTGGACTTTTATAGCAGCTGCCACAATTCAATAATACACGGCATACTGTACAATAATATATATAATACAACAATGGACTTATTTTCACCTCATCTACCAAACATAACAAGACCTTGGTCGCCTCGACAGCGATCCTGTCTCACCAAGATCTGTGATCCAAAGTTGGAGCAGAGAGACAGCTGGGATAAAAAGAACATCTTATATCACCACGCATGTGACAGCAAACTGGCAACGTCCACAAGCAGCAGGAGGAACGGATCGATGCTCGAGGAAACGCTGTAGCCAGGGGGAAAAATTGCAGGAAATACTGCCATTTTTTTGTCCTCATTTTCCACAGATGTGCAGCAAGGAAGCAACACACATGCAAAGCCTAATGGTTTATATTCTAGTCAATACATTTGATCCCAATACAGATTTTTTACAACAACCTCTAATACAATTTGTCCAGTGCAAAAAAGAGTGAGATATTCAGAGGCTGCTTCGACTCTACACAGCTTGCATGATGAATGCAATAAAGCACATTCATTCTTCTTAATTGTGCAGCAATTCAAATTCATTTAATCTGAATTACATTCAATACTAATTTGCACCATTAGAGCAATCTATACTCTTGGCCTCCACCTAGATAAACAGACCAAAAGATTTTCTGGGATATTAAGACGCCTTAAAGGTATTGATCAGTCAGGATTAAACCGCGGGCCACACTCTGGAGTGGTTCAAGTAATAAGGGCCGCGGGGTCAGAAGCAAGGTCACGTATGTGGGGGGGTTGGCTAAATGCCTCGCACAGCCTCCTGCTTTCATTAGAGCTCAGTTCCACCCACATTTTAGGATGCCAATCACGCAGGTGTGCAGGGGGCAATGGATCAAGGGAGCTGTGTAAATCCTCGCTTGACTGATGACTGAGAGAGACGCCGAGAGGACACAACAAATTATCACATCAAACTGGTGGGCCTACATGTCATACGACAAAAAATAGGCTACAACTAGGGATGTCACAATACCAGAAATTAAGTTGTTGATACCAATACCAGTGGAATTCCACAATTCTCGATACCAATTCTATACCACGGTAAAAAAATAAAGTAAAACAATAAATCTCATGTACTTCAACATACACTCCTTTATTACCGTTTGCATACTGGTTATTGTTATGAGGTTACATAGCTCATAATTCAATCTCTATTATCTATTTTATATTGCTGTGAAAACATATCCGTCAAATAACTGGGTGTTTCTAGGTTCTCGCCAAAAACGACATTTTACAAAATTACATATGAACACATCATGACAACGTTACAATTTACCTGCGCCAACATTCATTTTTACTGAATAGAGCCTGAATGCATCATAATGTAAATCAATGCCACCTCCAATGTTGAAATCTGTAGGATGAGAGCTAGTAAGCTGTAAGTAGCACAGTCCTGCACGGAGCTAACAGCTAACGTTAACTAGCTCTCGTCATGCTGATTTCAACACAGATTGGTTGTTCATAATGTAGCATTATCAGGGAAAAAATAGGGTTGATAGTGAGTTTACTGCATCCCAAACACATTGTCTATCGTCCCCAAGACAACGGGGCACGGTTAGTCTCGAGCTGTGATTGTACCTAGAAGAACGAGTAACGTCACGCTTTCAGAATTTTGGCATCGACTCGGTACTAAAATATCGGTTCTTGTGACATCCCTCGCTACAACTGTTAAAATGCTTGTTCCATTAATTGATTAGGTGATGGGCAGAGAAGTCATCTGCTAAATTTGTTATAATTGATTAATTGTTGAAGTAATTTGTTATTAGCAAAAATGTATTAGTTCAGTGTCTCAAATGTGAATATTTGGTGTTTTCTTAGTCTTCTTATGACAGTAAATTGACTGAATTTCCATTTTGGACTTTTATTTGGACAAAACAAGCAATTGTTATATGTCAACTTGGGTCCTGGGAAGCTGTGGTGGCTACTTTTCACTATCATATGACTTAACAATTCACATAATTATCATGAAAATGATGGGCAGATTAATTAATAATTAGATAATCATTGGTTGCAGCCCTGTAGGCTACATACCATTAAAAAAATAAGCACTAGACGAGCTCTTTCATAACAAAGCCCACAGAATACAGTTTGATCGTAAACTAGGCCACATCTGAAAACATTTGCCAACTTGCCCATCTAATGAGAACAAAAATTGCATTTTCTTTTTTTCTACACAAGTTGCAAAGTTTGGCTCATTAAGCCGTCAGCGCGATGCACAGACGGTGATGAAGATGTTGGCTAGCGAGTGAGGCGCAACCGCTAGTTACAGTATAATGGCACTTATGCAAGAATGAGGACGCACAGGTGTAAGTTGAGGCAAACACTGTCGAGATAAATAGTGCAAGCCTCCTTGTGTATGGTAATTTCTCATTATGATTTCCTTGATTCAGAACTTCTCAGAGCCCGACAGCTGCAGTGACTGAACGTTGTTAGTGTTTTGTGCTGTATTGTGAGTGCACTGTTGTTTGCCTGCTCAGGGAAAAGGGGAGGACTTCTCGGAAAGTTATATTTGTATTGCATGTTAAATAAAGTAGAATAAAAATAGCCTATCAATTCAAGTTGTAAGCCGAAGTCGCTACACTGATGAAAGCTACTGCTTTTCTGTCATATATTCCTCAGGAGCATCAACGAGAAAGAGCCCTTTACAAATCTCTCCACCTCAATGGAGCTGCTGAAATGATTTAATCAGAGGGTGAGAGCAAATATCTCTCCAGTTATCACTACAGATGAGGCAGACAGACTTTATGACTGCCATTATGGAGTCCACGGCCTTTTTTTAATCTCACCAATAATTTGGCAGAGAAAGAACAGCATCTCTCACCAGCATTCCAATTCATTCTAAAAAGCCCAGAGTCCTTTCTTTGTGACAAATAAAACAATCTTTTGGAAAGTTATTTCACCTGAAAAAGCAGTCTCAAAGTAAAAAGAAACACAGGCTTTAAATCAACTGGCACAGAACTCATTTCTCTGTCCACTCACTGTTTAACAGTCTATTTCATTCTGACAACACCGCGGTGATGGATTTGGTAGACGGCGTCCCATTTCAGAGTAGGTTAGAGCAGAAAGAGGTCAACCGCCATCATCATTAAGTGCGCTGGATGGAAAGCAGACGTGTTACTGAACACATTTACAAATCAAATCAGCTCCAAGATTTGCGATGACGGACCAGGAACATTATCATTACTTGATCATGTGAAACATAATAACTCTCCTGCACCTAAGCTTCAAAACCTATAAAAATCTGTTTCGTTTTCAGTGTTCTATCACCAGCAGGATGCCACTTAAACAGCACCGAGCCATTGATGAGAGTGCGGAGCCACTGGAGGACTGATAAGCCAAACACCAGCAGGCTGCTGGCCACAGCCGCTGCCGACTGATCACTGGTGCTCCCTGGGTAGCTATCTGCATCACCGCTAATCAGTTATAACACTGATGAGCACCCGGGCCCCGTAACCCTGAAAACCAACCCCACATCAATTTTCTCACTCTAAATGCCCAGTAATTGAAGCCAATGGAAAAACCAATTTTAACTGAAATTCCAGGATCGTTTTGTGAACCGCTAACATTAATTTACTGGGTAATAGCAAAAAGAAAATGATATCATTCTGAATTATAATAATAATAATAATAATAATATATTAGATTTATATAGCGCTTTTTAGTAATCTCAAAGACGCTTATAATTATATCTCAGGATTGTTACGAGAGCATGGAACGTTACTTTCACCTACACAAATATACATTTTTTTTTGTTCTCCATAACCCCAAGGAGCATTTCAAACTGCAACAGTAGGATGTTTCCAAGACCAATACCTCAAAGAAGTTATAACCATGGGTTAAATTAGGCCAGAGCCAGCAGCAGCACAGCTCCACCAGCGTGACTTCACCTCTATGAATTGCTCATTTTTGTTTGAGGCCATACCTTCATCAGTCACCAGCCCCCCTGTAGTATAGAATGCAGTGTTTCCTGTTTATTTGGTGCTCTGGAGGAGAACCTCAATAAAGCAAGGTTGTGCGTCTTTGTTTGTTTGTAACACTTGTGCAGACCTTCGGGGAATTGCGGTATATACTATTTCAATCACAGAGAGCCTTAAGAGAAAAAAAGGAAATACTGCAGGTCTATGACGCAGCATGCACGGCCACATAATCATTATAAAGTGATAGGTTAGTACTGTATGTGGTACATCTGCAGAACCAGGGAATTGCTTTTTGATTGTATCACTATAGTGGGTAAGACAATGTTTGAATTAAAAAGTTAATTTTTTTATGTTCACCAACACTGAGCAAGCTGCTCCTTGGTGTTAACAGGTGTTGTTGCTTGAGTTGAAACAGTTCAACTCACTTCAATCAGGCAAACAAATCCTCACCATACCCCCTACGCCTTCTACCGGAAAGATCTAGTGCACTTATTCGCAAAAAATTAATCAGCCGTGACAGCGACGCTGGTATTGTTTTCAACTTATGAGTCTCTGTGTGTGTCATCATGGCAAAATGTGTTCCTGGAGACACTTACTGTAGCGGGAACTAGCACAGAAGTGGTTCGGGGTACTTTGTGAGGTGTTTATACAGTATGTCTATAGACAGATTTTGTCACCGCGATAAGAGTCACAACCATGCCAGATGCAGTCACGAAACGTTAAAGATATATAGTTGAGATCAAAATGAAGGTTGGGTTCGAAGATGGGTGCAGAGGTAAGGGGGTAGGAAATACGTCCCTAGCCCGATTTGGCGTCGCGGCTGGTGTGATCCCAATGCAAGATGGTCTCTAGTTAAGATTTGTTTCGCACTTCTTTTGCTCTGATATGAGCTGAAGCTCAACACAAATGGAGAAAACCAAACCTGCTAAATCTGATACTATAAATACATATACATTCTATGGTGAGAATAGAGCTACAGTATATAATAATGAAAATACAACTAAATGTTATGAGATTGCCCTCGGAACATATTTCACAGTTTCTAACGGTGTGCTAATGATAAAAGATTAAGATGGCTTAACAGTTTTATCTACCAACAGAAACAAAAATACATCCAGCATACAGTATAAGGGCTATGGTATGGCACAGTTGATTGTTGGAGATATTTGCTCTGTGTGCTTCACCTGATTTCATTTTCAAAATATAGCTGCTAAAAAATCACATGAATACACAGACTAAATAAAGATGGCAAACACTTTTCTTATCACAAGTAGGTCATGTCTCACTGTTGAGCCCTATTAGCATCATATATCTTGTCATACACGTATACAGTACAGTGTTTGAGTTTTGATCACCCTTGGCAGTATAGGAGGAGGCAGTCTCATTCAGTCAGGCTCTCGGGGCCCTTATATCCACCACATCAGTCATGTGTATTGTTTTTCAGTAGTGAGTTTATGGGGATTTTATGCCATTTTCTCCCTCCTGTGTTACTGCACAGATTGCGTCTATACAGAAGACCAGGTTCCAAATGGTCTGAGCAGGTAAGTGTTGTACATCACAGTGTAAGAGAGTCCACCTGCTCTGAGACTGGCCAGCACGCTGCAGCTCCTTCACACATTTCAAAGCTGAAGTAGGCCTGCAGCCAAGGGGTCTGCACTAAACAACAGCTTAGCGTTAAACTCCACCGACGCGTCTCTCTGCCCCCATTCTGCAAGGCCCAGGATTTACTACAGACGGGTAATCTGACTAGTAGGGTGCACTGAAACACATGGACCATCTGCCACCACATGCAGCAGCACACTACTAGCAGCCATCTCTGCTGACTGACAATAACGCTGTAAGGTTACATCGTGTGTGCCGGTAAGATGCATGCTCACCATTAAGTTGAAAAGGTGGTCCGCCCTGGGAAGGCGACTTGTAACATCATTTGGGAGAGTTTCTCATTCAGAGCTGAGACGTGTCTCTCTCTGGGGGATATGACAGCTGAGCTGGTCTAAGCGCACACGGGAGGAAACATGTTGCTAAGGTAATGTGATCAGACGCTGAGGGCTGAAGGCGGGCCTGCCTGCCTGCTGAGGAGATATGGCCCTCTGGGGCAGCGGGGGGGCGGGGATACAGCCTGCCTGATTGATTATTTAATTAAGCTTAACTAAATATTCATTAGCCAAGCACATCTTATGAAAATAAACTGAAGCTCTCTCAGTGAATGGGAATTATTTTATATAGTGACTGTGGGGGGGGAAACATTTAAAAATTAAACTGACTGGACTGTCTTATAACACTAATTGGCCCATAGCAGATCTGGAAACACATTATTAAAGCAGAAGTAGGCAGATAAGAGCAAATGTGTTAAAAAAAAAACTTATTTTTATAAAATGGTCAGGTAATAGGACAGGTAATCTGAAAAAATGTGCTCCATTGTCCTCCAGTGCTCCTAATGGGATCTGCAAGATTTCACAGACCGGAGGAAAACAACCAATCAGAGCCGAGCTGGAGCCTGCCGTCTCTGAGCAGCTGTCAATCACTCTTGTTCCGATCAAACGGTCAAACTAAGCAGCGCTGATCAAATATGAATTAATATTCTGTTAGCTGTTTAGCTGTAATGACAGAGTGTGTGAACTGGGCACAATGTTGAGATCAGTTGAGGAAATACCAAGCACCGCCCACCAGCAGAGCAAACTCTCTCATTTAACAGCTAAACGGTACACTACAAGATGTTTCTGAAAACGTTTGAGGTGAGAAATCGGCATTACAGTAACATAATATGAATTCATATTTGATCAGCGTTGCCTAGTTTGACCGTTTGATCAGAGTTTGCAAGTGATTTACAGCTACCTCTGTTGAATGAACAGCCAATAGGAACACTCTTTCTCTGAAATATCCTGTGATTGGCCAAAGTCTCCCGTCACAGGCTAGATTTTTTAAAGCCTAAAAACAGAGCCATGAGGAGGTGCAGAAGTCTAGTTTTCTCTCAGAACACTTGAATTAAAATATGTTGAAAGGTTATTATGGAATTTTTGCCTACTGGCACTTTAAGACCCCAAAACTACTTTAACTGTTTATTCAATGAATTGATACTTTGCCATGGATCTTAACTGATTTGGTTGATAATTAAATGAAGATTACACTATCAATAATGCAGCTATTCAGAAACTTGAATACTGTAGGACTTTTAATGTTGCACTGGATTAAAGGAGACAGTTTGTCATTTTGGGAAATGCATTTATTTGCTTTCTTGATGAGTGTTAGCTCAAGTCAATTTTATGTAAGTAGCCCAATATCACAAATCACAAATTTGCCTCAGGGGGCTTTACAATCTGTACAAGATACGACACCCTCTGTGTTTTACAGTACGATCCTCACATCGGATGAGGAAAAACAAAACCTCAGGAAGAGCAACTGAGGAGGGATCCCTCTTCCAGGACAGACAGACATGCATTTTAATGTGTACAGAGTAACAACATAATGAAAATACAACATAGACAATCCATATGACAAATTGTACACATATAATGTGATCATATATGAAGAGATGGATCCAGGAGATGTCAAGCAGCTTCCAGGCGTCGCCAAACAGATTGAGCCTTAGCAACACAACCTCCTCTCCACCATGTAACCTAGAGAGAGGGAAAGATCTTTTGTATTGTATTCATTCATGTCATATTTAATGTTTATTTGCCCAAGGAATGTTTTCGACAGCTTGTGCATGATGTTTTTTTTGTAATGACCTACATCCCCTTCACTGTACAGCTAACTTCACACCAGGGATCTGCACTGCAATCAGTCTTGTACTGGTGGTTGCTGAGCAACAGTATAAGTAAGGGGTTAAGTGCCTTGCTCCAGGGCAAATCGGTGGTAGTTGCCGAGGGACAGGAGAGTGTTGGCCATTTATAAGTTTCCTCCAGCTGGCCAGGGATCCAACTTGGATACGGTCCATTTGTCTGTCCAGGAAATGTACCTAAGGAAATGAGTTTAGTCATTCAGAGATATCTTCCATCTTATCAGAATATTGTTGTACATGTCATTTTACTACAATAAAAATAAAAGCACTGATTATTATGGACACCTGTCCAAAGCACTGACATGATTCTTGACCTACTTTAAAGCCCCACCAGCAGAGAAACACAGAGCGAGATGGCAGATGTTTCCATAAAGGTCACTGGCTTCTGTTACACCTTACTTTACTTGATTGTTTGCTCACAGTAGGATTCACACTTTTCATTTTTTTACGAGTCTAGATTCCTCTGTGGTTTATGTGGTCTATACTCATTCTGCCCTCTACAAGCTTTCGCCCTACAGAAGCTCTGCAAATAATAGTCTTGCCAGTAGTCAGTTTCAAGTAATTTCAGGATCAATTTTAAAACGACTGTTCTTATCAAAATACATCAGCATGAAACACCCATCTGACCTTAAGATTTGACATATTCTATCTCCTATGCTTATCCTGGTGAAAGACATTTAAGTTCTCAAATTTGGTTTGCTTCCCCACTGTGACTAGATTAACGAGCTGCCCTTTTGCTTGTAGCGTCGGCCATATTTCCTGCAGCTTTAGGTATCTTCATTAGATGTAGAAATATTGACCTTCAGTGCTTTTTATGAGAATGTATAACAGAGAAAAGCAAGCATTTATCTATATAGCTCTGCAAACTATTCTCATCATTCCTGTACTGTACCAAGTCCAGGGCTGGTATTTTCTATTGCATTTTGAGTTCTTATACGTTGTTCTTATTTTATTTCTTTTGATTCCTATTTCTGAATTTGTTTTTTACAATAAAAATACATTTACAACCATTGCAGTGAATTGGTGAGTGCAATCGGCCACTCTGCTCTCTTAAAACCTCCTTACCACCAAACAAGAAATGAAAAAGACTTTATTGTAGTCCAATAAAATGTAATGATTCTGATTATAAGAGGACTTGTTCGGTCAGTATAGTGCTAAAAAATAATTGAAATGGAGGCCAGCTTTATGTACTATTTGATCCAAACTACATTATGTCCACTATTCCAACACGCCAAGAAATCTATAGGAAGTTGTACTGACACTAAAATGATCACATTTTAATGACTGCAAAGGTTTGCTTGTCATCTGGTGCATATAAGGCCAGAAAATGTTTATTAATTACACAATTTATTGAATTTAATTTGCCTAAAGGTCTTGGTAACAATTAACTTTAAAATAATTAAGTGAAAGTGTTCAAGCAAATCGACCGTGAGTCGACGATAATCGATCCGCAGTGATTTCTGGTACTTTTTAGCACCTTGCTGTAGGTTAGAAAGTCTGTGGACTTGAAGCACTTTACTACAGCATGTGCTGACTCAACAACTTGTTAATCAAGCCCACAGTTATGCACACACAGTCAGCTGCATGGAGCCCGCTGAGAAATACTCGGATCCCTCTTGAATATAGATATAATTAGATTGTTGCACAAGATGTTGCCGGCTGAATTATGAACTCTGGCACACGCTGTATGTTCACTAAACAGAATGTAGTGAGTGATGCTGCAGTGTGCAATCTAAACAATGTCAAGTGTGAGGTTTGACATTCAGAGGTTCACACATTTCTGCCTACGTTGTGGCTTGTTTGTAATGTAAATAGCCTGAAATGTGAAATTTCCAATTTTTCAGTTTATTTGTCAAATAACATTCTTTATGTGGAATATTGTCAGGTATTAACTCTAACAAGCAGTGCAAATGTAAAGACAGACATTACTAAAATGTCACAGAAAAACATTCATAAATGAATTATTAATTTGGAAGTTAAAATGCAATGTTGTTATTGCCTCGAAACGTAAAAGTTTGAGGTGATTACATTAAAATATTATATTTCATAATTTTTTTTCTGAGAGTTGTAGAGATTAATCAACATTTACATGTAGCAGCACTTATTCTGCCCCTGAGTTATGTGACCTTTCCTGCTCACTTAACTGCATATAGCAGGGGCTCTGGGGTAAACGCTGTTGTACTGTATGAAGCGTATGCTCATTTAATACAAATGCAATACATTATCCTGCAGAGAACAAACTCACAAAGAATATATTCCCATCAGGTTTGGAGGAAGAAAACATGTACAAAATGAGTAATTGCTGCAAACAGAGGGAAATGAATCTGTGTTTACACAGTTACGAAAATCTTAACGTCCACACGGCAAACACACATTATCACAGATGAAACGGGCGATGTTGTAATGTATGCATCATATGCTGAAAAAGTGGAAATGTCCAATATAAGAACAACCACAAACAAATAGCATCATAATCCTGGCAATTGGGCATGGATATTGCATGAAATTGCTGTATGTGTATCATAACCTTTACACATTTCACATTATGATTGCGTATTGCGCTTTGCTGTTTGACTGATTACCCTGGACCGACTTGATAGAGTAGGGAGGGCGCTTGAAACAAGGACACCGCCATCTTTCTCTCTTTACCTCATGGGATTTAAATATTAAACATAAAGGATGGCAGATTATTATCCCCTTCACCTTGCCTTAAGCAATGATATTCTGTTTTAACAGCGCCATCAAGTACCTGCTGTGTCACATATTAGTGTGATTTCAGGTTCTCTGAAATGTTTATGAGGCAAGTGAGTTAAGGGACAAAACTTAGAGAGCAGCTTCGTAAGGCTCATAATCATTGGTTACAGACAGTCTCAAAGACTTAGTGTGAAGTGTGTTTAAATTAATACTATAATGAATTGTTTTGTTTTTTTCTCTAAATAAAACAACTCTGGATTTAAATCTATTGTTCATGCAGATTACCAAAAGTCTGCAGTGAAAAAGTCTTTGGGCCATCTAATGTGAAATATATTGTGATTTTTTTATGTAAGCTACACCCGATTTGACCGTTATATAGGTCGCTATAAGCACCATAGATGTGGGTAATTAGGGGCCTACTACGCCTACTACTTTGTAAAAGTGAAACTTAAAAGCAACATGTTCTAACATGTTGTAAGACTGAATGAAAGGTCATGTTTTGAAGACAAACAAAGAGTCTTCTTTAGATTTAGGCAATAAATCTACAACTTCTTTAGGTTTAGGCAAAAAAACAGTTAGGTTAAGGTAATACAACTAAAACTTCTTTAGGCTTGGCAACAAACAACCATTTAGTGTTCAGGGAAAAATAGTGTGTTTCATGACAACTACACATTGTTGGTTTCACACGGGATGCGAACTCCAGTCTCCTGGATGAAATTCTTGTGTTTTCGTGTCTAAACCATCGCTTCCGCCTCTGCTCATGTCATAATCACTACAGTCGCTCTAGGCCGCTGTCGTGTTCTTTTATACCTTCTTTTTGGTGATCTACCATGTGAATAGATGATAAAACCTACTAGTGGGTATAGTAGGCCCCTACTGGCCCACATCTATGGGGCTTATAGCGACCGATAACACCTATCTAATAGCTTGTGGGTCTTTAAGTTCTTGCTTTTTTAGTGTTGTATTTAGATAATGATCTTTGAGCAACACAAAGCAGCGACGTAACAAGCTTGTTCTTTCCCAATTCAATGTGTCTTTCTACAACAACAACAACAAAGAATCCTTTCAGTACTGACGCTAAAGTAAAAAAGCATTCATCAGCCTATTGTATGTTTGTACGGTGATAAAATTAAAGAACCTAATCAAATGCAGCATAATCAAGATGACCTGTTGAAATGCAGAGGAATATGTCTCCAACAAACCACAGCTCCGAAAATAGCTCTGGGAAAATGACGATAAAATCAATGCTCAGAGGTCAATCTACTGAGAGCTAGTAAAAATTGCTAGTGAGAGCTGGGAATAAAGGGCAAATGTCACATGGTCCTGGTAAGTGCACACTGAAGGTTACAATATTTACACAAAGCTCAGTTATGCATGATTGCACCAAGTTCAGTCTGTCCTAAAAAATCTGCCAAAGAATAACATTTTGTTTCCCAAGATTTGTACATTTCACATTTCTGGCATGCCAACACAGTACATTTCCACCAGGAAGAGCTCATATTTTCAACTTATTTTCTATAGCCCGTTGCCATGACAACATCATCAAAATTCTGTTGCTGCCATCGCTCTGCATTACAACAGAGATTGACATGACATACCAGGGTTCATTCAACCCACTCAACGTTTAAATTGGATATATTTCTTTTTACTGAATACAGAATATTTATAGATACACAACAACACATTCACAACTACTCTAAAGAATAATGTGTTTTTATTATTATTTATCTGTTTGGAACCAGAAATGTAAAGCATCTCTAAGGCTATAGCTGTTTTAAAAAAGGAAACTTGGGTTATCTTAAATTCCACAATAGGATAGGGGAGATATAGTTAGAGACGTGACTGCTGTGGCCATAAATAGACTAAGATGTATAATATTCTAAACCACTTCAGCAAAAACTTGTCTTCACAAACTTTATTCCGCAAGTCGGCTGATGGATTTCACGCTAGTTTAAGGAAAGCTACAGAGTCATAGGCATCACATTACAAGTATCAAACTTTGTAGTGTCCTAAGAGAGCTATGTGAAATCCTCAAAGCCGGCAAAACATAAATCATCACAGAAGCACCAGATACATCAGTTACTGAGCTCTGCACTCTCATGAAAGTCCACGCTGGGAAAATCAGTGAAGTAAAAATGTCACTACCTGTCTATACTGGTGAGCTTTCTGGCTGCATCCTCAAAGTGTCTCCATGGCTTCCCATACCAAATCATTTGGATCCAAGCTTCATGACACACAGAGAGAAGATACTGTACCCTAGTTTCTTTGACATGGTGTCTTATCTCATAAGACCCACCCAGAATGCAGAGTACACTGCGTTAAGTAAGAAATAACAACATAAAATCAAATAGTTTAATCAAAATGATAATACCAAGATGAGCCAATGGCAGCACAGTAATTTGTTACGGGTGTGGTAGGGGAAATAGGCCCATTGCTTCACTCCCTTCTTCTATGGTTACCTCCTGTTATAGATACTAGCACATTGCACGTTCGGAGCGATTGCTTGGCCCCCAGAAGTGCTGCTTGCAGCGTTGTCGAGAACCACAGTATGGCTGGTTGCACTCGCCAAGTGTAAAGTTGATTGGATGAACAGTTCTTGAGATATACAAAGGAAAATAATACATACATACACGTACAGACAGGCAGATATTCCTTCCTGTATAGTTAGATGATGATGCTAAAACGCCACATATTGGCCAAATGGCACCAAATTTGTCATTGGCGCTCAGACATCATATCTACACATGTCCACCAAATGTGGTCACAGTAGCAAAAAGCTGTCAGGAGACATGATGATACAGCAAAACTGTATGGAACATCAACAATCCAAAAAAGTAACTTTTTTCCAGCTTGGTCCAGAGATGTTCTGTACCAAATTTGGAGACTATTACTCAAAATTTGTTGGACAAGCCGCTAAAAATCTGATTTTGACACAATTCAGAATGGCGGAAAATCCATCTAGATGTAAATAGGTATAGCTGATATGGATAGATTTGTCTGGACCCACATAATTCTGTTTCTGAGAGTTACCGTTCATAAGTTACAGGCCAAAATGTGAAGTTCATTGTTATAGCGCCACCATCTGGTCAAATTACACCACATTCAACACTGCGCTCCCTTGGGTTCCCAGCAATACACCCGCCAAGTGTGAAGTCAATCAGATGACGGGTTCTCGAGATATGTAAAGGACATACAGAAATAGAGACAGAAAGAGATTCCTGGCTTTATAGTTAGACACCATGAGCTGCTCACTTCACAATTGAATTTCTATGGGATGTTCGACCGTTTTAGGGTTTTAATTAGACAAAATAATTAAGAATACATTCCTTATAATTGCTTATTAACTATTTCTACCTCCAATCCCAATACACACCCTTTGGAAAATAACTTTTTTGGCCTCAGCTCAAGCTAATTTTTGTTCTGTTTTGGCATCAGCTTTAGTGTTCAGCAAATAACACTTCCTTTAATGGTATTCAATGCACCAAAACAAGCATGCCAGCCGTCCCCTGTAACCCCAAACCAGCTCTGGGACTGAATTTACAGTAGCTTTACCCTGTGTTACTTCAGGGGCTGCCTATTCTCTGCCTTGTGCCCTCACATTTCCGTCTGCACTGCTCTCACACAAGTAAGCCTGGAGTTTTCAACTGCCAAAGTATTATAAAATATGTAGCCATCCATGACAGCCTCCCCGTTGTTATCATGGGAGGCAATTTTTTTTGCTGTTGGCTGAACCAACATTGTTTATTCATCTTTACTGAGTGGTATTTTTGCAGCAAGTGATGCTCTGAGGAGATCCAGTTTCCATTTCACCATCTTTTTAAGTGACATTTGATAAGTGGAGGATTTGAATGCAAGAACATATGCTTGTAGATTTGTTGTACTGGCCAGACTTCACTGCATTACAGTGGAGGTCAGTCGTGGGAGCTCACTGAAACTGACCACTGAGAATCAGAAATAAGGGGCCAAAATGAGTCTCTATTGGCATGCTGCTGTTATGATAATTATCAAGGTGACAGTGCAGGAAATATAATCACTCAAGTCTGTACAGATTGTCAACATTAGCTCCAGGTAAATAGTTTTGAAATATCACCATAAAATGCCCTGAGTCAACTTCTGTGTTTCAAGAATTGTGAAAATGTCAAACTTTTTGGGGGGTTAAGTCTGTCACTTTTACAGCAGGATGGGAAAACTTGATGGAAAATGGCAGTAAATTCTCGTGGTTCGTATAAAAGATGAAACCTTTCTTTCAAACAGACAGTGGGTGGCATTTACATCTTTGACATTTCACCCTGAGATCTTGTCAGACTGTAACTGAATATAGAAAATGTGGCCCATGATACTTAAATAACGTTGGATTTCATTTTTGAATCTGTCATCTAGCAGCTTAGTCTAGAAACGTCTCGCAGATCTGTCAAGAAATCACGCTCCTGCACATCTGAACTTGTTCACAACGTCTCTCTTCAGAACTAAATGAAGTCCACCTTTGAAGTGTTATATATCTAATACCACCCATAAGAAATTATCCCTGACACATTTACCCTGACCTGCACACCCAATACACCAATTCTAGTTCAGATTCTCTTATGAATATTAATTCACGTAACCCATTAGCAGAGCGAATGGTTTCTGATTGCCGTGAGGTGATGAAAACACTTTTTTTCCCCGCTGTAACCGATGAAATAGATTTTTCTTTCCTGTCTTTCTATTAAAAGGAAAAAAAGAATAATTGGAGCCGAGTTGTAGCCATAGGATCTAGAGGGGACGGCTCAAGCACATCCTCCTTTTGACCTAGTTATCAGTCGACCTGGTCTCCCTCCAACTGAATCATTACATCTGTGGCGTGATCCAAACCAGACGCCACTACTGTCCATTACCCACAGGTGTCTTCGAGTCACTTCTGACTTTCCTCAGTCTCGCTGTAACTCCCTTGATATATTATGGGATGGTAATTGGATGGGGAGTAGCCATGACTCAGAGTGGCCGCAACATGAATCAAGTTGGACAGAGCATATCTTTGTACCCAGTGACACCTACGTACGAGGTCATCGCTCTTGGAAACCATAAGTGTGTTTTTTTCTTTCTGATGGGTTACGACAGCACTAAAATGTTACTGTGATGCTATTATGACGGTTATTTCCTGTGCTACATCCTCATATCTGCTGCTGGCTGAGGATAAACTGTGTGATGACAATGTGCTCAAAATGACAGAGAGAGAGAGAGAGAGAGAGAGAGAGAGAGAGAGAGAGAGAGAGAGAGAGTTGACAATGTTTATTAACTGATGTGATTTAGAATGGTAGTCATTGTTTTGTTGCACCAGACTCTAAGGACAGTATATTCCCTTTAATAGACAATCCATTGCTGAGCACACAGAGGATGACTTGTTTTCGTCAGAGGAATAGTTTGTCATTGTGGGAAATATGCTTATTCGCTTTCTTGCTGAGAGCCAGCTAACAAGATTGATACCACTGTCATGTGTGTGTATGGTAATGGCCAAGCACAGTAATAGTCCGGCACATAACCCCCGTTACACCAAAACATGTCTTTTTTTTATGACTCAGTTTTGGTACAGATTAAACTAATAAGATATATTGTGTTCATTAGTGAGCTTCAGAGGTGCTGGTGGGCTCATTTTATTACCTTTGGACTGAGCCAGGCTAGCTGTTTCCTCCTGTGTCCAGTCTTTATGCTAAGCAAAGCTAACAGCTGTATGTTCAATTTGGGCTCCAGGAGAAGCCTGGACTCTCTTTAACAGCTCAAAATAACATATTACTAATAATACATAATAATAGTTTGTATTAAAACTGTTATCAAGCTATTAAATAGGTGTATCGGTTGCTATAAGCACCATAGATGTGGGTCAGTAGGGGCCTACTACACCCAATATTAGGTTTTATCATCTATTCACATGGTAGATCACTGAAAGAAGGTATAAAAGAAGATGACAGCGACCTCTAGTGACCGTAGTAATTATGACAGGAGCAGTAGCGGAAGTGAGGCGCTATAGACTGTGTGAAACTACAAATGGTGGGGAGGTCAGGGGCGATGGAAGGGACAAAAAGCACAGGGTTTCCAGTGGTTTTTAGCTTAAACCTAAAGTAGCTGTTTTGTTTGTGTTCAAAACGTAATGTTTAAGTAAGGGATAATGTGCAGCGAGCTGGTCATTGAAACCCCGACAGGGCGATGCCGCGGAAAGCGGAGGGGTCTCTCATCGCCCTGAAGGGTTTTCTTTCACAACAATGACCCATTAGCTGTACATTATTCCACTTATTACGCGGCTACTTACTTAAGAAATCGATAATTTGACACAAAAACGGTCCGCCAGAGTCCGACATCAGAACTGTGCCCTTAGCAACAGTCTGCTATACATAGCAACGGTCTGCTATAAAGAAATAACAGACCGCAGAACACCTTGATTAACCAATCAGAATGGAGTATTCAACAATGTCGTGTAATAATTCAGTTTAACAACATGTTCCTTTAAGTTTCGCTTTCATTTTTACTACATAGTAGTCGTAATAGGCTCCTATTGACCCACATGGTGATTATAGCGACCGATAACGCCTATTTAATGGCCTGATAACAGTCAAATTGGGCGGTTCTTTAATGAGCCTATTGCTAATAAACATGATTTAAATGACATACTGTAAGTCCCTATAATGAATGATAATGTAAAGGTCAATTTGAGTTTCTGTTATTACCGTTATAGAACGGTACCATCACTATGAAGGATAACATACTTTACACGTCCTTGTCTGTGAATGCCCATTTGTTCATTTATTTATTTATTTGTTCATTTGTTATTCATAGAGCGAGTAACATATAAAACATGAAAACATAAACATGAAATATTTTCTTATTTGATATAATACTGTAACAATTCTTTACCTTCATGTTGTATTTTTTCATATTCATCAAGCCCAATTTGTGGCAACGGGAAAGACTACCAACTTAATACTTTTCGACATATTAGATTTTAATGAGGTCAGAAAAAAAAGTTGTTGCTTTTGCAATTATTATTTTTACACATACAGAACAGCAGTGGGGTCTCTGGGACCCCAAACAATAAAGAAGGAAGGCCAACGTCAACAAAAATCACCACACATGTAAAGATCTTAATATCCATGTTTGCATTTGAGAATACAAATGAGTATCAGAATAAAAGCAAAGCAATAATTAATGTGTGAGAGTGTGTGATCATATCTCTAAAGAGGTGCATTGCATTGTCCTTGCTGCCTCCAGTTTCCAGCCTCTGCTTATTCTGCCAGGTGCTCGGACTGGATCAATTGTGCCTTTGTGAGGCATGAGAGGCTGTTCGCCTTGGAGGTTCCCTTAGTCAGCACACTGGTTCCTTAGATGCAATATCCTGTTCCTATACTGTATGCTGCAAGTTATTTGTTATATTTCCCCTGGCGCTTCATACAATATGTTGTTCAGATGAAGGTGTGTATTGTGAATATAGCAAAAATATTATATGCAATTAGAGGCTAATGGCTCAGAGATTATAATGCGGCATTGGTATTTGTTTGAATAATCAGTATGGAGTCTCATTTCTAATTTGTCTTATAGCCTTGTGCGGCACACACTTTTCTACATCACTGTGCTTGGAGTATTTCAGTTCCAAACGAACCATCTAACGTGAGCTTGAAATAAAAATACATGTGTACATGTTTCCTCTGGGCCTGGAACTGCATTGTGCTATATTCTCTGCAAGGTGGTGTAATTCCCTGAAGACATGTTCCATCAAAGGCAAGAGTCAACCTTGCAAACTGTAAAGTGAATTATTTCCATATGCATGCAACACTACAGTATCAATGATAATATCAATAACATGGTTTAACTAGTTTACATGCCCTTGAGACCGCTAACCCGTTCAAGAGGGTCAAGAGCCAACAATCTCAATGTCAATATTTTACCCCACTCAGTAATCATCTCAGAGCTGAAATGTAATGTTTTGAAATGCCATAATTTTGACCCATTTACCCATCAGACTTTATTTGCACAGACAGCAACATTCTCTGCGTCTGTGCTCGGAGGAAGAGATTTACCCCGCTCATTGCATAATCATATCTTTCTCTTTGCTTGCTATACTTAGCAAGCAGCAGCCTGACATGCCTCACCAACAAGGCCCACAGACACCTCCATCCTCATGTACTGTTTTCCAAGGACTTTTGGCTTTGATGTACATAGACCTGGCATTGTTAACATCGGGGGAAGGTGCGTGCCTGGTATGCAAATATAGCCGATATTTCTTATTTTGTACAGGAAAAGCAGAGTGTTTCTCCGGATTGTTTCTCCTTGCTGGCTGTGCTGAAGGTTAGTGTCTGAATCTGCCTCTGTTCTAAAAAAAAATAATGTTTACTCCGTCTGAAACAGATTTTCTTTTTTACAATATTTACCATATCTGTTATATAGAGCGTGTTCCCTTGGCAAAATATCATCTGCAGGAATACTGACAGGCTATCTATAGCAGATGTATTCAATGATATTTTCATTTGATGCCATTACTTCTATGATTAATACACAAGAATCATATTTAGTATCCACTGACATGTAATTAGGGCTGACCTGAATATGTCGAAGCTTCAACCGTTGCCATGGTATTCAACCTCCAAATCACTATTTGAGTGTTTTGTTTTTACATTTTTTTTTTTATTTTTAGATATAAGTATGTAATAATGTATAAACCCCCAAATAGCACATGAAATGAGGAATAATCTCATAACATTATTCATTATTCATATTCAACACTAATTATTATTGAAAAAAAATGCTATTCAGGACAGCCTTATGATATAAATGCACTGGATTAAGACCGACTGGAATTAAAGCTGCAGTGGGTAGAAATGGAGCAAATATTATATAAAAAAAAAAGTATTTTTTATAAAACAGTCACTATATCCCGACAGTAGTGAATGAGACAGGTAATCTGAAAGAAATCATGTGCCTCTGTGTCCTCCGGTGCTCCTAATGGCATCCGCAAGATTTCACAGACCGGAGGAAAACAACCAATCAGAGCCGAGCTGGAGCTTTGCCGTTTCTGAGCAGCTGTCAATCACTCACAAACTCCCATCAAACGGTCAAACTAGGCAGCGCTGATCAGAAACATCTTGTAGTGTACTGTTTAGCTGTAAAATGAGAACGTTTGTCACCCGGAAACCATGTTGAGATCTCTAGAGGAAATACCAAGTACCGCCCACCAGCCGGAGCACAGCCAATAGGAACGCTCTCTCTCTCTGAAATGACCTGTGATTGGTCAAAGTCTCCCGTCACGGCCTAGATTTTGTAAAGCCTGAAAACAGAGCCATGAGGAGGTGCAGAAGTCTAGTTTTCTCTCAGAATACTTGAATTGCAATATGCTGAAAGGTTATTATGGAATTTTTGCCCAATAATGCCAAAAACGTTCTGCCTACTGCAGCTTTAAGACTGACTGGAATCAATAAAAAAAATCCCTTATCGGAGGGGGACAGGTGATAACAGCTATCTTATGCAATATAGACATATTGGTAGTTTTTCTTTCTGTTATATACTGCACGTATTTTATTCAACAAAATATGTTAAGCTTACATAACAAAATAAAACGCTCAGCCATACTTATCCCCGGTGAATTGCAGTGAGTGACCAACAGCTATAATGATATCATATAACAACCCACACGCTGCTGGTAGAGTTTCCTAACAACCTCATAACTCAGAAGCTGAATAATAAATGCACCCTCACTCCAAAACAAGACGTCAAAACAAATCTCAGATAGACACCAAATAACTATGAGGAATAAGAGCCCTGAGGCTGCATTGTTTTTTTGACATGTTATCTGCTGTCGTTTTTTTTTTTCAAATCATGACTGAGAGTGTGTGTAAAAAATAGAAATCAAAGCAAATTAAAACAAAGCAAAACACGTCATTTTGAGCAATCAAAGTCAAAATTGATGGATCAGAAAAGCTGAGGGAACAGATATCAGGGCAAGTGTCAATTGCTAAGTATTGACTTTTAATGGATGTTCCTTTGATTTGAAAAAAACACAATGCTGCTGTGATGCCGGCAATTGCACCCCGCGCGCCATTAATCCCCCTCGCGAGACAAATGCTCTTTAAAAAAAGCTGCAGATCAATCGACGATTGCTTTATGTCGCGTATAAACGGAGCGTGAGGAATTGAGGGAGCACAACAATGTGAAGCGGTGTGCTGGCGTTGTTCCAACAGGAGACTTTCAAACAGAAGGGAAGCCGGCTTTGCCAGGTACGGATGCAGCAACAATGCCAACACCTTGACGTGAGCTGGTGAAACAGAGACTACTCAGTTTAAAGTTATGCACATTCTGTAGTGGTTGGACTCAGGCGGCTGGAGTGGAGGGCTGGGAAAACTGTCATATGAGTTGATACGTTCCAGATGAAATATAGGCCTACAGTACTTGTGTAAGTAATTGATAGAGTGTCCATGAAACCTGGAGAAGGACCCTTGAACCGTCACATTCTCCGCATATTTCCTGGCAATAATACTAGCAATTGTAATGGTATGAAAAACCCTGAATTCGAGCCTCTTTAGTGAGGCAAGTTCAAATGTTATTATCAGGAAATTGCAGAGTGGAATAATCTTGCATGTTAATATGATTTGAGATGTTTGCAAAGCAGATAGATGAGGCGGGTCCTCCTCAATAGAAGCCATAACAGCTCAAAGAAAATTGCTCCCAGCTAATAGCTCAAAAAGCTTCTGAAGGTGTACAAAGGCTGAGACGCAGGTTGCTTTTCCAACCTATTAGCCCACCTCTTCATCCAAACAAACCCCTGCCTTATATTTAAGCCTTTAAAGGTCAACCTGAGTGGCACAGAAAAGGCTGCTGACTGTAGAACTGGCACATCGATTATAGTGAAAATGTTATTGAGATTAGAAACCTTTAATAATGTTGCTTATTTAGCTAAATGCAGTACACTGCAGCACATTACCGCCGAAAGGAAAAGTGTTTATTGGGCCCAGTTCTAATGGCTGCTTCACGGCTCTCAGTTCACAGTGATTCAACCATAAGGGTGTGTTTTGAAAGCTTTTTAACCCTCCACACTAATGACAGAATGAGCACTCAGACACAGCCATCGTCTTTTGAAATACACAGACAGCCGTACTCCCACTCACTCTGCTCCCAGAGTCTCTGTTCTGCAGAAAATATCTCCTGCCCCACGCTGCCAGCTTGAACCGCTCCCATTGGGTTTCTGTCTTTGCCATACCGAGCGGACAACGGATAGACATCGAGCCTGCTTCTCGCCTCGGGCCATCCAGTTACTAAACTAAACAGGACAACAACAAATAACCCATGCATCTAATGCAGAAACAACTCTGCCCGCCTATAAGTAGCAGCTGAATAAATGCACTTACTCTTAGGACCTGTGCCTTTGTAGGATCGTAGTTCATTTGCTGTGAAGCACTCTGACCTAAAGCAACTCCTCAGATAAGATGTAAAGATAGCACATATATATTGAATTGAAGTACACTGAAGGTAACAGAGCTTGAAGTGAACTGAAATGAACCAAGATGCACTCAACTGCACTTAGTTGGTGGTTTAGAATGGGATGAAATGCGATTGCTAAAAGAGGTTTTAACCGACTAATATGTGAATGTGAGCAATTAAGAGCTTCACCTCACCTCACCTATACTGTTACTGTTGATACTGAAGTGGAAATACAGTCTGTGTCTGCTGCAGAAGAAAACCTGCAGCATAAGGATCTTTGACAGATTGGTGATGTACTGTAGCTCTTGGCACAGAGGTACTAGTGTCTTTCTTCTATGTGGTTTGCGGCCAAACAAACAAACAAACAAACAAACATATATATTTTTTATACATACTTGTAACATTTTTAGCCATACTAGCAGCATGTCTGTAGGATGGCAATCTCAGTTGGCCGGTTCCACAACTCTGGTCCAGACTCAAATATCTTAACACTTATTAAATGGATTGCCATGAAACTTGGACAAAGCCTGCTGACTTTTCCTCTAGCACCACCATGAGGTTCTTTGTTTCTTAGTGAAAATATCTCAAAGATGGATTGCCATGTCATTTAGTATAGATATGCGTGGTGCCCAGAGGATGAATACTAATCACTTTGGCAATCCTCTGACTTTTCGGGAGCTAGTGTCAAAGGTTTTACTTCTCAACCAAAATATCTGTTTATGTACCAGATGAATGGGCACAACATTTTGTGCAGACATTCATGGTTCCTAGATGATGAATCATACTAACTTTTGTGATCCCCTGACTATTCCTATAGTGGTCGACGTTTGTAGTTTTGAGTGAAATGTCTTTCCGTTTCACAAGGATTTGCAATACTGTAGAATGCTCTCTTTAGAAAATATTTTTCTCTATTACCAGGCGGAGACCTCCGGGGGTCTGAAAAGTGAAGCCA
Source organism: Sebastes fasciatus (assembly GCF_043250625.1). NCBI lineage: Eukaryota > Metazoa > Chordata > Actinopteri > Perciformes > Sebastidae > Sebastes > Sebastes fasciatus. Next base: position 17,878,285 of record NC_133803.1, on the reverse strand, counting down.
ATGCAGAAGTGCCTTAAACTTGCATTCTTTCTAACAGCCAGCAGGGGGCGACGACTCTGGTTGCAAAAAGAAGTGAGATTGTATATAAGACTATGAGAAAATTACCCTACTTATCACTTGATTTATTACCTCAGTAAACATTGTAAACATGAGTTTATGGTCTCAGTTGCTAGTTTCAAGTCTTCTTCAATACAGCATGATGTTCATTTAGTAAATGATGGTCCCATTTAGAAAAGCATGGTATGCTTTAGGGTGTGGCTACGTTGTGATTGACAGGTCGCTACCACGGTCTAGTCCGGTCTGGTTGTCGTCCTCATATTCGTCTTAGAACGTTAACCCTTTCACAGTGTGTTTTCAGTTCATGAAAGTTAATATTAACATTTTGGTCGCCTGAAAATGTCTTATTCAGCATTCAGTTGTACTCCACCCTCTCTTGTCACTTCTGATTCCAAAAAAACAAGATGGCGACCAATGGGTGAGGTCCCGGTGACTACGTCCACTTCTTATGTACAGTCTATGTTTATTAGATTTAGAAGGAGGACAATGTTTCAAGCCCAAATTGGCTTTTCATCAGGTACATATAGCATTTCAAATTACAGTGTGAGAAAGCTGTATTCAAATAGAGGAAACAATCCACTGTGGCAGACAATATAGGGTAATAAATGCTACTATCAAAACCATATTACTCATAAAAAGGGATTTAATAGTGAAACAGAAAGTATCTTAAAAATGTTTGGACACAGATTTTTTAGGTGAAATGACTCAACTATTGGATGGATTACCATGACATTTGGTACACACATTCATGTTGTCCTCAGGATGAATTGCAATCACTACGGTGATCCTCTGACTTTTCTTATAGCACCATCATCGGGTCATTTGTGACCAAATAATAAAACAGTACATTGTGTAAATGCTAATTAGCATGCTCTAAACTAATATGGTGAACACAGTAAACATCAGACCTGCTTAACATCAGTGTGATAGCGTTGTTAATGTGAGCATGTTTGCATGCTGATGTTAGCATTTAACTTAAATGGCTGTAGACTCTTGTTTTATATTGATATATCTGATTTAAAAAGCCCCAAACACTCAGCAGCCTTTTGGTTGTAGCTGTTTAATAATCACACACAAAACTTTTTGCTGGCTCGTTTGTTATTTTGCTTTTGCTCCCGCTGACCTGGAACCTCTCTTCTCTCATGTATGTCCAATTAAAGTAACAAAATAAGGTTAACTTGTGAAAATCACAGCAGCTGCATCGGGAACTCAGAACAATGAGGCATTTAATCCCTGTTGCCTCGCACGTTGCTCACAGTGACACCACACAGTTTGGTGTCAGGACATAAAAAAAAAATTGCCTGGTTTGCACAAATGCATAATAATGATGTGGTTTGTTTGCAGAGAGAAGACAGAGCAGGGGGCATGGGAAGGGCCAAGACGGAGTGGTTTTATTTTGTAAGCTCTGTAATAAAGGTTTTGAACCACAAAATCAAGATGCACACTGATTAGCTAGGTTGTCGACCTGCCTCTGTGACTACAATTACTATCAACAAACACACCGATACTGGTTTATATGAAGCATGTGGTTTAAGTTTGTTTGTTCACTAAATTGGAATTGGGAGAGATTGTGAAATAAAAGTCGTAAAAGTATGCCTCCATATTCCATGATTATACTTAAGTACATTTTGTTATAATTGGTCAGGAATTTAATCCAACATCTGATTTGATGTAAAGCTTCACCTACTGACTAATTATTATGAGGACTGTAACTACGACTGCTTGATAAATATGTGCAAGAATTGGAACAATGTGACCTTTTGCAAATATAAATCTCTCTCACAAGACTGTATAATTGGCTGCAGTGAATACCACGGGGAGAACAATTAAGGATAACAAGCAAATATCTTCGTCCCTAAACAGTAATGCGATGGGAGTTAAAAATAAAGGATTCAAAGCTGTAGTCTGCAGGCTTTTACATTAACTTAGCATGGCGTGCCTAACATCACAATAACTCTTCATACTGTATATGCATTTACAGTAAATGTACACTCTGCTGATTACAAGCTGTTCTGTTGAAATAGATTAGACGCGCGGTGTACTGCAGAGGTTAAGCAGAGCGCTACACGTGCAGGAAATGACAGTGTAATTACCGAGATGACTGCAACATCCTGGAGACCTCCTTTGGCTCAGTATGCAGCTGACAACAAAACAAGCTCAGCCCCTAAATATGACTTGTCATGCCTTTGTAAGAGAAGCTGCAACACACAGCGGTACATACAAACTGATCACAATCAAACAGATGTTTCCGCAACATCGTACAGACATGTGAGGAACACGATTTTAAATCCATCTCTGTTTTCAAGATCTATAATTTTTGACAAACAGATAAGGACGGCAAGGGAGTTTTGAATATTGTATTAGATGCTCTACATTCTACAAAGTGTGTAACATTTATAAGATAAGAATAAGAACACTATAATGTTCATTATAAATGAGTTTTGTCTGCTTACTTTTGCTCCTGAGGAGTTTGTGGAGCCTGTGCAGCACCGCTGCTGCAGTATAGCTGTGCTTGAGGAGTCTGTTTTTTTGTTGTCAGCAGGATTTTTTTTTTTTTTTACTCCTACATAATTCATAACTCTGTCCTTCACTTTCATATAGTTCTACTTGAATGCAAGTCAACCCCCTCCACACAGACACAAAAATAGATTTGAGTTCTGAGCATCCTTTTCCTGGCACGGTAAACCCCCTAACTCACACAGACTTGAAAACTAAAATTTGACTGTGGCAAAGTGTAACACTGTGCAGATTACAATGGAGCTTGTATTTGCACTGGTACGCAGTGAATTAATGGTTTCAAAATATTGTATAACGTAGGCTATAACAATGTGATAATCAACTTTTCAAATATGGTGTGACGGCTATATTTCAGCACGTGGAAGGTTTTTTTGTCAAATTTGCAACATAATAAAATCTAGTCAGTGAAATGTTTCTGGAACCTAGACATCTAAAACACTTTCACCAACATTAACCAAACCTGTGCTTACATGCATATTAGTCTTCTGATCATAGAGAAGTGGACGTATTCACCATGAAACACCCATTGGTTTGTGGACAATGGTTTTGAAGGCTCGAGTTCGGCATTTTGGCCGTTGCCATCTTGGTAATTTGGGACTAGAAATGATACGAGAAGGTGGAGCTAAGTACAACCGAATGCTGAATAAGACGTTTTTAGGCAACCAAAATGTTACAATTAACTTTCATGAACTGAAAACACACTGTGAAAGGGTTAAAGTTCTACAACAAAAACATGGACTACTCCCAGACCGGACAACGTTGTGGTAGCGACCTGTCAATCACAAAATAGCCACGCCCTAAAGCATACCCTGCTTTATGATCTATTTGACCCTAAATGGGACCATAGTTTGCTGAATGAACATCATGCTGTATTGAAGAAGACTTGAAACTAGCGATTAAAACCATAAACTCATGTTTACAATGTTTACTGAGGTAATAAATCAAGTGAGAAGTAGGGTCATTTTCTCATAAACTTCTATACAATCAGACTTGTTTTGCAACCAGAGGATCTATGATTAAGTGTTTAAAAATTCAGGAATAGTATAAATAACATTACTTGAAATATACAGTTACATTATAATACAGAATTAAAGTAAATCAGATTATTGCACAGTTGAATTATTGCAAGTTATTACAGTAAAGTCAGTATAGCACAGTTTGGACATAAATAGATGATGGGGTTATAGCTGCAGACATGGGTGAAATAAGTCTGGTAGGCAGATTGTGTTACCTACAGACAGACTCAGGCTAGATTTGTATCCCTGTTTCCATTTTTATGCTAAACGAAGCTACCTTGCTTACCTGCTGGAGGTAGCTTCATATTTAACTGACATGTGACTCGTATCAACCTGGCAAGAAAGCGAATAAGCGTATTTTCCAAAAACTATTTCTTTAAGAAATGTGATATGAAGCAGCAATTGTGCAATTTAGAGGTAGGATGAGCTCATTTTTTGTTATTCGTGATAAAGTCTGCATTATGTTTCCTTTCCCTCCATCTTTCAAGTGTTGTGTTGTCCTGTAGGTTCAGTCAGATTTCATAAAACCAGACCTTTGCTACAGTTGGCTGCCCGTAACGCTTGATAAGAGAAATGCTCTCAGCAACTCAATAATAATTCACAGAGGCTGGAAATCCTGGAAGAAAAAAGTGCATAATTCAAAAGAGTATCAACTATTGAGTATCAGTGTGAAAAAGGATTTTAAAAGCAAGATTATCCCATTTTTCTGTGTTCATCTTGTGCCATATGGGAACCACACAATAAGGCCAAAGGTCTTGTCTGTCTAAGTGTGCTATGGCTCTGTCATTGCACGGGACGTGTTTCCAGAATAGGTCAAATCATGTTGCCATTAATATTTCAAACATGCTAAATGGAAAAAGATGTTCATATCGCTGCGGTTTCCAAATAGCTGTCTTTTTTTCCTAATAAGACAATATATATGAGCGACAATTTCCAACATCAGATCGGGGGAGATGGCCCTATCAATTTCTTGTTGAGCCATTTATCTTACCAACATTGATGAATTCATTATGGTGACAATTCCTATCGCTATAATGAAATGCCACCCAAAGATTGGCCCCTGGTTGAAATGGAGAGCAGAGATATCTACCCCAATTATTGTAAAAATTCACTCCTTGGGAGATCCATCTTTCTTCTGTAGGCTCATATTATTCAGCACACTATTGTGTCTGCCATCGCTGAAGGTCTCTTTGACATCTAAATGAGTTTAGAACATCCCCCTTCAGCAAACCCTTTCCTTTAATTGGGCCCTTTACAGGTTTAGACAGGGATAGGAAACTTTGATTAAAACTCATTATGGTCCAAACCTGTGTCATGAGTACCAATCAAAATTTTATTACAGTATATTATCAGGTTAAAATGGCTGTTAGTCTTAGATACATGAGTTTATTGGTGACAGACGAGCACGTATACACTGATTACTACATCACAGTATATTAATACTATTAACATTCGGTAACAAGCACTCTTCCTGAAATCAACAGCTCGAGGAAAACAAAGAGCAGTTATAGCGCATATTATATTCCAATTAATTTAAGTACAAGTTTGGTTATGAAACCATGCAGAGCACAAGAATGATACACTCGAAGCCCTAATGGGGTATGAGTGCATAATGGTTCCCAAGTAGCCAGTTAATATAAGGAAGTGCTCAATAACAATATCTTCTACACAGGCAAGACATGCATAAAATCCATTAGGCAAAACACTTCAATATACTTCAGTTAAAATGAAAACAAAATGGGAAAAAAAAAAACGCGCTGTCCTTCACAAGCTGTTCTCACTCTCCACTGCCCAGTGCTGTAAAAAGTTTTGATGGGATGTGTGTCACTGGATTATCTCGCCTACATTCCCCCCAGGCTTTCATTGTAGATCTGTGACATGGGCACAGGCATTTAGTGTGACTCCCAAGTGTCAGTGGCAGCACAGCAGGACCCTGCAAGGCTCCAGGAAACACCATCTATCATTGTCATAAGACCAATCATCCACATCAGCAGGGCCTTTCTTTCAGCAGGAACCATGACACCCATTAAGCGGTCTCTCTGACCCTGTTCTGGTATATATCATTTCCCTTTTATCTTGTTTTTCGACTGTGGTTAATAGAATAAAAATATCATCATGCAGCGTTAAAATCAAATCACTACCAAATTTGTTTAGTTTTGTGCTGTTACCATGGTTGAAACCATGGTAATCACTTTTTGATGAAATTGCTTCTAACCCCAGGGCAGAGTTTAAGTTAAGTGGTAATTGCCTGCTTAGATATCAAGTTGGATTTGGATATTTTACGCTCCAGATAAAAAGTCCAGGTCATTTGAAATCACAATCGTTTAATCATCACTTTGCTCCTCACCAGATAAGGAACTGTTTGTATGATAAAGAGTTATTGGATATTGGAACTTCAATATTAGCCAACTATTGAGGGAGTCACGCTGTAATAAAGCCTATGTGACCAGAATCATGACAGGATATGAAAGTTCATGTCTTTATTGAAGAGAGAACACTGGGGTAATTCAGGGCTGCGAGAAGAGATTATCTGACATGTTATGAACAGTCCAGAAAGCATGTATGATGAAGGGGGAGGCTAGTAAAATCTCAGCTAAATCAGTGTTACAAAAATATTTACGGACGTATCTGCATCAATTCTTACTCCTGATCTGAAATATACTTTCTTACTTTGGTTTTATTGGAGTTTTTTTTTTATCATTTTGTTGATTTAATACATAATTAACCTAAATTCTGTTGAATTGCTTGATCATAAACTGGGAAAAAAAGTTCGGAAACTTGTGCTTGGTGGATTATTTCTCTGTTGTTACAATGCTAATTGGCATTGTATTTTACATCGTTGGAAAGCCTGTTTATGAACCTTCACAATGATGTCCAACTTGTAAGGATCATGCATTTGTGGGATGAGCAGCACAGCTGATTATGTGGGTAGCGCCAAAGAAAAAGTTGCCAAAATGCTCTGCCAACAGAGAAATAATCCCAGTTTCCCAGTTTATTATTTCCAGAAACTGGATGTAACAGAGATGTATATTATAATTATAACTTATTTTCTACTTTTCGTGGACACATTACTGTGTCACAAGAGCGTGGATTTGTTGAATTGCAAATATTATAAAGATTTCTTCCTCCCTCTAGGGTGCCCTTCCAGTGGAGAAAACGTGATCAAGTGCTCTCTAGGGTGGCCTTAGAATTGGGGAAAAAAAGATGCAGTGGCTGCCCTACATGCTTGGAAACTTTTTGCATGCTGGTGCCCCACCGCATGCAGCTGTTGCCCTTTTTATTTTTTTCACCCCTTCCCCTCAGACATCCTGAGTACGCCACTGCAAGAAACTGCAGATGATTTGCTCATGTTGATTGAATCTTAAGCTTACACACTAAGCACTAAAGCACTCCTCTGCACCGTTCATGTGATTTGACTACACCGGCCATAAATAGCAATTCTGATAGCACTATAAATGTTTAAGATGTCTACTTCAGTGCCAGAGTGTGCTCTATAACCTCAGGTGTACGCATTCATAACGACATACATACATGTAGACAAATTGAGGCTTTTAACATACAGTATGCTCCTGCTATAGAAATCACGACGCTATAATCATGCTCATTTTCTTTAATTGCATCTTAACACTAAGCCCAAAGACATAAATGTTATTTGTGTGAACTTAATATGGTGAGGCTGGTTCAACCTTTGTGCTTGCAGGATGCTCCGTCCGGTTATTTAAGGTGAAAACGCTCGGCAAGAAAACATTGTGATTGGTGTTCAAGTTGAAATTCACTAGCGACAGTGCCTAGTGAGCCAAGAAGTTAATTTCAAGCCATGCTGGCAGTACACAAAATGAAATGCAGTTTATTTTGGTCAGTTAAAATGTTTTCATGAGCCTATATTCCTTGCGTGCTTATATTTCACTTTACACAGCCTGTAGCTCAACCATGAAATCCAACTACAAAATGTAAAATTACTGGTCAATCAAAACATGCACATCCCAAATCTCAATGCACCGGCGGTTCTTACAAGACATTCACAAGCGTTATATAGTACATGCTGAGCTCTCTGCCCACACTGCTCCCACGTTCCCGCAGCTTGTTAATGCAGATTCCAACAAGGAGAACCTCAGGCTTTTATTCTCTCGGTGCAGATCATGAAATAGGACGCGGGCTCATTCAGTTTGATGGAGCTTTGGCTTATCCAGGGAGATAGCGACTTGGCCAAGCCCTGTGCAAAAGATGAGCTCCAGCTGTACACATCTGGAATAATCCACCTGCACCTCTGGAGAACGGTTCAATTCAGGGCACGCAGCCATGTTGCAGCTGACCCGTGTCAAAACAGCTTACAAGCTGGATCATGCATCATTTTCTTTGGTTGTCCAAGCAGCAAATGGACATCGTCATTATCTGTGTCAGTCATTTTGAGGAACCCAGTTACATCAGTGTCCAGCATTAGAATTTTTTATTTTAGAAACAATGATGGCAAACATTTCTAGATCCCAGTATGTATGAATGTTTTTTGTCATTTTTTCTGCTCTGTTGCACAAATCTGCCATCTCATGTTTGTCTTTTATCTTAAAATATATGATTATCATTATATACACTGAGCGACATTAACTTGGATGGATGGTGTACATCAATCATGACTGAACGCATGGCTGCAGAAGACAGCTGTTTTGCCCCGAGCCGGAGAATAACTGCTCGTGCGCTGTCCTTTTGGAAACATTCGTCGTGAGGGGCTGTGTTGAACAGCAGAGCAAGAAAACATCCTCCAGCCGAACAGCCATAAACAGGATTGATGTCTGCGACCGAGACGTTTGACTTTATCCAGTCGAGCTTGAGAGGGATCATTCAGCTTCATTGAGCTGTACTGAAGTTTTGATGGAATTGTTTTTGCCACAATATTTTCTTTACCTGTTGTCAGCCATTATCACTGCATGCCATATATCGGGAGGATCAAATGAAAGCTACTCTTAGCTAAAAAGCGAAGTTTTAAGGTGCCCTCTAGCTGGGGCAACAGTATTTCTTATTGGATTTAGAGTTTAGATTAAACATACTCGACTGAATGTTTAAAGATGTGACGCAAACTCTTCTTCTCCCAAGGAAATATGAAATAACAACACTTAAAAAACATGGAATTTGTGTTAAAATATGGATATGGATGGCTGCCCAAAACATCACTTTAGTTTAAAAATCTTAAACTGGAATATTTCCAGTGGAACTATGACCCCATCAACATCCCAAATACTGAGCTCTGAAACATATTAATTTAAATTAGATTCCTAACATCCAGTAAAAAACGCATTTCAGAAATATTAAATTCCAGTATTCATAGTCCACTTTATCTAACATGACTTTTCTACACTCAGAATTGAGGAGAATTCAATTGATGCAGAACGAAGGCAAAATAATGGAAATACACGACAATATATTAATTCCTTTTGCTTTCACTGCAGGTTCAGTTGCACAAGTGTGTGTCTTGGAATATTAGACAAATCCTCTTCGGGCAGGTATAAAGATAACATAAATCTGCTTCACACTCACATAGAAGTTAAATGATACATACGTTATTTGAGGCCTTAAAAGTGTATTTGACTTCATCCTAGTGTTTATGAACTAGGAATATCCTACAATATTGGAACATAATAAGAGATTGTTTGCACCATAGTATGCATCTAGTCCTGTAAAATAGCCTTATATTCCTTGGTAGCTATTCATAATGCATTGCAATCGTGGGACGTATTGTCTCTCGTGGCTTCGCTGTCCATACTATACACCCCCATCATGTTAAACAGTCTGCGGCAGTCCATGCATTTTGAATGTAATCATTTTCTCCAGACTGAAGCCCATCTGGACTTAGAAAAATGGCCGAAAGAAATATTTCTTAGTTTGTACTGTTGCTCTTTGGTACAGCAGGTATTGTGCTTTTAACACAAACAAATTTTGGGCTTGGTGGTTTCTGCTTAACTTTGTATAGATGCAACCAACATAACATGGTATGTAGCACTCGCTATCCCCACTGGTAACAGTCTCTAAAGACAGATTTGATTTTTACTGGTGCATTTGTTTGTTTTCAGCAAATGATAAGAATAACAGGAAAATACTGAATGAACTGTGATCTGTAATTAGTGAATTCACTGTTACCTGTTATCATGATTCTCTAATTAAGTGTCTGAGATATAAGTAAAATTGGTATTATGAGTGGTTTTAATAATAAGAGTGAGGGTGATGAATTATTTGACTGAGGCTTGTAGTGGATTCATTTATTTTTTAATGCCCAAAATAACACTTTCTGACAAATCTTTAGTCATATATTAACAATGCATGTAATAAAATCTATTAGTTTGTTGTGGCCCGAGGAAATCATGCAATTTTTAAACATATTTTGCAATCCAGCAAATCCATTTTCATTTGAGCATGTTCCTTTATAACAATAGAGATAAATAACTGATGTATTGAAAGCACAAAAGGTAGCACACAGCAGCACAGATTGTAAATATCTGACTGATAGGTGAATACATGTTATTACATCAATGAGCAAAGACACTTTTTATTGTTGTATATCCCTGGTTAATATGTCACTTTAAACATCTTCCTCAAAAACAGTCTAATTAGACTTAGTAACCTCTGCCAGCTGAAATGTGTTTGGTGTTTGAGGTGAGGCAGATGGTGCAAAGGTTTGGCCAGAGTCCAAATTGATATTCATCTTTTTCAGAGACATTTATGCAGCATCGTGTTATCATGTGCAGCCTCAGTCTGACTCAGTTTCCTCTCTGCCGGGCAAACTGTGCTACTGGAGTGTGCATGGAAATGAGCTTGTGGTATAATCCGCAGCGGTATCGGCCCACATCCTACACTCAGACATCTCAGAGTCTCTGCTTATCCAAAGGAGTTGGCTAAGTGCTCTACCTGCCGCACTTTATTCAATACACCCATTCAGGGCATTGAAAAAAAGAAACTGGGATGAACGATTTATCCTAAAACTTCCTCTCAAAATGAATGAATTTTAAATACATAATTAACCTACATTCTGTTGTATTGCTTCATCGTATTATTTCCAGAAACTGGATGTAACAGAGAAGTATTAATAATAACTTTCTTCCTACTTTTCCTTGACTCAATACTGTGTCACAAGAGCGAGGATTTGTCGAATTGCAAATATGATAAAGGTCCTCTTCAAATTTGATTCCAGATGAAGCATCCCTGGCGCATTTTATACGAGAATGAGGGCACAAAAACTTCACTACTTGAAAGCAGCAAGTGAAGTAAAATAAGACCCTGCTTCTCAGAACTCTCAAAGTATCAGTTGCATGATATAAAGACTGCAGGATAATGCACCTTTTATGTCTGCAATGTCTGCCAGACCCTTTACTCTTTGCATGTTTAACACATCCAGTGATGTTTTGACTCCTGCAGTCTCAGCAACTGTCTTTCTCTCTCATTACCTCATTTTAATTTCACACAGGACCTCGTAAAACAAAAGATAACACACTTTTCTGTCATCTAATTGCCATTAGTGCGCTAGATAAATAGATCCTGGAGGATGCCAGACTGAATTGCTACTGTATATAATTAAGTGAATGTTATCAATTTCTGTAGTTCCAATTTAACATTGCTGATTACATGTCCTCGGTGAATACTTGATTGTAATAAAAACTGCCTTATCTATGCATCATTATGCATTACAGATCAGACCAAATTAGGCCAAATTAGGCTTAGAGCGGAAAGGTTTGAAAGGGTGTGCCCCATGCCGAGCAGTCGTGTTAAACCTGTGGGCGGTGCTTGGTATTACCTCAACTGATCTCAACATGGTTGCCGGGTCACAAACTTTCTCATTTTACAGCTAAACAGTACACTACAAGATGTTTCTGAAAACATTTGAGGCGAGAAATAGGCATTACAGTAACAGAATATTGATTCATATTTAACCAGCGCTGCCTAGTTTGACCGTTTCATTGGAGTTTGCGAGTGATTGACATCTGCTCAGAAACGGCAGGCTCCAGCTCGGCTCTGATTGGTTGTTTTCCTCCGGTCTGTGAAATCCTACGGATACCATTAGGAGCACCGGAGGACACCGGAGAACATGATTTTTTTCAGATTACCTGTCTCATGCACTACTGTCAGGATATAGTGACCGTTTTATAAAAATAACTTTTTTAAATCATATTTTCTCCAAATCTACCCACTGCTGCTTTAAGTGTAACAAAACACAATGGATTTGAGACTGTTAATAGGCAGATTTGAGAAGATGATCAATGAGACAAATGATTTTTCCAATATCTTGCTGAGATAAGCATTTCACTTAAAGCAATTTATGCTTATAACTAATGAAAAATTAATGGGATGAGTCCTACATTGGGAGGGCGTGCACAAATGGACATTTTCATAGTAATAAGCAAAAAAATCCACCGCTGCAGTGCCTTGTGTTCTGCACGTTCAGTGAGTGATGGCAGCAAGCAGATTAACTGATCATGCAGATCATGCAGACATGCAGAAGCAATCATACCTCTAACCCACAGTGACATGTTTACTCTGAACCCCCTGAAGAATCACGAGCACCAGCGTGCCGTAGCAGCCGCCCCGATCACTAATGCACCATGTGATGAAAAGGGAATCCTGTTTGGAAAAAAAAAGCCTAAACGGTATTATTTAGACTAATTTCAAGCATGGTGGCTATGTTTTTAATTCACCTCAAATTACTGAGCATATTTGTAATTACTTAATAAGCCCCCAAAAAGATAAAGAGAAAAAACAAAAAAAATTGAGTCAGCATTTTTTGTTGCGCATCAATTGCTGAAAGGATGATGAATAATTAACAGGAGCTCCATTTAATGCTAAAAGAATGCTGATGAAATGCCTACCCACATAACTAAAGAAATTTATACCCTACATTAATATATATTGGAAATGGAGTAGAACACATTAATATAGATTGGTATTTTCTATATGGGTCAGTTTAACTGGTCAAATGTCATTAATGCAACCCGGGTTTATGAACATCGCTGTCTAGTTTCTAGACAGCTCACTGAGTTTTAGCTAGGTCATAGCCTATTTACAGGAGAGCTACACAGAATGATCCCGTTATGGAAATGTGATACGGATCACTGAAAATAGTGAGAAGTAAGATGCATTCTGAGCAGAATGAATAACACTTGTTAGCTGCAAATGGCTACTTTACAAAACGCGGTGCTTTCATTTAAAGTTTCAATTATGTGTGTCAATTTTATCTCTCTAAATTGTGGTTTAAATGTTCTTTCACAACACTGCCAGGTAATTCTTGTGGATAATTCTAAATTACTTCAATTGTAAATTTTCTTTTCTTTTTTTTTTTGCATAAAACCTGATATTTATCACAAAGGTAAAACAAGAAGTAAACATTCTGTACATCACCAGGAGACATGTTTGTAGTTTTCTGCTTGGGGTCTCATTCCAGATTGTGTAATGATGATGCCATCTCTGAAGCAACTGACTCAAGATAAACTTAATTTAATGTGCTATTCTCCTGTAATTGTTTGCAGTGACCGCTGTTCTACAGAATTCACAGTCTTGCTTTAATGGTAGCTATGGCTCTTTAAACAGCGTTTATTTTCTTAGCAGAAATTTGGTACATTTCACAATAACAATACCAGTCTTTATTCATATACTGTAATGCCTAAAATGTTCTGTGTATTTATTTGTTGAATGTTTTTTTTTTTTTTTAAAGGTGTTAAATTCGAAATGCAGATCATTTCTATTGCCTCCACATGGCTCTCAACATGGCAACGGCTGAGCCGGCAGCTTGCAGCTAACGGTGCTAACAGCTGCAACAGTGCTGACAGAGCTAACAGTGTTAACCTGAAGGGGGGGGGGGCCCGGAGGGTTGGTGCTGTTCTCCACGACCGCAACATCGGTTGGGACGGCGTTATCAGCTGTAATTGCCATATGAGAGCAGCTAGTGTGGAGCAGTGTGGCATGCTTAGATGCACTAACATGCACTACAGAAGCTCGGATTACAACACACAGAGACAGAGAGCGCAGAGTGACTTCATTCTCTGCTCACGGAGCAGCCCGGTTGCACAGAAAGGCGTGTAGAATGCCACAATAATGTGCGAGGCAAAAGCCTGCAGTAAGAATGCTGTTCTTGCTTTAGGCGTATCATTTGTATGCCATGTAGTCTGTAATGACTGCAATGTGAATGCATCCATGTGAATATGTTCAGAGCTAGTGATATGTAAAAGGAATAAAAAGGGAGAAAGACCGCTTATGACAACGGGACGGGAGGTGGATGGGTCCAACAAACACAGGACTTTAAACCAAGAGACCAGTGTTCAAGACTGCTGTTTTGTTTGTTAAGTTATGTTACTGACGTTTGTGACGTGTGTTCCGTACCTATGTCACTTTGTTTCTGTAAATATTTTACTGAGTTTACGTACTTATTTTAATGCCAACCATGATGTTTTCCCTAACCTAAGTGGTTTTGTTGCCCCCTGCTTGTACTGCACCTTCATGCACTCGTGTAATATTCTGCCTCAGCGAGGCAAAAAGTGACACTGACGCGCTATCCTCTGGTGGACAGGCGGGTCTATTATCACTATACCTTTACATAGCAAACGGTTGTTAGCTGCTATATTAATCTCAATGTTGAAGAGAGAACCTTTAACATTGATACATGTGAAGTGGAGATATTGGGAAGATAAAACATAAATATTGTTTTCTACCTGTACCCATGTAAACAAATTGGTAAGGTTTCTAAAAAACCTCTTCTGTGAGATCCTATACTTTGTTATGAAAGTATGAGGACAGAGAGAGAGACAGAACAATGGAAATGTGTCTATCACGATTAAGTTAACTTCAAAGAGCAGTCTCTGTCACCACTGTGGGCTTTTTTGGCTGCTTAAGAGGAGGAGACAGCTTCAGTTGAAACCTGCATTGTTTTTTGACAAATCATGGGCGAATGTTATGTGCTTTCAAATTCTGCTCGGCATACAAAAGAAAAAAGCTCTGAGCAGGTACACGCGGCCCTGTAATCACCTCTGCAGGAACTCAAAACATTAAAGCAAAGGGAAGAAAAAGGTAGTTATAAAGACGTTGCAGTTGCACTGACGCTTTGAGATAAATGCAAGTGGAAGATTCCAACATATACTTATACATTATGTTACACTGAAAGCACTTGTTGTTGGTGAAATAACACACACATGTATTAAATTGGTATGTCCGATGAATTTATCTTTTAATATCTGTGTTTGGGAGTGTTGAGGACTATTTGTCACTCTTCCCAATAAAAGAAAGCAGGTGAACCACAGTATTCTGACTTTATGCTTTTTATCCTCCTTCAACAGGTATTATATGTTTACTGCTCTCACTCCTGTAGTGGAGCGGATAGTGGAAAAATCATGCAAATAGTGATACAAGCACCAAATTTGGCATGATGATTCCCGAGGGGTCACTTAGCAAATATAAACGATCGGCCACTTGAAAATCCAAGACGGCGGCCATTTTTCAAGATGGCCGCCAAATTGACCTGCCGTTAATGGTTTCTCTCATAGAAATTCATCTACTTGTGTCAAATTATGTGTTTTCTAGCATGCTGGATCTTATTTTGATAGTTTTAACAATTTTTAACTTCAATATGGCGGCCATTTTTCAAGATGGCTGTCAAATTTACTCACGGAGAATGTTTTTCTTAAAGAAATGCATGTACTTGGTCAACTTGAATGATTGTGATGTAGAATTATATGTTTTCTGGTATGCTATCTAATCTAATAAGTTTTACAGCTTTAACATCCTCCAATAAGTGTTTTTCTACTTTTTGGCTGTCCGGTGAGTCTTTGCTTTGTGGTGTTTGCATGGCTCAATTGGCTTGTAGGCCTACTGTTGTAGATATCAATAGCTGCTGTTGCCACAGGTGTAGGGGATTAGTGGTAGAGGTAGCACCTTTGTTTCAGAAGTCAGACTCATTCTCCAGGATGGACTACTGGCACTGGTTCACACTACTTGCCCAACTCTCACCTGTGGCTCCATGAAGTTGCTAGTGCACGGCAATGACCACACCCCGGGACACCATGTTGGCTCACGGGCTGAACTAGGTGAGGGTAGCACACAGAGAGTCTCTCTGTGATGGAGTATGTCTAGCTCCAAATTTCAAAGTGCATAGAGTCAACGAACCAGCCATCTTTATCCATGAGGTTCCCACACCAACATATCTATCAGTTGCCTCTTTCTGGTCTTGGCAAACACAGACAGGCCAACATACATAGCAAAAGGTGTCTTCCTGTCCTTGGAGTGCCTGTGGACCTGCGATCCTTCCCTGTATTTGGCAAAACAGCTCTACTGTAACAGTTGCAAGGTCAGATTTTGATGCGCCATTCTGCAGTTGTGACTTGATATCAGCCCCATGTTCAATCATACATACAAACTGAAGCAGGGATGGTGTGACGGTATCTTCAAGGTACCCATCATGAGACGTGCTGTTGAATTCTGATTTATGCAGGTGGACTGCTTCTCCATATTTGCTTCCTTCTTCTGGGCCAGGTCTTCTTTCTTCTGCAGTTGTTGGGCATTCAGATAGGCTCGTTCTCGTTTGTACAGAGCAGCCAAGCAAGCAGGATGACATCTCCAGCACTCAGATTGGGAAGGAGCTTTCCATCACTGAAGGATTTTGCACATTCATTTGGTCTTTCATTCAGTTTCATGGTCATTGCTTATCTTAAGTTGCCCCCTTCCTCCTCGCACAGAAAGCATTTGGGGGATAGAGTATCTCTGACCCTCCGTGGTATTTTGTAACAGCTGCTCTCATCTGTAACAGTTGAAGGGGTTGATCTCTTTTCAGCTCTTTGTAACTTGGTGTTATTTTTCATCAAGGTTTCCTCTATCCCACTACCGTCGTCTAGTCTTGCTGGGTCACGCTTGACTGGTAGCTGACTGACTGCATGGAATCTGGGAATTTTCCTCGCCAAGAGGCTGTACCCATCACCTACTCTTTTGTTGGGATTTATATGTGGAGAAGTAAGGCCCTCATTCTTGTCCATTTGACAAAGGCAACACTTGGCCCAGTCAGTGTGCCAACATTTTTCAGTTGATTTTTGGTTTAAAGCCATTGTAATGTTTAGGGTCGAAGGTTTATCCTTTTACCACCCTGTATCACGGGCACTTTCTTGTATGGGATACAGCTAGGCTCATGCATTATTTTACGCAATCTGTACACCATCTGGATAACTGAAACCCCATTATCCTTGGCTCGGCTCTCCCCGGCTTGCACAACCTGTCGATTCAGGTGTGGCTGCTTAAAACTGATCAGGGGTTGGTAGTAAGCAGCATTTGGGACACTAAGTATAATGCTGAATCCTACTTAGCTGATGTTAAACCCCATTCTGAGTTACACAGCAGCGATTGTCACCAGTGTGCCCTGGTAATGCCCAACAATCACTCCTTTACAGTTCTCTGCTGTTGTGACAATTCTGGCAGTTGGGTTGGAACCTTATGGATAAAGATGGCTGGTTCGTTGACTCTATGCACTTTGACATTTGGAGCTAGACATACTCCATCACAGAGAGACTCTCTGTGTGCTACCCTCACCTAGTTCAGCCCGTGAGCAATGACCACACCCCGGTGTCCCGGGGTGTGGTCATTGCCGTGCACTAGCAACTTCATGGAGCCACAGGTGAGAGTTGGGCAAGTAGTGAGGACCAGTGCCAGTAGTCCATCCTGGAGAATGTGGCTGACTTCTGAAACAAAGGTACTACCCCTACCACTAATCCCCTACACCTATGGCAACAGCAGCTATTGATATCTACAACAGTAGACCTACAAGCCAATTGAGCCATGCAAACACCACAAAGCAAAGACTCACCGGACAGCCAAAAAGTAGAAAAACACTTATTGGAGGATGTTAAAGCTGTAAAACTTATTAGATTAGATAGCATACCAGAAAACATATAATTATACACAATCATTCAAGTTGACCAAGTACATGCATTTCTTTAAGAAAAACATTCTCGCGAGTAAATTTGACAGCCATCTTGAAAATGGCCGCCAAATTGCAGTTCAAAATTATTAAAACTATCAAAATAAGATCCAGCATGCTAGAAATCACATAATTTGACACCAAGATCACTCAAATTGACCAAGTAGATGAATTTCTATGAGAGAAACCATTAACGGCAGGTCAATTTGGCGGCCATCTTGAAAAATGTCCGCCGTCTTGGATTTTCAAGTGTCCGATCGTTTATATTTGCTAAGTGACCCCTCGGGAATCATCATGCCAAATTTGGTGCTTGTATCACTATTTGCACGATTTGACTGAAAAATGGATGTTAGCCGCTCCACTCCTGGGACACGGTAAATATTGTTACTTTAGCAATCGGCAGCCTCCGAGCTGCTCAACAAGCTCCAGTTTTCATTGGATAAACGCTAAATGTGTTTGTCTCCTCGCCACCACTGCAGCTCTAGGAGTGAATTATAAACAAGGAACACAAACCAACCAGCTACACCACAGCATTTACACAACTGCATGTAGAGTCAAGCACACCGCTCTTCACCTCCTGCTCACAACTAGACATGGGTTAGTTTACATTAAATATGAATGCCCCATTATGCACCCCGGGCACATTGTTGCTAACCTCGGTCCAGCTGCAGGCTGACCTCCGGGAAGGACCCCCGCCACCTGGAGTTACTTGGCTGACCTAAATCCATCCTGGGCAACACCGTAGCGCTCGCTGTGACTCACCTTCTGTCTTTTGGTCTCAGCATATAGCAGGTACACCTGCTATCTTGTGTATGCTCTTTGAATCCTTTTGCGCAGCCTATTGTAGGTGTAGCATCAAAAGCAAAGATGTATGGTGACCTAGATTTATGTTTTACCTTCAGAAAAGCCTGTTTTCACTGAAATGAATAGAAGCTGCCGGGTAGTACAGTATGAACCGTCTCCACAAAATAATGCTGATAGAAGTTTTTTTTGAAGTGACACTCACTACCCTTACAGAAACGGAATAACTGAACACACAACAATAATTGTGTGCTAAAAGTTCAAACAGATAAATAGTATTTTTTTAATTTATTGACATAAATTGTATTCAAACGAACAAATCAAATCTGTCATGAACTGTGAAGAAAATCCACAGTACATGTTGTATGTATTATATAAACAAGTTATGTTAATAATTGATACGTATATGTATTGATCTGTATATTAATATGCATATAATACAGGCTTATTAATCTATTTTTTAACGCAGAGTCAGCAGTGTTATATCAGCGCCCTTACACTCTCATATTGCTCAAATAATGGGATAATGAAGTAGAATGATTTGCGGTTGTCTCATGCATGTAGTATGTATGCAAGAATGACCTAACCCTTGACTTAAATCAATTTATTTGGACTATTTTGTTCTAACTAAATATCTCATATACTGTTGAATAATTTAACCAGTAGCATTGCATTGTATTGCATTATAAGATTTTTAAGAGTTTTGTACATAAAATTGGAATCTGAAAAGGTAACTCAAAGTATCCTCATACAAGGGTTCTTCTTTACGAAAAGTTATTCCTAATTTTTTGTGCGTTCTCCTACGAATGTCCAGCAACACCATGTCAATTTCCGCATATTACGTAGATAGTCTTTCAAAATAAACTTCTGTCTTCACAGGAAATAATTTATATAACTGGTGAGGTTTAGGCAACAAAACGACTTGGTTAGGTTTAGGAAAAGATTGTGGTTTGGGTTAAAATAACTATGGAAGTGGCGATAATTAAGTACAGAAGTTACGTGACAAATAAATCAGCGTTGACTTCTGGTTTCACACGGGACAGGAACAACGGTCTCTTGGGTGAAAGTCCGGTGTTTTTTTACCCGACCATCCACCCCGACCTCCTCCCTATGCACCATTCGTCGCTCTTTATACTTCCTGGTTCACGATTACGTGGATTACATATGCATTGATTTCGTGAGGATATACTGTATACAATTAACAGTGTATTACTTTTCGTATATAGCTACGAATGGTGTATGAGAACAGCCAGATTAACTAAAGGTGTTAAATAAATGTAGTCGAGTACAAAGTACAATGTTACCCTCTGAAATGTGGTGGAGGAGAAGAATGAAGCAGCATTAAAATGAAAAAACAAAAGTACAAGTACCTTGATATTGTACTTACGTACCTAATTTACATTCCAACACATCACTTACGTTGCAGAATGCTGTCAAACAAACTGAATGTCATCTGGATTACAAAAAGGAAATGTGAAATACGTCAGTGGGTACATTGCCAGAATTAAATGGGACCTAGAATGTACCCTTGAGTTTCTCCACACTTGCAGTAACATGTACTACAGATCACAAGAAGGTCCCTATAAACCCACAGAAAACCCCCTTGAATGGTAAACACCCACAGAGCTATGTCAGCAATAATAACATGTCTTCAGTATTGATCAGGACTGTGATAAATTGTGTTAAAAGAAGCACTAAAGGCTGCTAAATGCATGTCAATACTGATTTAAGGTGACAGCACTTCTGCTGGAATACCATCTTTTAATAAATGAGCAACTCATGAACGCTATATCAACTGTCTGAATTTGACTTTATCTCTGTTGTTTGATATAAATAGTATTTACAAATGTGTGATTAACTCAGGCTTTTTGAAAAGAGGCTCGACAATAGAGCATAAACATATGTATTAAAAAAGATCAAAACCAAAAATCAACCTATTGAGGCTGAGCCAGAGCCGAGAGCTGTCAACCACAACATGACAAAGAGCTGAAGATGTGTCTAATCTGTGATATTGTGATATAATCACATTTCTAGCAGATACTAGCACATGTTCACATATTGTCCTCAGGCAACACATTACATGTGTTTCAGGATTGGGCTCATGTCATCAACCTTTATGACATAAAGATGAATTAACACTATAAAAAATGATATATTACTCAATACAGCTGGCTTATTTATCCTCAGAACATCAGTCCTTTGCTCTCTGTCATGGTGGCCAACAACTACTGAATGAATCTGATCCTCTCTGCAAACGCTGCCAGCTGCGACTCTAAAGGAAACATAGAGTATCCTCCTTATCGGCAGACTACTAACCACAGCAGACGATGATCACGATTTATCACCATCAAACAAGTTCCAGTGAAAAAACTTTTACCCACTACATTATGTGTCATATCTATTAATGTTAATGTTCACCATCCATATACTGAATGGAATAATCATATTCAGTCAATTTGAAAATGGTAAAGACGGAGGAAAAACTTGTTAAAGTATTTGTTGAAGATAATGTAAAAAAAAAAATTAAAAAAAATGTTCCCATTTCCTGTACTTTTTTATGGAGGTGAGCATTGGAGTGGATAATTAAATGTAAACTGCCCTGTGTAATTTGTCATGTCATGTGAAGGACCCAAGGCGTTTCCACAGCGAGCAGATGCTACTCAGCACTTCTCTAGCTAAAGCTTTCATATGGGTCACAGTTTCCTTTGCTGTTGTTCGTGCCAGATGGCTAAGTTAGAGGGGTTTGCCTTTCAAAACCACCTTTGTGCACATTTTAATAGCTTCTAAGTGTAATATTAATGAGAGGCTGGAATATACAGTTGTTGTCCAGGTGCCTTTGAGCAAAGCGCTTGACCCCCAGCTGCTCAGTCATCAGCAGTGAGGCTGTGGTTGTACTGGCCAGATACTGGGTGTAAATACATGGGTACAAATAAATAAGGGTGCTGCTGGAAACACAGAACAGTATAACTGAACTCCCTGGATGCATTAACCCCTGACCGACTTTACTGTCTTCAGAGGCTGTAGCAGGTTCAATAACGCTCCAAAGTAATTTTCAAAGGGGTCCCTTGACCTCTGACCTCAAGATTTGTGAATGAAAATGGTTTATATGGGTACCCACGAGTCTCCCCTTTACAGGCATGCCCATTTTATGATAATCACATGCAGTTTGGAGCAAAACCATGCAGTTTTTTGAATGCAGTATAAATGTGTTATTTTTGCCTGTTCTAAAATGGTGTATTTCAATATTTCTGCAAACTGGGGTCTTGAAATTACATAAATTGGGTATGAATGTAAAGCTGAGACTCTTGTGGATTCAATGAGCTTAATTGTATTCATGTGTGATGATGTTGGTCCCCATAGTAGCCATTTCATTGTAGTGAGACCATTTTTTTTTTATTTGACCTCACTGTATAAAATGACCTGTGGTGACCTCTAGGTTAATCACAGCCTCATGAAACTTTACAACCAGAAACTAGAGACCTGGGGCATTCAGAGGATGGATGGCTTTCCTAGCTAGATTGACAATAAGGGGGTTTCTGAGCAGTTCCCAGAACAGAAATGCCCGCCATCTAATCACCGAAAAATGACATTCTTGCATAAATCTCCAAATGTCAAAAGTCTTTGATACCAAATCACAGCATGGCTTTTTCTGTGTTATTCCCCAAGGTCTCCGTGTCTTAAAGTGGTATTTTGGAGGGATTGTTGATCATTTTTATCAATTCTCGAGTGGTAAAAAAAATGGTTAAATTTAGCACCAAATCCGTGTAACAATTGGTATCGACCCAAAAATTGCTGGAACAAATTATGAGACATAATATAGCCTGGGGATGACCATCATATACTTAAATCACAATGTTCTAAGCCCTTATAAACTTTCACTATTTATTTTAATTCATGTTTATTTCTGATGCATGACTAGAACAACTTGACACACAGTGCTGAGATGCTCAAATTAATCTTCAGTTGTCCAGCTTTCAGATGATGTTCACGGCTTCTATGTGACATCTACTGCTGACCTGCTATCTCCCCCTAAAGACCCCCTCAACCCCCCTAAGAAAAAGCAAAAACGGGTCTATTGTGGGTCTCAGAGGGTTAAATGAAAAATAGACAAATATTGAAGAACGTCATTCCTGTATAAACCAGTATGCATTCAGAGGAAACATTTTAAGTGAAAACATCCAAATCAACTGTATGATTTGAGATCTGAATTCTA
The DNA here is from genome assembly GCF_043250625.1 of Sebastes fasciatus. Taxonomy (NCBI): domain Eukaryota; kingdom Metazoa; phylum Chordata; class Actinopteri; order Perciformes; family Sebastidae; genus Sebastes; species Sebastes fasciatus. Next base: position 17,855,754 of record NC_133803.1, on the reverse strand, counting down.
TACAAAAGTCTGCAACATAACAATCTACTTTACAGTGGGCGTTTAACTTGTCCATATAATCATAAGTTGATGTAAAAATGTTCCATTATCTCTTATGCCACTTTAGCTGCTTTAGCGTGGTGTGTACAGTATGCATTAGTATGAGTGTAAGTGCAGATCATTATGTTCTCCAATTCAAAAAGAGCGTCGACACATTTATGTCCTTGGTGCACCAACAATACCGTACAGTTACCAGTCAGTTGGAATTGTATGGATTATAAAAAATTTTAACAACTAAAACTACTTCTAACACTTTTGGATTTTTGTAGATGCTGTTTGACAAATTAAACAAATATCAAGGGGTGATTCTATTGGTCAAAAGTGAAAATAGGCCCAACTGTATACCGCACGTGGGTTGCATTCTTCTAGTCATAAAGCCACCAAAAATCAATAGCCACAAATCTGAGCTATCAAAGCGCGTTCCCCCCGAGTCCTTAATCGCACTATATTTCATAGACTGATTAGCAAATTAAGAGCAAACAAGGTGAAATGTCTGGATTTACATTTCTTAGAAATGGGATAAGCTCTTTGTAATTTTCAATAAGCAGGAAAATTCATTCCCAGCATCCTGACTATAAATCTACAAACTCTATTTTAGCACTGATTTAACTGTTTTCAATGTGATTACAAGCTGTGAAGCCATGGTGTAGATGAGCTATCCACATTTGCAACACATTATGTATAGCTTAAATCACGAGCTGGTCTTACGTGATATTATTACATCATACTGTTAACATTCGCAGAAATTACAAAGTTTTAGACTGGGTTCCTGTGTATGAATCCAGTTGCTGAAGGTGCACTTTTATTTTAAGTTTTGCTCTCAATGAGAAACTGACTTTTAAAGCAAAACAAGCAAAAGCCATTAAAGTTCTTAACTATAAAGGCCTCCTTTGGTGTAGCCCACAGCATGACTCACAGATTGGAGTATATTTTTTAAAATGTTCTTTTGATTTAGCTTGAATGAGATACTGAGAGCAAAAGATGTCTCCTGCTGTGAAACCTGTGTAACCCCTTTGTTACATTGTGCACCAGTTACGGAAAATCAGCCTGTGATCACATTTTACCGCTTTTACTTTTATTGCAACAGGAAATGTAGAAACTAAAAATAATCAGAGGTGGCACATTCTGAATGTTGTGTAAACACTCTCAGGCAAACCCTCTGACTGTGATTGTTCTTCAAAACACTTATTTTCATATTTTCATAAAGACACAACTGACTGGCAAAATACCTCAAATGTAACTTATTAACCACCTGTTATTCACTACACTACTGGAAAACCCAAATTGGAAATTGAATTTTCTTCAACCAGTCAGGGACGAGAGTTGCTTGCAATCTCAAATAGGAGAGTAATTTGTATAGAGCACTGCACAATATACCTGCACACTTATATCTGGCCATGAGGCACGTATTTCTTCAGTAGAAAATAGTTTGAATTGTCCACAATGAATCAGTTAATTATCCAGAATAGCAAGGACCCTGGCTTGAAAACCATGTCTTTTTTATAATTTGTTTAACACCACAAACAAAAGGGATGCACTGATTTATCCACCAAACATCGGTATCGGCCGATATTCGCGTTCCTCACTGCCATCGGCCTATCGGCAAATACGATGACATCTGCCGATGGCTATCTATTGTGTCACACCAATTTTGCACCGGCTAAATAAATGTTACGTTGGTTATTTTTCGGTCGGTTTCGGACAACAGTAACCAGCTGCTGATTCGGAGAGGAAGCCACTGGCTGGACACGGCTCTGACGGTGTGCCATGCTCCGTGGATAACGAGAGGTTTGTTTACAAATAAAAGTGAAAGAAAAGTCGACCGTGTGGGAGTATTACACTGTTTCGGAGAAAGATCAGTGACAAGAATGTTGTTATCTTCAACAAATAATTAAGCAGTAAAATAATGGCTTAGAAGATTTATTAAAAACAATCACTGCGGTCTGGGTGGGAATGAACCTTGTGTGTGCGTAATGTGTCACTAGAAGCCTGTCAGTCCAACAAGGGGTGACGCAGCACCTGGTACGTTACCGTGGGAACATCCTCCATACCGTGCAGCCCGTGCAGCAGTCCATCCCGAAATGCTGAATGACTTTAAAACAGCTCAGTTATTTATTTTTTTTATAATAAAAACGTCTTTGTTTCCCTGGCACAAAAAGGGGAATAATTAACAGCAAAAGAAAATAAACAACAAAATCTTTATCGGCCAAATTATTATTATTTTAAACATTGGTATTGGTGTATTCCTAGGGGGAAAGTGCAGGACAAGTAGGACAACTTTCCTGTTTAGTCTAGGGAACAATAATAAGCTTGTAAAATGTTGTGAAAAGGAATAGCATAACCAGTGTTTAACCAGGAACACTCATTAGTGTAACACTTTGCGGAAGAAATTATAGCCTTGCAGCACCAAAGAACATTTGAATTGGTGTGAACTGACTACAGATATTTTAGTTAACTGTTTGCCATTCATATGTGATCTTCACTTCCGTTATTGCAGTCAAGAAAAACGTCCAGCTGCATTTTGGTCTACCATCCACTGTCAGCAGAGAAATTATTATCTCTGCCCAGCCTATCATCGATTTCAATCTGTATGAATGTTGCAAAAAGGCCGCTGTAGAAGGAAGCCATTGGAACTGGGAGAATCTGACATTGATGTTTTTAATCAATGAAAGACTTTCTGAATTCAAACTAAACTCTAGCCGTGCTGGAAATACCATCTACACTTGACCGGTTTAAACCACCGTACAATTTGAGCTTTTTTTAAATCCTGCTTTCATTTAAGAGTGAGCATTTTATGGTGAATAATAAATGTCCTAACTCTAGATTAAGTAAGCCTGTGGTCATCTTTTATCCTGTTATCTTTTAGTCATTAGGTCCTGCAGACCTAATTTGTCAATCGTGCCATAGTAAGCCCCCGTCTTAAAGATTGGTGGTTGTGTGCAGGCAAAACATCTGCAGTTATTGATCCACCAGACTCTAATGCCCTTCTGATCCATATCACTGTACGGCCTTATCAGTGGCATGCAGGGATTTTTCTCTGATGCTTATAGTCTCCACTGAGGTTTCATGCCTGAAAGGATACTAAAATATGCAACTTCTCTTTAAAGCACCAGCCCGGAATAACAAGATATTACATGAAACTGATGTAAACGAAAGTGTTTGATACATTGTTTCTCTGCATTAAATTGCTCTCAGGGGACTTGTTTTACAGACCAGCTCCTTGTAGATTATTGTTCTTTGCACACATAAACTACAGAACACTTCTAAAGAAATTTAGTTGATTTGTGCTAGTTCATAGTGCTTAAGGGTTATTATGAGGCAGAGTAAAGCTTGACTGAGGATAATAAAGTGTGTGCTTATACACCAGTCAGTATAGTAACAGTCACCTAACGCTCTATGGCATGTTGTTGCCCTCAAGCAACAAACTTCTTTTTTGGACCTCACACCATCCCTTTAATTTCTTTAAATTCAAAAAATGTATATAGTATCACCAGACATGTCTGTGTCCAATGAAATGAGGGGCTGAAGCGGGTGTGACCTTTTGTCTCAGGGTGGAGCAAAGCTTCATGGGACACAGTGTCACCAATTGGTAAAATAAATATCACTTTGTAACCATAGACTGTAAATAAGAAGTAAAACCGAACTCTGAATAAGACATTTTAGGTGACCAAAATCTTACATTTAACTTTCCTGAACTGAAAACACACTGTGAAAGGGTTAAAGTTGTAAGACAACAACACGGACAACGCTGTTGTAACAACCTGTCAATCACAAGGTAGCCACGCCCTAAAGCATACCCTGCTTTATGGTCTATTTGACTCTAAATGGGATCATAATTTACTAAATGAACATCAGGCTGTATTGAAGAAGACTTGAAACTAGCGATTGAGACCATTAACTCATGTTTACTGAGTTAATAAATCAAGTGAGAAGTAGGCTCATTTTCTCATCGACTTCTATACATTCTGACTTCTTTTCAGGAGTTGCCCCCTGCTGGCTATTAGAAAGAATGCAAGTACAAGACACTTCCGCATTGGCTTCACTGTTTGTAACATGTTTAAATTGAAATATCTTTATATAAGAAAACATATGCATGTGAATGAGTACAGTTTTATTTATATAGTAAAAATGCGTGTTTTTGTTCGTTGCCTCGGGGCAACGTTGTGCAGTTAGACCACTTTTGTGGTGTGAAGATGTGCTTGGATGCATAATTATGACCGTAGTCAATGTTTTTACTCTACTATCTACTTATATTTACAGGAAATGTACATAGAAACAATTTATGGGCGGAAGGAAAAGGATCGGGCTGTAAGGGTCGTTCCCTCTGACAGTGAGGACAGTGGGCTTGAAGAAAGTTGTGAAGAGTGGATCCAATAATCAGGTTTGAGAGACAGTTAGGAGGTCAGGGGTCAGTGTGTGCGTGTGCGTGTGTGCAGGTATATGTGCGAGTGTGAGGGTTTGAATGTGGGTTATTGTTTGAATCAGTGTTTCCTCTTTTTGACAAAACAAACTCTGATTTCCTATTCTGTGTGGAGCCTCAGGAAGCAGTTGCTGGTGGATGTGAAGCAAAGGTGGACATCGCATTTCTGGCACTTGGCTTTTTTTTTTTAAAGGTTTAGTCCTACCTCGATCCAGGTGTGTGAATCCGTGTCCTTGTCCTGGGAGTGTAGGTTGGTCTTGCAGACGTCTATCCAACATGATTTCGCCTATGGACTGCTCGCCATCTTTTTTTTCTCAAGCTTCGGGTGTACAAACCTCGCCTGTCAACACAACAACAGTGCAATATACATACAAATATTTTAGTCTTACACATTTTGTAACAAAATGAAGTATTTGAGGAGGACTAGCACCTAAATACAGGCTAATGGTCAATTTAATCTGAACGTTCACCTCACTTGACCAAGAATACTAAACTTGAACATGCCTGTTGCATGTAGCTTCTCAATCTGCTTTACACAGAGAAGAAACACAAAATACAAAACATAAAATTTACTCATACTGTCTTAGGTTAGATACTGGAAATTTGGGCTGCACATTCAGCTTGAAAAACAAGGAAATAGCGTGCAAATGACACGGGGGACATAGTCTTAACTCATCAAATCCTTGTTCAAAATTCAAACGAAGAAAAAATCCAGCAATGTGGACAGATGGTGAACACAAAATACTCCAAAAATAAAAAAATAAAAAGTTTACTCCTCAAACTTGCTTCTTTCCTCTTATTTTTCTCCTCTCCTCACTCGTTTTTGTCTCCTATGATCTACTATTCTCTCTCTATCTTTCTTCTCTCTCCAGCAAGCGGCGCTACAGTTAAGACTGATTGGCAGTTACCACTGCACTTGTTAAAGGAACAGTACACAAAATTAAATAGCAAAATCAGCAGTGTAAATTATTATGACTGTAAATGTTAATGGTCTTAAAGGAACAGTGTGTAACATTTTAGGGGCTCTATTAGCAGAAATGGAAAATAATATTCATAACTATGTTTTATTAGTGTATAATCACCTGAAACTAAGAGCCATTGTGTTTTCGTTAGTTTAGAATGAGCCCTTCATATCTACATAGGGAGCGGGTCTTCTTCATTGAGTCCGCCATGTTGCTCCACCATGATTCTACAGTAGCCCAGAACGGACAAACCAAACACTGGCTCTAGAGAGAGCCTTTCACATTTTTACATTACCTGAAGGACACTGTAGTTCTCCAACACGCTTCTGAAACTGCGGTGACGTGAGCCGCACAGTGCAAAACCGCCAGCCGCCATCTGACTTCCGTTCTCCTAAAGTAGAGTTATTAAGGTAAGGATGACCTCTGAGCGAGGCGAATAGTGTTACCACAGTTTTACAATCGGTGGCTCACGTTACCGCAGTGTTGTAAAGGGAGGAGTGAATGGAGGGGTACTCGGTTGCAATCTGCAACCACACCACTAGATGTCGCCAAATCCTACACACTGTCCCTTTAATAACTAAAGTCATTTGATTTGCTTACATTATATTTATTATTTATTTAACATTTTATGTGTTTACATTATATTACCCTATGTTACACCTATCAAGAATAAATGTTGTTGAACTTCTTTTCCTCTAAAACCACGCGAATGTGTTAACTTTCTCATGGATTACTGCTCTCATTTCCATCATTGAGTTGGGACAGGACTTTATTATAATATTTTATTACACAGCTTTGTTGAATTCTCAATTCTGATCGGTCAATCACAGCGTTCTACGGTCTGTTAATTCTTTATAGCAGAACGTCGCTATGTAAGAGACCATTGCTATTGCCGCAGTTCTGATGTCGGACTCGTCTGGACCATTTTTGTAAGTAGTCATGTAATAAGCAGGATAATGTACAGCTAGCAGGTTATTGTTGTGAAATAACCCCCTTCAGGGCGATGCAAGACCTGTCGGGGTTTATTCACAACAATAACCGGCTCGCTGTACATTATCTCTTACATGAAAATCTCTGTGGTCAGATGCCCTTCTCCTTTCCACATTCCTCCCTCTTTGGATGCACAACATGCAGCCATTCGGCGACAATGTCATCTCTCATTTTCTCTCTTTACATTCCTGATTTTAAACCCCCTTCTTCATTCTCTTTCCATTTGGTGTGTCCTGTCAGAGCAGAAATCTCACCATTGATTAGCCCGAGAATTTCATTACGATTTTATTGCAGAAACCTGAAGCCACCTCATAAGATACAGAGAAAGATTACAGAAACCATTAAACATCTCTCCAACCTAATGACCCCTTTAAAATGAAGTTTATATGGCAAAAGGGGCTCCCGAGCAAATTCACGACATATACATAAATACTCCAAAGAATCATTAGAAAAAAATGTAAAAGTATAATTTACTACTGGTGTCGTTGTAGAAAATGCGCCATTAGATTTATGTGTAATGTTAATCTTTCCATTTGTGCTCATACCAGGTAGTTTGAATACTACAAGATGAATATATCCATCCAGTTGGCTTTGTTTTTCATAGTATTTCCTATAACTTTAATGTTTTTTATCCTGATTACATTGTTGGCTTTGAACAGAAGCATCATAGCAGTGAGAGAAATACATCATTTTTATGCGTGGTCCAGTGCAAACAAACCTATAGCAGGATGAAATCTGAATTTCTAATGTTACCCCTCCGAGCTTACTTGGGTGCATTGAGGACACTGTCACAGTTATAATATAAGTTGTGTTGTGACCCAGCTGGAAATATATCTATTAAAGCTGCACCTCTGCACATGTCCAGCATAAGAGAGCAGAAATACTGGAGAAAGGCTAATATCAAAGAGAGCAGACTTCCCTTTTAGAATATATAACGATTGGCAGCTTCCTAATACATCATCCAGCCAGATATGTAAAAAGCAATATGAATATGTACATAAGAACAAGGATAGCATTAGTAAACTATGGTTTATAATAATAACAATACACAACTTCTTTAAATTATTGGAAATCAATGCTATTCTATGGGATTTTAGAGACTGCAATACATATTTCTATTTATTTGAAAACAAAACGGTACAAGAGGTAAATTGATTTCATACATACTTTACCAGTTAGGCACATGGGCTATTCAATACATATTTTTTTCTCACCACATTATCATATTTTCAACGATTTCCTTAAAATCCTAAAATTTTGAAATTGGACTGTGTGGACTTCATATTTAACATTTCATGTTTGAAATGCAGAACTAATATTTGCAAGTGAGTCAGCCCAAATGTGTAATGAGAGTAAATATTTCTGTCAGCAGGACAATTTTTTCATATTTTCATATAAAAAAAAATCAAACAATGAAAGGTATAGTTCAGTAAAAGTTTATGCTTTTTCCAAGTTATTTTGATGTTTATGTTTTCTTCCCACATGTTGTATGATTATATACTGTATGTCTATATCTCAGTTCTTGACCAGTCAATGATAAATATCACATAATTTGTGCCAAGAATTAGATGATTTATGTAGCTTGCCTGGGTGGAGGTGGAATGAACAAGTGACATCCACCAGCGCGAGACATCTGTCCATCAAGTAAACATGTTCAAAAACGTATTATTATTATTATTTGAGAGAGAGGATGAGATTTAATGAAGGAAATTGTTAGGAGTAGTGTTGTCCTTAATACCATTTTTTGGGCTTTGAAGCTTCAGTAGCAATATTCAAAGGTATTCGAAGCTTCAGCGCAACAGGCTGACACCGTTTTAGTGCCCGGGACAACACCACTGCCGCACTACTGTACACACACGCACCTCTACACACAACAAACAGCCATATCTGTCTAAGAATAACTAATAATAGGTATGTTGAATATGAATAATGAATAATGTTGTGGGATTATCCCTTGTTTCTTGGGCTATTTTGGAATTTATACATTATCATTACATACTTATATATAAAAAATAACAAAAAACGAAGCATTCAATTACTGATTTGTAAGTCGATTACCATGGCAGCGGTCAATGCTTCGAGGCTTCAAAGCATTCGGGTCAGCCCTAGTTTGGAGTCTAAGATTTTAGGGATGCAAGTCTTACATAAATGACACAATAAGTTGTCATTGCCTACCAAAAAAGACTCGTACGACCATAACAAAAACTGTTATGAGCGTTTTCTGATCTGCAACCTTCTTGGTTTAAGTCTGGTTAATATTGGCCAACTTGTTTAAGGTTTGGGAAAGATCATGGTCACTGTTAAAAGAAACTATTGCTAACTGTTGGTGAGACACAGGGTATGAACACGATCTCCGGTGTCAAAGTCAAATGATGAGGATACCCAAGCATCTATGGTGGCAGCTTAATACATCAGAAAGACAGAAAAGCACTATATACACTAAGTGCAGTCCATTTACAAGAGACTGTACAAATATAGGTCAGTTTAAGCATTTTTTGAGAATAGCTTCCAGCCGCCACTTGTGGTACTGTACCTTAAGGCACTTTGGCAATGGCATCAAGTTTTGGCCACGGTTGTGGCCACATGGCTCGCTGCCTTCTGTTGGAATCCAGGCTAAGCACAACGTATGTCTTCCATCACTATGAAGCTGTTGTCAATGGTTGATTTGTATCACAGTGAAGTTATTGGCCAGACTCAGATCCCATCAGTTAACAGTTTAAAACTGATAAAGAGAAATGTGGTTTGTTTATTTTGTGTAAACAGTTGCATTCAATTATACGCTTTATATTACATTTTCACTTGCTTCTCGTTTATTTTTATCTCTACGAGTAAATTTTGAGTCCTAAAAACAAACTAAATTTCATCACTGTCCTGCATTGACAGACTGACGTTGGCCTACATCCTCACATATTGTAATGCCCCCTTTTTTATAAGGCCAGTGACTCATTGGCATCATGGTCTGTAGTTTCACATAAAATATTAATGTGTCTCTGCGAGTCTTTTAAGTCTGGCCAAGTTAACACTTGCAGCACACCTAAACCCCATATCAAACAGCAGCAGCTGCAGAGAAGCCCCAAGCCACCTCAGCTTAATCCAATTTGACTGGCCATCACTGTGGGCGATGCTGGATGGAACATTATGTGAGGTGGATAGAGCTTTTTACTCTGCATTAGTGGAGAGGGATTTATCAGTCCACTTTTGACTTTGCTGTGAAAAAATAAATTGGTCAAATGCTTATATTTATGCTGTTATGTCCCCACCAACCAGCCGTTTGAGTGATAAAATTAATAAACTGGCATTTATCATTATTTAATGACGAGACTGGGTGGAAATTGTGGGCCCATGTTGACAGGAGGCTTATCATATTTCCCCGCAACTATTCATAAATAACAAATTGTTTATACAACACACAATTGCAAGATATTTGTATTTTCACTCTCTGACCTTGAAATACGAGAAGTTGGACAACCTCCATCTCTGTTGCTTTGGACGCTTCACAGCCTGTGCATAATTTGGAAACTGGTGAATTGTCTGAGGAGTGTGAGCTCCAGTGACAGAGAAGGTGCAGAAATAAGCTTTTAGCTAATCCATGCCAAACATATCAGACATCTGTCACTCGCGGTGCCGGCCAGCCTGCTGCGTCGCGAGCTCATTTGGCACTTGAAACTGAAAAAGATTCCGCATACAATCTTCAGATTATGCGGCTATACATCTGTGTCTATACTTTCATGGTGCATGCAAATAGGCTATACTCTTGCTGCCAACATACCAGAGGGCTCCCTGTGGTTTAAATGTCAGAAAGACGCTCATTCCGACCGACAGAATTAACTTACAGTCAGCTCAGCGGGGCGGGGGCCCTCAAATGATAGGATGCACCATCAGGAGATAATGGTGCTCACCTGAGCTGCAGCAGTGCGAAAACAAATAAGATGTGAGCAGACGCAGAAACGCCGTGGCATTGGGATGACCTCGAAACAAACAATTAACACCGCAGAATTTTCACGTGACACAAAATATGGCATGATCTATCTTTGACAACGACAACAAATAAAATGCATGAGCAGGTATTGTCCATTTCTTTTCCACACATATTTCATATTCTGTCTGTCACATCCTCTTGCTATCTCTGTTTCTCTCTCTCTGTCATAACAGATGGTGAGAGGGAATCACTCCTGGGTGAGATGCACACACAGAACAGGTACAGTAGTAACTCAATACACTTCACTGCAGAGTCATGGAAGAGCGTTTTTACACAACGGCTCAATTTGAAAAACAAAAAGTTTGCCTAATGGTATGCAATATTACCAGTACTTGACGCGGTTGTGTTAGCACGGCAACGGCTGCTTCCTAAGTGAGCTCTAATTATCAGAAATAGATGCAGTGTGATAATGGCTGCATTACAGGTGCCTCTGTATGTGTGACTCTGGGCTTTTCTCATTAAAATATTGCTGTGAAATTGGTTGGGGATGGCAAAGAAATAAAGAAGGAAAGAAAAAGAAGAGAGAATATGAGAATATATGAGACAGACAGCGGTGCAGTAAACCCAATTATGTGAATCATGTTTCCATTTCATCCAGACTGGAGATCTCAGTTCCTGAAGAACAAAATAAATCCCATAACAGAGGACCAGGAAAGTCAGTTTTAAAAGCACCTGGGAGTGAAACTCGTGAAATATGCTGATAGAGAGCAGCTCACAGGGATTATGTAATGTTGTGTTGACGGTTCATTTGACGACGACGTGCTAAAGAGGCCCCAGTGAGTCTTTTTGCCTTTACATTTAGTCCCCCTTATTAAGTTAGCTCAATTGGTTCGACTGAGCAAATTGTATTCCTTTAAATCATGAAATAGAAACATGATCTTGTGCCTAAATAGGGAGCTTTAAAAGGCGGTGGGAGTCAGTGTGCCTAGGAAATGTAAAACTGAAAAGCTTTGGCACCCTCTGCTGTTAAAGTGATTTCCAGATGGCAGCTATTTACACAGACCTGCTGGTGTGATGCAGACATTGGCGGAGGGCAGGAGGAATGCCGAGCAGCCTGACTGAAAGGAGGATGAAAAAATAGCTCCTTTGTGAGACTATATTACGCTCTAATTAACCCTCCTATCAAGGTGATTTTGGTAATTTTAGGGGAACTTGACACATTTTGTTTAATATTTGACTCATTTGAAGGATTATTAAATCACAGGAATCTGCAAATCTCTATAATAAAGAGTAAAAAATTCTCTATAATAAAGAGTAAAAATGCTTCTCCAGTTTTGTTCTTTGTCCAAAGTTCCCATGTGATAATTCCCAAAGGAGCACCAGACTAATTGTGGCTGTTGGTTGTTTCATATCCACATACAGGTAATACCTCGCAGCTTTCCTCGTGCTCCCAGGAGGTACCGCACATTTGCTCGGCAGTGCTTTGCCCGCATGGTGCAGTATAGTGTGCTCTGGTTATCCGGGGTGAACTAAGACAAACATTAATTGGTGGCACAGGATCCTCTGCTCCGTGCCCGCTGTGAGCCCACACGCCGCTTCGGTGTGGCAACCCCATCATCCCTCCCATCCGAAATCTCCTCCGACAGGGCCAGCAGCACCGAGCTCCTGGTTATCATTTATCATCCCAGCAGATTGGCTCGCGCAACACACAGCAGACTGACGGGTCATCCTCATGCTGTGGGACCTGGCTGGAGTAAAGCCGCGCGGCCAGTTGTCTGCATGATTGCAGAGCTGAGAAATGAAGAGGAGGGCTTGTCATTAAAGAGGGAGGAGGGACGCGTCTAATTCATCTCGCCAGTCATCGCTCTGCAGTATAAGTGCTCCAGACAGTTCCGATATCGTATTAGCACACCTGCACAGGCCCCAAGAGGAAAGGATAGTGGTGTTCCTCACCAGCTCCCTCGGAGATGTACACCAGAGATTACCCCATTAATACATCCCACTACTCACTGGGGTGGGCGGGGTAGCTCCCCTCCACGGCACATCTGTAGGATACCACAGGTGGCCTCTCATCCACACAGGGAGGTACCCTGATTTGTTTTTCCAGGGCTCTTCAGCTCGGTCGAGGACGTTCGGTGGGCTTCGTCGGAAGGGTCGCCACCTGCAGCGTTCTTTACAAGCCATCAGATCACTGGACTCGAAACAACACTTCATTTATAGTGAATGCCTCGAGTCGATCAAAGGATGGCATCTGACAGGTCATCATTAAGTCATAATCCGCCCCCCCAAACTTCTTTGTTATTCTTAAGATCTCAGGCAAAGCAATAAATACATACTCATGAGCGAGGAGTATTGTTTTGAAAAGGTCAGAGCCAACACAATCAATGAGCTGCTCCATCAACCAGGAGGTGACTTTGTGGACTCATGGGGATATTTCCTGCAGCCTCTACACATTAATGAGGTTAATTTCATAGCAATGCTCAATTAGGGAATCTCTCTCTCGCTCTCTCTTTCTCCCCCCTGACCGTCACCATGGATACTGAATCTTATTGTGTGTGTTAATGGGGCAGACGTGGACACTTTTGCTATGATGACAAATTGACTTATTGGCTGGCTTTCATCTGTTTTAGAAGATATATGGTCATAGACACAAGTCTAGATTTCCCTGTCCCCAACTTTATAGAGGTAATATAAACTATGTTTTAAAGTGGGTTTTTACTTTCATGGAAATGCATTTAATTTTTTGGCATCCAGCATCTCAGCTGTTACTCATCTCCTGGGATGGACAGGCTATGACGGTTCCTACTCAATATTGCAAGATGAGTGAATGGTGCAAGATATTATTAAACATAGCCAGGGCACAAATAATAATTTGAACTGCTGTAGGCTATTAAAATCATAGAGTGTATATAAGAAATGGACGTAGTCACCGTGATGTCACCCATTGGTTTGTGGACTGCTGTTTTGAAAGCTCGAGTTCGGCATTTAGGTTGTCACCATTTCAGTATTTGGCCATTGCCATGTTGTTTTTTTGCAACCAGAAGTGACACAAGAGGGTGGAGCTAAGCACAACCGAATGCTGAATAAGACATTTTCAGGCAACCAAATAGGTTCCCAACCTATTTTCCTTGAAAGCCCCCCCCCCCATCTAAGAAAAGCTGAGCCCCCCCCGACGTCATCACCCTAAACAAAATTGCAAATCCTCAATTCGTCAAGTGAATACAGATACATAATATGGTCTCTTTTTTTGTAATGACTTAATTCATTTACTACAATAGCGTTAGTGGGGGAGAGCAAACTGTTTTTTGACCGCAGTGAAAATGTTGTTTTTGAAAGGCTAAACGCCAACAAATATGGATTGAAGCAGAAGATTTCATTAGATTTCACTACTAAGTAACAAAAAAAAAAATGTTTTTAATATAATTTCATATACAGACTTTAGTATAAATTATCCAGTAAGTGTGTTATTGTGATTTTAGTTATACACAAGCAAGACCAAGGGCCCAGACCCCAGGTTGGGAACCACTGGCCTAAAGCATACCCTGCGTTATGGTCTATTTGACTCTTAATTGGACCATAATTTACTAAATGAACATCATGCTGTATTGAAGAAGACTTGAAACTAGTGATTGAGACCATAAACTCATGTTTACAATGTTTACTGAGGTAATAAATCAAGTGAGGAGTAGGGTCATTTTCTCATAGACTTCTATACAATCAGACTTCTTTTTGAAACCGTAGGAGTCACCCCCTGCTGGCTATTAGAAATAATTCAAGTTTAAGGCACTTCAGCATTGCCTTCACTTCTCAGACTCGGAGGTTGTCCAGTGGTAAAAATACAATAGAGTGTTCCATTATTATAACTCACATTACAAAAGACTTCTAATTATTTTCGGAGCGCTAAATCTGTCAAAAATCACCCACCCACGCTGGTACAATATGTGCACATCCAACTGGTTATAATAGAACTGAAGTGTTGGTGTAGGAAATTCTCAGAGAAGCTATGTGGTGTGATTTAAACGGACTGTCTGGTTGTGATGACAGAGGCACAGTTTACCATGACCATTCATGCTGTTGAAAGCAGCAGCTCTCTGGGCAGATGTGATCAGCGGAGGCAGTGTCTCCCTCCAGCCCAGATTGACAAGCCAGACCAGACTCAGGAGATGGATATCACAAGGGACAGCTGAGCTGCAGGTAACCAGCGGTGCAGGCAGTTTTCAGCCAGCCTCATTACAGCGGGCAGGTTGATCCAGGCAATTGCTCCTCAGACAAGGTTGACTACAAAGCACTAAATGTGTAATGCAGTATAGGATGATGATTATGAAACAGTTCCCTGGTTAAAGAAATGGGATGTTGCATTGCGATGGCAGTATTAAACAATGAAGTGAGAGGAGACATATTGTTCAATGCACTTGCAAACCAAATTCCTCTATGTATAATTTCAGACAGGCCACATTAGTCAGAAGTGAAACTGTGAAACAGTGAATGGGCAATTTATTCCAACTGTGTATACTACAATTGTAATCACAATTAGTGTAATGAAGGAAACATCTTGTCTGCAATTTTCTCATTTACTTCATCTTGCAACAGGGCATTGTTTTGTTGCTTGTCCACTTTTTAACATAAAGGCATTAGATCAATTATCGCCAACGCACGGTCTGTCTGCATTTCAGTATCCTCTCATGTGTCTCACTCACCGTGGCAAGAGCATAATCTCTGAGCATTAATCTTTATTATTCAGCAGAGGCACTGCAGAATTCAAATCACCAACCATATACTCAAGGTCAGTGTCAAAAAAGAAAGAGAGAGAGAAAAAAAAACACATTTTACACGGATTAATAAATCAAAGTGTATGCCCCCAATCAAAATGTAAGTGGGACACTCAGTATTGATTGAGGTGTCCTTATTTTTCTCAGTAAAACCATACTGAATACATATTTCATAACACATCCAAAGACACAAAAGGGGGTTAAATAGAAGGATGTTTGCTTTTCTATGAATCTGGCGATTAAGCATTCCGAGGCTGTAGTTTCCATCTACTGTGCTCTGTGAATGCAAACTGCCTAAGACAAGCAATTGTCCCCAAACGTGCTGTGAGAGCAGACAGATCACCGGTCAATTTACTGATTGGAAACTCATTTTATGTGGACAGAGCAGCAGCCAGTGCTGACCACATACAGTACACACAATGAATTTCTCAAAATCATATTGGGAAAATTAAAGTTGTGTCAAAGAGATGTTAGAGGAATAGGGGGACATATTTTTAATTCAAGCTCTTGTTGTAGGAGTCATAAATCCCGGAAATGAGTAAGCATTTTTGCACTTCTGGTTCCCTCGTCTGTGTTTGTGTAGATGCCTCAATTGAGGTCTGGTTAACACAAGCTTAAGATTTCATGTTTTGTTCTATGACATAAAATATATCAGTAAATACCCCACTTGTGAATTTTAATGTGTCTTTTTCGTGTCTTAAAAAAGGTGGTTGCTAACATTTGGCTAATTGAGACTACTAAACGTCATCACGCTGAACACTGGCTAAAAGTGGTGTTCATTTGTGAAAATGATCTTGCTGAACAAAACGTGTAACGGCTTGGACACACCGGGAACGTGAGCAGCGCGTGACGGCTGCCTCGTTGAACTGCTGCGTCTCTCATGCGTGTGGTGACAACACCAGCAGCGATTCTGCTGCTGCGTTGCTACTGCCAGCTGTGTCTCTCTGCATAGAGTTTGCCTTTCATAATGGCCATTTCATTTCGTTATAAATGTAATTCATATTTATTTTAATCAGAAAAAGGTTAAAAAAAGGTGTGCTCATTTGTAATAATCCACAATTAAAAGCCGGTACTCTATTAACTTATTGAGCCCTGCAGGTCACTGCATTTTTTACAACACTGTGCCGCAAATATTTCAGAATAAAAGCCTTGTGTTAAAAAATGAAGGAATTCTGTCCACAGAAAAAAACGCTAGAGGCTTTTAAACAGAAACAGGAAGTGTTGAGTTAAAAATACATAATATTTTTTTTCATGTTTGTGACATATTCTACAGATATAGACATTGAAACTGTAGTTGGTATGATGTCAATATATTGTCAAAAGTTCATTTTCATTGTCCATCTTTGCTGTGAACCATGCATAAGGAAAAAATAGGCCACCAGTTAGCAAGGAGTTCAAATGAGCAGGCACAGCCCGGTCTGTCCCGCCCCTAAACACCGGGCTTGACACCATGTTTCGATCCACTAGTGCACATCCACCCACTGGGATGTGGGCATTCATCCAGGTAAAGAACCTTGTACTAAAAAAACATATCTGCAAGGGAAAATTAGTAAATGAGTTGTGGTTGCCCTGTCGACAGCAAATTGTTAAGATGCTTGAAAAAGTTTCTTATCAGTTCATTTGAGTGATTACGAAAGAATTTCACTCTCCATTGTCTGCCGGGGAGGATAATTATTTTATCACAGAAATTTTAATTAGCTGTATCTCAGAGTTGTCCACGGAGCTACAAAAGCTACAATAGATAGAGCAAATAGTGTATGTGAGGCTTTTCATAGGAAGGACTGAGCTTCACATAGAATAGTACAAAGAAAATATAGACTGTACAGGATGAATGAGGAAGCAGTGCTTATGATTAAAAAAAAAAAATTCTCTGCGTGACATTCTGCAATGCATTCGGCACAGCTTAAGGGAATGTCAGTATTAGACCATCTCACAAGGCAGTCAGCAGTTGCATTAATGTCTGAGTTGTAAAGACGCTCACCAGAATCTGATTTCTACATACAGTAACATCAGTGAAAAGACGAATGTGATGAAAGGATTGTGCAAACACAGAGAGATCATCAATAAATCCAACTGTGCCTCGCTCAGATCAGGTTGCATAATGCTGGAGATTTAAAGTTATTAATTTTACAGCATTGGAGCGGATATCTGGGGTTAAAAGTGAAGGTGACAGAGATTGATTAGTGGCTCATGATTGATTGGCGACACTGCAGCCAATAGAGGACAACGAAGCACGCTCACGCCAATGACAAAATGATGGGGTTAACTCATATTCCTCTTTATTATTAATGACTAAGCAGCTATTTTACAGGCATCTTCAAGATTGTCAGTTTTTTTTTTTTTCCATCCCGCCCCCTCACTTCCTCGTCGCAGGGTAAAATAAATTATAGACAGGAAAATGAAAATGTGGCAGGTGATTTGTTGGAAAGATGGTTTGTTATTGTGTGCATTCAGAATTGATAATTGCCAAGGTGACCTGTGATCTTCTTGATTAACAAGGACACAGCTCTCTATCTATGGGGCTATTTCCAGAGCCCTTTGTCAGCATGATTTCTCTGCCCTTTTGTACTGAACGAATCACACGATACACCACATCAGCCATTCATATTGTCTACCTTGTAAAAAGCAAAATCATAATGATGTTTTCTTAATTTACTTGTTGTAATTGTAACACCTGTAACACGGGACGTTGTGGGTTGTTGCACATTAATTGACCTGTTCCACGACTGCAAAAAGTGAAGTTTAAAAAAATAATAATAAAATAAATCACGGATATTGCAGGTTTAAGTCCGTCATCCAACCCGTTGTTAGAGATGAAGATTTCAAGTCAGGAATGCTTGTCAATCCAGAGTGTGGGGGCAACAGCTCATGGAATATTTACACAGCCGGAGAGGGGGGAAATGGGGGAGTCTAAGGCCTGGTGGTTGGAACCACATTCAAAGGAAACGGATAAAGGCCCTGAGGATTCATGCAGTGCAGCATTGTCTCTGACAAAAAAAAACAAAAAAAAAAACAGGAACAATGCTGGGGAAAAATACCTTGATTTCAAATTCAGTTCTAAACCCAGGCACGGAAAAAGGCAAATAGGGGTGTGAGTGGAATGTAAAGCAGAGCTGTATGCACCAGTCTGGCATAGTTTAGGTCACACATGCATGACAGGCCTTACATATATTTTTTTTTTCCCTGAATGTTAAATTCCAGTTAAAGAAATTGCGCCTGTTGAAGCTATCTTGTCCCACTAAAGCTGCCCGGCAAAGCATCTGCAAAGCTCACTAACATTCGATTTCCACTCATATATTCAGCTTCCCAAGAATCATCCGAATTATGCCCGGTTCCTTTCACATGTATTAAAAATGAAAGTGAATTTATAAATATTTATACCGAGCCATATGGTAAACAAGTAGCTGGGAGATTTGGTCCGGTTTGGTGGATGTCAGCATCATTTCTCTAAAAGGGAGAAATCTAAAAAGCAAATTCCTTTGAGTAGACAGCAGACTGGTATATTTAACATCAAAAAGACCTGGGAAGGGTTGTAATGAAAGATGCTGATAGAAAGCACGCACTTGTCATCACGGGAATTATACAAGTCTGTTGATGTTTGATTGCCTTTTGTTTGACTGTTCGAGATTGCAGCCACTGATGATACAAAAGACTGCTTTTTAAAATTTCAACAAGGCGCTGAAATGGGAGAAAAAAAAGGGTTTTGTTCCCAATTATCCATATTATGATGTAAATGTTTCATCTAGAAATGACAAAAATATGATCAGATCCTATTTTTCACTGTGCGAGTACTGCGTGTGCATAAAAAATACAGCCAATGACACCATTACCGACTCCTGAACCCCTCCGTTTACCTCCAGCCATCCTGCCATATAAAACCTGCCAAATTGCAATTTTCAAAGTGGCAAAGTATGTTGGTGCATGGCTTGGTTTGCACCTGTAAAGTAGTTTTCATGATTGTGTCCTGGTGGCTGCAGTGATTATTTCCATCTGAGCATCCTGCTTCTTCCAGAAATATGTCAAACCGCTGAAGCAAGACAACATGAGCACTACATCCGAGCTTTACAGGCTTTGCTTATTTAAATACTGAACACTGTGTGTGGGTGACTGCTTGCTCAACTGTGTACTTAAAGTTATTCTACAATGATTAATTAAAGACAGCACCCACACTGTTGGAGCACCCTGGACTCATTTTAAGCCTCATCATCCGCACTCTACGCGTTGTTGGCAGACTGTTATCGATAAACACAATGTTTGTGACTGTCAACTATTAATCACACAACGCACAGTTAGTGCAGGCCACTTTCAAATAAAGCCTTAAATCAGATAAGCACTGAGTGTTTATTTTACCCCTGTACAGCAGATTCATCTGTCATCCATGCAAACTATTTTAGTCAAGTTTAAGTTTCATCAATGCTTTTAGCTCTTCTGCTTGACAACAAGCAGCAGAAAGGAAACATTGTTACACATGAGTATCGCGATATTATGTGTTGTGATACTGTATAGATTCTACAAAACACTGTATTGATTTGTAATTAACCTCTTGTAGGGGGCTCAGTTTTAAAGCTAGAGACAGCTTATGAAACTAAAAACCTTAAGGAATCCATTGGTACCAACCATGTCATACTAGCTTGTCATGAAGAACGCTAAATAACGCTCCAAAGTTATGCAACATTTTGGTAAGGAAAACTAGCATTGCCATTTTCAAAGGGGTCCTTTGACCTCTGACCTCAAGATATGTGAAGAGAAAACTGGTTCTATGGGTACCCATGAGTCTCCCCTTTACATACATGCCCACTTTATGATAATCACATACAGCTTGGGGCAAAAAAACATGCATTTTATTCATGCAGTACAAATATGTTATTTTTGCCTATTCGAAAAATGGTGTATTTCTGGTGTGTTCTTTATACTATGACAATTTTCCGATTTGATTTTTTAAAAATCACAATATATCGCCTTGCTTAAAGTATCGCAATATATCACAATGTATTGAATCATTACTCCAGTATCATAATACGTATTGTATCGCCAGATTCTTGCCAATACACAGCCCAAGTCACTGCTGTTATAAGATGAGATCATAACGCCCCATAAAGCATTTTTACACTGTTGACTAACTGACTGTTAGATTTACCTGATTACTGCGAAGACGCTGCAGGGTCAGAGGCACAGTCACATTTAGACCATATGAGACAGACCTTGGCCTAATGTCTCTGAGCAGAGAAGTTTAAAGACTTAGTGCAGTGTGTCAGTACACCATACATTTCACCTCATTAATCAAGCAAGGTTGTTCTAAGTTTAAATTTAAAGCGGGGTTTAAGTTTGGAAGAGCATGTCTCAGCAAATGAGGTAACACAGAGTCCATGAAAACATTTGAAATACATTTTTAAAAATACGCATTAAAATTGGGATAAAAGTGGACCTCTGAAACCTTGATAACTGACGAGTGAATAAGCTATCCAGATGTGCACGTTTGAAAGATCCCGATGACGAATTTCAGCTAATAAAGGACTCTTTTTATGGCACTTTGTTTTCCCGAGTGGCTCCGAGGGATAATTTCTCACTCCCAATAAATGCAAATGTGTGTTATTTGCAGTGTTGCTGATGTCGGTGAGGACAAATCAAATGAATAACAGCGTTAATGTCCTCTTTTCCTCAGCATTGTATTTGAGTGAACACTAGTTTCTTCCATTATATTAAAAATTCAAATTGGGTTTGTGAAAATAAACGTGGTTAATAATGCATTGGTATTGACTAGCAAGAGGTCATGTGTGCTCAAGAGTCACAATGCTCATAACCTTACACACGAGAAGTCATTTTGATACATCGATCGCATGTGTGGTAAATCTTCAAAGAGCCTCAACTATGCATCTCTTTGACAGCCATTGATTATCTCACGCAGTTAACACACATTTCCCTTTGCACTCACTTGAAGTGTTTATGATTTCCATACAAGAAGTGCAAGAACTGCCCTTAGCACTTAACCTCATCTCGACGACAGCACTCTGCAATTTCTGCAACAGTTTTTAATTAAATATGAAGAAAAATGGGAAAACAGCCCTTGAAGGGATGCAAGGAAAGAGCCCACACTTTTAATTTGTTAATAGAGCTGTACATCATTAGTGTAATGATCGCATCGAACCATAAGACACACGCCTGTATACAGTGATAGTGACATCCAGTAGACATGACACATGGAGAACATTACTGCGAGCGTGAATCCATAAATGCAAATAGTTTGTGAGCGTGTGAAAGGGAGTCAGACTCAAAAGTGTTTGTGGATATCCCCACTCTCACAGTGTGTCTAGACATTTTCACGACTTTTTTTGGCATTGCCATGTCTGTGAAAGTGATTATGCACTTCTATTACAGCTTCCTTCATCATGTTGCTCTAAAGAGTATGAGTTCCTCCTGTGAGATTGTTGTTTCTTACATGAAACTGCAGGACAAAAAGACACTTTACGGGTTCACAGCCTTAACTAGTCAGCCATAATAGCTGCTCTGTGAGGCTGTACTTAAGCACAGCGGTGCTTTGAGTTAAATGCTAAACAAAACATGCCAACATGTTCCCAATGATGACGCTAACATGCTGATGTTTAGCAGGTATAATGTTTACCATGTTCACTATCTTAATTTATCCTGTTAGGACTGAACTGATTGAGCAAATTACATTTTTGACCTGATGATGGTGCTACATGAACACTCAGGGGATCTACAAAGTGATTACAATTCATCCTGAGGACAGCGTGAACGTTTGAACCACATTTCATGGTAATCCATCAAATAGTTGTCGACATTGCACTCAAAACATAGACTGTATATAAAGATGGATGACATGACAGCTCCCCAAAAGTGAAGTCAAAACATCCTGGTGGCTGGCTGCAGTATAGGTCATAAATCCCGCCCCCTCCAGGTTAACGGATGGGACATGGGCCAAACTGAAAAGTCAAAGTAGACGTCAAATAATTATTTCCCAAAGATGGTTTCTGTCATTTTAGTTAGTTCTTATCATGCTGGTGTTCATTTTTCTGATAAGTTTGGTTTTAATTCGTTATTTGATGCTATAAAAAGGGGGTGAGACGTCATGATTGACAGCTGTGATTGACAGCTGCTCTAAGTGGTTGCGGAGCCAGAGGCTCGGGAATTGTACGAGAGAGGAGATGTAACTTTAACTTTCTATAACAGTCACAAGTCGGTGTAATAGAACATGTGTCAATTTGATCATAAATGTAGTTAAAGAGATATTATGGTAAGTTGTTGTGTCTCTCTGGCCAAACAGCTACCGTGGTGCTAACATAGCAGCTAGGTGGCTCTCACGCTAAAACACCTGCGGCTGTGCTCGGCCTGTGATTGGCTCGGGTGGGTTTATGGGCGGGACTTTGATACTGCAGCTCCAGCCCCCCCGATCACTACTGCGTAAATATTTTGGCTTCACTTTTATACAGTGGGAAGAAGAGACGTGTCATCCATCTATAAATACAGTCTATGACTCAAAACCACAAAGGTGAACCTCATGATGGCGCTGGAGGAAAAGTCAAGGGATCACCAAAGTCATTAGGATTCATCTTTTAGGGAACATGAATGTCTGTACACATTTTTGTGCCAATCCATCTAGCAGTTTTTGAGATTTCACTTGATAGGTCAGAACTTTGACCTGCTGGTGGCACAAGATGAAAGGTCGGGATCACTTTTTTCTTTTTTTAATTAGGATTCACTCTCTGGGGATCATGGATATCGGCTCCAGAGTTCACAGCGATCCATCCTACATTACTCAAAACATTTCACTGAAAACCAAAAAGACCAAAGTCTTTTTTTACATCCTCCAGGGACCATGAATGCACAATCCATCCAAAAAAGGTCATTAATGGCAAAAGAGTGCTATCTTTTAGCACACAAAAATCACTAAACCAGGCTATCTATACGTATATGATACTATAAACTGCAGCAGGGAAAGGCAGATGTAGCCTATACTGCTTCTGCATGGCGATTTGCCGGAGAAAAAGTAGCAGTGCATTTGTAAAGAGACAACTCCCAGATCTGACCATTAAAGAAATATATCCTGTAATGACAAATGGTGTAATAACTTATTCCACAACAGCAGCACAGGAGGATACACAACCGAATCCAGCACTTCAAGAAAAACTTCTCTCAGACGTGCTCATTCGGGGTTTACCAATAAGTCATCCAGCTGAAATTCCTACAGGGAGAAGAGCCCATTATCACTGTACTCAGACAAATGTAACATATGGACTACCTGGTGGTGACTGAGTTGAGCTGAGGGTCTGAATACATTTCACCGGTTGTCTGGAGAGTTTACCCTATGAGTGTGTGTGTGTGTGTGTGTGTCAGAGTCTGTGTGCCTGTATGCACCGGTGGGTACAAAGAAAAGCCATAATTTTTCTTTGAGAGTTCATGTTCTTAAAGCAGTCATGCTATAATGATTCATAATGGTCGGTTTACATCATAGACGGATGTTTATAACATGATCAATAGACTGATGTTTATCGCATGTGATTTTGTAATGGACATGAATGCTGTAAAACAGCCATTATATCAAACAGACGTACTATTCGGCACACACACACACACACACACACACATGCGTGAGCGCAGGCTCAGTCACACAAACAGGAGCAGGTGATAATAGGGCTATTCTTTATGCGAGGTCATGAATAATTCAAAATCCATGTGCTCAAACAGATTTGACAGAATAATGTGGCAGATTTTTGCGACTGCTATTGGATGAGAGATTTCACAAATGTTTTAGAGATAGATTCTAGCAGGGGATATCTGATCCACCGTCTAGTAAGCTCTAACCGAATGCAATATGGAGACATTTCAGAAAATCCAAAAGGCTCTATGAATGTATAAGTGTTTATGAATATACAGCTATTTAATCTGTTGTACACACACTGTAGCCATTTCACAGGCCTTTGGCTAGAACATAAGGCAAGTTACTCTCTCTCTTTGACACAGACCACATGATGTCATTTATGTTGTTTATTTATTCATTTTCAATTTTCAAACCATTGTAAGGAATACATTTTTTAAAGGGAATATCAAATTGTCATTGAAATTGCACAATGATGCACATCATTCCACTGTAGATCCGACCTCCTGGTCATGTCATTATTTCTTATTCAACTCTAACTCCTCATGAATTTTCTCCTGGTTTTGAAATGACCGAACGTTCAGGGCGCATTTGGACTCTGGGAAACGTCCTTGCAGGGGAGAGTGATGGCAGCGTTCCTGAAGCTTGGCAATCGGCCCCTGCATGAGTCACTGGAGAAGATACTTATTGTGTTTTTCGTTGTTCAATAAGGCTTTGCATGAATTTCTTCCACCTCTTAGCTCCCTGAGCCAAAAGCTCCCCGAACGCCAAAGTCTTCATTATGGCCGAGGAGAGAGCGGCTGGCTTCGAGGTCACCCCTGATGTTCCACCGACTGCCTGGGGAAGACTGGAATTAGAAAGCGACCGCAGTCACAGGCCACGGCGACCAACTGTGCTGAATGACTCCAATCTCCTTTATAAGTTTGGCAACAGATTAACAACGTTGTAAACGCTGCTTGGGACGGGATGCTGGGGGTATAAACAAGTTCTCTCAGATTCTCACACTGCTGCGGCTGATACTCTCTGTGCATGTTCTGGAGCATTCTTTGGAAAAGGCTGGCTCGCAAACACTTCACACTTCACACTGAAACTTCCTGGAAATAAATAAACAAATGGGGCTCTTCATGCAGCATCTGCTCACATGGAACACATTCAGTCAAGGCCTGAAAGAGACGGCCAGGCTAATGAGAGTTAACTGTGCACAGCAAAATGATTAGAGTGGCTGACCCAATCTCAAAAAAAAAGGAAAAAAAGTGGAAAAAACAATTGCCTCTATCTGCACTGCCTAATCTAATCCCCCGCCCCTTTTTTGAATATGCAAATAATTCTAAATATGCAAATGAATGCATAATAAATTGTAGGCCTATAATTATGAATCTGAAGCTTCATTTGCACCTGATACAAAAAAGAAAAAAGACCCAACAAAGCCCTCCCTCCACCTTCAATGGGAGGGCGATGATTCAGATGACTGTGTAACTCCCCCTCCCCATGTCCATTACAGTCCCATTGTCCCCATGTATTTAGCCAATGGAGGAGGCTATTGCAGAGCCATTGATGCCGCATTGTCAGTGACCAACTGCTGAAGCCTGGAGCTTACACTGGATTTAATTGACTGTTGATTGTTGAATCTCAGCATGTCGCTCGGGATGTCATGAGAGGGCAGAGAGCATTTTGAAGAAAAAAAAAAAAGCATTCAAGCCGGAGCTGCCTTTAAAAGAGTTCCTTTTATTTAATAAGAAGGTTGTTTTATTCTTACCTTGAATATAACGGTAGGCTACACACATAAGCATGTCTAAGAAGACGGTGGAGGAAAAGGAAGAAAAACAGCAGGTTTGAGCTGCACCTGTAAGGTGCAAAGAGACTACAACTTTTTCCAAAGAGAGCACAAGTTTGCACCCAAAAGCATTAGTTCTTCCAGCAGCAAGAAGGCTTCGAACAGTAGAGGACAGTGAAGAAATCAAAACAACAGCAGCAATCACCCATCAGGAGAGAGAGAGAAGGGAGAAAATTACCAGGTCCCACTGATAGAGCGGTGCAGGTTTTGTTTATTATGTCCCTAGAAGAAAAAATATATAAAAAGTCCATGAAATATTCCTGTTTTTGGAGAAAGCAGCAGCAGCAAAGCCTGTCTGAGCACAAACTGAGAGGGTCCAGTTCAGGGGGGGAAACCCTTTTGACTCGAATTAAGGGGAGGCATACATGAGAAGAAGAAAAAAAAAAAAAAAAAAGAGAGAGGAAGGAAGGAAAGGAGGAGGAGGAGGGTTAGGAGAGGAAAAGTATTGGCGGTGCCAGACGCAGCGGCAGTAAGAAGCGTACGTACGTGCTTTATCTTAGCGGCTGTGAGAGTGTGTGACGTGATATTGCAGCCTTGCTCCTGGAGCTCTGCAAGCACACCACCAAGCAAAGCGCGTCTATTTCTCTTCTCTGTTGTAACTCTCACTAGCCCCCCAACATCTCACATCCACCCACTACGGATCTTTGTGTTTTTTCTCCTCCTCTAAACCCCCTGTTTTTTTCTCCAGAGGAGGGGTCTTGCTTGCTGCGCGTCTTTGCTGGAGAGAAACCATACCAGTGGCAAAATAGAGACGTGGAATTAATTGATGGTAATACAGTAAGAATTCTTCTTTTTCATCACTCCAAGAATTTCTCTCTTTCTCTCTGTGTGTGTCTCTCTCTCTCTCTCTCTCTCTCTCTATCTCCCTCTCTCTGTCGTGTGTTGTGTGCGCTCTCGTTTTGATGGGAAAAACCCAGAAGAAGAAGAAGAAGACGGGGGGGATATGAGCGGGCACACCGGAGGAGTGTAAACGCATTTTATTTTCATCCATTTGAACCATCATCTTGTTGCGCCGGACTTCTTCTTCTTCTATTTGTCTGGAATGGGGATGAGTATCGATTCACTGGAGCTGGGCTGCAGATTTTATTTATAAAAAAAGGATGTGGTCAAGTATGTTGGAAAAATAGCCATAGCTTCCGCAGTGTAAGGTAAGAATAATATTATTATTACTAATATTATTGCATTTTCATGTGTCATCCCTTCAGTTAAAGTTTAGCCTCCTCCTGTTAAATATTTCTATATTCAAACATGATGGCTTTGGGAGCTTTTCATCCGCTCACCATTAAGTCCAGGGTGCTTAATTTTTTTTTTTTTTAAAGAGCTGATCTCTCTCTTAAGAGGCACAAAAAAAATCACTTTAAAGCGTCGAACTGACACTGCATGAGATGTGCAGCTCCGTGTGTCTGTGTGTATTCAGATGTCCTCCCAGAGATCAAATTGCTCTTTAGAAATAAAAAAATCTGCGTCTCTTGACGACCGATTTCTCATCTCCCAGAATACAGATTTTTAATCCGTGTATAGCCATGAATCATATGGATTTATCGCGACTAAAGAGCGCCGATCCTTATGTAACTCATATGTTATCCAAAATGTGGTGTGACGCGCAGTGTTTTATCATCCAAAAAAAAGAAAAAAAACGAGGGTTAGAGGAGAAGTTAAGAGTGAGAATTTATCTATTATATCTCTATATGGTATCTATAGCCTACTTGGGATTTCAACGCCCACACACACACACAGTTTGAGACACACGCACACACACACACACACACACATGCACGTTTCTGCTGTGACACTGCTCACAGCTGCATAGCCTGTAGGATTAAAGCAATCAGGACATCGCATTGCATTCTCTCTCTCTCTCTCTCTCTCTCTCTCTCTCTCTCTTTCTCTCTCTCTATCTTGCACGCGCACACACACACACACACACACACACACACACACTAGACACACACTCACACACTGGCTCTTTATCAAATTGCATTGTCAAATATGTCAAGCCCTGAATTTCGGAGAGACAGGCAGCCAGGTTTGGTGTATATAGTGGAGAGAATTGCGCGCAGAAAGGAGGAGGAGAAGAGAAGCCATGGATGGATGGATGGATGGTGACCATGCAGGCGCACAAGCAGAAAGACATTTTCAGTGTGTGGAATTTGTCTTTCTCTCGTTATCTAACTGTCGTCAGAGGAAACAAGACTAAATCACGAAGAAAACAGCCTGATTTGAAAACGATCCTATGCGTAAAAATGCTCCACTGCATGCACTTCTTTCACTGTTCTGTCTTTTCATGTCAGATATATTCTATAAAACAGCTATATTTGAATGCCTCCAGGGTATTGTGCCATACCAAAATACGACCCAATTAATAACATCTAAATGACTCACATTACTGCACCCCCCACCCCCCCACCCCAAAAAATAAATAAATAAATAATGACAGAAGCAACCACAAGGTGGCAATGTTTGCACAAAATATAGTAATGAGGGAGGCAGGATGGAGATGCAATAGACATGTTGCTGAGGTTAACGTGGCGTTTTTTTTTTTGGGGGGTGGGGGGTTTCTTCATTTTCATGGGAGGACGTGATAAGAAATGTGTGAAGCGCATCAATCAGACTTCATAGATGATCTCTATCAAGGTATGATTGATGTGCTTGTCCTTAAAAAAAAAAAAAATCCCTTTGTGTGACTCTCTCCGTCTCTCCCTGCAGGCCAAATGACATAGGATGAAGGCTGTTCGAAACCTGTTGATTTATATATTTTCCACCTATCTTCTGGTTATGTTTGGATTAACTGGTGCCCAAGATTATTGGTGTTCCACTCTGGTCAAGGGGGTCATTTATGGATCGTACTCGGTGACTGAAATGTTTCCTAAGAACTACACAAACTGTACATGGACGCTGGAGAACCCAGACCCTACCAAATACAGCATCTACCTGAAGCTATACAAGCGAGACTTGAGCTGCTCTGAATATTCTTTGCTCGCTTATCAGTTCGATCACTACTCGCACGAAAAGATCAACGAGTTGCTGAAGGTCAACGAGTCTATAGTGTACCTGTGCGATTCGAAGAATATTTATGTGTTCTTGCTGTACGACAAGAACTTCGTCCAGCTACGGAGAGTTTTCCCTTACGATTATAACGGATTGACGCCGCAGAAGCTGGATGAGGAGGAGAAGTCGAACGTGGAGTTCTTGGTGTTGAATAAGGCCAGCCCCAGCCAGTTCGGGTGTCAAGTGCTTTGTACATGGCTGGAAAACTGCCTGAAGTTAGAGAAAGGGACGGTGGAGACGTGTGGGATTGTGTACACCAAATGCACATGTCCGCAGCATTTAGGCGATGGAGAATCAGAGAACGTGCTCATGCTCAACAACGTGGTTTTACCGTTAAATCCACAAACGGAGGGTTGCTTGTCGCCTCAACTACAAGCTGGGCAGGTCTGCAATCTGAGTGCAGAAGTGAAACGGCCTCCTAAGGAAGGTGAGTATCCTGTCATCTCCCTCGTCTATGCTGAAATAGATTTAACAGACTTAATGGACTATATACTGTATGCATAGATGAGATGGTAACCATGTCAAATGTGCACGTCAATCACTCCCTTCTCTGCCCTTACTGCATGTTTGAAGCGTGATGGCCCATGAAACAAAGAGCACACATAGATACAATATAGACTGCAGTTGGCTCAGAAATGTGTCAACTTCTATAGAACAAAGCTGCCAGAGGAGTTGGGTGTAGTAATGACCACAGCAGCACAAATCAAAACCACCCACAGTACAGGGGGTCTTTCATTTGGTTGGACTGAATTCCAAAATCATTGCTGTGAATTTAAAATGGCTGTTTTTTTTCTACACATCAGCACAGAGTTAAAATGGCTGCAAATCAAAAGATATATATATTTTTTTGTGTGTTATACATTTATGTCAGTCGTCATCCTTACAAAGACCAACATTGGCCAATATGGACGCATCCTTCGGTTTTTATTGGCACCTATGTCACGTGGAACGACAGACGCAGCAGCGTCAGATTGCATCACTTTGTTCACGCAATGCAACATTTAAAGAGTTTTGCGCTTAGTCAAATCTCTAGCAAATAATAATTAAAAACATTTATTGAATAAAAGAGTAGTAGTATTTTCAAAGCAGCTCAATCACTGTACATAGAGATGCTACTTGTCCAGTGTTGCCGTAGAGCAATGCAACGTGTTTTCACTATATGTTGGCAGCCCGGTCACAAGAAAAGGCGTTTGAATGCCACGATAATGTGCAAGGCATTTAGCGTGCAAAACGAACGCCTTTCTGGCTTTTGCCGTGTCCATTTGTACGCCATGTAGTCTGTACTGAGTCCAATGTAAACATATCCGCGTAAATACGCTACGATCAGAGCTAGTGACGTATAATAAAAAGCGAAGAAAAGAGCGCTTATGGCGGGCAGGTGGGAGGGGAGGTAGATGGGTCCAACAAACACACAACATTTAACCAGGAGACCGTTGTTCGAGACCGGTGTTTTGTTTTGTAAGTTACAGTAGTCACTGCTTTTTGGTGATGTACTTATTTTAAACCCAACCATGACGCTTTTTCCCAGACCTAATTAAGTGGTTTTGTTGCCTAAACCTAACTAAGTGGTTTTGTTGCCTCAACCTAACTAAGTGGTTCTGGTGACGAAACTTAAGTGAGTGGTTTTGGTGCCTAAACCAAATAAGTGGTTCTGGTGCATAAACCTGACAAATTGGTTTTGGTGCCTATACCTAACTAAGTGGTTCTGGTGCATAAACCTAACTAAGTGGTTTTGGTGCCAAAACTTAAAGTGAGTGGTTTTGGTGCCATACCTAAATGAGTGGCTTTGGTACCTAAACCTAACTAAGTGGTTTTGGTGCCTAAATATAAGTGAGTGGTTTTGTTGCCTAAACCTAACTAAGTGTTTTTTGTAGCTAAACCTAATTAAGTGTTTTTTGTACCTTAACCTAACTAAGTTTTTTTTTTGTTGCCTAAACCTGACTAGGTGGTTTTGGTACCTAAACCTAACTAAGTGGTTTTGGTGACGAAACTTAAGTGAGTGGTTTTGGTGCCTAAACCAACTAAGTGGTTCTGGTGCATAAACCTGACAAATTGGTTCTGGTGCATAAACCTAACTAAGTGGTTTTGGTGCCAAAACTTAAAGTGAGTGGTTTGGGTGCCTAAACCTAAATGAGTGGCTTTGGTACCTAAACCTAACTAAGTGGTTTTGGTGCCTAAATCTAAGTGAGTGGTTTTGTTGCCTAAACCTAACTAAGTGTTTTGTGTAGCTAAACCAAATTAAGTGTTTTTTTTTACCTAAACCCAACTAAGTTTTTTTTTTTACCTAAACCTAACCAAGTAGTTTTGGCGCCTAAACGCAACCAAGCGGTTTTGGTGCCTAAACCCAACTAAGTGGTTTTGGTGCCTAAACTTAACTAAGTGGTTTTGGTGCCTAAACTTGACTAAGTGGTTTTGGTGCCCAAACCTAACTGCGGACTTCACCATACTTTTGTTGCGTGGTGTACAAATGACACGCGAAAAGGCTAACATGTGTCATCTTGACATGCAGAATTTCCGTGTAATGTCCTGCTATTTATACGCCTTCCAGTGAGACCGGGTTGATGTTGGAATTGAGCAATAATTTACATCTAGTCAAGAGCTTACAGGAGAAAATGGTGTTATCAGCAGTTGTAACTCACACATGTGCACAAGTGCATGCTTTACATCCACACACGTTCACAGGTAGACAGCTGAACGAACATTTAAGAGTAAATGGTAATGATACGGTCATAATGATTCTGTTCATTAGTGTCACCGGGTAGCAGGGGGAGTTTTTTGTAGTTAACGCGCTCGTGTAGCCCTTTGAATTACAAAGGGAGCCCTTCTTGACACATAGCTGCTTGCATTTTAACAGATAGCAGAGGAAAAAAAAGCCCAGAGGAATATGCTGCATACTACAGAGGTGAGGTGCGTTTACCGTGAGACATAAAGGAGGGGCATTCATCACAGCACACCGAACCAAAAATAATGAGTCAACCTTTAGATTTTTGGGGAGAAAAAAATAATGATAGCAGGAATGTTATGGAGCTATCTCCCTTGTGGCACTTACCAAAATAACAGTTGCTATAATAACACCCTGGAGAACAGGTGGCAGTTTTCTAATCAGGAAGAGCAGGTGAACATTCGATTGTTCAGCTGTTTGACTGCTACATCACATTTTTAGGCATGTTTTTGAAACACATTCATACAGGACTTTTTTTTTTCTAGAAATTTTAAACCTAGATACTACTAAGCCTAAGGTATTTTTAATGCTTTTATAAGAGTTACTCTTGCAAATTTCCACATGATTTATTAAGTGGCTAGCCTCCATCAAGTCGGATGATGAACTCATTTGGAGTATCGTTCAACCACCCTTCTACTAGAGCCCTTGAGCAATAATGCACACAGTTTCTGATTCAAACTACTGTTACAACTCACCCTGCAGTCAAGTAGCATCACAAAGTATGACTCAGCTGTGTGTTTTTTTGTTAGATAATTTCATCATTTCGCAAATCTCATGTTCAAATTACAATTTACTGGGAAGCATTATGCTTATTTCCACACAGGAAAAGTCTCTGCTCCAAAATAACATTTGACATTTTTCTATCAGCATGTTAATAACGGCTTAAGAGCACAGCTTATTTTTTTTTTTCCCCTCTCAGAAGATTTTCCACAAGCTTCTATTTATAGAGTCAGTTGATGGGAGGTTTGAATAAATCCGTTTTCATCTGGATAACGGGGAGATCACCACTGGGTTTAAAAGAGCACTGTGTCTCCTGTGGCATCACGGTGACAGAGCGTGGGTGTTCCTGATGAGGAATAAAGCATTACAAACAGTCGACAAGGGCTCCATTTGATAAAATCGCTCGTCTTTGATCTTCTCAGTTCCTGGTAGAGGACGGCTTCAGAGCACATCAAAGAAAAGCAGGGCTGGAGGTTGTGTACTCCAGCCACGCCACTGAAATGCCCCTCCAGTGTTTCACAGACTGAGCAGGACAACATTTTAAAGGTTAAAGCTCTTAACTATTTAAGGTGATTATGCAGACAAAAGGACGGGACCTCGTTCCTTGATATTGTGACATTTTAAAAAACCAGAGCGACACGACAAAATCCTAAACAGATGTACTACTCGGATGACTCATTTATGCAGTTTTATTTTTATCCCATTCTCCCGTTTCATGAATAAAAGTTGTAAGGAGACAGCTCAGTGGTGCAGTGGCACTCGCAGCAAGACAGATTTAATTCTTTGTCTATTTTTTTTTTTCCTCTTTGTGTTCGCGTGGGTTTCCTCCAACAGCCTACACATGCAAGTCCAATGGGCTGATGACTATGAGCTGCCCAAAGGTGAATGAGTGACTGTCTGTGTTAGCTCAGTGACGCCCTGGTGACGTGTCATGGGTGCTTTCTTGCTTTTAATCCAATGAAAAAGCTCCAGCTAGTGTGCATCTGGAATTTTTGAGTATAGAAACAAATTTAAAAAGTTCTAAATTCCAAATTCTAAAAGCAAGGTAGAAAATATTTTTGCATATTCTCAATACCGTCACAAATTTAAATATCAAGTGCATAAAGAGGCATCCAGATAGAAACTACAACCAGACATTTTAGAGTTCTCACCCACACATCTGTTCTTTCCCTGCCCAATCCTGTGCAGATGCCTGTGTTTACATGTATGCAAGCTTCAAATCCTCAAATTCACTATGCACCGTTCAAATCATCCACAAATTGCACTTGGCTCCAGGGAATAAACAACATCATGAGGCATTGTCTTGTTATGTGGCTCAGCCTACTAGTCCGCCCTTGGCTAAGTCTTTGTCTCAGTCTTTTGTTTCGTTTGGTTGGAACTCGCCAGTTCTCAAGGATCGGGGTCAAGGAGTCTCATTGTTTGAGAGGAACGTGTCCTCTAAGGAGTTCACTGTTAATGAAGCCTCTAACTGCGACGTCCATGTCCGGATTCCTCACTATTACATGACGACTGTCTAGTAAACCTTTCTGTTCCCTAACATATTGCTATTGTTTTACAAAGTAATTCTGTTAAAATGAAAAGGGTGATCCTTTTTCATACAAAAATCATTTTGGTTCTGTCAGATATTTCAGTTCATGTCTCTGCCCCTACTTCCCATTTCCGTGTTGTCATTGATTTATAGGTAATAGTGGGAAAAGGTGATAAATGTGACGGTGACAGCAAGATGCTTTCTGGATGATAAAGGTTTATAATTTCTTCAAAAACCCGATTAGGCTACAAAGAACTCCTCATATGTATGTAAAATATACAAATACATATTTTATGATCCCACAAAGTGGGACTTGAAATTCATTCTTAGTACAAGAAGTAGGCTAGAAATGACTTTGACTTTGCAGATCTGAGTCCCCATTGAAAATTGTTCACACTTGAATGATTTGGCTCTTATGCAATATGTATATAACATATCAATTCTTTATTTCCTTGCTCTGTTTGACATAGGTGATTTAATGGAATGTAACTGAACATGTCATTACTGCAAAACACCACCAACATATCCACTTAAAGTCTACACGCAGATGCTTATTTGTGCAGATGCAGATGCTTATTTGATCATTGCGGTTTCCGACGACGCAGAGCGTGAGCCATGTGGAAAATGGCAATAGGATTTTATTGGCAAATGAAATGTGTGTGAAGCGTTCTAATGCACTGTCACCCGCCAAAGTCCTGAGCACTGCAGCAGCTCAGCCTAGCTGCCTCACATAGTGAGGCCTTTTATTCACTTTGGATCTCAGTCAAGTCACTCAGTAGTCACACTGCATTATGCTCACCCCCATTGTTCAGTACACTTGGAGGCCATTTTAGTTCCAATTCAGTGAAGGAAAGAGCTCAGCTCAACAGCACAGACTCTGTTTAATCTTAGACGTGCATTATTTGTCTTTAGCTATAGTAAATATCTTGAATATCCCATGTCCCTATAGTCCCCCTGGGCTACGTTATTCCACCTTTTAGCCTACTGTAAATATTGTTCTCATGTTCTGCCCTTGTAGTTTTAGATACAGTATTTTCTCCCTGGTTTTGTAGCTATATCTTCTGTATTCAACCTCCTGAGGCAGCTGTGTTGAGATGGAAATGCTAAAGAAAGTTGTTAAGGAATGAAAGGTCAACACAAAAAGCATGGTAGACTGTAGGACCCTGAGAATTAGCGCGAGTGCCAGACATTGTCTTTTCCATTAACTGCGTATTAAAGGACAGCGTGGAACGATTATGTTTTATGCTGTAATCAGTTACACAGCTTTGGGTTGATTCCAGTCAGTTTTGTGAAATATATACAGAAAAACTGCTAAAATGAGGTCAAACATGAACCGCGATCTGCAAGACGATGTGATTCTTAGGAAAGGATAATGAAGACTGGAAGTGAGTGGCTCAAAAACACACATATATATAAAGTGTATATTCTTCAAATGGCCCAAGTCGCTGTTTCTGGGTATAAAAATTCATGAGGCTCTGAGGTGACTCCTAAGTCATTTTACACTAAGATATAAAACCACAAAAAAACTGTTGCCATGTTTAAAGTTCTGCTTAAACCACTCGCACTGTCACACATGGATGCAAATGGGCTCTTTGGAACCACAAAAGTCTCCGTTTTCCCACCCATTACAAATTTATGATACAATAAAGTATAAAGTCCACCACATGAGGCTCGGCACGGTTATTATTTTGCACTGCAAGTTAAAGGATTAAAAAGATAAAACGTGTACTTGTTCAGTTATATGTATAACACCAAAAAGCACTTTCTGATAATTGCTTTATTAAAAAGGCCCTGAAAACCTAATTCCCCAAATAGCCACTTACAACAAGAGATGGGGTTCAACATGAACAATAAAATTATCTGCCAAATTACAATTAGTTTTGGTTATTTCACAGGGCTCAGTCAGAAAAAAAAGGTGATGTCATGTATTTCTGTGCACCAATCACAGTTAAGCAACATTTTAATTAAAATCGGATGACGTTTTGTTAATGCTGCCTGTCACTCAAATCGAATCAATCCACATCAGGCTTTAAATAGCAACTAATATAATGTTTAAAGTCAGGGTCTGAAATCAGCACCCGCCAAAAGCAAGTAAATTGTTGGCAGTGGTTGGTAAAATCATCAGGCCATCCGCCACTTTGGCAGACAGGGAAAAGGCGAGGGATGGGAATCAAGAAACGGTATTTGTCCTTAACCTTGGAATTACATGCCTCCGTGACTATCAGTTCCTCTCATCGATGCTTTCGTGGCGCTAATAAACCTGAGGGACACACCCTATTATTTCCCTGATAACGCTACATTGTGAACAACAATGGTAGCACAGTTCTGCTTTGCTAAATAACGGAACTCCTAACTTTAACAGAGGTTCCAATGAATTACATTATGATGCGTTCAAGCTCTATTAAAAAATGAGGCGATGGTAAATTACGTTATCATGATGCGTTCAACTGTAATCTTG
Source organism: Sebastes fasciatus (assembly GCF_043250625.1). Classification (NCBI taxonomy): domain Eukaryota; kingdom Metazoa; phylum Chordata; class Actinopteri; order Perciformes; family Sebastidae; genus Sebastes; species Sebastes fasciatus. The sequence continues at coordinate 17,819,731 of NC_133803.1, read as the reverse complement.
TAAAATGTAGTTTTTGGCAAGAAACTTGAATAAATACAGTTGTTTAAAGGAGATGTTTTCACAGCAATATAAAATAGATATTAGAGTGGAAATTAAGACCTGTTTAACTTCCTAACACTAGCTCTAAGCAGCTTATAATATATAATTTAAACAGCTTATAATATATAATTAATGCCAAAGCAAGTATTTCAATAAAGAAACAATAATTTATTTGAATCATTTAAATTGTGTTCTTATGCAAATAACCACTATATATGACAATAACAAAGTACAGTACTGTGTACAGTACCTTTTGGAAATTACCTGTAAAATACAGTATATAGAACATTAAAAGACATCATATCTCAAATGATAATTATATTCATTAATTTAGTGCATGGATTTCAAAAGTGGCAGACAAAAAAAAATATTTTCCTGCTACAGTAGCAGGCAGTGATAAAAGTTCATTTCAGACCCTGTTTAAAAAATATATATATATTATATGGTAGTCTCATCTCAGAGTTACAGTTTTTGACCCTATGTCTCAGTTAGCCTGCATAACATGATTAGGCGGGTGGAATTGTTGGAATCCTTAGAAGCAGGGTTTTGTTATGAAGCATAATATTATTATTACATATATGATTACATATTATTTAGGTTAAAGCTGTACTATTTCCACAGTTGTACCAGTACAGCTTGTGTTGAAAGTTGCCTTTAAATAGGCTGCGCAATCATTGTGTAAAATAAATAGTTTATGTGATTCTGTTCTTTGGATGCACAGTATTGACAAATGACTAAAACCAAAAAGAATTATGGGTATTTTGTTCAATTTCAGTTGTGAAGCATAATTTTTTGTTTAGTCAATTACAGTTACTCATCAATCCTGACTATTTTGATATGTTGTTTAGTTGTAACTAGAGCTGCTGTACATTCACTGTATAGAGGCAGCCTTGATGCTAACAGCGTTAACCTGGCGGTGGGCTGGATGCAGATCAGCCGTGAACACTGTGGTTCATTTGACATGGATTTGTGAACTCAGTCTTGAGGCTCTGTTTCAGCAGCAGGGCAATTGGAAGTCAGAGTGATAACTCTCCACTATACCCAGACTGTGTACTGCAAACTGCCTCAGAGTAAATTAAAGGGTTGCGTTGTCACAGCTGAACTGCAGACAGGACGCAATGAAATGTAGTAAAGCCTGGAAGAAAACCTGAAATACAATTTCAAAAAAGTGTGGACATGATTTATGGTTTTCAGACATCCAGAGACCATTACACAGTAAGATAATTGGTGGCTACATACCAAATGACTGCATGAATAAATTTAAAGTTAAAATGTCCCTCAAATGACGAGACCCTTAGGTCATCTTTTCCGGTCTTGCCCCAAGCTCAAGAGTTTCTGGGATGACATTTTTCATTTCTACGGCGACATATACAGCAGACAGCTCATCCCTGACTAGTCTTGCATAGCCAGACCATCTCCACAGCGCTGTGTCAGCGCTAAAGAAAGGTCTGGCTCCACACATTATCATTCTTTTATAGGGAGAAAAACATTCTGGCTTGTATGTATTTCTTTAAACCAATCGCAATCATCTTGGATGGCGCTAAACGCAGGATGCAGCGATGGTGACCTGCAAAATAGATAGTGCAGATAACGGAAGGGGAGGTGAATGCCACGTGAAATATGCATCCAATGACAGGCTTAAACCCACTGTCAGACTAATCCCTGACAGTCCCTCTGTGATATTGGGTTGCTCCAACTACTCTTTGACTCTGTCATTACAACAAGCCCTCATGTTTGGAATGGCCATAGCAAAAATGGTTATCCTGAGAGAGTGGATATCACTTTCCGCTCCTTGTCTTAAAAAAATTATAAATGACCTGGTTTCATTTCTATACCTTGAAGAAATTCAGTATACTCTGTCCAAGGCCCATCTCAAGTTTCTTAAGATCTGGAGTCCCTTTATTGAACAAGTATTACTAAGTAACTATTTGTATCGTATGGCGTTGTACTTTGATCCGCCAGGATTCCAGTTTTCTAGTCTTCGTCTTGGTCCTTCCTTGACATCACTTGGTTTTGTTTCCATGGACTCTATTTCTGACCTTTAATCTACTTGTGGACATTTCAGTCATTGTACGGATTGATATGCATATGTTCACTTTTTTGGTTGTTTTTATTTTTTTCTACTCTGTCATGTCTATTTGTTTGTTTTGGGGTTTTTTTATGTAAAAAGGGAAAACATTTCATAAATAAAACATATATCAAAAAAGAAGAAGAAAAAAAAAAGCCCCTCAAATGCAAAAATGTAGCTAAAACTACAAAATAGACAGATTTTTGATGATTCATCTGAATCTGATAAAAGTAAAAGTACATAAATATTATTAGCTAAATATACTTAAAGTAACTCATAATTCAAAAATATTGCCACAGTGAGTGTTATACTATTATATATTATATCATTAGTTTTTCATACTGAAGCATTCATTTGTAAGCAACATTTTACTGTTGTAGTTGGTTGAGGTGTAGCTAAGTATATTTAGTAAATATAGTTTTTATTATATTAATAAATGTAGTTGATTCAAAAAGTACAATATTTCTCTCTGAACTAAATACTGAAAATACTAAAGTACAAGTACTTCAAATGTATACTTAAGCACAATACTTGCATAAATGCACTTAGTTACAGTCTGACACTGACATTTACTGTACATATCAGAGCAGTGTCATGCAGGTGACGAGTTCACATTTACCGCCTAATAAATATAATTGTAATAAAATGTGTGAGTAGCAGTTGTTGCCCGTAATAATGTCATATTACAGCAGAAATTGTAATCAGAGTAATGGGTTAAGTAATGTAGTATCTAATTCTCTGATGTGAGGCAGCCTGGTAGCACGTCTCTAGTAAAATCCTGCATAAGCAACGAGGAAATGTAAATGGCTGATTTATTGGCGTGCGTATTCCACCTGTATGCATTTTCTTGTCCAAACAGCGGTAAATTTGTGTGCCTGTATATCCACGCTGCAGCAGCTCCCACAGCTACTCATAAATTCTTCTTGAAACGCCACAGATTTGCCTGTTTAGCACTCAGGCTCTTATTCAACTCGTTCAGCTTTCCCCATTAAATAAAAACGCAACACATCTAAACCACCACTGGAGACGGAGTAAGTGTTGAACTGAGGCTAGTTAGATGCACTGTTTCACATTACAAATGATCAAAGTTAAATAGTAATTCTTATCTGCTTAATTTATTGTCCATCATTTTTTTTTAAATCTGATATTTGGCAATGCAAAAGACTGTTTTGCGTAATAAATCATTTGCACCAGGTAAAGAACATTATGTTAAAGACCTTTTTGTTTTTCCACATCAGAGAACATATTCTACATCTCATCATGTACTGGAACACACTGGTGCTGCTTCTATTTTGGTGTGTGCATGGCTGAAGCGAAGCCGATGCTGTTCTTCGTCAAAGGCTCCATGCAGTACGCCAAGGTGCTGTTTCATCACCACAACAGCAACAGCGTACTTATCATGAAACATTTCCATTTGCGATTGCACGTCTTTGCTTTGACATCACAGCATCCAGTCTCTATTTTGCAATTTATGAGTTTATAGATAAGTGGACCATATAAATCAAAGGAACAGCTACCGTTGTGCTCTTGTTTCCTTTGACTTCAAAAAGCTTTCTATATGAATGCAAACAGAACAAGTAATGAGCCTCTGTAGATGAAGAAGAGTCATCTTCTTATTATACAAATTAGATTTGTTCGCTGCCATCATATGCATAATTCAGTAGTAACTATCATTTCTGATTTCCTGCCATAAAAAAAGGGGAAATATTCCTGCAGTCTCATTCAGGAGAAGAGAGGGAACACCATGAACTTGTTTCCATTACACCCAACTAGAACTCAGTGTGAAATGAGTGTTTGGTATCTTTGCTTCATAGCAGAAAGGAGCAACTCATCTCATTGTAAAAAACAAAATTGCACAACTACAATAGTGATTCTCAGATGACAAATTCATTTAAGCAAAATCATTCAGAGTGGGCCTCAGCAACCACACGATTCATCCTTCTAAGAAAACATGAGCAACATTCATTTGTCTGTTGTACAGTTCTGAAGCGAGGGCGAGTCTTTGAAGCTCTTACGGTGGATAAACACTGTCAGATGTCTTGTACATTTCTTGTCCTTTTTTTTTTTTAAATAGGCTAAAAAAAAATCATATTCTAACTTTTGTGTGGGCTGGCTTAATGTGGTAAATTTTAAAAAGCCCTTGTTGTGCGGTGCCAAAGATGTTAATGTTAATTATGCACTGCCTTCAGCCTCTCAGTTGCCTGTTCCCGCATTTCAACCCAGTTAGTTTTGGCCTGTCACTGGACGGCTATTTCAGCCCAGAGGAGAGGCATTTGCATAAACATCCACCCACAAAACCTGGCAAATGAGTCTGTCACTCAAAACGCACTGTCTATGTGGTAAAGTGGAGGCAAATTCCATTTTTGTTCTCAAGGGGGTCTCTGTAGCTGCTCTCGCTGGCAGTCCCTCTGCCGAGTATGGCAAGTGTCTTCGTGTAGCTGTAATGGATGCTGCCTTTAAACTTACATGGTATACTATGATCTGGGGCAGGCTACACACTTACATAATCAGTGTTGCGTAACAATATCATGTAGTGTGTACATATTCCCCAAGGACATAAGAGGTAAGACTTCAAAACTGTATTTCTCATTATAATATTAATTAAGAGCTGATAGAAGCTATATATAGTAGTAGATTTATAAATACAATATTTATTAGACCTTTAGTGCTGACAACTGAAGCATTTACTCTATGATGCAGTTTTATGGTCAAGGGCATGAGCTAAAGGTGAATATCACTCAATTCACATATTTTTTCTTTATACCCAGAATGTCCAATGTAAAACTTAAAGGTGCTACATACAGGATTGGGAGCATTTCTATTGCCTCTAAACAGCTCTCATCATGGCCAAGGCAAGCTGGTGGCTCACAGCTAATGGTGCTAAAACAGTGCAAACAACAAAAAAAAAGTCCTGACAGAGCAAACAGGGTTTACCTGCGGGGGAGCCGGAGGGTGGGTGCTACAGTTTCGCGAAAACGTCATTGGTCGAGACGGCGTTATCAGAAAGTAAACAACGTATGAGAGCAGTGCAGAGCTGGAGCTAGCCAGTGGGGCACATGCGCGAACATGTACTAAAAGCATGCGCGGCTGGCCCGGCGATGTCAACGAAGCAAGGAGAAACTGGGTTTACAACATACGGAGGGAGAGTGACTTCATTTTCTGCTCAGGTAGACATTACTCCTCTATATTTTTACATAGCAAATAGTTGTTTGCTGCTATATTAATGATCTGAATATCAAATTTAGCCCCTTCAAAGACTTTCTCCTAATGTTGGAAATAAGGGAATCCAGACTGATTTGTCAGGATCAGTCAAATCCAAATTACCATGGGCAGGGTTTCTTCTTCTTTTTTTCTTATAGGAAATTCTAGCACTTCTCATATTGTAGAAGAGAAGAGCAGAAAGACTACATCAAAAGTAATGAGGATAGAAAGGAAAATCATATGTGAACTCCCCTTGTAACCAAGGCTTCACTTTGATGTGAAAACAACACAACTGACAACAATTGAAGATGAATGTCCATGCCAGCTCCGTAGAAGATGTAAAATAGAAGAGCAAGAAAAAAAATTGCATAATGTACTATAGGACAAACAAAAACAATACAATCTGTTCATCTAAATATGTCAGTGTTCAGGCAAAATGTGTTTTGTCTTAAAAAGGGTGCACTATGCATATTGTATATCAAGCTTAACTAGTGATACAACGGTTTTCAACAACTATTTTGGAATGAGAAGACGATGTTTTGTTGTATGCAAGAATAATGAAAGTTGAATTGAGTTGTATAGTTTAACAAGTTAATACTTTTCAGCTTTTACAATACAGCCCCATGCATTGTCCACATAGGAATCCAAAGCAAACACACAAATCCAAATACAGCACACACAACAGCATACAACAAAATTATTATTAAATAAAATAAATTAATAAATTGCCTACAAGTGTAAATGCATAATTTTGAAGGAAAGGTCTTTCAAATGGCAGAGCTAATGCTTTGCAGATGCATGATGGGATATTTCAGTAATGGCAATCACTATCTAACAGCTGACATTTTGTGTATGCTTCCACGGAGCATTGTGGGTATTCAGCTCCTCTCACTGCTAGCAGAAGTGTTATGTAACATAGAATGAGATTCAGAAAGTATCACTCTGCTTGTGCCAGATTGTCAGCTTGTCTACAGCTCTCTGTCCATTTCACAGACAGACATGATAACGTGCGACATGCAATACTGAAGACAGGTGTTATTTTAATGATTGGTGAAACAGTGGAATCATAATTACATGGCGCTAAAATGTCTAAATCCATGTAACCTCTATTTGTTTTCGGCTGTTATTAAATTCCATGACCCATATGCAGTTATAGAAAATGGGAGGACGTGTGTTGTTCATCACTTCTCAATGATATTTGGCAATATATCCACATAGGAGTCAGACCATTTCATCAAGTCTGGACACATGGAAACTTAATATACAAATCAGATTTAAAACCACATTGATCAGATTTGAGTAGAATTTGTAGGATGTGTCACAATCTGCCTGTTTAAGTGTGAATTCAAACTGTCCTTTACACGACCAACACCGAACACTGATGTCACATTCAGAGCATGGTTAGCCTGCCAAACGTTGCTGCACATCTTAAACTCATCTGTCACTGATGCTGTCTGGTGCGGTGGCAGGGTTCTGCACCTCGACTAGATATTGCTATGGCACGAAGAGAGAGTGTGACGGTTTATCTCGATTCCTCATCTGGCCTGCTGCAATGCTGGTCTGACTTTGGTCCACCACTTAACATACCGACACACTACTAAGCCCTTACTATAGCAACCAGCGCAGATGGTTTAACAATACATGAACATACTATTCCTCAAAATCGATAATAGCAGTGTGGACATTTAGTCCTCTAAATTGGATTGGAGACACAAATGAGATTTTCTAGCTGTCTGGATATTGTCTTTTTGCAAGACAGCTTGTATCCACTCTCTTTGTTATTAAATGCGTGCTCCCTGATTTGTGGAGACCATTGTCAGGGCCGACCAAAACCCCGATGCCCCCATCCATCCCATTTGTTAAGGTTTGGTCATGTTTAGGCAACTAAAAGTTCCTGATCAATTTTAAGGGAAGATTGTGTTCATGGTAGCTATAGGAATCCAAAGCCTTGCCAGCGGCTGTACAGCAAATGTTAATGTCAGCATTCTAACAATGACAATGGTAACACGCTGATGTTTAGCACCTTCTTAGTTTAGTCTGGTAGCATGCTAACATTCGCCAATAATTACTTAACACAAAGTCAAATGGAATGGGAAGGTCATTGCAGATATTAACCAAAGTACTTGGCAAATTGATATTTTCATCTGATAATGGTGCTCCATGAAAAGTCAGTTATCACAAAAGATATTACAATCCATTAGGGGAGTAAGGAAATATAGAGTATTGCAATATTATGATTTGTGATACTGAACTGATTCTCAAAAACACTATCGATTTAGAATTAATAGTTTACATGCAAAACTTGACTCAGTCAATACTTTATTTAATTTGCAATGCATGTGCCCTCTCAAAGTAGTGCTATGATGTTGGATGTTACAGAGACGGTGATAAATGCCAATGCAGATCCCACTGTTCTGGGATCGCCTTGCTTACAGTAATGCAATATATTGAATCGCAGCCAGTGTATCATGATACGTATCGTATCACCAGATTCTTGCCTACAATCCATCCTCTAGGGAACTTGAATATCTGTAGCAAATTTCACAGCAATACATCTAATAATTTTTCAGATATTTCACACAGAACCAACAATGTCAAAATTCCCACATATCGTTGAGATATTTCAGTCAGGAGAAAAGTGGTGGACCAACTGATCCACCAATCGACAGACTTTTTGTTGCCACCCATAGAGCCAGGCTGACAAAATAATAGTTTTTAAGTGTGGTTGTTTTGGCAGTAAAAACTACTTGGTCAAGGTTGGGAAAAGATTGCTGTTATGGTTAAGGGAAACCGCCGTGCTTTGCTCTGTTATAAGAAAGTCTCACTACACACATGGCTCATTTTCACCTTCTTGAACAAATGACCCATGCTGTCATTTTCCCCGAGAGAACTCTTTGTTTTCCTGCATTAATTTAGCAGCAACCTACAAAGTACTCAAATGAAGAACCACTATTTCCGCCATATATATCATAGAGAATGTAATTGCTCTACTTTAGCATTTATGCTTCTCCCATTAAATATTCCATAATTGTTAATTTACTCACTCTTAAAGTCTGAATGGCAGCGGCAGTGTGAGATTTCTAAACACAGAAAAATGAGCAAATCGCACTCCACCAAATTAGTGAAAGTCTGCTGCAGGGGACTCCTATCCATTCAGCCAATACAGACGGCATATCAGATGGTTAGATGCTCTCTGCAGTATTGTATTAAAGAGAAAGAGCTTCAGAGCACAAGAGCCATAATGAAATGTGACAGATAAATCAGAAGCACTCGGGAGATGGCTTTGGATTACTAAATCAATACTGTATCACCACAGCTAGTCTAAACTTCCCAGACCTGCTCTAGAGCCTCCAGTAAAAGGGCTTGGGATTTTTTTTTTTTTTTATCCTCTGACATCGCACCAGTTTTTGTCCACAATACAGACTACAGTATATTTGAAAAAATAGAAGCAAATATGCAGATTAAGTTGTGAGAAAGCACATCACTCACATCTGAGATCACCTTAATTACTTCTCAGAAAGTCTACAACGGCCCAGGTTTCAAACTGCACACACACTGTGTAATCTCAAGCTTTCAAATATGAATCACAAACAATTTTGACATGATGCATTTTAATTCTTAAATAGTAACAAAACACCAGCGAGAAATCGTTCTTTTTTGCCGCCTGGTTAATGTGAGTTGCAGCAAAGTGAGAACATACTTTGCTGCAATGATGTTAAAGTGTCCTCAGTGTACATTAGGGCTGCACAATTAATTGAATATTAATTGTGATCACGATTTCGGCTTCCCACAATTAAATGAACATGATCGACTGCAATATTGATGTTTAAAATGCATGCTCCGCTCATAAAAAACTCTGCTGCATGAATCAAGCGCTTCCTAAATTAACAGCTAGAGATGCACCGTCAATCAGCAGCGGATCAAAGCCGGCCGCTTTTCAGCAGTCTCATATCTGATTTTATTGCCGGTCACACACACATGTGCAGCAGCCACATGATGGTTTTACGTTGGCACTGTCTGCAACGTTACACACACACGAACACACACACAATATGTCGTTGGTGTGGAAGATCTTCAGCGTGAGTAAAATAGACATAAAGCTGCATTTGTCACAACTGCCAGTCCAAAATAAGCCATAGAGGAACAACCTTAAAAACATTTAGAACAACAAACTTAATCAGAAACTTTTATAGTATATTGTAATTCCTTCCCATGATGCTGCTCAGAGTGACCGGTTCGTCTGCCGAGAGCACGGAGCTACACAGCTCCATTAAAGGAGGTTCAATTGAGTTACAGTATGGTGTGTTCAAGCTCTTCTTAGTAAATGTGGTTATTGGGCGAATGTAAATAAGATGTTTTCACAGCAATATAAATTAGATATTAGAGAGAGAAATATAACATGTTTAACTTCCTAACACTATAATACATAATTACAACTATTAATGCCAAGGTTTCTTTTAATCAAAGCAAATATTGAATTAAAAATACTATAATTTATTTCCTAATCATTTGAATTGTGTGTTTTTATGCAAATAACCGTTATAGAGCAATAGAATAACATAACATAAGGATAATATTTTTAATTTTTGATGGTTGGAATGTAGCACAACATGGAAGTGAAAGCAATGCTCATTTAAATGAGTTTATTTAAATGTGAAATTGTGATAAATATATTCAGTCCCTAAAATCTATGAATAATCGTGATAAATAATCATGATCTCAATACTGATCAAAATAATCTTGATTATCATTTTAGCCATAATCGTGCAGCCCTCATGTGCGTTCAGTCTTCTGATGGTATAAAGTTATACCTTAGAACCACGTGGAAGAGCTGTATCATAACTGTATTACTAGTATGAAAGATGAAAATAAAAAAGTGAATAAATAAATGACCTTGAGAACCTGAATCTAGTGATGATCTTGCCCTGTAACACACTGGATGAAGCTCCAGCGGCTGACAGAATTCATCTGTTATTACAGTGTTATATATATATACAAGTATATCAATCTATGATTGGAATATGCAAGAGGTCAACCAAGCACAGTGGTTCAGTATCAGCATTCCTCACCCTGATGATGGAGACGTCTATCTCTGCGCGAGGCAACGTGTTCATTACTGGTAACTGTGGCTCTGCTGTGGCCTTAGTAACCGTGCTCCATGTAATCTTTGCACTGTCTGCCTATTTGAATTTCACGTAGGACATCTCGCAAAGCTTACATACAGCATGGATGGAGTAATATAGCAAATGTTCTGCAAATGTCATTCATATTATGTAACCTACAAGGGAGTGTATGGTGTTAAACAGTGTTTTCGAATCCCAGTATAATTCAAATCCATTTAAATTTGACCATATGCAAATAAGGCATTTGAAGGGATAAAGAATTAATGGTACATTAACTAGCACCATTACAGCATTTATATTTAATATTGGAAACATTCTACTGCATGTTTTACTTCATAGACTCATTATCGCATTTTATATTATCTGCTAGCTCTATACATTGTCATTATGTTTCATTAACTACAAGTAGTCATAACTAGTCTGCTACAACAGACCTATTGGCATCATTTAAAGAAAGTAAGGGACTGCTAAGTGCTCATTATGTAGATTTGACATCTCTTTTTGTGATCTTTAATTGGTCAGTGGTTAATCTGGCCTCCATTTGATCTTCTCTTGACAAAATCAAAGGATCTTTCTGGTTTACATTGTTCTTCAAAGACTATCTTAGATTATCTTCTATTTCCACAGTTTTTGCTGTCTTCTGGTTAGTTTCTGCCACTCTCAGCATGATGTAAATCATATATGGCCGCCCTATAAATTCTGTGTTCACTTCTATAATCTATTTAGTCTTTGATTCGGTGCATTCAAAGACACCTTTGTTTCCCAAGGAAACATTAATAAACCATTTCTATGCGTGAAGCAGTTTTACAATCCTTTGATTTTGTCCCTTTGAAACATACATCTATGAAAAGAGGTCATGTACACAGCTGCTATGTGTGAGTGTATATTGTATCAAGCTAATGAATATAGAGCAAATGGTACTGAAGTGATAATGTAGAAAATAATCACCCTGTGATTCTTACCCTGCCTCTGAGCGGCATTTGGTTTTAGTCACTATTAATGAGCATTTCTTGCACTTTTATTTCATGATGACTCAGTGCATTACACAATTGTGTCTTCTCGGGCTATGTATTTGTGCTGGCTTTAAAGGGGACATATTAGGAAAAACTCACTTGTTCAGTTCTTAAAGATACAGGTGCTAAAACGGAGCATTTCAGACAGAGGGTGAATACAGGTATATTCAGACAGACGGCACCCCAAAATACAAGTATGCACCTTCGAATGAGCACGATATGCCTCCTTTAAAATTTGAATCCAAATGCAGTCAAAACATACACTATATGTGGCGTTTATTGTGTGCCAGCATTTCTGGGATAATCATACAATAGTGATAGACATTTAACATAAAATTATATTTGTAGTAAAAAAAAAATACAGTAATAAAAAAGTAAAAAAGTAGATTGTTCTCGCTTTACCAATTCACCGCATCATTTGTTTTAATTTCAAATAAAAAAATGGGTTATTTTGTCAGTTGCTTGTTCATCCTACTCTATCATGGCACTTGTCGAATTATATATCAATTATACAATTTCTTCTGTTTCCTATTATGATCAGAGTGTGGCGTAAATCCAGGTGGAAGTCCGAACATCACAGTTGTTGAGAGTTTGACTGCATAATTGTTCAGGCACAGTGGATTTAGAAAGCAGAATCCAGGTGGACACTATAAAAGCTGACCTTCATCAAGCTTATTTTACAACATCAGTATTACCTGTTCAAAGGCCGTCCCCCTGCTTTCTCTAAAATGTATCAATGCGGGGATAATAGCTGGAGGCCATTACTTGTCGGTTACCCTTGAGCGTCAACTGGTCATGTTGTTACTCACTCATACACAAAAACTATTTTTGCACTGTGCCAAGTATTAAAAATCTGCCCAAATAGTTTGGGAAGAAAGTCTTTAATGTAGTTGATGAAATAAATAATTGAATGCATCACTGTTTTGGTTTATGAGCAATATATTTAGATTTCTAAATGTATTCAGGCTATTGAAGCATCTATATTTGATGCTGTCCTATTTGAGATGCTGGAACACAACGGATATCATGCCACAGTAGAGGGGTAATAATAAAATGATCTTCCTTCCAAACCTTGTTTTTGCATCAAGAGACGGACTGTTATTGCAACAGCGAAGATGAAAAGTTCTTCAGTAAATTGAGGTTGATTTGGACTCAGTTTTACTGCAAATTAAACATTTCTAAAAATGCTGAATTAGTGGACTTTGCCAAGGTGAAATATATGAAAAAATCCATGTCACGACAGCAAGCCGAGGATTTATTTGACATAAGTTTCATTTCTACGGCACATTTAATTAAAGTGTAAAATTTCAATCCTGCAAATGCATTTGAAATAGCAATATTGAGCAAACACCTCATTTTTGTGCGTGTGCCAATGTCTCTAAGAATGCCGGTATCCATGGAAACCATTGCTGCAAATGGATCATGCATTCAGAGACAGTGGTGCCATACTACAGTCTCTTTAATCACTGTTCAAACTGGAGGAGCCACAGTTGCTATACATATACGCCAGCACTCTCTTAATAAAGCAAATGCTCCATCTCTAATGAATAGTAAAGGTGACCCTGCAGTTACGTCAAAACCTGGTGAAATGAAATGTAAATTGACTTTGCAGAGGACTTTTTAGGAGAAGAACAGACTTGCTCTACAAAGTGAGGTGTAGATGCGTAGATGACAATATGAATCCTCTTTTTTACCCATGTTAAGCCAAAACGAATATCATACTGGACTGAATGTTGTAGTTGTGCCTCGGTACATGAAAAACAGAGCGGAACACATAACACAAATTAAATCTTCTTCAAGGCAAAACTCCAGCGCTTCAATTCAAAATCTCCCTGCCAAATTAAGCTTTTGTTTATATGCTTTGGGTAATACTGTGAACTAATTCTCAGTTTTTGTTTTCTGTGATTTTTCTACATGTCATGAAGAAAATTGTGACTGAGGCAAAGATTGAGGGGTTGTTTGTACTTGTCGGTTGCACATGTACATTAGTGGTAGCGTTAATAATGACGGGCAGGGGTTGGACCTTTCTCCTTTGACCTGATTAAGATATACAGTAAAACTCCCCATAGTAGCCAAAGTCTTTATTTGCATGAGCAACCAAACTGATTAGTCCCATAATTTATTTGATGCTGGCTAATTGGGGAACGATTAGCAATAGCAACTTATTTACCCAAAGCTGATTAATGTGTGCTGTTAACACAAACTAAGGGGAAAAAATGCTCTACTTGTGAAAATGTACAATATATCAGGATGAAACACTTTCAGCATGATTTATGACTAATTGCTATGAAGAGATAATAGACATTAATTTAGCAACTTTCACCCATTTAAACACAAAAACAATTGAATTTAAGTGTAATTTTACTTTTGGAAACTTGCATAACAAACAAAGTAGTGGTGGGAATCACCAATTTTATTGCAATTTTAAACATTTTGCGATATGCTGAGTATTGTGATAAGATATATTGTGATATATTGCAATTTATTAAATTTTTTTCAACTGCAAATTATACAGTTTTTTTAACTAATAAGATACAGTTTTTACTCTGTTCATCTTAAAGTTTTCATTCACATATCTTGAGGTCAGAGGTCAAGGGACCCCTCTGAAAATAGCCATGACAGTTTTTCCTCTCCAAAATGTAGCGTAACTTTGGAGCGTTATTTAGCATTCTTCCTGACAAGCTAACATGACATAGGTCATTGGTCATTAGGTTTTTCTAGTTTCATATGAGACCAGTAATTTCAGTACGAGGTTAATAGAGTGCTCCAGGGATGATTTTTGTAGGCCCACCAGGAAGTAAGCATCGCCCTGGGTTCCCTCAACAAAAAGCCAATGGGGTTCTGTGGCTCTGTGGCAAACACACGTTTATGATACTTACACGTTTTGTTCAGTAAGATAATCTTCACAAATGAACACCACTTTTATGATTTTTGATGTGCAAATACAATCGCCAGAAGTAAAAAGCTAACATTAGGCAATAAACAAACTACACCACGGTTGCATGAGTGCGAGTACACACAACGAGGCTGTAAAGGTGGACGAATCGGTGTAATGACTTTCAGTCTAATTTAGCCACTTGTTAGCAACCGCCTTTTTTAAGACAAATATAGGCTTCAAAATTCATGAGTGGGGTATTTATTGGTCTATCTTATGTCGATGAATGAAACGTTAAAATCTCTTAAGCTTATGTTAACCAAAGACCTTATTTCAGTCATCTAAGCAACAAAAACATTAAAAAAAACATTGATTTCCAGACGAGGGAACCGGAATTGCTAAATGCTAACTCATTTCTGGGTTTTAGGACTCATTCCTGTAGCACTCTATAGTTTATATAATAAAAGATCGATACTGACGTCCGTGTAGTGATACACGCAAAATATCGCAATACTATGCTGTATTTCCCCCCACCTTTAAAACAAAGAGCCCATTTTTACCACAAAGTGCCCATTCACTTTTAAAGCGTGTTTAACCATAAGCCCAAAAATGTGTGACATTACAGTTACTGCTGCTGCTGCAGGGCTACTAAGCAGTGATGGAGGCATGTCAGGTTTCTTTAGGCACCAACACCTGGAACGGCTCTGTGGGTTTATACCGTTCTATGGGCACATTTATATGAAAGTGTCTATGCCCTGCAGTGCTCTCACTAAAGCTATCATTTAGCAGGTGCTTTGGAGCTTTGAGATCCTCCCCTAAAGAGCTCTGCTCCTCAGACCATCTTGCCTAACCATCAGCTCAGCGGTGTCCAAAGCCCGACTGTTGTGATGTTGTCTCAACAGTTAGTGAAGTGCAATAATTGCAGCTTTCTTCTCTGATGTGAGGTGACAATTAGAGGAAGGGGGCGAAAAGAAGAGGATTAGCAGCCAGAGTGAGAGAATAAATACTTTGCCATTTGGCAGAGTGAACGCACACATACTGAATTGCGGGAAGAAAAAAAAAAAATCAAAGGATTTTGTAAACATTGTTCTTTGTGGGTGTCAAGAGATGCAGCGTTGACATTTTTTTTGCCGAGCGGCTCCAGATAAGCGATAAGGCCTGAATATATTTTCATACTAACACAGAGGCTTATTGTGTTGCCTTTTGTCTTACACTTTCACATTGGAAATTACAGATTTCACCTTAGCATTGCGCCTGTAAAGTGTAATCAACAGCGTTAAGGTCAGTGTTGCCTGACATCTTTGACCCGAGAGACAAATGAAAAATAGTGGCTGACGACGCTGACTTTTGTTATCTGTGTCCTGAGCAGTCTGTGGCATTACAATAAGCCTCCGAGGTCAGGGTCAGTGGGCGGATGCAGAGATTGCTCATCCTAATGTCAGCGCTTATCACAGCAGCATGTTCCAAAGTGTCCATGTCTGCGTGACCCTATTAGGCTAAGTCTCCATCCATGAGGCCTAACTGTTTAGTCCATAAGGTGAATTTCACCCTCCATTTGCCATTACAGTCTGTACCCTCCAGTCCGCTGTGCACTCTTATAATTTGCACATCTTTCAGATTGCTGATTGGAAGTGTCTTTCTTAGAGCTGTATTAGCTGGGACATATGTTGCTGGCACAGCAGTAAAGAGTGGACAAGTGATGTTAATGAGTTACAGATTATTGGTGTACGTATCCCCACAGCACCACTGCTGGTTAAAGGAAGAAATACAATATACTGTAGAGTCGAATCAATTGAATATTTAAAAGGTCATGAAAAGCTATTTTCTCCATCAGCTTCTTGCTATAAGAGGTTGGGTCCTACACAGACATGTGATTTTTGGTTATTTTACATGGAAGCTTTACGTTTGTACTCTTTTTTCTGATGCCTTTTTTACTAGTTTGAAGTGGGCAGGGCTCCTTTGGGAAGAGGTGATGCCACATACTTCCGTGCACCAATCAGAATTTAGCAATACTTGAATCCATTAAGGTGACAGTTGTTGGGTTGTTTGCTCATTGTAACATTGATAGTCACCTGTTTAGTAGTGAATATTTAATGTTATAGAGAAATACTCAAGACTTTTAACCAAGTTTTCAGGGGATTTAAGATGTATTTAAAGTTACATTTTTAAAGTTGTATTAAAGTTAAAGTATTTAAAGCTATTTTATAGACTAAATAGTAGGGCTGTCAATCAATTAAAATATTTAATTGTGATTAAATCGCAAATTAATCATACGTTTTTTATCTGTTCAAAATTTAGCTTAAAGGGAGATTTGTCAAGTATTTAATACTAAATATATTAATAATATATATATTAATAATAGATCAGACCAAAACCAAAAGCACATGCTAAGGACTTACATAGAACTATAATTAAGACAAAGGCTTTAGTAACATGTCACATATAGGTGCCGAGTATGAATTAATTCTTTCATTTAGGTTTAATATATGTGTTGCATCGACTAACTGCCATCGAGGCACAATCAAACAGATTCTAATGATGAGACCATTCAGTCAGATACTTGTAGATATGGTGAAATAAGCTCATGTATGACATGTTAAACATTCTACATTGAGTTTAAACAAATGCAATGAGCAAACAGTTGAGTCTCAATGGGTTGGATTTTCCCCATACTTGCCTCCCTATTGCTTGCACTTGCTGAGGTTATACTGTGATAAAATTTCATCAGAATGTTTCCTTAGGCTTCTCGCTGAGCTCAGCGAACCACTCGCAAATGTATTTGACAATTCAGATATTGAGCCAGGGGTTATTTTGACAAAGCGGGCAAGTAGAAGTGTGGATGTTACCTGGTGGATCGTTATCAAAGTTGTGACACCGTCGAACACACAAACCCATGAACATCATGTCAAGAGAGGTGCAGACATTGCAGTCAGATGTTGCAGGTAGTGGAATGTAATACACCACAGTATAAAAATATTGTATCCTAACAATTTTGGCAGTACTGGGAGTGGAGGCAACTCAGAAAGTTGTTCAATGAAGCGACGGATTTTGTAGTTATTTAGCTGATTGGTTGATTAAAATAATATAGGTGATTAATTTCTTGAATTGATTTAGTGGGACAGCCAAAAGTAAAATTATACAATCATGCAAAAATATGCATAATCACAGATTTGTTTCGCAATTAGTAACTCTGATTTAATTTCTGATTTGCCAAAGGAAATCTTTCTCTGAGCTCCGATTGACTTATCTAATTGCGTGTTTCTGTCTCGCTACCACCATATCGGAATGCATTTTTCTCTTTGTTCTTGTAATTTCCCAACCATGTCATGGAGCTACTAACAGGGCTCTCATGAGGTTTACTTTACACGGACACACTGAACAAATGTCCGTGTGTATACTTTCCGCCCTGAGGCCACGCTTGTTCACAGGGAAAATCATGGAACACAATTTTTTATGTCCTTGAGGGGAGAGCATATTTGGATGTTTGGCCGGTACTTTATTTGTGCCTGTCCTTCCAATGTCCTCCATCAATTTCTTCCTGCGTTCGTCTGAAAAAGCATTGATTTATTGGCCTCGCAGCATTTTTGGACATTAACGGCAAAAAAAAAACAAATTTGATCTGAGAGGGAATGTTGGTTTGTGTCCATTCTTGCAGCATGTCAGGTGTGTAACTCCAAGCCTGACTGAATTCCCAGATGGACTGAAGCCATCAGCACCGGCCAGACAGATGAATCTAAAGCAAGCAATGAGATTCCTGCCGGAGTCTGCCTTTCAGGACAGAACGGCATTGGTGAACTTAGTGTGAAAGAGGTATTTGGTCTAGACCAGGGGTGCACACACTTTTTCAGCATGCGAGCTACTTATAAAATGACCAAGTCAAAATGATCTACCTACTATAAAAATGCAAAACATATATTTATTTATAAATATATTGAGTATTCTTTATATGTACAATATATGTTGGTGTACCTTGCATAACTGCATGAACCCATATTGTACAATATAACTCTGTAAATTTTTTGTCATTACCTTACTCTGATGACTTGCACTGAATGGAATCAGCCAGGGATGCATAGTCCGGACAGTAGCTGCTGATAGCCAGCCTCAAGCACACTTCCAAATGATCATCAGTCAAGGTGGAACGGTATTTGGACTTAATAATCTTCATGTGGGAAAAGGCTGGCTCGCATAAATAAGTGGAGCAGTCAAGTCAGTCTTAATGCAGTCAAGGAGGTAGCACATTTCCTCATGTTGAGGTACTTTTCCTCTGTGAGTAAGTTCCAGAACTGTCCATGAGCCCTGGACTTAAGCTGAATGTCAGCTCAAAATCTCATCCTCCACTCCAGATGAGTTTAGGTGAAACAGTGTTGCAATTTGTTGGCTGACGTCTATTTTTAAAAAAAAAAAAAAAAAAAAAAAAATGTTTTTTTTTTTTTAATGCCATGCGATCTACCCACACTACCTTTGCGATCGACCGGTAGATCGCGATCGACGTATTGGGCACCCCTGGTCTAGACAGTGTCTCCCTGCTTTTAATGCACAAAGCCGAGGCTTTGTTTAGGACACCCCTCACGTCCAAGGCTAGGGCAAAGCCTGTCAAACAGGGACTGTCAGAATACCTCCTCTCTTTAACAAACAGAAGAGCACGCCGATCCCATTTAATTATTCAAGACCTTGGACTGGCAAGAAAAAATAAACGCCACCCATCAGATAATATCAGTGTTGGCTTCGACAGAGTAAACACCCACACAAATCTGTCACTACATCGGTATGTTTGTACTTTCTCATGAGATTTGAAAAATGTAAATTGAATGCCTATGGAGAAGTGCTACATGCATTTCATTTTTAAACTGTGAAAATGTGGTGCCATGTAGAAACAGTTTGCATCAAGCACTGTAGAGAAATTAAAAGCAACCTGCTATCTTGATTTCTGGCCAAAATCACAAGCATGCCTGTTCACACTGGGACCATCAGGGGACCACCAGCTTCACTGACAACACAGCGCTAATTTGTGCTGTAATTCAACTAAAAAAAGCCACAACCATGTTTTGAACACAATCAATGAAATCACAGCAATTATTGCAAAAGGTCGTACATTATTTGCCAAACCAATCCAAACTAAATCCAAAGCATGTTCAGTCTGTTTTCATGCTGCTATGCGTAAGAAATGGCGCCAATTTGCTTTAGAATAAGATTTACTGTATGTTATGTAGTCTCATACTTCAAGGTCCCCATATTCACCTTGAGACATTTTAACAAAAGGTCTTATTCAGCAGGGTCTGAAGTTCGACAGTTTTGCCTGCCAAATTCATTTAAAAATTTTTCCACAGCTATGAATTACAGTATGCCCAGAAACTATAACTCAGCTATTGCTGAAATGTTTTTGCATTTAACAGTTGGCACCAGCGCCAGGTTTTCATGAAAGGTTTTAAACAGTAAACGTAAAGTAGATTGGCTCGTGGGCGCTGGTACATTACATTATGTCCCCATTTGAGTTACGTACCCCCATCGGAGCTGGATTTCAGTCTCTGTTATGCTTGTACTAGTTCTGATCATCCCAAGGCTCGCTCTGTTAGAGACTGCTAAAATCAGCTCATAGACAAGAGCAGAGGAAAGTTTGCCCTTTAAAGTCTACACAGCAACACTGTGGGAGTGGGAGAGAAAACCAGATCAAAGATCTAAATTATAAAGCTACATGGTTTAAAACTTGTTCCCAAAAGCAGATTAATGATGAAAAATAACAAGCGCCAATGCTCTTGTTAAAAATGTACCTCAAAAAGTGCTACATTTCTCTTCTTTAAATATATATTCTGTTTCTAAAATGTCCACAGTCAACCAGTCAGACACAGTGAAACAGAAGCTTCATCAGATGCAATTTATTTTTCCATCCACTCCTGATGCTATTCATTGGATAACAGTGTGCCGGCTCATGACGGCGTAGATGTTGTCGGAGTTGTTTAATTGGCCTTTAATTGTGGAAACAAACACGTGTGATGCCTGAATGCTGTAATGCATTGTACTGTGCTGTCGACCTGATTTATCAGTACAAGACAACATGACTGTATTTATGGTCTGTTTGCTTTCACATAATTATTTGTATGAATTTATTGATGAGAAAGGCTACGATCAAGTCTCACATCCCTACACGCCATATTCTGCCACTTCGGCAGAAGCCCCTGGTGTCACTACGTTGGGGGCGTCACTACGCCTTTTGTGTAGTATCTTGACACTGGAGGTTTGCGTGTGGTTAACGTTGTAACAACTGGTTTACATTGTGAAATGGTGGCGGTTAGGTTTAGGCAAACAAAACCACTTAGGGCTAGAAGAAACATCATGGTTTGGCTTAAAATAAGTATGCTTGTAAAGTAACATAAGCTACGGACGTAACATCACTCTCAACTTTTGGTTTCACAGCGGACACAAACACCCGTCCCCCACTATTTCCCCCCGTCCTTAGAAGACTTCTCGCTCTTGAAGGAATAGTTTGGGTGTTTTGAAGTGGGGTTGTATGAGGTACTTATCCATAATAGGCGTATTATCTACAGTAGATGATGGAAAAAGCAATATACTGCTGTGGACAGGGCCGGCAGCAAAACATATTTTAGCCACCTAAAAGAAAGGCTCACCTAAAAAAATCAATATCAGTTCAAGTGTACGCTGTGTTTAGAATATATTAACCACTTTGTTTTGCTGTCAGACAGCCCTTTCCGACAGGGCACTGAACTGAAAGTGAAACTTATCTATGCTCTCTCCAAAGCCAGCAGACTCTATAGACAAAAACAGTATAGATACTTTTCACTTTCAGTTCAGCTCCCCATAGGAAAATATTCTAAATATAGCGTACACAGATATTGATTGTTTTAGGTGAGCCTTTCTTTTAGGTGGCTAAAGTACATTTTGCTGCTGCCCCAGTCCAACAGCACTGTATTGCTTTGTTCCAGTGCTCCTGTCTGTTTCTCCAAACTGGTGGCGTATAAGTACCTCATACAACCTCACTTCAAAACACCCGAACTATCCCTTTCATACTATGTCCTTTACTAATGTCCGAGTGTCTAATAATGATGGGTTTACATTGGAGTTAGTTGCAAGCCTGGTGCGTCTTCTATGGACGGGTGCCCTGTGCATCAGTATCAAGACGCAACGGGCCACTGCCCAAGCGTCGGTATTTGACGCCCTGGGAGTGAGACGAGGCTGCCCAATTAAAATATTAGAGTTGGATTTCTGTCTCCATGGAAACAGGTAATAGTGGCATGAAAAATCTGTTGCCATATTATTCCAATATATCACATACTCGATAAAAACGACAATCTAAACATCCATTAACTTTCTTAACAAGCATACTGTACATATCTATGTATGTTCTGAATATTATCTGATAAAGAAGTTATATGTACGGCTTGTTTGGTTCATAAAAGTCACAGGAGAAGGTTTAAGATACAAAAAAAAGGGTTGTGAGCCAGATTGAAAATCACAGTACACTGCATGTCCCCAGCTTGCTGAGCAACCAGGACACCCCATGGCATGTTATATTTTGATATTTTCATAAACATGTCCTATTATTAGCTTGTCCTCCAGCTCATGTGACATCAGTCTGACTGCAGCAGTCTCCCTTCATGTCTTGGCTTCGCCTATTACACTTGGTCTGACTCACCAGTGGACTGTGCCTCCCAGCTGGCCATAGGCTGACACTCTCTTCCACCTCATTACCAGGAAGGCCAGTGAGTGAAGTGAATGCGCCTCCTAGTCTAGTTAGAGGTTGGCACCTGGGGCCGTACAATACCTTATGTCATTTACCTCGGAAGACAACTGAGAAAACACATATAATGAACCGGTTAGGCAAGGCTCGTGCAGCTGCTAGATTTCGCTTGAAATTTCATAGTTGCTTGCACAAGATGAAAACACAGACTGCACGCATTTCCATTTTTCAATATGCCTCTTGCAGAACAGTGATGTTGTCAGATGCTGGCGAGAGCAGGAATATTTATCCACACGACGCTGGGAGAATTCCTCTCTCACCGAAAGGCGTCAGACCCGATTCATATTCTCATATCTTTAATGTCCCCTCTGAACAACATGTACAGATTTTTCCTCGAAGCATTTTTGCTCAAAAACTCATTTAAAAATAAATTCCGAGCAGATATGATTGTCACAAAATATTCATGCACTCACTCAAAATACTGTGGATGTGACTCTTGCAACATTAAACCAGTAATTTGTTGACAAAATGATTTGGGCCGTGATAATGCATGCTGCTTGTTTGGTCTGATTCGAACTTCTGTGTACAGTAAGTGTAGTCATAGCTCATTTAATTCTCAGTAGAAAACAAAGCTCAATATATCATGTTTTTTCTGTAGAGTCATCGGCTGCACTCTCCGTTATTAGTAGGTTGTTTAGAGCAAAAGCATAAGGTCACCTTTGTTGCTTTCAGGGGCCACGCAAGCTCTGCAATTTGAAATTTTGCCATTGTGCTAAAGAGACTCAATTATGGATGGGCTGAAGCGAGCATTTATCATATTTCACACCCAATATTATGACATATTTGTCAGAGCATTAATTTAGATTAATGGCACGGGGAGGGTTTTGGGTGATCTCTGCAAAGCCTTTGACAGCTCATCCCTTTAGAGTCAGATGGTTTTAATGAAGGTGGTCTATACAGTAGGCAAATGTGTAATAAACCTTGAGCTGGTGAAATATATTTTAGGTGCTGTGAATCCACATTTTGGTTTTAAAAGGACAGTGACGATGCTCAGCATGCAGTGATAGTGTCCCAACCTCCATCCACCCGCCTAGGTATGTGTGCAGAATTAAGAGGAGGCAGGTGCTCAGTCCAAAAATAAATAAATGAAACAGTGAGGGGGGCAACTGTTCTTTAGTTAAGAATAGATAAAAAGAAAAAGGAAAAAATAGGTTAGTTAACAAGGGAACCGTCACCTCAGACAGCTTCACTGACCTCTGTGTTCATCCTAATTTTGAATAATCTGCACTTTCTCTTTGTTCCTTTCTTAGCAAAGAGCATAGCACGGCCTCTAAAATGTGATAAAAGCAGCTCCCATTAAAAGCCTATTTCATTGAGGGGGTAGTCAGGCAGGTGTTTCGAGCATTAGTTGTCCGTCTACGTGCCTTTAGACCATCACATAAGCTCCGGCATCGCAGCACGCCGACAAACGCCTGCATTATTCAAATGCATTTTGTGTCTCAGTTATCTGTCATGCAGAGGGCTGTCAAGTGCCATAAAAAGGTGGGTGGTACTGTTGTGCGCATCCCGCCCTCTGCTGAACTGAAATGAACTTGACACATAAGCAGAGGCACAGACAACATTATGGGATGGATATTTGTTGTGAGCGTGG
This sequence comes from Sebastes fasciatus, assembly GCF_043250625.1. Lineage (NCBI taxonomy): Eukaryota > Metazoa > Chordata > Actinopteri > Perciformes > Sebastidae > Sebastes > Sebastes fasciatus. The sequence continues at coordinate 17,796,065 of NC_133803.1, read as the reverse complement.
ATGGCTTTTGTAGGGGCGGATGCATTCTGCCCACTTTCATACGCATAATGGGACAGCTGTGTACTTTAAAAAACGTCGTGCTTATAATACTGCATGAGTCAGGGCTTTTAGGATCCGTGTTCCACCGGTGATAAGCTATATTGTGTCATGCAAAATTAATTTTAATTAACCGTTGTGGAGATTTAAAAACTATAAACGAAAGACAATACAGATGCTTTGTGCAGCTATTTGTTCCCTAGTTTCCAAACAATTTAGACAGCTTATTGTTTTCATACTAGCACCTTTTAAAGCTATTTCATGAGGGAGTAGTCAATATTTTTTCACCCCGAGGATCTCATCTGTCTTTCTATATGCTCATATTGATAAATGGCTGCCTGTTTTCAGGTCTCAGTGATTCTTTGATTCATATCCAAGATTTCAGGAAAAAAAAGACGTTATGAAACTCAGCCACAATAAGAGGATAAAAAAAAAAATGTACGCTTTGTCCTTACTACAGACAAAGGAACATCTAAAATAGCTGAGATATCTTGCACCGTTTGCCTTTCACTCCCTTCCTCTTTTCACTTGTTTTTTAAAAACCCTGCAGAGAATGAATCGCCCTAACCATCACCACTGCCCAACTGCTTTGGATTCAAGTCACATAAACTTGGGAGTCTCAATAATAATGCCTCTAAATGAGCCAAGTTCTCATTAAAGGAATTTCAAACACCCCACTTAGACTTGATTTGCTGTCCACATTCCTACTGCTTTGTCCTTTAACATGGTATATCCACAAACAGGGAGCCCAATTCCTCCTCACCCTGCCATTAATACAAACACAGTGGTATGCACATTGGTTCGTTGCTTGGTAACAAGAAGCTAAGGCTAGGCAATTAAGAAGCCGTTTTATAAGTGATATGCGGGTTAACTCAGTTAGGATCTGTACCCATCTGATACATTTGAGACGATCTGATTTGACCCAGCTCAATATCACACAAACAAAACCAGAGATGTGCCTCATCTCTGACCCAGAGGATTGAAATGAGTGCAGAGTGGAAGTGCAGGAATACGCACAAAAACTATCACTTTGCAGTACTTTTAATCCCCGATGTAATTTGCACGGTTAGATTTCGAGTGGAAGTGAAAGTGGAAACAGGATTGCTTGTTCGGTAGCTCACATTAATAAACATAGTCATTTTCCGGGACAGAAGCTAAATCCAGCAGACATCAGAGCACTGAACCCCTCTGAGTTAGCAAACAAAAGTCTCCTTGTTCTAACTCCAGAAGCCGCACTTTGTGCTGCTTGTGGCATTGCGGTCTCCTTTGCCCTCCCCTTGCTCGCTCAGAGATGCTGCTGAATAGAGAGAAGGCGTGACTCTAGCGGGGTTAGAGGCAGGAGGGGGTGGAGAAAAAAGCATCATGTAAGGGAAGAAAGGTCTGAGAATGTTAGGAAACAACTCTTTTACAACCATAAAGATGGAAAAATTATAATTCTTCAGTTTTTAATAGCGGAATCCAACTAAAGCAAGGGTCAGCAACCTGCGGCTACGGAGCCACATGCGGCTCTTTAGCCCCTCTTCAGTGGCTCCCTGTGGATTTCTAAAAATGGAAATGAATAACTGTTTTGTGTTTACATTTTTATTTGTATTTATCATCGTTGTAGGTCTAGGGTACGACGGTACGACGGAGTATTAGGGCCACATTGAGGGAAAAAAAATAAACCTAAGTTTTCGAGAATAAAGTCATAGGTTTACAAGAAAAAGTTATGACTTTATTCTTGTAATATTATGACTTTTTTCTCATAAAGTTATGACTTTATTCTCGTAATATTACTACTTTTTTTCTTGTAAAGTTATGACTTTTTTCTCATATTATTATGACTTTTTTTCACATAAAGTTTTGACTTTTTTCTCGTAATATTATGACTTTATTCTGGAAATCTCAGGGTTTTTTTTCCCTCAACGTGGCCCTAATACTCTGTAGTACATTTGCACTTTGGCCCTCACTTTAAGCTGTGTTACCTTCATTACAAATGTTTTGCGGCTCCAGACAGATTTTGTTTTTGTTTTTTGTTTGCCTAAAATGGCTCTTTTGATAGTAAAAGCTGCTGACCCCTGAACTAAAGCAACCACAAGCATTTATTAACATCTCATCATGATAGTAGGGCTGCACAATCAATATATCGTCGGTGTGGAAGTGATTCATCTGTTGATTATTTTGTCGATTAATAGATTAGTTGTTTGGTCTATAAAATGTCAGTAAATGGAGAAAAATGTTGATCAGTGTTTCCCAAGATGACGTCCTGAAATGTCTTCTTTTTTCCACAACTCAAGATATTCAGTTTACCGTTATAGAGGAGTAAAGAAACCAGAAAATATTCACATTTAAGAAGCTGGAATCAGAGAATTTATACTTTGTTCTCTTAAAAAAATTACTCAAACCGATTAATTGATCATCAAAATAGTTGCAGATTAATTTAATAGTTGACAACTAATCAATTTATCAATGCAGCTCTAATCTATCCAATAGTTATCAAGACATTTCACTCAAAACCACAAATTTCAACCTCATGGTAGCAGTGAGGGAAAAGGGGGTTCTTCAAAGTTACAAATATTTGTGCCAACCAATCAAGTTAATGTTGAGATATAATAATAATAATAATAATAATAATAATAATGGATAATAGTGGAGGAGGTCAGATAAATACTGAGGAGCCAGGGCATTGAGGGATTTGTAGGTGAGGAGGAGGATTTTGTAGGTGATGCGGGACTTGACCGGGAGCCAGTGGAGGTGGATGAGGGTGGGGGTGATGTGCTGCCAGGGCTTGGTGCGGGTGAGAACCCTGGCAGCCGAGTTTTGCACATACTGGAGCCTGTCCAGGGCTTTGCTGGGAACCCCGGACAGAACTCCATTGCAGTAGTCCAAACGGGAGGTGACGAAAGCGTGGATGAGATATTTCAGAAGATACGTGAAAAATCTGACTTGCTGGTGGTGCCAGAGGAAAAATAACAGGATCATCAAAGTCAAGAGGATCTATCCTCTGAATACCATGATAGGCTGTATGAAATTTTCAAGACAATCCATCCAATAGCTGTTCAAATATTTCAGTCTGGACCAAAGCAGTGGACAAACACACCAAGCAACACTTCCATCCCTAGAGCCAAGCCACTAGCATGGCGAAAAAGCATGTATGCACCACGTCAACACACAGGTCATTCTTTCCATTTGTTTTCTTCTATTTCTCTTAATGACCAAATACTTGCAAATATAAAAAATCAACATGCATGAATTAAGCAGTAACTCCTACCTGCATTGTCTACAAGCTAATTTGGTGGTAAATTAATTATTTATCCTAAGTAGACCCAGAAGAGATGACATATCAATGTCATATTCAGTATATTCTATAATTGTTTGTTTATTGAGATGTGCTCCGGGGTTCACTCACTTACCTTGTATTTGTTATCATATTGTACACGCTAATGAGAATAACAGAGATTATTTGAGTTGTACAGTAATGACAGTGGTAACAGTTCACGAAAGTCAACCCTGTGAGCATTAAAACCTGCACATAAAGCTCTCTCGGATGTATCAAAATAATTAGATGTAAGTGTAGGTTGACCCTCAATAGATGCATTTTATAGATATTGCTTTTTGAAATGAGCGCCGCATTGACTGAGCTTCAGAGATTCTCTATGAGGTTTATGGAGGTATTGTTATTGCAATTAAACTTTAACTGCAATTTTAAAGACAGGGGTGGGAATGTCATTAATTGTCCAGTTCTCCAACGCAACACAAAGTCACAGTCACAAAATGAGTGAAAAGAAAAAGTGAGGGATGAAGCCGCAGCCTTGAATAACTGTGCAGCTCGCTATCGGAGATAATGAGAGAAAATCTCCTACTGATTTGTGCGCCTCTGCGATTCCCCTTGGAAGTTACTTCCGTCCGCCGCATGTGTGAACTGCTTCAGATGTGAAAGAAAGTGGGTGTCTCTGGTGTGTGGTAACAATGTGTTCTTCACAAAACGAGGGGGTCGCGGTTAATCATAAGTTGATCATGGAGGAGGTCACTCAACGCAAGCTGCCGAGCCACGGTTGACCGAGACATTAAAACAAGGAGAAACAGGAAGGGCTCATTTGTAATGCATTATTGAGAATGTCATATAATGAATCCAGTCTCCTGTCTCTGTAGGGTGCCTAGAGACACAGGAATCGCTGATTGCTCTAACTTCAAATGAATGTATTGCATTTTGCATTAACTTATAAATATAGTCATGGAGAAAGTGTCTGGGCTCATTAGTTTTAGCTATTTACATGTCAGTGTGTATTAGATAAAAAGCTACTTTGCAAATGATTATCCTCGCTGCGGAAAGGAGCAGAATTAACCACAGAAATGCCATTGTTTGCTTTGAATATTTGTATTTTCATTAGTGATATACATAGCGATGAATCTGTAATCATAACATAAATTGTTTGTTGTCAGTTCCAGGGGGAAGAAAAAAGATTTTTATTAGATGTCGGGGTTTTTTTCCCTTAGTTTTTGTGACGGTTATATATTATGGGAAACTAACCTTCACTTAGTATTACTCCTGCTGGGTATCCTGCCAGTTATAGTCATGTTTATTATATGCCCTGCTGGGGCTGATAAAAAGTGTCTGTCTGCCTTAAAGGGGATGGACTTTATTTAATTTTTAAAGACTGATTTATACGTCTAAATAATAGATTTTTGACATCAGTATTATCGCGACTACCAATGGCACAAAAGCTTATCAGCAAATAGATCTGTGTGTCTAAATGTCACTGCTGTCGGCCGCAGGAACGCCACTGGAAATTAACAGCGGGGAATGCTAATTGTTGGCATGAAAAATGGCTTTGTAGACACTAAGTGAAAATATGTTGCTTTTTAATGGGCGAAACCACAACCAGCAATAAAATTTTTGCCTTGTGGGACTAGACAGATCAATAACGTTATGTAAGGAGTCCCATTATGAATTGGAATTGCTCTTTTATGTTTAATCTACACAGTCTGGTTGAAGTGATTGTGTTTTAGTACAGACACTTTAAGGATGGGGACACAGATCTGTAGTAGCATTTTGTATTGTTGTATCCTAGGTATACACGTTAGGCTATGCTTTATTGTACATATAACTCCAATATAATTATTGTTGGGTTCAGAAATGCCAGTTATCAGACGCTGAGTTATACTAAAAAAAATGTTACTGTTGTGCTTTATGTGGGTCTGGAAAGGTTTAGCCAGGCCTATAGCTAAAAGGAGATACATCTGACAGTTCTATCAAATGCCAAACAACAAGGGAACAACTTGTATGATTGAGCACCATGTGCCTTGTGGTGGGTAGCTGGCTGGTTGGGAAGGTGGGACTGTTTGGAGATCAGCGGCTGTGTGGGAGCTGTTGGACTACTGAGCATCAGATAAAAAACACAAACAATGAGATAGGATAGCATGGCATTTCTCTGTTCTGGAGCAGGCTATAGCCCTCAGTAGGCTGTGTATGGTTTGTACGTTTTTATATTCACATTACAATTTTGTTAGCATTAAACAAATACAGCTCCCATGAGTCTTCTCCATATGCAGTGCTGTCAAAACTAGAGGTGGGAATCACCAGAGGCCCCATGATATGATATTATCACGATACTTAAGTCACGATACGATCTTGTTGCGATATTGAACATTTTGCGATAAGATATATTGTGATTTATTAACTTTTTTCAACTGCAAATTATGCAGTTTGTCATGATCTTGAGGTCAGAGGTCAAGGGACCCCTTTGGAAATGGCCATGCCAGTTTTTCCCTCGCCAAAATTTAGCGTAACTTTGGAGAGTTATTTAGCGTTCTTCCCAACAAGTTAGCATGACATGGTTGGTATCAATTTCCTAGTTTCATATGATACCAATATCTTCACTCTTTAAGACTGAGCCCGCTACAACCTCTGAAAGACAGAATGGCAGCTGGGTCTGTTGGTGGGCCGTCAGATTGTTAAGAGGTTAATAGTTTATTTAATGAAAGATCGATAACCGGGCACATCCATGTATCGATACATAATTGCCACGCAAAATATCATGATACTATGCTGTATAGATTTTTTTCCCCCACCGCTAGACAAAACCTCATCCGAAGTGTTTAATTCTAACAAAATCATCTAGATAGCTTGGTAAAAATGGCATGGTACTTTTATTTTACTTTCCACTATCACTAGTAGATACTAATCTATTTTAGCGTAGGGATAGAAATCCCAGTATCACATTTCAGTACATTGCCTGGCTGAAGTGAAACAGAGGTTACTTTTAAATGAAGGCAGCACTCTGGCTCTCTATTACTGAGGCAAAGGCAGGGCCAGTGAACAACCTTTCCTCATCTGAAAGGTGATTGCCGCCCTTGATGCCCCATTTTATTTGGATCAGACTTCTGTCAATCTGTCTCTTTGATTTCAAGACCATCAGTACGGCAACTTGACTGCTGCTGCTCTAAAAGCACAAGGAAATATTCGGTGCTGCCGGCAACCAATAAATGTGAGGTATGAACACATTGATCAGTCACAGCCAGTCAATCAATCAGTCATTCATGTCTGTTCTGTAATCTGACACTTCACCCATAACCTCAAATGGCACTCGCTCATATTGTATTGAGTGACGCTTGCTTGCCCCATACTGCAGTCTTGCTAATGTGTGTGAGATTGATGTTTTACTGCAGTGGCAACCGTGTACAACAAATATTTAACTTCTCTCCGTTCTCCCAGCCAGTGGATGAGACAGTCCCGGAGGGTCCCGTATAGCAAAGCCTCGGGAAGCAGCTGTGCAGAGGTGGGGTGGCTAACCAGACATACATTTGCAAAACTAACCAGTTCAGATAAAGCATTAATCTCACTTTTGTGTCACTTGTTCAAATAGGTTTTTCTAGTGCGGCATCTTGTTCGCCTCATTGCGGTGCGCTTAGCTGTAATGGGTTCATTACTGCCCCCTGAGGCTGGAGGCTCACTGGTACTTTGTAGTAGTGGGTATGCAAATGTATGTCTGGTTAACCGTCCCACATCTGATAAAGTGTAGTGCACAGCAGAGCTTTTCTTTGGGACCTTCTGGGGCTGAACATCCTTCACGGGGTTATATTTTACTGAGGACTCAACTGAACTAACAAAGCAAGTGTAGAAGGTATAGGCACAAAGCAATCAGCTAAATGGACACTGTCTCATGACATTAAAGAACGGACAACTACCCTAGGGCTGCACAATTAATCAATTTTATCAAAATCGCGATATGGCCTGCTCAATTTTCAAATTGCGTGTGACAAAATACTATTTTAAGTGAAATATTGCCATGCTGCAGAGATGTCCTGGCCTACACATTATATTCTACAGACTTAATAAAACGTCTTTGTTTGGTTCAGATCACCGCAAAAATCCCACCATAATCAATTAAATAGGTTTTTTAATGAATATGAGAATAATGATGTCAAAATGATCATTCCCTCTCATATCACAAATTATCTCGCAATTGCAATATCAATTAAAAAAATAATATTTTTTTTATAACAATTAATTTGCAGATTATTTTCTCAATTAATGAATTAATCATTTGGTCTATAAAACATCACACAGCGCAAAATACTAATCATGATTTCATGGTGTTAAGGGTTATGTCTTTAGATTGCTTATCTGCGCAACCAACCGTTCAAATCCCAAACATATTCAGTTTACTAGAATGCAGAAGTTCGGATATTTGCAAAGCTGGAGCCAACGAATGTTTGACATTTGGCTTGATAAATGATTTAAACAATTAATTGAATATCCAAATAGGTGCCAAATAATTTATCTTGACAATGGGAGGGAGACTGATGTGATTATCCTAATTATTTCATGATAGCAGAAACTTCCAACTAAAGCAATGGTTGATGCTGTTAATGCTTAACATACTATTTAATGAAAATACAACCTATACATTAAAAAAAATATATATTTTATTGATATATTATAATGATAAAAAATAAAAGCAAATAATGACAATTTTATTATCAAAATCTGCATACGTGTCAATCAAATATTCTGCAAAATGGTTGGAAGACAACAATGATTTTAGTACTAAGACTTGCACGAAGCTCGTTTTTATAGAGTTTTCCTTAAGGTAAAGCATATACCCGATTTATTAATAATTCATACAACCATACCATAATCCAAACACATTCCTGTCAGGTGATCCATGTTTTGCTAATTAAATATTTCTGACAGCAAAGATGCCATTCGTGCATTTACTTCTGATTTCGTATCCTTTTTCCTATTTATTAATTTACATTTGAGGTTTCATATTGACGTTAATTGGTTGTTTGTGTCCTTTGTGATTAGTATGTAGAGAGCATTCTCCTGATGCTGGATCACAGATACTGCATTTTTAATAAGTTACCTGCTTTGATATTTTTTAAAGAAAAAATCAAATTGTATTGCACCAGTAGAGGGCAGTGGTAGTGCCAAATCTCAGATATACTATATGAAGATATTCAGATATACTTCTGAAAATTTGAAAAGCAAAAATGGATAGGATATACATGACAAACCCTAGAGATTTAATGTGAATCGTGTATGTACTTCTGCAGCTGTAAGAAACAAACCATATTTGCTTTTTGACATATAATTATTTCTGGGGTATACCTACATAATCAGTTAACAGAACAAAAACATATTTTACACTTAACATATTTCATGTTGGGTTTACATGCAATAATGCTGTAAGACTAGGTGAGAATTTTGGATTCACGACAGTCTGAAATTATATTTTTCGCCACATGCAGCCATCCGTACACTAGCTTATCTTTCTATATATTAAGCATGTCATTTTATGTATTTTAGAGATAGCATGCATGTTCTAATGCAGAGGTTTTATCTTTCAAGTACATCTACAGCACTTCATTTGCAGATGGTGTTTGAGGAGGAAAATCATCCATCCATTATCCTGCTGTTCCATTTCTTGTCTGCACAGTATTCCGTAAATACAAGAACAGCACATTGTGCCCTCTGATTACCCTCTATTTTTATATCATCTTATGTCCATGGAGATTCAATTACTGGCTGAATATAGTTGATTTATGTGACCATTCAGTGCCGCCTGTTTTAAAATCAGGAGGAAATATAGAAAATATGCATTCATCAGTGCCTCTAAATGCCATAATGAAGTGAAAGGATAGTCAGTACTCAAATGGCTCCTTCGCCCATTTGGTGTACTATCCTCTTTTTTACCGTCTAAGTAGCTAACTGCGTGTGTGGCAGAAAATGTAGCTATTGATGTCCTTGAACTTTTGCCTAGTTTAATAAATTATAATTAGATTAGAGCAAGAGAGTGCATGAAAAGACAGCTTTTTTCCTCTGCTGATTAGGAGTGGGGAAAAAAACATATGCATGGGGCTCCATTTTTTGCATTGAAAAGCTCATTAAGGCTGCTCTCACAGAAGTGCAAGGGAAGTGGAAGGAAATGGTTTTGTCATTCGGCCTCATAAACAGATCACACTTTGTTTGTTGAGTGAGAAACGCAGAATGAACAAGCGGCTGCCTCCATACGAGGAAATGGTGGATGCTATAGTCTGACAGTGGTGTATGTGTTGATTATTTCATGCACGTACACAACGGCATTTTATTCATCATAGGGTTGATCATTTAGAATTTTTTTTTCTGACCGATAACCGACCCTCGTTAACCGATTATTAACCGACAACATTAGTGCATTATATGCAGCGTTGTGCCAGCTGTAGTGTATTTGCAAAACAGATAACTGGGTCCCCAGTTAGTTAGTTCAGTTTGGCAGCGGTGAGTGTGGGGTTGTCGTTGGCGTTATAGCTGTGAACGAAGCTGTGCAGTGTGTGTACAGTTTATTTGTCGGTGAATAAATGCTACAACTCCTCAAGACCTAAGCCAACCTTCTGTATCTTGCAACGCTGGCTCAGACTCACTTAAGGTGGGCTGTTAAGGTGGACCAGCTCCTTAAAGTGACAAGCCACTCCTCTGAGTTTTTTTCGGCTTTTAAATTAATTTTTAATATTTCTTTTAACCGTTTAACCGATAGCGTTAATCGGTTAAAATTTCGTAATGCCGGTTAACGGTTAAACGGTTAACTATTAACATCCCTAATTCATCATGATTATTCATCACAAAATTAGAAGTTATTCCAAGCACTTTGGTTAATTTAAACAATGTGAGTACATTTCGTCATATTCATCCAAGCAAGATCCCAATAAACCGGGAGACATTATGTGGAATACTTGCCATAGCCATTACAGATTATTCTGCGAATTAACCGCTTCACCTGGTACCATCGGTGAATTGAAGAAAGGGATGTTTTAAAATCACCTCCTTTTTTGAGCCTTTGCTGAGAGGCAGAAGACGTGAGAACTTTGACTGCATATCAGACGGGTACATCGACAATAACATGAACTCTCCGACAATGGGTCAGACAGGCTATTCAGCCAAAGCTATTGGAGGGCTTTGGGTGTCGGGGGCCTTTAAAACTCTTCGTTTCTCTGCAGCGAGCGTGTTGCCAGCACCCTATTTCAGTGCTCTGCAGAGCACAGCTGAATGGACAGCAGCCATTGTGTGCCCAGATAATGCACTTCAATCATCCTTAATGTCATCACAGCCAAAAAGGCTCGGAAGCCGAGTTGAAGGGGCTTTATTTCCTCCCATATCCAAGAAGTTTTAATAATAAGATTTAGGACCGCGCTTGTTTTGCACACTAATTATCCTGACCAGCTCTACTAAGACCCGTGTTGTGTGTGTGTGTGTGTATAGGGATTGAAATGTGAAATAGCTGTTTTTGATGCACATGTGGTAGTGGCCTGTGGGTGGAAAACGATTGAGCAGTCATGTTTAGGTTAAAGCTGATTTAATTTACTTTGTTGAGTTTTACTTTTTTTTACACAACACTTAATATTCTGGACATGGTAGGCTGCAGGGAAAGCTTGTGGTGTGGTAATCAATTCCATACATTGGCCAACGGTAAGATGTTGAATGGCTAATTGACCACAGTAATGGTGCATGGCTATGTGGTGGTGGACGATGGAGACGTGCACATTAAAAAACAATTAATTTCCAATACTAATGTCACTCTTGGCTGCCTCCGCTGCTGCATATAACAAGGAGCTGTCACTGATTAGTAATTTCATACTCCATCTAGGATTTGATCCGGGCTATGCAAAGTTAGAAGGCCTTTTTGTTGGATTGAGATACATACTTTTCCCTTTTTTAAAGCCACCTGATGAGAATCTAGGCTTCCTTTTTTCGTGATGAGTATATTTAAAATCTTCAAAGCTACAAGGTTATGGTCTAGCCACGACCTTGCAGCTTTGCTTCCAGCCACTGAGTCAGATTTCTTTCACTCTTGTTTACAGTATATTCAAAGCTGCAGCAGGCAAATTTGCTCTTTGGCAACTCCACATGGCAACAAGACATAATTTTTAAAGTTGGAATAACTTCACTATCCCGAAATCATAACATGACTTCAGTAAGCTCTAATTTGACTGTGTTAGTGGCTAGGCAATGTTGGAAATTGTTTTTAAAAAATAAAATAGAGCCAGCAGGTTCAGCCATCATTGATTAATACTGCTTTCTGGTTGTGGAGTGTTTGCTGGCAGTTTGTTTTCATTCAAATTTTGATTTATTACTTCTAGTGCACACTCATTTATTTATTTAAACGCACATGGATATTTCTTTTGAAATGGTTACAACGCACTGCAACCATATCAAAGTAAAATAACCCCACTGAGGCAATAGTTTATCGAATCACAGGAATCTAATTTCCTTTATAATCTGTGTGTAAATGATGCATTTGATAATCCAGTTAATGTTCAGAAAGATGTGGAAGACTACAGAAAAACATCTTTGTTGGTGTCACGTCGTCGAGCAAGGAAAATTAAGCAACTTTATTGGTGTTTATTCTTTTTTTTTCTATTGACGAATGAATGCTGCTTTCACCCAGAACAGTGATGTTTTTGTTTTACCACCACCATTGGCAATACAGCTGACACATATCAAGTTGCATGTGGTTAACCCCATGCCTTTATATAGCCTAGAAGAAAGACCAAAAAAATGACAAACGTGCAAATTATAATGGAAATGTTTTCCTATTTGTTTACTCTCTTTCATGAGTTCTTATAAATGGTAAAAGGATGATTCCAAAGGCTTCTAGTGGATAATAACCCGAGACCTCTTTCAGGATATAAAAATAAAAACAACATGAATTAATTATTCCAACTTTTTTTTTTATGTGCCCTGGCTTCTTTCTTCACACAATTACTTTGCCCTGCTGAAATTACAATTATCCTCCACAAAGACTCAGCATAATTACAACAGCGCTATTCAGCATAATTTAAAATTAAGATAATGCTTCTTTTTTTTTTGCTCTATTAATTTAACAGTACTTAGCATCTCTTTGATATAGGGTTGAAAAAGTTTGAATTATATATATATTATATATATTCTATCATTAAACTTGGAGCAGTTCAGTTTAGATGCTAGTTTATTGTTGAACCTTTCCGATGAGAGAAAAAGGCAGTATTTATTTGACTTTGACATAATCCCTTTGAGAACGACTGGAAGAGACATTTTACAGGAGGTCGATTTGAACCCTTTGTTGATTGTCTCTGGAACATTCTGGGTTTCCCGAGATCATCAGGTGGTTAAATCTCCTGCCTCTCGAACTAAATGCCCCCCGTGTCCTGGGACTGAATCCCTGCTGAGTTTTCTCTCCTGTGTTTCCAATTTGCTCTCTCCCTCAACACTTCACAACGGTCTAAATAAAGAACAGAAATCACCACAGGTTAGAGGACTGCCAACCTTAATTTAAAAGAAACATACTGAGGTTTTGGGAGTTCACCTCTGACTTGATTAATGCAGAACTAGTAATAAAAATGATGATGTATAGAAAGGCTGCACTATTATGGTCAAAATGATAATCACGATTATCTTGATCAATATTGAGATCACAATTATTATTCATTGATTTTAGGGACAAAATATTTCTATTGCACTTTCACATTTAAACAAACAGAGTACTGCTTTCGCTTTCATGTTGTACTACATTCAGATCAGACTTAAAATAAGGTTCTTCTTCACCTGAATTCAGTGCATTTTCACTTTGTTTTATTACTCTTCTACTCTGGGCTGCAGTCGCAACATTTAGAAAAGTGAAGCCAAAATATGTTGATCGCCCCCTGGTGGCTGGCTGTTGATATAGAGCGGAGTTTTCTATGAGCATTTTAAACAACAATATCGCAGTCGATCATCTTCATTCAATTGTGCAAAGTCAAAATCTTTATCGCGAATAATATTCGATTAATTACGCAGCCCTAATGTATAGTGTTAGCCATGCTAAGTTAAACCAAATCAACCAATATTGTATTTTGTGTTTAGACTTTAAACCAAAGCTGTTAGTCATCTGGTTATGTTTGATTAAAAAGCTTTAAAACCGACCACATAAACAAATTATCATTTTGTGGGAATGGCTAAACATAATTGCTTTAAAGTTTTTACAAAATTAAAATATCAAATTCTTTTGAAAGGGGAATAATCAAGTTATTGTAGCCCAAACAGTGGATGCGCTTAGTTATACAAACACAAACAGTGATTACAATCCAGCGCAGCCATGCATGGCTTTGAAACTTGTACTAACTCTGATGGTTCTCATGTTCCCAGACTTGGCATCAGAATCCATTAAATAAAAATCCTATTGCGTTGCTGTTGTGCTCTTGTCTGAGGACATTTCAGCATCACCGCCGTGTCCTTGTAATTATTTTGGAGAGTGTATTTGCTTTAACATGAGCTTAGCCAATGAGCAAAGACAGGGCATGTTGCAGGCATCTTCCTCATGACTAACTTGCATATGACACAATGTTCCCTGTGCTGATAGATGCAGGGTGGCAGTCTGAAGCAGTGGGCTTTACCACTGCAAAAGGATCGGACATGATTGGTGCTGTGGAAAAGCTGACAGCATGAATTATGAAAGTCTCATTAGGGGCTGTTGGAAATGATTTATCTCGCTACAAAATATGGCCATCCAACCACATTTGCCTCCATGGTTACAGAGTCCATATTGCGTGTTTGCTCTTTTAATTTCTTCGGTGTATCTTTTTCCGTTTATTAGCGAAGGAGTTTCCATGGACGGCAAAGCATGACTCTATTAAATGGAAGGTCACTGCTTGGTATGCCAAGCAAAATAGCTTAGAAAAGGACAAGGTATGCTCTTTGAAAATTGGCTGCAGTCGCAAAAGGTGCTAAAAAAATGTGTCATGTTTCTCACTTGACAGATGCATTGCTTGGCATGGTGGCATTGAGCTTGGCAGTGTGTGTGACTGCCAGGTCATCTACTGGGGTTGTGTGTTTCTATAGTGATGCCAAGAGCTGCTTCCTTAGTTTTCTAATGTCCCTTAGCAAGAGCATTGTAGTAAAGAATATCCCCAAAAGATTTAGGGGTTATTATGATATTTTATTATGCATAATTTCTATCAGTATTTTAAGATCATATCCTGCTGGTCAAAAAAGAGAAAAAAAAAACTCTTGTTTTGAGGCCAAAACTTACAAGAGAATATTTCATGAAACGCTGAAAGCGACTGACTAGTGCCCCAGATTTGAGAAGACCTCAGCATGTCTAGTTTTCTATACTATTTATGTAACCTGACTTCTCTTTTCTGAAATGGTTTCATTAGTAATCCGCTTCCATCCTTGTTTCTGTCGGCGCACAGTAGTCCTTTCAGTTGTGTCCCTGCAGCAGCCCCACTTTTAGTCACGGGTGGTTTCAGCAGTGTCGCTTTTCTGAAAAGGCTGGTGATTTTGCAAGTTATAAGCCGCAATCTTGGCATTGCTTTCACTTTAAAATGCTCCATAGGCGGATCCATTTTCTGATAGCATCATGCAGCTGAACTGAAAGCACGACACATTATGATGCAGAGGGTACGTCTTTGTGAAAAACCCAGAATAGACGACAATGAAATGAGTATCTTCATTTGTACTTCTTGTTGTTTTCAATTTGTTTCCCCCTCTTTTTTTTTTCTTTAAATCAAGCCTACTTTCTGGACTTTGATAAGCATTTGTTTACAACCACTATAATGTGGATGATGCTTTTGATTCTTGTGATGGCAGATTATTGCACTGAGCGATATGCATCTAAACCGTGCAGCTTTTCATAGAATAGAGATTCAATTTATACACGTTTGGATGAGCTGAAATGATATGAAGTCAGACTGCTGAGGCCTGTTCCCTGAAGTGTATACGGAGAAGAAGAGGGGGAATGATCTGCTCACGGCACCCAGCAACAGGGCTTCTTGATGCAGTGCTTTGATAACGTCAGAGCTCCATCTAGGTTGCTTTGTGAGGTACTGCTCAATAACCTTGTGATTTAGCATTGTGCTGTAAATTATCAATGCGATCTCCAGTAGCACCTCATTTGCCTACACATCAGTGATACAAAATGCATCCTCTCCACTTCGCAGCAGACTGTGTTCCGAGCGCTCGTCTCGCCGCACTCGCTCCATTTTAGGTGAGTTCACATGACTCCTCAATGAGGTGCAGTGGCAGTTGTTCGGAATTCTAATTTGGCTTCAATCTAAGTCATTAGGAGAGTCAACAGGAAGCAAACAGATGGCAGAAGGAATATGATGGATAATTGTACGTCTCAGAGGACAATTCGTAATTTGTATCTGATTCCGTGCAACCCCCTCATTTTCTTAATGAAGGACTAATTGAGTTTTTTAGATTGGCTCAAGCATATGGTCCCATCAATAGTGAAGGGTTTGTATAATGGCTGTAAGGAGATACATTGAGGACATCTAAGTAGATTTATAAGATCGTTTATGAATGGGTAGTCTGCTTTTAAGTTTGGAGAGTCCCAGTTTGGATGTGGAAGTGTGATAATGAGCTAAAATATGATGCACGTTCATTACGTCATAATCATCATCATGATATTTATTATCATTTATTTTTTTTAGTTTTGTCTAAAACACTCCGAGATAGGGCTGCAACTAACAATTATTTTTAATATCAGTTATTTTCTCGATTAATCGATTAGTTGTTTGGTCTATAAAATGTCAGAAAAATGTCGATCAGTGTTTCCCAAAACACAAGACGACGTCCTCAAATGTCTTGTTTTGTCAAAAAGTCAAAGATATTCAGTTTAAAGTCATAGAGGAGTAAAAGAACAAAAGAAAATTTCACATTTAAGAAGCTATAATCAGATCATTTTTACTGTCTTTGGAGATTACTCAAACCGATTAATCGATTATCAAAACAGTTGGTGATTAATTTCTGACAACTAATCGATTAATCGTTGCAGCTCTACTCTGAGAAAACCAAATGTACTATCCTGCCTCCAAAATGTTGGAATAAACAAAACATAGTAGTCAAATCTGTCCTTTACAGTACTTATGAATAAATGTATTTTTGATGTTTTTTATGTATTGTCTTTTTTATGTATTCCACCGTACATAATGACTGATTTTCTTTTTGCTTTCCTCTGGAATATGCTTTTGTTATTGTAATGTTCTCTTTCTATTGTAAAATATTTGTTAATTGTAACTGTTATGTTAATTTTTTTTTAAGTGAAAAGTCCAAAATCAACCAGAACAGGCTTTGATTATTCTTCAGCATTGATGTTTTGGTTTTTAATACCTCCAGGAAACAAGAGAATGAGCAGACACTGATGGCACAAACAAGAAATTGTAGCCCCTTAAATTATAATACAACTGTTTTAGCATTTCGTCACTCTTACCTTTTGTAAAGTTTAATGTCTTTAATTATAGTTTGGCATTGTTTTATGTTTAAATATATATTTCCATTGTAATTCATGCCTCAAACAGAAATCCAATATATAAAAAATGTACTGTATTCTGGGAACGTACACTCTTCAAAGTGTAGTGGTAATGAAGTGCCTCTCATTAAGAGCTACATTTGTGACAGTCAGTCAGTCAGGCAGGAATGCATGGAGGGCAAGGAGCCGGAGCGCCCCTGATAGAAGCTACTCATAGGGGCCTCTGAGTAAAGGCTCATTTCATGCAAGGTTAGACACATCAGTCATTGGACATGGGGCTGGCTTTTACTGCCTTTCAATAAAATTACACATGGAACGTGTCCACACAGTGAGGATGGAACCTGGAAATCAAATGTCTTCCATTAGCCTCTCTGCGGCTGGCGCGATTACCGCCACTGTGTGCGCTTAGAATTCTCTGCATGGAGCGAATCAAAGCCTCGGCGATGACAAAGGTCACGGACCCGGGGAACTTTGATTCTCTTTGATAACGTGCTGAGTCTTTATTTGTTTGTAATGTGTGCTGGATGTACTTAGTAGTGGGACATTAATTAAATCAAGCGTAAATACGGCCACTAATTAAGCTTGAAAGCATCAATGAGCTGTGATGGGTAAGAAAAGCTTTGAGCCCACCAAATCAGGCGCACATGAATAGTTTGGCTCTGGCAGGAGGATACTGTCAACACTATCCATGTTTGCACATCTTTGACACTGTGATGAAGGCCTGTGTGGGCCACAGCGCATTCGGTAGCACCGTTGCCTCAACAATCGGAGCCCTGGTATCCCCTTGTTATAACCTTCATTTATTGTCACCTGCTGAGGTCACAGCCCAGTGGTGACGACGAGGTTGTTGCGCCTGCACAGCCGGTTATTTGAGCAGACATTTCGTTACATTTGGGCCATTGTTTCTGTTTCTGCATGCAGGGCTGGCTTTGCTAACACATGCACCCCTGGAGATCAGCCTCCAAAAGCTGATTGAAACAAAAGAGTTATTTTCCCTTTCCTTATTAGCGTGGCCAGACATTATCTCACTATAAGATCAACTAGCAAAGCAGCCTGACTCACGAGACGATAGCCACTTCGGTTTCTTAAAAGTTGAAAAGAAGGTATTTTTGGTATCTCATCCTTCACCTCTTCATATCTCACCTGATTTGTAGATAAACCCTGACAAGCAGGCAACATGTCTGCCTTTATAAACTGATGGCACAGCATGGTGGCAGCATGCATTATTCTGCTTTAAAAGATTTATTTTTGGGCTTACTGGAAGTAATTGCAGGTTTGATGTTGCACTGTGTTACTGAATGGAGAGCTAATTCGGCTTCTTCCTTTAGCGAATTAGGAGCTTTAAAAAAAAAAAAATATATAGTAAAAACGTGAGAAACAGGAAGAGGGTGTTCGCATTAATTGGTCTGTGTGTGTGTGTGTGTGTGTGTGTGTGTGTGTGTGTGGTAATTGATTTTTTTGCTGTATTGTAGATTTAGCTATGTTCTGTGACAGTGAGTTAATATATGAGAGGCTCCCAAAATTGTAGGTCTATAATTTTGTCAGTCATAGTCAAAATCCTATTTCATTGCATCAGAAGATGTTGGGTGACATTAGGTTTAACCTGCTTGGATGCTGTCAACAGACGCGAATGTTAACAATCGTAGAGAGACATGTAGCTGACAAGGAGTTATTTTGGTTCATGTGTATCTACAGTGAGTCACACAAATCAGTGAATCTGCTTCTGAGAAATGACGCTATCATAATCTCAGGGAGACAGCTATAGTGATTTCCTGATGCTACAAAATACTTATTGTTTCACGGAGTTGGCAATTTTATCCAAAGGGAAACACATTACACAGAGGAAATAATGGATATGGTTACAGTCCAACAATACATTGTTTGGATATGAGTCAATGAAAAGGGAGGTTAAGAAAATATCCAGCAAGTATATATTTGACCAGGAGTCCCGCTTCTCCATCTACACTGTATTTATATAAAAACAACAATTTTTATTCCACTATAATGACAGTTATGATGATGATTTAAATGAGGGTCTTTAGCCTCACTTTGTTCAGTAAATACAGTACACTGTGCATTGACTACTTTTCCATTACAGTATCTGCTACATAGACTGGCTTATATGACTGCTCTCTGTAAATCTTTAATGCCAAATGTTCCCTCAGTTCTTACTAATTTCATGCATGTACTATAATTCATAATATACTGGTTACACAGCCCAGTCGCACAGCAGTTCGTGAAATAGTCACAAAATTGAATGTATTGATTTGTGTACATAGACATGAATTTCAAATTTTTTTGTGATGGTCAGCACAAAATCAATTTGTATGTAATCCACGTAATTGTGAACCGGGAAGTATAAAAAGCGGCAAAAGCCGAATAGCGAGGAGGTCGGGGTGGATGGGTGGGTCAAAAAACACTTTCGCCCAGGAGACCGCCATTTGTGTCATGCGTGAAACCACAAGTCAAAGCTGATTTATTTGTCACATAACTTCCGTACTTAAGTTACAGCATTTCTGAGTTATTGTAACCCAAACCGCAATCTTTTCCTAAACCTAACTAACTTGTTTTTTTGCCTAAGCCTAACCACGTTGATCTATTCCTAAACCTAACTAAGTAGTTTTATTTTGAAAAGACTGGAGCGGAAAATGACACATGCATCACATGTTGCTGGATATTTGTAGGAAAACACGCGAAACATACATTGTTGAAAGTTATGCTGAGCATCACGAACAAAAAGGGAAATTTGCGTCTATGTTTACGAATCAAATAGATACAATTTTGTGACTATTCACTAATTTAAATCTACTTGTAAGAACTACTATTCTTTAGAAGCAACTCCTTCCTGTGTGGTCCATTTGGTCCAGTAGAGTGTTGGAGATTATTTTGCTTTTTAAGTGCTTGCTGGAACACGCTGCATGGCTTTGACCGTGATTTAAAATGCTTTGCCCGTTGTGGAAAAAAAAGTGGCTACTGTTGATCTGTCAAGGTCATCTAAGTAATTCAGCTCCCTATTTTTGGCAAATGTATTTAATCCTCCACAAACATGTTTTTCATAAAAAGCAATGCCACTATCCCTCAGTTTTGTCAATCCTGCTGTATTTAATGGCCACTATAAGATCTGTGGGTATGTCATTTTTAATTCTCAGGCCCAAAACGCATGGTTTATCAGTGATGCATGCCATCAAGGTTATGTGCATGCAAAGTGAATGAATCTTGCACAAAGGGAAAGAAAGCGAACAGTGATGGATTTCTCTGAATGACATTGCCTCTCCTTTGTTATTGAAGCATGATGGCTGATGGATATCAATAATAAGTATTCTCTTTAGTTCCGACTGAAGGGCAGACGACTCATAAATCTTAAATTTAATTTTCTTAAAAATGCACAGTTAAAAAGTTCTGAATACTGGCCAACACATGAAACGATGCCGTCTCAAAACAGAGGAAATGCTTGAAAGGTAATGACACGCTAAATGCATCATCTGCGCTTTCTGCCTTGTAATACAGCGAAGACACATTGTTTCTTGGGCCGCTTTGACAAATGACAAACAGCCTGCCCCTCTAGTTATTTAAATTCTGGTTTGTCTCTGATGTTTACGGTTATATAGCCACGGGCTCGAATGCAAACCTAGTAGTTCAATTAAACCGCTGTGCTTATTTCTCAGTATTTTTCTGGTGTCATGTCTCGACATCCTGCTCTTTTCCATTCTACCTCGGGCTCTCTGAAACTCGACGTTAGGATTAACATCTTGGCTTTGTGGCATCAAAAGAGACTCCAGTCTCATACACTTAAAACTGAGACTTGTTATGCACTAAATGAACCAGTTCTCATTTGTGAACTAACAGGTTGAGCTTTTTTTTTTAATATCTTCCTGTCCACACTGATGTAGATATAATTACTCAAACATCAGTGATAAAACAATGAATCCATGACGATGACAAAGCTCTATTTAAAAACGTGAGAAGTTTAATTCGTACAGTACAGTGTGTGCTCTGTAATGAGCACAGCACAGTAGGTATCTTACTGACGACACGCTTAATGACATTTTTATAGTCTCTTTCATGTTTCGATGCTTTTGTTGTATTGTTTATCAGGAGCTGCTGAGAGCTAGATTAGATTAGGTGTGACTGACTTTAGGGCAAGTGTTCAATAGGCCGAGGTGATCGATGTTTTGCAGAGGCAAATCATTTTCAAAGGTATGATGGAGAGATACGATCAATGATATCCGAAGCTGGTCATGTTGATTAGTATTTTAAAAGGATAATATAGAATATAATAGCCTCCGGCTCTAAATATAATCTCCTTGGACTATTTAAATTTATGATGACTCTAAATGTAAATAATATAGCAGAGAGCAGGGTAGGAATTATTTTCTTTGAGTGTACAGTCTCGTGATATTCACACTAGGGATGCACCGATACCGGATCAGATATCGGACTGCTGGATCGGATATCTGTGACAATGGGGCCGATCTATTAAATTCAATTCTATGTTTATATACTATATTCTTTATATACTGGAATGTTAATTCCTGTTGAATTTTTGGCCAATTTTGTTGCTGCATTAAGGGGGTTTACACCTGAATTGTAACTCCTGTTAATTTTGAAGATGTTTTTTACCAAGTTGCTGGTGTAGGATTTATTATTTTAATAATAAATAACAACTCACTAAATTTATATCTATGTATTTATTTGTTACATTTTGTTTTACAAAGTTAAGAAAGCAATGTTTAAATCAAACCTGACTTTTTTTACGCATAAAATAATGATCCCAGTCACTTCCACACAGTGAGGCAAACAGCTTATTAATTTAACAATGGTATCGGATGTTTACTCGGTATCGGCCAAAGCCCAGGTATCGCTATCGGTAACGGGACTGAAAAAATTGGATCGGTGCATCCTTAATTCAAACACTTTAAGCTCTGATGCCTTTTGTACTTGCTAACACCGTTGCTAATGAATACAGGACAGCAGGGGGTCTATAATGATTTGTAAACTCTTTTTTGGCATTTTAACATTGAATGTTACTGAAAACCATTAAAAGAAGCCAACTAATTCCGTATGTATTGTCTAACTCCATCCAGCCCCACTGAGCCAAGTGGCATGAAAGTGCTACTGTATGCCGTCTCACAGCTTTTAGTGTTTAGTTTCACTCGTATAAATTCATTAAAAAGCAGTGGGCCCTGCTTTTTGTCCGATTTCCTGCAAAGTAGCAGGCATTCAGGCTGACTAAATCAGACAGCCCTTTTATTCTGCTAAATGGAGAATTGGTTCATGATCCAAGACACCACAGGGTAGAGCCCAAATCGCAGTAAAGAGATAACATGTCAAAGTATCTACTGTAGTTAGCCTCGCATGACTGAACGCTAGATCAAACTGCCCGCTGTTTGTCCAGCCATCAGTGTACCTGCACAGTTTTTGTCCGGCACAGAGTTCACACTGTGCTTTCTGCTCAATTTGAGCAAAACAGATGTGGACGAGATCAAATCAGACTGGAAGACCTTTGAACGTGCTTCTGAAGCTCGTTACTTTGTGCAGTCATGGTTCTGAAGATCCCAATCAGCATCAAAAGGCTGCCATGTTTGCTTCTACCTGGCGGCTTTCTATCTCCTTTCATTATACCCCCGTAATATTCAAATTTTTTATGCAAACGCAACACAGTTTGCCTGATGCTGTACTGGGAAGGGATGTTGCTTTGGATGTCGCTGAAAAGTCTTTTATTAATTTATTTTTCCTTAATCCAATCATGGAACATGTTTGTTGATATAATTTGGTTAATGCCAACAGTCTGATGCGTGGATCAGACAACTGTCCTTTCTTGTAGTCAAGTGATTTACCGCCATAATTAGTCTTAAAAGTTTAGCTTTCAGATGAGATGACAGATGAGCCTCACTGTGAGGGAGGTCAGTCTTTCTAGGCGTGCAATCTGCTGTAGGGAACGCGGGAAACTGAGGCTACAAACTAGATCAGAAGTGATGATTTAAACGTCCTCCCTATCAATGGCTGATGCATTGTATTGTCTAATGTACTAACATAAGCTATGTGTGAATTTGTTGTTGATGCATCACCTGCATTGCTTATTTGCAAATGATAAAATCACCTCATTAGGACCACACTGCCAGAAGTAATGCTAGTTTTTAATTAAGTTTCAAAAACAATTTGCATCAACTCGTAATAATTAAGTAACATATAAATGTTTCATAGTGTGTCGGATTTACTTGAAACAGCTGATGCAAATTCGTAACCAAATGCAATAATGCGAGCATCACTTTTCTCAGTGTGGCGTCAGAACATTGTGCTCATTGTCTCTTTGTCCCTTTACGGGAAACAAAGAGGGCATGCATTGTAATGAATACAGCTCAGAATACATTTGCCTAATTTAACAAAAAGGCTCACAATATTTTTGGACCGGGTAAACTAAAAAAGAAATCCTGCAAAAGATGACAAACTGTCGAGGAAACTGTGGATCAATAGCATGTTATGTCCATGACCCCCTCCTCTGTGGCTTCCTGATGGCTTACACATTTTTACTTTCATTTTGTTTTCTTTTCTTTTCTGGGTGTGCAGGAGGGTGGGGGGGAGGGCGGGAGCTGGTCTGATGACGTGTTAGAATTAAAAAAAAAAAAAAAACGATGTGAGTTTATTTGCATGTTTGCTATGTGTCTACGCTGTGCTTTCAAGCTCAATTAATACTTCCAACTCACCCTTATAAATTCGTTGCATTGTTCTATGCCCTAGAGTAAAAGACAAACTAAATACAAAACTTGTGTGGTCTTTGTTTCTAGCCATGTACTGCAGTTGCTTCGAACATCCTGAAAAACAGTATGTAATAAGCTTTTGTTCTCAGAAAGTCATGTATAAGCCTAGCTTTCATATGAACCTCTATTTTGTCCCATAGAATATGGAATGATCGGAGAGCATACAGTAAAAAGTCAGCGGCCAAGATCAGTTCATGACACAAAGGCCCTGCAGGAGCAAGCTGAATCTGCTAAATTTATGGCACAAACTGGTAATACCGTAGTTATGTTTCTTTACTTTATTTTGTTAACTAAACTTAATTTCATCATGCATGCTCTCTCTTGTACTGCACCTTTTTAAGTGGAAATGTTTTGCATTATTATTTTTTCCCAACTCATTCTCTATTGCTACATATGAAGTAGGAAGATAAATTTCCCATTTCTCTAGTATTTACTTTGAATATAAAGCTTAATTGGGTTTTGTGGGTCTGTTTGTTTTATTGTCACATAGCGAGTTGGCAAGTGGATTACTCACACAGTATATTCATGGACATTAATTAAACAGCAGTTTAAAACTAAGGCCCAGATGTAGTTAATCATTTCCTCCAAGGCATGATAAATTAAATGTCATTCGTTGAAAAACCCACCCCTTCAGCCAAATATGAAACACATACTTGGCAAAAGTTGAACTGATAGATGCTGCCCTTAGAGATCAAATGAGGCTGTGTTGCTTAATCAAGTGTAGCATCCAATAAATTAAAAACGGAAATTATCTAAATTCATAATGACTTTTACAACCTACCACCTTAGCATTTTTAATAAATCAGAAAGTATTGAAATAAGTGACAGCAAAACCTTAATTTTGCTTTCATTATTTAGATGTTTTTGCTTTATTCTATCTAGAAAACACTTCTTTTTTTTTCAGTGGGTGGGTTTTTGATCTAGCTGAGACTTTTTTTCTATTCTTTATTTTTGATTTTTTGGGAAATGTTTTAATTTTTTCATGTGTTGTTCCATTTAAATTGCCGTCATTGTTTAAAATCTCCTTTCATTACCATTTTAATTTGCGACACGCCATACACCGATACTAACAAATACTCATTAACACCTCTCCATTTTACACACGCCGTAGGTATGTTGTTTCCCTGTCGAGTCGCATCGCTGTGCTTTTCTGTTTCTCATTCTCACACAATTTACTCTCCCTGTACTGCCTCATTTAACAAATTGATCCACCTTTCAGTCTATTTTATGATCTGCAAAATTAAGGGCAGGGTTTAGATCCCTATTTGGCTGAATCTACTTATCCGAACATGCTGAGAAAACTACTTTAAAGCATGTTGTGCTTCAAATTCTAATACGATTTGATGACTTCCAATGACATAAATGTATTCAGAGCTGCAATTGAAACAATTCTTCTTTTGTATTAAATCTCTAAAGCCTCAAAGAAAATGAATACTTCACCTGAGGGTTTAACATAATCAAACATCAATTATTCGGTGACTACTCGGATGCAGGGATTTGATTGTCCATTCACTTGTCACCAAATAATTTATTCTTTTTTTTTTTATTTAGGCTTTGGAAAATCACCCCACTGCCTCCTCATAATATACAGCTTTATTTAGCATTTCATGGCTTTTTGATATTTGACCCTTTTGGACAATGAAGATTGAAAGGCTCAATGCTGTTTCTTCTCATTATTCTTTGTAATTTAACTCAAAAGAGATCTTGAGATGAATGTAACAACTATGATCCTTATCTTTACTAATCTGCAACTGAATGCTATAGAGGATTATTTAATGACAATTTGACTGCATGCGGAGATAAAACTACATCAAAGTCTGCTTCCAAAACCTCCATTTAATGTAGGCACAGAGGTCTGGACAATAGAAACAGAATCCATTGTCATACTGTGGCTAAAATAGCACCTCCCTTCAGGGCACTCACAACTGAGTCTGCTTTCAGCCTCATTCACACACATGAAAAACGGCTGTGATCTGCTGAATAAAAATCAGCTAACTTTCTCATTTTTCCTCCACCCCTGGGAGTTAAGAGGTTAAGATGGGTTTGAAAAGTATTCGAAACCATCGTCTAAAACACAACAACAATAATTTGCTCCGCTGTTGTCAAGGAAACTAGATAGTTTGCTGCAGTGCAAGGGAATCCATATCTCAGACCACTTTCTGAACTAACACCCATTAAATTCCATTTTATTTTTCTCAGACGCTGTCTTTCTTGCATGTCACCCATGTTTCTTATGAGAGTTTTCTTTGTTTTTATGGTCTCACTTTGTTTAAGCACATTATTGGGTTTCATTGAAATGCATGAATTATTTTTTTTAAGGATGAAGTGAAAGTTAGATGTGACCCTAATGTCTGTAGTGTTAATTTGTATAATCATAGCTATGCCTTCACTGTGATCTTTGCATAAATGCACGTTTAAATTTGTTGTAAAAAGGCTGATTCATTTACACATCTCTCCAAAACTATAAAGAACATTGTTAATGATTGCAAAACACTTTATTGTGCTGTATACAAATAAACCGATTCAGGATTTATCAAAGATCACATGAAGGTAGTATAGACTGTACAATAGTGTTCTTGTAAATCTTAAAGACCCCACTTCACCCCAACGTGACTCATGTTGGCCCCACCCCATCTGACTCAACCCCGCCCACCTTGCCCCACCCCGCCCCGCCCCGTAAGCCCTGCCCAAGGACCATATTGCTGCATTTAACTAGTGTCACCCTTCTCCCACACAGGTGAATCAGGTGCAGAGGAGTGGTCCCAGTGGAGCTCATGCTCTGTAACATGCGGTACAGGGTCGCAGGTGCGAACAAGAACATGTGTCTCACCATACGGAACACACTGCAGCGGCCCTTTAAGAGAATCAAGGGTTTGCAATAACACTGCCCCTTGTCCAGGTAGTGTTAGCCGCAGATTCTTGAATATTAATGTCTTGCTCATTTGTTGTTTAAAGGAGGAAATGTGTTGTTGTGTTTTAACAAACTTTTCAATGTGTCTCTTTAAGAATGTATTATTACTATTGCAGTTATTATTATTATAATAATTAATCTAATGCTTTCTTTCTTTCTTTGATGTTATTTTGTGAATGTGTTTTCTTTTTTTTTTCATTATCACATTTGTGTTTTTCCATTTCATATAACTGTGAGGCAATTCATCAGCATTGAGAATGGTTTAATGACATGTGGTTCTGCATGGAGCTCGGGGAGCAGTAGCTACTGATATGTTGTCAGCTTCATTTCCTTGAAGGTCAGTCGTGCATTTTAAAATAGCTTGGCAGCGTTTCTTCAAACGCGCTGTAAGGCATTTCTTCCTCAACCCGTGATGGCAGGGCAGATGAGTCACTGGCAGTCAGGTATCCGCATCAGATGCTTTTCTGACTGGTGATTGTGGCGCGCTAATGTTTTGTCTGGATGCGACTGGTAGGACGGCGTTCTAAAACAAGTCGCCATTATCCGTTTTGGAAGATTGTTTACGCGGACAAACATGTAGATTTAGTAATGAGATTCTGAACTCATGTTTAGTCAAGATATTTGATGGCGCTGTTAAGTGTAGAGCTTCTGAGTCTGCATCACAAACTCTTAGGTAATTACGGCGGATATAAAAAAAACACTGCGAGCTGCATCCTCTGACAAACTGATCTATGATGTACTGTACTTCATTTTTAGATGTGGCATGTGTTTAAGTGGGAAGTTGGCAGTTTTCAAACGGGTCACTCTCTTACTGTGCGTGGACATTAAGAGCTAGAAGGAGAATGAGTCATCTCAAAAGAACAGTTGCCTAAATACCAGGCTTGGTGTGACTCCTCTATGGCCATTAATATTTAGCTCTGACAGCAATAAAGCTCATATTTCTCAAAAAGCTACACAGCCCAATTCCAGGTATATGCACTCATTTGCATGAAGAGTACTTATTAATTTAGAAACAGAACTTACTGCCCATGTGAATTCATTACTGTCCTTGATTTATCTCAAGACCTGCAGACATTAGGCGTTTGCTCATGGCTAATTGTGGATCCGGAACTTTCTTTCACATAATAACGCAGAAACCCTTATCATCAAATAACTGGGCCATAAAAGTCTACTCTAAAGCAATTTTGACTTTCCTCACAAGAGTAAAACTTTTCATTTTTAGATGAGGGGGCAGTCTTTTTAATTTCGAAAACATCACTCTTCTTAATTTATTGTATTGCTTCGTGGATTATTAGATCATATCAAATGCACTGTAGTCCTGCAGTGTCGTTAAATTGCATTTTAATATCTAAAAGATAATGTTTTTTACTCTTCACTTACTTATATTAAAAACCTAGCACTGGGATCACAGAATTGTTTTTTCCAAGTCATCCTCAAAAATACAGCTGATATAGCACTAACTTTACTTAGTAGAAAAATGGTATAAAAGAATTCCACCTGGCGTGGTGCCACATGAAACACAGTTTATATCTAATATTCTGGCCGATCGATTCACTCTCTTCAAACTGTGAGTAGTAAACCAAGGTGGAAGGATACCTCCAAAATAGAGCAAGCTCAAATTAAAGACACGTCACTTCAAGTCTAAAAGGAGCCTTACCTTAGAGTCACCGTGGCTGAAAACATCATGGATGAACAATGGATCAGGCGCTGCAGGGCTGACATCCAGCACGTTGTTAGAAATTCTGGGCGTCCAAACAAGTGATGCCGCTCATTCAACACAATGCATCTGCCTTATGCATGCACAATGCATTACTTTTACCTGTCTTTCTAATTCTGGTGCAGTTATTCTGCAAAAGGAAAGCAGTCCAATCGTACATTTAGGGATGCACCGATACCGATAGTGGATCGGATATCGGGCCGATACTGACTCAAATAACTGGATCGGATATCAGTGACAATGAGACAGATCAATTCAATTCAGTTCTATGTTTAAATACAGTTCTACATTATGTATTTGAATTTGAATTCCTCTTTATGTTTTCACTAATTTGTTGCTGCATTTAAAAAGGTTTACACTTGAATTGTAATTCCTGGTAATTTGGAAGATTTTTTACCAAGTTGCTGGAGTACGATTTATTATTTTAATCATAAATAACAAATCACTAAATTTATATCTATGTATTTATTGGTTACATTTTGTTTTACAAGGTTAGGAAAGCAATGTTTAAGTCAAGCCTGATGTTGCCTTACACATAAAAGAATGATCCCAGTCACTTCCACACAGTGAGGCATACAGCTTATTTATTAAACACTGGTATCGGATCGGTACTCAGTATCAGCCGATACCCAAAGCCCAGGTATCGCTATCGGGACTGTTGGATCGGTGCATCCCTAGTGCCAATGTTCAGCGCCAATACAAAATTAGTTTTATACTATAGCTCAGAGAATACAGCGTGATGAGGTCAGTATCAGCATTCAGTATTGCATGTTAATTATTCAACCTGACCCTATCCTTATTAAAAACAAGCATGTTTATGATGTTATTACTGTCATGGGTGCTTAAAGGGACTGTTTGTAACTTCTTACACGTATAAATCACCCGGGTCGGTGTCCCATGCGCGCTCGCGTGTGGTTACGCTGTTCAGACAAGACTCCAACACAAACTACACGGAAGCACCAAAACCACAAAGTTACACAGTGTTGGCCGCGGTCGGAGTACGCGGGGGAGACCGTAGCTTTGGTCTCCAGGGCCGGAGTCTCTGCTCCTCTGCCTGTTTGCCTTCATTCAGCTCGCTCCACCTCACGTGCATGCGCGCTCACTACACACTGCAGAAGAGTTAGTTTAGCTCTGAGAATATCTAGTGAATGTACAGTGGACGTTTGTGCAGAAATAACTGCTGCAGCTCCTCCAGACCAACAGAGGTCTTCCGTGTCTTGTGTGTGACGGGGCTCCGCGACGAGTTACGTTATCGTCTCTGACCGGGTGCCGGTGTCTTCCCTGTTCCCCCCGGCCGCGGTCGGGAGGCTGAGGCAGGAAAAGCCAACACTAGGATCAGCATTGATTCACGGAGAGACCTTCGTCTGGTCAGCTAACATTACTGCCAAGCAGGTGAAATATAGAGTGATATTGTGGTTTTAGCTGACGTGTGTCGCCTCACTGTGTTGAGCGATGCTCATTCATGTCTATGTAGAGAGAGCAAGCGCGAGCCCGACGCTGACTTTCGTTGACTTAACAGCAACACCTGTCACTGTTAACAAGCATTTCTGATTCTTACAAACAGTCCCTTTAACTTTCAAAATGGGTTTTGAAAATGATTTGGGTTAATATAAATTATTTCTTACAGCATACATTTCACAATGTGTGGTTTGGTTGGGATGGGGGTACAGAGCTGATTTAGCTACATGTACACTAAGTATTATGGCAGGAGTCAATGTGATATTTCTTAGCTGTCAGGATGAAGCTTATTCAACAAGTGAGAAAGTATTGCCTGTTTACAGATATAGTTTAATACCCCATGCCACTGCCATCATCAAAGAACTGTCAAAAACTTAACATAAAAGAGTGGTTATACCTTTGATCTTAGGTGGATGTCCTCTCATGTCAACGAGCACGGCTAGATTAGTTCATTAAGGTGCTAAAATCACAATCCAGAGCATTAATATAACGTTAGCAGCAGACAACTACTTCGTATGTAAAGATATAACTGAACTAATGTCTACCTGGGCAGAGACGCGCACTGACATAAGGACGTAAACAATGCGCCACATGGCCGCGCATGCGCAGATGCTTCTGTCACTGACACTCCTCATCCACAGGATGCAAGGCTTTGTCTTCTCGGGATTTCTGACTTTAAAGGGTTTATTTTAACCCAATCTTTTCTCTAAACGTAACCAAGTAGCTGTGTTGCCCTAAGGAGATTTCTAGCAGAAAAGCCCTGAAGGCAAACTTCTCCCATGTGACAGGATGCTAATGCATTTCTTTCAAAATAAAGTAGCTGTGCTCATGGCAGTGGAGTAATGTCACCCACGTGCTAAGGTATGTATTTTTAATGCGTGTTGGACGGCATAGAGTTATGTAGCTTGGAGGAACTACCTACAGGCTATAGCTGTCAGTAGGATATTTGTTGTGGTTTTGTCATGCGATTTGTTGACAGTAACCTAATAAATAGATAGAAAAACAGCCAGGTTTTCTTTTAGGATTATTGTCAATTAATATACTGTACAAATATTGCCTCAATTAATGAACGTTTCTATTTTAGCTGTAGACGCACTAAACACCTGCTGCAACTAATAAGCTAACTTGGTTGGTATGCAAACAATACAAACAGAGGAAAAACTGGGCAATTAGATTAAGCACCAATAGCTCCAATGGAAACAAAGCATAGGCAAACAAGGTTGTCTATAAAAACATTTATCAGCAGAAAGCACTGGGAGGTTCAGTCTATAAAATATTTCATTATTGCCAATTTGATCATAAAGACCACGCCTAATTTAATAAAATTAAATTAAAAAAAACACTTTGGCACAAAGCAAAACTTACAACCATGCCAGACACATACCCTTAATAACCAGAGCAAACCAAAGACAAATGCAAAATTAAAGACTGGAATAAGTTCTGTCTTTTATTATTAACCAATTAAAAAAAAAATTATAAGATACGATCCTGGTACAAGTAAAAGATCCAATTTTGACAGTGAGCCAGTAACACCTGATAACTTAAGAATGTAAGGAAATATTATTAAAAACTTATTGCAGAAGAGCAAAAGGAAATCATTAAGATCATGATTTCACTATGTGTCATTTTTTAATGTGATTAGGTCTTTTTCATAGAGAAACTCTGAACCTAAGGACTCTGAAACTAGTCCAGTTACTTTACTGCAAGAGGCAAACCTATTGCAAAAGCACTTCCAAGTGCCTTTGATGCTTTGTTTGCATTGGTGCAAATGTAAGAGCCAAGTGTAATATTATGCACAACAGCCTTGAACTGCAGCTTTATGATAAGCGTGGATGTGATTGTATTTCTAGTGGAAAGTAGCTCAAACAGTCCTGTGGGGGAAAAAAAAAGATATGACAGCCTGCAAAAATACTATACTATACAGTCGGGCACAAGAGGAAGGCTAACAAGTTAAAAACGGTTTAAAAAATCACTGGAATGATATGAAGTAAATGAAGTAAATCCCAGTTTACCACAAATTAATGAAAACATTCTTGGCGAATGCATATGCTTTGTCTGCCATCTTGTGCTGGTCCAAGAATTTCACCTGTAACACGGCACAGTGCGATTGCTCATGGCCGTCCTTGTAAATCATGGCTGCAGTTCAGGGAAAAAACAAGAAGTGGAATTCCTATTCCGTCACTGATAAAGTAGCTTTGGCGACTGCCTGCTTTGAACTCGAAAATTTTCAAAGTAAATGCTTTGGCCACCACAGACACTTAGGTAGGAGCATCAAAACAGCGCTTAGAGGCAGCGCCTGGGACAGACGGTGGTTCCGCCTCATGGTCGACCATCAGATTGATCCTAAGATCCAACTACTATACATCTGATCCTAAGATCTAACTATTATACAGCAGGAGCTTTGAGCCTCTACACAAGCTGTGGATAGTGACCCTCTGAACAGGAACCACCAATTCCCTGTGGACAAAGTAGCCACATTTTCGAGGTCTTAAGCCCCATCCCACCAGATAGGTTGTGTGCACTGCCAATCTCCATTAATTAGTTGTTTAATTAAAATTAATTAATTACATTTATTTTGTGCCTCAGTCTTGTGACGCAGGAAATGTATAGGCATGGCCGTACCCACATCTGCCTGTTATTGCAGTTCCCTATGCACCATTGTAGCTGATAGAAAGCAAAGATTTTGCAGCTCGTTATGCTTCAGTATACCAATACTTCTGATTCTGAAAAAAATAGTTCAGTGTGATTTGGGTTTGATAATATTTCCGTCCCCTTAAAGTTCATTTTGGAGTCTTCGGTTCTGTCAGTAAATGCACTTTATCGCTGGGATCAAGAAGCCAGCAGAAACTAATAGCAGAGGTTAAACTTTTACATTTGGAGTGTGTTCATCATTTGATAACACTGTGTAGATTTAGGAACACTGCAACTGCTGAGACGAGATAGGAGGTCTCTTAAGTCTGTCTGACTCTGAGATTCCCATATTTCCCTCTCCAAAATAAAACTTTGAGCCATCAGCAAACATCCTCTGCAGTTGTATAAAGTCTCACCATCTGTCAACCAGAACCCAGTTAAACCTACCACGCAAACCAAGATGCACGAGGAGTGATGCCTTCTGCCAGCTATTATTTGAAAATAATTAAATGTAAAAAAAATAAATAAAATAAAAATTAGTCAAGTCAGTTTAATTGCACTTTGACAGGGACCACCTCATGATATTTAAAAGCATTTATTTAAAAATATGTATTTTAATAAGCAGCTGAGATGAGGAAAATTACAAATGTACCTATATTGTGGTGATAAATGTGCTTGAACATGATCTGTAGTGTTGTTAAATAGAAGAGGAAACGCAGAAAATAGTTCAACTTTCAAGTTTATTGTCATATACTGTACATTAAAAAAGTACAGTTGTACATTCAAATGTAATAAAATGCATGTGCCCTGGCTCTCTCATCCCATAAAAATGATACATAATAAGAATAAATAAGAGACAACAACAATAAGAAGAAATCCTACAATAATAAATAATTAGAAACTCAAAGCATTTCAAAAGTATCCTTTAAATAGGCGTTATCAGTCGCTATAAGCCCCATAGATGTGGGTCAATAGGGCCCTACTAGTAGGTTTTATCATCTATTCACATGGTAGATCACCAAAAGAAGGTATAAAGAAACATGACAGCGACCTCTAGCAACCGTGGTAATTATGACAGGAGCAGAAGTGGAAGTCAGGCGTCTTTGTGTTCCTACTTATTTTAACCAACAACTTATTTTCCCTAAACTTAACTAAGTGTTGTTGTTTTTTGCCTAAACCTAAAGAAGTTGTTGTTTTATTGCCTAAACCTAAAGAAGCCTTTTTGTTTGTGTTCAAAACATGACATTTCATTCAGTTTTACAACATGTTAGAACGTGTTGCTTTTAAGTTTCACCTTCACTTTTACAACGTAGTAGACGTAGTAGGCCCCTAATGACCCACATCTATGGTGCTTATAGCGACTGAAAACGCCTGTTTAATGGCCTGATAACAGTCGAATCGGGTGCAATTAAAGGTTTTTAAAATTAAAATTATTTAAAAAACAACAATATGCCTCATGAGATTTAGAGTAATTTTAATTAGGATAGCATTACTAGCATTTTAAACATTTAACATTAATTGCTCAGGCATATATATCTGATGAGGAAAACACCATATGAATACTTTTGATATGATGTCCTGTTGGATTTGGGCTGTCTAGCCGGATATTTAGTCTGAGTGGCCATTTCATTACCGATCGTAAAATGTGGGCAGAGTTATTCAGAGGTCTGGAAGCAGGTTACGGGCTGTCTGCTTTGTGCATAACCATGATAAGTATGTTGGTGTAACGACAGATTTGCAGAACCATTGTCAGCTCGCATTAACCTGAAGGTCCGCCGCTATTAGATTCCCAGTCAACCAAGAAGACTCAACAAACTGTAACGCTGTGCAGACCCGCTTCTGCTGCTCACCCACGCCTTGAAAGTCAGGTTGTTGCTATTGTAGGTTGAAAACTGCCAGGTGGAAGATTGACATATTTATCATATCCTATACCTTTCCTGAAGCATCGTTAGCGGGGGTAGCATGTATTGTATTAAATGTACAGAGGTGATTGAAGCTTGTGGCTGAGGCTGTGTGAAGCCCCACAGTCTGTCTGTGTGCTCAGTGTTTCATTCACATTAGCTTTGTTACTCGCTGATTATTTTTGATTGATTTTATTTCATTTATGGCTCAGTGCAGTCTGTTATGGGTTTTGTTTATGCCATATAGCAGAGACCAGAGACATTGATTAGGCCTGACGCCTTTTCTGTGCCCGCAGTACACGGTGTGTGGGAGGAGTGGTCACCGTGGAGCCTGTGCTCATTCACGTGTGGCCGAGGTCACCGCACTAGGACTAGGATGTGTGCCCCTCCCCAGCATGGAGGCAGGGCCTGTGACGGACCTGAGACCCAGACTAAGCTTTGCAACATAGCCCTATGCCCAGGTATCATCTGTCTGCTCTCTTAAGTATATTCAAAATATTGACAACAAAAATATCCCTGAAGGCATGACGATGAGAGGAATGTAAATGATTTCAAAAAGATCAATTATTGAGAGTGGTAGCAGTTTACTTCACACTCACTGAATCATTAATAGATACAGTATACTGCAAAGGTGAGTAAAAACCAAATGGAAGCCCAGTTTGTGGTGCATTTAAAGTAAAGGTGCTTACACAATAATGCGGTTTAGAGAACCCTGTTGAGAGTCAATACTGTAATACTGACGTCAAAATCACTTACCCGCAATTGCCTGTGAATGTTAAGCAGATTAGTGATGATGAGTTTTTTTCCACACAGTAAATGTTAGCTTTGCTCTGGTAACAGACTCAGTGAAAACCACTCAATCCCAGATGCTTTCCCTCTGCCCAGACAGGGAAAAATGGAAGGCAGCTAACAAATAGATTCTGCAGTTTGTGCCTTTGGCATTTTAATAATCTAAATCTATATATGAAAAAACACTTTTTTTTATTCTCCTTTTGCCTTTGGCTATGTTGGGTTGTTCTAACCAGAGTAGAAAAAACAGCTGTACAATTCTCCAAAATCTACAAGTAGTCATGTCATTTTGTCTTTTTTTTTTTTTTTGGCTTTCAATCTGAGAGAGAATATAGTGATCTGAATATCTCCTCCCATTTCTGTCTGCCCTCTTTTTTTCCCTTCACATGGGACATGCTTGTTGGGTTGTGGTTGGTGCCTCAGTGGACGGACAGTGGCAGGAGTGGAGCTCTTGGAGCGATTGCTCGGTGACCTGTGCCAATGGCACTCAGCAGAGGACCAGGCAGTGCTCAGCGGCCGCCCATGGGGGATCTGAGTGTCGCGGTCACTGGGCAGAAAGCAGAGAGTGCCATAATCCTGACTGCACAGGTAAAAATCCTGAGCCTCTTAATTCTGTATCCGCTTTGATGTCTAAATTCGAAAATCATGAATTGAAATGGGGGGAAAAGAGAGTCCAATATTGTCGTCGTCATCATTTCTATCAACTTTAGATAAAATATGCAGCCTGATTTTACTGTTGCGTACAGAAAACCCCTCCAGCAAGAACCCAAGCTGTGTTGTAAAAATCGAGAATAATGTTTAAGACCATGCTCTATCAATTGGATTTGTAAAATCCAGTTAGACATACTGAATGCCTTTCACATAATTCTGGGTTAGCTGTCCAAACTGTCTGTCAACATCATAGATGTATTAGAGGCTCAAAGATGTCAGCTTAGTGGTCTCCATCAGGCTTTGAATTGTCTGATCATATGAAGGGCCTGAGCACTCTCATAATCTCCTGATGCAATTTTCACTGCAGAAGCCTAAAACAGCTGGGTGCTTTCTCACTGGTATGTATGTGGCGAAGAGATTCCTCTCACATTGTTTGAAAGTCAGTGGAAATGTTGTGTAACCGGTCGACCTTATGCTCTCTCAGACCGCTAAAATAGCAAACGCTTGTGAATGCGTATTTCTAATTTGTGCTCATGATAATGAAGCAGGCGTCGCTGCTGTTTGCCTCACAGTGAGAGGATGCATTATACAGTTTATTCATTTAATAATGAGGCCCTACCTATTTAGCAATTCTTATTTGTTTCCGAGGTGAGAGATCAAACATTAGTGAGACAACGCAGTCTGAGCCTTCATTTACCAAGTCAACACGGTGTCCATGACTGCTAGAGGCGTTGCCTTGCTTTGCGGAACACAAAGAGAGATCATGGCAAACCCAAATATGTGTTTCAGAAACAATCAACTATATCTTTGAGTAATTTAGAGTGCTGAAAGGCAACAGGCATTCTTTGAAAACATGAAACAAAAAAGAATGAAGTAAAGAAAAAAGAACGGACTAATGACTACAATAAAGGCCTGTGCAGGATTTGAATCACTGTTTCCAAATTGAAAGAATTTTTCCAGGACTGCTGGCACAATGAGCTCTTTGAAAACACATGAGCATGCATCTGTCTGAGGAATCAGCTGCTCTGATGTGGAGCAGAGGCCTCGCCGTCTACTGGGATTTGATCAATGTCTCACGGATAGTTTTTAGCCAACAGGTCATAGTGGTTTCTGTTTCGTTTTCTCCTCCGGATGCGATCCCGACAGAGGTTAGTTGTAGGACACGAAATAGCCCCCGAACCTGTGAAGGAGGGGGTAAGCGGAGGTTAAAATGAGAGTGGAGTGTGTTTCCTGCTCACAGGGTGTTGTACCTTTCCGCTCAGACAAGGGCATGTGATTTACTACACCGCTGAAGGGAAGCATCTGTTTTTTTTGTCTAATGCACAGTTTAACAGTGTTAGTTACAAGGGCATAAAACATGCTGCTGGTTTTGGAAACTTCAGCATAAATGGCGTTTAATATTGGCAAAGCGAGGCGAATAATCACCACTCACAGAGCAGCTTCTTTTAGCCATAAAACACACATTCTCCTGATTATTCAAAGTAATCTTTGGAATATTACCAACAAACTGTATCTACAAACTGAATGCATGGATAGCAAAAGAAATAAAATGCAATCAAAAATCAATAAAATTAAAATAAAAGCTTTTAGAACGGCACACGATAAAATTGATGTGATGTATCATTTTGGTTGATATTCTGTTGGTTTTTGAAGTGTGGAGTATGTGTTTCTCACCGAGGATGATTTTGTTTTAGCTAACGGCCAGTGGAATCCTTGGGGCCCGTGGAGCGGCTGCTCGAAGTCCTGCGACGGCGGCTGGCAGAGGCGAGCCCGGGTGTGCCAGGGGGCAGCGCAGACCGGGCATCAGTGTGACGGCACGGGAGAGGAAGTCAGAAAGTGCAGCGACCAACGCTGTCCAGGTGAGCCAAAGGATAACAAGACTTGAATCAGAATGAAAGTGAAGAGATGATGATTATCTCTGTGGAGTTGCATAACAATAACAGAACCTGGAGAGGAGATGCGGATACAGAGGAGTATGAATATATTCCAATAAATGAAGTCATTGAAATGTTGAGTAATGCGAGCATCATCAAAGCTTATTGTACCATTTGCAAAATAATCTCTTTTTTTTTTAAGAACATGAAGTCACTTAATACTTCCATTCTCTGAAGTACAGAAGCAGTATTCCACAAAAACATTATTATAATTATGTAGCGCCTACACACGAAAGTTGTGATTAAAGAAGAGGGTGCATTTTATCATAATCCGTAGACGGCATGCTCATGTTCACCAACACTATAACAGCTTTGATCTCCTATATTTCCATACCTCCCTGTGTGCAATATGAAGAAATGGTTGCATCATGTTGGAAATCCTGAAAAGCTCTTTGAATCGATGTAGTTACAGTTGTACCACTTTGCTTTCTAGCGCCGTATGAGATTTGTCCGGAGGACTATGCAGTATCAATGGTGTGGAGACGGACGCCTTCGGGAGAACTGGCCTTTAATAGATGCCCACCCAACGCCACAGGTAAGACATGAGCAAGATCTTTATTTATTGAGTCTCTTGCCTAATTTCTAAATGCTACAGTGTGCACTGAGAAGATGAATTTGAGCTTGTCTTATTATATTATTATTGTTCATCTTCCTTCCCCTGAGGAAAAAACAAATCTTTGTGACCCATCCCGTGGGTGTAAAACAGAAAGAGTAGTCCTCTTATTAAAGCTGCAGTAGATGAAAAAAAAGTTATTTTTATAAAACTGTCAATATATCCTGACAGTAGTGCATGACACAGGTAATCTGGAAAAAGTCATGTGCCTCTGTGTCCTCTGGTGCTCCTAATGGCATCTGCAAGATTTCACAGACTGGAAGAAATCAACCAATCAGAGCCGAGCTGCAGCCTGCCGTCTCTGAGCAGCTGTCAATCACTCGCGAACTCCGATCAAACGGTCAAACTAGGCAGCGCTGATCAAATATGAATAAATGTTCATAGTCCAGTTATCTCTCAGAACACTTGAATTACAATATGCTGAGAAATTATTATGGGATTTTTTGCCCAATGATGCCCAAAACTTTCTTTCTACTGAAGCTTTAATGGAAACAAAATGGTGGAATATATTTTAATATGTATGCTGTGGATTCAGCCCTTTGCTAAACTATATGATCACGCCATTGATTGATCTAAATTTGATTTCTTTTTCAAGGAATGGCTTTTTGAATCACTCCAAAAAATGCAACTGTCACTTTACAAATGGTAGAATTACCCTGCAATTTGACACTAATGTTATAGGATCACTCAGTGTTTGAATACACATCACAATGCTACTAATTATGCTACATTATGAGGAATAATGCCTCCTATATTAAGCCGTCCTTTAGTATAGCAGTTATCAACAAGCCTTTGCCTGCCTAATCGTTGCATGGAGTTTAAAAGCACCAAAACATCATGATAATAAAACCATATCTGGTGCTTCTCCAACTGAGGAGAAAGCGCATATTATTCCCTTCATCCCATTTCCACATGCAGTGATGTAACTCAGCCGTCAGAACGCAGCATGTGCAGTGGACCGGGAAAGGAAATGGTAACTGTGATTCAGAGAGCATTGTTGAAGAAAAGGTCTGTTTTCAGACATTAAGCAGAAGCTTTAATATGTGCACGCAGGGAAGAGCATTAGAGCAGAGGATGTGAGTTCTCCAACAGGGTGAGACTAACACTCGGCTCTAGAAAAGAAGAGAGAGGGGAGGGTGAAAAGGAATGCATCCTCTGTTAAAGCTGCTGTGACACAGGTTGCTTTTGTTCTTGTTGAAGGTCAGTTCGCTAACAAACAGACAAACAGGACAATGCAGCGCTGTTGGGCGCTAAAAGTTCCAGGTTGGTTTGACACGTTGTAAAAAGTTAAACAGTCTAGGGCATTCTGAATTGACATTTCTCCCACAACCATAAAATAGCGAACTGACAAACTAGATGTAGCAGCAAAACACGCCGTCATTCACAGATGGCTTACCTGAGGCAAAGTTACGCCGAGCGAGATTTACTAGCATGACATTAGCTTTCTGGCTTGACATTAGTTTTTATGGCTAATAACGGTTCAAAGCTCTCAGTGAAGGTTTTTTGTGTTATTCTCTGTATAATGTTGTTGGAAATGTAACACCCCTGCTGATGAAGAATTTCATTCACACCAAGAGGTGTCTCTATTTGCCAGATTCAGGTCAGTCAGTCAGGGTTAGACAATCGCCACCTTTATACGGCAGAACTAATTAGTGTCCTTTAATGAGCAGGATCACATTAATAAATTACAGTAATTATATTTTAAAAAAGATTGTTGTGCACCCTGGACATTAATGATTCATTTATCCCTTTTTTCATATATGCAAATGAATTTGGATGCTGTTACAGTACAAGGGTTGCACTGACTGCATGCCATTACTGCAGTCTATGTACTGTTTGTTTTATGATCATACAGTTGGTCAACACATTCTGTCATTTTACAGTAAATCAGACCTCTGCACGTCTGTATGCATGGATACATATACAAAACAATTCGCACACAGGGTGTTGTATCTCTTTACCAGAGAACCAGGACCTTTAAAGGTCCCATATTGTGCTCATTTTCAGGTTCATACTTGTATTTTGTGTTTCTACTAGAACATGTTTTGATTCTGTAATGTTAAAAAAAAACTTTTTTTTCCTCATACTGTCGACCCAAATATTCCTGTATTACCCTCTGTCTGAAACGCTCCGTTTTAGTACATTTCGACGGCATTGCGACGGAATTGTGTTGCTAGGCAACAGCTTGGGTCTATGTGTACACTCCTGTTAGCTGATGTCATTCCGGACACTGCAACCAGGACTGGGACACATTTAGATTGTTTACGTTTAAAACTGTGTAATGGTCTAAATATTGTACAGTTGTGACATCACAAATGGGCAGAAATCCCGACAGCTTGTTTCAAATGACTTTCTGATTATGGGCTGTGTGTGTTTCCCTGTGGATTAAGCGTTTCGATACTTTCACAGTATTTATATAGGACTTAAACCTGCTTTATAAAAAAAAAACATGAAAATCTCCCTTTTTATAATATGGGACCTTTAATGGCTTTGCAGCAGCAGACCATTGTCATGATAAAAGGGCGAAATAACAGACATAATTCATGTTTAAGCACGGTGCATCCCTCCCTGTCAAAGCCGGCACTGACCACTGGGAAAAAGACTATGATGGACAACAGTTCAGGTCAGGTCAAGTTTGTTTGTAAAGCCATTAATCACAGTTCCAGTGTCAGCGGCTTTCACAAAGTCCACATTATGAACCTATAAATGAAAACAACACCTCCCAACCTGTGACCTGTCATTAGATCAAGGTCAAGCTCACACAAGCCTTAATGAGAAGAAAAGCCTCACAGACAGACTTCCTCCCTCCACGACAGCCAGACGTGTAATGGCTGCTGAGAGCGAGTAAACAAAGATGAAATATTGATCAGCAAAGGCAACATGACAAAACGCGCGACATGAATGCACAGTAAGACCGCTCGGGTGAAGCGTCCAAATGTGTTAGAGGGGCATCAGCGGCCACTCAGCCGTAGTCACTGCGTGTCGTCATCAAGGTCATCCCGTCGACAGCGACCGGCGCAGCGGCACCGCCTCGGTCATCAGGGATGACAACTACCACCAGAGGCGAGAAGGGAGGAAAAGTCGAGAGGATGCGCACACACACACACACACTCAGCAGATGTATTTGTTCGCTTTGTATCAGTCAAACAAAGGTCCATAGACTGACAAACACATGAAGTTACAGCAGCCTTCTGTCAAGGCTAAAGCTCAACACAAGCAGAGAAAGAATGAGGGGAAAACTGCAGTTTCTGAATTTCTTTTGTACTGCAAACTTTATCTTTGCTCTTCATTTTTGTACATTATTAAAGGGCCAGTGTGTAACAATAAGGGGGATCTATTGGCAGAAATGGAATATAATATTAATAAGTATGTTTTCTTTAGTGTATAATCACCTGATAATAAGAATCGTGTTTTCGTTACCTTAGAATGAGCCGTTTATATCTAGGGAGCGGGTCCTCTCGACGGAGTCCGCCTTGTTGCACCGCCATGTTTCTACAGTAGCTCAGAACGGACAAACCAAACTCTGTTAACTCTTATAACGTTACTCGTTCCCGTTGCCGCCGCTCTCTCTCTCTTGCTTCACCACTCACTTCCCAAGTACACACACTCTCTACACACTGGCTCTGCTCCAAATTACTCTAAAGAGGGACATTCCCGTTTTCACGTCGGTCATCGTAGCTCTCCAACACGCTTGGCACACGGGAGAGGCTTCAGTTGGCTGCGATCTCCTCATCTCACCGCTAGATACCGCCACATCCTACACACTGAAAATA
This sequence comes from Sebastes fasciatus, assembly GCF_043250625.1. Lineage (NCBI taxonomy): Eukaryota > Metazoa > Chordata > Actinopteri > Perciformes > Sebastidae > Sebastes > Sebastes fasciatus. The sequence goes on along the minus strand of NC_133803.1, from coordinate 17,754,166 downwards.
AAAATGGATAACTAATAACATCAAATATGCTGAGTACCAGTAGGGAAATGTAATCTAGTACTAATCTATTTCCTTTTTTTTTTTTTAGGCTTTATGCTTTTACATGCATTATTTTACTTTGCGGACACCTGCAGTTACTAGTTACTCTGCAGAACAGATTTTGCATGTTATGATGTTATTTTGCTCTTAATATTTATGCGCCTGTCTGATGAGAGCCCTAAATCTCAATTATCAATTAAAGTTCGAGTCACCCAACTGAGAGAGGCAGCGATTAAAGCAACAGAACCACAACCCATTAAACAAACTCTCTACAGGTTAATGTGGAGGAAAATAATCATGTGCTCAAACACAAGAGCCACCATCCTTTAGAATGAACGAGGCAGTTGTATTTGTGATATTTGACTCATTCGTTGTCTTGATACTATTGGTGGTAGACGTTTGAATGCGAGGTTTCTTTCACTAAAGTAAGGGCTTTTAGTTGTTGATATATTCAACACGCTAAGTCCGTAAAAAGTCCTTCTCAGAGAGTGCTTTAAGATGCGTCTTATCTGTGACTCATCTGCCAGTAAACACTGTTATATCCTCCTGTCTTGGAGAGGATTGTTTTGAATAAAAACTCTCCTTTAATGGCAGTCGAGTGGAGAATGCCGACAGGTCGCTGCCTCGGTGGAGCGCAGCCTTGGTTTTTTGATCAAGCATCATCTCCGCTGACCAATATTTCATACTCAACCTATTCTACATACATCACCGATGATGCAAGGAGAGACGACAGATTGGTGCAGAATCACAGCGAAAGCTTCACTTTGCTCTTCCTCTGACCTTGTTTGATCCCGCTGCCGTTTGGGATGTTTTTATCAAATGCAGATATAAAAGTATAATATGAAATATTGCATTTGTTCAATTCATAAAATACAACTGAGCGTAGATAAAGCTTCTTTTACTGTTGCTCATTCTTCCCTCAGTAATGCATATCCCATGAGCACTTAAGAAGTTCTTATGGACATTTTTTTAGTATGAAATGGCAGAAAGTATGCTATTAGGTTTTATTTTATACAGCCAATAAACCACAAACATGATTTATTTTTTCTGAAATCTCGATTTTTCTCTGCAAAACTGTTTGTGTAAACAAAAAAAATGAGCTCCGGTCTGGGCATTTCACTTTAAAATGAATTTGGCCTTGGGCAATTTGTGTCTCCCAGTGCTGTGAATGCACATTATAATTGCTAAATACAGTATAATACTAAAATGAAAGCAGACTATGGGTCATCGAATATCTTTTTAAAAGTCTTTCTATCATGCTTTTGATTCAAGCTCTTCTTTAAAAATCAATACACACAAAGAAGATTGTCAGCTGTCATTTTAGGAACTAGATCTCTTCTTACAGCTTTGTGTCTTTTCTCACTTAAAGTGCAGTCTTTTCTCAGTTTACAATGACCTTTAGGAAGGTCAGAGCCCAAACTGAAGTGAATCCTTAATTTCTAGGTAGCAAACTATCATAAAATACACTCTTTTGAGCCTGAAAGACGATCGAATAACAATGTGAAAATATTCTGTTTGTGTGTTGGCGTAGGGGTCTGGAATATAAAAGCACATATAACCGGCCATGTGAAGCCAGTTTGGAGGGAAGAGCTGCTCAGCGTGGTGTAAAGCTGTGGGCCTCTCCCGCTGCCCTCTGGGCCGTCTCATGGCGCTGCATGGGCGCTCCCGCTATATAGCGCTGTTTGGTGTGTGCACTCACGGCTTCAGTGCATATCGCCAGGTAGTAGCTTTGGAGAGGGTGGGCGTAGGAGGTGTGGTTTTGATCTCTCTCTGTCTGTGTGTGTTAGCGTGTGAGAGACAGAGAACAAGAGATAGCGAAGGGGTTTGTGTGAAGCACGGACGCCAGGGGAAATGTTTTGTACTGTGGGAGTTTTCCTCAGGATGTCAAGCACCTGTGTTGGAGCGGCGGGGCGATGTGTGAAGTGCACTCCGCCGGGTCGACAGCAGGGGAGGTGTGATGTCGGACCCCTCTGTAGGATGTGTGCGGCGACGTGGGTGGATATTGGGTGGTTTCTGCTATTTCGGGATCACTGTTTAAATGCCTGACAGCTATCACACAGCTGAGCTGCTGCATGCTTGAATAAGCCACTGTAAAGTTGTATTAACACAGCACATATTAAAAAGCCATGAGACAGTGGCTGCTGCTCATAATATAAAAAGCAGCTCTGTTCAAATACTGCAGCACTTTCCTTCCAGAAAAATCTCTCTCCCTCTTTCTATAACGCCACTGCGAAACGTAACGGGGCGATGTTTTGATGGTGAATGATGGGCAACAGAAGTGGACAAAAGATAAGTCCCTCATGAAAGGAATTAATACTTGTGTCTTCTCTCTCCTTTTTCCTGTATCCAACTCCCTCCACTTCCATCTGCCTTTCTTTCTCCTTTGGTCTTAATCCCACAACCCCCCTCCCCTCTCCTCTCCTCTCCTCACTCTCTACGCCCCGCATCCTCATCTCCCCTCTCATCATCCCTCTCCGAATCCGTCACCATCTCCTTCCCCTCTACAGGCACCACTAGTCGACGCTGCTCTTTGGATCACCGCGGTATGGCCTTCTGGGAGCAGCCCAGCTATGCTCGATGCATAACAAATGAATTCAGATACTTGCAGCAATCAGTAGGTGCAAAGTCAGCTCCCTCTCACAGCCTCTGTTTCCAATGCATCATAAATTACCTCCCCCTGGTGTTTCCCCCCCCCCATCCCTCCGCCCTCATCCTCATTGCGCTGTAGCCAAAGATTAACCACTTTCAATAGCGGAGCAAATTAAAACACAGATATTTGCCATTTTTTCTGCGTGTAATAAATGGTCATCATCAAGTCCTTTTGATTTAGAGTTTCTGGTATGTTCTCATCTGTGTTTGTCTTGTTGTACTTTACTGTTTTTTTAAATAACATCCATTTCAATATATTTTTTTGTATTTATCATGTGATAACTAAGTTAGAGGGAACTCAGTGAATGGTCTTTTATTTACCAAAAGAACCTGGTGTGAACTCGTATCTCTTTCATTCTTTTTTTTTCATCTCATGAGACGTCCGGATCACAAAGAAAATCTGTTTTTTATTGAAGTCTGGGTCCATTTTAGAGGGCTTTATTTAATAACGTTTTTTTTTTGCTTTTGTGTGTTAGCCTTTTAGTCTGGAAACACAATAGTACTTCCACTAGAATGGGCCGTTTTGGTAACCCCCCTCCATCACTGTTAAAAATAAAATAATTCAAAAGAGCTGAGATAGCACATATAGCGCTGCACCTGTGAACGTGTATTTATGGACATAAAACCCCGGTGCAATGATGTGAAATGTCATTTCACTGTGCAATTCCTGCCCAAGTGTGTGTCTTCTGCTCCAGTTAACTCTTTTATTCATATTGGCTCATTTCAAAACATCCGTGAGGCAGAATACATTTCGGCCCCGGCTTAGATATAAGTGTCACATTAAGGGCCTCAGAGAGCCGAGTCTTTCTTCCGGATTTTGTGCACTCCATTTACTCCAAATGTGGAGTTTAGTGTATGTAGCAAAAATCTGCAGAGGACACCGATGCCCCAAGTTCCGTCTTCTCCTGTTTTTGGAGGTTCAGGGGCACCTTGCCAAAGGCCAGAGGATGCTTGCGGGTGATGGGATGTCCCAGGTGACGAAAAACCTGCTTGACCTCACCCAGAGGAGGAACTTCTACGCCGGCGACCTGCTGTCTTCCGTGGAGATCCTTCGCAACGTGACAGAGACCTTCAAGAGAGCCAGCTATGAGCCGTCTTCAGATGACGTGCAGGTTAGTGGACACGTTAGACACGGATCTGTGTGAAATTTATTCAAATCCTACTGTATGGTGGCTTACAAATGCATCTATTGTGACTAAATAATCAACTGGATAAGTAGATGATGTTTGATATATTTTGCTACCGACACAATGTGGGGGGAAAAAAACATTTTGCAACATGTCTGAAATAGCACAAAGGCTGACGAACGCGCCCCAGGGCTCTATTGTATCAAGAGATCTCCTCCCCATCCTAAGCCGTTTCATCTCATCATGTTGGGGTTGACTGCAGTCTTGATCCTCTTTATGTCAATAGGATGATGGAGATTATAGCTAAAGCTCCACCTCCATCACCAATAACGTAGTTTATGTCCTCAGAGCCGTGTCATTTTCAAAGACACCCTTCTCAGGCCTCTTTGTGGTCTTTGTGATGTCCTGTTTCAATGTGTCTGCCTCATGCTGTTTTTTTTTTTTAGAGGGAGCTAAAAGGGAAGGAAATAAATGTTGCTCGCTATGTGGATGGTAACAGCGAAGGGAGCTTTGAACGTTGTACGTGTGCTGATGAAAAATTCTCCATTATAGTTCTTTTGCGAGTTTCTAATGCTGCTTTGTTTTGTTGTTGTTCTGCATAGAGAAAATTAGAAATGTAGGAGTCTTGTTGCCCATCAGCCGTTTTCTGTATGGGAGTAGAAATAATTTCTGCTTTAATAATGTGAAAGTTAGTTGAGTCCCGTAAGACAGTGCCGTTTCCTCCGACTAGTACATGTTTCCAATAGCCTATATTAAAGATGAAAATATTTTACTTGTTATTTTTTCACATCACAACATACCCATAATGTTGGGTATTATACCATTCTCATCGGGCCTTGTCGGCGTTCGGTACCGCCGCACAGCTATAACGTTAACCCATCCGCAGCAACAGTAAACGGTCCGAGAAAGTGCGCCGGGAGTGTGGTGACGTAATTTAAAGAGCGAAAGACACACAGTATAATGAATCGTAAACCCCGGTATCATGATACGTATCGTATCGCCAGATTCTTGCAATTACACAGCCCTACACGTTACAATCAGCTGTTCGCTCGTGTCCCCTCATCACAACGTTCAGCGTCATTTTCACTGTACAAACTTAGTAGTTTAAAGCCCAACCATGTTGATTTTTCCTAAACCTAACTAAGTGGTTTTGTTGCCTAATCTTAAAGTGACGCCAAAGGTAACTTATAGTGGTTTTGACGCCATGGGGCGTGACAAAGCGGCGGTATGTGAAGAGCTACGAAGAGAACGTGAACAACCGAGATATCTAACATAAGTGATGTCAGTGTATTTGAGCCTCTTTTGAATGTGATAGGATTAATTGGCATACAGCGTGTACTTCAGTTAATTAAATGTTGAACTCACTGAATTATGCACGTCCAAAGCACAGTGGTATTTGCGCTACAAAATGTCACGGATGCTCTCTTTTCCTTTTTCTGCTGCTTTCATGCACATTTATCAACAGTTTCCGCTGGATGTGAGATGTAAACGTCTAATATTCTGCAGAAATTAAACCCAAATGTGCAGCTCATGGTTGGGCAAACATAGGACCCATTCACCCATTTTCCCACCATAGAAAATCTATGAGATGAGGAAAAGCATCCCGTGTCTGGTTATTATGACAGCTCTATAGTGTGTGTGTGTTTGTGTGTGTGTGTGTGTGTGTGTGTGTGTGGGCAGACAGGAGAGCAGTCAGCCAGCCCACCCCCTCCGTGTGTCTCTGAGCTAATGCAGTGTTAAAGTGGGCACATTACCACCAGAGGGAGCATAAGCATTCAAGTAGAAAACAAGATAGCCTGTGTCAAGAGAGAGAGCCACTCCCTCAGGCACATTGTAGACCAGACGAAATAACAAGGCTAAAGATCAGACAGGGGTCCTATTACTACTGCAGGCATGCACCCCGAGCAGCGCCTGCTGCAGGAGAACAAGACAATCCACACAGCTGCTTAAACATTCCCTTTCATCTTTCTTTCTTATGGCGGCGTGTGCTTCTCTCCTCCAGCATTAAGTGTTTGCTGCAAGCTGCAGGGGGGTTCGAGGTATATTTTTGTCAGAGCTAATCCACATATTCCATCTTTTTCCTCTGATGAAACCATTGTGGTTTCAGTGTCAAATTTCCTGGTTGATATTGAGCCCCGCAGGGGACCGACATCATTCCCTTATAGAAATCCCTTCGATTGAGAAATGTCAGTTTATTATCCATAACAGTCCCCTTTGAGTGTTTATGTGTCATGGTTTTTTAAAAAAAGCATCTCGCCGCAGCGCCTGTAATACTTCTGCGTGGGTGTGTTACATGTTTTTTCCCTTTCATCATCTCCGCAGAACTTCTTTCAAATCATCAGCAACCTCTTGGAGGAGGAAAATAAGGAGAAATGGGAAGACGCGCAAAAGGTAAGCACGGTGCACTGTACACTTGGTAAATAATTCAGGGTTGGCTGCATGAATGTTGTGTGCCGTCTGAAAAGCTCCTTTGCGGTCGCTCCGTATCTGAATAGCAGAGATAAAGAAAAAGTCGGGCTAGAGTTGAGAGGATTTTATATTTACACATATCATTTGTGAGAGGTCATTAAGCAGGTGTGACATCTGGCCTCATTTAGAAGAGCCAGTTCCTCAGAGCTCCACTTGGTGGCAGCAGCACTGCCACAAACTCTGTCCAAGCATTAACACTGCAGGACTCACTCACACACATTGTATCACCCAGCGGATACAACCAGCGGGATTAGACCATCACTTCAGCTGAAATTTTGATCACAAACAAACACAAACAGTGTTTGTTTTTATTGTTTTATCTAATTCCCTGTCTCTGACATTGAGAGGCAACTCCATCATATGGAGAAGCAGTATAATACAAAACATACTCTCAATATCCAATACGAACAGACTGCAGCACTGCAGTAATGTGACTGTAGATCAAAATCTGAGCACAGAACAGTTCTCGACACTGTGTTTACCCACGGAGGTCGGCTTCTGGCTACGTCCTCTGTCGGACACGTCTCTCAGCTTGAGAGGTGGCAACTGTCATTTTCACTGGTTGTCTGCGGCGACCTGAACCCTGAAATCGCGCACTTCCAGACTCTGACAGAGATACCATCTGTGACGACTGCGAGTCTGCAGAGGGCATCTGCTCTGTTGTCACCTTCGCTGGTAAATTGACTTAAATTGGGTATCACCTGCGCTGACACATGACTGAGGGGGCGTCTTCGAATCAGTCTGCGTTGTTTCTCCATGCCTGACTTAGGTAGGGGAAACGCAGGCGGTTCAAGTTCTGCCAGGAGTGCCGGTCCTGGCTGTCTCTACGTGGCAGTAATTACGTGTTTACTCGCTGCAGCTTTAGTTCGGCGGGGCCCCCGAAATGTGGGTTGTCAGTGACGAAGGGCTCACAAATGAGCAGTTTCATCAGTGAGAATGCGTCAGAGATGGAGACAGACAGATCAGAGGGAAATATAGGCAAAGTTGTGTCTGTGATTGAACACCCAGAAGAGATATGTGTTAATTATTTGTGCAGTCATTAATGTGCCTGTCCAGGGAGTGCTGCTTCAGTGTCATGGCGCTCCGCCACGAGAGACGTTGGCTGATTTCAACAGACGACTGCTTGAACTTCACAGTTATCAATTTTTCTCACTTGTTGGCTTTTCTTGCATTAATGAGCGTTCCGAGCACCCCCACACACACACACACACACACACACTGTGGACACTCGCATGAAACACCTCACTATGAGGTTTCACTGGCTGCGCAGTTGGCTCCGTGCAGAGATCACTATATATTCACCTCCTGTCACTGTTACCATGGCGAGGAAAAAGGAAGAGCTCTTGTCTACAGAACCTCCACTGCAGCCCATTTCCCTGCGCTGCCTTCACATCGCACGGTTGCCATGGCGACCGGCAGAATGAGCATGACTGCACTGTGCGTCAGACATGCCGGAAGGGGCGACGTGATGTGCTTTTTCTCCCCCCCCCACACCGGCTTTCACTCTGCTGTGTCAGAGGCTCTCAACTTCAGCATCACTGATCCGCCTGCCTGGCTTAGCAGCAGCACATGTAGAGGCATGTGCAAACACACACACAACACAAGGTGTTACCGAGGGAGGGAAATACCTGCCTCAGGTGTTTGTTGAACATCGAGAGCGAGGTGTTAATTGCTAAATGTCACTCAGAGGCCTTTCTAATTGCCTGAAATCACCATTGTGTGCTCACACTTTGGTTAAACTCCTGCAATATTTGTGTAACGTGACACATTCCTCTAACAGACGTTTTTGAAATGTTGTCACAAGCGTTGTTCCGTGCAGCTGATATTTTGCAAAAGCGGCAAATATGTTCCCCATTCCCAGGATCCCAGTCAAAAGGACAAAACTGGTGGCCCCCAAATCAAAGCCTCTCATTAGATCCGAGTCATCGCCACCATGTTGTCAGCCATGACAGTGGTCCAATCTTTTTGAGGGTCAATTATCGGATTAGTGTGCCGTTTGATTTATCGACTTGGAGGAAAGAGCTGGCGGGACCGGCAGCGTTGCTGGTCGAGCCGCGGAGCTGTCCGTGGTGCTGAATTCCTGCCTCTGCATTCTCTCGCCGAGTCCATGAAGCGTCACATGAACCCAGGCAGTCGCCCTCGACTTGGCAGAGCCTTTCGGAAGAGGAGCCAACCAGCAACTGTGTGTCCAAACCCGGTGGTTATCGCTCTGGTGCTGATGTCACACGGATGGTTCAATTAGGGCCACAACTTTCCGCCTATTCATTTCTCGATCACTTGGTCTTTAAAGTATCAGATGAATTTCAAATCTTCACATTTGAGAAGCTGGAACTAGTAAATGTTTGTCAGTTTTGCTCTAAAAACCACCAACTTAAATGATTAATCGATTGTCAAAATAGTTGTTCAATCGCATTTCAATGAAAATCAAAGTATGTGCAAAAAACTGTAGCCAAACACAATACATTTTAAAGGTCTTATTGATAACATTGTTTGTAGACAAATATTTTTTAGAAAATAATTTGGGCTTTCAAAGTTATTGCGATAATAATGCGTTAACGTTAGTTAGTTTTAAAGTTTGGAGCGAGGAGTTTACATTTTGTCGAGGAAAATCTGGCATGCCCATTTTCAAAGGGGTCCCTTGACCGCTTACCTCAAGATATGTGAATGAAAATGGGTTCTATTGGTACCCACGAGTCTCCCCTTTACAGACATGCCCACTTTATGATAATCACATGCAGTTTGGGGAAAGTCATAGTCAAGTCAGCACACTGACACACTGACAGCTGTTGTTGCCTGTTGAGCTTGAGTTTGCCATGTTATGATTTGAGCATATTTTGTATGCTAAATGCAGTACCTGTGAGGGTTTCTGGACAATATTTGTCATTGTTTTGTGTTGTTAATTGATTTCCTGTAATGAATATATACATACATTTGCATAAAGAAAGCATTTTTGCCCACGCCCATGTTGATAAGAGTATTAAATACTTTACAAATCTCCCTTTAAGGTACAAAATTAATGTTTAGTTTATCTCTGTAGAAGATATCAGATGTTTGGTTCCGACTTTTAACAAGGCTTGTGAGCCAATGGTAAAATGACGTTGGTATCACGTGGTATCTCTGGGTCGTCAGTTAGTGTGGAAAAAAAAATTATATAGAGATTGCTGAAATTGACAGTAAGTGCCTGGCAATGACTTGTTGTGAAATGAATGCAATGGAACAGGGGAGGGAGAATGCGACATTTAGAGTCTGAATGTTATCAATGTTATCGATAACACCTTTAAAGTTAATCTAAATATCTGTAATTCGGTGACCTTCTTCTAATACTTCTTTCCCTTTATTCAATTATTGCTTTACTTTTTTTTTTAGCCATCATCATTTTGTGTTTTTATGTTCTTTACAGCTTCTGTATTTAAGTATATACCTAAAGTTTATTTCTAATATGTATTTATGACCTGCTTTTTTTTAAATTTGCTGTCTTGCTGACTATTTTTCTGTCACGTTCCACACTCCCATCTCTCCGGTGATAATGACTGTTCTTCTTGTCTTTTTTTTTTAATCTTTTATCCAGATCTATCCCGGAGCAGTGGAGCTCATGCAGGTCATCGAGGAATTCATCCACATCGTCGGATTGGGCATGAAGGATTTCCACAACGCCTATTTGATGACCGGGAACTTGGGTAAGAATCGGCCCCACTTCTCCTTCCCCCGCCCTCCTCCAGACGCTGAGCTCGTTTTATCGTTTATTTCTGCTTGACATGGGCACATAATCCCTGTGCTCTGCCGACTCCTCGTGTCAATTTCCCCCACCATCATTAATTTAGGATAAATGGCGCGTGGTAAGGGTGGGGGAGTAAAATTACTGCTAATCAATAACGTTAATTAAAACTGAGCTTGTGGTCTTAATGTGCTAAATTCCTATGAAAACACTTAACGCTCAATCCAATATCAAGAGGAGAACTCTCCTTTTAATAGAGCTATGAAGAAAAATATCCATAGCACTCATAATATAAGATATTTTAGATGTTATACAAGCTAAATACAATTGTGAAGTAACTAATAATTGTGTAAAGCAAATGGGATTTGAATAGTATTAAAAGAAGTGCAGAAGATTGTTTTTATTCACTTTATTGTTTTCCAAACTGTCATGCTTTTCATTCCACATGTTCTATCCATCCGTAGTTTCAAAGCTCTTTTTGTTTTTGTTTTTCAATGATCAAATACAATATGTGTGTCATATTTGAAGTTGAAGTAATTCTGTGTGATGTCGTACTGTACTGCAGTCCTTTGAGAAAAAGACATGATTAGCCGACGTACTCTAAAGCGTGTTGTGCAGAAGTGCAGCGGCACAACAAAAGATTGTTTGTCAGTTTCTTTTCCAGATAAGCAGTCATGCAAAAATAAAAAATAAAAGATTGTGGGAGTGTCTGATAAAAGGCTATGAAATTGGAAGTGAAATTACAAAGTTATTCTTTGCAGCTGTAATGAGCAACATTTTTGTTTCCGCACCGCTGATTGTGGTCCGGATTATAACTCCCCCCCCACTCTTTGAGAAAAGTCTGAGCAATATTTCTCTTCCCTGATGTTCTCGTGGGCTCTTTTTTGCTTCTGTCGCGCAGCCTCTCGGATGATCTGAGGTCTCTGTGGCATTTCATTTCTTACTCAGCCATAAATGGTGTCTTACTGGAATGGAATAATAGTACTGCAGTCTTGATTTATTCATGCTGCAAGTGAATGTGAGCATGTACGGCCGTGCTCGGCGGCAATTCCTCTGGAGCGACGAGCTTTCTCCTTCGTATTCTTTACAATGGCTAACATTTTGACCCACTTCTAGCAAACACTCACACTCAGTGGCTCTTTATGGTATATGATTTCCATAATGATGAATAGGTACCCCCCCCCTTCATCCCCCCACAGAATGGCATAACAAACATGGCACAATGAATGCACCCATCAAAATGCCATTATGAAGCACCATGAGAAGCAAATTAAGTAATGGACGCTTGGAAATGAGGCTTGAATGCGTTTCGTAATGCCAAGTATTAATGAGTTCTTTCACAGACGTGAGAATATTTCTGTGCCCTTCCCCTGTTTTATACTTCTTCCAATTTGGCTTAATGCTCGTCCAAACTCAATGGTGCTGCCCACCCTCCCTCTTTCTGCCTGAAAAGCATTAACACATGACCCCTGCTTTTATGCACAAAATGCAATCCATTCTGTGGAGTGTTTTATCCGGATTCATAGAAATTCCTTGAACAGCAGTGTGTATTTAATGGCTAAGCTTGAATATGAAACACTTGACTCTTATTATATCAGTCAGCCATATGACTGTCGAGCCTCCGCTCAAATCTGTGGGACTGGGGATTACACCGTGTCAGGCGTGATGCGACAGAAAATCTTTCGGTAAACATGGAGAGCGATGATGCAACTCAGCATTGTGTTTCAGTCTCGAAGAAAGCACAGACTTTCTTTAAGCCCATTCTTGAAGGACGACACTGGAGTTATTGCGTGTCTTTTTGTTTGTCGTTGGTTTCTTTTTGTAATTTTCTGCAAACCACATATATTTTAGCGCTGACTGCTTTTCCAAGCATACCATCATATTTCACATTTCATAATGTTTTTTTCTTTAGTTCCATTAAGTTCCTTAATGTCTTTATGGTTACTTTCATCAAAGTTATGATGTATTGTTTTGTGGCGTGCATTTAAAGGGGCCTCCATTTAAAAATGCATTTGACTGAAGTCGTGTCTGCACTGTATAACAGCAGCAATGTGATATTTACATAAATACATGCTGACATAATGTTAAGTTTATTTTAATTTATGTACTGAAATAACAGAAAGCACTGGCTGCCTGTAAGATAAATAATCTTATACAAAAAAACTCTAAAAGGCTGTGATATTATATTTGGCAATAATACATTATGCATTTGTCAATTTTCAGTAAATGAGCCAAAACACACAGAATTTGTTTCCCACACCCTGTTCTAGTCGCAAATTACTCTGATTGCCGTAATGAGGAAACTACTGTATAATCAATGGTAATTTTGTAAAACATAAGACTAACTGTGGTGCTATGTTGGCATAACCTGCGGGCACTGGAATATATTAAACACACTGACATGTTTAATTTTGATAGGATAATTAAAGTCGAACATTTCAGACTTAGGTGTAAGTGCTAAAATAAGAGTGATTAAACCTGATATTCATTACTCCGTAAGCAGTAGGGGGAAAATGTAGCATCGTTTTTAAATATCATTTGACTTTTTCTCTCATCTAGCAGCAATACAGTTAATACAGAATGAGCATCTAAGGCATTAAGAGCTTTTTGAGAGAAAGTAGCCTCCAGTTGTCTTTTTTGCATCTTATGGTGCCTTCAAATGAAACTCGTGAGCTCGTGTTTACAACATGGGAAGTCGTGTACACAATATGCTTGGCATCCATGTGGTTAAGTCGGGAGAACATCGTTTCTAAGCAACGGCAATATTAACGTTACTGTCAGCATATAGAAGCCACATAGGCTAACAATTTAGCAAGCTAGCAAGTGGGTAACATAATGCAGTAAATACAAAGTCATCATGACAGAGGAAAAAGCTGAGGATCGTTGGAAATATCAACATTTTCCCCCAGACATATTATAAAATTACTAAGAAAAACAATATACGACTAAAATTACAATATATGCACTTATGTACCGAAAAATTAACTTCCAAGGCCTCCGCCATCTCTGACAACGTCAACAAACATGTCACAACTCGTGAACTCGGAGCTTTCAGAAACTTTCCACTCACTTGGTCGTGATCACACAAGAGGGGGGCGTTCATATGGACTCTTCTCGTTAACACGGTAAACACGACAGCATTTGAAGGCACCATAATTCAGCTGAAATACACAAAATGGACTAATTTCTTCGGACTTTAAAAAATGTACCCATGATGATGTTTACTGAAAGAAACATGATTATTATTATTTTTTTCTTTTATAACTCAGAGAAAAGGACTGATAAATATGATGGCTGAACATTTTAACATGCAGTAATTTCAGGCCATGAAAGGTTTGAGGTTCATGTACAATTTGAATGTTTGTACAAAACATTAGTACATTATTTCCCATTAGAACTCTTGAGGAACACGTGTGAAAAAAAATGCTAAAGTGCAGCATGATTATCATGTGAGGCCGGACCGAGGCAGGCAGATTTCTCAAGCAGCTTTTTGGAGAATCTTAACATCTTAGGCTGAAGGGCCATTTGGCTGCTTTGGAGCAGTTATTTGAAGACGTAGCAGTAATGAGCTGCCTCTGGCTAGAATCAACCACCACCTCGCCTCGCTGCTGGTGGGAAAATAGAAAGGTTTTATTTATAGAGAAGGTGCATTAATTCAGTCATGTTTTACTGTGTGTTTGGAAAATGGCTCAATATACCAAACTCTGTTTTCATACACATGATTAAGACATGGAACACACAGTATGATAATGTTACCCCTGGACACAGCACATGCAGTAATGCCGACTCACACTACAGCGCCATGGTGGCCACGTGGCCCTTTTGATTAAAGGAATGGAAAGTTTCGCGGATCCATCGGCCAAGAGGAGAGCATCTGGCTGAGTAAGATATTGCGGCATCATTTTGTCACTAATTTATGGCAGCCTCTTGACACCTAGATAAATACTGGCTGTCACCGGCGCGACGTCCTCTGTCCTCCTACTTTTAGTCAAATAACCTTGATTGCGAAAGCCTCTCCAATCCGGCGACTTATTCTCTCTCTTTACAAGCAAACACTTGGAGGACAAAGTGAAGCATGGGGATATGTTTGAAAATTAAACACCACTTTGCAGGTGAAATACATCATGCACTTTTGACATTTTTTGTCCCCGGCTGTCTATTGTGAGGCTGTATACTTCACGGTCGAGAGAATATTTTGACGTTAATATCGATTAATTGCGATGCGATGGCTGCGAATGCACATTAATTTATTTCCCGTGCAAAATGTTTGTGTTGTCTGACTTTGACAGTTCACTTAATGCTGAACCTGTCATGAACGCATTCAGACGTAATGAGCGACGCTATAATTCCCTCTTATGAAAATGAGCCATGCAGAATGCTCTCGGTGCACTGAATCGTTGTTCGGAAGCATCGCATTCCTAAATGATCACTTTATTTGTGCTGTCTGGCCCCACCAGGCAAGTGCAAAGCCCCATTTACCTGCCGAATTACCCAGGACTCTGAAAGACAGTCGTCCTAGCACCCTGTTGTGTTTCACAGTGTGTCCCGTGACTAAAACCACAAACACACACACACACTTACCTCTGCTGCTCCCAACATCTGGTGCTGTGAACAGGGCCCCTTTGCAAATGGCGGGTCTCGTGGCGCTCTGTGATTCCGTGCCCGCTGCTGGATCGTCTGAAACACACAGACACACCTTCTGTCACAGATTTCACTCAAAAGCGTGGAGTCTTGCCAGGATTTGAATTGTATTATTGGCAGAGCGCGAGGAACAATAGAGCTTTTGCATCGGGATTAGCCTCAGATTCCCCCTCGCTAAAGCACCACCTGACTGGGACTGGATGTGATACCAGGTAGAGAACAGTACAGCTTTATCCTCCCCGTGTAATACTTAGGCCCTTTCAGTTGATCCTGGGTATTTTCCTTGTCACTGCCTTAGTACATGGACTGGCCTTTTATGGCACCTCAGGAGGGATGCGAGGGAAGGAAAGAGTGATTAAGGAGATTACCTGCCTACCAGTTGTCAGGTGCCAATTGTAGCTTTGATTTTATGGTAAATGTGTAAATGAATGCATTAAAAGCCCAATCAGGGATTTCCTTCACATATAAATGACCTGTATATTCACATACACAATTTGACAAATGAAAATAAGTATTTGTGTTTCTCACTTTATCAAAAATTTTTATGAAAATAAAGGCCTATCATACTCCAAAGTGAAACTTTTAAACTGCTGCACAGCTGAAAATTCAGGCATTTCAGCCTCACGACATACTGTGAGTTTGATTTATAATAACTAGTGCAGTGCCCGTGCAAAACATGCTTGTTCGGTTCGCTCATACAAACAACTTCACAGTCGACGCTGCGCTTCCTCTGCAATACACGTCTCATGACATAGTTGCGTCACATACTTGCGGCTACTCTGAAACACGGGTGAAATATAGTCTGTTTCATGGGAAAAAACACACCCAAGGCCCGTTACTTGTGGTCAGAAACACCGGCGAAACATGCTTAGCGGATGTATTAATTTCCAAATAGGCGTATTAGTCGCTTGCTTTGACATTACCACTGCTGTTATGAAGTAAAGCATGGATTTAATTAGAGGAGGTATTTTGCCGATGGTAACATTATAAATTAGTATGGCAAAAATTTACACAATTTGAGATGGCGCAGTTCCTGTAGGCTATCCGCTCATGTTCGTTGACTCAGGGGAAGTGAAGAAGAGATCAGTTAGTATATCCAGCATCTAGCTGCAAAAGTTAACTGCAGTCAATGAGCGGTGGCCTGTAAAAGCCTGCTGTGGACGACATGCTCGACTCAGTCTGCAGAGCCCTGAAGCCCCGCCCCCCGCTAATGTACAGAGCGTTTTGTGCTTGTTTATTCAAAGTTTATTAATATTGAACATGTCCAAATTGCACCAAATTCGACACGGCACTCCTTTACATCCCCATCAATACACCCGCCAAGTGTGAAGTAGATCAGATGAACGGTTCTTGAGATATTCAAAGGACACACACACATACACACAGAGAGAGATTCCTTGCTTTATAGTTAGATAAAGATTTAAAAAACATCACTCACATGGTATCATTTCAAAACTTGAGTCTTACACACTTCCTGTCGCTTTCTAGATGACAATGATTCCACTCTCATATCTGTGCAGTAATTATAAAGCTGCAGCCGGTTATCTTAGCTTAGTTTAGTTTAGTTTAGCTTATCTTAGCTTAGTTTAAAGATTGGAAAAAGGGGGGAAAGCTAGTCTGGCTCTGTTGGACATCACTGCTGCCAGCCAAGAAATAGAAATGTTTCCACCCAAGCTAAGCTAAGCTAAGCTAAGCTAAGCTCATTGGCGGCTGGTTTCAACTTCTTAGGCTATTTACCACACAAACAAGAAAGTGATCTTAATCTTCTCATCTAACTTTCGGCAAAGCAAATAAGCGTATTTTCCAAAAAGAATTATCAAAAGATTAGTAAGAATGATACAAATCAATCTAAAACTATAACGTAATGGGTTTATACCGTGTTTATGCTGCAAATTGTGCTAGTTCACGTGTGAAATGTTCCTGTATGAGACAGGAAAAACGTGATGTTAAAAAAACGTCATTACAGGCTGACTTTTTTTAGTAACTGGAACCCAGACGATTCTCCATGAAACAATCTATAAACTCATAAATACTCTAAAGTATATTGATCATCAGTATTTCTTCGTTGGTGTGTTTGTTTGCATTCTGCAGTGGCCAGCATCCAGAGACTCCCAGCAGTGTCTGTGATGACTGACATCAACTTCCCCATGAAGGGTCGTAAAGGCATGGTTGACTGGGCCAGGAACTCCGAAGATAAAGTGGTCATCCCAAAGGGCCTCTTTGTTTCCCAGTCAGCAGGTATGCGACTGTATATATGTCACAGAGCTGTTCTACTACTACTCCAACACATCTTTCTGTAGGACTCGGAGCTGTATACGCAGTCTTCATGAACTTTATTAGTCTTAGAATGTATACGGTATGTAAAGTTTACTTCTATATAAAACTTGCAGTAACATTTCTAGAGTCTGCAGAGGAAACTGTAGGAGAAATGTTAGGATTAATGCATAGTGAATAGACAATGATGGATTCAGTGGCCACCGCTGAGGAATGGGCAATAAATATCTTGACATCTCAGCAAACGCTGAATGATTTTAGTTGAATTGCTCCGTCTGTAAAACTTACAACAGGACTTGCACGCAGACACATCAGTCTTGTGTATTTTCTAGATGTTTTATGCTACACCACCCCTTGTTTTTGGGGAAAGTGAAATAACGCTACAAGCCTTTGAACACAGCCTGTTTGCTTGTTCAGTCACTGAGTTTTCCCGTCGACTCAGCGCTCTCAGCATCCTTTCAAACTCTGCCAGTCGCCACTGTACTGTATATATCGCCATCCGGAGCCAGACAATTAGGTTAATTGGTGTAATCAGTCTTATCTGGAATATATCAAAGATAACAAAACAAGGGATTGATTAGGAATCTGTGCCACGTGCCTAATCCCGGCCACTCTAATTTGGACAGAAGCTGATTCTGTAGGAGACTTTAGCACTTCTCTGACTGGAGTCTGGTGAAAAAAAGTTGCGAAATGTAAAAACAAAAGTTTTCTTAAAGTGTAATTGGCAAAAACTGCAGAACTAGCAATTAAAACTTGCCTTTGAATTATGAAAAATCACCATGTTATTGAAAGTGCAAAACCTACAGTATTAAACATGTGCAGTATGGACTTTTTGAATGTTTACTTTATTTCTCCTTTTATTTTACTTTATTTTCTCCTTAAGATATGGAGGGATCGCCTGTCTTCATCTTGGGTACAGTTCTCTACAAGACTCTCGGACTCATGCTACCTTCACCAAAGTAAGAGCAGCACTTCTCCTTGACTGTGTTTTCTGGTCTGCTGGCAACAGGAAATATGAGACAGATTTAATCTGTTGGAGGCTGCAGAGGTGTATTAGATCAAGTCTTAAAAACAGGCTGTGCCTGTCTCCACTGTCCCTGAAGTGTTCCACTTTAGAGACATGAAATTCAAATTTCAACGGGAGCAAGAGGAAACCAAATACCTTTCCTTTACTGCTTTTTGTGTATGTTAATTTAAAGCTGCAGTAGGTGAGATTGGAGCAAATACGATTAAAATAAGTTATTTTTTAATGGTATCTGCAAGATTTCACAGACCGGAGGAAAACAACTAATCAGAGCCGAGCTGGAGCCTTGCCGTCTCTGAGCAACTGTCAATCACTCACAAACTCCAATCAAACGGTCAAACTAGACAGCGTTGATCAAGTATGAATCAATATTCTGTTACTGTAATGCCTATTTTTCAGAAACATTTTTTAGTGTACTGTTTAGCTGTAAAATGAGAAAGTTTGTGACCCTGCAGCCATGTTGAGATCAGTTGAGGAAATACCAAGCACCGCCGACCAGCCGGAGCAAACTTTCTCATCTTACAGCTAAACAGTACACTACAAGATGTTTGTGGAAACATTTGAGATGAGAAATAGGCATTACAGTAAAAGAATATTGATTCATATTTGCTCAGCGCTGCCTAGTTTGACCGGAGTTTGCGAGTTATTGACAGCTGCCTCTGTTGAATGAACAGCCAATAGGAACGCACTCTCTCTGAAATGACCTGTGATTGACCAAAGATTTTTTAAAGCCTGAAAACAGAGCCATGAGGAGGTGCAGAAGTCTAGTTTTCTCTCCGAACACTGGAATTACAATATGCTGAAAGGTTATTTTTGTTTTTTGCCCAGTGATGCCAAGAATATTCTGCCAACCATTGCCTTAAAGTTCAAATTGATGACTTTTGAGGATACTTAACATTTATAATTCCTCTAATTGTGTCCTGCAGAGCTAACAAACATCAGGCTTTGGCATTTATAAACCTTTTGAGAAATGAGTGTGTTGACTCTAAATGAAACATATTCACTGTAGCATGGAACATGTAGTTAATTAAGGATGACATTAGTGCCTGGAAAAGCAGCGGGATGTCCCGAACAAACACCTGGTGTCACACCCCAGTCAATAAGTCCCTGGCACCGGCGTCCCAAGGACAGAACGGTCATTCCAGGACCGGCCAGGCCAGCTGTCACAGGTGGAGCAGCAGCACCTCTGTGCACATGTGGAGAGGAGCTCATAACGCAACGCTGAAGCTCGCCCTCTCCAGACTGACGGGAGGATAAGCACATCAAGTGGCAACTGTTTATTTGCCAAATGTTATGCTTTTGAAGTTTCAAAGAAGAACATAACTTTTTCGCCACCAAATGTCAGAAGTCTCTAAGTGCTAGCACTAAAAGAAACGTATCCATTACTCCATTGATTTCCATTTTTCAAACAAGTCCTGAAAACTGACTTGTATTGTAGGAGAAAGTCAGATAAAGATATTCTCAGCTCAAGTGGTGACAGTTTTCCTCCTAGTGAGAAGCGCTCATGGATTTCAGCTTCTAATAAGAAGACTATTCTGTCAACGTTACAATAGCTGGAGACGGTTTTTGAAACGGGGCTATAATGGCAGATTTTTTTAAAAGCGTAGGATACAAAGAAACATCTCGTTTGGTTCAGACGAGCCTTTGATTTGTGCTTTCTACTTTCTGGTCTGCTTAGATGTTTTGGTGGACATCCTGTATAACTGCTTTGACGTCTAATGGGCAGCTTTTTAAAATCCTCCCGTCTTTGATATTTGTGTTTGTATTCAATACAAACTGCACTAGCAAAAATACCTTGGACTAATACTCAAATAGTTTAGAAATGAATTCAAAGCACTCCAGATTTTAGATGATTAGATAAGATTAGAGGGGAACTTTAAATTCATACTATTTGTACATAATATCCTCTCAGAGACCCCGAATCAGGTTTGGTACTAGTGTTCCTTATAGATCTTGCATTAGTCTCCCTGACCCGGCAATTAAACCTAATCCTTAAGTGTTGATGCTTCTAAACAGAGCATAAATAAATGCAGGGTTAAGGCTTTTGGAAATGTTGTTCATCCTTTGTACCCATAAGACATTTATAGGGATATACATGGTAACACAGTTAAGCTTATACATCCATCGTGATGAGCCTCTTCTTTACCACATGGTGTGAGAAAAGTGAGGGGTCAATTTTGAGATTTTGGGCTATTTTGCTTCCATAACATGTCTCCTTTCAGAATAGCGGAAAGAAAACATTCAAAATATACATTTTATTTTACTACTTTTTCTATTTACATCTGTAGATTTCTCCTAAATTCACCAAAAGTTAGCATTAGATAACGCCTCATTTGCATATTTAAACATAACATTTCAGAAAAGAAAATAATTGTCTTAATGTCAATAATCAACTGGGTAAGTTTCATGGTGATATCTATTCATTATTTTTTTTTACCCTATTCACCTGTAGTGTCTTCAAAATGTTTGGAATTTTACATTACATATATTTAAAGGTCATTTTCTTTAAATTTGTTTTTGTTTTTTTCTCGTACTATGAAAAGTAATCTCCACTTCAGTAGCACTTACATACACCAAACTTTCCAGTTTCATTCGTATCTATATTATGAAGGTTTTTACAGAGGGGTTTGTTTATATATCATTCATAGCCTGATTTATAGAACATTTTATTCCTAAAAACATCAGAAAATTGATTTTTTTAATGGCTGTTGACAGTATTTTTCTGATTTATGAAGTGATAAAAAGAGATATCCAAAAAAAACGTAATATAATACGCATGTCAACATAATGAAACAAGAGTGTTTAACCTGGCTTTATCCAATGTTCAGATTTCTGCTCTGGAAATGTATGCAAATTAGCACATAATAAGATAATGCCTCATTTGCATAATACTATTGTCTTAATGTAAGTAATCAACTGGGGAAGTTTATGGTGATATCTATTAGTTCAAATGTTTACCCTACTCACCTGTACTGTCTGTGTGACAGGAACATCCAAGTAGTTCCGTTCATTTTCTAATCGTTGGGCGTCTTTGCTTGACTCAGGAACCACACAGTTGTGAACTCCAAGGTCATCGCTGTGACCGTGAGACCTGAGCCCAAGACGACGGATTCCCACCTGGAGATCGAACTGGCTCACCTGGCAAATGTAAGCACCACACGTCATTCTATCATTTTCAGATCCAGTGGTGGAGGACGTATTCACATCCTTTTACTCAAGTAAAAGTACTAATACAACAATGTAAATGTACTGCATTTAAAATCTTACTTCAATAAAAGTACAAAAGAATCATTAACAAAAATGTACTTAAAGTATCAAAAGGACTCGTTCTGCAGAAAAATGGCCATTGACTGGCGTATTAATATACATTTTATTACATTATAGATTGTTAATACAGATTCATCAATGCGTAAACAGCATTATAACTTAAACAACTACTTTATATACAGTTTATTCCAGTGGTTCCCAACCTACTATAGGGGTCAGGCAGATAGATTTCTTGTAAGAAATCACGAGTCAAAAACTTTTATGTTCATTTATTTTGCACAAATTGCGACTACACAAACGTAACAAAAAATAAATAAATAATATACAGTGCAGGGAGAGGCAAAACAAAAAAAACACTGGGCTTATCTGAAGCCTCCAGCTAGAGACAAGATTAATATACAGAAATAATATGACTACAACGTTGGAAACCACTGCTTTAATCTTAAAGAATATATTGTATTTTATAAGCTTATATGTGTTTCATGTCAAATATTACTCTGGAAAGTAACTAAAGTTATCTAATTAATGTAAAGGATTAAAAAAGTTTAATATTTCCCTCTGAAATGTAGTGGAGTAGAAGTATAAATTGGCAGAAAATGGAAATACTCAAGTAAAGTACCTCAAAATTGTACTTAAGTAGCATACTTGAGTAAATGTACGTAGTTACTTTCCACCACTGTTCAGATCTACAAATACAAACGTTGTTTGAAGCCTTTCATGTTATTTGTGGTATAAAACACTCTAGAAAGAGTCTTTGTCTGTTGACTGAATGCCCGAACAATGACCACATCACATATAACCTCCCGTCAGCCGACACACAATGGCGGTTAATTGGCTCGATAATTAATTTGCAAGCGGCCGGTGTCAGGAGAGCGCCGCGGCAGTCAGATAATTACATGGACAATCCCTTTTATGATCCGGGCCCTTTTTATTCATCTCGGAGATAAAGTGCACGCAAGTCTGAACGTGTCAGCAAGTGTCTCTGATGGTGCACTCCGCGCTCTAATTTATGTGATCCATGAAACACAAAGATCTACACTGAAGGACAAATGCGCGGTTGGTTGATGATGATGATGATGATGGTGATGATGATCAATTATCGTCATTATTTAGCTGATAAACATTTTGTCCTTTTCTTGGCCTTCCAGGGAACAATGAACCCTTACTGTGCACTGTGGGACAGCAGCATCATGTAAGTGGGCATGCTCTTTCACTTGTCTAAATTGTTCTGTTGTTGTTATGTTACTTCTCTGTTACGCCTCTGAAATGGGGTTAGTGTGCGTCCTCACTTCGTCTTCAGAAGTAAGGAACACATTTCTCTTTTGCAAAGAAGCTGGGTAAGCCAATAGCACGGCAAACACGAAAGGGAGCTGGAGAAAATATACCCGCAAGGCAAAAATTAACATTAAAGCTTTATCAGGGGGTGGACAAAATAATGTGAATACCTTATGAGATATAATGCAGCCCTCTGCAAAAGCCCAGCTATAAATTAAATAGTTAGTGTAACATACTGTATGAGCTTTGCCGAGACTCCTGAGCTTACGCCAGGACATGCATCTCTTTACGGATGGATGGTTCAAGTTCAAGAGTTCAAGTTTGTTTATTCGTCATATGCACAACAATTACAGAACAGCAAGCAGTTGTTAGCAATGAAAATCTTGGGTCTCAGGTACTCTTCAACGATGCTCATTAAAAATGTATATATCAAAAATGATGAATAAAGTATAAAGTATAAATCACACAAGTAAAAGCAAAAGGAGAACCAAAGACATAAAATAATGCAAGTTAGAATAGAAATATTTCAAATGGATAAGCTGAATGTAAATAGGATATAGTATGCATATGCATGATGAGAAGAAATACATGTAAACTGTATATACGTATATACAGTATATATACAGTATACATACTGTATACTGTATATATACGTCCGCATTTTTGTTTTCTATTAAAAGCAGGGATTTCTGTCTGTACGATATCTGTGAACTAGCCTAGCAAAGTGTAGTTTTTTGCGGACGTATATATACAGTATACATACTGCAGATATGGGAAAGAAGTACATTTTGTCTGTTTTTCACCGTCTATTATAAATTTTTTCTTGGTGAAAAGTTCAACGGCATATTTAGCTAACATTGGTACAAGCTAGCTGTAACATATACGTAGAGTGGATGCATAGTGGTTCATAGGCTATATGTCTTTTAACAAAATATTCAAACTTTTCACTTGGAAAAAAATTATAAATAGAGCTGTATTACATTCATCAATCAGTTATTAATTAGCTAATTCTCCACAGAAAGTTAGCATTTTATGCGTATTGCTGTGGCACATGCAGGGGCACACAGTGCATATGGTTTGTCCGTAATCTGCCGCAAAAGTTCCATTTTTGAGGCAAATTACAAAAGCAAAACGTAAGGAGGTATTTCACGAACACATCGGAGGTCACAGAGTTTCCCATGGCTTTGGGTGAATGAATGAACTTCAGGTTGACTTGCATACGTACACAGATCTATGTGGAAACGAGGCGTTGACACATGTTGAAGTTTTTCAGTGTCTTCGGTGTCTGAGTCAGTGTTGGTGAGGTCCCACAAATTGCAGTGTCCCTGTGTCCAGCATATACCGTCACGATTTCGTCAAGACTCTAATGAGAAACCACATGAGTCACTCGTGACTCATAAGTCCACTCCTGTAAATCACAGTTATGGACACATTTGTGCAAGTGAGTTGCACTATACATATTATTAAAGTTAAAACCAATTAGCAGCATGTTTGGGCTTCAACAGACTAGGGAAAATATTAATTTTATAAGGCAACTTCCAGAGATACAAACAGGCCGGATAGTCACCGCCTGAAGTGCTGGAGAGTCAGCGCCACAAATACTGCAGCATTATGTAACATAGCGAGGGGGAAAACTCTCAAAAATCGTGAGGACATATGCAAAAAACAGCTGCATTAGCAGAAGGAAACACCAAACGACAACGGCATAGACCAATGATGAGACCTGACACAATCGCAACAAAACTTTGCAACGAAAAAACATTCCTAAGAAAGTTATAAAGCTACAGTATACTGTAATGTGTTGTCATTATTCTGTCCACACCCTTTTACACACCTATACGTTTCTGAAACTTCTGTTGACTCTTACAGTGTATGTACACTTTAAAGTTGCGATTCTTTGGCCTGAGTTTGGTGTTGTGATGCCGTTTAAGTGGATTTGATGTCACCGTGTTTGCACTGGAATGGTTTTCGTATCTGAACTGCTGTTAACATTTGACAGCAGCGGTCTTGTCACAGTGTCACTTGATAAAACCAAAGTTGTTGGAGCATTTCCACTCACAGAAAGTCAACTTTTCTTGCTACTTTGCAGTGAGGTCTGTTCACTGCTTTAGCTGAGAGGCAACTGTTTACTAATTACATGAAATAAAGGGAACAGAAGCTAATAGCTGTTTAATTATTAACAGTTCTAAGCCTTCACATTTTCATTATAGCAAACCCTGTTTTTAATACTATTTATGGCTATTCAATGTATTTGCATTCTCTCTTTTACTTGCTACTGGAAGAGTCCCCTTTTCCCATGCGGGATTCAAATCACATACCCATGCACTAGGGATTCACACAGGAAGCGATGCATTTCATATGCTGTCATGTGGAAGAAATCATTTGGTGTCGGATGGCAATTATTGAATGCGGGGATTCCTCTCAGCTAGTGGTTTGTTTGGGTGCTCTATAAACTGACACACTGGTTGTTCTTCTTCTGTTGCATTTCTGATAAAGTGCAGTAACTGCTCAAGGTTTGCTTCCCCCAGTGGTCGATATATATTTGTGTCTTTTGAATAGGGCTGCACAATTAATCGAAATTCTATCGAAATCGTAATATGGCCTTGTGCAATTTTCAAATCACAGTATTTGTTAAAATCGCAATATTTGTTAAAGGCAAAATGTGTGTTAAAATACCATTTAAAATTAAATAATGTGGGGTGACCTCTACCCGCTAGAGCGTGCGCCCCACGTAGGCTGAGTCCTTGGCAGCGGCCCGGGTTCGATTTCAAACCGTGGCCCTTTGCTGCGTGTAATCCCCTCTCTCTCCCCCCTTTCCTGTCATTCTCCAGCTGCACTAATATAGGCAATAAAAGCCCCAAAAAATAATTAAATATTGTGGTGCTGCAGAGATGTCCTGGCCTACACATCATATTCTACAGACTTCCACAAAACATCTTTGTTTGGTGCAGATCCCCGCAAAAAAATCCATTATCATTGAAATATCTTTTTAAATGAAAACGAGAATAATGATGTAAAAATTATCATCCAATCTAATATCGCAAATCATATTGCAATATCAGTCAAAATAATCGCAATTTTATGTTTTTTCAAAATTGTGACCACAGGTGTCAACAAATCAACCAGGACTGACACCGATGGCTGACCTGATTTGTATATCTAATATTTTTCAGAAACAGAATGAAAGAAAGCACATAGCATGTTACAACATCAGCCCTATATACTGTACATACTAACTATTAAGTGTGTATTTGAAGTTATATTTTGGACATCAGTTTTTGCTTTATTCATGGGAACCAGCAGCTGTGGGTGAACCAGCTCAGGCAACAGCTTATACGAGGTTGTTATTTTGACTGTGAAATAGCATGTGAACTGTGCATAGTCTGTCCTCTATCATGCTATTTGAGGGCAACTGGTCTATTTTTGAACAGCAAAGATCCAACTGGGACAACTCTGCTCTATTCTCTTTCTCTGACTTTCACAAACCCAAGTGTTTCATTTCTGTAGTTTTTATTTTTTTTTGTTACCGTATCTGCACTAAGTCATTTTAATCAGAGCACCGCCGAATGACTCCACGGTATGATTATCATGTTCATTTCAAACAGTTGGCTCGCCCTACAACACAATAGCAGCCACTCTCAGGACTCATTGAGGGGGCAATACGCCATCTGTCAGCCATGTTGGTCCAAACCAAAAGAGAGTGCTCGCTGTAGCCATTAACGGGATGAAAATGTTGTTCACAAGTGGAGAACTGTGTCCTCGGACTTGCTGAGGTCCGGATACAGAACGTGTGAATGCCGAGCTGAACACTGGAGGCAGCTACAGTGAGAAAAGCTGCCACACCTGAGACTGTGCTGCTTTGCTTTCACCACAGGGGTGGAAGCCTGAGGCGCCGGTATCCTCATGTGACAACACGAGGAAAAACTCTTGTGATTTGTCTGTTTATGGAAGCAGCTGTGAAGAGAACATGCTGTTCGTCGCTACAAAGCTGGAGCTTGATATTGTGATAGAGTACATGCATTCTTCATTTACTTTGGGGCCACATGTTTTGCTATGCAGAGCGAAACGAATGAGAGCAGTTTTAATAAGGTGCTGTTAAATCTTAATAACATGCAAAACTAGATAAATGTATTGTTCTTTTTGTAGCAAAAGAGAGCTATAAAAGAAACGGCTAGAGTTTCTCATGCTTGTTATTTGGGATGTTTTCTACTGAATCAAGGCACTGGTTTAATGAGAATAATTTGATATATTAAAATCCATCCATTTAAGGGGAAGCAGGCCAGTAAAACGATTCAGAAAAACAATGATATAATTAGGCAATTCTTTCTCACCAGTTCTGAGTAGTTTGTTTGATTTAAAAAAATACATTTAAATTTTTTTGAGACTAGAAGATCCACATAATTGTATAAAGTATCCTGATACTCGGATTGATAATTTGCAGTGGTGGAAAGTGACTTAAGTACTGTACTTAAAGCTGCAGTGTGTACAATTGGAGCAAATAGGATAGTTATTTAGTATTAGTTATTTTATAAAACGGTCACTATATCCTGACAGTAGTGCATGAAACAGGTAATCTGAAAAGAATCATGTGCCTCTGTGTCCTCCGGTGCTCCTAATGGCATCTGCAAGATTTCACAGACTGGAGGAAAACAACCAATAAGAGCCGAGCTGGAGCTTTACCGTCTCTGAGCAGCTGTCAATCACTCACAAACTCCGATCAGACGATCAAACTAGGCAGCGCTGATCAAATATGAATCAATTTTCTGTTACTGTAATGCCTATTTCTCGCCTCAAATGTTTTCAGAAACATCTTGTAGTGTACTGTTTAGCTGTAAAATTAGAAAGTTTGTGACCCGGCAGCCATGTTGAGATCAGTTGAGGAAATACCAAGCACCGCCCACCAGCCGGAGCACAGCCAATAGGAACGCTCTCTCTCTCTGAAATGACCTGTGATTGGCCCAAGTCTACCGTCACAGTCTAGATTTTTTAAAGCCTGAAAACAGAGCCATGAGGAGGTGCAGAAGTCTAGTTTCCCTCAAAACACTTGAATTACAATATGCTGAAAAGCTATTACGGAGTTTTTGCCCAATGATGCCAAAAACTCTCTGCCTACTGTAGATTTAAACACAAGATTGAGGTACTTTTGAGGTATTCGATTCAATTCCAACTCCAACATTAAAATGCTAACTGTAAGTTATGCATCAGTCATAATAATTCAATAATATATATTTGAATGCAGGACTTCTACTTGTAATGAAGTATTTTCAAACTGTGGCATTTATACTTTTCCATAAGTAAAGGATCTGAGTAAATCTTCCACCACCGATAATTAGCAATATTAAGAAGATGATAATTAATGTGACGATGAATATCCCAATCAATACAGCAGATGTTTTTCTGCATCATTTTAAATACTGAAATAAGTCTTGACAACATAATTAGTTCCCAAGCAATCTTCATTTAGTTCTTTGCAAGTAGAATAATAATAAATGACTCACCTGTCACATGAGGCGAAGTCCTGGACCACATTTAATGACACATGCTTCTTGGGATTGTCATGTTTTGATTTGTTTTGTAACCCAGAGGACTGGTAGGATAATCCACTGCTCCTGACAGCGATTATCTTAAAGGAGTAAAGAATAAAACGCAGATATGAATAAACATGCTCATATGCAACTCTCCATGTGAGAAATAAAACATTGGGGCATTCAGAGAGCCAATATCTTTTTTTTTTCTTTTTTTCATTTACTCTTCAAGTCTGCAGCTCCACGGCACCGAGTGTAAACAGGTCAGATGCATACACTTTTATTACTCTTTGAAATGTCAATATTTTCAGCCATCAAACAAGCCTGAAATTGCCAATATCCCACCACTGTGCCAAGGGAATAATGTGAAATGCAACCCAATGGTTTTAGATCAGTCAACTTCCCTGTGGTGTTAAAAAATAAATATATTTGGGGGGGATTCTTTATCTTACACTAATGTGCGTTATCTTTGAGATCCAGCATGAGTTTTTAAAATCAGATTACTTCCCAGCCTGTCTAAGCTGAGAACTCATCTTTCTTTAACTGGTTTAAGAAGATAAATTAATCTCATTTTAAGCATCATCGTAACCGCTTGCATGAATTCTAGCCCCTTAGTTGTTCCAAACTGCCACTAAACTTGCAGAAAAAGAAAATTACACGATGACATTACAAGCTCATTACGAGCCTTTTGGCGTTCCCCTGCAATTAGATGCTTTTAAAATCCTCTGAATCCTTGTAAAGCGCAAGGAGCGCATGGAAAGCCGTATGAGTGTCTTTCTGACGTTTTAATCGCAGATGTTTTTTTGCATCCCCCGCTCAGATTATCCACCAAAGTCTTATCGAGGCCAAACCTTAAACTGAAGCGGACAACCTTCATCATTAAAGGCTTTTAGATCCTGAAATAACTCGCCACATCAGAATTAACAACATCTTGACCTCTCTTTAAATCACAGCTTCTTTACTGACTGCCGTATTTATTACACCTGTTTTTAAGATCTGATTCCCCTTTTTCATCTTTTTTGGCTTCCTCTCTAAAGCACTCTTAAGGTAATAAATAATACCACAACGATAATATTGTAAGTATTAAATGTTCTTTTCTTTTTACGGTGCAGTAAACAGATTGTAATCTTTATGGCCAAACATGTGTGGTACGTTTGGCTTTAACTGCAGCGGGAAAAGATGTGCTGAGACCACAAGATGAAATGTTTCCTTCTTTTAAAGACTACTCGAGTCAATTTAGGTGATTTACTCTGCAGAACATACAAGGTCATATACTAAATAAGAACAGCCTAAAGGATGCGGAAAAAAAACTGTAGACACGTTGTAATAACCCGAGGCCTTGCTTATTCCACAACTAAATATAGTTACCTAAACTGATTAGTAGTAAAATGCTGTAATTCAGCTTTTATTAAGGAATTACCTCAATAGTTGTATCACAAATTACTTATACGCTATACAGTTTATACCATGACTTTACCAAGAACGCTCCACCTCCTGTGGAACCAAAAGCACAATTAATAATTTATGTGTTAAGGTGTGAAAAGCAGCTGTTCAGGTTCTACACACATCTGGAGATCCTGGATTTGAGCCAAACAGGCCACACCAAACACTGGCAACCAAGAAGAGAAGCCTTTAACTGCATGATTTGGTTCTCCATCACCTGGGTTCTTATACATTTTTATAATATACAGTAGTACCAGAAAATTCTAAAACTATGATTTTCTCCCCTGAGCGAACACAAGTTCCAACCCTTTCTATTAATACTCTTGATGGTGTCTCTATTCTACTCTAATTGTCTATTGACAATTACAAATACTTGGGAATTTGGATGGACAAAAGTCTAAATTTAAAATTCCATATTGACCATCTTGCAAAGAATATAATATTCACACTGGGTTTTCTGTACAGGCTGATAACTGTTAGCTGCAGTTGCTTCAATTAAATAATAAACACATGACATACATGCTGCGCTGTTAATGCACTGATGAAATATATTTTATCGTGCCTATTGACGCTGCCCTGATATGTATTGATGCAGCTATTTGACCCTGTCTCTAGCTAGTTAAATAAACTGTATATATACATACACACATTTATATTCCAGCCTTATTTTACTGATGCTTATTAACAGACAAAAGAAATCAGGCTTCTACAGCCTCTCATCGACTGTTGGACCAAAATCAGAATCTACCATCAACAGGTTTTGTCTACTTTAGTTTAGAGCTACTTAAGAAATTCAACAAGTTGTGTAAACAGTAAAAGCACCTGCAGCTGGTGATATATATTTAGCACTCAAAAGTCACGTCTCCAGCTTCCTCTTTCAGTAAATTGTTGCATTCGATTTTAGGTTCAAGCTTTCTAACTCTGCTGAAAACGCTCTCTAATGGCTTCCTTCTTTGACGTCAAGCTTCTTTTGACATTTTCCTATCTGAGATCAGCAGTTGTCAAAAGTTTTTCACATCATACATCCTCAAATAGACACATTTACTCCACAGACTCGCACTTGATCAGATTTAGTCCTGCAGGGGCCCATGTGGGAAGACTTGTTTTTAGGTCGGTTTTGAATGGAAACTGTGGACGCTGCAGATGGGGGGAGGCGATAACGGTGAGAGCATTGAATTCTTTGTTTCTGGTGGATTTAGTTTATAATGAAATGAAACTGCTTCTGGTTTTTGCTCGGGACCTCTGGTTGTCCACTGCTGCGATGACCTCTGTACACTGTGAAAGGATGTCAGGAGGCAGAAAAGGGCAGCAATGTGGGCGATGTTTACAGTAATTCTAAGCTTCGCTCCAGCGAGGACTTGTGATGGACACAAACCATGCATTAGTGGACAGCAGGAGGTTTGGCTGTGTTTGTGTGGGTGTGAACACAGGATGTGAGTCGTCGTAAAAGCACATGTGCACCCTGAGGCAGTACAAGTACAGCAGTGTCATTGTCCGTTCTGACTGACTCCATTCTGTTTGTTGTATTTATATATTGCCTTACTTTAAACCTCGTGGGGTTGATTCATACATGTGAGAGTATAGGATTCACATGTTGTCAACATTTTTAGCTTTAAACAAACACATACAGTAGTTGCAACAATAATTCACTAATCACATTGGGTTAAATACCTCAGCATTAAAGGAACAGTGTGTAACTGTTAAGAGGATCTATTGGCAGAAATGGATTGTGTCTATGTACACAAATCAAGACATTCAATTTCGTGACTATTTCACAAACTGCTGTGCGACTGTGCTGTATAGTGGTCTTAACAACTGCCTTTTTGTGCAGCCATCTAAAAACAAGTCTGATGGAGTCTCAAAAAAAACCTCAACAGTAGCCATTTTACACACAGGAGCGTCCCCATGATCTGACAAACCAAATACTAAACTAACTAACTATGCACTACAGATCATTGGTATGGGGTAGCGACCACCCCACAGCCAGGGACATGCTCCTGAGACAATTAAGCTCAAAACGCTTTCACCCCAACACTACAAAAAAACAAACCAGCGAAACTCAAAGGAGCAACGCTGCTATGCCTGACAGGGGAACATAATTTTAGCTCCAAAACAATTACACACCAACCTGTCAACACTTACCTTCCTTTGGTCAGACTCCCACCACGCTCTGCCCTCCACAAACAAAGACACTCAGCTCACCCTGGTGTTTTCTCTAACCTGCAATCACACCAAAAGAGGCTCAAACCAGAGTATGCAAATACATCAGGGAATCCCCAAAGAACCCGCCTTCTAGGTAGCAGCCAGCCACTGATTGGTCGCTCCACTCACACTGCCTGGGAAACCCCTACAATCAACAGCACCTGGAAGTGTTCAAACGTAAAGAGGAAAGTGATTAAATGCACACAACCAAAACTGCTAGGAATCAGAATCGCACAAGCGCACAATTTGTTATGTCCGGCTGTAAACCATGGCAAGTAACGGTAGACACCACTAGGAGCTACGGAAAAGAAACCATTTGTTTATTCAAAAATAACAGAAACAACAAGAAACATTAAAAAAACGATTTTATTTAACCTTTATTTAACCAGGCAAGTCAATTAAGAACAACTTCTTATTTACAGTGGCGCCCTGGCAAAAGGCAAAGCTTCTTGAGGCAAGGGGATAGGCGGTAAAAAGGAATATCAAATGCTAAACAGACAGCACTGGCATACATGACAAGCATTATATAGAAGAAATGCAGACAGGCACACAATCAACGGACAGGACCAGACAAACAGTATCAGGCAAAACAACAACAGAACAAGAGTAGCAAGTAGTAAAGACAAACAATCACAACAAGCTTTACATGGAGCAGCAAGCACTACATAAAAATACATAACTTCCACTGTACATTCACTTGATATTCTCAAAGCTAGAATATCTCTTCTGCTCCACTAGCTCATTTGTTCGCTCACACACATACGCTGCCGCTCTCTCTCTCTCTTGCTTCACCACTCACTTCCCACGCACACACACACTCTCTGTGGCTCTGCTATTCTCCAAATGACCTACGCTACTCTTACAACAACTGGCTCCATTTGCGTTTTCAAGTCGGCCACCGTAGCTCTCCTACACGCTTGGCACATGGGAGAGGTTTCAATCAGCAACCTCACCGCTAGATGTTGCTAAATCCTACACATTACACCTTTTATGTGACAGAAAATGCAAGTTGTGGAATACAAACTGATCTGGACAGACACAGTTATGGCTGCATTGAAGTTCAACTAATTGCAGTGATAATAGGCATAATGGACCTACTAGCTAGCCGGTGCACAACACCTTCACTTTGTATGCACCTCGGGAGCCATTCATGCCCTCACTAACAAATCCAAACTGCAGCTTCTTCTTGCTTGTCTACCTCCTTTTGAGGGTTTTGTCCATAGACTATATATAAGAAGTGGAAGTAGTCACTGGGACGTCACCCATTGGTTTGTGGACAGACGTTTTGAAGCCTCGAGTTCGGCATTTTGGGCGTTGCCATATTGGTTTTTGGCCTTCGCCATCTTTGTTTTTTGCAATCAGAAGTGAAACAAATGGGTGGAGCTAGGTATCATGTATTTGACTCTAAATGGGACCATACTTTACTAAATGAACATCATGCTGTATTGAAGAAGACTTGAAACTAGTGATTGAGACCATAAACTCATGTTTACAATGTTTACTGAGGTAATAAATCAAGTGAGAAGTAGGGTAATTTTCTCATAGACTTCTATACAATCTGACTTCTTGCTGGCTTTTAGAAAGAATGCAAGTTTAAGGCACTTCTGGATTGGCTTCACTTTTCAGACCCAGAGGCAGCCCAATGGTTTCGTCCGATTTTTCTTGCTACATAAAACAATATACACCCGTTTTTCTTTACTGTTCATTTAGTTAACACAGGGAATGATATGAATTTCCCGTCATCAAGAGATCCTAGCTGGATGGAATCATTTCCCAGCGTTGTCCCAACCCTCTTCTGCCTCTTCTGTCATTGTCTGCTGGTCTTTCAAGACTTTATAAAAATGCCTAAAGCACATTGCCTAAGGCACTCTTTAAGCCCTCAGCCCAGCGGCTGGCTAACCTGATGTGGGCATGCCATGTTTTTAAAGAACTTTTTGGATGGTTATCCCACATTCCTGAAGAAATACAAACCGGTTTCATATGCAAAAGTGACTGACGTGTATAAGAATAGTCAGATCATTTAGTCTATACGGCTGCACCGGCTTGTTTAGCTGGACAATGATGAGGTTGCGGAGCTTCACTCTTTGACTCTTAAGTGCACTGCTTGGAAGTGTGGATAAGTTATGGGTTTAGTAATAAGATCTCTGTGGCTGGAGGAACACGATCTGTCAAAGTTCAGCAAGGCAGACAAACCTAATTGGAGTTTTGAACAACTGTCTATCTCTCTGTTTCAGCGAGACACTAGGGTTTAAATACTGAACGTGTCTAAAACTTTGTCGACTTTTTAAGTCACTCTGCTGTCACTTATCTTGCGATCTTGACACCTAGATATTTTTAAAATTGGAGCACGATCAAAATCTGTCACAAATTTCAGTCCTGGAAGTTTTAATGCGAAATTGTCAATACATCACTGCATTGAATAGAAAGTGGTCAACCAAGGGTGTGTGATGACTGTCATGTCATCAGTCTCACTGTGGTTAACATCAGCACTGACACTTTCTCTAGGGGACGTTTTTTTATATTCGGAGGCCACCAAACCCCCAGATAAGGTCAGACAACACATCAAACATGGCGTACATAAATCCCCAGTCAGGGATGTTCTCCTGTCAGCACCTCTCACTGGCACAAAGGAGAAGCAAACATCTAGCAAGTCAGAAAGTTAGGAACAGATCACGTCGAGGATTGAATCCTCGCCGGGGGGGGGGGGACGGTTGATTCATCCAAAAAGTTATTGAGAAGTAGAGGCATCACACGTGCTATCAATCTCATCACAAGGAGAGTGGGTTTGCTTCTGAATGTGACAATCAGGTTTTTTGAGAGTGCAACAGCAGCAAAGGGTGATCTCAGGTGGGCAGCTGTGTGAACGGTGTGATGCTTGTTGGTCAACTTCATCACGGCCTGTCTCTCTGTCCCACAGGAATTACCTCAAACAATGAAAACCCTGCACTACTATTAAAAGATGTACTTTTTTTTAGCCCAAGCCGCATGAAAATGTGTATGACTATGCGCAGAACAACGTACCTTGCACGGCAGCTGGATTCACGCGATGTCACAAGATCACGTGAGAATCATGGGATCGCATATCACAAGAAAAATCCATCTTGTCAGGCTTCAAGTAATGAGTTTGTGTCTGGCAAGCTAGACCACGGCCCAATCGGCATCCTGTGAGGACCTACTAGCAGCTACGGGCGTGGCTTAGGTGTTTGAGGTGACATGGAGTGGCGACTGTTCGTTCTGGCGTCTCCTGAAGAGGTTAGCGTAGATGCTGCAGTAGCATCAGTTATATCAGAAATGGAGAGTATTTCTTCATTGAGAGAAGAGCAGAGAAGGGCACCAAAGAACGTATATTGCCAAGAAGTGAAAGTCAATTGTTCGTTCCATTGCAACATCAGCATCCAACAGCAAAGCTATGCTTCCGCCATGTTGGACTGAAAGTGACTAGCGGACGCCAGTAAAATGTCCGCTTACAAAGTGCCATACAAAAGTAAAACAAAATTATTTCTATTCTATTGTCATATTCTACCGAAATGACCTGTGTTGAACAATACAAATATTACAATTATAATAAGGGTATTCAGTCCAAAATGGCGACTGTTGTCAAGAAAACACAGGAGTTTCGTCTCTGTGTGTCTATACTCTTTGACGGCACTGAAATCAATGTTTTCGCTCTTCTCCTGACTGGATTCAGCAAGAGTTTGATTGACAGATGGTTCATCCAATCACCTGCCAATTACTTTTTTGAAAATGCTTGCCCTTTTCCAAACAGTTGCCAAAAACGGCTTCTCAGATGGTTCTGTGTAACAAACCATCTGGTGGGTCAGGTTACAAAATAACCTCCCCAGTATCTACACTTTTGAAGAACTCACCACTCTGCAACTTCTCATTGGGTGCATACACAGTCTAAGGTAATTGTTCAGGCTGGCAGGGACCAACGTTAATGTTTGTTTTAAAACTGGAAGCTCACAGATGGTCAGCCACCTCTGCTGATGAAAAGCTGCAGCAAACAACGCTTTCTACTTTTACACAATTTTCTGCCTCTGGGGCAGCTGTAGTTACAAAATGAAGTCCAACAAGTCCTTTAGCCTTTAAAAGTGCTTTGGGATGCCGGCAGCAGCATGTTTTTGTCAGTGATTGGAGGTCACCAGTGTAAAGCGTTATATTAACTGTTTTCCCCAGTTCTCAGGGGATGGCTCCTATTCTGGTGCTAAACTGGGGTTTTTATTGCACC
Organism: Sebastes fasciatus; assembly: GCF_043250625.1. Classification (NCBI taxonomy): domain Eukaryota; kingdom Metazoa; phylum Chordata; class Actinopteri; order Perciformes; family Sebastidae; genus Sebastes; species Sebastes fasciatus. The sequence continues at coordinate 17,718,288 of NC_133803.1, read as the reverse complement.
CACAGGTGCCTAGCTTTTAGCCACCCAGGTTACTGCCTGTCAGGCGTAATGTTTTTCTGTGTATACATCATGCACTCATTTGGCATCACGGTTAAAGAAATGTTCAAATGCTTTAGAACATGTCTAATGCTACTGTCTATGAAATCAATAGAAGAGGTTCCCAGAGTCACTGTTTTATTCGTATTATTCAGTACTGCTCAATAGTACAATAAAGATACTCATGAGGACTTGTCCAAGAGCCTGACCCCATGTTTTATTCATCACCATGAAACATCAGTGTTTGAACCTCCCTTTATGAAGCCATTGAAGAAATCCTTGAATATTTCACTATAATTCATACTCATTTTCCACTATAGACCCTGAAGACTTGATGCAGCTGCAGTGAGATACACAGCCTGCAGAGAATATACACTTTACATATCACCTCTACAACATTCTTTGCTTTTAGATAACTCATAGCTACCTATTCTGATACGTGTGTGTGTGTGTGTGTGTGTGTGTGTGTGTGTGTGTGTGTGTGTGTGTGTATATATATATATATATATTTATATATATGAATATATATTTATATATATTAGGGCTGTCAAAGTAACGTGATAATAGCATGTATAAACGCCACTAATTTCTTTAATGCATAACGCTATCTATCTTTCGGAGGTTGAAGCTCAGGGAGGTTGGGCTCAGTTTTAAAGCTAGAAGATACTGGCATCATATGAAACTAGAAAACCAAAGGAATCCATTGGTACCAACCATGTCATACTAGCTTGTCATGAAGGAGTCTAAGTAACGCTCCAAACTTACGCTAAAAAAACGTCATGGCCATTTTCAAAGGTTCCCTTGACTTAAGACATCAAGCTATGTGAATGAAAATGGGTACCCACGTGTCTCCCCTTTACAGACATGCCCACTTTATGATAATCACATGCAGTTTGGAGCAAGTCATAGTCAAGTCAGCACACTGACACACTGACAGCTGTTGTTGCCTGTTGGGCTTCAGTTTGCCATGTTATGATTTGAGCATTTTTGTGTATGCTAAATGCAGTACCTGTGAGGGTTTCTGGACATTTGTCCTTGTTTTATGTTGTTAATTGATTTCCAATAATAAATATGTACATACATTTGCATAAAGCAAGCATATTTACCCACTCCCATGTTGATGAGAGTATTAAATACTTGACAAATCTCCGTTACTCGCTGCGGAGCCCCAAGCCAACACTAGGATCAGCATTGATTCACGGAGAGACCTTCGTCTGGTCAGCTAACATTACCGCCAAGCAGGTGAAATATAGAGTGATATTGTGGTTTTAGCTGACGTGTGTCGCCTCACTGTTTTGAGCGATGCTCGTTCATGTCTATTTAGAGCGAGCAAAGCGCGAGCCAGACGCTGACTTTCGTTGACTTAATGGCCACAGGTGTCGCTGTTAAGAAGCATTTCTGAAAGTTACAAATAGTCCCTTTAAGGTACATTTTGAACAGGTAAAAAATGTGATTAATTTGCTATTCCTGTTTATTTATGGACAATCTTGCGATTAATCCCAGTTAAATATTTGAATGGATTGACAGCCCTATAATATACAGTACTGTATGTATACAGTATATGAAATGGCTACATGAGTGTGCTGGAATACTGAATTGACTGGCTTTCTGTGTGCAGTCTGCAGGGTAAACATGCATCAGTAGTTTGCACCAAACAAGTGAGTTAAGAAGAGAAGAGATGAAGTGAAGTTTTTTTTTATATTTATTGTTACATTACTGTGTACAGACAGCTCAAGACTGCTGTTTGGAAATTTGCAAAGGTTCTCCATGCACAGTCCCCTTCCAGGAATAATAAATATTGCAGCCTCATATTGATCAAATGACAAAGCAGGATTGCCTCACACAGCAGAGGCCACACTTTGGCACACAAATCAGCAAGCTATAGTCTGCTCTGTATTGTTCTGAATCAGTGGTATGAATCCTCATATCTCATGTGAATCGTGCAGCTTTTGTCATGAAGGATGCAGTAGGTAGGTAGAGAGTGAGGAAGAGGAGACAACAGGTGTTTGTGACACGAATCTTAATATGAGGTTGCGGCAAAAAAAAACCTAGTCATGTTTAGTGTAACTTTTCACATGTAATCAATGTGGGTGATTTTTTTTTCCCTTTGAATATGAGTGGAGGGAGGGCAAAATCTAATGACTAATGGAAGAAAGAAGCGCTCCTTTTCATTTCACCTACTAGCGGTGTGAAGTGGAGACTGGCTGCAACCATTCGCGCTGCTTCCGCGGGGTGGTATTGCTTCTGCAGTGTTTTTTTATTTTTGCAAAAGCGTTTAAAAACGACTTTCGTGTCAAAAAAAAAAAAATGATTTTCAGGAATAGTCCCAAAGCATCTTATATGCCCGTTTTATCTCTAGACCTGCAGCCGAATAAACACATCCTGCGACAGCGTGCGCTTCTCTTCTTCTTCTTCTTCTTCTTCCCATTGTACCAACCTCCCTCCTCTCACGCCAGCAAGAGAGGAGAGGAACAGAGTATCAATCTGATACTGGTTGGTGAAAAAATCCCCCTAAGGAAGCATCTAAAAAAGCTGCTAATTAAAACAGTTAAAGGTGGTGGTGGTGGTGGAGGGGGGGGAAATCAACCGAAAAAGGGAAACATTGAGAGAGGAAGAGGAGGAGGAGGAGGAGGAGGAGGAGGAGGAAAAAAAAACGCGTTTGGATAAAAGAGGAATTACAAACATGCAGGTAAATATGAGCGCTCTTATCTTGTTAGCATTGCAAAAGAGGGTGAATAATGGTGTTTTCAGAGCACAAATCTTATTTATCTGCGTATGCTGAATCAATCAGCTACCGGTCTGCTTGGACAGCTCCGTGCATCCTCCTCCTCCTCCTCCTCTTCGTCTCTCTGCCTGCCTCTCTATCTGCTCCAGCTGCTCCTATATAGACACACAAGAGATGTGTCTGCTCGCCTTTTTTTTTTTTTTTTTTTTTAACATATATATATATTTATACAACAGTCGGATCCATAGCTCTCGATTTTAAATAAATAATGAAATGAGAAAAAAAGCCGAAGAGATGGCGATCAGCTCTGTGAAGTCGTGCCACCGCTGGAATTAAAAAAAGAAAAACCTCCTTAATTGCCTTTTTCTTCTTCTTCTTGTTGCAGGAACGATTCTTGGGGAGCCTGGTCCAAAAAGGGATGTAAAACGGTGCTCACAGATGCATCCCATACTAAATGCTTATGTGATCGTGTATCTACCTTCGCCATTTTGGCTCAGCAACCAAGAGAAATAGTAAGTAGGGCTATTGATTTGTTATTCAGTGTGGGTTTTATAGGCCAATGTAAAGGAGATGTATGTGTGTCTGTGTGTGTGTGTGTGTGTGTGTGTGTAAGTGTGTGAATAGGAAATGTAATCTTTTGCTGTGCTAATCCTGTTAAATAGTAATTCATGGGTATAAGGTGGGGATTGTGTGTGTGTGGGCTGATGATGCTTGTAGTTTTGCACATAAGATTTTTGGATAACTGTGTGTGTGTGTGTGTGTGTGTGTGTGTGTGTGTGCGTGCGTGCGCGTGCTCGCGGGAGGGCGTGTGCATGCTGATGCTTTGGTGTGTGTCTCCCATTTCTCATCAGTTTCAAAAATGCACATTTTGGGAGATAAAAAGTTGTCAGATTTGACATTTGACTGTTGTTTTTTCTGACATCAGAAAATCTGATAGATTCTGTGAATGAGTTTTTTTTTTTTTTTTTAAAACCATCTTTTGAGCTCATGTGCTGAAATTAAAAGGAGAAAGAAGAAGTCTGTAATTCATTTATTGAGATGATAAAGTAATTAACATTGAAACAGAGAGTATTTACACTGTGGCCTCTGCATTATAGCACTTAGTTTGCCCTTTTCCCTTTTATCAGGCCTGAAGCATTCAACAGCAGAATGACAAACATTCATGTATAGACGTAAAAGTGCAGTTTTTGTGGTAATGGTTCACTACTGCATGACTATGTAATGTATGAAAGCACATACTGTGTGTGTGTATATAAAGCTATAGCTCCAAATTGCAGGCCTGTGATTGGCCCAGCTCGCACGATTTCAAATGTGACTGGAAAAACAAACAATATTTGTGATGCTCTGCTTCTTCAGCCTTCATTATTTGTATCATATAATGTCCATCCAGCCACAGATAGATGAAAGGACTCGCATCCAAACAGCCTTCAAGCCCACGCATTGCACTTTCAAACCTCACAGCATATTAAGGAGCCCACCGTGGACTATTCAGATCGAGCGGTGGTTGTTTTGATTGGTTCCCTCTCTGGGCAACAATAAAGATTTACTGTCCTGCGTGAACCGCATCCAACCTCCCACTGACTGGTCCGTCTTGCTCTGTCTCCTCCACAGACCATGGAGTACTCAGGGGTCCCATCTGTGACATTGATAGTTGGCTGTGGTCTGTCCTGCCTCTCCTTGATCACGTTGGCAGTGATCTACGGCGTGCTATGGAGGTAACCGCAACGCTTTACGAGCATAAGCTTCGACCACGTGACGTGATGAATCATTTCAGTTTGTGCATTTATGTAACATCTTGCTTGTTTCATCATCTGATGCACTGATTTGCTTTTTTTTTGTCTTCAGATATATTCGTTCTGAACGATCCATCATCCTGCTCAACTTCTGCTTATCTATAATCTGCTCCAACATATTGATCCTCGTTGGACAAACGCAGACGCACAATGCGGTGAGTGTCGTTTAAGAATTCATTCAGCACATTTTTTACAAAGATCTAGCGGTTGATTTACTGTATATATCAAAGAATATAAATCAGGATAATGGTGCAGTGGAAGGATCCATGTGGCTCTTCACTGTGGCCTTGTAGGCTGAATAGAGCTCAGTATACTCTGTGAGCGTTTTGTTGAGATATTTACGCTGTATGGTACAGTTTATCACGCAGAACATCACAAGGTTCCACTTCATGATTTTAACAGTCCATCATATCCACCTGTTCCCACTTAATTCGAGACATTTTAATCAACTTTACTCTTATTTTGAAAAGCCTGCGATTTGATTTAATGTCTCGCTCACCAGAAGTTGAATCTCGAAAATGCTTTTTGTGTACCAGATGTTGGCTTTGTCATTGAGATTACAAAAACAAGAATATAACAGTTACATTATAGCCTCTTCCAAGCAAATTACTCATCTTCTTTTGGGTCCTCGCGCCGACAAGCTTCTCATATTTCACCCAAATGGAAAATTAAGTGTTTCTAATGCCTCTATGAGATGTAGATCCACTTTTGCGTTGGCTCGGGACCACCGGTGTTGCATTGTCCTCTGGTAAACTTTAGACAACCCCCGATCGCCAATGTTGGCATTGAGACAGCGATGATCTTTAATTGCAATTAAAAGTGCGATGCCATAAAGAAAACTAAAAGGATGAACAAAAGAAACGAGATTCAACGACGTAGGAGCAGCAAGGCAGACACCGGTCAATCAAAGACTAATGGCTTATTGCGATGCCGCCCCTGTAATGGCGACGATGAGGCGCAGCTTTCAAGTTGGGTCGGTTGGAGGGATGAAAGCTGCTCTCCTGCTTAGATTTGCTGTGCAGTGTTCATTACCGGAATGACTCATATAAAACAGTTTTCGTTCAGATGTCAATAAGAGCCGATCGAGTCAGCAGGATTCAAAAGGACAACTGCTGTAGTTAAAGAGGGACTTCTTCCAATAAATATGCATCACTTCCTGTCTCCGTCTCCATAACTGGCCGGTACACAAGTGGCTAATGTAAAAGATTGTTTGGCAAACAGCAGTTGGGATTTACAAGCTGCCCACACAGATGCCCTCCTCAGTCATTTGGCAGCGCTACAGAATAACACATTATCCATTTTTATTGTGTAACCATATTCTCAGTATACCTTTACCTTTTGCAAGGAACACGCTGTTTTTTCATTCACCCCCTCGTCTCATTATGTCCCAGTGTCTCTCCTCATTAATCCATTCTCTTTCGTTTTTTCGGCTCATTAACAAGCCAGTGTTTTAATATATGGACGTTCCCACGTAGCAGAAGTGATAGATTTTAGTCGAGATCAACAGTTCATGTAAAACGGAGCCAAAAATCTTTTAAAATGCTTGCAAAAAAAAGTATGTCTGTCGGGGGTATTCCATCATTAGAAATGCTTTTTGCTGGAGCTACAGTATATGTGCTTATAGATGTGACTTATTGTGGGAGCAGATGGGCCTACAAGCAGTTGGGGCTCATATTGTACCCTATACTCATAAATCAAAATGCTTCCCCCTATTCATTTTCCCACGTTCAATGAATAATGAATGAATGAACCAAAAGGTGTGTTTAGTAAACCTACAACGTTGTGTTCCTGGTGACACTATAGATTAAATGTGGACAAAATGTCCCTACTACAACCGTTAAGCAGAAACTGACCGTTTTGATCTCATAAAATAACAAAGAAACAGCATCCACATGTGATAAGTTCATCTGTTTCCTTGCTGGCCCTTACATATCTGGCACACACAGTAGTACCCAAGACTACAGTATGAATGCACAAAGCTTCAGGGCCTTTTTAAAAGCTGAGCTGATTTGAAGCCTTGTCAGATTTAATCAGGGTTCCATTCATCTCCTGTCTTGATTATGAGGACCACCACTTAACATGGGATACTCACTCGGCATGCTGCTAATAGGATATCTGTCTCTGAAATCTGCAAAGAGATTAGGAGGTTTTCAGAAAAAAATCCACTGACATACTGAAGATTTCAGTCGTTTCAGCGTCTCTCGGAGTGACTCGACAAACTGGGTGCCAAATTAAAGCAGCACTGATTAATTTATTTGTAATGTTGTTATTATACTCGACATTAAAGGTGCACAAATCAATATTTTTATTACTATAACTATGGATCAAATGACTATGTAATGTGAAATGGTTGCTCTTAGTGACGAACCAACAGTGAAATATCACCAGACTCAACAGCTCTATTGAGCATTTTAGCATCTTTCAGCTCGTTGTTTTGGTTTTACTGCGTTTTGGTTGACTCTCACGGCTCTTATCGACCTTGTTTCTTGCAGCAGCAGCAGCAGGCAGCTGTTTTCATTGAAAAGCTCTGATATATCTGCTACTTACCCAGCTTTAAATGACAGACAGGCTAAGTTATTGACTAGCTGGGGAACACTGTGGAGCATTTAGCAGCTAAAGAGCCAGATATTTCCCTCAGGAGTGGCTCATAATGCTAATATTGTTCTTCATTTCTTAATGTGTAATTTGGCAACAGTTTGCTATATCGCCATATCAACTTTTTAATATGTCAGTATTGTGTTTATAGCTTGTTACACTACACCCAAGTGGCCAAAAAAAATCAATAATGCAAGTTTAATTATTCAATTCTGCAGGTTTAAATGCTTAAAATATATCAACATCATAGGCGGCCTCTGTATATATACACACATAACTGATAAAGTTGTTTTTGTTGTTGTTTTTTTAACCTGGAGCTTATAGATTATATTATTTCAAAACATAAAAAATTAAAAATATAATTAAGTTAAATTCTAGGTTCTCAAAAATCTGTATTTTGCCTCGTATTTTCTCACTGCCTCAAGAACCCAATGTTTACACCACGAGGCCCGTCATCAACAATAGTAAGACACGCTGTTGTTGTTGTTGTTGTTTTTGGTTCAGTCAAGTTTAGAAAGCTGCATTTGTCTTGTCGGTCTCCGCGCTAAAACTTCCAGGGCAATGAATTTATCACTATCGTCCCTTTGTTCCGTCTTGACTGCGTCTCTCCTGTTGTAATAATATTTGAGAAATATTTTCATGTGTTTGATCAGACACACGATGTTTGAGTGGTAGGCCGGCAGGAGGAGAAAAACATAGCCCCTGTGTGGGTTTAATTGCCATGCTGCCTGACACTGCCTCACTTGTTTTTCCTCCATCTCTTGTAAGAAGTGCACATAATTGGCTCCACTGTTTGTGGATTCAGAGTTGCTCATCGTCTAATAGAAATCATCTCTTTGGTGTGGAGGTGTCCTCTGGGAGCAGGAAGTCAGTGAGTCACCTTTGCCTGTGCTTTTTTCCTTTGTCCTCTGTCATTGTTCATCTCGGTTTATAGAGAGAAGACAAAGAGAAAGCACACACCGTTGGTTTTGTCGGGGAATGTAGAATTAGGGGAGCCTTGGAGACTTCCTGTAAAATAGTTCCTCCTATAATGAGTAGAAATGTATTATACAAGTAGGTGGAAGTTTGGGTATCCGGGGTCGATTGTGTGTCAACAAAACATCACCAGACAACGGTTAGCTTTATAAAATGATATAAAACTTGCAACCAACATGTCATAAAGTCATCTGGTAAGGAGCGGAAAGGATTTTCTTTTCCTGATGCGTCACAAGATTAGAAATTATCACCTTGTACATCATGTATCAGCACAGATGGCTTATCAAAGCTGGTATCCGGTCAAAAATTAATATCGTTGTAATTCTGAAGAGCTTCTAAATATATTCTGTAGGCCTAATTCTCATATTAGAAAAATTCAGCCCCTCTATATATGTTTCATACTGACCATTTTGATGATTTTTTTTATCCCTAAATGTTCATACAAACGTCAAATATGCAACATGCTCAAGGGTATATATGTACTGTATATTACACGAGCAGTACCCGCAGTGCGCACATTTGAGCGATAGTATATTTTTAGTACACAAAGCTTGACCTCCCTTATAGTGAGGTGCAGCAAAGAGAGATTTAATTCATTCCTGCCTTCCAGTCGAAGGTTAGACTTCGTAACTAAGTGATTGATGAATCGAAACATGCAAAATCAACATTAGCTTGGCAGAAGCTTTATGATGACAGGAATCCTCTGGTGAGGTTTTAAGCATTGTTTTAAATCTTAAGAGTGTTACATATTGAAATAAAGTAGGCAGAAGTAGCCATTTTCTGACTCTAGTGGAGCAAAAGTCAATGCGTTTTGTTCAGTGTTTCTCTTCAGTTCAACAACACTTTGCCACCAACACTGTGTTGTTTGGTCCTCCGCCCAAGCGCCTACTGTATAAAGCACCGGGGCACTTGTTGCTTGATTCAAAAGGAGGGTGCTTCAATCAGAATAACAACCAGCCTCCTCCTCCCACACTGATTCAATGTTGTAAGGTCTGGTTCAGATTCTTCTGCAACATTTTAAATAATCTTCACAGAATATACTGTATGTTATCAGAGCAATTCATGAGCTTCACCACCAACAAGCTAATTGTTAAATCGTGCTCCAACTGGACCAAAAAAGTATACTGTATTCTTATACAACCAATTAATGAATCTGTAAATTATGTAAATAACTAAATAAGAAATTGGGATTGGCAAAAAAAAATGCCTGGAGCTCTGAGGAAAATAATTTAATCACCATGTCAACATTAGTTCAATCCAATTATGAAAGAGGGGGTTCTCAGCCTCGCTATAAGCAAATCCCTTTTAATGTTTCGCCTCAATAATATGTAACTGCTCCTTTTTTTTCATTGCAGTTGCCCTGTCATTGCATTATGAAGCAAAGTGTGCAACAGTTCACGGCAATTAGGCTTTCGGTTCTTAAACTATAGAGGGTCGAGGCTCGGCCCAGACCTTTCAGTCCGAGTTTAGTCAGAAGTTCTTAAAATTTCCTGCCCTGACCTTAAACTGCTGTTATTGAACGGACTTGAAGTATACTCCGTCAGTCCCTACTCTTACCTTCATGTCTATCAGCTCTGCTATGTTTTAATGTGGTCCCTTCCTCAGCTCCTCTGTTTCCATGGATACTTACACAGTGTGCTCAACATCTCCAGGCATTTGCCTTTCTAAAGGGCAGTGTGAACTCTACATTTCAACCTTGTTTTTTGTATGATCGCCTATGTCTGTCCGATTCTATCATAACGTCCTCATAATATACCTTTCTGTCTTTTTTAAATGCACAGTTTTTTTAATATTTGGGGACTAATGAGACTGGATGGTATATACAGTAGGCACTACGAATGAGCCGTGAAACATAACGGTTGCATATGACCTGTTTCCAGGAAACAAGGCAGGCTCTATTTTCAGCACCTTGGACAGCGCACGAGCAACAGCAACACTAGAATTAGCTCTGGATGAACAGGCAGTGAGGCTGCAGACCCACATGTTTGTCCCCTTCACTTAAAAATCCAGTAAAAATGCTCCCATATAAGATTTTCGTCACTGATTTGTCATATTTAACCACATACAGCACATCAGCGTGCTGGCATACAGGTCACTGAATTCATTAATCCACATGGAACATCTCAGTAGTAGGCAGTATGTCGCTATGAAATAGCTCAGAAAATGCCATTTCTTACTCAAAGCTTATTAAACAACAGATTTATAGCACACAGAGCGTGTGTGTGTGTATGTTTTCTACAAAAGCAGCTGTACGCACCTGTAATTACCACATTGGCCAGGTGGCATTGTGTCATGGGAGCTTCGCGTGCTTTGATTTGATGTGTCGCTTTTATATTTTCATCTCTGCGACATTAGCAGCTCTAAAGTGATTCTGCTTCTGTCACCTCTGAGACATTTATTTAAACATTTATAACAATGTAAATATCTGCCAAAACGGACTCATATTTTAGTATATTATAATATAAACTAAGTGGTTAAATAGTGTTTTAGTCATGTGTTAGAGAAAGTGGAGATTTTTTGGTTAAAATGTAAGGGATAATGTACAAGTGGTTTCTTTCACAACAATGACCCGCTAGCTGTACATTATCCCGCATCAAATCAATAAATTTGACACAAAAACGGGTCCGCCAGAGTCCGACAACAGAGCTGCGCCCATAGCAACGGTCTGTTATACATAGCAACAGTCTGTTATACATAGCAACAGTCTGTTATAGAGAAATTACAGACCGCAGAACGCCGTGGCTGAATCGAGTATTCAACACAGCCGTGTAATAAGTAAGTTTAGCGTACTATAAATGTGGCATTGCTGCTTGTTTATTATGTTGTTGCCACCTACAGTATATATTTAATGTATGCTATTAATATAAGCAGGGTGAATCTATTTTATAAGCTACTCATTAATAATACACAGCTGTTCTTTAAAGAGGACCTGTTATACTTATGTTTCTTTTTCCCTTTCATTTAGTGTGTTGTATAGTTTTTTGTGCGTAAAAGGTCTGCAAAGTTACAAAGACCACACCAAAGGGAGTTGCTCTCCCCCACAGAAACACTGCTCCTGAAGTCCCGCCTTTTCTTCCGTAACATAGTGATGTCACCAAGTAACGCGCTTTGCTTAGTGGCTAGTTTAGCACGCAATCAAACAAAGCTAGTTAGAGCAGAGCTGGAGCGGAGTCTGAAGAGTTTGGTTTGGTTGAAAAGTAAAGCGTTTTTTGAACATTAAAGCAAACATGTTATCGTAGAAACCCCAAATACAACTATGCACCTGAAAAAATAAGCATAATAGGTCCTCTTTAAAGTTGGCCGTTAAAAACCTGCCGATCACATTTAAGCATCAAAGACATTGGAAATATGGCATTACGACATACATACTGCACCTGAATGCACCCTACAGGAACTTCAATATTTAGGTTTACGTAATTACTATCCCTCGTGGCTGTAGGTAAGCAGGATTCCCCACTTCTCGCAGATGAGGTAATGCAGGATTACTGTCTCGTGTGAACCCCGTGAACACTACGGGGGATGGATGGATTTAGTGTGGTTTTCTCGGTGGGGATGTAAAGCGTATGGCAGATCTCACAGTATGGTGTGGACGCCCTGGGACGAGATGATACACTTCAATCTTTCCCTCTTTGTGCGGCGTCGCTCAGATTACCACCGCTTCACACTGCAAACAATCTGAAGTGGAGAAAAAAAGAAGCTTAATCTCTTCTCACTCACAAATGTCAGCGTGCAATGACAAGATTCTCCGGGATACTTCTTTATTTCTAATCCTCTTCTAAACAATCGCATTTTGGAGATGCCTCTCCATGGGAACAAAGATGGACAAGCTAATGACTGCCACATTGTGGAGCCTGAATGCAATCGGCTACGTGCATTCTGTATTGTTTTAAGCAGCGTTGTGTGTTTTGCTCCCCTCCTCTCCGTGTAAAACAGTTGACCTTGGCTCACATGCCTCCAGGTGGGATCCCCAGCATACTAATGAGGGTTAGTGCAGAGGAACGCTACACCATGTGTCAGCTAGTCCGGCTCTGATCTTTACTACAATTGCCACCTGTTGCTTTGTTTCATTCACTGCACGGGACGGTACTTAAGTGGACGGTCTAGACGTGCATATGCTGTTGATGCTGCAAGAATAGTTCAAGGAAATATAGAAATGTCAATAGAATCGATTTGCAGGAATCTGTACTTGTGGAATCTGGTGCATTTGTTTTTGTTATGCAGCAACATTTTTTTATTAAGGTTGTCAATTGATTAAAATATTTAATATTGATTAATCACAAATTTTTTTATCTGTTCAAAATGTACATTAAAGGGAGTTTTGTCAAGAATTTAATACTCTTATCAACATGGGAGTGGGCCAATATGTTTGCTTAATGCAAATATTTGTATATATGAATTATCGGAAATCAATTAACAACACAAAACAATGACAAATATTGTCCAGAAACCCTCACAGGTACTGCGTTTAGCATACAAAAATATGCTCAATTCATAACATGGAAAACTCAAGCCCAACAGGCAACAACAGCTGTCAGTGTGTCAGTGTGCTGCCTTGACTATGACTTGCCCCAAAACTGCATATGATTATCATAAAGTGGGCATGTCTGTAAAGGGGAGACTTGTGGGTACCCATAGAACCCATTTTCATTCACATATCTTGAGGTCAGAGGTCCCTTGACCAAGTTTTTCCTTGCCAGTTTTTCCTCACCAAGTTTGGAGCCTCCTTCACGACAAGCTAGTATGACATGGTACCAATGGATTTTTTAGGTTTTCTAGTTTCATATGATGCCACTATCTTCACTTTAGCTTTAAATCTGGGCCTGCTACAACCTAAAAATCGCAAGTTGCATTAATGCATTAAAGAAATTAGTGGCGTTAAAACAAATTTGCATTAACGCGTTAGTCCTAATTTTAATATTTGCTGTTTTAAAAGTAATGCTTTTCCAGCTGCATTTCTGTGAAGCAATGTCTGAACCCACAGACACTGAATGCATCTCTTTCTGACCCTTGTATTAATAGGGTGTCTGCATCATGACGACAGCCTTCCTGCACTTCTTCTTCCTGGCGTCGTTCTGCTGGGTCCTCACCGAGGCCTGGCAGTCCTACATGGCAGTGACGGGAAAGGTCCGGACCAGGCTCATCCGCAAGCGCTTTCTGTGTCTGGGCTGGGGTAAGTAAAGCTAAGCAGCATGTTTCCCTAAACCTCTTCATTATCTCCCATCATCCCTCGCAGCTGCCATTTTTCCTCTCAAGGTCTCTGGCCGCCAAGGTGTCTTTCCAAGTATCTGTAGGTCTTTTTCCATCCTCTCTGTGGGGCGGCCAGATCCTCATTCTATCACGCTCTTTGTTGTGATGCTATTGTGCATCAGTCAAGCTCTCTGAGGGCTGGGTAAATGGACCGGCCTTGAGCAGCCGGGGGGAGACAGACTTGTGCGGCGGCTCTCCAATAGCAGGTTGCAATGACCTTATGTCTGATAAGGAGGGCGTGAGCTGAGCATTTACGTACACTGCAGCAGAATACATTTTATCTAAAAAGCCTCAGAAATGGAGTTCAGGAGACGTTTGCAGAGGTAAAATGTGGGGAATTGATATACTCTGCTGAAAGGATTATTCTGAAATCCTTTTTCAAAGTCTAATGTTCAATCATTTGTAACTGCAAATACAGGTAGGAACCAATATAATGCATTTATTATCCATATTGCGACAGATCTGAGTCAGTCAGATAATTAAGTTCCTCCTGCCTCCCACGCTGTGCTCCCTACACTTGAATATCACATCACACAAAAAACCAAACTGACTGTATTGTACATATCTGTCAATAAACACAGGCAGTCCAAAAAAAAATTCTGTATCAAATTTTTTGAAGATTTAAATTCTTTCTTCATTAAATAAATGTCAGTCTGAATCCTCGTCCAAAGGCTTCTTGCTTACAGACTGCTAGAAATCTCTCCCTTTAAAAAAAATCAATTTGATTATGAAAGAGCCCACACTCATTCTTCTTGTTACCTAGCAACAAACAAGGCTCTCTTAGTCATTGCAGTGCCACCGCTTGCTGCTGCAAAAAGAAAAAAAGAAAAATGGACAAAGGCTGTTCTACAATCACATGGATTTCTCAAAAACGCCATCGCAGACGATTTGATGATAGATAACACAATCGATGTCTTGTTGTGCGACAATAAAAATGCATTACATAATATGAACACTATTTTTACAACATAAAATGACTCTAATGACTCTACAGATTACCACCTGTATTCAAACGGAAGACAAAAAACACTGTTTCGACACTGATTTCCAAAGCGACGCGCAGCACACGGTACCTGTTGTCTCTTTAATTCAGCCTGTTTGAAGTGCAGCGTCTCCGCCAGGCAGTTGGTGATTCATGACATGCTTGTGTACACTCGGCACTCTTTACCTCTTCAGCACTGCAGAGAGGCACTGGATGGCCACGGGGTCTTCGCCTCGTGCCTCCAGGAAACTGATTACATCAATAGCACCTGCCTGCGCTGCTCCGAGAGCAAAAAAGCGTTAATATTCTGAGCACACGGTAGTAAGGAGGACCGAATCCATTACAGCAATCTATAATGAGGAGCCATACAGCAAAAAAAAATCCCTTCATATAAAAAGGTGTGGAAAGGGGCGGTGAAATTTCTTACAGTACAGTGATGAAATTTCACTACATGTTTTTTTTTCTGGACTCGATGCACCGCTGCTGCTGCCATTTTGTCGAAGCACAGTACAGTCTGTTCTCCTCGGCTACTGAATGGACTAATGTACAGCATGTTGACTGAAATATTGAAATGCATATAGCTGATCATACTAGTGAATCTAGCTGCACTTTGTTAAATGACTGGAAGGCACAGACTTTTTCTGCATTGAAGTGGAGACTCAATTCTGACAAGAACAGCTGACTAACTATTGATTGTTTTCCCTTTTTTTTAAGGATTACCAGCTTTAGTGGTTGCTGTTTCAATGGGATTCACCAAAACAAAGGGCTATGGGACACCCTTATAGTAAGTGGTTTTTTTTCTAATTCTGTATTTATCATTCAGCACACACGCAGTAGGTTCATGGTAACACTTAAGAGTAATGATGAAGTGCTCCTGCAGTGGCTTACTTATCCTAAATAGTGCCATAAACAAAGTCCCCTGAACCCAATCAGATTTCAAAATAGCGCAGCGAGACCCCAATTCCGTGTGAGTTGTATCCCTGCTGGATACCAGACGCATAAACACTGCTTAAAATCTCTTTAGCATTTTATTACCCTGTGAAACTTTGGAAATAGACTTACAGCATATGGCACCTCTCCCCTGACAATTGAGGGAAATACAATTGTACGCTGGTGTGCGCCATTAACTTGGATGTTAATGTCTTTGTGGGAGTTAACTGTTTTTTCTTCCTGCTCTCCCCTGCAGCTGTTGGTTGTCTTTAGAGGGTGGGCTCCTGTATGCCTTTGTTGGACCTGCAGCTGCTGTTGTTCTGGTACGTGTCAGTCCTAACATTTCCTGTTTTGACTTTTTATATGCTAAGAATAAGGGAAATGTAGCTTTACAGCCAAGAAAAACTACAAAAACACCCCTGTACAGTATGTAATTGTAGTGATCCTGTTCAATCCTGTTTATAAATAATTCTTATAATAATAAAAAAATAATAAGACACGCAAAAAAAACACAATGTAGTCTTAGTGACACAGTATCAATGTGGTACAAATTGTTGAAACTCGACCAAATGTTGCTGTGAAACCGCCTAACAGGAGGAACACACTCTGTTTTCAAAGTCAAAGTAATGAGCGTCCCATCAGGCAATGTGCTCAAACAATTCCCTTTCATTTACCATAATGGCGCTCCATGTAGCTGTGAGGTTATAAAGTATTAATGCATTAGATTTGTTCAGAATCTAATATACTGGGGTATTTTAATCATCTCCTATTTACATTGTTGTACGGAGGAAATTACACAAAGAATGTGATTATGCAAATCACTAAGTCTGTGTCAGAGGGACGGAGAACAGTGAATACTGAGTAATAGTTTTCATTGTCAAACCTCTGTTCTGTGCTGGGATTAGAAATAAGAATAAAGTGATGTCAATTTTTTTTTTTTTTTTTAAAAAGCGACTAAACGTCTTAGTTTAGAGCTCTGAGTTTTGAGACTTGAAGTCTTGCTGTGCTGTCGTTTGTGACGAACCTCAGGAGGAACGCAAGATAATCTCTGCAAAAAAGTGGAAACTACAGTATCCTCCGCAGTGAGAAGGAACACCATACCGCTGTTATCACTGTATTGATAAATCATAATGAGATGTCTCACAGACACAAAGCGTGTTGAAGAAAAACTTCCCCAAATGTATTTGTATAAATACTTAATGAGCTCTTTATCTCCGCTAAAGGGGGATTTTAAAATAGTCGAATATTTTAAAGAATTTTCTACCCAGCTGCTGTAAATCTTCAGTTTTTCTGTTAGCCTAGGTGCTGCTAATAATAGCAGAAGGTGCCTTTGAGAAAGGCGAGTGTTCCTTGTCAAGTAGATCTTTTCTTTAGGCTGTTGTTGAGGGGCTGACTATGCGCGGCATGCCTCATCCATTGGCTGAAATGTCACAGAGATGAGCAAACAATAGAAGCTCGAGGTCAAAGCTCAGCGCGGGCGGAGGAAAAAAAGAAAAAAAAAAAAAAACGCCCCGCGGGATAATGACATTAAATCATTGGCTGCTATGTAGAATGTCAAGCTGGGAGATTAAATTCAACATTGGTTTTGAAATCATCTTGTTGCAGATGATTTATTGAAAAGCTAATATCGCTGTTCCCCTTTTTCCTATCGACAGGTCAACATGGTGATCGGTATCTTGGTGTTTAATAAACTAGTGTCCAGAGATGGCATACTGGACAAGAAGCTGAAGCACCGAGCAGGGTATGACAGCACGTCCTTGTTAGTACCCTGTTTTTTTCTTCTAAACATTTTTCTTCATGCAAAAATACAAACATGTTTAGATGTTTTATACACACACACACACACACACA
Source organism: Sebastes fasciatus (assembly GCF_043250625.1). Classification (NCBI taxonomy): domain Eukaryota; kingdom Metazoa; phylum Chordata; class Actinopteri; order Perciformes; family Sebastidae; genus Sebastes; species Sebastes fasciatus. Next base: position 17,701,154 of record NC_133803.1, on the reverse strand, counting down.
CACACATATGGAGATTTAGACCTCCTTTTCTTGCCGTTGAAAAGGAAAATTACAGGCATAAACATAAAGAGGTCAGATCTCTCTCGGGAACGACATGGCTTCGTATTTCTTTTGGCAGAATCAGTCCAAGATGAAAATCATTAAAGCGCCCACACATTGGCTGCTGTTTGCTAATATGGCGGGGGAAGAATTTGAAGTCGGGGGTAGTGGCTGTTAGCGTTGTTTGTCATGCTGTTGTCTCTATGTCCCACAGACAGATGAGTGAGCCGCATACAGGATTAACTCTCAAGTGTGCCAAATGTGGTGTTGTATCAACAACTGCTTTATCAGCAACTACAGCTAGCAATGCAATGTAAGTGCCTGTCAGTGTCTCTGAATCAATACGACGATGCTACAGGGAGTCTCTGCATGTACAGCGTGTCCACCTCAACAATTTAGACCTTGCAGTCCACTGCAGCGTAAACTGATGTTGCTGTTACAGCCACAGCATCAGAGCTGCAGTGTAGGAATGTACTTGTACTGTAAACATGCGATGTTACATGCGTATTTTAGAGGTACGCTCACATTACTAGCATGCAACATTAAAGCCCTGGAGTGAAAAGAAGTGAGATTCCGGCTTGTCACTCCAGACCTTATCGTGTCATCTGCACCAATTTGCTTGCTTTCATTTCCTCTATACAATCCTACCCCCCTTCCTTCTCTCAGGGCGTCCCTGTGGAGTTCCTGTGTCGTCCTACCTCTGCTGGCGTTGACCTGGATGTCTGCAGTGCTCGCCATGACAGACAAGCGCTCCATCCTCTTTCAGATCCTCTTCGCCGTCTTTGACTCGCTGCAGGGTTTTGTCATCGTGATGGTGCACTGTGTCCTACGGAGAGAGGTAGAGGATGATTAAAAGTCATCTTTTCTTTCACCTTTGATCTTTGTTTACTTGGAGATACAATCCGTACATCCTCAGATACATTTTTTTAATGTTGTAGGGAGTAGATTTGCTCAATCAAAGGTTAAATTGGAGATGCTTTAACTTCAGCTCCAGAGCTTAACCACCTTAAAGCCTCTGTACATGTAGAGAGGTGTTTTCAGTTATACTGGCTGATTAAGACATCTTCTCAGGTTGAATGTAGGCCGGAGCGTTGATCACAGATCACAGATCATCTACCGATAAGAATGATAAAGGTGTAATTTGTCCTGCCCTCACAGATTCAACAAAGCTAAGAGGAGACTCAGTAAGACGTCACTCAATTATAGCGTACACACACCCACACAGTCCTGAGCAGAGGTTTAATCAGCCAGATTAACTGACAACACCTGAGTGGGTGTTCAGAGGCTTTAACAAAGCATAAACACATCAAGGTATCACAACCAGACATAAGTAAAAATCTTTTTTCAACTTGACAGACGATAAGATCCTAATAATAAAAGCAAGAATGAACATTCAAAGGCTTATTTTTTTGAAAGCATGTGATATGCAGCATTGTGGACACGATGAAAAACTGCTTCCTCCCTTGTCTGTAGGTCCAAGATGCTTTCAGATGTCGGCTCAGAAACTGCCAAGACCCAATCAGCGGTGATGCAACAGGAACCTTCCCTAATGGGCATGCTCAGATAATGGTAGGCACAGTCACCCACTGTTATCTGTAACCATTACATCCTCTGTAATTTAAGAAGAGCCAATGTTCCCTGGTTATTTATAATGCACATGCAAACCTCCTGATTCTCCATTGACCCTAATTTAACTTGTGCTCTTCATGTTTTTTTTTTCATTTTTATTATTCATTATTATTCAGTTTAATGTGTTCCCTCTAAAAACACGAAGCATTGTTTCCCATAGATTTATAATTTTCCACACAACGCTTTTGTAAAGCTGCAATTACATGCGGTGTAGACACTCGGCGCTCTGATAAATGGCATTAGTTCCCTTTGGTTTTCTTAGGCCCTGAGCCCAATGCTTTATTTCCATTTGATTGAACTTACTGTCCATGTTTGCCATGCATCCCCCTCCTCCCCTTGTTTCCTCTCACGGGGTAATAGAGGACTGTTTCCAGCCTGACCTTTGAAATGGGACACCAGTCCTCTTCATCTGGCGCGACGACGCCACTGGCACATCATAGCAATGATCTGCCATTAGTATTCTAATGCAAGGCGGAGTGAAATAGTTTTCATGATAGCAGAATGGTGTCAAGGCCCCCTAGTTCAATACGGTCATTAGCAGAGAGCACAAATATACTTCCCAGCTGCTGCAGTTGCATTTTTCTTTTCCATAGATGTGTTATTGATATATTGTTAGGGTGCTGCAGAGAAAAAAATGACTGCTTTGCATTTTTCTAAAGCATTGGGATATAAAATATATATATCGTTAATACTAATCTTGCAGCATGAGGATGCCCTTTTGTTTTATATATACATACAGTTTACAGTATAAAAGTCTTTATTCTTAGTAATACTGACCGTTTGACTGTGCTCTTCCTACAGACGGACTTTGAGAAAGATGTGGACATCGCCTGCCGATCAGGTACAGAACAGATGGTCTCTTATTAACAAGATTCTCCTTGCCTTGCATGTACAAAAGAAAAAAAAAAAAAACCCAAAAGAGGTTAGACAGTAAAAAATAGCTGAGGTTACATAACAACCAACAATCCCCACAGGAGTTTTTTTTCACAGTTACCAAAACACTGACTTTAATCTGAGAACAAAACAGTATAAAGAGAGCTGATGGATATTCATTTTCGGCTTTGCTGCAATAAATGTGAATTTTCCCATCGTCTGGCAGTCGCACTTCGTAATTATGTTTTTCATTAACGTGTTGACGCCGTCATGGAATAGGTGCGTAGGTGCTATGTGTCTCATTTCAGGGGGATTTTCTTCCCGGGCTCATACTAGTGGGAGGATAATATTTCTTCCTGATTCTCCAGCGTCTGCTTCTTCTGTACTTTAGAGCCGCAGTAATTGTTGGTAGACGAGTGTGTGATTTAATAAAAACGAAATGTTCAGAAGAGATCGTGCAAATTATCCATCCGTCCAAAACCGATGGAAGGACATGTCCTAAATGGATCCGCAGGGAATACCGAGCTGACCGCCGCTACTCAGAGCTCTCAGAAACACAGCTTGTTAAGAGTTGAAAAGGGCCGTCTGGCTCTTTTGACCCACATCTCTTCATGCTCTGCAGTCTTGTGAAGCTAAAGTGGACATACCGATACAAAAAGGCAGAGCAGACAGGTGTCATTCATAAATCATGACCAGATTCAGAGCGAAGAGAAATGCACTTTACAGATTACTCTCTGGGCTCGCAGAGTTTAGGTTGGTGGTTTACAAACAGGGATTATTGTCGGCTGCAGACGTGATATTCTGCAATGTCACCCTACACAATATAAGAGTAAACTGAATACCAGACTCAGACCATACTGAGCATTCAATTAGACTCAAACAGGCTTTTTGAGAACAGACAACATAATTCCTGCTGATTCAGTGGGGAGGACAGGGTGTTCTTATAACCAGAAGGTATTTCTGAATAGATAGCTGCTGGTTCTTATATAATATTTGGTGCATTGCAAGGTTATCACCAATCACTGAATTTAGGATCCGGATGCTACATGCTGTACTGTATGGCAGGGAGAGGATCTACTTTATTTACTGTTACATCCTCCAGAGATACCTGCCGTTGTGTCCCTTTGCATTTAGGTGTAAAGTCACACTCAAAGCATATTCACAGCTATTTCGTCCTGTTGTTACCGTTTTCCCTTTGCAGCACAAAATCCTCTGAGAATTAATTTGAATTTGTTCTTTTGGTCGTATGCTGGATAATGTCAGACAAACTGTGACACTACTTTCATTACTTAAGACATTCCGACTAATCCTCGTATCACTCTGCCCCACAGCACTCCACAAAGACATGGGCTCTTGTCGCGCCGCCACCATAACAGGCACCCTCTCCCGCATTTCCCTCAATGATGAGGAGGATGAGAAGCTCCCCGAGGGCCTCAACTACTCCACGTTGCCTGGCAACATCATCTCCAAAGTGATTATCCAGCAGCCTTCGGCTCTGCACATGCCGATGGGATTAGGCGATCTGAAGGAGCAGTGCATGGCCGACAGCAACGCCGACATGCGCCGCACCGTTTACCTGTGCACCGACGACGCCATGCGCCAGAGCGACCACGACATGGTCGGCCACGACATGGAGGGCCACGGGCTGCAGGGCCAGATGATGGAGACGGACTACATAGTCATGCCCCGTGCCTCCGCGGCGGCGCTGTCGGGGTCGGGCAACGTGCCCACGCTCCTGAAAGAGGACACCAAGATGAACATCACTATGGATACGCTGCCGCACGAGAGGCTGATGCATTACAAGATGAGCCCTGACTTCAACATCAGCCCGTCAGGCATGGACCACATGAATGTGAACCTGGAGCAGCAGTATCCTAGCGCTCCCGAGCAGATGCAAAACCTGCCCTTTGAACCGCGCACGGCTGTTAAGAACTTCCTCGCGGAGATGGAGGAATCTGCGGGGCTTTCTAGGAGTGAGACAGGGTCGACAATATCTATGAGCTCCTTAGAGGTACATATGCTCATGTGGATGACGCGCAGAGGATACAGAGCTGCAACAAAACAGCTTCAAATATGCTTTTATTAAAGTATAAATGTACCTTTAACTGATGACTTATTAACTTAACACCTTTGTGTTTTATTTTCACAGAGACGAAAGTCGCGATACTCTGATCTGGACTTTGAGGTACGTAAAAGATGTTTCTTTCCATATACATGCATCTAGCTTTTTTTATGCAGAGAAAAGCCTTTTTTTTTGCAGTTGTGTTTGTCATTTGATTTACTAGTACTTGTTGTGCCTCTTAAGCTTATTGGAGTTACAGCACACAGCCTTGACTCAACATGATTTATTGACATGCTGTGTAGTTAAGGTAAAAGCAAGCCTGTCAACTGACAAACAGGGCAACAGTTCTCATCTACATTTTGTCCCTCTCCTCCATCTCCTACATCCATTAGCTATACGTTGATTTTCAAGAATTGTATGCTTTTAAAGTCATTTGCACATTTCACATCTGATTTTACCACTGGTTTCAACAATGATTATATTGGCTTGCAAAACACATATTCAACCCCCCCCCCGCCTCCTTTGGCAGGTTTTAGCATTTCCTTTATTGCCTTATTAAAGCAGGCTTTACTGCATATATATTGTACGCGCTTTCAAAGTAAAGGAAACATGAGGCTTCTGGCAGCGATTTTGGCGAGGGCTGCATTTTGTTTTAGCTTCGATGCACACCAAACCCCTTAAAATGGAAGTTTTGTGCCAAGCTTTGATTATAAGGATTTTCCTTACGCAAACAAATCTCTAAGTGAGCCAATTTGTCACTGAAGAATTGTGTTTAATTCAGATTCTCCAGACATTGCAGATTAAAACAGTTCCGGCGTTCAGTGTCCTATCACTTCAATTATCTCGGTGTTTCCTTTATTTTGGCAGTCAGGTAGATTTGTTTCAAACCTGGCCTATAAGTAAACTGCCATGACACTAACAAATTGATCAGAGCCGGAGGGGGTGGAGAGGCAAGATGCATTTCCATTATTGGCTGTCAATACCAAAGACAAAACCCTTGCCATTGCAGAAAGTCATGCACACCAGGAAAAGACACATGGAGCTGTTCCAGGAACTGAATCAGAAATTTCAAACCCTGGACCGATTTCGAGACATACCAAATATGGGCAGCATGGTGAGTAACAGGAAACCAGCGGGGTGGCGGTCAGCCAGTTTAAAGAGAGAGCAACCCTATTTAAATATCCGGTGCAGGACACATAATGTGTGATTGTGCAAATGAGCGGTTACAGTATGAAGCCAAAGTATTCATGTGGCTGCCCCTTTAAAAGAGCACTGAAGCATTTTCCTCCACAAGGCCGAAGTCAGGGAAGAAAGACCTTTGGTAATCTTGTTGCAATAGAGTGCATCCATTCCAATGCAAGGCCATGAATGCACTTTTATTTACATGCACATTTACCTACTTAGCACCCCCCATCATTTTTCCATTAATGCATGGCAGATTATTTAACCTATCAACATCTATACAAATATGACCCTTAAGTCCGCTGTTCTCTTACTGCAACTGTGTGGGGGAGGGGGAGGAACTCTCTTCTTCTTTTTCAACTGAAGTCAGGCGAGGTTATGTGAGTTCTTCCTGAACCCTTGCTGCAAATCAAAACGTCCCACCATCTGTCTCCACACCTGGCTGGAGCTGTGGACAATGGGGATGTCAAGCTTTATCCGTCTCTCTCAGACAAGCAGCAGTGTGTTTTTCTCTATTGACTGCAACAAATAGAAATTGGGCTGGTGACCAAACACAGCCAGACTATTAGACAATGTCAGCCACGCGGTAGCCTTTTTTGGCTGCATGTAATCCTTTTTTTTTTTTCACTCGCTCACATTTCAATCACCCCTACAGCACAATGTAATTTGCGGCCCGTTGCTTAGTTACCACCAGTGCAAGTTATTTTGTATAGAAAGCGATAACTACAGTACATTCTCACTCCCCCCCCCCTTCCCTTTCTCTTTTTTTTTTTTCCCCAAATGAATCTACTGCAGAGCTGGCTGCAGACATTAGTATCCATTTTATATTCCCTGACTGGGAGCAGCTTCTCTCCCTTATTTGCAGTAGTGTCTCTGGGACTGTCAATGAGAGCACATTCAGACGAATGGCTCACACATGAAGCCCATATATTGCAGCAGTTTTCTGAGCTTTGGGGAAAACACAATAAGCATGATCACATTTAACACACTACCATTATCTTTTGTTATTTGATGCTTCCCACAGCATTAATCCATTATTTTTCAATTAGCAATGGTTTAGGAATTCATACAATGCCCTTTTGAATGAGTTGAATGGAAATGGAAACGTCCTTTTTGTTTTTTTGTTTTTATAAGGGAGGATGTCATGCCACTAATATCACACCCCACTGGCCATGTTCACAGGACAAGGCAATGCCAAACAAGAACCCATGGGAGAGCTACAATCCAGCCTGTGAGTACCAGAATTACGCCACTATGAATGTACTAGAATCTGACACCAAGGACTCACTGGAGATGACGCCTGCAGAGTGGGAAAAGTGTGTCAACTTGCCCTTAGACGTCCAGGAGGGAGACTTCCAAACGGAGGTCTAGAGGGTGAAGGAGAAAATGCAAACTAGAAAAAAAGGAGGAGGAGAAAAGAGATGTATTTTGCACTGAATAAAGCAACAGACTTTTCTAACAGCCTTGGCATACATATCTGGATAATACGAGTGTGGCAGGGACATTATGTGCCAATACAATATAAGGACTGAGGAGAGAGGAAAAAAGAAAAAAAGGGAAAAAAACATCAGTGTTACTTTTTGTATTCTCACTAGTGTACTTAGTGTGGGGCAGCCTGGTGTACAATATTTACCATCATGTGTTTCAAATTATCTGTTGAGGAATTGGCTAAAAAAGGTGATCTCTCAAGATGAAACCTCACAAAGCAAAATGACATGCCATGTCGTCCCAGCTTCATTGGGTCCAGTTTTGATTTCATAAAACTGGACCCGGGAGCACAATGTATATATTTATGCAGGTTTTTAAAAAGTTTATAACAGTCTGTTTGGCCATTACTACACTTTTTACTTTATGATATAAAACATGGGAGGCAAAGAGGATTTTTTCTGTCATATTAAAAATGAATGTTTGTCAAGCTACATTCTTCATTGCTTTAAATGCAATAAAGATAATACTCACTTTTATATAAATAATATATTTCACAACTTTAATACTGCAGAATCTGCTTGAAGGATCCCAGCAAGCTCTCTCATCTGCAGCTCTGTATAAAATATTTAAAAACAAAATGTTGTATGGTGTAAATAAACTTTTGTCTACATATGTTTTACTCGTGCCAATTTATTTTAATGAGAACAAATGCCAACCTGATCAAAAGTTATAGCGAAAAATGTTAACATTTGAAAAGGAATGTAAATAAAAGAGGAAATATGTTCGTACTGCTTCAGCGGTTGTGTCAAGTTTATGTGGTTTGTTTGGTTTTGTGGAATTCATTCACTCACGTTGACATTTGAATGTATAAAATCAGCTATCCTGAGTATTAATGTGAGATTTAATTGGACTTTAAGATAATAACACATGACTGACAGTTTCCCATTAACTCTAAAATTCATGCATTTAGTTCAGCACAGACTGGATTATTTCCAGTACCTCACATACTGTCCTCTTCTGATGATTTTTATCTCAGGCTAGTCATTCCCTTTATGATTTAAACCTTCCCTTTAACTGTAGCTGAAGGTGAAGCGCTGCAAAGTTTCCTGACTCACCTCATAAATCCACCCCCGTATCTGATTTCTGAATTTGGATAGGAAACATTCAACTCCTAATAGGTTTCTGTGCCTCCAGAAGGTTCACCTGATAAGATCAGTTCAGATTTTCCTGGGCAGACAGGGCCAGACAGAGCACAAATGGGAGGAGGGTGCAGAGGGGCTTAGGGGTGGGGTGAAATCTTGTTTGTCCCGTCTGGTGGTCTGCGGCACGGCTCACACTTCGGCAATGAGAGCATCGGCGTGGGTTGAACCCAGCAGAAGAAGAGGATGCGACGGAGGAGGAGGAGGAGGAGGAGGTGGTGTGACTTGGATCTGCACCATCAGTGGAGAATAATGACAAGAGGGAAATAGGGAAGAGCAGACAATAAACGCAGGCTCACATTAATGAGGACTCCCAGTCGTGCTCTGACGTCATCACAAGATAAATTAAGTTGATTACGTGTAGAGCTGCAGTCTAGACATTAATGTCTGAATTTACAGTGCATTTCAATTTACTCCAGCAGACATAATTAGGTTAATTATATGCAGTACTGCTGCCTGTTACAGGCCTTGTGAGAGATTATTTTCATTAATGTGCCAATGTCCAATATAGTGAAATGCCTTCGGAAACACTGGCTTTTCTTTTTTACCCAGAGAAACTGTCGCATTGTACATACAAAACCTGACAGCATGTAAAAGATAAGTGAGATAAATGATCTTTATAGAATAACATATATCAGTATTGAGAGACCATAATGGCACCCTTTTAGCAACTGTGCATTTATTAGCCGGCGTAAGAGGACACTTCATTTGGTGCAACATTTGCATTGCAGTAATGTCACAATTTAGAAACTCTTGGTATATTATTCTAAAATAAATACATGTTGTTGAAGACAACGGAGTAGAAAGCGCTGCTTGGTCTTTGAATGTGTAGTCACATACAGGTGCTCTTTGAATCCTTCAGGTATACTGTGCTTATTCAATCTTGTGAAGGGCTCATTGCATGGGTGGATCTAAAAAAAATATATATAAAAAGCAAGTCTCCTTCAAAAATAATCCAAGGTATACTGTAGAGTTAAAATGCCTTTTTATTTTATTTATTTTACATGGCAATAATTGTTTTATTTTTTCAATTTATGAAAAATCACCTCAGGAACAATAGAAAAATGTATTTTGATATATTTAACTATTGAAGGGTAAGGTAATGTAGTCATTGCAGTATGTGTTTGTAGGCATGAATAGAAAAATGTGGACCAGTCTATAGTAGTTATAGATTAAGGAATTCATCATGTGTAGACCTACATAAGAAAACATTACGTCAACATCGACTTAGTGTCACATTATATCATATTTATCATTTGTTTTAATCATTTAGGTTTATTCCTCATCTCCTCTTTCTTTCCTTCACTTCCTTCCAATTCCCCTTTCCTCCCCCCTTTCCTTTTTTGTTCTCTCTATTGATGATGCATCACCTCCTTGTTTTGGACAAGGCCTATTGAAAGAGGCTGGGTCATGCGTCATCAACGCGTCACATCTTTGAGGTACAACACATGTGCAGTGAAATCTGGTCTGCACTCGCCGAAATTGAGCCAATCGCAACGCACGGCCGCAGCTTCAGTTACACTGCGCATGTGTTATACCCCATACCCCAAGACCCGTGTCCGCCCGTGTCCCAGCCTCTTTCAACTGGCCTTTAGTTTTGGACCAATAGGCTTCCACGTTGATGGAGTACCACCCTTCCACTCTACTGATTAGTGCAACACAATATAGGTGTGCAAGCTACTGCTGGATGCTGACAATGACCTTGATGAAGACCTACAGTATGTCAGTTGCAACACGTTGGTCATTTCAAACAATTATTGCCATGTAAAACAAAGGCATTTTAATTTTTGTACAAATCCTACAGTGTGCCTTGGATTGTTTTTGAAGGAGACTTGCAATTTGTACTTTTTGAGATCATATTCCAGCCATGCAATGAGCCCTTCCTAACATTGAATGTTCTCTTTTTACACTAATAAATTAGTGTTTTTTTATGTTTGAAAGGACAGACTGTACACTTCAAGATGAAAACCCCAAAATAACCAAGGCCATCCTAGAAAAGCACACATCATAAGCTATTGAATGCAATTCTGTTATTTACCAGTGTGTTATTTTCCCTCCCAAAACTGTAAGCATTTGCTCAATAAATGCATGGCTTACAGATTTTTTTTCCTCCACAGAATAAATATCATTAGGAGAGAGATGAAATCAGACAAGTTTCAGTGCCTCCGGTGGTAATTTATCATCTTATATCACCTAATCGTATTCAAATGTGGAGCTCTGAATGTGCATGGGATCAGAGATCATCAGCTCTACTGGGTGAATTATGTCACTGTCAAGACGTTCGTTGTGACTCACCAGCTACTGAGCATGACAAACTTCATGCACATAAACAAATGAAAAAGGTCTATTTTAAGTTGGTGTTTGTCTAAAATGCTATTTCTGACAGTTCTGTGCCTTTTTTTCTTTTCCTTTTGTGTCAAAAAGTCTCAAAGAAATGGTTTAAAAGGACTCGTGACAGACTTCATGCTGCTCAGTTCCTGTTTTTTTTCCCCCTATTAACTATGTGGTAGTTTCCTCCAACAATACTGCTCAACGTATTGAGGTGAAACACACTCCCACCTTTATTTTGACAGCCTGAAAATAAGTCTCCAGGCAAAATTATTATATTCTCTACGTGCCAACACTTCCTACAGTAGCCAAGTTGCAGTTTCTCTCAATTGTTTACACACTAACACTGCTGATACTTCAGACACAAGACCACAACCTGTAACTCAACCCCTTGAACCAATTCTGCTAAAATACAAGCATGTTTCCTACTATACTCACACAATTCTCTACATTTGGCACAATTCACATGGAACAAACTAACATTCAAAATGCTAAACTTAAACTTCCTACTATCCACTCTGACTCCTCACATCAGGGCAAACACATGTTGCACACTAGTTCAATTAGCATTAGAGTTAAATGGGCCAAAGGGGTGCTCTTCTGTTTTTGGAGCAGAAAGACATAGAAAGAGGAAAGAGAGGAGGAGGAGAATGAGGAAGAGGACCAAGGAGAGCCATAACCCTTGACTATGTGCTCAACTATGGTGTAACAATGTTTTCTTCCCAGAGACGGAAGGTCTATTAGTGCAATCCCGATACGTGTGTACCTCTTCTGCAAGCTATGGAATATAAAAGAATATAAACCGTAAAATATACTTGCAGAAAATGTCTGTAAACAATTGAGAAAAACTGTAAAATGCAAAAATAAAAAATTCAAGAATCATTCACTGTGTTAATAGCCTTCTTTCTTTACTCTCTGTAGCTCAGTTAATGAGAGTAATATGATTGAGTTTGACTCATTTAATGAAATACTGCGGCATATTAGAAACACAAATTAAAGATTTAATGCTGCAAATGTACCTGTTATAAGTTTGACAAAAATGTCCTGTGTGTCTGAAAGTGAAAGCCGCATTATTTAGGCCTAGGTGTTGGTAAATTGAGCTGGGACGTGTTGACAAGCCTGGTGGACAAGTCGTCATTTGGGAATGAGTGGCAGGCCCCATAGGCCCATGAGAGCAGAGAGGTTAACCTGCTTAGGGGGCTGCAAACACTGAATCAACATAATCACATTGATCCTGCTCACTTTTCCTCTCTGGAGGCGTGACTGGGGGGTAAGGCAAACTGTTGGTCTATCAAGGGCCTGTCACAGGAGTGAAAGCCCAGAGGAAAGGCTCGGGGGACACCCAGAAATCACAGAAACCATCCCGACAAATGTTGTGGAGGATGTAATGACAGAGGAAAAGTTGCGTAATGCTGGGCAAAAACAGTAATGTTTTTTTTGGAAACTCAAGTTCACCCCCATAACTATATTTTGTCTGATGCCATCATCTCATCCAAATTTGCCTAAGACTTTGATTAAGACAAACACATATTTATCCCCTGACTTATAAAAGCTACAGAAAGGCTATAATGTATTATTAATAATTTTATAAGCCAGCAAAACAATATCCAAGTTGCAGGGAGTTAACTAAGCTAAAAGCTAATATTACAGTATAATTAACTGTAAAACTAAAACTTTACTTTCCAGAATAGTTGCATTAGAAATAAAAAAAAAAAAGTTATGAAACAAAAAGTGTAACTTTGGAAGAGGAGTCCTCAGCAGGTAGGCTGCTTCCCATGCACTGTATAATGCATTATGGTCTTTTATCCTGTGGAGCAGAAAGATAGATGACGGGTACAGAGGCCCCTAACAATAAGATAGCCCTTTTTTTCCACGGAAGACATTTTGACTTGTCACAGTAGGAAAAGCACAGGTGTACATAATTAAATTAATGTTGGCTTAATTCCATTTAGCTGCTTTGACTTGGGGTTGTTGGTGCGATGCATGCTGGCTCACCGTCACTGTCTCACTGGAACACTTGAATGGAACAGAGCCGTCGTTAGTGTTATTAGTAACACCTGTGCTTCTCCTGCTATGACAAACCATAATGTCTGCTGTGAGAAAGCCCTCCGGCTACAGTTCTGCAATTCCTCTTGGTGTAATATCTACAGTAGCATACACAATCATCTCTGCCTTATTTGAAAACAGGGTCTGCCTCAGTAAAAAATAAAATGTACTTTTACTGTCGGATGCCCAAAAAGTGGGCAGTTTTTTTGGTTAGGTTTATTTTTTTAAGTTTAGTTGTGATATCAGATAATCACATAAAATGTTTCATTGTTTAACTGATAATTAGATGGATAGTCAGGCATGATACCAATTAGGACGTATTCAAATTGATGCTTCCTTGGTGGCTTAAAGGTTTAGTGCATGGGTCAGCAACATTTACTATCAAAAGATAGTCATTTTAGGCAAAAATAATTAAAAAAAAAATCTGTCTGGAGCCGCAAAACATTTGAGCATTGTGATGAAGGTAACACAGTTTATAGTCTAAGTATATAGTGTATAAGTCTAATGCAGTGAGGGCCAAAGAGCAAATGTACAACGGAGTATTAAGGTCACATCGAGGGGAAAAACATCTGAGATTTCGAGAATAAAGTCAGAATATTCAGAGAAAAACAGTCGTAATGTTATGAGAATAAAGTCATAACTTTACGAGAAAAACAGTCGTAATGTTATGAGAATAAAGTCATAACTTTACGAGAAAAACAGTCGTAATATTATGTGAAAAAGTCTGAAGTTTACGAGAAAAAAAGAAAATAACACTTTATATTATGACTTTATTCTCACAATACTACGACTTTTTTTCTCGTAAACTTATGACTTTATTCTCGAAATCTCAGATTTATTTTTTTCCTCAATGTGGCCCTAATACTCCGCCGTACAGTCGTACCATAGCTCTACAACAATGACAAATAAAATTGAAAATGTAAACAAAAAAAACAGTCACTCATTTCCACTAATTTCTTTTTTAAAAAAATCCACAGGGTGCCACTGGAGAGGGGCTCAAGAGCCGCATGTGACTCCGGAGGCTCAGGTTGCAGACCCTGGTTTAGTGCCTTGTTTTTGGAGATCGGCAACATTGAGACCAAAAGCAATCAGGTGTGCAGGTTTAAAATCTCTCCTTGCTTGCATCGTGTAATACATGTAAACAGTTATCCAAGAAAACCATGATGTGTACACAAAAACATTAAATAGCCTGAGTTAAGGCAAATGTGGTCATGTTCACCAATACAAATGACACAATTTTGTACAAATTGTGTCAAAATCAAATGCATCTATTATGCATGGCCCTACTAATCTTACTAATATTGTAGCTCCCTGCAACAATATTGATATTTTCCTGAGCTGAATTCATTCATTTATTCAATAAAATGTGTTCACTGTTCCCAAACAAACTCAGAAGAGAAGCCTAAAAAAGAGATGCAGGAAGGAAAGAAACGACGAGACAAGACTTGGCTTTTGAATAAGGGGTATGACAGGAAAAGTTGCACCCTGAACAGCTAAAAATCCTCTGATCTGACATGTTGATCACACACTCCTCTGCTAGAGTTCTAGGGCTCCATGTTTTTGGCTCAAGGCTTATTTGGTTTATTAGTGTATGAGGGGGTGGCATATCACATAATGGCTTAACTCAAAGCAGGCTCGCACAATAGTTATGACAAGGTATGCGTACCAAAATCTCTAATTGGACATGCACTCAAAATTTCATGCAAATCCATCCGAAGCAGGCACCGAGTTAGTTATATGCTAATCCGAGAGCGGATGTATTTAACTGTCAGTTTCATTTGATACATGTCCTTATACTCTAAAAGTGTCAAAACCCTGAGCTTTGAACAGCAGAATACACGTTCTCACTCACTGAATTACCGATTGTGGTTATATGGATGCAGCTCCTTAATAGATTGTCAAATCTGATCACCATGTGGTCCTAATTCTAACACAGCACTTGTTATAGTTACTAATGAAGATTTTATGGTATATACGTAACAGAATTAAAGGGCACTTACAAGATTATATTATGTTAGAGAAAGATATTTCATAAGAGGAGACTCGACAGAAACCACACAGCCTGTATGTTTTATAGACAGCAAGATGAGAAATGATCAGATGTTTGGGGGGTATTTAATGAAAAATGGCTGCGGACAGTTTTGAAACCGGCTGAACTGATGCTGTGTTGCAAGGACTTGTATTGGTTTTAGTAATAAAAAAAATCTGACTCAAACACGAGGCATTAGAAATTAAAACTGTAGAACCAACTCACTATAGTACTCACTAACAATTAATACAACAATATGTACTATTACAGGAATAAATAATGTGGAATACAGATACTATGTGATTAAAATCTAATTTGATACAAACATAACAAAAAATGTGACTTCCCCTGTAAACATCTGTAACACACATAGCTTGCTCTATAGTCCATTTTCACTACGGACATTTTGACATTTCTTTGCAAAGTAAACACAGATGTAACTGATAAAATTAATTATGGTGCCTTCAAATGAAACTCGTGAGCTCGTGTTTACAACGTGGGAAGTCGTGTACACGATATGCTTGACGTTCAAGTGGTTAAGTCGTGAGAACATCGCCGCTAAACAACGGCAATATTAACGTCACTATCGGCGTCTAGAAGCCCCTAGGGGCTTTCTTATGGACTCTCCTCGTGAACACGGTAAACACGACCCCATTTGAAGGCACCATTTGTGTGTCACATCTATTCCGGTGAGCCGCTCGGTCTAGGTCTAGGTCTAGGTGGTAACCCACTATTTGTGAAAGTCTCGTGAGATGGTTAGGAATGGATCATACAAAAGATCTGCACGCTGTATTAAAAGCTCCCAGCAAGTTTAATTGTGCAACGTTTCGATCTTCGTCAGGCATCGTCAAATCACCATCATGATGCAGAACAAGCTATCAATAGACACAAACACATTCATCACTCAGGTGATTGTGATGTGCATATTCCACACAACTGTGACACAAAGTCTAAATATTATGCTAAAATATTAACCATTCATTGAATACCTGCGTATGAAAGAAAATAATTGGAACTGGAAAATATGACGTGTGTTTAAAATGGTTTTATTTCTTTAAATACAGGCATCATTCAACATTGACACAACTTCCACAACAGCATTCTTTTCAACCAATCACAGGTGAAACCTACATGTGACCTTTGACCTTTGTGATGCAGCTTCTGTCGTCATCATGTGACCACAGTTCCTGCAACACTGATTCTCTCTCAGTGAAGGTTCGCAGACTAATATCTCAAAGCAAAAACCAAACTCGTGAGATTCAGGCTGATTTCTGTGAGGCTAATTTAAAGGGTAGAATATACAGTAGTGTGTGCCCATCGTGGTGCTACACATTCATGAGGCACACATATTTGGTTTCCAAATTAAAAACATGTCATTCATATTAATATTATCTGTCAGTTTGTTGATTAAACGATCAGTTTGTATTCATTTTGAAACTGCTAAATACACTGTAAATAAAATTAAACATAGCTGAAAATAAGCCAGATCTATGTCACAAGCCTGGTGTTTATAAACTCTAGAGCAAAAAAGAAGTACCTCTTAATTAAAATAAAATTACATCCATATTCGATTCATTAATTTTTCCCTATTTGTACAATGTTCTTACAACAAAGACAGCAAAAAGCTGTTGAAAACCATATCATTAAAAACCAAGAATAACTGAAGCCTTGGAAACACAACAGCCGCAATTGGTCCTTTACATTTCACACAGTGCAGGTATGCAAGAACAGTAACGTTTACTTAAATAATGGTCTGAGACTGCAAATGACTAAGTGTAGGGAAAAAGCAGCAAACTCTCTAGCACTGTATTTAACCTCAGACAAAAACGAGCAAAACACATTTTGAAAATGTTACTGCTGTCAACACTTAGAATCATTATTTTATACCAATTAGCTTTTCAGAAAAACAAGCAAGCAGAACAGTTTGTGGAGGCTCCAAATGTTGATGCAAAGGGTATATTAGAGCCAACTATAGATATTGTCCTAAAGTAACCATTTAAAAGGGACTAGAAAGTGCTTCGAGAATGTACAAAGTATGTCCGAGCTCCAACTTGAAGATTGGACATAAAGTTTTTGGAGAAGTGTACGACTGTCTCTGCTGCCGCAATAAAAAAAAATGACCAATTTGTTTCAGTGTCTGTTGATAAGTGAATTCTCAAGGTGGGATTTGAGTTGGAGGACACTCCCAGAATCCCAAAGTCATCAATAATATTGACTGAGAAAGACACAACAATCAGTCTCAGCGGTCTCATTAAGGGGAGGGATGCGTCAACTCCACAAGACAACACCGCAATAACTCCTTAAAAACAATAAATTAAACTATGACATCCATTTATTTGTTTATGAAATTGTACTTTCTAGTCCCTTTAAGTGATGCTGGGAATATCTACAAACCCCCGTCCGTGTGAATACTGATTCTCAGTGCACATATTCATCATCACTTAAGTCTGAGTCATCGGCCTCCACTTCTCCTTCAATCACAGACTTCTTCCCTCTGCAGCAGGACACCACCAGACCAATGAGGAAAGCCTAAAAATAATAAGCAAGCGCACACATTAGGAAATATTTCATATGGATCACTTGATCGATAGAATGCATCAACTGCACCAGGAGAGAGGCTATTAAATATTTTGCCGAGGAGATTAGCTGTGTGCAGTCTCGGAAAAAATCATTTTCCAGTAACCTTTTTCTGAGTAGAAATTAAATTATGTGCTTCGGCTCTCACACTCTTTCCCCCCCGAAGAAAAATACTCTTGAACCGCTTTTGAGCTAAATTAAATGTTTCACAGATGTTGTTGCTGTAAATGTTTTATTGCACAGAAGATAGAAAATAATCTATCTTTGTCAATAATGAACAAAAAGTCTTACCTGTGTGAGCTTTTTTTCTTTAAGAACATTCAACTGTAATTCTCACTCTGCTTAAAATCACATCCATTTACATCCTTGAAAACTCACCCCAATAAAGGCCCAGTTACCAAAGTAGTAGATGGTGCTGAAGAACCAGAACTTGTGGAGGAAAAGATAGGATCTGGTCACGGTGCACTCGTCTGAAACGAAGAGAGAAAACACATGAGCATTAGAGAATTTAATCTATAAGATAACAGCATTTTTTACTTCTGTATTCAACACAAGACGGTCGATATGGTTGGTATTTTTTCCACCAGGTATTTGTTTGACAGACATTTAAGTACAAGTTAACAAAAAGTGGTGTTGAAGGAAATGAGCAGGATGCACAAATATACGGAATTTAAAATGTTGTTGTTGTCTCGGAGGTTCACTCTCGACCCTGGGAACAAATGTCTGCCATAAAAACTCCAAACTCAAGGTTCACTTTCTAAACCATTCCTGAAGAAGGCTGTGGGATTCGGCTTCGGATTCGATTCAATTTTCTTTTCTTTCACACTTTTAAGTATCTGTAAATCTTAAGGGAAAAAAACTCCAAAAGAAATAAAGTGACAGCAAACTGTTTCAGTTCTTAGGGCGTCCCACTAAGCTCCAGTACAGTCAAAGCCCAGAGTCCCATCTCCTATAAAAAGTAAATGTTTTAATTAAAATTTTGCTAAATCACACTATCTAAGATGAAGACATCCTCCGCCATATTCTAGTTTTGATTAATTGATACAGAAAACCTTTGAAGGAAAGAAAGGACAGAAGGTATTATTATAGAAAGTACGAAAAAATAGTTTTTTTTTGTTTTTTTTACAAAGTGACTTTGTGAGCTTTAGAGAAGAATAATCGGGCTCAGGTAAAAGAGGAGTGAAGAAAGGACAGAAGACAGACAGCCTGAGGAAACAGGATTTTTTGTCTTTAGAGAAATATGAGAAGTAACTTTTCTGTCGTGTTGGACTGCCATCCAGAAAAAACAGCAAGAGTGCAATAAAACATGACACATCTATGGCTAAACGGCATTTATAATTGCACAAGTGGGGCACTTGTTATACACCTGTGTTATAAAGGGAAGGGAAAAGAGCCAATTACCCATTAATACAGAAATAAAAACAGAAATTAAAAAAAAAAATTTGTTTTTGAAAGGCTAAACGCCAACAAATATGGACTGAAGCAGAATATGTTGTCAGATAAATGTTGTGAATTTTGGAAATGATTACACCTATCTGTTTTCAATACATTTTGACTTTTGGCAATACAATGCTCTGGAGTTATTGGAAATGTTTGGATCACACAAGTCAGAAAAACAATGTCAACATTATGAATGAAGTTTTGAACTATTTGTTACAGCCCTACTGACTACAGAAATTGTTATTGTTAGTTCTTTCTTTCATAGAAATAAAAACAGCACGATTCTTACACTATTACTTACTGAAATAAAAAGATTAAATGATTCAGTCATTCGGACCAAATTGATCAAATTCTGATAGTAAGACAAGTCATTTTGCAGAGCTTGTGATGCTCAAGACTATTTATCTACTGTTTTACAGCTTCAACGGTAGCGATGGAGTCGGCTACAGCGGAGCCTATGACGTGGGCACAAGTTTAACTAATTTGACTGGCCGGTGAGCAGTCCTGGAACACGCTCTCATTCGCACCCCGAATGACAGGCACACGGAGAAGGTCAGTACAGACAGGGCCGGACAGCCGGTAAAAACTTGATGGACTTTTTGACAGCCCACCAGCCCACCGATGCGGCGGCCCACCGGGATTTGTCCCGGTACGCCAGATGGCCC
This sequence comes from Sebastes fasciatus, assembly GCF_043250625.1. Classification (NCBI taxonomy): domain Eukaryota; kingdom Metazoa; phylum Chordata; class Actinopteri; order Perciformes; family Sebastidae; genus Sebastes; species Sebastes fasciatus. Next base: position 17,681,657 of record NC_133803.1, on the reverse strand, counting down.
CGTACACCACTGACTCCACAGAGCAGTGCCTCAGGCAATTTTGTCACTGTAACTAAAAAAGACCAGTGGTCTTCTGAAGAGAGGAAAGCCATGTCACTGTCAATGTGAATATATCTTAACCAGTTGATAAAGCTGGGATGTTGTAACATTTAATGGAGCCTTGCATCAAATATATCCAGTATTACAAATTGAAAAGGCAAAAGGTAAAAGCGCGACACGCAAGAAGACACCAACAAATTGTGAAGACAGTGAACCGTAGGTCATGGGTTATGCATGTAACCCTGATTCTCTGATGAAGTAAGGGGTATGCAACTTGGACCCTCTCAAGCTCTACAGATTTTTATGTGAAGTGCAATTTTCAAATGAAATTCATGACATGCATGTACTGCACTGTAGAACATTCAATAAGATCTAAAAAAAATCAGAATATTGTATATGTTTGGCTCATACTAACTTCAAAATATGTTGAAGATATCTCATTGTTACCTTTTAATTAGTAACAACGGCTGCTTTCTGACTGGTGTCTTGCTGAAACTGTTTGCATTGGCCTTTGGTATCCTACAACTAAGTGCAGCCATGATCACGAATAAGCCAGTTAAGAGAACATTTCTGTTTAGCTGTGATGTTCATGCCAGTTTACTTGCTTATTTACAGTACCAAAAGAAAATTTGTTCAAAAGTGAAAAGAGTAAACTACAATTTTTGACGCTAGAAAGGATAAGATTTGCTCTAAGAGGACCGAAGGATAATTTTAGCAGCATATGGCAACCTTTCATTATATATCTGCTTGAGCAGCTGTGAGGTTATGGTTTGTTTTCATCATTTGCTGTAGAATTTGTTTACTATAAACCGCCAGGCACACATACAAACACATACCTTTTGTTTTTTCTTCTGTTTTTTTATTATCATTATTATTATTATGGGGATTATCTTATTATTTTTGATTTTGTTTTTTTATTATTAGTAGCTGTATTATTTGTATTTTTTAATATGGGTATTATTTTATTATACTTGATTTTGTTTTATTATTAGTAGTATTTTTAATATGGGGATTATCTTATTATACTTGATTTTGTTTGTCTGTTTCCTTAACAAAAAAACATGAAAAATGTTTTCCTGTACTTACATATACACAAAATGTTAGCTTTTTAATGTGAAAACTAATAAACAAAGTTGGGAAAACAGAGTAAAAGTGAAAATGTAATACAGCTGTAATCCATTTCATGAACCTATTTGAACCTATCATTGATTTCTGCACTTTTCAAACAAACAAAACTCTACTCTGCAGTGAACTATGACCAAGACCAGCTCAATTTCTATTGACTAAGCTCTGTGATCATGAATATAAACACATCAAAACCAAAAACTAGTTTATTGCTTATAAAAATCCAATAGCTTTCTTTGTCCGCGGAGCAGCTCTGTGCTTTGTGCTCGTGACATCGCCTTTTGAGTCTTTGGCTCTTCAGCTTTTAACAGAACTTGCTATTGATCTGACCGGGATAGACGGCAGGAATGATATTCTTAAGCTGAGTCATTCCCCTTTATGTGCATGAATGGGTATTGGCAGGCGTGGGGAAATGCTGATGACGTCAAATGCGGAAAGTGCCAATGATATGCGCGCAGGGTCTGGGTCTCTCTTCACTGCTCCAATTGTTTCTTGTGTGAAGACACAGGAAGAAAAAGGGAAGAAGAAATTCTTTCCCTTCAGATCACATGTTTTAATTAGCTTAGCCATGCACACTGAAGCAATAAAAAGGAAAAAAATATATATTTCAATATACTCCCTAATCAGACTTGTATAATTTCAACAGAACAAGGCGAGAGAGAAAGTCCACAAAAGCTTAAGTGAAGACGAAAATGCACTGTCTGGCTATGTTAGAGAGCCATCTGGAGCATTAGCGCTAACCCCGCTGAGCTGCTCCTATCACACTGTTTCTTACACAGCTCTTCACACTGACTTGAACCCCACGAAACAGCACAATCAGACCTACACCGAGCTACACGACGTCAAGGTAACGCAGCGATACCTCGGTGTGGTTTAGGATACATTCATTAAAGCGAGAGTTGAAACCCACGGCAGCTCTGAAGATGCACCACCAATCTGCTTGTACTTCACCAGGATCAACAGATAATAGAAGAAGCAAAGTCTATCTTCATCCCCGTGACCCCCTCTTCTCAGCCATCTGCAGCTCTCCAGCTGCTCACCTGAATTGCGGGTCTCCGAGTGGGACCTACAGATGGTTCACTACAGTGGTCTGCCTAAATATATTATCATGTACACCACTGACCCACTTCACCTTGAAATCATTACCGTTCTCCGATAAGAGCAGGGGGCAGTGTGGGAGTGCAGGCAATTTCACCTTGACTCATGATACCCTGGGTGAGTGCTGCCCCGTGTAGCATGATGCATTATGTATAACTTTCATCTCTGCATCCAAAACACATGCATAAAACACACACACATTGTGTTCTTTGTGAAAGCCTCTCTATCGGCAAGCACTTGTGTTCCTACACGGTATGCTTTTACTTTCTCTCCATCTGAAAAGCAACAGAGCACTTTCATTCCAATGTCCTTTGAGGATGCTGATGTTCCTTCAAACAGGACTTTTTTTTTTTTTTTTAAATCTCTGGCTTTTTCATATTGTTGATGAATGTTCACCAAAAGCATCTTCTCGCTGTGTGAAATCATATTTTTTTCACTTGCAGAGAAAAAATCCATTTGAGCCGCACTCAAGGCCTCCAGATGCAAAAGGACCTAAACCACTGATTATACCAACAGGAAGCAGAGAAAAGAAAATGACGTCTATTTACAACGTGGGTTATGTTTTCTACAGCAAATTACATTCCTCACTAAAGTACTTTTAAGATGTGGGGATGCAGCTACGCCTCTGAAACTGAGACCATTAGAAGTAGCAACACAGGACATCAGACAATCACACAACTTGTTAACGTTATTTGGAGTCTGGTTTCAGGCGTCCTGGCGGATGTACATCCAATATTCACTCTCCTTTCATCCGTGTTTTTGGTGTCCACCAGCTCCTGAGGGAAATGTCTGGCTCTTTAGCTGCTAAATGCTCCACTATGTTCACCTGTCTGCTGTTAAGTGCTGGGCAGGTAGTGTACAGTGGGTCTATCAGAGCGCTTTTGTGGGGGAAAAAAGGTGAAAAGTACACTGTAAAAAAACAACATTTTTTTTACAGTTTTTTTCAAGAAATTTTACATTTTTTGTCTGTATTTCAAAATGACAGAAAAAAAAAGTAAAAATTACAGGTTTCATTTGTGATTTATATGTAAATGGTCTTAGATTTACAGTATTTTTTGTAATCACAATCGTAATTATCTGTATTTAAGCTTTTCTTGATCATTTTTAAAGATAATTTTTCTGTTTTCTAGAGGTCTATGACTCTATTTTAACAATTCATTAATGTTAGAAGAAAAGGATTTCATGGAATTTTAAAAATATTTCTTGTAAATATACAGATTCTTTTGCAAAACTTCTGAGTTAATGTAAATTTGGGCTTTTGCAACGTAAAATTACATGTTTCATTTGTGATTTATATGTAAATGGTCTTAGATTTACGGTGTATGGCTATTCTAACAATAAATATATGTTAAAAGTAAAATATTTCTTGTAAAATTACAGAAATAAAGGCTAATTATATAAAGATAATTACTGTTTTTTTTTACAGTTTATTTATGTTAATTATCAGACAGTATTTTTCAGGTTTTTAACAGACATTTTCTGGCGCCCCTGCTGCCGGAAAATTTCCGTTATTTTACACTGTACTGATTAGAGCAGCTTTAAGCAAAGAGTATCATTTTATTTAAACTTCTTTAAAGCCCAATCTTGATCAGAAAGTGTTTTTAATTCACCGTGGTGGACGTCTTTTGGGACATTTCCGGATATACTTTGAAACTGTATTTTCCTTTAAAAGTTTGTGTCTGTGGATTATAAGATGTATATTATTTTCTTTCAAGAGAATAACTTTTGATTGACATATTCCATTGTAATGCAAATTGATGACGATCCCCTTGATACAAAGAAAATTACTATTAATTTGTGTTGGGGTTCAGGGAGCCTCCTTTTGAAAATTGCTTGGGCACCTGACATCTCGGAGGCAACACATAAAATTACGACCGTCTTCCCCCTGAAGCTCTTTAAAACAATGCTGTGAAAACTGGCAAGTTGCTAGGAAACAGACAGCAGTCCATAGTGTGAAGACACTCCTTTCATCACAGGGATTCAAATTAAAAAATGATGTCAGATGTCGTCTAAGGGTAAAAACTGGACTCTGCTCATGGTTAAAATTTAGCTTAAAGACATTTATACAGAATGAGGCGGTGCTTGAGGCGTCTTATACCATCACATTTATAATTTTACCTCTAATAGTGTCGACCTTAACGGTGAAAAGGAACAAGAAAATCATCAGCAGGAAAACTGGAGCGATGACCCGGAGGGCATTTATCGGTAAATTGAGCTACTGCGTCAAAACCTGGGGTTGGATTTATCGATATTAAGTGTGAAATAAACTTCTATTGCTGCAAAAGTGTTTGAGCATACCATTCCATATTAAATGATGTTGTTGTTGACACACTTTGGTTTTGTAATATGCCTTTGCTGTACACACAATGCACAGGGTTTATTAGTGAATCTGACACAAATTTCACTCAAGAGAATCTTTTGGTTTTGGGAAGAAATTGAAATCAGGAGGAGTGCCGCGCACAGAATGTCATTAAGATCGTTGGTCAGACCGTCCAGGGAACTAATGTAACCAATAATGGGAGTTGCAGATGTGATGATGGAGGCGTTAACACAGCGGCGATAAACAACAGAGGAGACAGTTAATTTCTTGGGTGAGGGAGTGATCATTAGAAATGGACAACTGAAGACAGATAAATCTATGATGGAAGCGCTCGTAATGGAATAAAATCAAATGAATGAGTGAGATGAAGGCCCATTTAAATGGATCCTAAACAATTAGACAATTATCAATCAGAAAGATACAAAAATAAATGAATAGCACAATTATTATCATATCATCCAAGAGGGTGCTAAGTTCACGTACATGAAAAAAACTAACTTCTTTTCTGGCGAGGGTAGAGGGAAAATGTAGAAGAACTTTGATGCAAGTCAGAGTTTATGATCAAAGCAACTCGCCCACCACGACCAGCAGCGTGAGCATCTTGGTGGTAGGAATAATTTGAAAAAGCAGCCTTGTCTAATGCCGAGAATTCCTCAGAATATCTAATACAATTTCATTCATTAATAAAATTACTTATTAAAAGAAGTTCAAAATGAAGTGATTGAATATACTTAAACCAAACTTGGATTTAGAGCTGAATGGGTTCAAGCTTGTGTCAATGGCTCGAGAGAGAGAATGGATATAAACTGAAATGGACTACAGTGAAACTTTCCCCGGCTAAAGTAAACAGCTGCTAGAATAAGGAGGAAGCCGCATGATATCTTACGAAAAGTTATTCCTAATTTTTTTTGTGCAGTTTCCTTCAAATATCCAGCAACACGTGATGCATGTGTCAATTTCCGCTCCAGTCTTTTCAAAATAAAATTCTGTCTTAACAAGAAATAACTTGGTTAGGTTTAGGCAACAAGACTACATAGTTAGGTTTAGGAAACAAAGCTACTTAGATATGTTTAGGAAAAGATCGACTTGGTTAGGTTTAGGCAACAAAACTACTTAGTAAGGTTTAGGCAACAAAACAACTTAGTTAGGTTTAGGAAAAGATCGACTTAGTTAGGTTTAGGCAACAAAACTACTTAGTTAGGTTTAGGCAACAAAACAACTTAGTTAGGTTTAGGAAAAGATCGACTTAGTTAGGTTTAGGCAACAAAACTACTTAGTTAGGTTTAGGAAAAGATCGACTTGGTTAGGTTTAGGCAACAAAACTACTTAGTAAGGTTTAGGCAACAAAACAATTTAGTTAGGTTTAGGAAAAGATCGACTTAGTTAGGTTTAGGCAACAAAACTACTTAGTTAGGTTTAGGAAAAGATCGACTTAGTTAGGTTTAGGCAACAAAACTACTTAGTTAGGTTTAGGAAAAGATCGACTTAGTTAGGTTTAGGCAACAAAACTCCCTAGTTAGGTTTAGGAAAAGATCGTGGTTTGAGTTAAAGTAACTCCGGATGTGGCGTATCCTAAGTACGGAGTTCCGTGAGAAATAAAACAATGTTGACTTCTGGTTTCACGCGGAGTACGAACACCGATCTGGGCGAAAGTCCAGTGTTTTTTGACCGACCCTGACCTCCTCCCTGCATGCCGTTTGTCTCTCTTAATACTTCCTGGTTCACAATTAAGTGGATTACATACAAATTGATTTTGTGGGATGTATACAAATTGCAGAGCATTACTTTTTGTAGCTACGAACAGTGTATGAGAACAGCCTGGCTACTGTTCGGCGGTCCAGAGAACAGAACTTCCATCAATGCACAAACAGAACAGACACTCTTCTTTTCCTTAAAATACCTTTACAGCCTGCGTTAAATCACACACTGAAGAAGACTTCAGAGTTCAGGTTGTCTGAGGCCGCGGCAACTAATTCCTGAGGATTAATTTCCATTCGAGGACACACTCCAAATGAGTAATGGTGTGGTAATGACCTTAGAGTAGATAATGGAGAGCTTGGCACCGAGCACCTGCTCATCAAGACGTTAGCGTCATTACATCACTGCGACCAACCGGCCAATCAGTCACCAGCTAGACTTGTACCCTCTCTTGCCTTAGCTGTGGTTTGATCCGGTGTCACACTGAGAGTTATAAAAATGTGATCCTGGTCTACATCTGATGACATTTTCTACCACAGTGTATTCCCTCTCCTGTTCTTATTTCTCACATCCACAGCGAGGAGCCTGAAATCTAGAGAATGTGTGAATGTCAATTCATATCCATGTTTGTGAATCTCTTGGTCATGCTACGGTAAAAAAAAAAATCTCCCAGGCAACTTGGCATGGAGAATACTATTTAGATGTTTACAAAGCACATAGATATAGTACGCTGCCTGGTATTATATATATTATAATATAATTGCAGTAGAAATGATCACACAGCACAGATTATTGAGGTACATTTACATGAGGTGGTTGGTACGTAGCCATTTAGTCCTCACCACCCATCCCTCTCCCTGCCTTTTCACTGCTACAGACATTGTAAAAAACATCTCATACCAAGGGTTGGTGATCTACACTCTCCTTTGGGAAAAAGCTGCTTTACGTAAGAAAGAGTTGCAGTCTTTCATCACACACATTAAATATTTCACCTGTTCCTTTCTACAGTATATATCAGACGATAAGCTTTTGATTGTATTCCCTCTCAGTCGCATGTGTTGTCTCTGCTTGACACTTCCTCCCCCTCATGACAGGTGGTACAACGGCTGTCATGAAAGCAGGAACCATTTCCATGATGGCCAAAATAGGATCAGTGTCCCGAAAGCTGGTCAAAAGAGAACAGAAATACTACTGGCCATTGTCCTTCTGTGGCACCACAAGTCCTACTCCTCGTATAACAGTGTGAATTAACAGATCTCACAATCCTTTCGACATGTGCCCTCAGTAATGAACACTGCTTGGACAAAACCTGACTTCTGTTCTTATTAATTGAGGGTCCTGTGGCGCCAGCAACACGTTTGATTTTATTTCACCTACTTAATCCAGCTCAACTTCCGCAGCTATCTTTAACTTCTCTTCTAGTCAGATACAATAAAGCTCCCAGGCAGCAATAAACAACATGACGAAGTGGAGCAGAATCAGGGCTGAGTCTGTTTGGGTTAACTGTGATGTGATAGTTGTAGGACGGGAAACAAATTATTTGTTTGAGAAAGACAAACAACCAAACGAAAAATAAAGCCAATTAATTTCCACAATTCTGTCTGAATAGTCGTGTAAACAGGGGTATTATGGGGGATTGTCAGTTTTATGTAATTGCTGTACAGTATGTTGTCAGTTTTGGCATTATTTTCATGTGTAAACATAGCGGGATTAATTGAACGTAATCTTATTAATCATTTCGATAAATGTGATTAAAGGCAAACAAAATAATACATCATGTATCTTATTTTTTTATTTTATTTAAAATTTTAGTCAAAGCTGTTGTAATTGCACAGGGGACTGGATCGTTGTCTTTAGATATAACGTTTTCATGAAACAGTATATGGACAACATAGTGACAAATGTTTTAATATCTAAAGAAACATAAATTCATCTGAAAACATCTACTGACCACTGACTGCCTTTTGTGCCACTGATTCATGAGAATATGGCCTCCTGTATGAAAGGTGCTATATAAATAAAGTTTATTATTATTATTAAAGAGGTACACTTCTTTCAAATGTCAAAGACATTAGTCCATTAGCACTTCCATGTTGTAACCCTGACATGGTCACCAACTATGAAGTAAACGCACTGCTGAAAGCCCAACCAAATATGCTAATGACTTCTTGTTCTGTCTTGATTCAGTCAGCACATCCATCAAGATGCACCTTTCAGTTCTTTCTTTCAACAGAAAATCATACAAAAAAATAACTCTTTTGATAATGTATTTCTTTTAGGGCTGTCAATCGATTAAAATATTTAATCGCAAATTAATCGCACATTTTTTATCTGTCCAAAATGTATCTTAAAAGATTGATTTGTCAAGTATTTAATACTCTTATCAACATGGGAGTGGGCAAATATGCTTGCTTTATGCAAATGTATGTATATATTTATTATTGGAAATCAATAAATAGCACAAAACAATGACAAATATTGTCCAGAAATTTGATTTATTATTATATTTATTTCCAAACATGTCCTTAATTTTTAATGTATGCCTTCTATCTTTTATATGACTTTTTGGTATTTTATTTAAATTTTTTCAAATTGTATTGTTATTGTATTGCAATAGTCTGAAGTCCTGCAGTCCTGAAATGTTTTTATTCCTGTTCCAACTATTTAAAGCACTTTCTAACTTTGTTTTGAAAAGTGCTGCAAGAATAAAATGTATTATTGTATTATAGGACCACATTTTCAAATGGAAAAAGCCCATAACAAATGGTGTGTCATACAATGTGGCTTTGAATATGCACTGCAGTGCTCTGAATAGGTACAAAGTAGACTCTGTGCAATCTATTCAAAATCAGTTTTTCAACCTTGAAGACTTTGGGAACAAAATCTTGTAGTTATCTAAAACCAACAGTATGCCACCTCTTCCTATGCTATAACCTCGATAGAACTAATATAACAATAAGCAGCTTTAATAAAGTTCACAGTGATTCAACATCAAGGTTATTCAAGACAGCTAATTGATTTGGGCAAAGCCTATTTGCTATAATGTATAAAAACAGTTCGGCGTACCCACAGGTATAAATGTATGTGTCTACACATCAGATTACTGTAAACAAATAATATCTTGCCTTTAATCTCTGCAGTAAGTCTCCTGCCCTCTGCTTTATCTTTCTATTTTCCGCCTGTCTTACCATGTCCTGATGCATTTTCAGTGCCGTTGGGTGAAGTGAAAATTATTCATGGAAACCAAGTCAATAATGGCTCCAACCTATCTCTAACATCTTTGCTGTATTCAGGCATACGCCTCATTGTCATTCAAAACTTTCCTGCCACAACAGGTCCACAGTCTCATGCTTCTCCTCATGGCAATGTGACACGCTGTAGGGGAACTCTTCAGACAACGTCATCTTAACTAGGGCTGTCAATAGATTCAAATATTGAATCGATTGATTGTCCATAGTTAATCGTGATTAATCACACCTTTTTTATCCATTCAAAATGTACCTTAAAGGGAGATTTGTCAAGTATTTGATACTTTTATCAAAATGGGAGTGGGCAAATATGCTTCCTTTATGCCAATATATGTATATATTTATTATTGGAAATGAATTACCGACACAAAACAATGACAAATATTGTCCAGAAACCCTCACAGGTACTGCATTTAGCATAAAACAATATGCTGAAATAACATATGGAAGCCAAAGATGTTATAAATAATATCATTGACAATATAGCCACAAAGACACATACAACTCCTCCTTGAGTAACAAATACAACGATAAGGTCATTTTCATGGAGGACCCCCCAGTTGGCATTGGTGTGCCAGTATGTGTGTGTGAATGGGAATGGTAAAGAGCTTTGAATATCCGCTCTATATAAATGCAGTCAATGTAGCAGTTTTTATGGAGGGTTTCGCCAACAGTTGCTTCAACTGTCCCGTAAAAAAACAACTGTAATCAACCAAATTAAGCAAAACATATGTAATCCTGAGGAAGAAAATATATAATAATAAGGAAATATCAAATATGCTTAATATTTAATTAACTGTAAGACTAAACCACTCCTACTTAACAGCATTCACATAAACGTTACTCTAATTATTTGTGACATATTTGACATTTAAACCCATCAACACTCATTAGCTACTCTAATTGCAATGTCATTTTTGCGTCTACTGGCCTTGATTCATTTCAATGAAAGAATAATTATTCCCTACACTAATAGACGTCCATTAACAGAAACAAACACGCACAGGAGTCTAAAAACTCCTATAGGTTAGAGACAGACCTGTCATTGTCTGAATGTATAAGTGGTTGAACTGAGGAGGGAAAACATAGGAGGGAATCTGAGATATTACCGATATATCAAAGTATGTTTATGATCTTGTTTGTTTCCTTTAAACTTGGATAGATGGATAGATGGATGGATAGATAGATGGATAGATGGATGGATGGATGGATGGATGGATGGATGGATGGATGGATGGATGGATGGATGGATGGATGGATGGATGGATGGATGGATGGATAGATGGATGGATAGATAGATAGATAGATAGATAGATAGATAGATAGATAGATAGATAAGTAGATAAGTAGATAGATAGATAGATAGATGGATAGATAGATAGATAGATAGATAGATAGATAGATAGATAGATAGATAGATAGATAGATAGATAGATAGATAGATAGATAGATAGATAGATAGATAGATAGATAGATAGATAGATAGATGGATGGACAGGACTCTCTGCATTCTCAGGACATCTTTATGCTTTCTGTCCCAAATGGCTGTACGGAAATTGGAAAAAGGGTTTTCGTGCATTATGTTGCAGAAGAGCTTGAAACTCAGTGAATTGGTCTCGTTGAATGCATTGAAATCCAAAAATGAAAGAACCAGAAGCAGATTCCTCAACATGTAAATGTTTTTAAATTTACCTGACTATGTTTTTTTCATTTGTTTGTCTCCCTTTGGGTTGTCTGTCTTTGCCTGTGCTTTTGTGCTGCTGCCTGTCTTGACCAGATCGCTCTTGAAAAAGAGATTCTTAATGTCAATGTGTTTCACCTGGTTAAATAAAGGTTACAAAAAAAACAGAAAGAAAGAAAAGGTAGGTAGGTAGGTAGGTAGATCGAAATCTAGATCGATATACACAACTATTTATCTAACTATCTATCTATATCTGGCTTTATAACTAAATCATATGTGCTCCACCACCAACAAGAGCCTGACTGGAGCATTCGGCCAATGAATAAATTATTGTGATAAAGCTCACTGGTATGATGAACATTCATACATTTGTGTTTTCATGGCTGATTTACTGTAATAAGCGTTGGCATGGAGACAGCCAGAGACCACGTATGCTGCATTAGTAAATGTTTGTCCTTGGTATTATTCCCTCTAATGAATAATGAACGCTGATAAAGATTACTGAACAGTGTTGTACACGAAACGGCTGGCGTGTACACTGTCCTGCCTTTCTTTCTTAGTATAGACTTGACTTGTGAGGAATAAATCTTTGATGCTGTGTTGTAAGTTCTTCCAACATCTCACTGTTGGGCCGGTGCTACCTCACCGTGCTAGCAGAGATGACAGACTCACCCTCAGGCGCATCGGCATCACAGATCCTTGTGGTGCCAAAAGTAGCGTTCCCAGATGTAGGACCTGCTGAGGGCATCTGACTCTGATCAAAAAAACACAAGAGGCATGTATCTGTTTAGCAAAGAAACACGACAGACTACTTTATGCGGTACAAACAAATTGTGGCTCGACAAGAAGGACCATGAAATCGTAATCTCTGGAAATCTATAGCACTAGAATAACACCCAACAGCAACAGTCTGTTACTCATAAATCATAGAGGGACAAAATAACAGAAAAATCACCTGGAAGGGTTGGTTCCAGATGATGCTCTGAGTTTTGCAATGGATAAATTCAACAAATAGACATAATTCAGATTCTAAACACATGTAATTTACTGTTATTATAAGCATTAAATTCACTTAAAAAAGATATTTGTGCAAGATCACTAAACTAACTCAGGTTTAAAGTAAATGTGTTGTGCACAGTTCTTAATATCCACCACATACAGGCTTCACTGTATACGCTCGCTGGTTGATACTGAATGCATTCAAATCCTGAATAAACAGCAGCAGAGAGGAATAAGCCATGTTTACCCTGTGAGTCATACAGAGCTGGTGTAGTCTCTTTCCTGCGACAGTGCTGTTGAAGTGATGATGAAGGATGCTTCGCGGACACTGTTCTTTTTGGTATAATAGAGTTTATTACAAACAAGCAACAAATGTCATAACGAACGTCTAGAACGTCCGGAGGTCTCAAGTCAAATCTGAGAGTCCTCCCTTCGGAGCTCTCTCGCCTCCTTATATCGGGTCCATGGCATGTAACAGCTGAGCTGAGCGTATAACCATGCATGGCTCCTTTGTCCTACATAACCATGCATGGCTCCTTTGTCCTACATATTTATCTTTCAGCCCCATGTCATATCTTGTGACCATATTCTCCACTTATGATTCTTACCCATGTGTTTACCCTTATGGCCGCTCGGTCATGTGCAAGACTTGAAAATATACCACATATTCCCCCCTTCGAGACTTACACAAAGTCTCGAAAAAATAAAAGAAGATACATACAGGTGTATTTAACATGACAAATTTAACAACCCGCCCTTTTTACCATTGAAACAACTGTATGGAGTCTAAAAGTGAGAGTGAAAAACCTGTCAGGCAGCTAATCTTTCTTGAAATATCCATTGAACAATGTAGACAGGAAAATTCTCTCACGGTCCCTCTGCCAAGGCGACCATACGTGGAACTTCATACCACTGAAATGAGGAAATTTAGCAATTTGTGTATGGAAATGATTTAAGCAAATACATATGGAACTCTCAGCAAATTAAAACAAGACAATGTCCAAAGTCAGGCTGGTCGACCCATCGCACCTTTCTATGGACCTTTTCCTGCCTACCCCACTGTCCCTAAACATCGAGAAAAAGAAAACATCTGAGGTCCCATTATATTTAGAAACCATCACTTGCCAAGCATGTAATACACAAAAAAGACAATTCATTTTTAAGAATACTAATGTACCATCTAAGAGAAGACATAAGACTATATAACGCTGCAGTTTCTCAGCAGCCTTGACTCCGGTATAGTATCGATGACGTCTTGACTCTGGATGTTGTATCGCCAGTCCACGTTCAGAGTTCTTCAGGCCATTCGTATTTTCATGTTTGAAATGTCTGAATCCATTCAGCCCATCGGAGTCCCTGACAATCTACCACCCTCACAGTGGTCTTCCCCCAATATGTTCTAGAATGAAAGAAAAGAAAACCAGTATCTTTTGCATACATAACAGATACAAATTAAAACATCAAACACAGAATAAGAACACTTCTATAAGTAAAAATGTGAAATTAGAAATCATATAAGTCAAAATGTGAAATTAGAAATCATATAAGTCAAAATGTGAAATTAGAAATCATATAAGTCAAAATGTGAAATTAGAAATCATATAAGTCAAAATGTGAAATTAGAAATCATATAAGTCAAAATGTGAAATTAGAAATCATATTGTTCCTTTGTTGCCATATCCCCCCTTCGAGACTAAACAAAGTCTCGAAAGAGCAAAACAAAATCAACACTACAAACTACGCAAGCAAAAACAGAGGTAAATAATAGGATTATAATCATATGAGATATTTAAAATGGATATTCCTCCACCAATTCGATCTTTATTGCGTCATCCTCATCCCCGTCCGTGTCAGCTTCGTGTAATAATGGCATCAGCGTTTGCTCGCCGGGCAGCACAACTCCAACCCATCTAATTATCATAGCCTTTGCAAAGGTCAACAACAGCGTGCAAAAACAAAACATCACACACAACGCCAGAACGAGCGCTACCAAAACCTGAACTAACACTGCCCCTAGTGGCCCCAATTTATCCTGTAACCAAGCATTTGCAGACCATCCCGCGTCTTCTGATGGGCCAAACGCATCTCTTATGAGCTTCAATGCCCCTATGACACTAGTCATATTATCAGAACTATCAGGAATCAAAGTGTAGCAGGCATCTCCTGTTAAATTTAAAGCAACACATAAGCCCCCTTGTTTGGCCAAAATATAATCAAGAGCCATGTCATGTTTCAGCAACGTCAGTCTGTGACTTCTCTGGGTGTTTGACAACAATTCGAAACCTCTTATGGTTTCGTTCGCAAAGCCTTGCAAGGTGTAGGTAATGTTGTCGATGTGATCTGCTAAGAATGTCACACCATACCACGGAAAAAATCCTATACCCCACTTCTCTCCTAAACTTATTCTCCAATGGAAGGATTCCAACTTGTGAAACTGTGCCAACTCACGTTTTCTCCTACTACTTGAAGCGACATCAGATTGGACCCCCTCTGGCCCTACTCCCTTCTGGATAGTAAGAACCTCATATGGAAGTTTCAACAGTGACATATAACAGCATCCTGTCCACCCATATGGTAGAAATATGTATGCCTTATTACCACAGACCCACCAAATATCCTTGAAATTCCCTATAGTCACATTCCCCGGCAATATCTGATTATGTACCCTTAAAATTGTCTTCTCTTTGTGTTGTGGTACCTGAAAAGATGCTTCATACGAATCATTACTATTCCCACGTTCCATTTTACCCAAGTCCATCATATATTTATCACACTCTGATAACCCCATAAACGTTCCCGGCCCTTCATGAGTTGTATTTGAACAAAAACAGCTGGTAGCTCCTACTGCTGTCACCTCCATTATATCAGGGACCGCTGTTCTGATATCTTCATGCTGATCAAGTACATTTACATATGGTAATTCTGCCAACCAAGAACAAGTCAATCTAGGCTTAAAAAGGTTCATTGCTAAAGCCATCACTTTATCCACTGATGATTGCTGTTGATACAAGAGCCATGATAATGCATAACTTTGACACATAGTGGTTAGTGGTTCTGGTATAGTCTCTAAAATCGAAGGCCATGAGCTTGGCGATCGGATTTTCACCAGACACGGACCATCCGTTTTCACAACCGATCTTACGGAGTGGGTTACTTGCTGAAACCATAAGTTCCTACCTGCCCAAGGGTCTGCGATTTGTAACACTGAAGGATCAAACCCAAATGCCTTCCATTTAGTGTCTCTCTTTTGTATTGTATGGTAATGATCCATCATGTACTCTGGTGTCTGATCAGAGTCAACAAAGGTTTCATCTATGTTTAAACTAGTCCTCTGGGCTGTCATAGATGACTCTACATACTTCTCTTCTATCCTCTGTTCTCTAACTTCAACAATGTCATTACTGCTGTTCACGCTAGGCTCTATTTTTGACATTTGCTTCTGGAGTACATTAGTCACATCCTTAAAGGTCCAAGATGTCATATTAGATATCTGCGTTGTATTTACAAATGTCGTAGATGCCACGGATGTCGTCGCTGTTGTAGCATTCATCCCCTTTGAAGTCATAACTAGAGTAGTAGCCAGAGTAGGTGTATGAACATTCTTAGTTGTTTTTGGAACTAATGTAACAAGCTTTATCTGTGTACTAATCACCTTTGGAGTGGTTACTGTAGTAAATTGTTTCTGAACTTCTTTAGTACCCATAGCAACTTCAATAGGCCCCAAATCTTTTATCAGGAGTGACACTCTACGAGTCACACGACCTGTGATCCAATAATTATGATATGGAACAAATTTGAACTCCGGTTCTTCATAAGAACACATGTATTCTCCTTCGTCTTCCCGGGTAACGTTACGCAGGACAAGGGAACAATCATCTTTAATTTTTATCCACCTAACCTCATTAAACAAAATATACTTCCTCTGACCACGAGGCACAACGTCATCGTCAGGTCTTGTCAACAACAAATCTTCACCACGACTATTTTCCCATTTGGGAAACAAGTTCCCTCCATTATTCCATCTCCCACATTGACAAGGAAGGTAAACTGTTCCTCCTAACCTAGCTCTGATCACAGTACTCAAAGGAGGTGACGTTATAGATATCACCTGAGGCGCCTTTGTAGTTACATGTGATGCATTTATACTTCCAATAGCTTTTGCCATTGAAGGAGTAGATTTCTCTTCCATCTGTCCAGCTTTCATCTGGAGAGTTGATGTCATAGTTGTTAATTCTCTTGTTTCCCCAACCTCTTGGGGGTCTATGCTTTTATTCCCCCCTAGTATCACTAGATACACCACGCGAACTACAAATCCTAACTCGGACCGCTCACTTCCAATACGTCGATCGTAAAAAGAACACCTGTAATCACCTTGATCTTCCTGTTGAGGCTTATATACATAGAGACTACAGTCTCCCTCAACCTTCGCTCTCCTTTTGTCATTAACTAATGTATATTTCCCTAATGGTGCTGTCTCTGACAGATCTAGGATCTTACCATGGCTATCTTCCCACTGAACTCTGAGTTTCCCTTTACCACTATTTTCTTCTGTACACTGACATGGAAGCCGAACTGACTTTCCCAAGGTTGCTTCAACCCTGGTTCTAATAACGGTCTGGTTTGACTCTTCTCCTAACTGGTCTCGGGCTCCTTGGTCTAACTGGATCCCTGGGTTGTCCTGCAGCGGAGTCACCGCCCTTTGATATCTCTGACGCTTTGCAGGCAACTGAAATAGGTCCTGCTGGGTCTGGGACATGTTGAAAGACAATGTCTCTAAATCTTCTGTCCTGTCCATCAACTGCCGAGTCATCTCTGGCATCATCAGGAATGTGTACAGAAACATCAACATTGTCCACAACCTGGGTGATCTCTCCTTCTGAGTTCTGACTCTGGGGATTTTCATGCATCTCCCTCTCTGGTGTGTGTTCTTCCACATTGACTTCGGGCTCTCTTGAGCCTTCAACATCTTGAATCAGTGAATGTGGCGCCCCTTCACTTGGTGCTTTAACACAATGTGATAAATGATACCATGTAGGAGACCCCTTAACCTGGACCGCGGTTCCAGTACTGCGAACCACTTCAAACGGTCCCTCACGGCGTTCGTTATACCACTTCCGTCTAAACACCTTCACGAACACCTTGTCTCCAGGTTGCACTGTGATCCTTTTTTGCTCATCGAGCTTCTCCTGCACCTCCTCCTTAGTTTGCCTGTCAGACACATATGTGGATATTCTTTTATGTAGATTAACCATGTATGTAACATACGTTTGCATTTCATCTTCTAAAAGGGCCAAACTTGGACCTTTCCCACTTGTCCGCAGACAAGGCGTTGGCATCAGTCTTCCTGTAACCAACTCATGAGGTGTCATATGTAAATCGCGGAGCTCACTAGAGCGACATACCATTAACGCCAATGGAAGTGCTGCTATCCAATTTAACCCCGTGTGCTGGCATATTTTGACAATACGATTTTTCAGAACACCATTCATTCTCTCGCAGATTCCTTGACTACGTGGGCTATAGATTGCCCCAAGACGCTGTTTGATTCCTAATTTTTGCAAAATCAATTTCACCGTCTTATCCACAAACTCTTTCCCATTGTCTGAGGATATTCGATCTGGAAGTCCCCACCTGCTTATGACCTCTCTGCATAAGAACTTGGCAACCGATTGAGCATCCTTTCGTTTTGTTGGACAGGCCTCAGGCCATCGTGAAAATCTGTCCACCACGACTAGCATGTACCTTTTCCCTTCAATCGGTTTTATCATGTCAACATAGTCTATAACTAGTTCCCGCATCGGACCTCTTGGAGTTGGGATGTGGCCAGGAGGAACCGGCACTCCCCTCCGAACATTGTTTTTCAGACAAATAGTACACCTGCCTATGACATAATCAATCTGTTCAAGCAAACATGGTGCCCAAAACCCATACTCTTTCGTGATCTTTCTCTTCACTTCCCCCCTTGCAACGTGAGCTAAGCCATGCGCCTCCTGAATCATCAGACCCAACAGGTCTGGAGGTGATAATACCAGCCCCTCATGATTTCTCCAAAGTCCAGTAGCATCTCGGGTGGCACCTCGGTCTAGCCACAACTGTTTGTCCATTTCAGGAGCAGCTTCCTGCATTAAAATCACATCTTTGAGCGTAATTTTGTCTTCCAAGTTCACTTCATGCGTGACGAGAAGAACTTTGCCCAATTTATCTGCTCCAGTGACTGCTTTTGCAGCTTCATCAGCCGCTCTGTTCCCTTGTGAAACCCTTGACGCATCCTTCTTATGTGCCGCACATTTAGCTATTGCTATTTCTTTAGGCTTCATCATAGCATGCAACAATTTCATGATCTGGGCGTGATGCTGTATCGGCGAACCATCCGTTTTCTTAAACCCTCGGTTCTTCCACACTGCTCCAAACAAGTGGCACACATTATGTGCATATGCAGAGTCAGTATATATCGTCACTCGCTTCCCTTCTGCCAACAAACACGCTTCAGTTAACCCCACCAGCTCAGCAAGTTGTGCAGATGCAGGCTGTGGTATCTCTTCAGCCTTCTCCACTGTAAATCCAGTTCCTTGGGCTTTTACTATCGCATAGCCGGCCCTTAATTTATCGCCCACACGATAACAAGACCCATCGGTCCAATACTCCAAGTCCACCACATGCAATGGGAGGGCTTGTAAATCCGATCTAAGTCTAGAGTATTTCTCTGCTTCATGAACACAATCGTGTGGCTCACCGTCTTCTGGGGTTGGCAAATTCTCCGCTGGATTTACCGTAACACATCTTGCTAGGGTAACATCTTCCTGCTCTAAGAGCCTATGATAGTCTCTGAGCCTAGACATGGTCAAGTTGTTCTTACCATAATTCAAAAGATTTCTGAGACTATGATGTGTAAGAATTGTCACTGGATAACCCATTGTTACAGAGGATGCTTTATTGTACATTAGAGAAACTCCCACCATAGCTCTGTAACACAGTGGTAACCCTAGCTCTACTTCTGATTACATCTGGGTTAAGAGTCCCCTCCATTGGCCATGGTTGGTCAATTTCAGGCCAGCGTTTGTGCCATTTTTCCGATATTTTTGCAATGTTTGCGATGCCCCTAATTAAAGGATTATTCTTCTGTACTATCTCAACAGGAGTGATTACTTTTGGATTTTTAGTGTTCTTTTTTCCCATTATAACGGCTTCCTTATGTTCCGTTATTGTACTTTAATGAGTAATTGCTAAAATTAAAACTACTCAAGGCTTTTTAGATTACTCCCCCCTTTTTTTTTTTTTTTTTTTTAACCCAATTACCCAATTAATCAATTAACCAATTAATCAATTAACCAATTATCCAATCAACCAATCAATCAATCAACAATTATCCAATTAATCCAATTAATCAATTAGCCAATCAATCAACTAACCAATCAATCAATTAACCAATTTATCCAATTATCCAATTAATCCAATTAATCAATTAACCAATCAATCAACTAACCAATCAATCAATTAACCAATTTATCCAATTAAATTAATCAACAAATCAACCAATCATAAATTATCCAATTAATCAATATTCAGCTCAAATCGTCAAACAGTCACCACATTGAATATCCACCACAGCACAGATCAGACAACCCACGCACAATAACATAAATGAACATCTGCAATTGTCAGCAGAGGTTAGACTAAACAATCATATGCCATTAATTAATCAAATGCATTAACTGATCAATCCGTTGCCAAGTTGTCTATTTATTCATTTATTTATTTCTCCAAACTGCCTAGAGCATGTACTCTTTCATGTGTATAGGAGCAGGTCAGTCTCCTCTTAGGTTTATAAATGCAAGCAGGTTTATATGTGTACCATCAATGTTGCTTACGACTGAGAATATATACAAATATGGAAATGCAGGTTTTGTTTTTGTTAAAGAGTCTGTGGATAAATTTGTACCGGCCTTTAGTAGATTGAAGCGGAAGCCTCCTCATGGACGTCAGCAAGCCACACTCCATGGTGGGCCGTCTCGCTGCCTTGCCTCCCGTTTCAATTCTCATTCACCATAAATGACATAACAGACAAAAAACATGCAATGATTTAGTCTCTTGTGAACCCATTAGGTCCCTTTAACAGCATCATCAATTTTATTCCTCCCCTTTAAGAAGAGCTCATGTTTTATTTACCGACTCATTTAATTCATATATTTCTATTCTTTTCCAAGGGCCATACGGGTACTGCAGTTACACAACTCCACTTTATTTGTCCTGGTTTATAGTTATTTATCTTATGTGTATGCGTTTATCGTAACCAGGCTCATTTCAGTGGCTCATCGTTTTATTCTTTTTACTGTATCTCCCGGAAATCCCTCTTTTGCAGAGAAAACAAGCATCCACTCATACCGGCCGTGCCATCACGCCCAACGGCGTGAGTGGCAACAGTGATCCAGAGAGAGCGCGCTTCGATCTCTGATCCAGAGAAATTCCCACAATCAACAGCTTATGTTTTACATTATTTAATTCATTTAGTCTTCTGGAAACAGAAGCTCATGGTTTTATACAATACCTCGGGCCACGTATCTATTCTTACAAATTATTAAATGACACATATACTCTCTGGAGCCAAATGTCACACACACACACACATTTTCCCTCCTCCCAAAGTCCATACACACACATTCTCTTCACTCCAACTTTAGATATCGTCATTCGTACAGCATGCTTTCTGCCGCTATTTTCCTTACTTTTTCTCATAAAATTTGTGCTACCTTTGAGGTGTAAAAATCTTCGACGAGAGGCTGCTTCAGACACCGTTCGTCAACAAACGTCAGAGTGGTAACGGTCATTCGAATTGTGATTCTACACTCTCCAGTTATTAAACTGACCATAAGATGTCGTTTTCAGGTTTTAATTGCGGCCCATACTACATGCTCCTCCACTTGAGGGCTTTCTATTCTATCCGATTTGCGGCTTGTCATATGATCATTTCCTTTATTTCCTTTATTTCCTTTATTTCTCTGTCTCTTAACACTCTTTACATTTATTTATTCAAATTACCTGGATCCAGGTTTCCCACTTTTGTCTTTCTAACTTAATTCCGGACTATGTCAGAGCCATCGTTACGCAGTGGCTAATATGCATGTGTCTTACCGTTAATAAGTTGAGGGCCCCTCTTTATTAATCTCGCACGATACTATTTAACACACCTTACCGTTACCATGAAGCTATTCTAAACTATTCCTTGTATTTCTCATACTTCTTTTCTTCACTTTATATATATATATATATTTTTTTTTTTCTCTATTCATTCCCCCTTTTTTTTTCATTAAATTTAGCACGGAGCCTCACTTTAAACATCAAATCAACAGGACATGTCCATAACAAGAAGGTTCTTAATTTACGGTGTGGCCAAACAACTCCACATAATAGCCCCAATTTATGACCAGCATTCAATGAGTGCGCTCACCGTTTTGTGAAGTTGTAGCAGTACTGCTGTTGCGGCCACCTCCGATCCTGTTCGTGACGCCAAATTTGTAGTCTCTTTCCTGCGACAGTGCTGTTGAAGTGATGATGAAGGATGCTTCGCGGACACTGTTCTTTTTGGTATAATAGAGTTTATTACAAACAAGCAACAAATGTCATAACGAACGTCTAGAACGTCCGGAGGTCTCAAGTCAAATCTGAGAGTCCTCCCTTCGGAGCTCTCTCGCCTCCTTATATCGGGTCCATGGCATGTAACAGCTGAGCTGAGCGTATAACCATGCATGGCTCCTTTGTCCTACATAACCATGCATGGCTCCTTTGTCCTACATATTTATCTTTCAGCCCCATGTCATATCTTGTGACCATATTCTCCACTTATGATTCTTACCCATGTGTTTACCCTTATGGCCGCTCGGTCATGTGCAAGACTTGAAAATATACCACACTGGTTTTAAAAATGTTCTTCTCTCTCATTTAAAAAGAGGACGTTTCAGCAAAAACAACACAGAGGTTCATTTCAATTATGTTGTTTAAAAGATTTTTTCAGACGATGCATAGACACAAGGGGGTGCATCTAAACCAGATCCACACACCCACACAGAGAGAGAGAGAGAGAGAGAGAGAGAGAGAGAGAGAGAGAGAGAGAGAGAGCGCAGAGCTGCATCAGATCACACGGAGGGTATACTGTCAAACAACAGTAATAGCCACATAGTCTAACACAGACAGACAGAACTCAAAAAGAACAAGAGTCTGAAAGCCCTGCTACCAGCCCGTAGAGACCACGCTACTGCCTGCACCCAGCTGGACCGGAGAGGTTTGAACCCACTGGCTGACCGACACTGCCATCGTTATAGCTCCTTCCTCAGAGCTGCTGTAGCTCTCATCGCCGAGACTAAAAAAAAAATAGAAATACACAGAAACAAACCTACATGTTTCCTCACCTGTACAAGATATTTCTGGCTGCCGTACATGACATACTGCGGGGCCAGGCTGTAGATCATGTAGCTGGTGTGAAGGACAATCAGGAGGAGGATCATACAGAGGAAGAGAAGAGCCTGGGGGCGAGTTCTCTTAGGTCGGATTTTGTAAAGCTGGAAAAAACAAGAAAATGTTAATGTAAAGGTTTATATTGGAAACGTTTTTAAGGTAACATAGAAGCAAGGGCCGTTTGCTTACCCTTATCCAGAAGAACCAGATGCCCATGTGGCGGATGCCAGCCATGGAGGTGACTACAAAGTACATGGTGATGACGGTGATCAGGATGTAATCCAGTGGAAACACCTATGATACGAAGGGGAGAGGTCAGTTACATCCCTCACATACACTTATAAAGACTTTATTGCCTTCAGAGGCAAACATTCAGGCTGGTTTCCTCTCATGGATGCTTGAGGCTGTTAATGAGCAAACATCTAGAGCTGCAACGATTAATCAATTCATCAATTAGTGGTCAACTATTAAATTAATCGACAACTAGTAACAACAAATTCTCTGATTCCTGCTTCTTAAATGTGAATATTTTCTGGTATCTTTACTCCTCTATGACAGTAAACTGAATATCTTTGAGTTGTGAACAAAACAAGACATTTAAGGATGTCGTCTTGGGCTTTGGGAAACACTGATCAATATTTTTCACCATTTTATGACAGTTTATAGACCAAACAACTAATTAATTAATTGAGAAAATAATCAACAGATTAATCAACAATGAAAACAATTGTTAGTTGCAGCCCTACAACTATCACCAACACATTAAAGCACATCTAGATGGTCACAATGCATTTAGACATGGACAAAACTGTAAAACACCATCAACTTTATTACTAACTTTTCCCTATTAATCAGAAAATAGATTAATAGTTACAGATGTAGTCTTGACATGAAAGCATGTTCTGATTTAACCTCAAACCTGACCCCTATATAGTAACCCATTGTTGGTATAGCGCACTTAATTCTTTAAATATCAAGGTCATACTTCTAAACACTGGCCTTAGACATTTAATCAATGCCACTATCTATGAAGTGATTCTTTAATGGTCTGAGCTGTCAGTCATTTTTTCTGCTGCAGAATACTAAGTTTAACAATAAGTGTCCAAACCGGCGGCAATGACCGGGGGAAGGAGCAATGGTCGCAATATAATACTGTGTCAATCTCAATATGTGTATAATTCCACAAAAACAAAAATGCTTCGAGATTATAGTGGCTCGTTTTTTGGATAAAATGTATTAAAACGCACACAAAGTTTCTGATTATGGTTGCATATTTCCAATTTGAATCTGATTTCAAGATTTATAAATACCCAGACTCGTTAAGCTCCAAGTATATTATCACCTCACGACTGATTAAACAAACAAATAGACAGGATTTGATTATTTAAATGGCACAAAAACAAAACAAGAAAAGTTTCCCCAAGGTTTCTTCAGGTTATGTTTTGGATATCAGACCTTTGAGACTGTTCTATGGAGCAAAACAGTAGCTAAATCAGTGATTCTCAAAGTGGGGTCTGCGGCACTCTGTCAGGGGGTCTGTGAAATAATTCACTATAAATAATAAAATTGTGCCGTATCATTAAAAATAGCATATCTAAAGATGGGGACCATTTGAACTATTAAAAACAGCATATTGTGTCTATTACTCCCACCCACATTAGCTTCATGCCAATAGAAAGTCTGATATGATTGTGACACGCAGCAGTAAGTTGATTATTTTTAAGTTGAAGTTCAGCGTTAGATTGGTAAGTTTATAAATGTCTGGGTTTATTAGGACTATATCTTGTTACTATTCATTTTCTCAAGGTTTTTAAGATGAATTATTTGAAATGTAGGCTAAAACTTTCAAGTTGAGTCCAAATGCAATTTTAATAAAATCACACTCTGTTTAAAAGTATATAAGTTGTATTAAAATTCAGTAACCTTGCAAATTTTCCTGCTGTGGGACTAATAAATAGTTATCTCATCTTATTTCAACATGATTCAAATTGAAATGTGTTTCTGTTTATCACTATGAAACAGGTCTGAAGTGTTTAGGTTGAAAAGTTTTAGAATACAAATAGTTCCAATAACATCTAAGAGTACAAATGGTCCTCGGACAATTTTCTCCCCTGTAAAGGGTCCCTGGCCCCAAACAGTTTCAGAAACCCTGAGCTAAATCATGTAATTAGCTGCGAACAGCAATGTGATGTGTGCTTAATGTAGATCGTGTAAATAGTGTTTTTTTTTATCTTATTTACATTCATATTTGATATCCTGCACTATACTTTACACCTTTTATTTCCTGTGTTTCCAAATGTGGTTCAAAGAAAAATTTATATCATGTAACCTGATTGAATGAATGCACGATGTAAGTGCCTCCTGAGGAGCGAACAGTGGTTTTAGATTTGTTTTACAGCTCAATCATTCAGTAATTCTGCCTAAAAGTATCACTTAGTCTTAAAACCACCATTTGGTTGGGTGTGTGTAGAGAGCCTGGTGGTAATAAGCATTATTATTCATAAAGGCAGTAGGCAGGGCTGTTGTATTAGACTGTATTGTACTGCAGAATTTTCTTTATTTTATCCACCCTTTGTAGTTTTTCAGAGGTTATCAGATTTTTTTTTTTACAATTTACTGAATAATAGCTTTTGCATCATGGTACCGTACTTTACCTTTTAAATGAGCGGTTTCAGAATCAGATCAACAGCTGGTTCATAAAAAAACAGTTGTGACAGCTATTCAATGCATATTTTTGCAAGGCTGTGTCACAAAAGTGTTAATTAATGTCTGTGATCATCATTTATGTGTAGCAACTATCCATTTATCCTACTTAACATCTACTGTGCTCCCACTTATAGCTGTGTTAACTGTGCTTGTCATTTCTCTCATCTCTGCTCACTTGGAAAATTAAATTGCGCAAAATGCAGTTATGAGTCTGATCCATGCGGTCTGTATTTTTGTTATCTTTTGGTTTTTGGTAAAGCATAAGTAGTGTCTATCAGAGAATATTAAAATTAATGGTTAATTGACATTTAAGGCCATATGAATCATTAAATGTATGTAGCTGCTTTTGTAGTTGTGTTATTTCACCTGCAGTATACTGAAGCACATACACTTCAACTTTTAAACTGTTGAAATAATTCTTAATTTAAGTTAATGATGATGGAAACAAGAAAATATGGCTTTAAGCACATCTTAATTTAGGATAATGATCTTTTGGACATGAGAGATGAGCGGATACTCACGGGTTGTAAGGCTAATAGAAGTTCATTCAGAGGATTGGTTAGGTTGGTGCCAAAGATGATGAACCCAGAGCTGATGCCAGCAGAGTGGAGAGCTTTATCCAAACTGAAACACAAAGAAAATTAACTTAAATATGTGTAATACATCTCCAGCATTACACATTAATGAATACATTTATATAGAACAATTATACTCTCAGTTTGTTGTGACATTGCCTGCCTCAAGAATTACGGTCTTACAGCAAATATTATGACTTACTTTGAAATGAACAGGGCAACCGTGAACAGCAGTGCAACCAGGATGAAGAAAATGCCCAGCAATATCTGAAAAATATAAAATAAACACATTACAATACCAAACAGTGATATGGACCAACATCCAAAGGAAGGGATATCTGCACTCATAGTGAACCCCATGACTGAACCCCGATAAAGGAAAAGGTATGTTTACAAAGGCGTCTCCAGGGTCAGCGAATATAACCTTCCATGTCATGTCTTTTGTGAAGGAGAGACCATATGGCTTGGCCCGGCACAGTTTGGCACTGGTGCCTGAGGTGACGGGGGGAAGCAATGGCACGGCCCAGACAGAGCAGGGAGGTTGCAACCAGGGAGGCACGAGGTGGGTGGCAGCCAAAAAGGCAATAAACCCTATCAACTGCTCGCCTTCGGAGCTATAATGTATAATATGATATCTTGTACCAGCCATAGAGATGGAAAACCCAGGCAAACACATATGGTAAAATATATAGTGCAATTAAAATATATTATATTGTAGTGATATGACTATAGCATAATATAAAAACTCAATCATTCAACCAAATTAGCTTTGACCAAACATCCCTACAGTAGATGTAATCAATGATTGTAGCAAAGCATCAATTACAATCACGAAACCGATAATCAACACACTTTTTTGTTGATATCGCCTTGATGTAAACAACAACTTAAAAAGTGAGTCATTAAAATGAACTAATTAAAATGCCCTTATATCCTAATGCAACAAACAAAAGAAGAGATTACCTAACTTTGTTGTGCGAACATAGTTTGGTTATTAAAAAGTCAAATATAAAGCAGGATTTATGAAAAAAAACATTGAAGACATGATTTTCGTTTGTATCTTAAAATCTATATTTTGTGAGGTCCAAGCAATCTTTAACTGCAGATATCCGCATGTTCAATAAGTCATTTTCGCCCACCACCACCACTACCAGAGTTAATATAAAAAGGACAGCATGTGTTTGAGAGACAGTGGTGGAACTGCTCTGGAGAAATCACAATCAACACCAACTCGCTTATCACTCTACACCAGAGCCTGGAAATACAGTAAATAAATCTCCCAACTCATTACTGTTTAAATTTGAGTCTGGGGACTGTCATTAGCAGCAACCCCCTTGGTTAAAGACAAACTGTTACAGACACTGGTTTAAAATGTTTGTGCACGCCTGCAGTGCAGTAAAATACCAGGAAATGAAAAGCAGTGGGGAAAATGAAATGTGAACCAGGAGAATGATGCTGGAACTCGTCCTGTCCTTTACACAGAAAGTGTGATAAAAAACTATTTTGACTCTGCTGTGTGCATGCTATTATGTTCACATAAATGCATTGCACATCCATGTGTACTAAGCACCTTTACTGTGTGTGCATGAGGGTTGGGTAAAATAAAATATGAATAGGAGATTGTGGAGATCATTACAGTGGCCAGTCCCATTACTCTTCTCATACTCGTTCAACAGCTAAAGCAGAAAGTGTGCGAGGAGAAAGATAATATTGTTGTCTGGAAGGTGCAAAGAGGTAAGATTCAAATATATGACACCACAAATATGTCGCCAAAATAAGTAGAATTTACATTTTAGAGACAGTCTGGTTGCTGTGTTTTCAGTGCCAAGGGGTTAACAAATCTGTAGTAAAATAAAATCAGTTTAGGTTTAGGAAAACTTCTTTCCTGATCCACCACCATCACATTTAACCAGAATAATTACAGCCATGATTCAGCCAGATTGGTCAGGACAGCCTCCGGGTTATCTCAAATTCAAATTAAGTATTTTTTAGAAATTAAAAATGCAATACTGTTTATGCCAAACTGTCTACAAAGTAGGGCTGTCAAAATTGGCCAAAAATGACATTTGAATATTTGTTCTGAAAAAAACACACAGGTTCGAACTATTCGAATATCTAGCACACAGCCGATAGATAAGTCCTTTGTTTACATGTCGTAGCGCTTGCTGTTAGGACACGGTGTTGGTCCCTCTGCGGCGGAGTTCTCTGCCATCATTACGGTTGTTGTTGAATTATTCGTCGTTCAGCTGGACCTAATGTTACATTTCATTTTCATTTGCTGTCATGCGCTGCATTCAGTGCACGTGAGGCAGACAGCCGCAGTAGTGCTGCTTTTTTTTTTTTTTTTTTCACAATCGAACATTCATTTTCATATTCGTATATCAGTATCAGTGTATTTTTTTACTATTCAAATATATATATATATTCAAATTTAGAATATTCGTTGACAGCCCAGCTACAAAGATGCTAATGATCACAGCTGTTGCCCCGTGGTAACCGAGTGGTTTGGAATAAGGATACAGTAAGTTGATTGGTGGGAATAGGATGCTTTGAGGTTTAAATCTTTTTTGATGTCTTAAGGTGCACTAACTACTGTAGGAAACTGTGTAAAATGTCAGTTTATAACTCATTAATGTGATGTGTGCAAAATCATTCAATTTGGTATGGTTATTTGGTGCTGGTGCTGGTTATGTATGATGTCGTATAGGGACCAGCACTTTAATAACCTCACTATAATACTCATCAGTGCACCATCTCCAGATGTTTGCCTGGACTTGGCCACCGGAAGGGTTCGTACCATCCTTTTTATGTCTTAAACAACTGTTATAACCCATCTCTTTTCTCCTCTTGTGCAAATTTGAATATGGGAACAGCGATATTAAAATTGCATATACTGTATGAGGTCCAAGTATTGGTTGCCCAACCCCAAAAAAAGTAAAAAATCAAAGAGAAGTTTGTGGTTGCTGAGGTTTATCCCTGGGGAACCATGAGATCCTGTCTGAGAAATGTGAGCCTCCCTGAGAGACTTCAAAGTAAATTAGGTGAATAGACTACCCGTGGGAATCGGGTAAATATGCGGTTGTGTAAAGTAGAACTAAAAGTAAATCTGGAGCAGTCCAGATTAGAAACTTGAGCACAAAGAGGAGGAAGACGCTGAAGCTGGCGAAAATGATACTTAACTAAAAACAGAAACTTCTTAAATTACACAACTATTAATTGAAGAAACTCAAAATTAGTTGTGCTATAGTGTGCAGCAGTTACCTACCTCAGCTCAGAAATAGATTAAAACAACAGTAGCAATTAAAACAAGGCACATAATGCTAAATGTGTAAGATTGCATCGAATATATAGAGACATTGAAAGAATTCGCCTTCACATTCAGTACAGTCCATATCGGACATATAACTTATGTGAATGGGAGCCAATTCCACAATGCAGACTCACCTTGAGAGGTCTGAGAGCACTGCCCACTTTAGTGCAGCAGTTCCTCTCTGCAATTTCCAGGTGTCTGCTCCTGCGCTGCAGGACCTGCAGTTTGCCCTCCAGCTCCTGCAGGTTGTTTCTGTCCCTCGAAGAGAGGGGACGTCCATCTTTACACTGGCGAGAAGACCAAAAAAAACAACTAAATAAATCAATAAATACACATATGCATGTATGTTCACTTCTGACATGGCT
The DNA here is from genome assembly GCF_043250625.1 of Sebastes fasciatus. Lineage (NCBI taxonomy): Eukaryota > Metazoa > Chordata > Actinopteri > Perciformes > Sebastidae > Sebastes > Sebastes fasciatus. Next base: position 17,652,044 of record NC_133803.1, on the reverse strand, counting down.
TAGTTATAACTGCGTTATCAGGATATTTAAAGCAAACAGCACAAATAACAGAAAAATGTAATTGACCTACCCAGTGATTGCTATGCCAATAGGTAGATATATGCAGCATTACAAAATTGTGGTCTAAAGATTCAGGTATAATAGTAAATTAAAGCAAAATCGTGTGTGTGTTTTCTATGTTGCACTTTAGTTTTCCTTGTTATCTATATATGTGATCTTTAATACAGCCATACCCCTGGTGTATCACTAAATATATAGAGGACGAATGATGAATGAACCGGTCTTTTGTGTTCAACTTCTTAGAAAAATGCTTGATTCAGTCTACCATGCTGCGTTATGATTTGTCTCCGTTTCGCGGTTCTGCACACGTCATTGCAGTTTGTATGAGAAAGTTGGTTTGTCTTCCTTATGCAACCGCCTTTACAATCTTCTTTATAAGGCCATATTGCACAAACTGCCTCCTTATTTATGTTTCTGTGCACTGACTCCAAAAACAGTAAACAGTAGCTGCAACCTTCGGTCATGCAGATAAATTATGTACGTCTTTCCATCGAACCCGCACTGTCTTTGGTGAAAGTGCTTTTAAAGTTTTTTTGCAGCCTCATCTTGGAGCGAGCTACAGAGTCCTTTTAAATGAGATTATTTTATAAGCATGGAAGATTATAAAAAAAGGATTTAGGACTATTTGACCACTGAATGTACATGTCCTGCTAATTCATTGTTTGATGTAATTCGCCGTTTCTTTTAAATTGCTTGATTAAAATTAAATTAAATTTGATTACGTTGTTTGTTTGAACTTTTTTTGCTGTCGGTTAATTGTTCTTCTATGTGAAACTTTTTACGCTCCCAGTGGCCAGGACTCCCTCAAAAAAGAATGGCAATGTGAATTATTCCTGGAAAAATAAAAGGTCAAATGAAAAAAGAAACTTCACGTTGCCACTGGCAACTAATAGCAACTAGTGAGTAACTTGCCCAATACTGCTAATAGATGTCCTTACTTGTGTTTCCATGTTTGTGCTGCCTGCATTCGAAGGGTTGGTTGATAAGAACAATGCTAACCATCCATAATTGCATGCAAAGACAGATGGGCACGGCAGAGAGGTAAGGGGGAGGGACTGATCAGCTGGAGGATATGCATGTGCACATTTCAATGAATGCATTGTGTACAGTGTAAAAGAGTGTTCTAATATTTGTATAATTGTTGTTAATCTGTTAATGATGTAGTTCTTTTCATCTCTAGGTTTTGTCCAATGAAGTTTTTACATGACACGCCAGTGCTTTGTGTCATTTAGTGAGACCAACCTTGGATTTCAGCTTTTCTATCTGATGCTCAACATCATCAATGTCCTCTGTGTTCTCCAGGCGTTCGTACACCACACTCCGTGTGCCTTTTATCAGATTCAAAGGCAGCACAGACATACCGTATGCCTGAAAGACAAGTGAAAAAAAACCAAACACCATTATAATCACACATTATTGTCAGAGTGGGACGGCACATATGGCACGTGCATCCGCCCACACATACACACGCCTGCCTGACGACGAACCCATCACAATGTGGGACGCGACAACAGTCAAATGTGTCAGCAAACACACACGCGGCGTTTTCTCATAGTTCCCGGCCTCTCGGGCTATGTCATTTGTGGTCGAGGGAAAAGATTAAAATGGTGGAATCTATAATTGTGCTGAGGTTTATTGGTGAATTTTCTGCAACCATTTTGTGTGGATATCACTGCCTCATATCACTGTGATGCAATTTACAGCTTAACAGTGCCCCCATGTGACAGCACTATCCTCTATCCAGGATTTGATAACATTTTTATAGGAAGAATTTCAGAGAGAAAAATGTGGGTTAGAGGAGGAGGAGGCATCAAGGAGTCATCAATGTTGAATGACGTGAACTGAAATAAATACACATTAACTTTTCTTTTCCATTAGAGGTACATACAATGTATAAATAAACAATAGACATACATGTACACACATACAGTGACGGCAAAGAGAGACAGAGAGAGAATATGTGCCAAAACTCAAGAGATATCTTCACCTATCAGTGAGCTTCAATCTCCTGGAGGGACGTTTGAACTTTAATTAAAGATGAGGGACATGTCTAATACCAGGCAACAGTCCAATCAATACAAATGAAAATAACAGCAACAGGCCGATGGCTTCTCGCTCTCCCTGTGCCGCCTCGCTTTAACCAACTTGGAGAAGTGCCATTTTATGGGTTCGTAATAAAACAAAGGGGCCTTCTGTGCAAAGACACTTCCAGCCCTGTCAAAAAGACTGTCCTCTTTATTCTATTCTTCAAGTGGGGAAAACGTCAGAGCCTATATTTTTTCTAAAACAACTTTTACTAGTTTCTGAGTGTTAGGTAGCATTAGGAGAGTCGCATGGGATACTAAGTCAGGCTAGACTATTATTAGTCTCTGCTGTGGATCTCTGCTACGGGCGAATGTCGCCTCCTGCAATGAATCATGGAGCTCTTAAGGCCGGAGCATGTCCCGAATATCAAACACACTCATAAAAGGAAAACCTGTCCCAGATCCCAAGAGAAACATTTCCCCTTCTCTCAAATGTGCAACTACATGGGGGAAATACAAAAGAAGAAAAAAACACACACACACACACACACAGGTGTCAATCTGCTGGAGTGTCGAGGTTTAGTTCACACATAATCATGCATGGTCATTAAAGTTATTTTAAAAGCCACTGCGGTCAATAATTAGCAGAACTAGCTTGGAGCAGGGTGGATGGGAGTGTGTGTGACTGATTGTGTGTGTTGGTTGAAGGGGGAGTCACTGGCTGAAGTCATTCAGTGGGAGTCATGTGACTGCAGAAGGGGGGATAGAGGGAGAACTAGGTGGACATGGGTCTCCTACACAAGCCTCCTCTTTGTTGCTCTTTCTACTTGTGATGGTGGAGTCAAAAGGGAGGCGGGAGGAAGGAGGAGGGAGAGGAGGCTCCCCCTTCATTCTCAATAATACCTATTGATAAAGAGGTAATTCCAGTAGAACATAGCTAATCAGAATGACTCAGTCTACAAGGTGGCAGAAATATTCAAGCTAATATATAAAACGTAACACATTCCCGTAAATCCTGCAGGTTTGGCAGCACTGCCACATATGCTGGTTTCCCCTAATGCCATTTGATTAATAGGACAATTTGGCTGAAATGAGAGGGTGATTAGAGGTCATAGGGGTCATGAAATCAGGCTGCCTCCACTCAGAAATTCTGAATAAGGCTATGATTTGTTCCTTTAATCCAGATTAAAAGGTCTATACTCAAGCTGTGCCGACTGACGATCATATCGACTAATTTAAAAATGGAGAGATGACTCAGTTGTTGCCCCTGACAATTTGAATGTGTTTTTTAGGGAGTGGAACAAAATATTCCTTATTCCTAAATATGTGTTTTACATTAAGCTCTAAAATGTAATAATAATAAAAAATAATATAAATATATATATATATACATATAAATATATATATTGTCCATATATGTCCATATATATATAAATATAAATATATATATATATATAAATATAAATACAAATATATATATATATTTTTTTATTATTATTATTATTACATTTTAGAGCTTAATGTAAAACACATATTTAGGAATAAGGAATATTTTTGAGGAAAGGTTCCCCAAACATCAGATGCCACCGCTCTGCTCTGTCTGGTCACTTGTTTTACATGCTAGTTAATCAGTGGTGACAATCTCAGCCATCTCAAAATGACGGTAGCATCGAAAACCATCCTACGCCTCCACGGTCAAGCTCAATTAATCTTTTTGAAATGAAACACGCTGTCCCATGAGCTCTAAATTACAGTCAATTATGGATTCATTTTGTTCTTGGACAAGAACATTGTCTCAAACATGGCAACATGCAGTCAATATTTTGTCCAATCTCTTCTGTCCAAAGTGTTAGGTACTGGATTAAAACAACATGACAGGAGCAGATGCCGAAATTGAGTGTTTGGGGATGTTGAGCGGGTGTATGACTGCTTGTTAAAAGCCTGTTTCTAGACATATAGCACACTGTTCTCGTAGTCCCATGCTGAAGAGGAGGACCTCTTCCACAACAGGCAACCATGACTGTCGAAGTCCATCCACACAGAGATAATCTGGATCAAGAGTTGATTGGCATAACGTCCTAATGTTTTATCTACTTTGTTCTGTCTTCAGCCGTCAGCTGTTGAAAATTAGCAATAGCTATAAACTCTCTCTAAACGCAGCACATCCGTCTCTTGCCCTGTATTGGAAATATGTTAAATTGCATCGTCCCAACCAAATAAAAATAAAATCAAATATGTTGGGCTGGGTTTTATAATATTGGTTTTCTGCTCATTTTTGTTTGCTTTTAATGCGTCTTATGTTCATTCTACCTCTGCATGGCAGTCGTCGACCATTTAGTTATGTCAAAAAAAAATTGAAAAAGGGAAAATGTCCAGATGGCGTACATCGTTTATGCTTGCGCGAGGCACCGTGGCACGGACCTCCACAGATGGCGCGCGCACAATGAGCATGCACAAAGGCGTTTATGCTCAACGCGTTGTTCTTTTTGCAGTATTCTCCGAAATGCCAGAGGGCATACAAACTAAATATTCTGTGAAGAAGCAAGAAGTGTGACCAGCAAAACGCCATAAACCAAACTCCTCAATGCCAAGGAGGACTTGTAATTAACTGTAAACACATATCACATGTCACATTCATTGACATCATTTATCACCTTTATACAATCCCTGTAAAGAAAGGAGTCACGTATGAAATGTATTATATTGAAATGAAGGTTGAAAGGTTTAATATCCTCTAAATAATTTGATTCGGCTGGCGAAATAGAGATCTCCTGCTTTTAAAGAATTTCAAAATGAACTGTCCATCTTGTTATTTCATTATTTTACTTCTTAATATGAAGTTATTTGCTTTTATCTTTTTGTGGCAGACATGTCTGAAAAGCCCCCTATTGCGCAGCGGGGGCCTAGTTACAAAAATTCAGAGGTGCACGTCCAAGCGCTGCGGAGCTTTTGCGCTTCATGATGCGTTTTTTTTTTTATTCGTCCAAAGGCTGCTGGATTTCTCAGACTTTCATTTGCTGTTATAAAGTTTCAAGATGATAGCTAATAGTGTAGTCAATTTAGTAATACAAATTGAAATGAATACTCTGATTTGACAGTGGCCATTGAGGAGGGCAGCACAAACTCTGAGCCAGTTCATCACTTGCCCTATGTTGACCCCGATTACTATTCATGCTTAAAATGATTTTCATATGGGCCCAGTGGAGGTCTAAATAGTGCATTATGATATGTATTTTTTGCCTGAGGTTGTGTATGAAAGAAACATTTAAAATTCTTTTGAATGGACAGAAATTTTACCCCCATTTTCTACAAAATGAAATCCAACTAGCAGCCCAGGTATGAAAAGGCCCGCCATGGTTGACAGGCTTCACGCCTCCAACCTTTCGAGTTCTCTTCTGGGTTTCTAAAGACATTGCACCGAGTCTGACCTATCCTCCCCGCTTCTTTAATTACAGTAATTGCAGTAAGGCTTTCAGCGAGGTTAAAGGGCCTTTGCAATCAGTGGTGTCTTAATCACAAAGTTATTCCACATGCTAATGTTTGATTAAAAACAAAGAAACACTTCAAAAAATAATGCATAAGGGTGCAGCTGTGTTTATGAAACTTTAATGAACTGAAATTTGACCACATTTCTGGAGCATCGATGTCCTGCTCAAGTATGTTTTTGGCAAGGATCCCGGTCTGAGTTCTTTAATATTGGTTATTTGCCGTACACACACCGGCTGCAGAGAGCACTTTAACCTGACAACAGACTAATTTTGGCTTGTTATCAAGTAACTCACAGAGTTAACATGAATTAACGACAGCTAATATGCGACTAGCCTGCATGAATGTTTTGTACACCACTATTGATCGTTAACAAGTTTAGCAAATCCATGTGTTTTGCCAACTTCACTCTGAATTCACTCAGAGTCACTCACCGGTGCACCAAAATAATTGTTCACCTTCACACACACACTCTCTAATCACCACTCACACATGCAGTGAAATGCTCACAGTGGGGAGCCAGCTGTGTTTAAGGAGAGCTGTGCTGCAACACTAGCAGACTGAGGTGGACAAAACAACAATGGAGTACAGTAAAGAAAGGATTTTCATCAGGTCTATTTCAGCCAATGTTATGTTATATTATGACTGGATCAGCCCTGATACAGATCCTGAAAAAAATCAGCTCAGGACGTCTCTACTATGGACGTCTCTACAGGTACAGATATACTGTAGTTATGGTATACTAGGTATGCCTACCACACTAGCTGCTGCTATATTGGGTATCACATCTGGGTTTTTTAGCTTGCTGAATAGGTATATATTAAAAGAAAGAAGACTTACTGTCCTGATAATGTTCATTTGATACAGTTCTTCCCTTTTAGTTGATAGGATTTTGATTTTTTTATAGTGTTATAAAAACTACAGACTAAACAACTCTGCAGTGAATTGTACAGTACATGCCATGTTTTATTCAAAATCCTTCAAACTTCAGTTAAAAAGAGGGGAATAAATCATTTTTAAATATAAAATATAGAAATCAAACAAGCATCAAAGGATCGGAGAATCCTGAAGTAAGTAGTGGCACCCCTCTGATTCACTCAGAGACCCCGTCTTCCCAGGTCAATCTGTGATTAGATCAACAGACATCAATCTTCCCAACTTTAGTTCAGCATCAGCATCTTATGGCTGGCAATTTAAGAGCAAGAGAAAGCCAGGTCCACGGGAGACAGAGCCATGAGAGTCATAAGTCAATATGCTGGCCTAGCTTTTAAATGAAGTCAAAGGACTTCACATGATGCATGAGCTTCGAGAGCGGCCCGATCGCTCTCATGTCATCACTGCTGGGCACAATCAAACAGAGTGGGAGATAATATAGGAGGAATATGCATGTGCAAACAGTCCAGGTAATGAGAAAGAAATTTACCATAATTATAGATTTGCATTAATAAAATCCACGCCATTAAAAAGTGACTGCTTGAGTATAAAGTGACGATGGCTTTTATCTCAAATCCAATGCAAAGCTAGTTCGCTATTTGAAATTAACCTGTTGAGTTTTCTTAAAGGTACAATCGCTCAATTCAACTAAAGGTTAGCCCGACCCAAACGAAAATCAAGACACAGGATTGGACCTACTGTCATTATCAAATTGATTGACAGGTGTTATAAAACAAACTATAATAGCATACAACAACTGAAACACTTAAAGGAGAAGTGTGTACGATATGGCGGTATCTAGCGGAGAGTTTGCAGATTGCAACCAACTGAAGCCTCTCCCGTGTGCCAAACATGTAGCAGAACTACGGTTGCTGGCGTGAAAATGCAAATGTCCCTCTCTAGAGCCAGTTGTTGTAAGAGTAGCGTAGGTCATTTGGAGCAGAATTAGTGCGTACAGTGTATATGTATGAGGGAAATGAGTGATGAAGCAAGAGAGAGAGAGAGAGAGAGCGGAGGCGACGGGAGCGAGTAACGTTATCGACTCTGGCACAAGCAGGAAAAGTTAACAGTGTTTGGTTTGTCCGTTCTGGGCTACTGTAGGACCATGGTGGTGCAACAAGGAGGCCGGTTCCGTGAGATGTAGATAAAAACGGCTCATTCTAAGGTAACGAAAATACAATGATTCTTACGTTCAGGTGATTATACACTAAAGAAAACATACTTATTTATATTATATTCCATTTCTGCCAATAGATCCGCCGAAATGCTACAAGCTGGTCCTCTAAACACAGAGTAAATAGGTCTATATTTCTAATCATGATCAGATGATATATACAAAAAAATAAACATTTCTATGTACTTTAATTGCCCTTCATCCGTTATTTACATTATTTCTTGATTAACTGTGCAGAGATGAAAATACAGAGATTTAAACAGTTGACATTAGAGTTAATTACTACGTGTAGCATGACGAGTATATCTAATATACAGTGGAAAAATAGCTCAATTTTATTTATCTGGTCTTAAAGTATGTTTGGGCTGTATTTGATATTCTATCGTTACAGGACTGTCACTGTACCAGAACACCTTAACTAAATTTATCATTATTGGTGAATTTACAGACTATTGCATGTTTTACCAATAGAAACATTTAGCATTCAAACTGTTAAAATCATTGGTATAACTTTAGCAGAGAGTTGGACAGACAGACACCAAACCTTAAGAATAGTGTCAAATAGTGCCCATTTGCTTATACAGGATGCTTCTGTTTAAATTTGTGTTTATATAAGAGACGGTAAAAGGGCCATAAAAAGGCAAAAAAAAAAGCAGTAAAAGCTATAACTTGCTTCACTTTGTATTAATTTTAAGTGCACTAGGCTTCAGTGTTATATACTGTTTACATCCCAGACCTGTTTGCATTAAGGGTTAGATGGCTAGTTCTGCACAAAGAGAAGTGATAAATTAACAGGAGTCATGGACAACATTTCCGCTGCTTATGGAACCTGTCACTTGGATTCCATTAAGTTAATCAGGCTTAACAGTAACACATAGTAAAGAATGATAAATCACACAGCTCTTTGCAAATGTGGGTAGGTCGCCACCGAGAAGAGTTCGGCCGTGCGAAGACAGAGGAGAGAGCAAATAAAGTAGATGAAAGGATGAAAATGAGTGTGAGAATAAAAGAGGGACGGGCAGCTGCTGGTGTCGCCTAAAGGCCTGATTTCTTTGATCGACTTCATCAAAAACAAAGACACACTGGGAGTTTTCCACAGGGCATCCACAGCGCCAATATCAACATGGGGTCAGTCCAAATCTGAGCACACTTCCATCCTCAAAATGCATTGAGTAATTATCCACTCTTTAGATGACTGTGAGAAAGCAAAGTGAGAGAACAGTGGATACAATCCCAGCTAGCGAGCATAAACGTCCTAAAGCGAGATTGGTTCTGCAACTTACTTGACTATGTTGTGTTTTATTCATTAAGAGCTCCACATTCAATTGTTGTGTGATTTGTCAAATAGGACTCTTTGAGCTCCACAGAAACTGGATAGATTGGGGTTGGCTGTCACTTTTACTCTCACTCGCTGGGTTCATACCCGAGTACTTTTCTCCAGTAGGCATTATTCCGTGTTACTGACACCAGTGCCACCACCTCCAGGGAATATTCACAGTCTAGTTACCAAGATAAGGGCTATGAAAAATGGACAGCATTAACAAGTGTTACAGCAGAGTCGATTTTTCTGATCCAGGGGAAAAATGAAAAACTGCAGAACGCTGAGGGAATCAAAATACAGGCATATATTAATGGACACCGAGGTAGATCTATACATGTATATAAATAGACAATTGATAAGAGGTTGATAAGCCGGTGAAGGGTGCACATACATCATGCAAAAAAAGTCTCGGGGGCTCAGGTGAAAGACAGCGGTCTGAGTAATTTGAGCAATTGAATGCCAGAGCTCTAAAATCACAAGGCATTACTAATACTGAAAGGCCACTCCATCACCAGGTACATCTCAACCAAGAAGATGGGAAACCATTTGTACAAAAAATAAACTTTTAAGGTCTTATTGCTAACATTTTTATGTAGACAAAAATTGTCTTAAACATAATTAGGGCTGTCAATCGATTAAAATATTAAATCGCGATTAAACGCATGATTGTCCATAGTTTATCGTGATTAATCGCAAATTAGTCACACAATTTTTATCTGCTTAAAATGTACCTTAAAAGGGAGATTTGTCTAGTATTTAATACTCTTATCAACATGGGAGTGGGCAAATATGCAAATGTATCTATATATTTATTACTAGAAATCAATTAACAACACAAAACAATGACAAATATTGTCCAGAAACCCTCTCAGGTACGGCTTTTAGCATAAAAAATATGATCAAATCATAACATGGCAAACTGAAGCCCAACAGGCAACAACAGCTGTCAGTGTGTCAGTGTGCTGACTTGACTATGACTTGCCCAAAACTGCATGTGATTATCATAAAGTGGGCATGTCTGTAAAGGGGAGACTCGTGGGTACCCATAGAACCCATTTTCATTCACATATCTTGAGATCATAGGTCAAGAGACCCCTTTGAAAATCGCCATGACAGTTTTTCCTTGCCAAAATTTTGCGCATGTTTGGAGCGTTATTTAGCCTCTTTTGCGACAAACTAGTATGACATGGTTGGTACCAATGGATTCATTCGATTTATTAGTTTAATATGATACCAGTACCTTCGCTCTAGTTTTAACATTCAGCCTGCTACAACCTCTGAAAGATTGATTGCTTTAATGCGTTAAAGAAATTAGTGGCGTTAAAACAAATTTGCGTTAAAGCATTATTATGGCATTAACTTTCACAGCCCTAAAATAAAACATCCACAGAGCCTTTAGAAAGGTGCCGTATAAAAGTATGGCTTTTCCTGAAATTATTATGACTGTGAATTAATCATTTAAAAAATGTTGGCGGGTCCAAAATTAATGTTTTGTTTCTCTCTGTGGAAGATATCTGATGTTTGGTTCCCACTTCTAACAAGGCTTGTGAGCCAATAGTAAAACAACGTTAGTATCACGTGGTATCTGTGGGTCGTCAGTTAGTGTGGAAAAAAACAGATAAAGCGCTGAGATTGACGGTAAGTGCCTGGCAACAACTTGTTGTGAAGTAAATGCAATGGTGCAGGGGATGGAGAATGCGATATCTAGTGGCTGAATGTTATCAATAGGCTCATTTTACAAAAACATGCATCATCAGCCATGACACATCCAGTGAAAAATCATGTCAGGTGAATCTGACAAAAGGAACATTATTCTATTTAGTCTTTCTTCATTCTGCAAAACATTTTTAACATCAGATGTCTCAATAAGCAGAGGTCCTATTAAGCTACAGGACTGGCAAGATTTGGACATGATCCCATTGGATGATTCTCCTTAATCACCGTGCAGATATAGCTCCACTGAACACATGAAACAACATCAACCACTCGTCTCAAGTCCAAACTCACCGTGTAAGTGATCACTGCCAACATGCCAATCAAGGTCAAGGAGCTGATGGAGAAAGACAGAGCAGGTAGACCATCTGCAGGTGAAAAGACAGGAAAGCCATTAGAGATCTGACCCTGAACTCTGAGAGAAACATCAATGGACTCTTTACCACAACTATACAGACTTTTTTATGAGCACTTTGACAGTATTTCAGTCAGCTGTTTGTTTGCAGTCATTGACAGCTGATTTTTTTCTAGCATTCAAACCCTATTGCAGCAACTGCATCTATATTTCTTGTCATTGCCGCACTCCTGTAGAAAATCCAATGGAAAAAAAAAAATCAGAAACTGTTTGACGTGATCTAGTTTGCTCTGAATCTCCCCACTGTGCACTGCATAAAACTCAAAAGGAACAAGGAGTGCTGTGTTTCTTGGTGAGACACACATTGCTGTAATGCACAGAAGCAAACCTGCTGTTACCAAACTGAAGCTGGTACAAAGACAGACACTAGCAAGCTAATGTTAGCTACTGTTACTACAATATTTTCACCGTCAGACAGCCCTTTCCGACAGGAAGCTGAACTGAAAGTGAAACCTATCTATGCTCTCTTCACTGACTTCGTTGACAAAAACAGTATGATAAATTTCACTTTTTAGTTCAGTTCCCCATCGAAAAATATTCTAAATATAGTGTACACTTAAATTGATATTGATTTTTTTAGGGTGCTTTCACATCAGGGACCCGGGCCTGGATCCTGATACACTTGAACAAAAAGTCCAGTTTGTTTGATTAGTGTGAACGCTCCGTACCATACTCAGGCATGGTTCATCAATCCATACTGGAGTCAAGTTGAAAAGGTGGTCTGGAGTACAGTTCATGTGTACTTGGGTACGGTTCGCATCAGGTGTGAAAGCCAACCGTACCGAAACACGGAAGTGGACTACTATTTAACGCAAGTAACATTGGCAGTCAGCGAGTAGTTTTGAAAGAGTCTCCTCCGAAATCGGTATATGCGTGCAGCATGTGCCATAAAGCAGGAAGGCAGGCGAGAGGGTCCTTAAAATATAGACAGTAGTAGGCGATGTTTGTTATTTTATTTAGCTAATCTAATGGTCTGCCTCCGAAGAATGAGAGCCGCTCAGTGGGAAGAGAGAGAGATGAGAGAGGCTAAAATACATTTTGCTGCTGGCCCCGTCCACAGCCCCTATGCTTTGCTCCGGTGTCTGTACTCCTGTCTGCTTCTCCAAACTGGGGGCGTGCCGACCGCCGTCTACTGTTGGTAATACACTGACTATGGATGACTAAGTGCCTCATATAACCCCACTTCAAAACACCCAAACTATCCCTTTAATCAACCGCACGGCTGATGCCAAGAACACAGCCCATCTGGAACTGAAAGGATGCATGTCTCTCTGCTAATTTGAAAATTCAGGGAATTCATTTCCTTGATGGCAATTGGGAAGAATGTTATTCACAAGGACAAGGACGAGGCATCATGCTGGTACTCTGGTGCTCTTGGATTTAATGAATGCACTGTAGCAAAATCTTCCCCTGGAGACGCATCTGGTCACCATATTTTGTCATCGTCGCAATTTCATACATTGATCACGATAGTTTCTTTAAAACAGCTGGATCTTTCAATGCATGTAGGTTGAGTTGATGTGTGTCACCTTTGATTGAGGCAGAGAGGGGACCACCCATCAGGCAAGGGCAACAGTAGGTGTCACACCAGCTGTCAGAGCTGGAGTTAGAAGACAGGGATTGATGGAGAGACTGATTGCCTCCATCCCCTGTCAAGATCCCACCTGTTATAGGGTCCCACGTAAAAAGCGACACAGTTGTCCCTTTACAAATATCCCGCATGCTCTCAGCAGCAGCTCCACAGTGCCCTGCCCACCTGTCAGCGCGGCCATAGGTGGCTCTCTGCTTGCCTTTCTCCTTGACGGTGGCATTTGATTGGGAATATTAAGTCAGTATTCAGGGCGTGTATAATTTGTGTTGTTTATAACATTTATCACTTTCTTTTAGAGGCATTTCACAAGCAGCAGGACAAAGAGGTGGAAAATGGAGATAAATTATATGCCTGCTCCCTATTGTATTGTATGCAAAAAGAAAACTTTGAAGTCTGACAGCTGGGCTGAACATTAACATTTGAATACATGTTTGCTATTCCCAAGTGTTTCATTGCGATTTCGCTGCCATTGTTTAGTGGTGAGCTTGGCAAAATAGACAATGGCTCCATGTTCTGCATGGAGAACATTCTGTTCATGAACTCCACACAAAGCAAAGGATAGATGTTTGCTGCCACTCTCCTTGGTTTCTTGAGCAGATTTTCCGGGGATTAAACAGAGGGAATATTGTCTATTATCGCTGGTGCTTCCACATCTGTACGGCTCCGATTCCAACAGCGAGGGAATGAGGTAGCTCTTATCTCGCCCTGCATATAGCCCCTCAGGCTTGTGTGCATGCATGAGACTCGTACAGAGAGGTGTTTTATTAAGGAGCTCCTTTAGTCTGAACCCTCTACTTCTGTGGGATGACAGAATCATCACAAGTGAGTAGGATGCAGCTTTATGTTCAAGGGATGGGATGTAGGATTACTGTATGACTGCAACAATGACCACGTACTGCTAAACAACAGCATGCGGAGGCCTACAGCAAAGTTGAGAAAGTTATCAGACACCACCATAGTTTTTTTTTTCTTTGTGTGGGCAAAGCTGAAAAAGTCATATGATTCTCGTAATGGGGTTAGATATTAGTTTGTGTTTAAGAAGATACTTTGGCTATTGTAGCTTTGACCCCACAGTTGAGGGACAACTTGAGGGACTGTTTTTTTTTGCAAATGTATTAATCCCTGATGATCCGCGCCAAGTTTCTCACCAAAAACTAAATTTTACAAGATTACATTTGAACACATCATAACGTTATAATTTACCTTTGCCCAGTACTCATTTTCACTGAGCAGAGCTTGACTGCACCATAACGTAACTCAATGCAACCTCCGTACGTAAGCTGTTAGCTCCATTATTTAGCCAAGCAGGACTGTGCTGCCCACTGGCTGCTAACAGCCAAGGTTACTTGCTCTCCTCTCGCCAAATTCAGCACGGATTTGTTGTTTGCAATGTAGCATTATCAGGGACATTTTCTATTGTCCTTGGGATGACAGGACGCGGTTAGTCTGGAGCCATGATTCACGGTGCCTTTAGTACAGTAGAAAAAAGAGCATGTCACGTTTTCAGAATTTTGGCATCGACTTGGTACCGAATTATCGTTTCTTCTGACATCCCCAGTCCAGTGAACATCATAATGGCTTAGAGATGGGAAAAACATTTAGAAACACACGGTATGTGTTGGTCGCTGGTCAGGAGTAATGCAAGTTATACTGTATGTGATTTGTTATACTGTACATGCGCTACAACAAACAGTTTTATCTTTTAACATGTATTCTTTTTCTCTTATTTTATCATTTCTTAATTCATCTATTCATTCATTGTTTATTTATAATATCTCCAAAGCCCCGGGAGTAAGGGTCAGATATAAGAACTGTCTTACCACTTCTATAAAACAACAGTTCTCATACAGGAAAACACAGAATAACTCCAGGCTAATATTGCATTACAGTCTTTCTCTTGTGTAAGTTGTGAGAGAAATACACAAGTAGAAATGAATGCTATGGTTTAGATTTGCTCATAGTATCAGGGTCAGTACGAGTTTATTTGCTCTTTTCTCACTAATAAGGAGGATAGGCTGTGTTTTTTCAAAAAAAGGTAGATAAAGAAATAAAGGAAATTGAATCTGATGTCATGGCAACAACATCTATAAAAGTAAGACCCCGGAATTTTCTAAAAAAGGCTATACTTACGACTACTCCCAAGTTCTTCAAAAAGGTATTGTACTTTCTCCCATTGGGTTGAATTCTGACCAGGTGGGGGATCAAGTGGAACGAAGGCTCTGAAAGCAAAGAAAAAATAATTGAGCAGAAGTAAGGTAAAATGCATGAGGTTAATCATAAGCTTAATCTTTGTACTGGCAGTGATGGTTTCAGCAACTGGTGTTTTTTCTCTACGAGCCAAACACAGATTTCAAACATAAAGGAAGATAAAGAAAAAAAAAATCCCTGTCGATGTTTTTTTTTTTTTTAATCATTCCTCAACAGATGGAGATATACCAGTGTCATTGCTGTTTTCCGAGAGAGCCAGAGAAATACACCCAGAAAGATAAACCGCAGCTAGTTCTGCTGGAAAACAGTGACAATATACAGCTTATTTTAATACCGCACATAGAAATTTACTTCTAGTCTAACATCTCTATCCCACTACACAGACAGACCTTTTATGTCCAATACAGCGTAATGCTCAGACAGAAATGGGGAAAGAAGCTTTCACAGTATGTTCTCTACTCCAGCAACGACACGTCTGAGCTCCATGGTAAATGTCTTTTTTCCTTACTTATCTGCATGCAGTAAAATTGGACCTGTGCTTCTCTCTAAACTGTTTTCTTTTTCTAATTTTAGAATTCTCTATGCAAAATAAATCATAAATGTAAATGGGACTAAATAAATAAACCTAATCTCTCTCTGATATCTCAAATAAATAATCATTGGTGTTGATTGCGATGATACATCCCCTGTTAATAAAATGTGTTTACAGCAAACATAGGGCTTACAAATCATATAAAAAGGATCTTGCAAACCGTTTTATTGACCTTTTGCTTATCCACCTACTGCACCCTTGGAAACTGGATTAATTGTTCTTCTTAACACAATGGACAGTCTTCTAAACTTTGCATCCCCTCCTATCCTTTTCAATTTATTTTGGAGAGGAACAAAAAACATATGCCGCAAAAAGAAAGAAAGAAAGATCTAAAGTTTTATAGCCTTCCACATTTAGTACGATTAACCTTGACAGTCAGGTCAGCACTTCTTTGCACAAACATTTTTTGTTTATTGTACCAAGTACCCTCACATCCTGTTAGCTCCTAAATACATTAATCTATAATCCTAATTTAGCCATTTAGACCCATCACTCACACAGACAGACCTACAGAATTTTCAAGGTTTCCTTTTAATCTTGTTTTTTTTATAAATTGTATCTGAACAGCTCCTCGATGTTATGGGGAAAATAATTAAAATCATATTTTGTCAACACTTGAGAACTTCTTAGGGCTATCGGTATATATATTTATGAAAGCTAAAGTTGGGAAATGGTCAACAGTATTGATGCTCAATTTCAGAGCAGACTATGATTCCATTAATCATGAGACAGTTTTCCATTGATCATTAATCCTTCTTGACAGACAGCAGAGAAATATGGTGCTCTATGAATCTACAAGGCTTCTTTTAGGAAGTTTAAAAAACTGGCAGTTGAAAAAGAAAAAGTAAAATAAATAAATAAAAAGAAACCTTCACCGGGGGAGGTGAAAGACATTAGATCAGTATCCAAAAAACGTCCCTTTGCCTCGTATGCTAAAAAACAAAATTTCAGGTCTCAATAGGCCTCATGTGCTCCACTATCCTGTGGATACCTTCAGGGCTCCACACTTAATCTGTTTCATATAAATGTGCTTCCTTTCGGTCATGTTGTGTGTCATTTTTCATTTTAGGAAAAAAACATCTCGTCAAAGTGACCTTAACCCTTACACAACTCTTCACAGCTGTGTCTGCAGTAAAGATGTAACTTTCTCAAACTCTAAAAAGGATATTTTCTTTAGAATGAGAAACACAGAAACATTTTAAGTTTTTCATTCTTATGCGTATTCATCTTCAATAGTGTTTTCAAGTTCTGTTAGTCATTTTCAACACAATGGGCCTCATGCAGGAAACGATATACAAACAAATCTTCTCTTATTTATGTTCGTATCATTTGTTTTTATTTTGTTAGTGCCCATTGATTTCTGCGATTCACCAGTGTTTTCTTATCTTTGCTCTTCTCTTAGGTAAGAGAACATTTTACGAGGTTGAAGCACTCTCGCCAAGATAAGAAAAAAACATCTTGTTTTCACAGCCCGCAAATTCTTCGTTGAACGCAAGCAAACATGTTTTAAATTTGAGGAACATGAAAAAAAGCATAAATATCATATAATCGAATAGAGATTATTATATGTTAGTGAGTAATTATAATGAGTAATGTTAATGAGTAATTAGAATGATCGGATTATTCAATTTGTGGCCTAAATAAATGCTATTGGTCCATTAATCCTAATTAAGACTATAAAAACCCTTGGATGATATTGCGTGCGTTCATCTTCTGAATGGCTTACATACTGCTGTTAGATGCTTTTTCTAATTTCCTGTAAACATCAGTACTGACTCTCTGGAAAATCACATGTTTACTTTGTTTAAGTTTATTTGACAGCACCAGTAATAGAAGTAATGTAGGTTTACTGTATATCTGTTTCAATGCATATGTCGCCCACCCCCTACCCATCTATCTATCTTATCTTATCTTACCTTATCTGATCTTATCTAAGTTCTTCTAACAGCATTTTTATCTCTCCAAGTCTTGGGCATATGCTGGAGTATTTGCACACGGCACAACACCTGCCCTATAGTGTTTTGGAGGCGTTACCTATGCTAATAATCAGCACACCTGCGTAAGAGCACATTTGGATGGTTAAGAACTAAGACTGTCAACGTTAATGCAAATTTGTTTTAATGCATTAAAGGCACGTGCAATTTTTAGGTTAAATCAGTTTTAAAACTTGAATGAAGATACTGGTATCATATGAATCTAGAAAACCTAAGGAATCCATTGGTAGTAGTTTGTTGTGAAGGAGGTTAAATAACGCTCCAAACTTACGCTAAATTTTGATGAAGAAAAACTGTCATGGTCATTTTCAAAGTGGTCCCTTGACCTCTGACCTCTAGATATGTGAATGAAAATGGGTTCTATGGGTACCCACGAGTCTCCCCTTTACAGACATGCCCACTTTATGATAATCACATGCAGTTTGGGGCAAGTCATAGTCAAGTCAGCACACTGACACACTGACAGCTGTTGTTTGAGGTACATTTTGAGCAGATAAAAAATGCGTGACTAATTTGCGATTAATCCTGATTAACTATGGACAATCATGCATTTAATCGCGATTAAATATTTTAATCGATTGACAGCCCTGTTAAGAACGTTTGGTGCATGTGGAGTTGACTTTTCTTATTTTTACTCCTAACAGAAAAGTAAGAGAAAACATAAGAGAATTTATGAAAATGTTGCTGCATGAGGCCCATCGGGTGCTAAAACACCAATGTCATAAACAGAGTATTAAAACACTACTAGTAACCACATACTCTCTCCTCTGACAGAGTTTGACTTTTGTTACCTTGGTCTCAAACAGAAATCACAGTAAATATGACAGAATTTTCTTTGAATGTACCTAAAATACGGAGCTGCCATCCAGACTTGGACATTAAAACATTAATAAATATTCATTAGATTAATACAAACAGTAACACTTAATGGCTGAATGTGAGCCTAAACGACGTGTTAAGATAACTTCTTTGTAGTAGCATAAAAACAAAAACAACTTGTAGAAGTGAAAGATCAGGAGTAATTTAAGGAGTTTAACACCTTGCAAAGGTATAAAGGCAACAAACAAAAAAGGCATCAAGAAAAGACCTAGTGATTGAACGGTTGCCAAACAACCATTATGTCTCCCAGTATCAGAAGAACAAGCCAGGATAAAAGGTATCCCGTTGTTAAAAATCAAAGGATCACAGCAACAATTGCCAGAACAAAGCTTGCAATAGTTCCAGCTCATGAGGTAAAAGAGCAGCTAAATTGCTTCAATCTATACAAAAAAGAAGTTCTAACTTCCAAACTTTAAGCTGTGAGAAGGTATAGTCACATGTCCTTTATATTCCCAACCCAGGTAAGCCTTCCTCCAATGCACCATTTAATGGTTGAGAGAGCACATTGCATCGTATAGGTTGAACTCCAGGCATGTCGCCTGCAAAGAAATCTATTATATAGTGCAGGTGCGACCGAACACAACCAGTATAAAAAGGCGGATAAATGGGACATGGCTGAGAATGTGCATCAATATAGATTTGTCACAAAAAAAAGACTCAATATTCCCTCCACATGTGCTTTGTACATGCAAGGAATCTAGTTCAGAATCAGATAGACAAGAATACCTATATTTAGAAAGAGGTATATGGGTTTTTTTTTCTCTTGAATGGCTTATCACGGCCAGACAAACGGTACTGGAGCTGTTTGAAGGGCTCCTCCTCTCATTAACTGAACACAATGACACATCCACACCCCCTTCCACCTATCGTGCACTGAAGCAGAAGACGCCATCTCCAACTTACCCAATTAAGAGGAGCACCACGCAGACAATGACAAATCCAATTGTGTACTTCAGAGCGTTTTTCACTTGCTGTAATAAAAAGGAAAAAAAAATGTAACCGGTCAATCCCGGCCATGACGTGAGACATTATTATTCATTGTGAGTGAAGGGAAGGGAGTCGTCCTCCATTTAGCTGAGGACTATAGTGAGTGAGAGCTATACAGAGTCGGTGTAGATCCAGTTTGACCTGGCAGAGATAACGTGTCACTCCCGGTGCTATTCAAGGTGCTTTTAAAGTAACAATTACAATACAAAAGACCTCCCTGTCTGCTAGAGAAAGTGCCTCCGTCAGCTCAAAACTGACACACGGAAAGGAGAAAAGGCACTCTGTGATAGCTGGTGTTTGGTACATCACTCACTGAAAAGACCTCTAAAGATAGGGATTTCAAATTTTGTCAAATCTCAGGTGACAAAATGCGGCACTATAATTTACAGTGTGAATGCAGTGATGCAAAGGTTTGACAATGTGACTCTTTTTATTGCCACAATATATTATTTAAATATGAATTAATTGTAATTTTTTTCCCTTGCAATTATTAAGCTTGTGTAGCCAATTCAGGTTTTATTATACACACAAACACATTAAGTGTATTGTCTGTATCTTCATGGCCCTAAATACATGCTGACTGAATTTCCTAAAACAACAACAAGCCTTTTTTAATGTTTTCAAACCTAAAATTTTTACAACAATGCCGTTCTCATCTTTTATGGTACATTATCTGCACTAAGTATTGATATGCTTTACTGACGTCTGAAGTCAGCAGAAACGCGTATCATGTCACTTCATGTGTGTTTCCTGTGAATGCGTGATGGCAGAATACAAGAATACAACACATCGCTCTGCAGCACCACAAGTGGTCAAAAAATCTACACGGTATCTTACACTACCGGTAAATTATTTTCAAGCGCATACTCGTTGATTTTGGGTGCGTTCGTGAATCTAATCTTTATTTCTATATGAATTAACGAACGCTTACGTTAAAATGGATGAAAGGAAATCTTTCCTATCGATATGTATAATACAAAATGTAGCGCCTCTTGTCCAAGAGCTTGGCGATAATGAGGATGACAAGAGATGATTATGATGAGACATGATATAGACTGTAACAATATGCTTATGAAAATAAGTTTTATGCCAGAGTGCACTCTGAGTGCACTCTGGCATCTTTCTGAGTAGTCAGTAAGAATACCATTTACTAGATAAACAAATGGCATTCTACCATTTATAGTGATATTTGTAGGACAGATTTAACCGTACTGAATATAATTATCCAAAGAGAATACTGATTAACTAGTTCTATCAAATTAATGTTTGTTTGTCATTTCATCCATAAAAGTCCAGGTAACATAAGAAATTGTTTCTTCAGTTCAAAGGCACCAAATACTGATAAAATATTAAAGCAAAATTACTGATGAAACATAATCTGTCATGCACTGTGCTGATAAATATGATTTGACATGGGTATATTGTGACGGTTCATGCAGTACTTAAAGATTTGGGCTCGTTTTGTCATGTAAAATGTTAAACAAATGGGTTTATGTTGCCTTAAGATGGCTGGGAAGTTCAACTGAAATTACATTTTGCATGAACACATTGGTCAGCCGCACCTGAATCATCTGAACACAATTTTAATCCCTCAGAAACGCATCTTAGCCGGCTACAGGGGCTGAGTGTAGAAGAAGAGAGTTGCTTTACTTACCGAGCATTTGCTCCCGTTGTCGTCGTCCCTTTCTTCATAGTAGAAATAAACAAAGGGGATCCAGAGGAAGACACAGAATAGGATGATGGAGTAAAGCGCTACATGGATACAAAAGAAGAAATGAAATCCAAGAATTAGTCAGAAATCGTTTTGTGCCAAATATTGGCAACACTAAATATCCATAACCCCTTTCTATTCCCCTTCTATCATGTCTCTAAAATGTTAAAACATTGCAGTGAATTGATGACAAGTACTGTATGGTACAGACAAATCAGATTTCTGTGGAGAATACGCTTTAATTTCCCTGATCAGGTACCACAGTCATAAACTAATATAATTCCCCGTTTCAGTCACACTATTCATTTCATTTGAATGACAATAGTAGTTGTGAAAACTCGAATATGTATACGAATATAAATATATATTCAGCAGAGAGCATGAAGCCAAGGAATTTCTGAGACAACATGACCTCATTCCTTAAAAACTTTCTGATGATAAATCTAGGGCAGGGATCACTTATTAATTTATTGAGAAATGTTGATACCACAGTGAAACGTTGGATAACTTACATTCAGTCTTCCAAAAATAAATGTTTGTAATGATCAACCTCACATTTTAGTTCTTCCACGAACCCAATTGCTCCTCAAACTACCATATATCACTTCTCTCTTTTCTGAATATGTTCCTAATTTGTCTCTCGACAACATTCTGCAGAGCATCAATGGTTGTCCGTTTTACATGACACTGTTCAATGTCACATGGGTGATTATAATTAAGTTGTCAGTTTGACCTTTTGGGCAGATGCATCTAATTGTGTAAGATTAATTAATTAACAACAATTATCAGTATACCTTCATACACACAGCCACATCCTGCTACTTTATAAGGGAAACAAAGGAGGCGCATTATGTTACGTTTTGATCTCAACTACACACCTATCAAGTTTTGTGACTGCATTTTGAACAGTTGTAATGCTATCGCAGTGACAAAATCTGACAAAAGACATATAAACACCTGGCAAAGTACTCAAAACTGCTTCCGTGGTAGTTCCCGCTGCAGTAAGTGTCTCCAGCACTACATTTTACCATGATGTAATGCTTAAGATTTTCACATCAAAACTAAAAATACTACACAAAATATGTATACTTTCCGCAATTTAAGTGAAGGCCATTCAATGCATTTGTGTTCTGTTAAAAAATATCTTACTAATTTTATCAATCTTGAGTTTACTAGTTTGTTCTGATAAATTTGGCGTTATCAACGAAAAAGTTATATATCTGTTTTTTTGTCAACTTTTTTCCTTTAACAAGGGTAACAAACAACAAACATAAACAAATACAGAACATCTAGCCCTCACCCCCCAACCCCCACCCTCCACCCCTGGCTGCAACCCAATTAGTACTTATTCTTAAATAGAAACATTTATAACAGCACCTCCCACCAGTAAGGTGATGTATGATGGGGGTTGTTTTATTTAGTAGATTATCAAGCTAGTAAATGGATTCATGCTGGTACTCTAGTCCCATTGAGTCTGCTGCTTGTTTAACAGTAGTTTAACCAGTTGAGGTTTAACAAGGCTTAGGAATGCACCGATACTATACCAGATCAGATATCGGACAGATACTGTCTCATATAGCTGGATCGGGTATCGTTGACAATGCGGCTGATCTATGCAATTCAGTTCTATGTTTATATACTATATAAATTATGGACTGGAATTTTAATTCCTGTATAAGGTTTTGTAAGGTAATTTGTTGTTGCATTAAAACAGTTTACACTTAATTTTTGTATGTTTTTTTGAAGATGCTGGTGCATGATTTATTATTTTAATAATAAATAATTAAGTAAATGTATATATATATATATATTTATTTGTTACATTTTGTTTTACAAAGTTAGGAAAGCAAGGTTCAAGTCAAGCCTGATGTTGCCTTACACATACAATAATGATCCCAGTTACTTCCACACATACAGCTTATTAATTAAACACTGGTATCGGATCGGTACTCTGTGTCGCCCAATCCCCAAAGCCCAGGGTATCACTAACGATATCGGGACTAAATAAGTCGGATCGGTGCATCCCTAATACGGCTGATGTTGATGTTAACCGGCTAACTAAGTTTTAATATGGTGTCCGAGTATGGTTGACTTCCTAGGTTAAATAATTCAGTGAACTTTATTTTACTTCATCGTGGAATAATAAGTGGATCACAACTACACTATAACAACTGTTGACAATTACGAGCCACATCATTAATAGCATCTTTATACGGGTGTTTTCTTTATTATGAGTGCCATCTGTAAAAAACGGTTAAAAATATCACTGGGTGTGAAGAATGGTGAACAATTGATTCAATTAGAGAGGCATTTTTATTGGAACACAGAGTCCTTCTGGTGTATTTAATATTGCTTTGGGCAAAAACTCACAAAGCAGGTAATCATCAGTCACATTTCAATGTTGACCGCTGCAACAGGAAAAAGTCATCTGCATCACAAAACGATTTCATTCACCAGAGCCGGTGACCTTCTGTATGAAGTGGATGAAATACACCTGTCCTTGGTGAAAGAACTCGCTATTTTCTGATCCAAGCCTTTTTCTGTTTGTTTGGTTCTTTCCTGTACAAGATGCTTTTTTAGAAAAAAAAATAAATAAATTCAAAGGCATTAGGAATTCATAGAGCGGAGGTGAGGCAAAAACACTTAAATATTGAGACGCTATTTCAAGCTGGGGGCTTTTCTTTCCGCAGCAAATGGATGTCGGTGAAGTCAGCCCAGACAACCCCAAAATAACTCAAAGAAAAGCATGTCACAAAGATGTGCTCAACAACATGGTTGGCATAGCTCAGTGCCTCCTTGAGGTGATAATGTGAATCATTAGCAGAAGCCACATTGTGATGCCAACTAAAAAAAAATGTGCAGTAGGACAAACAGTTCACTGCGACTACATCAACTTCACTGTTTTTCCTACATGTTAAATTGAGGTATGGCATGAAAGTGGTGCTTTTTAATTTATGAGTTAGGCCTCTAATTAAACCCAGCAAAATTAAAACAGAGTTTAAACCACTAATGGGTAAGAGATTCAGGCCTTCGCATAATAAACAACAACTTAACGCATGCCCTGAGCAGCGCCATTATAGCATGATAAAGTACACAAATGTAAATTGAAAACTTGCTCCCGATATCTATTTAATCCATAACATCTATACCACACTTCAACTTCAATGCACATGTGGAAAACAAGTGTTCCACATCAGTCAAGAATGCAATGGCCTCAAGCAAGTATACAAACATGCCCCCCTGTGAAATGGGCTATATTTCACAAAATGCTCTCTCTCTGCTGCAGACAAATGAATGTCACTGCTATAGTGGCTTGCTTTTTTGCCAGCTGTGATTGTGACAGGGCATTACTTTCAATAAACACATGCTCATTGCTCCACTAACGTATCCATTTGCACTCATTTACAGCCAGACAAACTGAATTTAGGATGATGCCAGGAGCCAATAAATGCAAGCCATGCACAGTATGCAGCCGCTGGTATATGCTTGTGCGATAAAGCAATGGGTAAAATTAATCATAACACCATGAATATTAACATACTGAGAGAATAGGTCATACTGCATTACCATGTATCATCCATTACTCTCTAAGCAGATCTTCTACTGGGAAGAACGCCTGACCGGGGATAGAAGTTTAGCACATTTATCCCCCTGACGGAGAGCAGAGGAATAAATAATTTAACGTCCTTTCTTAACCCTTTATATAGCTCTTGTGTTTGTGTATAGTGTGCTTATAAAGAAGGCAACAAAAATAACAGAAACATATTTTGGAAAATTGGTGGGCTATAAAAGCCTTCATCTAGCGATGGAGTGCCGGCTGGGGAAACAATGTGAGGACATCAACACAGGCAGTAGTCAATACCTCATTATATTTTAATAATCATTTGTGGCAGTTTACAACAATTATAACTATTAAAAGGATCAATCAGAGCAGTAGCAGTAGTTTCACTTCTTAATGAGAAACATTAGAGCCTTGTCCTCACCTTACTGTGGCTCTCCAAAGAGGCATTAGCACCTGGACTCTGGTCCCTTGCAGACAGGAACAATGTATTACATTTTATGTGAAAATTAAATGCCAGGGGAGATTTTTCACAGAAACACTGTCTCTAACAAAGGACTCCAGAGACTGATGAAAATATCAGTCTGTACAGACACTCGCTGGAAAAGGTACGACACTCCGAGCTTGCACTCTCATCTCCAGTAAACATCGGGGAAGGCTGCACTTTTGGGAGGGCCAAACGTGGGATAAAAACACTAGTGATTATTAGAGTTCAATGTGATGCCCGTGTTGCTCCGTTTCTGCTGGATGTGTGAGTAAACAGATGTTTGCAAACATACAAGACAAAAGGACTTGACAAGCTGACAGAGTATCAAGGTCCCCCTGCTGTGAGTTTGTTTGGGAATCATTCTTCAAGCCACTTAATGCCGTTTTAAGAGGTCAAAGAGAGGTATGACAAGATGGAAGTGACATGTTGTTGGATGTGACAATTCTAAAATTGTCTCCAGAATATTTTAGTCTGAATATTTATGCCATGTAATTGCTGTTTTTTGGGTAGGGGGGCTTTTTACACCTTTACTGGACAGAGGAAAGTATAAAGGCAGACTGGAAATGGGGGAGAGAGAGGGGTACAAGCAATATAAAGGTCCCACGGCTGGAATTGAACCGCGGACTTTGCGGTATCAAGATGCTTAATCACGATTAATCACATGATTGTCCATAGTTAATCGTGAGTAATCGCAAATTAATCACATTTTTTATCTGTTCAAAATGTGGCTTAAAGGGAGATTTGTCAAGTATTTAATACTTTTAACAACTTGTGAGTGGGCAAATATGCTTGCTTTATGCAAATGTATGTATATATTTATTACTGGAAATCAATTACCAACACAAAACAATGACAAATATTGTCCAGAAACCCTCACAGGTACTGCATTTAGCATAACAAAATATGCTCAAATCATAACATGGCAAACTGCAGCCTAACAGGCAACAACAGCTGTCAGTGTGTCAGTGTGCTGACTTGACTATGACTTGCCCAAAACTGCATGTGATTATCATAAAGTGGGCATGTCTGTAAAGGGGAGACTCGTGGGTACCCATACAACCCATTTTCATTCACAAATCTTGAGGTCGGAGGTCAAGAGAGACCCCTTTGAAAATGGCCATGCCAGTTCTTCCTCGCCAAAATGTAGTGTAAGTTTGGAGCGTTATTTAACCTCCTTCACGACAAGCTAGTATGACATGGTTGGTACCAATGGATTCCTTAGGTGTACTAATTTCATATGATATCAGTATCTTCACTCTAGCTTTAAAACCTAAAGCCTAACAACCTAAAAACCGCAAGTTACGTTAATGAGTTAAATAAATTAGTGGCGTTAAAATGTTGACGCATTATTATCGCGTTTAACTTTGACAACCCTAATCTGTATACAGAATGAAAGGCTGAAACACCACTTTCACACGTTCACTTCCCTTGTTTCCCATGCGTATGTATGAGTACACACATGTGGCTTAAATTACTAGCATTTTTAATATCAAATTCAAATTTGTTGACAGAAAGCAAAAAACAAACATGGTCAATCTAAGTTCTAGACCTTTCTATTTTTCTACTATTTAAACAGATGAAAAGAAGTGTGTAACCTCTGTCATGGCAAAGTCATGAATAACAGTAGTAACACACACATTCAGACAGCTCAACACTATCAACACTGCTTTTCTTACTACTAAAAAATAAAAAAATAGAACATCCAATATCACAGTATCTCAATACCTAAAGAATAAGCATGTTAAGAATTAATACATAACATATCAAAAGGTCTACGATGACTCCCATTTCTTCGAGTACATTAGCAGCATGTTGGCATTGACTGACGTGTTTCTCCGGCAATCACACTCAGCTGTTTTGACTGCCACTTGCTTGGCCCGACTCTTCTCCGCCCACCTTCCACACTGTCACCGAATTCACATTTATTGGCTCCAAACTGACAAGATGGCAGCAAGCAGTAAACCCAACTCCAGACTTCAAACGGACTCTCTAGAAACCTATAGGTTATGTTGCAGATGCTGTGAGTCTGCATGCAGCATCTCTAGCATCCAGCCACACATGTTTTATCTCATTTGTTGCCATCTGCTTGACAATGGACTGTCACAAAGTGAAACATCCTGTTGTCATATTTTACCATTTTGTTTCCCTTCATAGCTCAATGGCACATTTTGTTTGGTTGAAAAGAAGCCACCATATCCCCAGTAGGACAAATGGAATCCACAGGGCTCCTTGTGCATTGTTGCAGGAAGTAGGGACCATCAATTTCAAAGAGTAGCTTTGAAGGACATGAATAGTGAGCTGATATAGAAGGAAAAACATCTTTGTGCACCGCATTATCAAATGGGACCTGAGCTAGAAGACCAGTGTGCACTAAACATTATTTCTATTACTCTATTGAACACAACCAACATTCTTAGAAGGACAGTTCAAAGAATAAATGTTGCTATTGTTTGGTTCACATGCTGCACCATGCTATCTGACAGTAGATATATTACCAGATAAATAACAGCCTAATATCAAAGTAAAAGAGGTATGTGAAGATTCAACATGTAAGTACAAAACATGTTTGTGTAGGATTTGCATTGACTTATCAGCATTTAACATCACCGCTTACATCCATGCTTAAATACACCAACATGCCACCAAAATGACACGTTTCTGTCACTGAGTAATAAAAGCGGGTAATGTGAAATTGAATACGTAAAAGAAAAGAAAACGCTGCATTCAGAGTAAGTTTTCATCTATCTTGTCTTCTTATTGAATCCGTGTGCAGTACAGGGGACGCTCATCATGAAGCGATGACATTTAGCACGTGTGTTGTAATAGACCTGCTTTTAATAAGATTGACATTGTGGCCTGATCAATCGATCTGTTCTTCACTGGAGTCCAGATAAAATAATTTCCCTTTCAAAGATCAACAGTCAGAAACATCCAGTACGGCTTTATTCGAAATACCAATATCAAATGTCATTACAAAACTTCAGTGATGGCTTTATAATGGGGTCACTGCAAGAGTATTAAAAGGTCCAGTGTGTAGGATCTGGCGGTATCTAGCGGTGAGGTGAGGAGATTGCAACCAACTGAAGCCTCTCCCGTGTGCCAAGCGTGTTGGAGAGCTACGGTGGCCGACGTGAAAATGCGAATGTCCCTCTCTAGAGCCAGTTATTGTAAGAGTAGCGTAGGTCATTTGGAGCAGAGCCAGAGCGCAGAGTGTGTGTGTACGTGAGAAATGAGTGGTGAAGCGAGAGAGAGAGAGAGCGGCGGCGATGAGAGCGAGTAACATTATCGACTCCCGCCAAAGCAGGAAAAGTTAACAGTGTCTGGTTTGTCTGTTCTGGGTTACTGTAGAAACATGGCGGTGCAACATTGCGAACTCCATGGAGAGGACCCGCTCCCTATGTAGATATAAACGGCTCAATCTAAGGTAACGAAAATACAATGATTCCTATTATCAAGTGATTATAAACAAAAGAAAACATACTTATCAATATTATATTCCACTTCATTTAAGCGATCTCGGCTTGCTTAAGAAAACCTGGTTGAGAGGTTGCTTAGTTACCCCGTGTACTCGATAGGTAACACATAGGAAGTAATAAAGATTTGCTGACTAATGTTTGTGTATTATCACTAGGTCATCTGCATAAAATAAAAGCGCTTAGATTCTTCTATGACTGATGGCAAAGCAACGATGACACAATGGAGAGGCAAACATGTATACTATTGTATATTAGAGTCTGACTAGAACATCAGAATGGCCAACATTATCGGCCAACATTAGTTTACTACAGATGTATTGGTATTGGTGTATTTGTAAGCCCATAACTAACAAGAAATTACATTACAGAAGGATATGTTTAAAGAGGACCCGTTATGCTTATTTGCATGTTCATACTTGTACTTTGAGTTTGAGTTTACATGTTTTAATGTTAAAAGAAACGCTCTATTTTTCTCATACCGGCTGTGCTGCAGCACCTCTTTTCATCCTCCGCTCTGTTTGAGCTCATGAGAATTCTCTAATAACCAAATTGATCCTCATCAAATATGGTGTTATTGTTTTAAATCAGTATCAAATCTCAGTATCAGCATTAGTTGTGCTCTACTGTATATTGTTATAACAGAGGCATATCATTGATATCATTGATGCCAACTGCAGGCTTATTTTGTCCATGATCGAAATGTCTGAATCCCTATTTTGAATATATTGAGTAAGACAAAGGCAGAAGTGAAGAGCTATGGGTTGTGATTTCTGCACCGAGTGGCAAGAAAAGTGCCTTTTGTTTCTCATGCACACTCGACAACGTTCTTATCGTTGAAGGCCCCTCTGTATCACAGAGAGCTGCCCTCCAAAATAAAAGTGCAATTCGTCAGTGTTTTCAGAGCGCTCTTAAAAGAAGCACTAGACGTCCACTTTCCTCCAAAACTCAGGCAGCACATAGATTCGTAGGTGGACAAGAATCGCAGACAAGAAGAAAGTACTTGCAGTGTATTTACAAGAAGATGGCATCCTCTCTAACTTCTCCCCTACAAATGGCATTAAAAAAGGCAGAGAGAAAGCCAATGATTTATTTAAAGGTCCCAGGGGTATTTTGCCCTGTTGCTTGAGGGTCTTATGCACCACTGCTTTGAAGTACTGAGCAGTCCAAGGAAATGTATAAATGGACAGAGACTGGAACTGAAAGGCTAGGCTTTCAAACTTAGGGTTCATCAAAGATCACAAAAAGCTATTTGGGCTCTAAAAGGAAGTGGCTGTTTCAGTTACAGATGTTCCCCTCTGTCAAGTTGAAGGTACATTTTATCTATCATTACACTGTGTACAAGTCATCTTTATCCTCTACAGACAATAAATAACATATCACTTTGACAGAATAGTCTCACTTTCAGTTTTATTTTGTTATTGCAGTTGCTTTCTGACTATAACTATACTCATGCACTCATAAATGCATGCTTGTATCTGTCTAAGATGTAACATGCATTTACTTGACCTACTTATGATGTTACTGTTAACGTGCACTGTGGCCATCATGGGAAAAGGAGTCTGTGAGATTTCACAGTAATTGTGTGCATGTGTGCTTTAGCATAAACACACATGCCGTTTAATGAACAAAAGGGTGCAAAATAACAAATAAATATCACGATGCCATCTACTCCTACTCATTCTGTGTAATTGTGTGGATTCTTGATAGAAATTAAGAACACAAACCTGGTTCAAAAGAAATAAATCCATTAAAACAACAATGGAAATGGAAAACACTACAGGGTAATTATACAGCAGAGAAAGCGGATTCAAAACTGCTGCAGAAATGTCAACTATAGATTTAACTAAACGCTGGTGTCCACAGACAAATTTACATATTTCTGAACCAACAACTGACAGAGATCACCGTATGAGTTATGTAAGGCCCTCAAATGACTGCAAAACATCAAGTAAATAATGTTCTTAAACGTACTGGACACATGCACATGCTTATTAACTGTGATCACCACTGAATGCACGTCAATCACCTTGAGGAAAAACATGCTTCAGTGGAGGAAATAGGAGATCTCTATGTGAAACCTGTAATTATTCCATTTGTGAGGAGACAAATGGACAGTGCTGTCAAATATGGCCTTAAAGAAAATTCAACTTTAAAGGTTAGATTTGTGAGGGGGGCCGTGTGTACAACACACATGGAGCTTGGTCTCCACCTACTGGCAAATAAAAAAGCAATGCCCCTCAATAAAAGAGAGAGGAAAGAGTCTCTGGTTCTACATAAATCAACAACAGGATAGTAAAATAGACTATGTAGCCAAAATTAGATTCTCATATCTTCATATTTAGCCATTTGTAGCCATCAACAAAGTATGACTTTTCTCAGCCTCAGCACACAGTCCTCTTAAAATGTCATCTTCACAAACATCTATTCACTGTAGAGATGTATAGTCACATAGAAATGAATCATGGATCCCATTTCACTTTTTAAGTTGGTATCTCGAAGCTCAGATTGCATTTGTAATATTTAAAATGCACTACTGTATAACATTATTCCAAAAATATGCTTTGAAGAATTTAGCACAATATCAATCAAAACTGCAAGACTCTGGTTTTTGTATTTTATGCAGTTTTACAAGCACTAAACCTTCCTTATCAACAGCCAACAGGTTACAAGACCACAACACATTTGCAAATTCTGCACCACACACTCCCAGAGCTATGATCACATGGATACATGCTTGAGGCAAGCAGTAAACTGTTTCAAGCCTCTCTCATATCCCTCTCCGAGCTCCTAGAATGCATATATTGGTATGTCTGAGATTTTTTTTTTTAGCTGGATAAGAAAAAAAATGCAATTTGCTTTTTTTCTGTGAATGGCATGAATAAACTATATTTGGAATATAATGCGTACTTAACACACGATATGGAGAGCTGCAGGGATGACGTATTTTTGTAGGCGAACCAGGAAGTTAGCATCGCCCTGGGTTCCCTCGACAACAAGCCAATGGGATTTTTCCATTGGGTTTTTGGATTATTGCAAAAAATAAGCTCTGTTGCAAACAAAAGCTTATGATACTTACACGTTTTGTTCAACAAGATAATCTTTACAAATGAACACAATTTTTATGATTTTTAAAGGGTGAATGCAATCAACAGAAGTAAAAAGCTAACGTTAGGCTATAAACAAACTACACCATGGACGCATGAGCGCGAGTATACACAACGAGGCTGTAAAAGGGGACGAGTCGGCGTGATGGCTAAGGACGCGACGCTGAGGACATTTTCCCACCGGTTACTAAACTTGTGATTGCCTCATTAACGTTAAGGTTCCCTTATAACATTTGGCTTAAATCCGAAGTATTGCCAAATAGGCGCTTTTGCCTTTTGCTTTGACACGAAATCCTCCGCCATTGTCTTGTCTGTCAACTCTCATCCTCCTGTGTGAGTGAAATCTGTCTCCTGCTACTCTGTGCTGAGACTCCATACGGAGCAGACAATTGCACTTTCAGATTGTAGCGTATTGCCGCTGATACGCCAAAATGAACTAAATGGGTTTTATTTCTATAAAAAAAGCTAAATGACGATGGGCAAGCAATGTAATCGGTGTATGCCCGACCCCCGTGTAACACTGGTAACACCGACTACCGCGGCACTCCTAGTGATGACGTTTAGTAGTCTCATTTAGACACTTGTTGGCAACCGCCTTATTTAAGACATGTAAAAGCTTCAAAATTCACACGTGGGATATTTACTGACATATTTTATATCGTAGAACAAAACTTTAAAATCTCTTCAGCTTGTGTTAACCACAGACCTTATTTCAGGCATCTTACCAAAAACCCATTCAAAAGACCCATTGACTTCAAGACGAGGGGAACCGGAAGTGCTAACATGCTAACTCATTTAGGGGTTTTAGGACTCATTCCGGCACCACTCTATAGGAACAAATCCTAGATGTGGAATAAGACTATAAAAGGGTGCAACAATATGAAGTTCTGCATGATGCACAGCAACTTTAGCAGTCATTAAAAGCAGAGATTGTGACTTAAGATTCACTTTCTACTTTACTAAACCAACTATATGATCTTTTCCTTTGGGGATGGGGGGTGACATATTTCTAGAGTGTAACTGTTGCACCATTAACATGGTTTCCAGTCAGTTGTGTCATTAAATTACTGGCAGGACAAGGCCCTGCATTCAAGACTAATTCTACAAAATTATAACTTTTTTAGTAGGTCTATATAAAGCAAAGTTTCCATTAAAGGGGATGTCTAATCCAAACTATAGATAGTAGCAGAGAAAATCAATCTTGTGTATCAAATCTTATTTGTGTGTCCAGAGCACAATGGGCCTACTATGGGCCCTCCCTTGAATGCTGGATTCACGTGCAGCGTTCATGGTGTGTGAAAGCCAATTTTCTGATGTCATTATACCAGTTAAAGTGGATTCTTTGATTGGGCTGTCTGGGCAAGGAGACAGCTTGTCTTCCTTGCATTTGGCATTTCTGAACAGACGGTACATAACAGTGTTGCTGACAGGCACTTTAAACCAGCATCTGTTAGAAAACGTGTGATCTAGTGTCTTTGGCTTGACTGAATTTGCTATCGTCAAAGACAACAAACTCATGTTATCCTTTAATATGACAATCATGAAGAAATTTCAGTGGCACTAATAGCTTTCAGTTAGGAATATATCAGCCAAATGGCCCGGATACTGTCCCCGTGAATTGCAACTAACGCTCAAATACTGGAATTATGGAGTGATCCATGGGGACTGGACCTGAACCGCTTTCATATGAAAAGTATCAGGCGGGATATGTCCAAATGCCTGACTGAACGCTCGACAGACCTACAAATGATACAACACAGTATGCCACAAGCCAAAAACAAATGCCAGTGAAAAGTTTGAATTTTCATGAATGCATGCTAAATGTCACAATTAAGACAAGTGAAACAAGTGCAGACAAGACTAGCTCAGTGAAAGTACAAGAACACATGTAGCTAGTGGCTGTCTTGTAAAGTACTGTAGCTTTGTTGTTATTGTTTTGCCAGGTCGAATAGGGCAAGGAACACAAGCCCTGGAATATTTGCAAAAGTTGTAAACAAACCCTCAGTTTTGCCATAAAGTACACGTTTGGAAGAGAAAATAAAAAGGCAAATAAAAGCGTTATTACTTCTAAAATCTTCAAAACTAACTTTTTTTACTGCCCCTATAGCTGGATTGTTGGCACATTCCATTTGTTTCATTTATTACAACCTTTTAACGGCTAATAAAAGAGTAAACTATTAAAACTTCAAAATGCCCAAACAGCAGCTGTAACACTAAATGCCTGTAGGTGGCACAAATGTCAAAATTACAGCCGCTACTATCTTACTTGCCTGTAGATGGCAACATCAACAACAAGTTTACATCTATACGTCCAAACTGCTGCTGCTGCCATTAATGCTGCGTTCCATTTGAACAAGTCGGAAATTTGAGCTGGAACGCCCCCTGAAGTCAGATCTCCAACTCGTTGGAGTCGGACGAACCTCACAAACCCCAACCTCAATGGCTGCTCCATGCATCAACAGTAAAAAAGCTGTAGTAATATACTGTTCATTAGCCATTCTGGCTTATTTGTGTCTCAGTAAATGAGTCATACACACAATGCTGTCCAACTTCTATCAGTGGACAAGTCGCTATGGTGTTTGAAAATACCAGCGTAATGCGTTGTTAGTTTTCTGACTTGTTTGTCTTTTTACTGGAACGCAGTCAGCTCAGGTGTGACGTCATTCCCAGCTCCGACTTCTGATTTCCGAGTTAAATGGAACGCAGCATAATAGAGCTTTTTCCCTGCATATATTTTGACTTGTCATAGCAGGAAAAGCACAGGTGAAACAAATTTCTTTAACGATGGCTGAGTGTCCTAGTAAGCCATGGCCGTGAACCAGCGTACACAATACCAGGACCCTGGAAGCAGCCCATGTTTTTAATGTTATCAATGCTTTTCCTGCTATGACAAGCCAAAATGTCTGCTGTGGAAAAGGTCTATCAACTAACCTAAAACTGGTCTGACGTAACCCAACAGCTCTCTGTTGTAGGAAGAACCTCTAGCCTGAATGCAATCAACCTTTTTGAGACATTTTGAATCATCATGTCATAGCAGGAAAAGCACAGGTGTATTTAATAACATTACCGACAGCTGCATTCCACTTAGGGGAATTGGGCATGCTGGCTCAACTGGAATAGCTTACTGGGACACTGGGCCATTGTTAATGTTATCAATTCCACCTGTGCTTTTCTTACTATGACAAGTGAAAATGTCTGCTTCGAAAAAGGTCCATCAACACGAAGGCCCTGCACACTCATACAGGTGTTTTCACGTATTCTCTATTCAGTCTGCACATGCCCAAGGTCCTCAGACAACGTCCAAGTTAAGTGAAAACACCTGTGTGGAAGGACCTCAGTGTGTGTGGCCTTTAAGGATACAACCGATGCGTTTTGCCTTAGAAAAAACAAGAATGCAAACGTAAAGATGGCAAACGGAGGAAACCTAACCAGAGTCCAACCCACAGCTACTGCCAATAATAATATATCAACAATGAAATGACTCCTTTTTTTTTTTTTTTTAAATCAGCGCTCAACGCTGACCACACCAACAATCACTTACGATGAACTCACATGAACATTCAGAGCATTTTTGTGAAATAGCTGTGTCACCACTGCTATTGTAATAATCCTGACTAACCGGTCTTATAAACACAGTTATCAACTTGATCAGTAAACACAGGATTATCCTATCCTGTTCCTCCTTCACATGAACTTTCAAACACATGCGTAACATAAACTGCAAATGCTGTAAAGATGTGTGTGAATGTGATCATCATTGTTCATCATTAAGACACAGTGCAAAGTATTAATGATACTCAAATGTCCTCACATGAAGGTCATGAAAACAGTTCACCTTGTGTTGTATAATGATGGGAACACTGTATGTGCTCCATCGACTGCGCAAGTCACATCCAACGAAAAACATTTCAGCGTATTTAATATGCAAACACTAAAATGTAATTTATTATTGACAGCATTAGTTGACTAATGTAAGCTGTCTGCTATTTGACAAATTCCATTCATTTTAATGGTCATAGTGGGCATTTAGCCAGGAAACACTAAATGTTTGATATCGCTGATATATTGCATCATCATGGAAAACAAACTGTTCGGTCTGTCCATTAACATTACCCGGTGAAAAGGGCTTTTCACTATCTATTATTTCAGCAGCACTGCCCATTATAGTTCATTGCATTATTAGTCTCATTCATTTGAATGCCATGTTTTTTTTTTATTTTATTTTATTCAGGTTGTGAATAAAATTGTCTTATTTTTAAAGGTTCTCCATACAACATTCAGAGCATTAATACAGCAGCAAACAACTATTTGCTATGTAAAGATATAGAGGAGTAATGTCTACCTGAGCAGAGAACGAAGCTGCTCTCCGTCTTTATTACATCGCTTTGTTGAATACTAGTCAGGGTTTATTTCAGAACAATGACCTGCTAGTTGTATATTATCCTTTACGTGAGTCTTGAAATCCGAGCTTTCTGTGCTTTGTTGTCATAGCCGGGCCGGCTGCACGTGCCTTTTAGTGCATGTTCATGAAAGTGTAGCACCCACCCTCCGGACCCCCCCAGGTAAACACTGCCAGCTCTGTCACCACTGTTCCCATTCTTTGCACTGTAAGCGCTGTTAGCACTGTTAGCTGCAAGCCGCTGGCTCAGCCATCACCATGTTGAGAGCCTTGTGGAGGCAATAAATGTGCTCTGAATTTCAAGTTTACCTCCTTTAAAGGTGCTAAGTGCGAGATTGGGAGCATGCACCAACATGCACTAAAAGCACTTGCAGCAGACTATGTCAACAAAACACAGAGAAGCTCTGATTACAACACACAGAGGGAGAGCGACTTCATTCTCTGCTCAGACATTACTCTTCTATATCTTTACATAGACAATAGTTGTTTGCTGCTGTTTTAATGTTCTGGATATTGTATAGAGCACATTTAAAAAGGTCAGAGGATGCTCTCAGATCAGAGAGCTACTGTTTGGGCTTTTAATATATTTTAAAGTGAAACTGCTCCAAAGATGGGAAACCCAAGTTTCTATAGAGATACCCTGTGTGAAAATGAGTCACCATTGTGAAAACGATGAGCCAGTGTGGATCCCAAAGTCAGACTGCTAACCCTCTAAGATTGCTGCATGGGTGACTCAGGCCGCAGGTGTTATTAGAATTGAACTGGCACTACCGTCGATTGTAAAGAGGAAATAGGGTTGATATCATAGGAGGATGACAAACTCATAATCAGTGATCACAAAACAGCTAAACTAAATGAAAATATTCAAACAAAAGAACTAAGTCAGAGAACGATAGATTCATTTCTTATAAATTCAGCAGTAAATAATAGATATTTGTCCACAAATATTCATTTGATTTTTGTATGTGCAGCCACATGGACAGCTGTTAAGAGAATGCACTTACTGTAATATCCATACAGAACAGTGTCTTCAATTTGCCCTCTCGTCTCATTGTTTGCAGCCCAGTCCTGGATGTTACCAAAGGAAAAGTCAATGATGAAAATTAAAATGAAGTTCAAAAGCAAATGGAAAGACACAAGTATAATAATCAATAAGAACAAGCATCAATTAGATTAAAGATCATTAAACAAAAACAATAATGAGTATAAAATATAGTGTGATTATTGACACAAACACAGAGGGGGGTAAGGTGTATTTTCTGTATACTCTATTAATTCCGTCACTTATTTGTTTGCCATACTCTTATAACCACTCAAGGCAGAGGCGTCAAACAATACGCACAATTAATGAATGAATCCAAGATCCTGTAAAGGGGTAGGTCATGCCTAACTAGCAAGCACATGGGCTGTAGCAGTGCTCATTGTTTATCTAGTTTCACAAACTGAATTCAGACATTAACACTCAAAACTGACAGAGGGGGGAATAACTCAAAGCTGTAAGACCTTTGTCTAAATACAGTATATTCTTATTCAAGATTAGCACAGGAAATTGTCCCTTGTTGCTTGTATTTCCTGCATTTTTCATTATGAATCAATTTCACTAATTATAAAAAAAACTGTGAAAAGCTGCAAAAAGATTTAAAGTCAGGTATTGTTTTGAGTAAAAGCCTAAAAGAAAATGTTTGTGTCGGTTTCTGCAGTGCTGTAATTCTCACTGCTCTGAGACATGCTCTAATGATCTTTTTCCATCAGAAGCTAGTATTATTATTCTTTAATTCTTCTATTTACATTTGGCAAATTACAGCAGAAAAGTCACCATTTGCTTTTATGCATCTTTGGTTATTTGTGTTGTTTTTTTACAAAGTTAAATCTCCAAGAGATTTCCAATACATCATGTTTGATTAAGTGAATGATGAATTGTGTCCCTGATGAGTTAACATGTGCAGCCTATCTTAGGAGGCCATGACTAAATGCTACAAAAAAACAAATTGCAATCAAAGCAGCTCACAGAAAGAAACAAATTACCTGCTGTTCAATTGAAGATGCCATTACACACTTTGCTAAATCTTCAAATGGATAGAAACAAATGCAATGACTTTGCAAAAAACTTTATGAGCCAAGAAATGCATTCAGCTTTTAGATTGGACTAAAACAATGTCCACTTTTGCCTAATTCAAAGAAAATTACAAGGCAAAGTTAAAAGCTGCCTCAGGAAAACTCGTTAGCATTTCTCAAATTGATTTCACTGGCGCAGTTAGCAGAACAGATACTAACCTTATAGGTACCATTGGGATACTTCATGAATGAGACCAGGAATATATCCACTGGTAGAAGTGCAGAGGTTATCAAAGCAATGGCCAGAGCACATATTGCTGTGATAGTTGAAACAACCTCACTCTCCTGACGACTTTGAAATTTCCGAATGTAGACCCAACAGAATGCCAGGATTGCCTAAACAGAAGGGAAAAAACATTTAATAATCAAGTTAAAACAAGTGGAGAATCCTACCATTATGGGGAACAATAAAAATAAGAAATATGGTGGCGAAACATAATTTGGCCTGAAGAGATCTATCAAATTTACAACCAAACATATTACCATTCAAATCTGAATAACTTCCAACCAACTGCATGTATAAATATGGTTAGCAAATCTTCACAATCAGATGCTCAATCTGCTTTTTCCTTTACGGCAGTCAAACATTGGAATATGCTTCCAGCGGAGTTTAAAACGTGCACAGACTTTGATTATTTTTCACCATGGTGCAAAAAAACATTGAGCAGCCAGTCAAGTCGACATTAATTTGGCCGCGATTCAGGTTTTTAAATTGTAATGACTTGTAATTGTACTGGATGAATGTGCTGGTATTTACATGTTGATGTGTGCTTGTAGATTTGTCTGTATAAGTGTTAGTGTGATAGAGACTATGGTGTTGCATGTAAAGTAATGTTTTTAGTGTTTGGTGATTAGAGCTGCAACTATTAATCAATTAGTTGTCAACTATTAAATTAATCGGCAACTATTTTAATAATCAATTAATTGGTTTGAGCTAATTTTTTAGGGAATTTTTATTTTCAAAATCTCTGATTCCAGCTTCTTAAATGTGAACATTTTCTGGTTTCTTTACTCCTCTATGACAGTAAAATGTGAGGACGTCATCTTGGGCTTTGGGAAACACTGATGAATATTTCCCTCCATTTTCTGATATTTTATAGACCAAACACTTAATCGATTAATCGAGAAAATAATCAACAATGAAAATAACTGTTAGTTGCAGCCCTACTGGTGGTTGTTCTGTGTGTACCTGCCCAGCGACTGCAGATTGAAATGGGCTAATAGCTAAATCTGGCATATCTATCCATCTATCTATCCATCTATCAGCATTACTTTCTTAGAATACACACTTTAAATATTCCTAAATTGGACTCACACGCCTGAATAGCTGACACAATTTCAGTTTTCCTGACTTTTATGAAAGTAACAACAACACCTTCCCTATCATTGGCAAACAAAGGGACAGAGAGGACAAGAGGACCTGACAGTGTGTTCAGATTCAATTCTGCCAGCTGCGGTCTGCATCACTGGATCAAATCTTCAAACACATTCAGGTTATCTTCACATAAGATACATTTGTCACAGAAAGGATTTTATCCAAGGTCACTGACCAGGAAGCAAAAAAAAAAAAATCAACAGGCAGTCTGTTTACTGCTTCATATCTTTCCTGTCTTTTACATCCAACCATATATTTTCAACCGCACACCTGCTGTAACATTCTCCCTGATCACACACATGCAGTCTGCAGACACTGAGGGGTTGTGTACATGTACACGTACTGTAGGTGCGTTTTTCATCGGTTTTCGCTGACGAAATTCCCCTTGTTGCCATTAAGCCTGAAACCCATCTGTTCTTTAACTAAAGCTATACAGTACAATTATTTTTTTGACTCTGCATTTAATCTCAGAAAGATTGGATTAATAAAATAAGAAGGAAATAATAAAATAACAAATAAAGAGACACACACACAGGGGTTGAAACAACTGTCAAATATGATGCAATGCCATATAATACCCATCAACAAATTCTACCTCTGGGTAGCTTACATTGACATCACTGTTGCAGTATACTGTGTCTTATTTAACTTCATCATGTGTTCATGATATTGTGTCCTCCTGTGTGTGTCCAACACTGCTTGAAAACTCCAGATTCAGTGTGTGTCGCTGATTGCCAAAAAGAAATACTGAAACCAAAGTGTTAACACAACAAGAAGGGAATTAAACACTGAGAATAGCCTGACTGCAGGTGCTCGGGAACAGCTGATCTGATTATATCATACTCCCTCCTCTTATCCTTTCTGCACATGACTGAATGCAGACTCACGAACACAGTTAAGGACTGAGAGGAAATAACACAAAGTTGACTTAATAGACAATTATGTACTACAGCTTTTTTGGTTTTGACTTGAATTTGCTCATGTATTATGTTGCTGTTTTTTTATATAATATATTTATTGGGTTTTCTTATTTTCACAAACACAACAATAAGAATAATAATTAAAAAAACAACAAACAAACAAACAAACACTGGTACAGCTCAGATCAAAAAATATATAATGGAGGTCATAGGAAATAGTCCATAGTGCAGGGAAGTCACAGGATATATGAGTTCATGTTCAGGAGACTCCTTGTGAGATAATGGAGGAGAGATCAGGTCCAATTTAATTCAGATCGGGCTGCCAAATATTGTAGAACTGATCTACTTTGGCATGTAGAATATTTGTAAGATATTCCAAAGGGACCATCTCAAATATGACTTAACGCCAGCCTTGAACAGAGGGTTTCTTATCACTAATCCACTGTAGTAATATATTTTTTTCTAGCAGCAAATGTAAGAATGTTATATAACCTTTTGTTGGCTGCAGTAGTTATATTTGTACTTGGGATTCCTAAAATCAAAGACATTGGATTCATTTCTAAATCAACTATCTTTTCCATTTCACATAATATTTCAGACCAGTACTTCTGTAATTTATGACACGAGCAAAGGCAATGGATTAAGGTACCTATTTCGGTTTAACATTTGAGATTATGAGATTATGTTGCTGTTTAACATGAAGAGGAAAGAAAAGAGAGGGATTGTCATTCTAACAGGCAGGAAACGGATTAAACAGAAAAGCAAATAAGGGTCCTCCAAAATGACAAGGTCATATTCAAGGCACACAAGCTGTAGGAAGTGAGGACACTGCTAAAAACCAGTCCCTTTAGATCAAGGCCTGCTGCCATTCAACAGACAGGATCAATTAAAAGGCCCGCAGCCTTAAGCCTCCGGGCTGCTTGTTTTGCCAGGTAATGACGCGGGCTTTGCATCCAAATAAGACCCATTGAAAGGTTTGTTCAAGGGAAACAGAGCAATTTATTGTGCATCCGGGCTATTCTTCTGATTTAGACATGTAACTCACAGCCAGCAGATTACCTAGCTGACCAACTTTCAAGGCATTCAGTTAAGTACCACTGAAGTCATTTATTTTATTTATTTTTTTGCACAATTTAAGACTATACAACATAAAAATAAAAAAAAATGAATAATATAAAGTGCAGGAAGAGGCAAAAAAAAAAACTGGGCTTATCTGAAGCCTCCACCTAGAGACAAGATTAATGTAAAGAAATAATATGACTACATAATAGTGATAACAAACAATTAGGACAAGATATATATATATAATAACAACAATAACAATAGAGTATGTGTGTGTGTGTGTGTGTGTGTGTGTGTGTTTGTTGCGTGGAAGTGTAAGGTTCCTGTTTGTGAGGAGGATATTGATTTAAATATCTATAAAGACTTCTGGGTAATTGTAACCAAACAACATTGTGAGTGGGAAAAAATAAAAAATATAAAAACAGATACATGGACAACATGGGGAAAAGCAATTACAAAACAGCAATTAAATGACCCGTTAAGCGACTTTTGAAACATTTGACAGATGAACAGTTTATTGATAGATGTGAAAAAGCTACTCCATAATTTGGTTCCCTTAAATCTTATTGAAAACTGACCTCTACTAGTGAGGAAGTTAGGAGGATGAAGATCTAGAGATCGACGGGTTGAGTAAAAATGGACCTGAGATATTTGTTTTAAAATAGGTCTTGAACTGCTCAGGAATATTCCCTTCACCAGAAAGTATCTTATAAATAAAAACATATATTTGAGTAATACTGATATCATAAATAGTAAGATATGGAGTTTCTTAAATAGAGGAGCAGAGGAGATGCAATCCTCACAAAACACTTTTGGAGAAGTACAATTTTATGAAGGTTTGTAGGAAAAGTACTCGCCCAAACTACATTACAATATGAAAGATAGGGATAAATTAGACTATAATAAAGAGTAAGGAGACAGTTTGTGGTGACAAGAGGACTAACCCTTCTTATTATACCTGTAGATTTATTTGTTTTTTTACTAACACAGTCAATCTGTTCTCTCCAACTCAAGCGCTCAGCAACAATGTAATATTTGTAAAACATTAGGACTCACAGGAACGGAGAGGTTACATGTGTGTGTCTGCAGTATCAAAACACGGTGGTGTAACCTAACTACGCAGCTTGCACACATTTGGATGCTGTAACAGAGACACATCTAACTTGATATGTTAGTTTTCTGTATAATGGAGTAAAATACCTCAATTTCTCCACTTTCTTCTACTAAGTACTCCTCTGAGAGCTTCCAACAACACCACCACAGCCTGTAAGTGTGTCATATGTTAGCTAAACACCAATCCAAAGCCAATATTGACGTTAATACACCGGAGGAGCCATGTCGTTGTTGTTAATACCTTTAACAGCTCTTAAACCTCTTTACCTGCTAAAAACACATCAAACCTAGTTAATAAACGCTTCGCTACTTGATTGACACAACGGGACAACTTCAAAAACTTGCTTACCAAGAGTATAAAGGTGAAAATAGACCAGCCGAGGACAGACTCGGAGAGCAGCGACTGATCCGCCATCTTCACTTCCTGTAATAACAAACCCACGTGTTCACGGTGACGTCACCGCGGCAAGCAGCCGTGACGTGCCTGTTGAAAGAAAGTGTTGATATAATGTTCAACATAAGATAAGATAAGATATTCCTTTATTAGTCCCGCAGTGGGGAAATATGCAGTGTACAGCAGCAAAGGGGATAGTGCAAAAAACAAGATGCATCAGCTAAACAAAGTGTAACAAAATATGAAACATTTAAATAGAAGGAAGTATAAAAATAGGAGCAGTATATACAGTATTGACAATAAACAGACTGTTAACAAAATTGCACAAGTGGAAAATGATATTGCACAGTGAGAATGAAATGAAATTCCACTTGAAAATATCAGGTTATTGTCGGTTTAATGTATGTGTGTGTTGATTACAGCAGTTTTAGTGAACTGTAGGATTTGACAGCTTCACTGGTTGTGGTGGGACAGGACAGCAATACAGTGGAGTGTACCTCTTTTCCACAAGCAGTATCAATAGATAACACTTTAACCTGATATTTTCAGGTGGAATTTCATTTCATTCTCACTGTGCAATATCATTTTCCACTTGTGCAATTTTGTTAATAGTCTGTTTATTGGCAATACTGTAGAT
Organism: Sebastes fasciatus; assembly: GCF_043250625.1. NCBI lineage: Eukaryota > Metazoa > Chordata > Actinopteri > Perciformes > Sebastidae > Sebastes > Sebastes fasciatus. The sequence goes on along the minus strand of NC_133803.1, from coordinate 17,608,315 downwards.
ACTGCTCCTATTTTTATACTTCCTTCTATTTAAATGGTTCATATTTTGTTACACTTTGTTTAGCTCTTTTTTTCACTGTGTTAGCTGATGCATCTTGTTTTTTGCACTATCCCCTTTGCTGCTTCACTGCGGGACTAATAAAGGAATAGCTTATCTTATCTTAAATATATACATACATCAATGCCTTACATATAAAGTGTTACCCAACAATATAGTGACTTTTGCATAAGTCAAATGAACAAGACATTCAGAGTCAGCAGCTATCCTCAAGGTTGTAGTTTTATAAAATAGCCATCAGTGAGGGAGAAGGTATTCAGATACTTCTATCCAAGTAAACGTAGCAATACTGTACCACCAGTAAAAATATGCATTACAAGTAAAAGTTTGACTTTTAAAAGTATGATCAGAAAAATGTTCTTACATTTCAAATGCATTATTATAACTGTCATTATACAGTATATAGGGTATTATTTATGATTTGATTGGTATTAATAATGCATTAACATATCAGCAGAATGTTGCAGTATTAGGTATTCTCATTAAGCAATGGATCATATCTTAAAAGCCGATAAGGTGTTTTATGTAAAATATTTACACGGGCACTTTGGCTCACCTGAGTGGCACAGTGTCCATTTGGCACATGGCCTGACCAGTGGACACGGGGCACTCAAACTGACATTCAGCATTCATCCCGTACATCCATCTGGTTCATTGAGCTTTAAATTTGCTGAAAAACCAGAAGTAGGTCACTGGAAATTAGGGTGCAGCACACTGTAGCTGCATTCCCATGTGTAGAGCGGATCATTGGGGTAATACTTGCTATCAATTATCCACCGCAGAGGCCCACACCAGCAAACCGCCACTATCTCTGGCCGCTGAAGGTAATCCCCTGATAGGATAGTGTATTTCTCGTAAAATGCATAACCAGCCAAATGCAAAATTCCATATTAGTCTGACCAGCGGCTCACTGGAAGAGTGTCTTTTATGAAGAGCATAGATCTGCTTTCATACATTAGAGTTTAGTACTTTTCAGCTAGTTCAGGCACTGGCATTACTCTGTACTCTATGCCTGACATGTTTGCTTAAATTTCCACTAGGCCCTCAGGAATATATAAAAAACAATATTTATTTATATACTACCCCTTATGTGTCATATTATGGCCAACGTAAGAGTCATTTTGAATACACACTATAACAAAAATCAGTACTGGCAGATATTCCTGCTGCTACTTGAGAAACTTGTTATGGTCTTTCTCTTTGTATACTCTTCATTTTAATGACTAGAGGGGCCATGAATTCCTAAAAAACACTGTATTTGTAAATACTTGTATTTATTCGTAGTATTAAAAAGCGTCCATAGCAATACCACTCAAGTCTGAGAGAAAAATGGATTCTTTAGAGGTATGAGCTTCTGTTTCATTCAGCAGGGGATCCAAATTTATGCAGCAATGGGATTATATCAACTTTTCCAGACTCTGTGTGAAGTGTAACAATCAGTTGGGTCTTTTGTGCATGCAGAGGTCCCACCCATACGCCAGGCTCACTCACCATTTCTTTCAGTTCTTATCCAATTATCTTGCATGCAGACCCCCATGGTATTTAGATATAAAGCATAATTCTCGCTTTTCATTCTACCACTCTTCTTACAGTTTTGAGCACGTCGCATCAGGAGAAGTACTCCATTTAAGGAGTACATTGTCTCTTAAATTACAACAGCCCAAGAGTGTGCAGTCATGCTTCACCATGTCTGGAATTATTGAGACAGAATTACATTATTACTTGAGTAATTACTTTTGTGAGGGGTAGACTATAAAAGTCCACGGTGACATTGAGGCTCTGAAGTTTTCTGAAAGTGAAAATAATACTTCTCTATATCGTATTGGAGGGAAATGAGTCTGTTACTAATTGGAATGAAAAACCAGTTAATGAGCCGGTCACTTGGTTGGTTTGGACGCTTTCAAATTCAACTCGCTAAAATCAATAACCATATATCTAAACCTCATTTGTGCCCCTGACTTTAAAAGTTTTAATTAAACTAATGTAATTCATGCACAACCCATTATTCACTAGCACAGGGAAGGTAGGTCAACTTAATTCATGCAACCTTTCAAAACTGCAAATGCCTTTATCATGCAGCTTGGCAACGTGCCCTAATGGAAACCATGTACCTATAAGTCTGTTACAAGGGGCTTGCTGGGAGAAAGGGAGGTGGTTGTCAAGATTTTTGGATTGGGGGAATAGATGTCTTACATTTGATTGGTGTACATGGTTTTTTAATCCTTTTTTTAATTTCATAATGATGCTATAGTCAGCTGCAGGGGTTCCTGCAGTGAGCAGAACACAAAACCCGTGTTACCTTCTCCATGTTTCCTCTGGAGGATGGTAGTTCTGTCGCAGGGAAATTATAATATCACATCCACCTCTCATCCATTCCTCTTTTTTTCTGACATCCAAACCGGCAACTAGCTGTGGCCCTGAAGCGCTTGCTCCCCTATAAAATGTGTCCTTTAATTTTGAAAATGAAAATGCACTGTCATCGTTTAATGTGTCCTCCTCCCACTGACTGAAAATAGCTGGAGCTCACGTGAGTAAAACAGACAATGATAAAGTGCAGGGATTTTGTTGGGATGTGGTATGGCTGTATGTTGTTGTCAGTGTGATGCGGTGATATGGGGTCAGTTTCTGAATATATACATATTTCTGATTTAGCATGACTAAAGCTCAACTAAATGATCTTAGTAAAGTTCACTGGCCTCACCTCACTGGATCTTGACTATGACATTAACATATAGGGTGTGTATAATTTGCAGCTTCTGCAGCAGGCCATCATAGGTAAATTTATGCAAAATATCACGTGAACATTGCACGAGAGCAGGTTGCTAAAGAACGTCCACAATACAAATAGGCTACTATAAAGCAAGGGCAGTTTTTTGTACAGACAGCAGATTGAAATGCACAAATGTAAAAACTACCACATTAAATGTAGGATATAATATCAGAGAACAACAATGTCTTCTCGTGTCAAATATTGTATTTTTTATTGCAGTGCCATTTAGAGCTGCAATGACGAGCCGATTTATCTCCTGACAGAAAATGAATTAGCAAACTTTTTTATCAGTTAACCCACAATAAACCCGTTTTTTTTTTTTTTAAGGGGGCAGGTGATCTTTAGGGGGAGATAGCAGGTCAACAGTAGATGTCACATAGAAGTGGTGTACACCATCTGAAAGCTGGGAACCTGAAGATTAATTTAAGATGCAGCTCAGCACTATGTGTGAAGTTGTTCTAGTTATGAGTCAGAAATAAACATGAATGAATGAAATAATTAATTAATTAGGATAAATTGTGAAAGTGTATAAGGGTTTAGAACATTATGATCGAAGTATATGATGGTCATTCCCATGCTCTATTACGTCTCATAAGTTGTTGCAGCAATTTTTGGGTTGATACTAAAGTATTTGTTACACAGATTTGGTGCTAAATCTAACCAATTTTTATTGATTTTCACTGATAAAAATGATCAATAATCCCTCCAAAATACCATTAAGACACCAAGACCTTGAGGAACACCATATAAAAAGCCATGCTGTGATTTAGTATCAAAAACTTTTGACATTTGGAGATTTCTGCAAGAATTGCATTTTTTGGCGATTGGATGGCGAGCACTTCTGTTGTGGGAACTGCTCAGAAACCCCCTTATTCTCAATCTACCTAGAAAAGCCATCCATCCTCTGAATGCCCTAGGTCTCTAGTGTTTGGTTGTAAAGTTTCATGAGGCTATGATTATCATAGAAGTCACCACAAGTCATTTTATACAGTGAGGTCAAATTGTTTTTAAAAAATGGTCTCACTACAATGTAGTGTACTACTACTGTGGGGACTAACATCATCACGCATGAATACAATTGGGCTCATTAGATCCACAAGAGTCTCAGCTTTACAGTGATACCCAATTTATGTAATTCCAAGACAGTTTAGGGACCCCAGTATGCAGAAATATTCAAACACATAATTTTTAGAATAAGCGAGAACAACACATTTATACTGCATTCAAAAAACGGCATGTTTTCTGCCCCAAACTGTATGTGATTATCATAAAGTGGGCATGTCTGTAAAGGGGAGACTTGTGGGTACCCATAGAACCCATTTCCGTTCACATATCTTGAGGTCAGAGGTCAACGAACCCCTTTGAAAATGGCCATTCCAGTTTTTCCTCGTCAAAATTAAGCCCAACTTTGGGAGATTACTGAGACTTCTTCCCAACAAGCTAACATGACATTTCATATGATATCAGTAGCTTCACTCCAGCTCTAAAACCAAACCTGCTGCAGCCTCTGAAAGACAGTAAAGTTGGTCAGGATTGCCCGCAATCCAGCAGGTCTCAGGAATATCTTTGGATTTCGGACTGTTGGTCAGACTAAACATTGGATTACATCACTTTGGATCAATTACTTGAAAAAATAATCGTCAGATTGAGTGATAATGAAAATAATTGTTAGTTGCAGTCCTACTGCCATTGGTATAATAAAGATATCAGAAAAGTAAAAAAACAACAACAATCAAATGAATTGGCTGTTAAATAAGGTCCCCAAAGAGATGTAGTGTTTTAACAAACATCTTCTACTGTATATTGCATAGGCTAGATATGACTTCTAAAGTATACTGCAGTTAAAGTTTCTGCTACTTCAAACTTGACTTTGGGTGATTTTGATTTGACACATCAATAAGAAATACTCATGTCTGCACTTGTGCCTCGTGTTCAAATTTGATTCCAAACCACGGACTGTTGAGTTGGTATCAAAGAGAACCAGTTTCCCTTCAGCTATCCCAGTGAGGTTGCCACCAACTGATTTTCTTTCATTAAATTTCAATAGATGGGTCAATTATATGATCGTATTTCAAGAATATACCCCTCAGAACTATTAGCTGCAGGCCAAACTGACATGTTATTGTATCGTTTTAATTCTTTTTCTTTTATTGTCTACATGCACTTCTGGAAGCTTTCATGCCCAGGTGAGCTCTCAGAAATGATGAATGAGACTCCTTAATGGCTTTTGTGATTTTTTATGAGCACATGAAAGGTACACATAAATGGTTATGTTTGCATACAGATTAGTGATATGCTGTCTTTGTCTAGTGCTTTGCCATATGTCAATTTAGTAAATGATAAAACGGTGAAACGGACAGGTGTTTTCCCTCTAAAGCTCTTCAACAATAGGGACTTAATGGAGAATCAGAATGCAGCGATTAGTGTGTTTGTATTCAAGGCAAACAACTGCTTGTCCAAAACAATAGAGTTTGCTGAGGTTACATACATACATACATATCCTGTACAAATACGATGCCACACACACATGCAGAGACACAAATACACACAAACAAAAGAGGAGAGTGCTTTGTTATGAGTTTCAGTTCAATTATCTGCATTAAGGGAAGCAGAACAAGGTTATTCAACAGTGAATTGTTGCTCTGTGTTGTTCCTCTCATTGTGTGCATATGTGTGCATGTGTGTGTGAGAGGGGACACTTGATACGATCAATATTGTTCATCATTGTTCGTTAATAGCCCCACATTTAATATTTACCTTTAAATGAATAGGGAAACATCAAACACCTATTTTAAAGAGAAATTCAACATCAAAGGAGATGCAATTTAACCACCAAATACTGGTTACTATTATGATCAAAAGATTTAATAAGGATGCTGTAGGCTGGAGCATGATGTTGGTCACAGCACACTGAAATCTGAGAGTTTGTTTGCATCTTCTGCTCAACATTTTGAACACTTACCAGTGATATGATGGCATTATTTTCATTTTGATTAAAAATTGTGAAAACAATTAATCATAAACAGATTATATACTGAAACTCTGCTTTATCCTGCAGCTACAGTACTGTATCAACGAGACGAGAAGTTATTTGTTTGGATGCTACTGTATGTCCAGGTAATGAATACTATCACTAAGAGCAGTTCCAGTCAGATCAATAGGCTATACTCTTATATGTCCCATATATCAAAACTGTTAAGAACGACACTAATGGATGATCTCACTTACAGAGTGTGCTCTGTATATCATCCACAAGGAAATCTGACAAAGAATATCTACAGTATTTCTTTTTTTCTGTACTGTTTTTTGTATGTATTTTATTGTTTTTATTGGATTATTTTCCATTGTTTGTTTAGGTTTTTCTGCACATTTTGTGTACTTATTGTTGTTTTTTAACTTTTGTTGTATTTTTTAAATTATTAGTTAGTTTAGATCTTTCTTCCTTTTTTGTTATTGTTTTTTTCTCCTGGGGTTGGGGGGAGGTCCTTTGTATAAGCCTGTGGCTTCTTGACCTCTCCTGACACATTTCTTATTTTTTTTGTTCATTGACTGGATTTTGTGCAAATAAATAAATACAAATTAAAAATTAAAAAAAATTAATTATTGACTTTATTGATGGAAATACTGAGACTACAGAATCATAGAGACACAAAACAGAATATCATGCAGAAAGGAGGCTATTTAGTGATCCTGGTTCAGGACTAGCCTATTATGTTATGCCACTAGGGGGCAAACAAGCTAAGATTGTGAGTTTGCGTCCAAAAAACATGCTTTTTGTCCTGGAGATGGAATTTATACGCTACAATAAGTCAGAGGTAAACGTGATTTGCTCTAATTTAGGCAACTTGTTGAATGCATTTTGTGCCGTAAATGCAGTTTGATGGTACGTCCTTCCCCCCTTCTCTTTGGAAAAATGGTTGCGACTAAATCATCTGTCATCGTTACTTTGGTAGAAGAAAAACTGTCATCGTTTGATGCTGTCTGTTTGACGAGAGATTCATTGTTTTCTTAATACATCCTTGATTTTAACAGGTATATAGCTAGCATTTCATAACATGAAAAAAAATATGTAAAATTGCTAACTTAGCTAGCTAATAGTTAAGGCTGAGATGAATGTTTAACGTTAGTATAAGACATTCACAGGAGGAATGTAATTTGTGTTCTATCTAGAGAGGATATACTAATTACGAGCAAGCGACATTAAAATGCACAATATTGAATTTTTTAAACGTTTTTCAAATTGTGACTCTCTTTTATAGCCAAAGATGCCAAGTGACTTCCTTGCTCATCTTCTATGACAAACCACCAAATCGAAAGTGTTATTGTCAGGTATGTTGTCTATTGTAGTGATGGGAATTCGGGCTCTTTTTAGTGAGCCAGATCATTTGGCTCAGCTCACCCAAGAAGAGCCGGCTCTTTCGGCTCCCAAATGGCTCTTCATTTTACCACTTCTGCCTTTTCAAATTTAGCGCTGTTTTGACCTATGATTAGTATGTGTGCACATATATCACTTAAATTATTCAATATAATTATACTAAACCTTATAATTTCCACAATACCGTCATTTTACATGCTGCTTCGTTTCCGACTGTCACTCTCAATCTTGTCTGCTATTCGCGCACCGCACTCCTCTCTCTTTCTCTCCTCCTCTTCCTCCTGCTCTGTACCTATAGACCGTCAGCGCCCCCCTCCCTGCTTGATGGTATGATCCTTGTCTGTCATCACCTGATTGGTTGCATGGACATCATTAACAACATTCAATCACAGTCAGTGCATGGAGTGCCCGTGGCGCGGAGAGGATTGTCCTATCATTCTACCTTAAATTAATAAAAAAAATAAAAAAACGGCTCTCGGACGGGAGCCGGCTCTTATCGTTCACTTAAAAGTGCCGGCTCTTTTAGCCGGTTCGTTCGTTGACCAACACATCACTAGTCTATTTGCATGTTATTGCCACAATTTCTATATCACATATTGATAATTATGAGCCAGCTAGCTATCTCTCCCAGCTGCCATCTTCCCTTGTTTTAACAAACAGTAACATAAGTTATAACTTGAAGTTAGCATTGTTATGTGCAACAGACACAGTATTTCTCATTCCAGCTGGACAGAAGAGTTATCAAACATCAACTGTCTTCAAAACACTGAAGTGATGTCAAAGGATAAATGGGGTATTTGAAAATTTGGCTTTTATTTTTGAGTAAAATAGCTTCTGACTCAAATGATATCACCAATACAAAACTCTCAAATGGGAAAACAATAATAGAGGGCTCAAACTGCAGCTAACCATATGTTAGAAAAGCACTTTGTTTGTCTGAATAAAACATGAGATACTTTAAGTGCCCAGACGCTGAAAATCACAGGGGTAAAAAAAAAAAAAATCTATAAAAGGGTAATTTCTGGCATTAGGTCTTGGAATATTTTCAGAGCCAAACATGTAAATGTAATGTCTTGGGGTCAGAAACAGCATGACCATCTGTTGCTTGCCAAGTTCCCCTGTCTCCCTTGTTATCCTACTTTTCACTAAAGTGTGAACTGTCTATTAAAAACTAAAATGCCATGAAAATAGTATTTCAAAGGGCGATTCCAGAAATGCTAGAGTCTAGACGCATACATCTAGAGAAAATTTTGTAAAAGCTTTAAACAAATTTCAAATTAGTTTTTAAATGAATTTCTGACCTGACAGGTGGTTTAGTTTATATCCTTACATGTAAACGTTGGATATGTTGCTTGCATTATTTATTAATGAAAAACATATTTGTTACGATTATAATTAACCAAATAATAATTTGTGTTATAAAATGTGAAAGAATAAAACAGTATTAGAGGTCAAAGAGATGGCCTGCTATTGCTTACTTACAGTAGTCCAACAATGCACCAAAGTATTACATTTTTAATGATATGAAATGGAAAAAAGATATCTTGGGAAGCTGCTGATATTTCTGTCTCCAACTCAAGACAGTGGAGTTCAGGTGAAGGGAATTTAATTTGAGCACCATTAAAAAAGAAATCAACAGCAGTGTGTCTTTTCGACAACAATGTCGTGGTTACCCCGGATACCAGACCTCACTGAGATGTTTTCATTGGAACTGGCAAAGAAATGCCCTGAAAACTTTTGACAGCATGGGGGATTTAGTGAGGATTTTAAGGATAGTACAAGCGGAGCACAACCCTGAAATTCAAGCTAACAAATTATAGAATTTCACCCTTTTTTCCTACAGGTTTGGCACACAATGCCCACTCACTCTGTCTTCGCCCAGAGAGCAGCGACCAAGCAACAGCATGGCTTTTCACAACACTGTGAGTAGAGGACTATGTTCCAGATGAAGATAATGAGGTTTCAGGTCAGGCCAACAATGAACTAAAGTCAGGAATTCAGACATTACATGAATAAGAACTAATGAACTCATTCTATATTAGTTGACAATGTAATATTTATTGGAAAAAAACAATCTATTTGACATCAAGACTTATTCATAAAAATATTTTTGGTGCATGAAATTACAATTTAATTTCCCTATTTTGCACAACTGACTTTTGTTTTCCTCAGTGATGGCCATTCTTGTATGACTACTTTCACAGAATATTTCTCAAACAACAGTCATCTCCAGGGTATTTTAGAGCCCACTGACAGCTTTGAGGACCTTGGAGTTTATAAGATGTCACTCCAGTTAGGTGTGCTAGGAACACTTACCTTGATGCAGCACTTGGTGGGCTGCATTTGTCACCTGTTTTGCGCCGACACACACTCTATCTAGTGACAGCGAAGGAACATAAGTTTAGGTGATGCACTGACCGTGATGTCAAACTGTAGATGATGCAGTCCCCAAATACCACTCTATGTTTGCTATAGGAGAAGATTTGCTCTGTCAGTATCTGTAAATCATATTACTTTCTTTATACGAAAAGATATTGTAAGAATTCACTAATTTAAATTTAGCTTTTATTATGTTGCACCATGCAGTCAGATGCATTTTAAGGAGCAATAGAAGACAGGAATTTATCTTATGGTTAAACACATTGAAAACACAGACCTTAAACGCCCACTACTGACTAATGTAAACTCTTTTAAGAGTGAAGTTGCTGTTAAATGGTACACGATGTATAGCCTGCTGGGCCATCAAGGCGCCATACCATTTTCATTATTTCACCATGGCCTCAATCTTGCCCTAACCTTAAAGGGTCAGTTCACCCAAATAACAAAAACACACCTCACATTTTCCTAGTGGTACCGAGCCATTCAGTTTGTTTCTTTTTTATTTGGATTTATCCACCGCTGAGACTACTGTTGCCACCCCAATACAATAGAGGTGAAGCAAATTTCATTTCATGGAAAACTGGGACATGGTTTCTTTTCAGAGTTAACAGACCTCACAGTGAACCGGCTTTATTTCAAGTATTTTGTCTCGAAGAAAAGTTGAAGAGTTGTAGATCTTGAAGAGAGGCTTGGAATCTCTGTATGTCACGTTAAAGAAATGATTCAGTGTACTGTAAAAGAAGCTGATTGCAGATGGAGAGGGTATCCTTCTTGTTGAATGGAGAAACTGTCCCTCTAAACGCCTGCACAACCTTGTTATCAATCCATTGTTAGTTGGAAAAAAGGCTCTAATGAGCTGCTAGTGAAACGAGAGCCAATACTGAGGGCATGAATTAACCAGACTCCAGAGAACACTGGGGATGATATAGATCCTGGGACAGAGTAAAAATAAATACATCAGCTAGTGTCGAGTTTACGTCACAGTGACATTTCATCTGAAAAGACAGTCAATTTGCTCAAAAGTGTTGTTGTTTTTTTTTAACAAAATGTCCAGTAACAGAAAAGTAAAGATAGCTCTTTTCCTGTGTTATATTGTGAGACAGACAGTGATTAATCAGCTGCCAACACTTTTCAGTCCTCACTCAAAAACAAAAGAAGTACAGAAAGACCCCCGAAATAATTCAATGCTTATGTTTCAACAAAGACTTACTGTATAGCCATCTGCTTCAATCTTTAGTTGCTCTTTAAACCATTTTCTCTTTGTTTCTTTCATCACAAGACTGAAAAGTACGCCTGTGTGTCCCTGTGGTGAGGGGGAGGGTGCATTGAAATCATCTGTCTAAACAGTTATGTGTGTGTGCAGCCTCAACACCTGTTTCTGTGGTGTCTTGAACTGTTGGCGTGCTGTTTCAACAAAAACTTAGGGGGACAAAGTACCTGAGCTTTAACCTTCAGTTAGTTTCAAAAGCAATACAATATGGATGTGGCACATTTCCAACATGAGTCAGTGGATAATGGAGGAAATAAGCTAAACCTGCATGTGAAAATGTTATTGGCTTCCACATAGCAGTATTGCCACATGGCACCCTGACAAAAATAGTATGGAGTATGTTGCTGTAAGCCTTTACAGCTGAGTTATTATGTTGGATCTTTATACATGTATAATATTGTGAGGTGTTATGTGATGAATAGACAGGTATTATTGTATCAACATTAATCTTTTTTTTTATAGATTTTAAGGGCTGAGAGAGAGCCAGGGTAAAATGCATTTCATTGCATTTCACTGTACTTTTAAATGCATATGACAAATAAACTTGAAACTTGAATAGACAGGTATTAATGTATCAAGATTCATCTTTTTTTTTATTCTTCTGATATTTACTTTTTAAGCTTGCTAATAACACACAAAAAAAGTCACCTTAAAGGCTATTCAAATCCACATGAATTAGCCCTTTTCTATTCAGACATTGTGATGCGATGATAATAATACATCAGACAGTGTTTAATTCCCACACCTGGTCGAATCAAACAAGAGAGTTTGTTTTGTTTGAAAACCCCCTGCAGGGCATTTATTTCTCCCTCCTAATATGAAAGCTTTCAGCGGTGTTTGCTGAAGTCTCTCTGTCAGAGCATTTCAGTAATAATGACAGAGTGGGAGGGCCACTCGGTGCAACTAATAAGGACTGCGATCCAGCAGGCGATCCACACACACACCACACCACACTGACTTTTATTTCCAAGTCCTGGAATCCGGAATCACAACTGATCGTAATCACACATGGATTCTACTTCTCTTTTCGCTGCTTTTTCTTTGTTTCTGCCTTAAGAGGGAAAACTTTCTCACTCAACTGTAAGTAGACTCAGATTAATTTCGCAGTAATTTAAATAAAAAAATGTGCTTTATAAACCGCTTTATAACGGACTCCTTTGTGTGCGTCTTTTGCTCGGTGTTAAAGTGCCTTCCTTGTGCGTAAAACCTGGACACGCTCCTTATGATGAGCTTATTATCTGACTAATTTGCAGCTCTGCAGCAGAAGGCATGTGCCGTCTGTATTGCATCACTTGTTAAACCAGAAAAGTGGAGAAATGTTCCGGAAAAGAATAACAAACCGCTTCATAATAACGTAATAATTAAGAATTAATAAAGAACAACACGCAGCCAATCAGCGGCTGTCGCGCAGAGAAACACGCTCCTTTTGAATATTGAAGCGTTTTCAGTGATTGTCATTCACTGAAAGTGTCTGAATGAATGATGGAGAGAGAGAGACGTAGTAGAGTAACTTCACTTTCCACCTCTCTCAAACTGTGATAGTATAGCCTACAAAAAAATAGATACTCTGCCAAATTTAGGATTGAAATCCATGCAGATGTACACTAAACTCCATGAGGTCTTAAAAGTGCCAATTAAACTCCTTTACAAAAATCAGTCATGTAAAGAGATGTAGAGTGACTGCAGGCTTTAAGAGCTGCATGTAGTAGAGTAACTTCACTTTCCACCTCTCTCAAAACTGTGTGATAGTATCCTACAAAAATAGATACTGTCAATTTAGAAATTTAGAAATCCATGCAGTTGGTGCTGTACCCTAAACTCCATGAGGTGTGGTCTTAAAAGTGCCAATTAAACTCCTATACAAAAATCAGTCATGTAAAGAGATGTAGAGAATGACTGCAGGCTTTAAGAGCTGCATGCATTTGCAGAAATGACGGGACTTACATTGCACAGACAAGGAATGTGATACCTCTGTAGTGCTGCTTGTCTACAGCCCATGCATGGTTGTAGTTGTAAGTGGTCACGGTCACTTCATCCCCAAGCGCCATGATGCCCTAGGCCTGCATGCAAAAACTTTATGATCCAGTGGGAGAAGGCACAAGTGCTTGCAGCATGAGTGGGAATTAATCATTGGGGCTAAGATTAATTTGGATAAGACAGCAAGGCAGTAAAGGAAGGAGAGTATCATGAAAAATAATGTTGGTCACACTTTGGGAGACTGGGCATATAAATTAAGTTAATGTGTCTTGTGGCTGTATTCTGGGTGTGTGTGTGGAGGTCAAGTTCAGTGCTCGGCTCTGTCTTCAGTCATTTCTTCCACCAGTGGGAATAGATGAATGTGCACCAGCAAGGGGGGATTATAGTCTTTGTAACGGGATTACAGCTAACTACATTCCAGGTACTGACAAAAGCATGTATGAGTTATGATTTGCCACTTTGTAGGATTGATGGACAGATGAGACCCGTTATGTTGTTTTAAGAGAATAATCAAAAAAACTAATTTTTACATTTATTTATTCTGTGTCACGCCTAGATTATGTGCAAACCTGTTTGTGGGATTCTGTTGGAAAGTCCTCGAAAACTAACAACAACTTCTTTCTTTTTCTTTTCGTGTTCAGTCATCATCACTATATTTCGGCAGGCAAAGCAATCCAGAAGTTACTGAAAGTGTTTAGTTTGAGTTGGAATAGTCGAGCTAAAATTGATTGACTTTACTTTGCAACAGACTCTTACCATCCAGGATGACTCTGCCCTGAAAAAAAGTTATTGCCTTCTTTGCAGTGGCATGAGAGTAATGCAGAAGATTTTGGTTTGGCACCGCAGTCAAATAGCTTAAGAGACTCGCTTGTAACTGGAGGTTTCCAGGTTTGATCCCTCGCATGCGACGTCCTTGAACAAGACACTGCTGACAGCTAACAGATCAAAACACAACAGAGTGCTAACAGAGTACTACAGAAACAAAGATCAAGGCTTTGGCATTGTGACTAAAGCCAGACAAAAGAAAACACAGTCATGTATTGAACTTCTCATACAATGACTCACTACTGTGAACTTAATTTGGAATATAGATAATAAATTCAGAGTAAAATAATGATGAAAACTGCTTAAACTTGCCAACTTTTATCGTTCTAACATGCAATATACTGCATTTAGATCAACATCTGACGTAGTAATATCTCCCTGTTTCGTTGTCTTCATCTTGTCGTAGATTCAGAAGATTACCATCAGCACAGATCCACAGCTAATCTGTGGTGATGACATACTGACCTAATGAATTGCAAACTGTCCATGTAGTCCAAGAGGCAGCTTGGCTCGCTATAGTTAGCAAACCGAAACCTTAACATAAACATTGCTTAGGGTATAATGATTTAGCTGCAATATAGACGTCTCCATTCGTCACTGTATGGCAGCTGTTCATGAAAACTAATGAACGAAGGACTCAGAAGTGCATTCTCCAGATTGAGTGACTTTACATAAACACTCAAGAGAGGCTTTAGGGACACACAAGTGGACATGAGAGCCGGGTCTTAAGACAATCAGATATGATTTGCAGCTAAAATTCAATTTCACGATAACAAGACTTGCACATAATCTTATTCAGTTGGATGTTTTTAAGAATGAAAAGCCCAGATTTGATAACAATTAATAGAACACTGTGAGGTATGATTGCAGCCAGATAAAAGGAGGGACATCTGAAGTTTTAACCGTCTAAGTGTGCTTATGGATCAAACAGACACCAGATTGTTTCAGTGCTAGACTGGCTGAGTAAATCCAAGTCAAAGTTTCTGTTGCACCCAGCAGAATAGCAGGTTTCTAATGAAAATCAGTAGAGCATCATTGTTTGCTTTTAAGGTCCGTCTATTAGCTCTACCTTTGTTGTCACTTGCATGCGGAAAAATGTTTAATTAAGATTAGCGCAAGACGTGTTTCATTATTTATTTCAATTTGACCAAGTATTAAGATTGAATTGAACATAATTGTAAATTAAAACTGTTCTGTTTGCATCCAGGTTTTCAAGTGGGACTGCTTTCTCTGGTGTCAGAGCCATGATTTTCTTGTTAAGATGGACTGCTTTCCTTTGGACTGTAAATTTCATTCCTTGCACTTTTGGAATGGCAGTGAGTGAGCGAACAGGTACGTGTGTTTGTTGTCCTCAACTTGTTGTCCAGCAACTTCTGTCTTTCAACAGTGGAGTGCCATTTGTGAAAGTATCAGTTGTTGTCTTTCTCTTAAGTGTCCGTATCAACATAAAGCAGACACGTTTTATCTATAGAAAGAAATTATCTCTCATTAATGTCGAGGTAAAGAACATATGGTGCACATACTGTATAGCAGATAGATCTACAGTCAAATCTTTTGTGATTGAAAGGCTTTTGTTTGCCTTTATATAATCATGTATTACAACTTTGGATTTCATCCAAAATCCATGTGCAAATGGTAACATATCCATACTCTTGTTAAGTTAAGCATAATGTTTCAAAATCTCTTTATATTTATGTTTTACAAATTTTAAAAAACATTTATTGTCCACAATTTATTTACAATGGCACACCACCCTTCGTAATGCCATTATATGGGGAATCCACTTTATATGTTTGGGAAAGACTGAGAGTGTGAAGGCTTGAGCCAAGACTTTAGACTTGTAAAAATGTTATGGGACTATCGGTATTCATAAAGTCAATCTCCATTTAATTTTCGGTAAAGCAGATCTAGGCTCGCCTCTTAATTACATCCCAGAGTCTTGTCTCGGTTAGTTATTTTATTTAGTTTAAACTAAAGTTTTAAAAATTAATGGAAAATGAGAAAAAAAAAACGGTGAATTGATTTTCTGCTCTGATGTCGAAGTTTTGTTTGTCAAATGAAAGGAAATGCACCGTGGAAATGAATTTGTGATTCAATTTATCCTCTTCTCTTCTGTAATACTTGTCAAAACTGCTTCAAAATACAAATTAACGTCTGTACCCGGCACAACCAACTTCTCTGTGGCTTTCCTCTAGATGGCTCATGTCCCCCTCTGAGCGTAGAGGACTACAGGTTTTCTGATGTCTTAGATCGTCCCCTAGAAATCACAGGTAAGTTTGAACGAAACACAAGTGCTTTGTGAACGAGTCAACACTTTGCTTGTCTAAATCTAGTGACACGCTGTAAACCCCTTCACAGGATTTGATCTCACAGAAAAGTTTCTTCTCCGAAAGGGAACGATCACAGAGGACCTGCCGTCATATCGTTTAGGAAGCAGTCCGCTCATTAAGCCAACGAAGTGAGTAGAGTCCTCGTGTGTGTGTGTGCTAGCGTGCATATGTGTTTATTTTCTGCATCGTTTCGGTTCAGATGTCGTACTCTGGTTCCTTCATAACATTTGAGGATAACTCAGACAGACAGCCATGATCCTGTAAATAGTCTCCATATATGCTGCTTCATTTCTACCACTCTCATGCTCTTGCTATTGAACAGAAACACAATGCCAGCACACTATAAGATGCAGTCACTCATGTGTGGCCGAGGCTATGAACAGTATTAAACTGCAGTGTTCATTTGGATTAACACCTAGGCTATTACTATTTTTCTCCGTCATGTACCGGTTCTGAATATTTCAACTCAAATAGTGCAAGACCACATGATACGGTGAAAAATGCTAAAATATTATTGCTATTATAGATCTCCGCTGTGCAGAACATGATGAGGGTTTAAGCTTGCTTTTCCTTCAGATCTGGTGATATTGTAGGGAAAAAAAAAACAGTGGAGCCATAACTGGATTTCATGAAAGGACTGATTTGAGGCAACCCAGATATACCATGCTCAGAGCAATAGTTCCATTTGCCTTGGCTAATAAGGGCAAGCTGTGAGGTGAGCTGTTAGACAGGGAATAATTTCAACAGAATTAATATATATTGCGTTTATTCTAGAAATCTCCTAAGGGCGAAAAGTGGGACATAAAGGAATGGAAAAAAGTGCGTATAATAAGACAGGAATATTAAAATAACTACATAAATGACACACCGAGGTGCCATTTACTGAAGACCTTTATTCCCTCGGTCAAATGGTGAGACCGCTCTGTGACTTCACCTTTATGCTAATATGATGATATAGTGGGGATTTTGATTTTTTATATAATATGTAAAGGCCTATTACACTTTAGCACCATCACTTGTATAAAAAAATACCAGTGGCACATATGAACCTGTAAGGGTTGCCGAACTTGGCTTTACAGTGCTGTTTTGGATAAAAAAAAAGAAGTATTTTGAGATGTTTATTGTTTCGTGTCCTGAAGTTGTAACAGTGAAAGAGAACACTGTGTCATTCTTCCGGGAGGGGAGGATATTTTTAGCATTTTTACATGACACGCGACTGTAAACATTTACTGCCACTCTCTCTCTGGCGAGGTGGAAGGATCTTAGAGCCAGGTGATTTGTGATCTGCTTCCCTGTTGCAGCCGAAAATATATTTACCTCAGCCCTTCCCTCAGTCTGGGCCCATAGTGCAAGAAGATGCTGCTTCTCAATGACACTGCTGACAGTGTCATTGGTTATAGTGGCGAGACTGCGATCCCTCTCATATCCAATTATCTAAGTACTTTGACAGGTGATACTGCATGTCAGCTGAGGAAGGAAAGCGAGGGCAATTGCACGAAGCAGGAGGCCCCTCTGCCCCCGCCACAGCCACTAAAACATTGCTCACTTTACTCGCAGGATATTGCAGCAATAGATGCTCAGGTCGACTCTCTAGATCTGGCTAATGTTCTGCCAGCTCCTTGGCACAGTATGCATTATGGTGCGTAGATCAGAGCCGACACACTCAAGGGACATTTGTGTGAGGTGAGACATTGCCCCTACAAAATGCAACATGTATTCAAATCATGCTCACATAGTATTGAAGCACGGTGCTGCAATTACTTGTTTGTGCTTTTCTTTCTTTAACTGTTCAGCAAAATAAGATCCGTGAGTGGTTTCCTTTTTTCTTTACGTGTAATTTGCAACAAGCAGCCTCATTGGACTACCGTTTTTACATCTATTTTACATGCATTGTAATCCTTGTTTTGCAAAACAAAACATACCCAAGTATAAAGGTCGAATGCACACTCGTCTTTATACATATTTAGACTTATTTGTGCTTTCTGTTAGCTGCGCCTTGAAAATTCTATGTCCTGTTTATTTATTTCTAGTCTTAAAGATTAAATAAAATTGTCGGTATGAAGCTCAGCACAAAACGACATTAGTCATCGCTCATTTTGAAATGGGAATGGAATTAATCCTTCCTTTGAATGGGACCACAATGTCTCATAATGTGATCTGTGTGACCGGAATGCTAACTATCATCAACAAGTAACAAGTCAAATGTTCAATGGGATACAGTAAGCTATTTTCAAATCATATGTAGATGTAAAATGTAGCATACGGTGTAGATACAAAGGAGCCACTGAGGCTGAGATATAGTGTATCAAATCACCAGGGTTTGTTTGTTTATCAATCTGTGGCTTAAGTGGTTTGTAACCATCGTGTCAGCTAATTAATCATATAGGTTTACTACAATCAATACTGTATAGCTGACTCACTCTTTTTTTTTGAAGTCATAAGCATCTAAATTATTTATAGAAAATACAGTGCATTTGCTGATTTTCTGTTCAGAAATATATGATACAACCATATACGTTGACGTCAATGGCCTTTTAGCCTATGACCTCACACATCCTAGCAGCTTGAAGTGCTTTAACTCACCTATATTTACTGTCAAATCCACATCCAGGGACTGTAATTTGTCTCACGGGGTGTGTGCTGTCAGGCTAGGCAGCAAAGAAAAGGACTCAAATGCAGACAACCAGGCAGACAGGAACTGTTCAGTGGTTGTTTATTTTATTTTTTTTACTTTATTGCCATTATCACACATTAACAGGCAATTAATATTGCAAAACAAAATCACCTTGAGATTGGGCTACACTTAATATAGATGAAATAACACCGTACAGAAGTAGAACACACACATCTACCTATACATATTCCTACATAAATTATACATCAAAACAAAGTGCAAGATTCCTTACTAATGTGGTCAATACCTGATGTCCATCTCCTTATGAAAATAGGCAGTTTTAGTTGTAGCTTGGCTGGTTCCATCATGTAAACATGTTTGACTTTTGTAGCCATTGAACAATCGTGGCAGGGTTAGTCTCCATCCAATTAATAGTAATTATTTTTCATGCAACCATCAGCAAAATATGCGGTATATAACACTGGTCTGTGTTAAACAGATGTTCAGGTGATACTTCCAACAGCAACAATAGCGGGTCTAGGGAAAGGTCCAGAATTTTCTCCATTTCTTCTTTGACGTTTTTCCAAAATGTTTGTATTTTCAGGCAATCCCAAACTCACCTATAACTCGTATATATATGAGTATGGTCACCGACCACCACAGTTTCTCCAGGATTTGTTGGTAGGATTGTTTTTTAAAGAGCCAACATTTTAACCTTCCAATCAAATTCGTTCCATAGCTGGCTGCCAACCCCCCTGTGACATCAGTTGTCATCGTCCACTATTGTATTCAGCTCCAGTTCCCATTGCCCTTTGATATGTAGAGTGTTATCCAACGTGTCTAGCATTGCCTTTTCGTAAAATATAGGATATTTTTGTTGATGCAGTGTGTTTAAATAGATGTATAAAATGTTTTTCTTATTTGGTTTGTTCTCTTTTAATAGATCAGTGATTATTAATGGTAAAATGATGATACAAAGGCTTACAGGCAAAGACAGCAAGTCCGAACAGAAGTAGCTGAGAGTCCACAGGTTGACAGGAAGGAATGCAACAGGTAAAAGGTACAGGTACAGAGTTAGGTTCAGGTTGAAGAGGCTGGAAAGCAAAGGCATGAATGACGATCCGGCCAGGCGCAGGTGGATGGAATTGGGCTGGGATAATACTGTGGGGGTAATTGGGGATTGAGGAACGTGAGTCAGGTGACTGGGACTCGTGGGAAAGTGTGAGGGCATCGGCTGAAGACAGGAATAGAGGGTCAACAAAGGGCAGCCGCCGTGATAACTTGTTTGATAGTCTTAGCAGCAGATCTGTTGTGACAGTGATTTTCTACAAATGAACAGCTGCACGTTTTGGTAAACAATTCCAGGTTGATCGGAGGTAACAAATGACTCTGAATTAATTTTACAGCATGTAGTCACGGTGGCAGATCACACACTTTTGAAAATGCTTGCCTGTTATTGGTGGCTTGTTGCTATCGCCGTGTTATCTCTCCATTATGTACGCATGCGGAGAAACCCTTATTTACACTGGATTGATGATAACATAGCAGTCTCACACCTCTCAGCTGCACACTCAGCTGTATAACGTCTCTTCGCTGGCAAGATATCCTTCTTCCAGATCACAGGCGTTCATTTAATTTGGCTTCATCAGTTGCAGTCTTCTATCACGCTGGCAAACATAGCACTTCCACATTTAAACAGGAAAGGGGGAGTCACGCTGAGAGGCAGTTTTAGTCCTCGCTAGCATGAATGATGCGTTCAGCGTATAAACTGCCATGGTTGAGCCCACTTTGATCTGTTGGAGGATTGAGTGTCAGTGATCGGGATGTGAGCCAACAAGGCTAACATTTGCGGTTTGATTGTTTCAGCTACAGCAATCTGATTCCTCTGACTCGTTTAGAGAATCCTCCTGGATAGGATTTCTTACAAGACGGGACACTAAAGCCGCTTCCGGGAGATTCTCTACCAGACCGGTAGTGTTGCTGTGACATTCTGTCAAACCATTGTCCCTGATTATACAAGGAGTAGTGCCAGCCAAGCAATATGCAAAGACATTTTCCACGAGGGGTGATAGTTTCCAGAAAGCTCAGGGTCGTTCTTTATAAAAATGGAACGAGTTGTGATTATAGCTCTTGTGGAAGCTCTGTGATCTTTTGTGCTTCTCCTGATTATTGCTATGGATGTGCACTATTTTATAATATACAGTACTTTTGCACATGTCACTCAAGATTTCGTTTTTGCTCTTCCTTACTGCTGTGGCTGTTTCAGTAATTTGGCTTGGAAGGAGGCCCGGCTACTTCACATTATAGAATCCAACACTGTAGTATAAAAACATCACACACAACTTGCTTTAGAACGAGATATTGTTATTGAATGTAATCAATAGTTTTTTCCAAAAGTTTGGCAATGTAAATTAGCTATATTTAAACTGAATTAGGGCTGGAACTAACAATTATTTGTATTGTCGATTAATCTGACGATTATTTTCTCGATTAATTGATTAGTTTTTCGGTCTATAAAATGTCAGAAAATAGTGAAAAATGTCGATCAGTGTTTTTCAAAGCCCAAGATGACGTCCTCAAATGTCTTGTTTTGTCCACAACTCAAAGATATTCAGTTTACTGTCATAGAGGAGTAAATAAACCAGAGAATATTCACATTTAAGAAGCTGGAATCAGAGAATTTTGCCTTTTTATTTCATAAAAATGATTGAAGCCGATTCATTTATTATCAAAATAGTTGGTGATTAATTTAATAGTTGATAACTAATCGATTAATCGTTGCAGCTCTAAATTGAAACTTTTAAGAGATAGGGTTGGCAAAATCACATACAGTGCAGTACAGTATTATGAAAGTTTTGTTAGAGTTGTAGCATAAGAGCAGAGAAGATGAATGCAGATCCTTTTCCTTCACTCATTATCACTTACTTTAAAAATGCAGAGTAGCGTTTTTCCAAAGAGTCAGAAAAACAGTGTTCAAACCAACCGACACTGAGCTCCAGGTTTAGCCCATTTAGCCACAGATGGTACTCAACGCGAGGTCAAGAACTTGAACCCTCTGGGCCATCAGAGATCAAGTGTGCCGCACTGTAGACAGACCGTGTTTTGAAATAAGAGCAGACTTGGTTGGAGACTTTGTAATGAAGGTTGTGGACTCCAGGGCTTCTAACAGAAAACAGTATTTTGCAGAGTATCTCCGTTATATTAAACCTGCTTACATTTATTATGTACCATAAGATGCAGCTCTTGGTGTTCTCTTTTACATTTTTTACTCTCTGCCTATTATAATAATGTGTAACACATTATGTACAAGCAGCTACCGTACATGCAGCATGGAAATATTCTGTGTTGAATTTATTTTATAAATCCTCATTTTTATAAATTGCCCTGCCACTTTTCATATTGATTTGCAGCTGAAATAGTCCTTTAGCCCTTCGGCAACAAATAACCTCCCCAGCCCTTGGCCTATCAAAGAGGCATTTCTTCGGGAGCTTTAACTTGGTGTATTTATCATTTTAGTCATGTACCGTTTACACCGAAATCTCAAAGAAAGACACAATAGAAGAGGGTATGAAGCTCTGAGAGAATAGGAGATGATATATTGGAGTGAAAACTAATTTCCAACCTGTCTGTAGAAAACTCTCTCTCTCCCTCCCCCAGGCTGCGCTCTGCCTTCCCAATGACCTTATCATTGCATTATTATTATTTTTGCTGATCTTGATTTATTATGTTTATGCTCTTCCACGTTTGACTGTTAATCTGAGTCTGGAGTTAGGGCTAGGGTTAGAGCATTTTGAAGGGTACAATGTTTTCTTAACGCAATGTATAAAATTAGGAAGCTTGTGGGGTTGAGAGATGAGTTATTGAATAAATTCATCTGAGAGTGGGTGTGATTTGAAATATGATATTGTTTTTTCCTATATATTTCCTATTTTCTCTGCCTAGTTTGCTTCAGCTGGAACACATTTTCAGCTGTGAACACAGCATTGTTATTTGACTTTACAGAGCAGCTGAGGTCATACACATAAACCTATAACGGCATTGCACGAGGCATCTATAACCCTATAACTGTAGCACATGGTATCTCGGTGAGGTAAAAGATTGGCTTCTGGGAGTTTCGATCAATTTCTACATGTTTTCATTATCTGGCAGACAGGGATGCCAGTATACAATGTCAGTATACAATTCATCAAGCTAAATGGAATCAAGTTTGTCAGGTTTATTTATGTGTATGACTGCAGCAGCAGGAGGATATTGAAATGTTTTATTGATCATTGAAGTTGATTGGCTGCTTTATTGTTCAGCCACTGAAAGGTTTGAAAGAGTTTACGTTCAATATTGAGAAATGACACTTGACACTGTCATCTTTCATTTTTTTATTGTTTTAATGATAACATATGTATATTCTGAGAGAATCTGACCATGTTATATGATGTTTTTTTCTAGAGAAATATTTCCAAATGGGCTTTCAAGTGAATACTCCCTTGTCACCATCCTCCGGGTAAGAAGAACTACAAAAAAAGACCGCTGGTATCTTTGGCAGATATTCGACCATTCGGGAGGCAGTCAGGTGGGCCCCACTGTATGTTTTACTGTCACATATCAGTTTCTAAAATATGCTGGAATATGATGGGATGTTTCTTTGCTTCTCAGGTGTCCGTCGTGGTTGACGGTGGCAAGAAGGTGGTGGAGTTTTCCTCCCAGGGCCAGCTAAAGATCGCTCTCCGCTACACATTTAAGAGTCGTGACCTACATGCCCTTTTTGATCGCCAGTGGCACAAGCTGAGCATTTCTGTACAGAGCAACATGGTCTCCATTTACATAGACTGCAAGCTCATAGAAAGGAGACTGACTGATGAGAAGGACAGCGTTGACCCCAGTGGGCGCACTCTCATCACTACACGAGTGGAGGATGGACGACCTGTAGATGTATGTCCCACGCAAACTTTGTGAAAAATATTTTTTTTCTCTTCAGCTAAATCTTTACCAGGTTTTCATGCAGTAGTTTTGTTTCTCATCTCCATCAATAGTGTACTATGTCACAGACATTTTTGCACTCTCAGTGCTTTCAAAATGTATTTTAAATGTTGCTCAGGGGCATATTTTCTTAATATCTGTAAATCCTCTATTTTGTTTTATGTGTTTGGCTCATTCTCAGAGATGCCCCTAGAAAAACATCAGGTCAGCTATGCCATTTGTTCACCCAATGCCTCTGAGTAGAACTGAGCTTAAGTAGCATTAACAGCTGACTTTTTAGTCCATTTGCTTTGTAAAGATGCAAGTTAGTACATCTGGAAAAACTGTAGGGTTCAAGTTCTGCTCTGAAGCAGCTGCAATTCATGCAGAAGTTGAAGCCTTTTAAAAAAAAAAAAAATGTTTTTGAATTGTTTTGCTGGCAATAGGAATGGCAATGCTAGGACTTCAAGCTACAACAGCTGACAACTCAACAAATTATACTGTCTTAACCAGCAAAGAGCCAGCCTGTTCTCATTCCCAGGGCGTCAAATACAGAGGCTTTGTCACTGCCATCAGCGTTCGATACCTCCACACACGGCACCCCTTAGCGCCGGTATGAAATGCACCGGGTGTTCCATTAACTACGGCGTAAACCCATCTGCGTCAACAGTAAATGCTCAGAGTTAGTGTGCTTGGAGTGTGATGACGTAGCAGGAAGAGCGAAAACACACAGGGTGGGCAGGAAGGGTGGTGGATGGGTCCAACAAGCACAAAGCTTTCATCCACGAGATCGATCGTGTTGTGCGTCACGTTACAATCAGCTGTTCGTACGGTCAGTTTAATTCTCACTGTACAAACGTAGTAGTTTTAATTCCAGCCATGTAGTTCTTTGCTAAACCTAACTATAGTGGTTTTGATACCGAAAATAAAGTGATGCCAAGGGGCGTGATAAAGCGGCGGTATGTGATGAATTGGGATGAGAAAGTGTTGGAAGAGCAGACCTTCATCAGTAAAAAGAGGGTCATGATGTGATGATGAAACTGTTGTATGATGCTGCAATGGTCCCCTAATGAACGCTCTTTTTCACAGATTGAAGTGAAACAAATTCTAATCTACTGTGACCCTTATATGGCCGAAATGGAAAGTTGCTGTGAGCTACTGGAGCCAAAGGTAACACGCTATGATTTTTCACCATAGTAAAAATACCCACTGTTTATTGTAAATAAAATGACTACAAGTAATGAGTAGTAATAATTTGTGACAACATTTCTGTCATTTATCATACATAATACATTCACAAGTAAAGAAATAAATGAGAAGATACAGTACAGTATATGTTTGCCTTAGAAAGTCTGAGACGGAAAACTGTACTTCAGTAGGTCACCTAGTAAAGTACTTGGTGTTCTGCAGTAACAGACAGTACTAGCTTGTATTTGAACCTATGCGGTGTGATCAGACAATGAAAGTGTAACACGTTTTTGGTCTTGTCCATGAGGGTATGCGTCCCCAGATAGAAACTTAATAACGGAGCTCTTCCATCACCGTAGAATCAATAGGAGCTAATGTTACAGTGATTCCAAATGGAGAGATGACCTTTGACCCCTTTCCATTATATGTCTCCATAAGCATGCTGTCATGTCAGTGTAACGTTACTCCAAGGGAATTGTCACAACCTTGAGAAGGACTTATCACTGCTTAGTACTTTCTAAGTTTCACCGCACAGTTTACCACGTCTTATATTTGCAGCATGATGTAAAAATATATGCCAGCTAAAACCCAGCTTACCTCGGGTTAAGTGTACTCAATACAGTGGATTTTGGAGAAAGTAAGGTGTCTAAATGGTGAAATTTCTGTATTGATCCAGTGTGAAGCCAAGAAGACCTTTAATGGGACTTCCCCTCCCATGGTTACAGCCCAGCTTCCCAAGATGCTGTCTCATCTGGCCGTACAGTCCAATGACAGATGTCACTGTCCAACTGAAAAGGTACAATCAATTCCACCCAACAAGGGCCTCTAATTGAGTAAGTGTAATGTCCATTGTAACTGAACCAGCACTGATTTACACGGCACGTATTCGTCCTTTATAGGCACTGAACTGCCAGTTAAAGGATATTTATACGTGGTAGTGTAGCCATAATGCATTAGCAAACACAGGTATAATTCTGCCAGACTGTTCAAGCATGGTAAATCTGCACCCTGCTATAAATTTATGAAAATGGAAAAAGATTCTTTCAACTGCAAATATTAATGTAAGCTTAAAATGCAAATTGAGACCTGAAAGCTTCAAGCCCTCTTTGAAAGGAGCAGATGGTACAGCTCCACACACAGCCTTTTAGGATTTTTACATTTTTCCTGTAAATTACAAACAAAATCAACTCTTCATACACTAACGGTCAAATCAACTGTATGGAGTCCTAGATTAGAAAACTATTTTGCTGCTATGCAGAAATACATTTTAGAGATTAAAATAAGAATAAGATTCTACTTTTTTTTCAGGTAAGACTCTGACTCTGTACATTCCCTCTACATTGTTTTACTGATAAATAATTATTTTCATGTTAAAACATCTTACTTCTTGAGTCAAGAACTGTTTTTCATTCAGAAATCACGAGACTTACATTTGTTGAATACACTGTACGGTATTTTCTGAGAAATTACTTTTATTTTAGAGCTGTCAATCGATTCAAATATTTAATAGCTATTAATGATTGTCATTAATCGTGATTAATCGCAAATTAATCTCACATTTTTTATCTGTTCAATATGTACCTTAAAGGGAGATTTGTGGGCAAATATGCTTGCTTTTGCAAATGTGTATATATATATATATAGATATATATATATATCTACTAATGGAAATCAATTAACAACACAAAACAATGACAAATATTGTCCAGAAACCCTCTCATTTGATCAGCACTGCCTAGTTTGACCATTTGGTCGGAGTTCGCGAGTGATTGACAGCCGTCTCTCATAGACGGCAGCTGGACAGCAGACCTCAGATCAGCTCTTACTGCTTGTTTTCCTCCGGTATGTGAAATCTTGCAGATACCGTCAGGAGCACTGGAGGACACAGAAGCACATGATTTTTTACCTGTTTCATGTACTACCGTCACGATATAGCGGTTTTATAAAAACAACTTTTTTTAATCATTTTTGTTCCAATCTCGCCTACTTCAGCTTTAATGCGTTAAATAACCTAGTGGCATTGAAACGAATTTGCGTGAACGTAATATTATCATGTTAACTTCGAAAATTGTCAGTTTTTCCTTGCCAAAATGTATTGACACAAAAATGGTCCTTCAGACGCCGAGATCAGAACTGCGTCCATAGCAACGGTCTGTTATACATAGCAACGGTCTACTATTAAGAAATAAAAGACCGTAGAGCACCGTGATTGACCAATCAGAATATGTATTCAACTAAACTGCGTGAAAAAATTGATATAACGTTAGACTGCAGTAACATGGTTTTATTTAACATTACTAACTGAAGTGATAACAACCATAGCCTTTCGTATATTACTGCATATGCAACATCCATACACTAAAGTTTATGGTCTCTATAACAGCTTATACTCTGTAACAACGTGCTTTATTGTAAAGGTTCAAAGTGTGCAGTGTCTCATGTTCTCATACAAAATGTAGCACTATGCAATTCATGTTTGATGAAGATGAATCCATTATCAATAACTACATTTTGTCTTTGATTAGAAGAATTGTTTTTAATCCTACTAATGTATGTTATGTGCACAGGGAGATGCTGGTCTTCCAGGTGAAGATGGACTGCTAGGACAAAAAGGGGATGCAGGAGACAAGGTATGGACAACACTTTTATGATCTTGATATATGCACTTGTTTGTGCTTGGTCAGGAAACACGCAGGGGTTAAGTGAATGTTAGAGATGCAATATTTTCACTGCAGTCTAGACTTGAGTAGGTGGGCAGCATCACGTTTAACATCCACGGTTCACTGTAAGTCATACATAATTCAGAAACATTCATTGAATCATAGATCATGTTAGGCCACCATGCTTTGTCCCATGTTGTAAATAACCATACTTTTGCTCTCAAATAATACTCTCAACTGCTAACTTGAGTTTTTCTCTGTGGCCAATACCATTCGTTTTCCAGGACAGTTGCAAGGTCTAAATGTGAAGAATGAGAGCATGTCCCTGTAGGACAAATTTATACTTTGTCAGAAATTCATTGTCAGAGGAAATGGAATATCTCTCTCTCTCTCCTAGCAAGCAAATATCTGCTGTAGATGTCTGACAAAGGTTCATGTTCAGCCGTCAATCCCCTTCAGAGATGCTACCTTACAATTACCTTTCACAAGGTGAATTTTCTCACAAATCTCCCGAGGTGTATGAATTAGAAAATCAGTATCCTTTCTCCGTGACAGCTCAATAGACAGGTTGAATTGTAAATGCCCAGTCACTGAAAATTGTTGGTGTTGTGATGGTTGGAGGACAAGAAAAAAACATAAAAGAACCACCAGATAGCCAGACAAAAAAAGTGCTATTTTTCCCTAGACACACCACGTCGTTTGGAGTATGAAATCCCACTTTTAGCCGTCTGTGCGAGGTTAAGAAAGGAACCCAGGGAGAATGCATTTGGCTATGAATGGAATTCATAGGGATGAACAGGTGGTGGTACTGTATGCATGATAAGACCAGATGGCTTCTGGGGTCAGTGTCCTAATTACCATGATGTGGCTGTGGGATTAAGATATGCAGTATAACTTTTGTTTCTGGAAAAACACTCATTCCTGCAAGGCATTGTACCTGTAGAGCTCAGCACGGGAATTTGGAATTGGGGTATTTTTGTTATGCTGTGTACATAATGAAGCGTTCATACTGTTAATGTGTCATTGTGTTCAACATGGTTTTAGCCTATAAACAGCACCAACCAGGTGCTGCTGGTCTGGAGATTGTAAACCGTGTAAAATGAATCAGAAATTATAGAGACTTTTTGATTATTAAGAAAGAAATTAATGTTTTGCATTTAGCTGTCATGTGTGCAGACAAGTATTACAACAATGTCAGTAAATTATCATCAATCATCGTCATTTTGTTCCTGTATATTGTATATGGATGATAGATAGATAGATAGATAGATAGATAGATAGATAGATAGATAGATAGATAGATAGATAGATAGATAGATAGATAGATAGATAGATTTTTATATGGTTAGGTGTCATTTCTACAGTCAGTCAAAACAGTCAGATCTTTTGTATATTAAACATGCTTTGTGAAAAACTATTTTCTTCCATTTTCTAGTCATGAATATAGAATTGTATATTCAAAACTGTGTGTATAGCACCAGATTGTACTAATCAGATTTGTAAATGTGTTATAATTGGCCTCTAATGACTCTTAATTGACCTAGCAGGGATCAGCACTCAAGCTGTAATGTGTCCGTCTATGTGCACTTTGAGTGTGTTGGCGGTGCTGGTGATTAATTACTTGCTGCTAAGTGAAATGATTATATTCTGTGGGCAAGAATGTATCAGGCAATTCTACATTTCACAAAATGTACAGCAGGCACCGTGATGTGGTATTTCGCAAATAGTGATATATCCCCCCGAGTTAGTTTTGAACCGAAGCCTAAGAGCCCATCCAAAGACCCTTAGTACACGCCTGTTGTGTTACGATGCCCAACAATGATTTAAACGCGATTTTCAGGAGGCCATTCCATTTTTTTTTCCCCCTATTATTTCTGCGGGCCATGTCTTGTGCTATGAGTCAGTGGCTCACACTGTTAGCACCTGAAATCTAATTTCAGGTCTTCAACAAATCAATACTTGGCACCATTTGTGTGCTTACTGAACAACAAAATTCATATCAAATCCTATTACAGGCTTGAACACTAAATCAATGAAGTTAAGGGAGAAACTTGATCAAGGACTAGACATTCAAGACTAACTGACTCAGTCAGTTGATTATGATAACACCCCATCGTTGTTTTTACTCAGAAAATACATCACCTCATATTTTTTTATTTATATGATCATATAAGACCCATTGTTCCACCTTGGTTTAATAGTATGCTCATGTATATTGTTTTTCAGAAGGATGATAAATCTCAATGGTGAACTGATACTTAACTGAACTCAAGTATAATGCCATGTTTAATTCTGAAGAAGGCATGTGATATCAGTAGATGCTAGATGCTGCTACTGCTGGCAAGCATTTCATTTACTGGGATCTTGGATTTTTTAATCAATTTTGTAAATATAGCATATAAGTTAAGATAGTTCTGTATTTACCGCCCTTGACATTAACAAGGGATTGAAAACATACACCTACTGTTAATGAGGTTGTCGCATCAAAGAGTAATTTGCTGAAGTTATTGGGTTTTATTGCTTTATCAACATCATTCTTTACTTAAATGATGAAATGTTAAATCAAAAACAAACAATCATTTTTACATTAATTTACATTGTAGATATCTGAACTCCTCCTCCTCCTCCTTCTAATCCCCTCCTTCCCCTCATTCATCTCCTTATACTCACATAGTGTAATGAATTGTTGCAGCATCATGAGAGCTGAAGGCATTCTCGGTGTGGAGAAAAAACATGTCTAATCTAAGGTTTAGTCTTAACTTAATAAATCTCAGACAGGGAGACATTTGTTTTCATGATGAGTGAAATCAATACATTTACAGGCACAGCAGCAGAGTGCCACTCCGGCAATTAGTACGCTGACGGTGGTGCTCTGAGATCTTTTAATTTACCTAATTTACAGTTTGAATGAGTTCACACAAGCTACGGTTGCTGTGTTTGATAGACTGAGGTGGAAATGTGGTGACACACTTTATTTTACCATTAAATAACTAGGAATAAATCATCTTGGTATAACGTGGTACTGTAAGAGGTTAAGGTGTATTTGATGTAAAGGGGTACTTTGAGAGTTTTGAAGTGGGGTTGTATGAGGTACTTATCCATAGTCAGTGTATTACCTACAGTAGATGGAGTTATATCTGTATATCAGTAATGTATACGCTATATTTAAAATATTTTTGGCAGTTTACCTTGCTGCGAGACAGCTATACAGTCTATGTTTCTGATGGGGAACTGAAGCCGCTATATCTATGCTCTCGCCCCGTGTTCTACGAGGTAAAATAACTGTTTTTTTCAGTGGAGTTTGGTGGCTTTGGCGAGAGCGTAAATGGATAAAACGGCTTCAGTTCTTCGTCAGAAAGGTCTGATGGCAAAGTAAAGTGGTGAAAATATTCTAAATATAGCGTACACAGATATTGATTGTTTTAGGTGAGCCTTTCTTTTAAGTGGCTAAAATATGTTTTGCTGTCGGCCCCGTCTACAGCAGTACATAGCTTTGCTTGTACTGTTTCTCCAAGCTGGGGACGTGCCGACCGTCATCTACTGTAGGTAAAACACAGACTATGGATAAGTACCACATACAACCCCACTTCAAAACACCCAAACTATCCCTTTAATAATGCAGGCAGAGCTGCATATTATTATGCTGTCAATGCTTATGATGTCAAACCAGTATAAGCAGTATGCCATTTACTGACATTAGCTAACATGTTAGTGAAGTAAGCAACAAAATGTAACAAATCATCGATTGAAAATGTTTCTCACGTCTTGTGGGATTTGCAAATGTTCACGTGCCACTACCACTAAGAGAAATACACTGTAGAAAAGTGGTTTATTTTGAGCCATTTGTGCAGTATATCAGAAACGTCACGCTTTGACAAAATCATGTGTTGTAATTGCTTTTCTCTTATTCCCTCTGACCTTGTTGCACATTAATCTGTCTGGTAATTTATGGTAGCAGTGGACCTCGGTTTAAGCAAATTATATTGATCCCTAAATTTCCAAGGGAGTCCCAATGACTGCACTCTTTTAGATTTACATTATAACACATTAAAAGGGAGTAACAATGTCAGAGCAAATACTGTTAATAAGGTAAGCTCATGAGACTTTCAATTACCAACATGAGAATCCCATTCTGTATAAGATTAAAAAGTAGTCAGAGTATACTTATTAACAATTTAGCCTGACTTGTAGAGATTAATCAAAGACATCTGGGCAATTTAGAGCATTTAAAACACCCATAATGAGAAGTGCAGGCCAATCACAGTGACCTTCACAGAGGGTTTCTTAGAGAAGTGTGCGGGGATTACTTTGGCTGTGTTACTCCTACAGAAAGTACTATACCGCATTACAGTCAAGAGTTTGATGGAGGATTCTAATGCACTGCAAAGGGATTAAACTGCTATGATTAATCCAGAATCCCTCAGGAAATTAAACAGATAAGGATTGGGTCATAAGAATGCAGCTTACTTGAAAGGAAATCCATTTTCTATGGCCTTGCACATAAACCCTGGTATTACTAGATTTATAGCTCCTGCATGTACATGCAAAAGAAGAAAAAAACAACACAATGGTGAAATTAAAACTTCTTCCCCTTTTACAAATACCTTTAATTTGTTTTTCCACCATTTACAACTCTCCTGGTCTTATGGCTTGTGTTTTCAATTAGTACCCTCTAATTCAATTTATACCGCCGAAGTGAATAATTCTGGGGATTGTATTCAAGACTCGTTATTATTTCGCTGACGCTGAATTTCCAGTAGCAGTCAAAACCCTCCACCTTTCCTATTATATTCATCAGTGTGAAAATGTTATTAGCATTTTTAAAAAGGCTTTTGTGTCAGCGGTTGAGTAGAAATTTTAAATTAAAGAAGGCTGTACGGAGAGCTCTGTGAAATGCGTACATTCCCATATGCATTTTATAGGAGGCTTATCTGTTCTTAATGAATGACATCAGCAGCTGTGAATCTCTTTTGTCTCACACAAATGGAATATAATCATCTAATTGCTGAGTCTGTGGAAAGCATTACATCTTTCCACGTCTCGTCAAAGAACAGTATTTCTACAGATCAAATGCTAAGTATTTATAAAAAAAGTGGGCTGGGTGTGTTTTCTAGAATAATGGGTTCATATGTATAGAGATGGCATCTTGGTTATTAGGTTTTGCCACATTTTCTTCCTAAACAAGCCTATTGAGTTCTTGTAATGAAGACGTGACCATGAATGGGCATCACATTTAATTAGATTCTTAGCTTGCAGCAAGTTCTGTGTGAGTTTAATTTGTTGAATAACTATCTACCTCCATCGTCTCTCTCTTAACAACATTGTGGACAATCTGTTTCCTTTTCTCTCCCATTCTGTGTTGCACTTTACCACCACCCTGTATAACTTTATTCCCCTAGGATAAGCAAGATTTTTCTCCTTTCTTGCCGTGTCATGTCCTCTTTTTTTTTTTAAATACAATTATTATTAAAATGATACAATGAACCCTAACAAGGTTCAGATTTGTGCTTTCCAGTTGTTGGGGAAACAGTATCCTGCTCTGCAGCTGCCGAGCGACTACTGTAGGTCAGCAATAACTTGTGGAACAGCTGTAAGAGCAAGATCGCTGCTGAAATGACAAGCCGTCATAAAGCTATTCACTAATGTGTGAACGAGAGACCTTTCACTAACTGTTCTCTGTGCTGTTTCCGTCACAGGGGGACACTGGGGAGGCCGGGCCTTCTGGAAACCCAGGACATAAGGTAAGCTACTCACTGATGAAACAACTTCAAAAACCTTTCCATCAACATTCCCTATGGTGTTGCTTTGTGCGTAAAGCTGTGATTAAAGTTGTGATTGACATGAACTCAGTTGGGAGCTTCAGTTTTTTTATGTTTTCTCCCTCCCTATAAATACATTGAGCTGTAGTTTCAAATAGATTTTTTGTTTTTACCGCATGGTTTTTAGATGCAGTGAATAGCAGGTGGCACGTTTTTGTTTAGTGATTTATGGAATCTGTAACTGCCCGTCTCTGAGATGATTTTCTAACATCATTGGATTGAATCACTGGCTTTTGCTTTGTGTTGACCCCGTCACAGCAACACAGAAAACACAGCAATCTCAAAATTGAATTAAAGCAGCAAGTGGGTGCCCGGTTGGCGCAGGGTGAGCGGTGCTACTACAAAGTTCAGTCCCAAGCAGCGCCGGCTTTCCTGGCTTTGGCCGGGGGCCCCGTTGGACACAGTTGGCAGTGTTCAAGGGTGTGAAGCCAGTAAGGGATTGTGTCCTCATCGCTGTAGTAGCAACTTCTACTTGAGGGTCGGGCCTGTCTGTGTAGTGGGGGCTGGGATCTGTCGGGGAAGCTCTTCACCGTCGGGTGGAAAACAAATGGCTTGCATAACTTGATGCGTATTTGCGGTAACTGTCTACACACACCCTCCCCCGGCCAATAGTGGGGGATCAGGAGTGACAGACATTGCTGTGGAGTTGGACATTTAAATTGGGAGAAAAGTGCACATTTTAATGGAAGCTTTAAGACTTGCTAAGTGCTTGTTTTGTAATTGGATGTTGCTGTTACAATCCTGAAGAGCTTGAGGAAATAGCCAGATTTCACATGCTATCAGTAAAATTACATTTCACTGCAATTGCTATTTGGTTGCTTGCTTGCTGCCTTCTATGATATTGTCATCAGTAAGATTGTAGACCATCAAATGTGGCATCTTGGATGCCTGTGTTTATCTCCTTCAGCGAGGGAGGGCAGGTCCGGTCACCAGGAAGCACCACTTAGTGTAATGCCGGTGTTGTTTCCATGTCTTAAAGTGAGAATGTCCCGCTGTAGTACTTTCATAAAGAGAGGATATGGGATTGTGATTCTATTCTCAGAAAAATTAAGAAAATATAAAGCAAGAAAACATTCATATCCACTAGATATTTCATTGTATTCAAGTGATCAATTGTGCTGCAGATGGTTGAGGAAGCAGTTTATGCATCGGCAGTAAATAGGATCTGGATGAGGACGATGGCTTAATCCTGGATCTATATCCATAGAAGACGTTAAGCTCACCGTGGGGGACATTTGCGGATGAACCTTGATACATGGACTATGGAATAACACTTCATGGCACAGCTCTCTCTGCCTTCTGAGGGGAGGTTTAGGAAAGCTGTTTCGTTGCACAACAGTGCACAAGAAAAGTCCCCATTAAGAGCACCACCGGTAGTATTGATATTGATGCTCATGCACAGCACCATGCTTTGTAGTGTTTTATACCTATGTTCAACTCCTCGCCAGTGAAGCCTTTTCTGGCTCTTTTGTATCTCTCTCTCTTCTGGCTCAAATGGTGCCCTTGGACAAAACCTAAAGACACACTTTTAGGCTCTTTTGTTAGCGACATTGTGAGAGCAACAATTTCATGCAGCTGTCGATATGAGAGTAATAATATGGTTGTCCTTGGACACTATAATGTGGCAGTGGGCTTGAGCTTTACGGGCCAGCTGAGGTCATGAAACCGTATAGGTTACACTCTAATAACAGAGCCAACAAGTTTCAAGACATCTCACATATTTCTGGCAGAGTGTGTGGAAAAGTAGGGGCTGGGTAGCTCAAGAAGAATCAGTGATCAGGAAGATATTTGTCTAACAGCTTATTCCCCGACAACATATACTCTGCTATAGACTTGGCTGGAGCTGAAATGATGCAGTGAGCTCACTTACAAACAATATTGCCGGGAATTTGGTATCTGGTTCCCAAATGTGTTTTTGTATCGGTGTCACTGCGGTGCAAGTGTGTGGCTCCCCGCTAAGCTCAGTTTGAAGGAGCTGTGAGTGAGTTTGGGATTTAACTTTATTGCCCCAATGAGGACAGGACAAAAAGTTACTCTCACCCCCTTTAGCACAGTTTAACTTACTTTAATAGTTGCATTTAGGAAGGATTTCTTTTTTATGTTCTGCCACCGTGGCACACGGTAGTGTATGTGAGACACAATGTCACCCTGGTGGTATCTTTGTATTTGATTGTATTGAGTTTACACATTCTTGTAACCACAATAACTCAAGAACAATACATGATAGAAATATCATACTAACACCAAACAGTCCATCTGCACAGTGCTGTGATTAGATTGTAGAGTCCCTTGATGCTTAAATTGATTTGCTTGTTGATGAGGATAAACCTTGTCCTTGAAACTAGTATAACTCCTTAATCCTTTAAGTGAGTTCACATAAATACAAGAGATATGCTAACATTTAGTAAAAATATCTATGGATGAATGTATTCCTTAGTTTATGTAAGTGATATCTGATCAATGAAACACTAAAAAATTATTTCAAAACACTCATTCATAGAGCTCATCGGACCAAAGCAAGATTATCCAAACTTTACGAGGATGTGAACCCTAACTGTGTAAGATGTAATCAGCCTCCTGCAAGTCATGTACACATTTGTGTGTTGCCCATCTCTTACTGGTTTCCTGAAAGGCATCTTTAACACACCCGGACCAGACCCTTTAATTGCATTATTTGGGGTTTTCCCACCCACTTTACAACTGACCAAAACGAATAGCGATGTAATCGCCTTTGTCACTTTGTTGGTGAGGCGATTCATTTAGCTTAGATGGAAATCCTCTGCATCCCCTCTCATGCTCTTTGGATTAAAGCCGTTTTAAATTGCATGAGGTTGGAAAACAAACACACACTTATAGGGTCTAAAAACGAATTCTGTGCAATGTGGACCCCCTTTTTTTCTTATGTTGTAATGATGTACTGTATATTTGTTAAGGCTGTCAAAGTTGACGCGATAATAATGCGTTAACACAAGTTTGTTTTAATGCCACTAATTTCTTTACATTTTGAACGGATAAAAAATGTGCGATTAATTTGAGATTAATATTTAAATATTTTAATCGATCGACAGCCCTAATATTTCTATTTATAGATAAGTGTTATTTATTTATTTATTTTACCAAACTGGATAAAGGTGAGGACATCACACACTGATGTAAGAGGCCTGGTATGTATATACTCGGCATCTAGGATGTTAAGTCTGATCTAGTTGACCTGTAAATATGTAAATCATTTTATCAAAATATATTTTTTTTATATATCTTTTATTTTATTTATATTTTTGATTACTAAAAAATATGAATATATAGAAAATATCTATATATAAAATATATATAATTTCCCTCTGTGGCTGCCCTGTTTTGTCATATTGTTGTTTTTGATGTGTTGTTCTATACTCTGTAAGTGAAGTTATTTTATAAATGCTCATTATGTTGAAAATTCAATAAACAAAGTTAAGAAATTGTTATTATAAGTGTCTGACATTATGGAAAGAGTCTCACTCAAGGAGAAGTCTCGTTCTGAAATCTGGCAAGGAGACGTGTTGCCGGGAGACAATGGTGTAATAGTGGAATATATCCATGGTGGAAACATGAAAGCCAGCCAGGCAGAGTTTGTTGTGTTGGAGTCCAGAAAGCATAGCTTAGTGTTATATCTAAAATATTTTCAATGTCGTGGCTGAATATTTAGATGATTTCGACAATGTGGATGAGGTCTTTGTATTCGGTGGCCGTTCGTATTCATTTGAGTCAGAGTATACGGATATTCAGATTTCATGAGGCTTCTCCTTGAGCGGCACTCGGACACAATAACAAACAGACTGGATCAAGCGAATGGTAAGAAAAACATTTTATTTCTCTGTCGGGTTCTTTCCATAATGTTGTCAGACTCTTATAATAACAATCTGAGCCTGTCAGTGGCAAAACAAGCACTTTTAGTGAACATAACTTTACATTGATGCTGCTCACTTGCCCTTCAAAAATAGTTGTCCCCCATTAGTCACTTAGACACAAAAACATAAAATAGGGTCCCGGTTGAAAAATACCAACGTTACCCTTTAATCTTGCTTCCGATTTTATAGAGGTTCTGGTTGATTCTAATAATAAGGAATGTGGTATTAAAGAAGTGTCACAATAATTACCTTCCGGGTATAAAAGTGGAAAAAAAAGATTAAAGTATGAACTTTCCAAGGGTCCTTTCCTTTCCTTTTAACTTTCAATCTTGTCATTGCAGGGGGAACTTGGATCAGAAGGGCAAAAGGGAATCGATGGGGAGAAGGTAAGTACTACTATCTCCAGCAGACATATATTCCATACATAGCACATCAGCCAGATCTAGTTTCGTCAAGGAATCAATTCTTATAGGCTTTTCATTTTCTGTGTGATGCCCTGGGGGTTGGAGCAAAGTGCAGTTTTCTGTGTGCCTGTTTTCAGGTGCCTGTCATATCTGAAGTGGATCTTAGTGTGTTCGAGCCCGCACTGTCCTTCTGTCGTGAAATTAATTGATATGTATGCTACCATAGGCTTGGTATACTAATGGACTAAACTCATTTTTCAAATTACCATAACCCCGTTTATGTCTTTTCAGGTTAAACTTTATTGCATGCTCTTAAATCTGGCTGCAGTGATGCAACTAATGTATGTAATGTGAACCCCAACAAGAAGAGCTAGTAAAGGCTTTTTTTTTCTTTTTTTTTAACGAAATGCAAATGCATTAGAAGTGAATTACTATTCTTCTTAGATCTAAGTGAAGTTGTTTTAGCCACAAGCAAATTAGTGCACTTTCCCTCTAAGGTATTAGTTAAATCAAAGGATGTTTTATGTTGTACAGCATTTGTTTGCCCACAATGGTACACTCTTGGAGGCTGTGCAGATGGTCAGTTTAAAGTGGCTTAATAAAGGGACTTCTTTTCATCACCCTTGAGAAGTCAAACAGCTGCCACAGAAATCAGCCTCCCCGCAAGCTGTGATGTGCACTCTGCCCTAACAGTATAACTCTGAGAGAAATCAGAAAAGAAAACCAGAGATAGACATAAAAGTATGTGGAGCCGAAAGAGTGTCGAGCCGCAGTGCAATAAAAGTAGAAGTACTTCGTATTCAAAAACTATTTTGTGTGAGTAGGAAGGTATAAAATGTAATAAAAGTACAGTTACAACAGCATGTAGAGTTTACAGAAGAATCTGTTAATAAAGTAGTATAGTAAACAGACTGCTGTTATACAGTTACGTATGAACTAGGGCTGTCAATCAATTAAAATATTTAATCGCGATTAATAACATGATTGTCCATGATTAATCGCGATTAATCGCATATTTTGTATCTGTTCAAAATGTACCTTAAAGGGAGCTTTATCTAGTATTTAATACTATTATCATCATGGGAGTGGACAAATATGCTTGCTTGTTTATATTTATTATTGTAAATCAATTAACAACACAAAACAATGACAAATATTGTCCAGAAACCCTCACAGGTACTGCAGTTAGCATTAAAAAAAATGCTCAAATCATAACATGGCAAACTGCAGCCCAACAGGCAACAACAGCTGTCAGTGTGTCAGTGTGCTGACTTGACTATGACTTGCCCAAAACTGCATGTGATTATCATAAAGTGGGCATGTCTGTAAAGGGGAGGCTCGTGGGTACCCATAGAACCCATTTTCATTCACATATCTTGAGGTCAGAGGTCAAGGGACGCCTTTGAAAATGGCCATGCCAGTTTTTCCTCCCCAAAATTTAGTTCTAGTTTAGTATGATACCAGTATCTTCTCTCTAGCTTTTAAACTAAGCCTGCCTCGACCTCCAAAAGATTGAATTGCATTAATGCATTAAAGAAATTAGTGGTGCTAAAACAAATTTGCATTAGCTTTATTGTCGCGTTAACTTTGACAGCCCAAGTATGAAAATGTAATTCTACCTGGATTTATTAGTAGATAAAACACATTAGCAGAATTTCAAATACTGATTCTATCTATGTTTGCATTTTGCCGCAAAAATAATCTTTATGTTGTGTTAATGGTAAAGCTGCTGGTGATATTTAGGAAAGAAGGTTAGCCTACTGTTACTGTAAAGAGAATAATGAAGTTGGTCAACGAGGAAGGATCAACTCGGATAGGATAGATTCTGTACTGTTTCCTTTCCACCAATCAGTATTTCCCTGAAGTATCCTAAGAAGGTTACCTAGGATACAAGTAATTGTGAGTGTGCAGTAATTCAAGTGAAATTCCGGTTAAAGGGAAAAAAAAGATAAAAAAAAAAAAAGAATTGGCAGGTTATAAACTCAAGCATTGGTTTGTCTACCCACAACCACTATGCCTCGCTTTGTCCCAAGGTAAGTAGCTATTGGCAGCTTGAAAAGCCAGTTGACGTCATGAGTATATTTGCATATGAATGACATGATCAAGTTTATTTACACAGAAATTTGAAGGAGAGCGAGACCACCTAACTGGAAGTTAGCTCCATCCGCATCAAAGACTGACTGATTTGTAGTCATAATATTACACAAGCTATATGGAAGAATGTGAGCGTACAATACATGATTCCTCTGGTGTGTTTTTTTCAATGATTGCTACTGGTGCTATACAGCAATCAAGAGGAAAGAGCGACAGAGCTTGTGAGCAGCCCCTTGTTTCTTCGCTCGCTGGTTCACCCTGGGCTCCAGTTGACTGGACAACAGCGGTACATAAACTGGAGAAACAGCTGGAAGCTTGTTCACTGTGGAGAGAATGAGACTGTGTTGATGACCCCTTTCTGAGAAAAGCAGCTGCTCAAAACTTCGTCTAGATGTCACCAGTTGATGTTGTTTGCTGATTTGCATATCAGTGCATTGAGTGCAGCTC
This sequence comes from Sebastes fasciatus, assembly GCF_043250625.1. Classification (NCBI taxonomy): domain Eukaryota; kingdom Metazoa; phylum Chordata; class Actinopteri; order Perciformes; family Sebastidae; genus Sebastes; species Sebastes fasciatus. Next base: position 17,568,266 of record NC_133803.1, on the reverse strand, counting down.
TGTTTGGGGAGGCAGGCATCTACCATGTGTATGTACACGTGGGGGTGTGGGGTCTGAAAAGGGTAGTGAGTTGCTAATTTGGCAGCATCGGACAATAAGGGGTCTGCTGACAGGCCGGCCTGCTCTCTGTCTATGTGGGAGGCATCATCATTAGTGGTGCTCAGTCTGAAACTTTGTCACTAGAAATGAGATTCTTATTCTTCTGGCAGTGTTCAGTCAGTGATTAGAAATCTGGAAAGTGACAATTCCACTTCTCAGCAGGATAGGTGACTTGTTTTTCCTCTTTATGCATCCCATATGGGCGGTTGGGCTTTCTTTGATCAATCTCACAACATGGCTCACCATGCCTACCCTCCTGGGATTTATTATACTGTGCCCCTATTTCATGAGTGATTTGAAACAAAGAAATGTTTTTAAAAATAGGGGCTACATTTTTGTAGCATTGCTTCTAAGCAGGCTTGTTTGTCCAGCATTGCAGATACCAAGTTATGGATAATAATGGATGGCTCTGGGTGTGTTTAGCCTAGCTTAGCTCAGTGGGCAACCTCCAGATCTAAAAAAAAAAGTGAAGCCAATGCAGAAGTGCCTTAAACTTGCATTCTTTCTAACAGCCAGCAGGGGGCGACTCCTCTGGTTGCAAAAAGAAGTCTGATTGTATAGAAGTCTATGAGAAAATGACCCTACTTCTCACTTGATTTATTACCTCAGTAAACATTGTTTTCGTCTTACAACTTTAACCCTTCCACGGTGTGTTTTCAGTTCATGAAAGTTAATTTGAACATTTTGGTCACCTTAAAATGTCCTATGCAGCGTTCGGTTGTACTTTGCTCCACTCTCTCGTGTCACTTCTGGTTTAAAAAAAACAAGATTGTCCAAAATGCCGAACTTGAGGCTTCAAAACGGCAGTCCACAAACCAATGGGTGACGTCACGGTGACTACGTCCAATTCAAGACAGCCAGTCTAGCTAAAGCAAAAGTGAAAAAGATGTGCTTTAAACCGGCTGTATCTTATCAGCTAGCAGGCCAGTTACCAATACATCAAAGAGTCACCTGGGCTTTGTCTTTGAGCTTAGGTGGGTTAAACATGTCCTGGACCTGCCTTTGTACTGGAAGCACAGAGATAGCATTGACACCTCTCTTTTCATCTGATGCAGAGTAAGATGGTTCTTTAAAGGGTGGCTATATTCTGGAGCGTAGAGGAAACCTCATAGCAAATTACAGTACTAAATATTTGAAAACAAATTATCTGCTAAGAAGCTTATATTTCCATTGCCTGCATTAACTGATTTGTTGGGCACTTGCGGCAGAGGAAACAAGCTGTAAATACATCACTTTAAGTCGATATTAATTGAAAAATGCATTTTTTACCCTTTAAGATCACATCCCCGATCACATTGTACACCTATTTAACAATATATGCAAAAACAATTACACCAAAAATGAACTTTTTCTTATTTTTATATCAGAATCCTATCATTAAGCAGTTAAAATCTCCAATGTTTGCCCGCTAAGTCGCTAACTTTGTCTCTCTTCAGTCTCCTACATCTTTTTTTGCTGAAAATGACGTTGATGAGAGTGGGGTGAACGAAAAAAGTAAAGCCAATAAAACCAAAACAATGAGCTGATAGACTCTAAAATGCTCAGTAGAGCTGAGGGGAACTACAAAGTCGGCTAATATTCTCTGTTGGTTTGTCAACCCGAGTAACTCCTTTCACATACAGTACAAGTAGTCTTTTGCTCAGTTGTTAATATAAAAATATTGATTCAAGCTGCTTTCAAGTGAAGAAATTAACTAGAATATGTCATTTCTAATCTTAGTGTTTTTTCTAAGCAAATAATGCCAACACAAATGTCGGTCATTTATCACAGTTGATACCTTTTCCTTGTATCCACCCTTCTGCAAATTCAGTGGAAACCAAGAAAATCTAAGATTTAACAGTCTCCCTATCCATGAAATTACAGCATAAATCAAGCTGTGATGGGATGTTCATTATTAGTCTTTTCCACAGCCGTGCTGTTTTCTGTGATTTATTTGATTTCTTGACCTAACCCTTGTATTTGATTTAGATTAATATGAACGCGGTGTAAAAGATATGTGGTAACCTAGCCCCATGTCTCATCAGTGAGCAGAGCAGTATAGGATTAATGGGTTAAAGCCAGTATCCCCAGTGCCTCCGTAAGTGAGCGGATGAGGTTGAGCCTCATTGACTTAATAAGGCAGCCCCTTCTTAACCAGTTAATCACTTACAAAAGACATTATTTGCAGAGACTGCAGATGTTCTGGTCTGTAATGTGGATATCGCACAGAGCTTTTGGTTATTGCATGGTTCCTTTAGGTCTGTAAAACTGTGAGATCCGTATTTAACATTATAAAGGTGGATCATGTGGTCATATATATATACAGTAGGGCTTGGACGATACACCTATCTCCTGATTCGATACTATCACGATACTTGGGTGCCGATTCAATATGTATTGCATTTTCAAGTAACACTTGGGAAAAAGTTGAATCATACACTTCTAGGGACTTTTAATTTGGAAAATATCTAAATTAATACAGTAAAAATGTTTGATTTTCAGCATGTATGTATTGTCAGGCATTATTAATTTTTTTCCAGCAACCCAAAGAATAAAGACATTTCCCTCACAAATTAGAGATATTTTCTCTTTAATTTATAAGGGACATGTAATGTTTTATACGTCTGGTGAATATAATCCAATCAATCTTATTTCCATATATGTATTTTGCATTTACAGTTCCCTTTGTTAACACCTTATTTTGAAAACCGGACGTAGTCACACGTGTATACTTCCACGGCTCGCTGCAGCCGAATGCGGTTTGTTTTGGTTGACGGATACAGAACGGATATGATGTCATGTTACTCAGACTACAACAATAAAAGTGGTAACTTCCTTCTACCTCCGCACAAACTCAAATGAAGCAAATATATCAAATCTGGCATTAAAAAATCAATTTCAAAATCGTAAAAAGAAATTGTGATACATACAGTAGGTGAATTAATTTTTTCCCACTCCTAATATATAATTAATATATGATATAATGATACTGTAACATATCATTTTATCTGTCATCAAGTGGTGGTTGACTGGATTAATTTAGTTTTAGTTGCTTCAGTATTGACAAAACGCTCCCGACATTTAATTCTACCTTAATTTCACTAACTTGATTTGAAAAGGGAGCAAGATAGTAAGAACAGCAGAAAATATCTTTGATTGCAAACAAATGAAAATGTTGTGCAAATAATCTAGCTTAATGATTTCAGTTAACCTATTTACTGTGAGACTCCATAACCCGATCCGTCCCTTTACTGCAATTAGCTCATATTCCGTTTTTAAAGCGAGTGTGTTATTTAAGGCTCGAGTAGACACCTGAGAAGCCAGAATTCTATGTATGAGCATGTGATCTAGTATCGTTTTGCAGATACACGTCCCGTGGGAGAGAAGGAGTGCACACACCGTGTTATCTTGTGGGTAATCCAAGTTACATTTGTGGATCCCTGCTCAGTTGAATAGTAAAGTGTCGTAGAAAAGCCGAGCTGTGCTGATGGAACACGATATCCTCTGTACTAGAGGATCTCTGACAGTGACCTCTGATATCCTCACACATTGGCCTTTGTTTAGGTTGCCTTGGTAAACTGTACTTATGTGTATTATACATGCTAATAAGTGATCTTTTCTAGCACTCAATGTGATTAGTCTTATATCACCATACTGTATGCGGTGGTGTATCGCTGAGCAAATGGAAAGTCACAAAAGGCATTTCCTGCTGTAACCTCACTGGCATTTGTAGGCCGGCACTCAAGATATCTATGTTACTTAGAGATCCTGTTCCACAGAGCTTTAACGGCCTGTCATTCAGTATTACCACATTTCCCCACCAGGATGTTCTGAATACATCTACCATTTTTTTAATTTAGCCTCTCCCCAACAGGCCAAACCCAGTTTGTGATGATTAAATTGTGTACAGTAACTAAAACTTGCAATTACTCTACCTCCTGTCAGACAAGGGCACTGACCTGCCGCTGCTGTGGTTGGTAAAAGGTAGAAGTAAACATAATTAGACTGCATTTATACAGCCCTGCCTCTTGCTTGCTTTAGTTGTCCTGTGCTGGGGAGTTGCCAGATTGTCTTGCGGCCCCACCGCTACAGGAGTGACGAGACACAGTGGTGTGTGTAATTAGCAGGCGAGTGTACACAGCTCCCCACAGTGTTCTGACCTCGTGCTGCAGGAACGACAGCCACACAGCCTGCGCCGGCATATTCCCAGCCCCTTCGTCCCAACTTCATCCTTCCCTGTAACTGCAACAAAGCCCACAGCTTGCAACAAAAGCTAACAATACATCCAGCCCTTCTAGTCTACATCTCCCTCCATGTCGCTGTGCACCTGAATTGGGCCTATGGGCTCAAGACTGAGTCCATTAGACAGAGGGCAGCAGCTTAACTAGGCTATGGTGTGGAAGGTAGGATGATAAAACAAAAGGAAAAAATACGCCTTGTCCCTTAAGGGGTCATTAGATGTTTCACTACTTCAGAGATGGGACCTCTTGACGATCATAAAATACAATAATTGAATAGTGTTGGTCAGTTGACACTATTTAAAACAGCGTAGTTTAGATCAACATCTCAGTGATTGCTTTGCTAACAACTACATTTAGCCATTTGGATTTTAAGGAATTCTTCCTTTTTGACTTTAAGATTTTCTCATCCCTTGGTATATAAGAAGTAGGGCTGTCAGTCGATAAAGTATTTAATCACAATTAATCGCACATTTTTTTTTATCTTTTCAAAATGTACGTTAAAGGGAGATTTGTCAAGTATTTAATACTCTTATCAACATGGGAGTGGGAAAATATGCTTGCTTTATGCAAATGTATGTATATATTTATTATTGGAAATCAATTAACAACACAAAACAATGACACATTTTTTTCCAGAAACCCTCACAGGTACTGCATTTAGCATAAAAAAATATGCTCAAATCATAACATCATCTGAGTTAATAATTGACTGCACAACTTTGTACAGTATTTGCAGCAGTGACAAAAAGATAGATTTTGGCCCAGGGCTTTGCAACAAAACCTTGTCATATATCAGTTTTATTAAATACAGTATTTTTTTAATTATATTGAATTTCTGCTCTCTTAAAGTTGAACGAATTGAAACTTTTTTCTCTTATCTGAGTTAATAATTGCAAGTTAATTAACAATATGTTATTAAACACAGTGAGAATCATCTCTCAAAAATGACCCCAATGAAAGGTTTTTGAGAAAATAAAACTATGATATATATTCTTTATTTTGACAAGAAATTGTTTGTGCCCTATTACTAAATACCAAAAAAATACAGTTAACATATTCAAAGCACAAACTCTTAATTAATTCAGAAAGCCTGGTGTACAGCAATGACTGCAGGAAAAGTAGACAATTAGAGCGAAAACTTGTGTATGTTTGTTTTTAATGCAACATTTGCAAGACTGCCAAAAGCGTCAGCCAAAAAAAAAAAAAAGTGAGAACTCACTTTTAATTGCACTGGTTGTTATTATGTATTTTACTACAGACAGTCCAGATGCTGTGCAGTTCCACGGGTCCTGTGACTGACAATACTGCAGTCCTGGAATTATCTGAATAATCACACATTCAAGCCAAGTTTTGATCAAAATCACCAAAGCACCTTTTGTCATAGTAAATTAAAAACCACAGCACACATGGGAAAGTGAGCATCACACAGCAGAAGTTGAGAGAGTGCATTGTTAAGATTTGGCAAACTTAATAAATTCTGGAGCGGTTATGTAAAAGTGTTTTGTCGTCTGTTGTACTTACAATATTTACCAGCAGAAAACAGACACAGATTAGCCACGGCAGCTGCAAAGCTTAGTTTAACTGTAAAACAGACATTCTGACTGACTGAGCTTCTGGCTGACCTGCGTTTGGTTTCTGATAAGGACATGTGTCATGGGAAATATAACTCACCACCTTGCGCGAGTTCATTCCAGTTGCATTATTCAGTTTGAATTATGGTACAGTAGTTCCTGTCAGCTCTTCTGTAAACATATTGTCTTGTGTCTGCAGTCTGCGAGAGAGGATGCCGGGGAGGGGAGGTTCATTTTGCAACATTAAAACATAACGTTAAATATTTATGATTTATAACAAAACCCAATACAATTGTATTATTTAGTCACTCTAACTTAAATATGACAGTCCTAGACAGAACATGTTGTTTTAGGATTTACAATATGTATGTATAGTAGCTTCGGGGATTCATTTTAAGGAGCTCCAACGTAGAATTAAAACCCATTAATTTAAACATAGATTTATTGAATTGCTTGTGTTTTGGATTTTTAACAGTGGCCAGCGTTTTGCAGGTCACTTCATTTCAGGTCATGTATAGAAGCATAACTTCCCCAGTGTCATGCTCCAGTTCAGGTGGAACCATAATTTAAAGCTAGGGTAGATGATTTAGAAACTTTTTTTTGTTATAGTTTTTTAAATTCTCATTACATTCCAACAGCAATCAATCAAAAAGAGAAAAATCAAGTATGTGTGGCTGTCGCAGGACTGTAATAAACCCGTGTGATCATTTCATTCGGGCCTAATTAAACGATCGGCTACCTCCCTGTCTACCTACCTGCCAGCCTGACTGCCGGCGCGTACTCTGCCCGTTCACTCATTGCGCGTCACTGGAGTCTTCCAAAAGCTGCAGGCTTGACAGCTGTGAGTACTAACAATAGCCATGTTCGTTATTTAAGTTCATTATGATATGTTTACGTTCATAATAATAATTTTGGGGAAGTGGCTTTGGAAAGAGGCCTGAAGGGACGGACTGTCACTGTTGGCGACTTGACGACTTTTTAAAATCCAGCTTACTCTTGCAGGTTTCTCCAATTTTACCTACCTAAGCTTTAATAGATGGTGCTAAAGTAATTTATTCTACATGGCTGAAGTAGAAGAATGATGTGTAGTAATGAGGTTTTAGAAGTATGTTTACATGTTGCTCTTAACTCACAAACTGAACAAATCAGCCTTGTGGTCCCTTTGTCAAATTAGGAAACCACATAATGGCTGTAAAAGATCACAATAACAGCAAAACATGTTTATGATACAAGACGCTATTCACCATGACAATATGACTCCTCATTACAAAAGTGGTGGCAACATTCCTACAAGATTCAGCAAATACGCTTCTGTAATCGACAGAACCTGAAGTTGTTTACGTCCTTGTTATCAGATGAGCCTTGTACTCCGATACTCCTTCGTTTCTGCCAAAGCCCTGGTAATAACTCAGAGGGGAATTTGCTTCTGGATCGCTTTTGTCTCAGATTGCCCGAGTAAAGTGTCTACGCTGTCGATTTGAATAAAGAATTGGGCTCTCATGTACAGCTACGAGACAGCTGTCCTATTATTGACAGTGTGCGTGGGCAGAGGACCCACCTGAAGTGATACAATCGGATAAAATCATGTCACAATCATGTCATCATAAGTGCAATTTATAGGTGAGTTGCATTATCTGTTGTTGCCATATAGGGGTGATTATTTTACACCAGTATTCCCATTGCTTCTGTTTTCCGAATGGTATAGTGTTTAATACAAGGCTTGCAGGAAATAGGCAATGAATTAGTCACGTCTCTGGTGGAGCCAGACTTAATGTGATAAAGGTAGGTAATCATCTTCTGCAGATATATAATTCACTATTAATAGCCTTTCTGACTCTAAATTTAACCATGACAAATTATTGTATTTCTGAATCATTTTACAGCCCGCTCACACTCCCCATTTTTCCTGTCCCATTTCAAAGAGTTGCTGCTACTGGCCTAAATGTGTCACACCTAACAAGGCTCGCTGCAAATTTAGCCTGTCAATATGTGTCAAGCCTCATTCATCAGCTATCACTCTTTATCTCAGCTGTCACTCCTCTTTCGCATTTCACCGCCGAGGGGCTTCACTTTGCCCCGAGCTTGCGTAGTTCAATTCCACCCCCAGGTCGTCTGCCTCAAGGTGTAAAAGCAATGACAATCACACAGTCCTTGCTAAACCTAAGTGCGGTGAGGGAAAACAGAGAAGGGGTTGAGGGCAGACACTGTAAGCAGCTGATTGTGAATCTCTCAGCAGACTTTAGGTAAATGCAGCATCTAATGATTGACATTATCTGCTCTTCTGTCATTGACCGGTTGTGACAGGCATGAGAATCTCACACCTGCATGGGATATTTGTCTACTGAGTGTCAACATACTGACATACAGTAACACATGTTGGGATATTTTTAACCAGTTTTTAAAGGAACAGTGTGTAGGATTTGGTGACACCTAGTGGTGTGGTTGCAGATTATAACCAACTGAGTACACCTCCGCTCACTCCTCCCTTTCCAAGACTGCGGTAACGTCGTTCGCCTCGCTCAGAGTTCATTCTTACCATAATAACATTACTTTAGGAGCAACGAAAGTCAGACGGTGGCTGGCGGCACCACGGTTTTACACTCTGCGCTTCACGTTACCGCAGTTTCATAAGCGTGTCGGAGAACTACGGTGGCCCTCAGGTAACGTGAAAATACGAAAGTCTCTCTCTAGAGGCAGTGTTTGGTTGGTCCGTTCTGGGCTACTGTAGAAACATGGCGGACTCCGTGAAGAGGACCCGCTCCCTATGTAGATATGAAGGGCTCATTCTAAGCTAATGAAAACACAACGATTCTTAGTTTCAGGTGATTATACACTATTATTACACGGCTTTGTTGAACACTTGATTCTGATTGGTCAATCACGGCATTCTACGCTCTGTTTTTTCTTTATAGCAGTTCTGTTGCTATGTATAACAGACCGTTGCTATGGGCGCAGTTCTGATTTCGAACTCTGGTGGACCGCTTTGGTGTCAAATTATTGATTTCTTAAGTAAATAGCCGTGTAATAAGCGGGATAATGTACAGCTAGCGGGTCATTGTTGTGAAATAAACCCCTTCAGGGCGATGCAAGACCCCTCCGCATTGCCATGTCGGGGTTAATTTCACAACAATGACTGGCTCGCTGTACATTATCCCTTACAATGAAACATAGTTATGAATATTATATTCCATTTCTGCTAATAGATCCCCCGAAATGTTACACACTGTTCCTTTAATCCATAACTCTCACTAAAAAATAAATATACTTCAATATGGTGTATATTTTTTGTTCCCCAGGGTCTGAAAGGAGACTCTGGGCCAGTTGGTCCAGTTGGTCCCAAAGGAAACAAAGTGAGTGAGTCTGCCGTACAGACCGGCCCGGACAAAAACACGCCATACTGTAATTGTTTTCAGTTTTCTTTTTTAAATGAAAATAGATACTTCAGGGAATCTGCTTGACTTTCATGAGCTGTAATCCCAGTCTCAATAACGGGTTTGCCCATCTGTTTGAAGTGCCGCTATGATTGCTACTCCAAACATGGCCAGCTAAAGAATACTGTTATTGCTATCATAACTTAGCAAGACCTTATTGATGGTCATATAGAGTAGCTTTTATCCCGGCTCAGAGAAAATGTTCCACTCACTATATTTGTAGAGTATTTGTATATTCATAGGGATGGCTGTTTGTAATGGACATAGCCAACAAAATCCCTTTATCTTGCTCTCTATAAACAGTTTTTTTTATGGGACGAAAGCCCACAGCAAAAATGTGGATTGCATACTATTGCCTTGTTGTTTGGAGACTCCTCACAGGGACTCTTGATTTAGAATACGTAGGTATGTCCTGTACAGTAGGTTATGACTAGTTTCAAGCTTGAAGTGCAGCAGAGGAGTTTGATGCAAAACCTTGTTCTTATCTGCAGCCCCTTTATCGTCTGTTCCCTGACATCACTGACACGAATTAGATAAACTCTTGTTGCAATGCAGGAAATATTGGTCTTTTTAAAGTTTTCTTTTCTTTTCATCCCACAGCGGGATTATTTTCCATGTATGAGATGAAATGCTTTTTCCTGTAATTAGTTGCCGTATCTCCAGCCCTTTTTATTTTCCCCCTTTTATTCAGGCTTTTTTTTTTATTTGTTGTTGTTGTTGTCTTTTGGAAGAACTCATCACATAATTGTAGGTGCAATGCTCTGCCTGCCAGCCTTGAAGTTATAATGAGGTCTGTGTGTTTCTGTGAAGACAACAGAGAATCACAGCGTATTTTATCCTATTTTCCGGATGGGATGGTGGGGGTTGGGGGTGGAGAGAACGTTTGTTTGTATTGAAACTGACAGAGGGAGGCAGATTTGGAAGCATAAAGTAATGAGTCCCTTGCATATCCCACAGCAGGCATATTTTAGCTGTGACATTCATTTAGACAACAAAATGGATATGAACTACAAACACCTTTTTTTTCCCCCCTTTCATCCACATCTGATAAACGGGTATTGCCAGATGTAAAGTCCACTGATCCTCAGCTCAGTGCTTTATAAAGTACCGTCGGGATTGTGGTGCAAAGGGGAGCGATGTGCAAAAAAATAATGGACAGTGATGCATGAGTTTTATCTGAAAAGACAAAAAAAACAAGCGAGGCAGTAAAAAGCGTGTGAGATCATTGCTTACATTGGGTTATGCTGGCGTCAAAAGACATCGGCTTCTTTCCTTATATGACTTCTCGTGACTGCCTGTATGTCACAGTCACCAAACAATGTTATCATACCTGTCTATTGTTAATGCCGCGAAGCTTTTACATGATATAGTACGGCTGTGTTTATTTTAAGGCCTGTCACATTTAACAGCACCAGCCCACCTGCCAGTTGTCTGACAGTTTGAAAGTCATCAGACAGGCTTCATTTCAAGACATACTGTAAATACCAGTTAATGGCCTTCTATAGCACATAGTGCATACATTGAGATATTACCGCCATGCATAGTAAAAACCTGACCTTCAGTTTTTATCACAAACATGATGGCTAGCCTTTAGGCTAAATATTTAAAAGTCAAAAAAGGTATTGTATAGATTTAGCAGGTGTAGCCATTTCTAGTGCACACAGAATGTTAAAGATGTTACTGTCTGAAGTTTTTACTAATTATTATCTTCCTTCACAGGGTGATGAAGGTCTGCCTGGAACTCCGGGGCTGCCTGTAAGTTCACACTGTTACATTTACATTTCATTATGCTATCTGTGTGCGTAAGGACATTCGCAAGAAGTAGAAATATTGAAATGGACTCATGCGGGTGTGACCTGAAATGGCTGGACTGAGCTTTGTAAATATCACAGCCTTTTGGCCGACCAGGTGCTACACACAGTTTTAAAACATCTGGCCCACAGAGATGGAAAGCGAGGCACTGAAGCAGTGTCTGTGTCACATTACCATTGCCTGGGAATGGGTCAAACAAGGAGCAGATAGACAGGGCTCAGTGGGCATCCTCACTTGGGCCAAAAAGGATAAGGATGAGCAGCCAGGCAGAGGAGGATAGAGCTCCAAGCCTCGGGGTTGGAAGTTGACAGTCAGTCGCTGGCTGTATCCCACATGGGTGAGACATGCGCTTATTGGGTCGGTGGCTGTCCCCGCAGACGTCTCGCATTTACAGACACCCGGGGAGAACGACACCACCACGCTTTATGTATTTCGATCTCATAATTGGACTGGCTGTACTGGTGCTTTCTGTGTGGTCTTGCAAAAACCGAGAGGACAGAGAACATCGCCCAGAAATGTGCACACACAAATTGAAGGTACACATGTCAGCAGGCAGCAGATATATGTACTAGCAGATGCTTGCATAGTCACCTATCGTCACATATAGTGAACGTGTGGACACAGATGCAAAAACACACATACTCTCAATGCATTGTAGCCGGGGAGTTGACGGCTGCTGGAGATTAAAGGTATACTGCAGGTGGTTGGCTAATTATGTACACACATCATGAGGGGATCAGCCTGCCAGTTTTAATCAGCACTGGAGTGTTACAAAAACGGTGTCCCACTGCTTCTGGCTTGCCCCTTTTATGTCACCACAGTGTCTACGATACCCACACAACACTGCCACCATCTATTAGCTTTTCTCCAATGCTAATTTTTACAGCAAAAAATAACAATCTTTCCCCTGTAACATGGTTTTCGTAAAACTTTCTCACATCATGCCAGTAAATTGGTTGGTGAGTGTGAGCAGAACATGTTGTGAAGGAGTTATTAAAGTAGCGCAGACTTGCTGCTGGGTGAATTTGCATTGTGTTGCTTGTTACACAAGGTCAACATGCTGTGCTCACAAGCCAACAAAAGATGCACCATCGTACATGAATAATTGATTTATTATCAAAAGCACTGCATGGACTGAGGCATGTTTTATTTAGGGTGTCACAGGTCAGAGCTGTCACTCTTTTTTTATAGATACAGCTACAAATATCTCAGGGCTGTCAGCATCCTTGTTAATATTTTTTTTCTTTTATTGTTCTTTGCATGAGACCTCCAAACTAATGTGAAAGCCATATGTTGCGAATGTCCATTTCTGCAGCTGTTTCCAAGAAAAGTCAACAGTGTTTGACTTTTTGGATGCCAATTGAAAGAGGACACCAATTATTGGAAAGCCTAGATGTTGTGTGTGGCCTTGTGTCCATTCTGTAGCCTGGTGGGTAGATGACTGTCTGCCCTTTCCTGACAGTGGCCAGCAGGGTGTCTGGGGAGTTGTAATAGCCTTGCCCTAACTTCTCTTTGGGTCATCGCAGCCAAAGATAATTACCTCCTGACCAACTGTGTCGCTTGCCTATAACTGGCAAACATGTATTGTTAAAACCGTATATGAATCATACAAGTTTTGTTTTCACACTGACTGACATTTTGTTTGTTTCGATTCCTAGGCTGACAAAGAATGTCTCAAAGGAGATCAGGTACTTAAATTAAGTTGATATTGTTTCACATTCTGTATTCTTGAGTTGATGCTTTTGTTTTCTTGTAAACATAACTCTTTGTTTGCCTCATTCAGGGCCCTCCAGGTGACAAAGGAGAGAAGGTAACGAATGAATCACCTCATTTAAGCATAGTATCTCATTGTCCTCTGTTTTCCTCATTGAACAAAGTGCACATAACATGTTCCTAAGCAATCAAGTGCAACTATTAGGTTCGACAAGCAATTATTGCACCACTATAAGTATATCTTTGCACAAGAACTCCAAAACAAAATCACCACTCTGTACGTACCTTGATTAACTTACTAATTGTTCCTTATCGAGATACTGTGCGGAATAATGGAATGAAACTCTGATCAACCGAGGCTGAAAATTGCCTATTAAGGGGATCTTGGAAAAGTCACCTCGAAACTGTTCATGAGCAAGACTGGAAACTGCAGCTGTGCTTATACTCCCTTCTATCTATTCATGCAATTTGAACTAAGCTAATTCTGCCTTTCCTATCACTGCAAATAAGCCCACTAGTTATCCACTGGTCTGTTGAGAACATGTGGCACAAACATCTGTCTGCATCAGTTTTTTACAGAGAGCAAGCTGTAATCTCTTCCTTCAACGCTGCATGAATGTAACACCCAATTCACTATGATGCATGTCCTTTTTCCCCAGGGATTGGCGGGGGTGCCGGGTCAGCCAGGAGAGCCAGGCAAAGAGGGCAAAAGGGTGAGTAAACAGAAGCAGTCCACCAGTTGGGTGGTCCGGCTGGTGGTTGTATGGACTGAGAGAACCTGGCCTGGGGAGAAGCCAAACAGCAGCTGGGTGGCTGTTGTTGTTTTAGGGGAGGCGTAGATGATCTGTGACAAAGAGAGAATTAAGTGTTGGGCTTGTTTTATGACAATGAATGGGATTCATGGTCAAGAGGTCACACACACACACAAACACACACACTTACAGTACAACTGGCAGCACACATTATTCAGTTACCTAAAAAGCCAGCTTGATTTGGGATAGAGACGCTGACATAACTAAATCAACTGAAACATTACACCACATTTATTTATTTGCCACCTCTGACTGTAATAATTGCGTTTAGGAACACAACTGTCAGGAATTGTAACTCAAAAGTATTCATTTTAGAGCTACAATCATTAATCGATTTATTGTCAACTATTAAATTAATCACCAACTATTTTGATAATCAATTAATCTGAAGAAAAAAAAATCCAACATTTTCTGATTCCAGCTTCTTAAATGTGAATATTTTCTGGTTTCATTACTCCTCTATGAAAGCACACTGAATATCTTTGAGTTGTGGACAAAACAAGTCAAGTCAAGTTTCATGAGGCTGTGATTACGCTAGAGGTCACCACAGGTCATTTTATACAGTGAGGTCAAATAAAAAAAAAAATAGTCTCACAACAATGAAATTGCTTCTATGGGGACTAACATTATCACACATGAGGACATTTGAGGACATCATCCTGGGCTTTGGGAAACACTGATCAACATGTTTCACCATTTTCTGAACAACTAATCGATTAATCGAGAAAATAATCAACAGATTAATCGACAGTGAAAATAATCGTTACTTACATTTACTACAATATTAATTCAGGAGGGCGTCTTCTTTTCAGAGATAAAAAGTCTCTGTGGGAGCGTTGGCAAACTCCCGTACATTTGAACAGTACTTTTAATTCAAGTATGGTGTTCTGACATTCATGGTGAGCTGACGATTGCTCAACAGCAAGAATGTTATTGTTCCTGTACATCACAGCTGAAAGGCGGTGTTCAAGGACAGGTGGAGAGAGTGTCCTTTTGTGTCCAGCTTAATTGACTCGGTGTGAATACATTCGCCTGTGTCACCGTGAGCAAAAATAGGCTCTTCAGACGACAGAGTTTTCCGGGGTTTGTTCTTACAGAAAATGGTTATAAAACCATTTGGCTCAGCTGGAGCAAAAATATAAAACATAGCAGGTTGAGCTGTAGTGCACCCATAAGTAGGTCAGGCAAATTCAGATTAAGCAAGAGCCGAGATGATGCACACAACTGGAAACATCTGGACACAAGTTATCTCAAGAATTCCACCCTTCTGTGTGTGAATGCATTCAAACTCAAAACTTGTTCCAATAGCATTAACAATTTATGACCTGTCGTCGGTTGAGTTATTTCTCAATGGATCATTTCCCCCAATGCACGAAGTAACAGAATCTAAAAGTGAGCTCAGAGGCTGGTGCAGATGTTTTTTCGATGCTGTTGTCCCTCCACTTCATTAGTTAGGTGTTATTTCATACCTAACGTGACCGGGTGTCAGAGGCATCAATTATGGTGTGCACTTTTTTCTCTTCAACACAGTTTTATGATGAATCTTTCAATCATAGTTTGGTTTTGAGGAATAGAAAGTCACTCTGCGTTTGATGTTGTGGCTTCTTGGTTTCCTATATACCCGTAATATTTATTGCACTAGTTGTTTCTTTGAAGATTTCGCAGGTAAAACAGCCACAGGGCTTTAAGCCGGCCATTTCAGACTTTCTGCTGCTGTTGTTGTAGTTGCTGTTGCCGAAGACACAGTTCTGATCTATTAATACCCCGTCTTTGATGACTGGCTGACTTCACGGTGACTGTTAATGTGCTAAGGTTTCCGCTTATTCTTAGCTCTGCGAGTAACATGTGGCCTCCAAGTTGTTGACCAGTCTGTGTTTCTGCAGTTTGACAGCCTATTTTTAGGAAGGTGGACACATATCATTATCAGGGGCTTGCTAGTGGCCAGCTGATACAGCAGGAGACTCTCACCCAATTAGCAACTCTTGTCCACGCTTTCAACTTATTGGTACGACGAAGAGGCATAGCTGATGTACAAGTGATGCAGAATCTCTTGACACAGACTGACCACTCCACAACCTTCATAGAATAGCTGGGAGTGGAAAGCTTTCACAAGGCCTTACCTTCAAGCCAGAGCATCTCTCACACTGTCTACTTAAATTTATTGTTGAGGGAAATACAACCACTCTAAGCCATTTAGATTTACTTCAAGGAGACGTGGAGGACATTGTGGGGAGAAGAGGAATGATGCCATTTGCGCTGATCCTTCTCTGAAGCTTAAGGCAACATATGCAAGAACGCATATCAAGGGCAGTCACCCAACCCCCTCTGTGACCCCCGTGTCTAACATTCACAGAATCCTGATTTTATATTATTACCTTGATGGATGACTAATTCAGTTTGTCAGGTTGGAGGTAAGGGCCAGTCTAACCATGTCTAGGAATTTATGGGAATGTATTTCCCCCACATTACACATTGCCATTAATAGTAATGTGAATGGCTTGGTTTTATCTTTTATGGATGGCATTGACACAGAATAGCAGGCAAAGAGTAGGACTTTGGGATTCAGTGGCACATTACAGCAGATCAAAAAGAGAAGATGGGGAGCGCCGGTTAAAAAAAAAGGATATGTCACCCTCGCTAACGGTGGCGCGCTCAAATATTAATCAGGTGCTGTGATGATGTGCTAAGCTCTGCGTTGTCATTGTTGGCTGACCCGGTCGTACACAGGTTGAGGAGGCGAATGACGTGCATGCTGAAGGGAACAACCTTGGAATTTTTTTGAGTTTTCAGTGTAGTGATTTGTAAGCCAAGTATTTTGTATGCTCATACAGCATGCAGTGCAGGGAAGCGCCTGCCTGACACCCATCAATATATAAATACGAGGCACTGTATAATAAAGTCGTGTGTGCATACAAAAGTGATGTGGGATTTGGTGGCAGACAGCATCGCAAAAAGTACCAAATGACGTAATTTTGCATGCTCAAAATAGGACTGAAAAACCAACGCTTGCTTCTTGGTCAATGCACACTGCTTCCTTAAAGCCAAAATACACAAGAACGCTACGGCAAGCTTGGTTTATTCATGTCCTGCCAAGTCTTCCCAGCATACTCTGCTTCGGTAGTTGGCACAGGGTTGCGAGTGGGTTCAGTGCAGACACGGGTTCATTCCTGGGCAAGGCGGTAGGTTCCCGTGGATTAATAAATAATCACCTTAAGAAATCCCCCATTACAAGGTGGGTCTTGGAGTTTTAATCCATGCCTAACACCACATTAAGCCTTATTAGCTGTATAAATTTACCTGTATAGAAAAATAAGTCCTCGCTAAATATAAGTCACCAACAAATGCCATGTTGATTCCCCTCGGTCTGCTGAGGAAGCTCTGTGATGTTGTCATACATAGTAATTCTAATTAAATGTTATTGGAACCATTGCATAAGCCTTATAAATAGATTCTCTCTCTACATAGCGGTATATATTATTTCACTTGAATGATTTTCTTTAATGCATTTTGCTGAATGCAAATGTGAATGCAGAGCATTTGAAATCCCCTTTAATCAGCTGAGGGCCTCCACTGTGTCAAGGATTTCTCGTGCCCTGCTTTGGGGAAAATGCACACGTCTGACAGATGTGCTGCACGGTGTTTGTTCTGACATACTGTAGCTGTAGCTAGTGCAGAGATGATGAAACTCCAGCAAGCCCTCGAGGAAGCAGAACAGTGCAACTGCTCCGTCTACGGATGTGTTCTCTTCAAATGAATTATGCAGCGCAGATCCTCTTACTGATTTATTTATTTATTTATTTATTTCAATCTAGTTAGTTGGTTATTTATTTAGTTATTTTTGCTTAGAGAGTGGCACAGTTGGCAAGTTATACTATAGATTGATAACTGGTGAGTAATAAACATGCAGGTGTCTTTTTTATCGTGCATGAGGTGTAGAGATTTCTGTAATCTTTGATGCTACAAAGACTTCAGGTAAAAGGTGACATTCTCAACTGGCTGCCTCCCGATTGTCTCGCTCCTGTTAAATGGCTCCTGTTTTCTCATAGAAATATTCGTCTGCGCGCGGCGCCTCGGCTGCAGACGTGGGCGGATGACACTGTGCCACATGAGATGCCTGCCTCATATGTCAAGGAGATAAGAGAGGAACAAAAGTCACGATAAAGGTGAAAAGGCTCGGAGACCATTACTAGCTTGGCCACGCAAGATGACCCAGAGACTTTTAATCTGGGAGAAATCATTTCCTCGCTAAATGATATGAAGTGCAACACCAATACCGCAGAGAAAATAATTCACCCAGACTATCGATGGCTATTGAGGAAACATTACAGAGTGGAGCTCAAAGAAACGGCAGCTCTTTGATTTTACTAACAGGTTATTCATCTTATGCTGAATCAGCTCCCCCTCTCAGCCTTTATGCAGCAGACCCACCGTGGTCACTAATTACAGAGTGCCACAGATCATCAATTATTGATTTCCAAGTCAATGTGTTGTACATCTTCATTTTTGTAATTATAGTTATTAGAAGATGTTTTTATGTTAATGTTTTTCCCAGAGATGATAGTTAAAGATATGTAACAGATGCAGGCACATATGTTTTAGCTTTAATGCATTTGTATCCTGTGACAGTAGACATGAAGCAGCCGTATGGAGCCTTATATTACTCTGCTTTTTAATTCCCCACAAGCACATGTCAGTGAAGTCATTCTTAGACATGTGATCCTTATGCCGGAAGTCGGATGAAACCAGAGAACGACTTTGGTGTCAACATGATGTTCACTTGTTGAGGACGGTTTCTCAGTAAATAGACTCTCCTCCAGTTATACAGCAGAGATGGCTATTTGTAAAATAATACGAGTCTATATCTCAAAAGTCCCAACTGCTGTCACATCACATTCGTCAGCTGTCATCACTTCAGATCATGTGATAGCACACAGTCCCAGATCAATGCACGTCTGTAATTGTAGTGCAGGCACACTTTTTGGTTCTTCACTTCACGTCAAAAAAATGTGAAACAATGTAGCGAACATCAACAACAGCTGCCTGTTTAAAGTGGCACGGATATAATCTGTCAAAACGGTCTGTCTTGTCTTTGCTTGGCAACTGGACTTGTCCATGTTTCCAAAGAAGAGGGAGGTAATTGCCTTCTTTTGGAATTGATAGTGGTGTTTACATTTTCCATTCAAGCCCTGTGCTGAATGACGGAGACAGCTGTCTATAAGTCCTGACAAAAGTCACAGGCATATTTTACTCCGTATTTTTTGCTCCTTCACCCTTGTGCTCAAAGGTCGTCAGTCCACTTGGATGCTTAGACTAGTGGTCAAATGTTTGCTCCCACACCAGGGAACAACTATATCATATTTCTAGGGCTGTCAATCAAACAAAATATTTAATAGCTATTAATTGCATGATTGTCCATAGTTAATCATGATTAATTGCAAAAAGCACATATTTTTTATCTGTTCAAAATGTAACAAAAAGGGAGATTTATCAAGAATTTAATACTCTTATCAACATGGGAGTGGGTAAATATGCTTGCTTTATACAAATGTATGTATATATTTATTACCGGATATCAATTAACAACACAGAACTGATAAACATTGTCCAGAAACCCTCACAGGTACTGCATTTAGTATAAAAAATATGCTCAAATCATAACGTGGCAAACTGCAGCCCAACAGGCAACAACAGCTGTCAGTATGTCAGTGTGCTGACTTGACTATGACTTGCCCCAAACTGCATGTGATTATCATAAAGTGGACATGTCTGTAAAGGAAAGACTTGTGGGTACCCATAGAAACCAATTTCTTTCATGTATCTTGAGGTCAGAGGTCAAGATACCCGTTTGAAAATGGCCATGCCAGTTTATCCTCGCCAAAATGTAGCATTAGTTTGGGGCGTTATTTAACCTCCTTCCCAACAAGCTAGTATGACATGGTTGGTACCAGCTTTAAAACTGAGCCCGCTCCATCCCCCGAAAGATCGATTGCGTTAATGCGTTAAAGAAATAAGTGGTGTTAATACAAATTTGCATTAACATTTTATTATTGCGTTAACTTTGACAGCCCTAAATATTTCACTTTTGGTCACTTTCAAGGCACATATGCGTGTGCTTGACTTAACCATGTTTAAATATGTACATGTGTGTGGACAATATCGCCATGGAGCGAGGAATCCTTCTAACAGGGCACCAATATCCTGCTGGTGCTCTCTACTGGATGGTATAATGCAGGCATAACATTAGTGTCAGATTAGATACAATAACATTCATCTACTTTAAAACTGAATCTATGTATACTCATTGCACAATAGCATTTGTCATTTAACCTAATTTGGTTTGAAAAAGCATGCCGCTCTCTGAAAACCAAATGCATCGCTGTAACTGCAATTTCGCTGCCTCTCCTCTATACAGGGCCAAGCAAATGTTGTTTTGAGATAATTGAGCCACTACAGTATATATAATATCCATATTATATCTGATGGACTTGGCTCAGGTTCATTTGGATCTGCCTGTGTGTCTGCAGGGACCAAAGCGGGCAGTGACAGTGATAGGGAAGGAGTTATGGTTCGGCGTGCAGGGACCGGAACATTTGGCAGCGGTTTCCTGCTCCATAGGTGCAGGCAGACACGCACAGCGATGCAACTGTAACAGACTATTGACCTCTACCAGAGCACCTGCAGGGCGAGATTATTAAGTAACGAGTCCCTGGTGAGAATACCAGCCTTACTGCCAGAAGTTCTCCATGGGAGGCTGCCGCTGATTTGGGTGATGCAGTAAATGCATGAAAATTACAGCGGCGATTTGACTGGAGCTTTTTGTTGTCCAGCTCAGTGCACAGCTATAATGAAACGGTAAATACATTTTCTCCCAACTGCCTTCAGTCACATTTGATCTGATAAGCCACTGATCTGTTTTTATCTTGTATATACATTCATACATTTTGCATTGAAGATGAGAAATTATAAATCGTGGCTAAATTGAGGCAACTGTTTCTTGCAGGAATGTGTCACCTTGACACATATAACATATATTTATTGTAATTTTGTGGTACTTTTTAGAAAGCAATTTAAGAATCATTACAAACTGGAGTGAAATACAGTATATCCCATACATTCACATTTATACCTGTTAAATTCAGTCAATTTAACATATACTACTAAACACGCACACATAGCACCTGTGAAACAATATATTTAACCATTGGGACACACTTGGTGACCATGTTGATGGCGTGCATCTTTAAAGCAGTGTTTAAATACAGTAGCGTGATGCAGATATGTAGTTACAGTTTTGGCCCGACCCGTTGAAGCTCAATGGCAAAGTAACACGTAGAGAAGAATTTACAGGTCAGCAGGGCTCACAGCTGAGACTTTATGGTGAGATTTACACCCTGTGCGATTTTTACAAGCAGGGGGGAGGATTCGTTAACCCTTCGTGGAACAAAAGGGAATAGGTTATTCTTCCACCTCTCTGTCTAAATCCACGTTGAGGAAATCCAGGGAGCCGCGCTTTTGACACCTGCATTACACCAGGAGGTGGCACGTTTGCCCAGTGCACAAGGCAATTAATCTTGTCAATGTAATGTGCATTGGGACGGAGGATGAAACAAAGATTTGACCTGATTGGCTATGAAAAGGTCTCACATTTGGGCCCAGTTGGGGAATGAGGAGGGTTACAAGGGGGAAGCGTTTGGCACATGCAAGGACAGATGCACAGAGCTTTGATTTATCTGTCTGACTCTCGTCATTCCCAGAGAGCCCCGGTATGGCTACATCCATGGGTGTCCAGAATAAACACACATTAATTGGCCAATTAATTACAGGGACGAATACAGGGGGCAGGACTTTGAGAGGGCCACTTTGATCGCACATTGTTCACTGGCTTTTATAGTCACTGCGTGTGTGTGTGTGTATATGTGTGAAAAGCTGATGTTCAACAAGGGGTAATGTAGGTCAACACATCCTCTGAGCATTGGATAGGCTTGCTATAGTTGGCCAGGGCACGGCCCTCATTCACACATCTACAACCTCACGACTTTCTCAGGAGACGGAGCCGCGCCACACAACAGGGACACTGCGAGTGATATGCGCGTCCTTGCTGCTCCAGTGTCAGAATTCATCAGGGCCGGGCATCCCCTTGGCCTGTGTCTAATACCTCGCCAACATTTTCAAATGCTGTTTCGGTGTCTGCCAGGTCATAGCAGCACTAATGGAGTGTCATGTGTCAGATGGGGTCGTCTGAACCGAATTCACTCGACTCATTCAGGTATGTCAGTGGACAAGAGGTGGCTGGCCTCGGTGACTGTTCTGGGTATGGTGGTCCAAGTCGCCGCCTCAGTCATCCAAACAATGGGATTTCTCTGGCTCCAAACAGTCTAGTAATATACAAAGACACCCCTCCTGGCATTTTAGGTCAGTTTAAAGGAGGAGACGGCGTTTGAGAAATGTATATACCTTTTTAAAAGGGCATTTTGGATCCGGGATGCTTGGATTGAAGCATGCCCCGAGTAAGCTCCGTCTATGTCTGCTGTTTCCTCGGCCAAAGGGGAGGGAGGAGGGCAGAAGGAGGCTGGTACGGGGAGGAGATGTAGCCCTGAACGCTGCAGAACAGTAGTGGGAGGCTGCATCACCGTTACATCCATATTTTTGATTCTTCACACTCTCATCCTGCCCGCAACCAATGTAGATACATTCATCTGTGTCCACTTTAATGGCATGCCAGGGAGCAGCGCATTTACAGTGGCCTGATATTACACAGACGGTTGTGTGTGGGACCTCAGTGTAATCTGTTATGAGCGTGGTGAGTGATATGAAGCATAAGACTCGCCGAGGGCTACACTACCCTGAGTGAGAGCCCTGTGGATCTTTGCACAGTGTATTCTCTCTGACCTCAAATATTTGGTTTGTAAAATGAACCAGAGTTTATTCAAAGTGGATTTTCAGCCTCTCCTATTCACTCGTTGGATAATGCATTAATGAAACACTCAGTATCGGTAAACATAGGACGGGAGCAATCTGCTCCGGATGAATAATACGGCCAAAAAGTCCAGATGAGACTGTGAAATTTCTAAGAGCCAAGACTAATAACAGCATCCATTAGGAGATGAGAACATTCGAGAGGCAACGCCGGCCTAGTGAAGAGCCAACGCAGTAGGCACCCAGCTCACATGGAAACATTCAGCTGATAGGTGGGAATTGAGCTCATAGTTTAATATAGATTTATCAGCTTCACCACATAAAAATGCAAATTCCGATAGTATCGTCAGCCCTCTTTCCTCTCCTTAGGAGTTGTTAAAATCAATGAGCTCTTAAAACTCATCCATGAAGACGTGGTGGAGACGTGGCTGTTGTAAAGAGCTGTTCCGAGGCTCCCTCGGGACCGCCTTGGCTTAGTTTTCACAGACATCCACTGTCTGCATTTCCTGTGTTTGCTTTTGACTCTAGTGTTTGCATAATGTGTGGCAGTGAAGATTTTGGTGTTGAAGTAGCTCTATAATGGTTATTTTACCCAATGATATGCTGCGTTCTATGACTGGGTACCCTTGTGATGCCACCTGTGTCCTCTTGTATTGTGTGGCAGTTGAAAAGAGGCATAATGCGGTGTGAAAATTATTGTCCCTCTCTCCTCACTCTCATACAGCTTCTTGCTCTCGTC
This sequence comes from Sebastes fasciatus, assembly GCF_043250625.1. Lineage (NCBI taxonomy): Eukaryota > Metazoa > Chordata > Actinopteri > Perciformes > Sebastidae > Sebastes > Sebastes fasciatus. The sequence continues at coordinate 17,544,953 of NC_133803.1, read as the reverse complement.
TATTTCCTCCTTCTCTCATCGTTGTAAGCCCTCTACACAAAAAATCTCCTTTACGGTGTTCAGTGCCTAATTGCCAGACTGCCTAATTAGGGATGTTACCCAACACACATCATACATTCATGAATTGAGGACATCTATCCTCTCTCATAGAGAGCGTACAGTCTCCTCACTGGCTCTGTCTCCCACCGTGAACATTTGTGATGAAGCTAGTTTGCCATCTAGTGGCACATGTACAAATCAGCATTTGGTCACGTGGGAGCTACGATAGAGTCTCTGCATGTGAGGAAAGCCTTCATGGAAAGCTTCAGCCAAGAGCCTATAGGTGCAATCTTGGCCAGCTGAGCTGTGTCTTAAGTCGGCTGCAGTGTCAGCCATCTCTTTATACGTCCCTGAATATTTAGATGGCTGGGAGTTAAAGAGAGCATTGTGTGCCAGTCAGAATGGTGAAAAATGCTAAGCTGCATTTGAGCCCCTGCCAGGCAGCTGTCGGCTTTGCCGTTCTCTTCCTGCTCCGGCCGCTCCTCTTAACCCTCAGTAAACAACTGGAACAAATCCTATTTTATTGAGGCTTTTACCAAGTGCAAGGGATCTCTGCAAGCTCCAGTGCCCAGGCATTTTTCTGAGCTTGTGCAGTGTCCTAAAATGGCATCCAACGGGGGCAGTCAGTAGTAGGGTATTTGCACTGTCTGTCTCTAATTGGCTCCTTAATCAGAAGCAGGTGAAGCTGCGGTCTCCGCAGTGTGTTTTGTGACATTTCAAGCAAGCAGCATAATCAATATTTACCTCAGAGGCGTTGATAGCTGGTTTGACACAGTGAAAAGGGCTTTGGTGAGGATGCTGTCAACTGCAGCATATCGAGCTGCATAGTTGGTGTGAATTCACCGAATATTTGTCCCCTTCCTCAACTGATGCTCAGCTGATATTTGGAAGCTAACGCCCAGAAGCAGCTGGGCCGATAGTGTACATGTGGGGAAATATTATGAATGTACGTGAAGCTGAGAATGTGCATATTTGATAAAATAGAGAATCACAATGAACAAGTACACCATAGGTTTTTCATTTTTCTGCTTTTTATTCTGGGAAAAAAAAAAAACTTCCCCTGTCTGACACTGGAGTGTATGTGATGTTTATATTATTTCCCAACATATTACTTGATAGCTAACTATGGTGAAAGAGGTTTAAGAGATTGCTGCAGAAATCTTGGTATTTTAGAGATCCTTTGTGCATACTTGAAGCTGTTTTTCCGGTTCATTGTGCAAACTTTTAAATAAGAAATCAGAAAAATATTTGCAAGGGGAAAGGATGACATTTCAGAATTAATTACAGAATAAATTAGCTTTTGCTGGCAGTGTGAGTAATTATTTTTTATCTTCTCTGAATCTGGACACAATAAGTGTCCGAAGGGACTCTGGGTTTGACCGAAGGAATGAAGGGATCAAGTGCATCTGGTTGAAATGTTTCCGTCCTTTTTTCCCATCTTTCACAGGCCAGCGGCAGACAAGCATTTTCACTTGGGAATAAATATTGTGACAGGCTGTGTTATGTTGTGGCAAACTTTCTCTTACTTGTGTCTGTGTGTGCATGCATCATGTGCACATTTGTCTGTCTGGGTTTGTGTCTTTTTTGGGTGTGAATACACAAGTTCACACTTCTGGATGCCCATATGTATTTTTGGATGGGCCAAATCATGCTTTGAAGGGTGGTTTTTAGTTTTGTCTCTGGCCCCTCGCTGTTCTGCTTAAGTGCACCTTAACAACAATAACAGAAAAGTCCACACCATCGACTCTTTGTTCTGTGAATTGTTAAACAACATGAGGATATTATGAACGCGTATCACCTTCGCCGTTTCGTACACATTTGTTTACCGAGCAAATACGGCTGCCGCTCATAAGCTACACAGTCAGTTCCAGTTAAACGCAGTCCAGCAGTTAGACAAAAGGCTCAGGTGGCCTGAGTACATGTCCCCAGAGGGAGACAGGACTCGGATCAGGCAGAAAGAGTGGGAGTGGCATGCAAGTTTTTCAGTCAAGAAAAAGGTCATCTCTCCCATGAGCCACGGAGCAACATGGCAATAGGTAATGTCAGATAGTTTCCCCTTCAGGATATGAAACTTCTGTGTCACACGTGAGACAGGCAGAGGAAAGAAAAGCAGAACACCAAAGATTTCTGGTGATGAGTTGGTCAAGGTGTGCGGGGTGTAACCAGGTCAATATGGTCATATTTTGGCTCCTGCATAACAGTTTAAAATTTGGATGTCAAAGTGAAAACAGGATTGATTTATAATTTAGTAGAGAATGAATGTAAATAGGAAAAAAGGGATAGTCAATTTGTGAGTGCTCTAGTGGCCTGTATCTTTTTTTACTTAGAGAGGAAACAGCAAAAATCAAAGATATTGAAATTGGATAAAACCTGAAATGTTAAAATTAAGTTAAAATTGATTTACCCACCGATGTCTGTCCCTGCATATAAAAGGTAAGAGAAATTGTCATTCCCCTGTGCTGTGTGTCAGGTCTGAGATGGGTTCTGCTTATCTACTGACCCCTCTTGACAGGGGCATTTGTCAGGTGGATTATGTGGATTTTTGGTGCTATATCTGCTTTATTGCTAAAAACGCGACACATTCTGGCCTCTCCGTTTTACACCACTGTGTTATCCCAGTATGGGAAGTCAGACGGGGAATGTCTCAGAGAACATGTTGACATTTGGGATAAGGATTATGGAGTCATCATAAACGAGTGCCTCTGCTGTGTGTCACTGTCGCTGTTGACTTTGCTCTCGGATCGGGGCTTGTGTTGCAGGACTGAGCCGGGGCCCCATGTCCGTGCTTTTCCTTTTACACTTTACAACTCATAGCAGAGTTGAAGCCAGACGAGGCTGGGATCCGTGTGGATTAAGTCGGAAGTTGAAAATGCACTGTCAATCTACTGAGGCCTCCTTTTTACCCCGGCTCTAACGTGTACTCGCTGTAGCTTTAGTAGCACCGTTATTGAATTAGTAGCTAATGTAGAGTGCTTTTCACACGTCTCTTATATGGTTTGCAGGTTTTTAGAGTGGAACAGATAAATAGTGCTTGTGAATATGCGTCTGGTCTTGCCAGCCCATCTTTCATTTACTCAAGAAGCCAGTTCGTCTTTCAATCCGACTCTCTCTCTCTCTCTCTCTCTCTCTCTCTCTCTCTCTCTTCTCCTCTCCTCCACAATCCCTTCATCTTTCTCCTCCTCTTCCTCCCCTCCCTCTCATCCCTCGTTTCCTTCCTTTCCTTCCTCTATCTCTCCCTCCCTCTAATCTACTGCAATGACCTGAAGGAGGGCTTCACACTGCAGCGCTCAAATAATAATCAAGCACTAGGATGTTGTCAAATTTATAGGACACTGAGCGTTGCATAGCAACAGAGATTGCCAGGGTGATCCAACAGGCGCTGGAAGTTGGGTGAGGGAGAAACGGGGCGAGTGACAGGAGACAGGAGAAGGAAGGAGAGATGACAAGAAAAGCAGGAGAGGGGGATGAGATGAGAGAAATAGAGTTGTGATATTATACACAAAGGGAGAGATGGATGAGAGATGGAGAAACAGAAAAGGAAATGAGGAAGTTAAGGTTTGGCTTAGCTGAAAGATAAGATTCACAGACTTGTGTGCTTGCCACTCTGTTATAATTCAAGTTATAATTATCATCATGTTGACACATTCTACTATGGCATACATAGCTGGTGTTAGATTTAAAAGTGACTTTAGCATAGCAGAGCAGAATAGCCGTTTAACTAATGATCCATGTCCAACTGCAGGCTGCCGTTTTGCTCTCGCTAAAATCCTCGTACATCAAGAAAACATCTTTTTGTTTTGTTCTCACACATTTCTCATGTTTTTCACTTTGTCGTACATTTCTGCCTTTCTTTATTTTTTGAAGTCGAAATCATCAGATTCAGTTTCCAGTTCATCCTTGTTGCCTAGAGACTGCTTTGGACTGCAGTTTACCTCTGACTCTTCTGGTGTTGTGTCTACCTTTTTCACCAGGAAAATTGTAAAAGAAAAAAAAACAATAAGTCAAAACTACAATAAAGCTTTGTATACAGGTGCAGAAATCCTGCAATTTTGGAAATAAGCAGTTTTGATAAACATACGTATTCTAAAACTAGAAAACAATGGTCAACATAATTTGAATGCTTGTAACGTTGACAACAACATACTGGATTTTTTAAGCATGTAAAGTGAGTAAACAGTGAATACAGTGGTGCTACTTTAATGCTGTATGTCCTTCAGGAAAGCATGTTGCAAAAAGCTGAATATATGATTTGTTTTTGCCCTGATAGTTCTACAATGAAGGCAGGTAGATGTTGACATTGCTAATACTTTCTACTTATACAAATGGAAATACTGCTATCACAGTTTTTTTTTTAGCTAGTGCCCATAAGCTTTTATTGTCAACACACCAACAAACTGTTTTAAAGTAACTGAAGAAAAAAAAAATTCTAACATGACTGAACATGATTATAAAATGACCTCAATTCCAAATGTCAGCGTATCCCTTTGGTTACACGTTTACAAAAGTCTAGGAGGTCCAAACATGACATTTAGACTTGATCAAATCATTGAAATGGCATTAACACAGAATTCAACCCTGAGTGAATACTCTGAGACACTTCACACGCTTGCGTGCTAAAGGCTACACTGTTGAATCCGTGACTGTAGTATTACGGTGCTCATGGGCACTACGGCGGTTGCTGTTATCTTCATTATCTCAGTATTGCAGAGCCAGTGTGTCCCTTCAGAGGCAGTTATCTCACTGTGTCACTGGCAGGTGTTTCAGTTTGGAGAGTCAACTGAGTGCAAACGGTGATGACAGCTGTGCTCCGGACTAATTATTTCTTGTCACTGTGCACAGATTTGTTGGGGATGGCGTGCTAACCAGAGGTCTTCTGTACAGAGAAGTGTCAATCTAACCCCAAGGTCACCTGGCGTAGTCTTTTTAATGGATTGCTTTATAGTGAAAATGAGCCTTTGGTGTTTATGAATATTAAATGAATGAATATCTTATCAAAGAAGATGACATGGACTTCCGTCATAGGCCGAGTTTCTCTACAATCTCAGCTACACACATAGCTAATACTGAGAACATTCATGCCAATGAGGGTAGACTAAGGGTGGGTTCACACCTAAAGGTCCAGTACCTGAATCGAAACCAATGTGAGGATTGTACATTGTTTAAATTTTCCAACTGGTCCGGTCTGCATTCACAAAGGCAAAACTCAATTGGTCCAGAAACTATAAACAAAAGTCATGTGGTGGAAATGTTGTTCGGTTATTGGTCATACAGTTGGTGGGTAAAAAGACAACAAACCCCCTTCCAATTTCTACCTGGGTATCTTACATCATGCAGTTCCGTCAGCTTCTGTTTGTGTTGGTCTTGATCTGGAGTGCGTATCAACAGACTTTAGAGGGCATATAGAACATCTTGTAAGACAGCGGGTATTAAATAATTTAATAATGCAGTCAATTGAGAAATGTTCTCTTCAGCCCATATGTTCAGGAGGCATCTTGAGTCCAGGTTTATCCCCTGCCACTTGACATTTTGGTATACGCAAAATAGAACACGTAAATAGGCTACTGGTCCACCAAAACAGGAAAAGAAAACATTTCTTAACCAATGAAATTACACATAAAATGGTACCCTTCCTGTGATTGGTTCGAATGGTAATGACACCAGAAGTTAACCTCTCCAGAGTTCACTTGACAGCGGTCCGAGACGCTGGCACATGGGAGAATTTTCTGTTGGACTAAACTTTCTGCCTGAAAGGGTTTATTTTAACCCAAACCATGATTTTTTTTCCTAAATCTAACCAAGTAGGTTTGTTGCCTAAACCTAAGTAGATTTCTGACAGAAAGGGCTTTCTGGCAGAGAGCCCAGAGATCAAACTTCTCCCATGTGCGCCCGATACAAGCCCCCAGGAAGAGCACCGGGCTTTAAAGCCAGTTTTCGTAGTCAATCCGTGGAATTACAACTTCCGATGCCATTGGGCCCAAAACGACTTTTTCCCATTGACTTACACTGAGAAAGAGATGTCTGTAAATCAGCATGCATTTTCACGCAAATCAACTTATCAATATGAACACACAGAGTTATTTTCCTTCCTCCGTTAATGTGATTGAGACCGAGGCTGGTCCGTGGGCTGGGAAGCGGGGTTAAAGGAAACGCTAGTGTGCCTGCTCTATGTGGCAAATGGATGCGCAAGCAGTGCGGAACATCTGGGTAATTTTATACTCAGCAGTCGAGCCATTTTGGCTACACTGAGCAACTTTCATAGGAATGAATGGGGCCATGCCTGCAACGCTGTATTCAGTTATCTTTATACATCAATGGTCCGAGACCACCCCTTCGAGGCGGACCGGAAAGCATTTGTTTGGTCCTCACCAGAGTTTTAATCCGGCATTTTCACCAACCCAAACGAACAAAGGAGTAAACGCTCCAAGGTTCAGTTCAACCGGTGTGAACAAGGCTGGTTTTAATTAGAAACACTTCTCAGTATAATGAAATACGATTCAGCAGCACAACAAGCCGCAGCTTCCAAATGACCATAAAGTTGAACCAACACCTCTGTACATCTGTGTCAACAAAAACTGAACATTATGATCATCATAAAGGTATTTATCAAAGGGCCGTCGTATTACACTGCATTAGTTTTAGCTATGTGTACATAGTAAAGTAAAGTGAATATAAATCCAGTGTGACTATTGTATATGTCATAAAGGCAGTTATTCAAGATTAAAATATGTTAATATTTCCTTTATGTGAGCAGAATGTAGGATATAATTGCATTTTTTTGAAACAGTGGGAAATCTTTCTTAAAGGGTGGTCTCAGATGTGGAAATAAAGTCCGAAGCATAACCATAACACCTTATTAAGAACCATTTTATAAGCTGTAGGTAACTGCAAGTAAGCTTCAGGCCTAAGTTTGATAATGTGGAGTCTTCATTTAGTTCTTCTGACTTCATTCAAACAGAGATCTAGCGTACCACTGTTTGTTTTGAAGATAATATGCAAATACGTGGACACAAAATGATTATGCACTTTGGAGTTAAAAGAGGTTTAAGGGCAAATGTGGAGAAATAATTTTGAAAACTGCATAATTCATGTCCTGCTTGGAATAATAGCATATGAAATATTCATTAGCTAAATTACTTATCTATGTAATCTGCTTTTGTTGTGGAGTTCAGGGGAGAAAGGGCAGCGGAGGAAAGAACAAACCGTCTGAACCTTTTGCAAACGTAGCAATGATTCAATGTCAGCCTGTTCATTATCAGTGAAAGAGAAATAAATAACACCATCAACCCTCACCGAAACACTGTCTTTGTTTGTGAGAAATAGACCTTTTATACAAAAGTGATGTGTTTTGAATCTGCGTGAGCACTCACTGAATACTTTGGCTGCCACTTTGACTTCTCTTTTCCTGCCACAACCTCAATTACATTTAGAAAGGCTATACTAATGCAATGTAATGTCAGTTATTTTTAAGCAAAGGATTTTAAGGTGTAAAGGTGCTGTTCCCTCACGTCAACGCGGTCCGACGTCTTCAAGCTCTTCTCGACGCGGCGTTCATTCATGCTCACTTTAAAGCCCGTGTAGCCTCAAAGCTACATTAACACAGATGATCAAAAGGCGCTGGCCAAGCCTTTGTTGGCACATCAAACAGCATGAACAGAGGAAAGCATGCAATTCCCCAAAAAGGAAGCACACACTGGTTCCATTGTGTCATTATTAAGGTTAATATTTACTGTACTACACCTTGGCTTCTCCTGTTTTTCATTATTCCTGTAATCTGTGGACTACAAACAGAGAAACACACAGCATGTAAGCATGAGCGCACATGCAAACGGATGATTAAAAGCAATCGCTCTCAGTTCCTTTTGTTGTTTTTTTCTGCAGGCAAACGAACAAGTCAAATTCGACCCAGTTAATCAAAGTCTGCATACATGGAGTGTCAGAAGGAAAAGATTCGGGGGCGTTGCTTTGTGATAGTTTTCTTTCAGCAGCCAGTGATCCTTCCTTCTCCACAGATCTACACCACCACTAACTCGGTGGGGGAGAGGAGTGTTTTTGTGTCACCCATACTGACAAATACAGTAGGAGAGAGAGAGACAATGTTTCAATATAGCAATTATGTCAGATGATGAAACTCCTATTAGAAAGAGGTAATCATGTGTAGCCCGTAATACAGATATCTGCATTGTCTCTGCCGTTGATTACACTGCTGTACAGTGAATTGATACTGGCCAGAGTATTACCATCTCCTAATTGAGTTGATTTTACATCCGTCTTGTGTGTGTGTGTGTGTGTGTGTGTGTGTGTGTGTGTGTGTGTGTGTGTGTGTGTGTGTGTGTGTGTGTAAGCCAGCTAATTCCAGGCACTCCTTATAACACAGAGCCAGTGATGCTGTGCCAGTTTATAGGATAGCTGTAAGGATATCCACAGAGCTTTATCCTCTTTTCTCAAGAGGACATAAACCCTCTTGATGTAAATTATACCAACTTTGGTTTGGTTCGGATCGCATTACATCTCATTAAGATGTCAGCTTTTCAAGACTCGCAGACTTTCAAGCACGAAAGGCCTTTTTGCAATTCATAAATTGTCCAAAAAAAGCCATGGAACAAGCAAAAGTGGTTCAAAATGATCGCTTCCTTCTGACCTCGTTTTGCGATGCTGGACAGCACTGGCTGGCTCGGCCTGTTTGCTGCTGTGTCTGCTCCTTGGGTTGATTGATGCACAGAGGGACTCACACAGCTGGAAAGGAGGCAGTAAACCAGAGGAGGGAACAAAGACTAGTGGGCCACACGGGGTGCAGCAATTAAGCTGTTTTCTTGTTGTTAATTAAAAGCAAATTAGAGACTGTGAGTTGCTGTCTAGCCTTAATTGCTGGCAGCATGTATGCCCAGCCACACCTGTTGTTGCATCTCCACTCACTCATTTAAAAAAAAATTTCTTCTTCTTGTGTCTTCCTTAGGGACGGAGAGGAAAGACTGGGGAGCTTGGACTCAGAGGCCTGCCTGTAAGTGATATACAGTAACACACACATACACACATTTGTACAGAAATTATGCTTTTTGATTTCAGGGAAAGAGATTAACTCCTTCAAAATCTGCTGTACTACAATATAAAAACAACTAGACATACTATATATTTTGGTTTTATGGATTTTTTTAAAAAGTCTGACACGGCACAAAAAACAACAATGCATCAAAATCAATGTTTTTGCTAATCATTGACATATCCTAGACTCTGATAATCCACTCCAAAAAATGTTCCCCTACCATTTAGTATATGGAAATGTATTAATATTTATTTTTTATTTTTAAAAAAACAGTGGCATTATGTAAACAAACTGGGTTAAAATTCGGGAAATGAATATATGGTAGTTATGATAAGGACTGATGTTAGTTAAAAGATTCAACTCAGTGAAAGTGGAAAATAATATTAATGTATAATAATTTTATGGTAGTTTTATGACGCGGACATTTTTCATCAGAGCAACTTTTTTAAAGTGATGCACAAGGGTTATGGGAAAAGAGATGAATTCTAGCAAAACCTGCTATATTACTATATAAAAACAACTAGACATACTATATATTTTGGTTTTATGCTCCATCTAATCATAAGAATTAATTGCCTTTTATACAGCACAAGTCTGCAGTGATTTAAAATGAAACAAAATGACAAAGCGTCAAAACTTTGCTCAGAAAGTACAATACTGCAGCACTTTGAACAGTACGTTATTTTCTGGCTTTTCTACCATTCAAAATCATTTTCGATTTAATTTATTCCTTAAAGGAACAGTGTGTAGGATTTGGCGACATTTAGTGGTGTGGTTGCAGATCGCAACCAACTTTGTACCGCTCTGCTCACTCCTCCCTTTCCAAGACTGCGGTAACGTGAGCCACCGAGTGGAAAACCGTGGTAACGCGGTTCACCTCACTCAGAGGTCATCCTTACCATAATAACACTACTTTAGGAGCAACAGAAGTCAGACGGCAGCTGGCGGTACCCTGATTTTGCACTCTGTAGCTCACGTTACCGCAGTTTCATAAGCCTACAGTGGCCTTCAGGTGACGCGCCCCGCACACAAACACACATGCGCTGATGGGCGCCGAAGAGCCGAACCAAACGTACCACACGCGTTTTACTGGTAGTAACGTCACTACCAGGCGGCACCTGCGACGGTTAAAACAAGAGAAAATATTTTTTTTAAGTCATGACGGTAGTCGCATAAACCATTCAATATTTTATAATTTAATGACTATTTGACACATTGAAAATCATGACCCATCCCTAGCCCTCACTACAGCCAGTGTTTGGTTTGTCAGTTCTGGGCTACTGTAGAATCATGGCAAAGGAACATGGTGGACTCTGTGAAGAGGATTAGCTCCCTATGTAGGTATGAAGGGCTCATTCTAAGCTTACAAAAACACGACAGCTCTTAGTTTCAGGTGATTATACACTTTTATTTGATCAAGAATTACCTGAGATTGTCAATGTCTATATTAATTGAGACCTGGCTAAAATCGGACACATTACAAAAGTTGCAAAGTGATCATAATTATAAAAGCATGTTAGAGCAAACAGTCAATCAGTACAACAGACGTGCAATACAAAGTCAAGCTTAAAAAGAGCAATTACACTCTTCACAGTGAGACATCTCTGTAAACTTTGTGCATTAATTCCATGCTTAGTCTGTATTGATCTATTCAAAATCTCCTCCCATTCTCCCGTACTGCTGCAAGCAGGCTAAATTATTAGCACAAAACCACAAGAGGTGTATTAAGGTAGCTCTTGAGAATGCTTGTATTGATGAGCAGGACAAGTCTGCCTATAAGGCCCGTTGACTCCTTGAGTTATGGTGTTTTCCTCAGGCGTCCAAACTAATCCCAGACACTGTTTGTGTGTTTGTGTAGTGACCCACTGAGCAAAGGGCACAAACACCATGATGTGTTAAAGGGGACAGCCTGTCAGGCTCTTAACTGCTCTGATGTCAGGACAAACAGGAGTGTTTAGGCATCATGTAGCTCTGAAGCTTTGGGTGTCCAATTATTTTCATGCACTATCGCCTTAATTACACTCTTGATCAGGACATAGGGTTCGTCTTACTTTATTTCATCGAGAAATCCAGAAAGATTCTGTTCTGCTTCTATCACCGTTATGCTCAATAGGTTCAATTATCTTTAGTAAAATTGAGCCACTCACTGCTAAACCTCTCCTGCGTGACTGAATGTATCCCCTGCCTCCTTAATAACTCATAAAGTTGTAGGACACAAAGTCGTAGGACAAAAGAAAGACACGACGGAGAAGGTGTGACATTTCTAAATGGCAGTGTCCTGATGATACCCTTAGCATGTGCCAGCTTTTGCCTTCATCCCCTGGTATTGGCATTTATGAGTCACCTGTTTTGCTGAGGTGGATCTCAGGGGCAAAATCATCTATTCAAAACACACACCAGCAGGGCATCACTCTTCCTTGTCCATTGGCAGCAGGACAGCGCTCGCAGTCGAGGGGGCATGCGGTCACTTTTAAGTCAAATTAGCATCGCGTGGCAACAGGGAGAGTCTGTGAAAGGCACGCACAAAGACACACTCAAAGATAATCTAGAGACCGCTGGGGGCCAGCCACGTATTTATGACATTAGTGCAAAAGGTTAGAAACTATAATACAACAGACCCTTTGCTGTAAATCTGAATATTTTTTAAGAAAACATGCCACTTTAAATAAAGGTTAGGAAAGGCGCAGGATGCTGAAAGAGCAATGATGAAAAATAAATTGTCTTTTTGTGACACAAAATCCTTTTCTCCGTGTGAAAAGACTGTTTCATCGCTTGTAATTGCAGGGTCCCCCAGGAACGCCGGAAGGTGCAAGTGTCAAGGTGTCATTCAAAACATTGTTCATCACAAAACAAAGTACTGACATGTGGCATTTAAAGTAGATTTGAGCTGTCTCCCCGTTTGATAAACTGGCCCTTACCTGCACTTCCAGCAAGGGTGAATTGTCAAGATGACTGAGCAGTGTTCATTGTAGCAGTCCTCCAAACAGGCGAGGAGTTTAATCATCTGCGCTGTGTTGTCTGTATAAAGACGTACCGTGTGTAACTAAGCAGCCGGCCCAGACAAGGCAGACGTATGTGTGACCAGACGTCTGTCCTTGACTGACATTTTTTGGTGTTTGCAGTTTAGGAACGAATCTTTCTCTCGTCGGAAATGGCACCTTTCAGTCAATTGTAGCCTATCTGCTGTGCAAGTTAAATAGCTGTTCCCACCCTGCGCCTCCTGCAGCGCAGCACAGCGTGACTCAGTGCTCACACTCCAAACAGACAGATGGCCATTACATACAGTGCTTTTGCAAAAAGGGTCTGCAATCATTTTCATGAAGCCCAGGGGTGCTGTAGCTCACCAGAGGCACATGAGATATGCGGTGTAAAAAACTCTCAGACATGGACCTCTACCAGGCCTCCTACTGTCTTTGTTGCTACCCGCTTCCTTCACAAACCCCACCCCCACTCAGCCCCCACCACCACCACCAACCCACCGGGCCTCCAGTGGCCCACTTGTGATCATGCTGAGAGTGAAAGCTATTGTGTAGTGGACAACCTCCTGACCGCAGCTGTTCATTTGATGTATAGGTGCGTCGTTTTGCTGGGGTGTCAGCCCAGGCCGCAGAGTTCCCCCTGCTCCCTCTGCCCAGAGGAAGGAGAAGTGTCAGCTGGCCAACCTTGAAAAAGAAAGTTGTCTGTATGAGGACACACTTATTATACCTCAAAACAAATGGGATAGCATTAGATATACCATAGGTGGAGGCACAATGGATAGTGGTTTCATTTGGATGAAGAACGACACAGTATTACCATGCCCTAGTAAGTCAAGCTTAAGAATATAAAGACAAACAGAGGTTACCTTGATTAGGTTTTCATGAGTTTTCCGTAATTGGCTGCTGAGTTGCAGTTTTATTATCTCACTTGAATCAGTCTCATATCATAAAATGAAGCTGTAAAACTCAAACCTTTACTGGGCAGAAAGGAAAATAGCTCTGAGATTGTGGGTCCAGCATATATTTTGCTGCTTTGCTTTCATAGGTTTGTTTAATAAATGTGAGACAAGTTTGAACACAGTGATGAAAATGTACATAAAGCTAATTCCATGTAACAGTAACAAATAATTATTGTTACATTGTTACATTATGGGTTAAAGTTTATACATTTTAAAGAAAGTAAACCTAAAGGCTCACTAGCCGTTCACATGTTCTTAATCCCTTTTTTGAAATATCACATTAGAAAAGCTGTATGGAAACGGCAAAATAAGATAAAACCTCCGCAATTGGGGGGAAACGTTTTTTTCGCTCGCTTGAGGTGTTTTTTTCCCTTGTCGGAAAAAAAAATTTGATGCGCTAAATGGATTATGGAAATGCCTTTGCCGAATAAATTCTGACATAGAAAACATATAACTCACATCTTGCTATGCTATCTCACGTCTTTTTGGATATTCCCATAACGTGCGAATGCTTGCCTTCATCTGCAGCATGAAACATGGTCAGTACTAGCTAACATGAAAGAACTATTAAAACTTGCACAATTGAAACAAATTCCTGAAGACCTCTCTCCATTTTTCACTCACAGATGGCATAAATGACCAAGCCGTCTCGTTTTGTTTCTGGTTTGCAAGCTCTACTTCTTCTAATATCTGTTTACTGGCAGATTACAGCTATACGTAGCCTATAGTGGCAACTTCTGACAAACTACGCTGTAGCCTGGTTTACTCTACTAGGCTACCGTAACATGCAGCATCAAACTGATTTCAGAGAGATGAAAAGCTAGAGCAACACCTGCAGGTGACAAAGCCTGCAGGAGACCAAAGCTACCCATTTGAGATTAGATTAAAGGTTGCATTATGATTAAATAATATGATTAAAGCGTTCCTTTTAAGACCTGTAACTCACGCTGATGTTATGTAGAAACACGCCACAAAGACTGCTTACATTAAATGTGCATGCCAGCCTTTCCCGTGACATGAATCAGCCATGCCCTTACATTACAGATACATCTTCCCTTTGTCATTATAAATTCATGCTGACTGTGGACGACTTTGTCCCAGAGAAATCACTTCACATTTTAATCAACGAAACAAGCATAAAGGAATTTACACAATCCAGCGTGATAAGCGAGAGAAACTAAACCGTCAGACCTCAGAGAGGATTGGAAAGTAATGGTTTTGCAGGAGCAGTAATAATTGAGCAGCATCGGAGATTCTCCTTACTTCTCAGTGGCCATGCTTGTGCATTTTTTAGTTTGGACAAAACAGACTAAACTGCATCTCATGTAACATCTGTGTAAGCCCAGCACCCCCTCTCACTCACTCAGCAGAGTGTGAATGTTCTTAAGTGAAAAACAAAAGCTCTATGCCGTGCATGATGTGCCGGGAAGACGGTGTTCTCATGAATCACATTTCCCATAACTGTATCTCCCACTGACAGTCTCAAACGGGCTCTGGCAGAACACCGCAGATATTGATGGAGAGACGGAGAGGGATGCAGACAGGCTTAATTGCAGTTTGATGACTCGAGGTGACTTAAAGTCAACATATCACCCACAGACTTCCACTGGTGGACCGGTTCCCTGTGCTGGGCTCTCTCATTGTGTAAATACAGTGATAATCTAGATAAATACTGGCCGTACTATAGTTAATCTCATTTGAAAGGTTTATTAACCCTCTGATCTAACAATGATAACGACAGAAATATTTTGCCGCGAGTCTATGCCAGAATAGTGTCACCACAAGCTAGTTTTAAATTTTCTACCAGATTTACATTGAGTCATAGCTCAGTGTGAAACCATTTCTGTATACAGTATAGTATGTGTTTTACAGTTACCATAGGGCAGATATTGAAGTGTATTGTGAGCTGCCTTGTTAAAGAGGACCTATTATGCTTTTGTGCTTTCTCATAGTGAGTCATATTGTTTTTGTGCATGTAAAAGTTCTGCAAAGTTACAAAGTCAACGCCAAAGGGAGTTACTCTCTCCCACAGAAACACTGCTCCTGAACTGTCTGAAACGCCTTGCTTGAAGTCCCGCCTTTTCTTCCGTAACGGGGTGATGTCATCAAGTAACACATTTGCATAATAGAGTGGTGCAGGAATGAGTCCTAAAACCAGGAAATAAGTTAGCATTTTAGCACTTCCGGTTCCCTCGTCTCAAAGTCAATGGATTTTTAGTTAGATGATAGTTAGATTTTTTTGTTCTACAATATAAAATACATCAATAAATATCCCACTCGTGAATTTTTAAGCTTTTATTTGTCTTAAAACAGGTAGCTGCTAACATAAGTTGCTATATGAGACTACAAAACGTCATCACACCGGCTCGTCCGCCTTAACAACGTCATTGTGTATACTTGCGTTCATGCGACCGTGGTGTAGTTCATTTATAGCCTAACGTTAGCTTTATACTTTTGCCGATTGCATTCACTCTTCAAAAATCATAAACGTGGTGTTCATTTGTGGAGATTATTTTACGGAACAAAACGTTTAAGCATCATAAACGTTTGTTTGCCACAGAGCTTATTTTCTGCAATAATCCAAACAGCTCAAACAGAGTTTCAGACAGAGGGTGAAAAGAGGTGCTGCAGTTTAGCCGGTATGAGAAAAGTAAAGTGTTTTTTGAACATTAAAGCATGTACACATGTTCTAGTAGAAACCCAAAGTACAAGCATGCACCTGAAAATAAGCATAATAGGTCCTCTTTAAGAAAAAGGCCTCTGACTGATAGCATGAAAACAGTGATATAGTTGATACGATTATGGTAAGATTATGGTGGTGAAATCATGAGTTCCCATGTGGTTGATAAAGCTGAACAGAATTCAATTAGTACTCAAAGTCAATTTTGCCACTAGTCCGTCCTCCCCGCCTAAAATATTAATAGGACAATCCATCTGTTCATACATCGCAGCAGTGTGCTGACTTAATAACAGCTCATAATTTGGACGAGGAAACAGTGACTATAACTCATTAAATGAATGGTATCACAGCGGCTGCCGTTAGCGAGTGGAAGGCGCGGGGGAGGGGCCGAAGCTGAATGGCAATTATTATTTGTTAGAGTCCAAGCGCCGCTAAGGAGTGTGCAAATAAGCTGCAACCTTTTTCAGACGTCTCTCTGTCTTCTCAGATTGCTAAACAGATGCTACGTAATGTCGTAGTTTCTGAAGCGTTTCCCTGCAAATCTGCACACATGTCATACAAAAAAACAATAATCTTTGATGAACAAGCTATTTTTTTGGTGCTCTGTTATGTGTGTTTGGAAAAGAACGAAAATACCACGACGAATGAGCTTTATTAAGCGTGTCTGAATATGTGAAACACTGCATTTCTGCTACTCCAGATGCATTTGGTGAATCATTTAACACATATAGGCTATGTAGCTAAAGTAATGGCTGGTAATAAGAAGGTGGGAAATGCATACAGTATGATCAGTCTTCCGCTGGCAACGTTCTATCACAAATCTTTTTAATTATTCAGTCACTGTGTGCCTTGTCCAAGGTGCAAGTACATTTGTTTTACAGTTATGTTTGCTTAGAGTACTCTCCACATAACTGACAGGAAGAAATCCTATTAAAAATATTCTGAGGACGGCTCACCAGCAGTCATAAAGTGCCATCTATTGGCAGACAGGGGAATGATTCTAACATGGAAACGTGCTGCAATGCAACAGGGGCTTGAGTTTATCATTATCCTGCTAGACTTTCAACACCAGTGTCACAAAGTCACACCAGCTTTTTTCCTACCATGATTGCAAACTGTTTCTGAGATATCACAATGTGCTGTGTGTTTTTCTGATTACTCATTCATGACGTTTGCCCTTGCCTAAGTTTCACGCTCTGAGCTTTCTGTCTTTTTTCCCTGCCTCTGCTGTCAGTCACTGTCAATGATCTGCTCTGTTCACATACAGGTGGAGAGGGGTGAGTCTGCAGTCCCGGAGGGGAAAGGGGACAAAGGAGAGCGAGGAGACTCTGTACGTATATTTTTCCTGCAGTGACATTTACAGTGCCATCATGTTACAGAGTCATTAACCAAGTCCTCCTCCCTCAGGGTCAGCCAGGTGCCGAAGGGGCTGGCGGGATGAAAGGACAAAAAGTAAGTCACATCAATGTCAAGTGTCATACATGATGAGTTCCTCTGTTTGTTTGGGGGGGGGGAGCAGAGCTGAGGAAAGCAGAGAAAGAGCTGGTGGAGGTAAGTGAGGTTCAAGTGATATAATTGGTGTGGCAAAGGTACCTTTTGCTTGATAGCTTTGAATACTAACAATAGCCAAGATAATTTTGGGGGATTGGCTTTGGAGGGAGGCCTGAAGGGACGGGTGCAGCTAGTGCTGCTATCTACTTTCATTGGAAAAGAATTGGCAACATTGGGCTGGGTTTTTCGGTTGTATGATTTTCAAAAAAATCTAGTGTACTCTTGTTAGTTTCTCAAGATCACTGACCCTACCAATTTTTACCTTCTGGTGGCACTAGATGAAAAGTCAAAGGATCACCAGAGTCATTAGAATTCATCGTATGGGCGTCATGGATATGTGTACCAAATTCCATGACAATCCATCCGATAGTTGTCGAGATATTTCACTAAAACCCCAAAATGTCAGCTTCATGATAACGCCAGAGGAAAAAGTCAGTAGGAATCATCTTCTGGGAACCATGAATGTCTTGGCAATCCATCAAGCTGTGATATTTCCGTCTAGAACCAACTGATGGGCCGAGCGACATCGCCATCTCTAGAGCCATGCCCCCTAGCATGGCTAAAAACCTTTACCTGACGATGGCAAGGTAGCCAAACATGTTTAAATATATAACATGGTAATAAATCATGGTATATTGGAAGTCCATATGTCCCGAGGATTTAGGTATTCTCCAAAAATCTGCATGATTGTCTATCATTGTGTGTATTTTGATCCAGTTGGGATTTAAAAACCTTTTTCTGTCATTAAAATTGCACATTTAGAGGATTGTGTATAGGCTCAGTATGGTACGGCGTGTATTCTCAGAGTGCTTTTTAGTTGTTTATGGTACTCTATCTACGCAGATGTTGTGCTGTGTTTTCTTGTTTTATTAAAAGCACGAAAGTTATAGCTTGTAAATTATGAATGGAAGAGTGGAGGCTCCCAAATGCAATGCATCACAATTAAGAACCGTCTATGGTTCCCTGGAGCGCCCAACACGCCCATTAAAGTATATATACACACACGCTATCATTCTATATGATGCACATGAAATGCACGCCATTGAAGAAGGCTTTTCTCCAGTGTTTTCTTTCCTCTCACCTCATGGCTCTTTTCACATCATTTGAGTTAGCCGGCGTTTTCTCTGAAGTCTGATCATGTTATTGCCTCCTTTATTGTTGCTCCAAAACCTATTGATGTAGCTGTTTGAGGTCACCTGTGGCAACTTGCTCTCAGAAGTAGTTTCTCGAGTGAAATTTTTATGCTGTGTATTTTTTTCTATTTTTGTGCCTGTTTTTGTCGCTGTCTGTCCCTCTGTCTATCAGTATCTTATACGTAGTGATTAATATTATGTTTGTGTTGTATTTCCAGGGTGATGTTGGCCCTCCTGGTCCTCCTGGTCCCGTAAGTACAATATAGTGGAGAAAGACCACCTTACAGAATATCATTCATTGTCAGTTATTATGAGATTTTGCCATAAGAGACACCATATCATGTTGGATGACTAACACCAAAATAAATTATTACAGCTTTGTCAAAGTTAAAGCTGCAGAGGAATTTTTGCCCAATGATGCCAAAACTATACTGCCTACTGAAGCTTTAACACAAACATTTTTTAACGCCACTAATTTCTTTAATGCATTAACGCAACTTGTGATTTTTAGGTTATAGCGGACTCAACATTAGAGTTTTAACACAAGAGTGAAGATACTGGCATCATATGAAACTAGAAAAACCTAAGGAATCCATTGGTACCAACCATGTCATACTAGTTTGTCGTCAAGGAGGCTAAATAACGCTCCAAACTTAGGCTACATTTTTGAAGAGGAAAAACTGGCATGGGCATTTTCAAACGGTCCCTTAACCTTTGACCTCAAGATATGTCAATGAAAATAGGTTCTATGGGAACCCACGAGTCTCCCCTTTACAGACATGCCCATATTTTTGATAATCACATGCAGTTTGGGGCAAGTCATAGTCAAGTCAGCACACTGACAGCTGTTGGGCATGAGCTTGGGCCAACATTAAAATATGTCATATATTTGTGCATCAGAAAGTGGTTAAAAAATTGGGTACCAGGGAGGAGAAACCAACAGCAGTGCATTGTTTACTCCTGCTGTCACACCTCCAACATGGTGGCATGTCATCTTGTAACCAATTTCCATTCTTTGACAAGCCTGCAGATTTGTTCTATCTTTAGATATGTAGTTTTAAATAAAAATATATGTTTTTTTCTCTATGAACAGTGGATCGGTGTTGATAAAGGGCATGAAACATGGGCAGCCTTTTCAAGGTAGTTGAGATTAGTTTTGTTGAATTTCTCCAAGGAAGAGCCTCCTTTTTTTAAGGTAATGAACTCACTGATATTTGGCAGCAACCTCCCAGTGAGTGCTCTCCTTTTTTTTTTTTTTAAATGTACACAGCAAAGAAATATGCACAAAAGAGCTTGCACAGGCACTGAAAGCTGTCAACTGTGATTTCCTCTTCCTATCGAGTATCAAATTAACACATTTGCACTAGCCATCACCCACTGATGTCATAATCTTTCGCTTGGAACAAAAAAATCTTCATAGTGTGAATTAATGGGGGCTGTGCAGGACATGACCTGTTTAAATGTTCATTATGTAAATTATAGTAAAAGGATTTTTGTTGGAAGACACTAAATACAATAGTGGCACTTTTAGTGGAGAAACAGATAAAAGCGGAGAAACCCTGACGTCACGGTGGCTGTCTGATGTACGCTGAAGGTGACACAGGGTGGGTGGTGTTGGGATGATGGAACCTGACATTTTAAAGTCAAAAACACGCTGTGACAAATCAGTAAAAGATCTGCGAGGGGGCAGTAATGACACTAAAGACATGCTGCAACTATGAGTACCCTTTTTTAAAAAACAAAAATAGAAATGAAAGTATAAAAAATGTCAAATGAAAACATGGTGTTGGAGCTCACGTGTCACAAAGTGAGGGGGTTTGACATTTCAGTGACTCTGTCATAATGGGTTTTGTTTCTAAAGACTTGCTGCGTATTAAACCTCTGAAGGCTTCAGACATGAGCTTGGAAACAAAGTTTGATGGCTTTCATTCTTATTCACATTCTCATTGCTAGTTAACAAGCGATTCATATGGAAATTTGACAACTTAATTATATAGCGAACAAATATCGCTCACCCTCCACTGGTTTCACTGGTTTCTGTCTAACCAACAGAAAGTCTACTCCCTTAATAATAATAGATATCAGTGGAGGCGGTTTTAATGGCTTTTCAAAACACCGAGGTCTTGCTTTGCAATTAGTTTTGAATAGTTGTCTCTTCCCTAAATTTCGTTTCAACTGGGGGAGCAAGATAAAGAAATGTTCTATCAAAACGGAGTTGTGTTTGTTGTTGTGTAGTGAGGTACGGGCCACCCAGGATATAGGAGGTGTATACAGTACTATAGCACACAGCAGAGGGGAAAACATTAGTCATTTGATAAATGAGGCTGTTTGAATATTTAGTGCCAGTCTCTGTCTATGCTCTGCTTTCCCGCGGCAGATAATTTTGGCAGTTAAGCATTGATTTCCCTTACACAGCAGAAGCAAGGGTTTGGATCATTACCCTCCCTTCATAAACCTTCTTGTGCCTCTGTTTATTAGTGACGGGGAGGAGCAGTGGGCTTACAGGCATGCACGGCCATCACTTCCCCAACCTCCCCCCCCTCCCCAAACGCCCTTAAAGTGGCAAAACAGTCTTTTCAGCCCAGAGACTGTCCTGTTTTTATTGCTGCCAGTTATTGCTTTACAATAGAGTTTTATAACCTATTAAACTGAATCTGTTTTTCCAAGTTATGTTGAATAAAAGGTTCTATGCGGTATTTCACTTTTCTTGAGAAAACAGACATTTCTGATGTGGTCACATAGCGATGGCACTGAGACACTGTTCAGCATCTGAGGGAAGAAAACTGACAGCAGCTGCTCTGGTGAGTGACTGCAGGTTGAAGGTTGACTGATTATGCAGACACTCCACCGAGACAGTGCCGCGCTGAAGGTTATTTTGACCAGTGCTGCTGAAGGAGGGGTTCATGTAAATTTTATTTGGATAGCTCTTAATCACAGCAACACTCTCAAAGGGCTCACTGGCACACATTACTCTGCACAGGTGGACAAAGAAAAAAAAAAAAAAATGGGAAAAAAATAGGGGAAGAAACCAATGATCTCACTAGAAGGCACATCTTTCCAAAATTGAAGTGCCACGGGGCACCGACATTTTTTCCCCATCTGGATGTGTCTTTCAGTTCCAAGATTGCTTCTATTGTCTCTTGCTTCTTGTATCATTATGCTAAAATCACCCAAGACTGAACCGGTTATAACTGCATATGGGGGGTGAAACATGTGGTTAATACAACACAAAAGGCCCGAGGACATTTAGATATAATGAGTTCTGATGATTATAGATGGATATAATAAGATTTGCTCTCCAGACTTTGCATTAGGCTTTAAATTGGCCTCACCTTTTGAAACCTTTTGGGCAGTTTACACCAACATTTAATTCTGCATCTGAAATGCAGATTGTATGTGGTAATGCCTTTACCACCTGCTGTTAATCTGTACAGTTTCCAGTGTCAGCGCTGATGGGATCATGAGCAAGTCCAACTGAAACAATCAATTGTATCATCAGTGACTGCACCATTCCACCTCTCCCTGGTGTGCTGAGATGATTGTGACCACTCTTAAAACTGCATTTTAGAGACAACTTCATTATTTTTAAAGTGGTTCGAACATCCATTAGACAACTGGCATGCTAAAGATAATTTTTCTGTTTGTAAATATGTGGATTACAAATGTGTTTACGTAAGTGCTGTCAATCGATTCAAATATTTACTCCCGATTAATTGCATGATTTTCTTAAGTTGATCGCGATTAATCGCAAATTGATCGCACATTTGTTCAAAATGTACCTTAAAGGGAGATTTGTCAAGTTTTTAATACTCTTATCAACATGGGAGTATTACAAATATGCAACTTTATGCAAATATATGTATATATTTATTATTGGAAATCAATTACAACACAAAACAGGTACTGTATTTAGCATACAGCAAATATGCTCAAATCATAACATGGCAAACTGAAGCCCAACAGGCAACAACAGCTGTCAGTGTGTCAGTGTGCTGATTTGACTATGACTTGCCCCAAACTGTATGTGATTATCATAAAGTGGGCATGTCTGTAAAGGGGAGACTTGTGGGTACCCATAGAACCCATTTTCATTCACATATCTTGAGGTCAGAGGTCAGGGGGACCCCTTTGAAAATGGCCAAGCCAAAATTTAATGTAACTTGGAGCGTTTTTTGGGTTCGACAGCCTAACATGACTTGGTTGGTACCAATCGATTCCTCCGATTTTTCTAGTTTCATATGATACCAGTACCTTCACTCTAGCTTTAAGACTAACCCCGCTTCAACCTCTGAAAGACAGAATATCTTGACATATCTACTTGACGTCTGTGTATCGGTAAAATATCGCCAAGCAAAATGTCGCGATACTAGGCTGTATTGATTTTACCACCACCCCTATTGAATAGCAATTAATCCTCTGTGTGTCCTGGATGTATTTAGACCTGTATTTCTATTTGATCAAGTGCTATCAGATTGTATTCTGATCTGCTGTGATGTTAATACCAGATTTTTTATTTGACGTGTAACCTGTACAAAGAATGATATGAGGATCAGGTAGCTCTGTAGAAACACTTTGAATCCCAGTAATTGCTGCTTTGATTCGGGACTTTAATGTCGACATTTCTTATCTTCGCCCGTAATAGTTTCCAGTATCTCGTCCACCTCAGCTGGTTGGACTTGACCTTTCCCCCTTTTCATTTCATTTAGTTTTGTTGTAAAATGCTCTGCCCAGTGGCCCTGTCAACCCATTTCTCAGCTTTACTGATTCTACCTAGATAGTGATTTATTATATATTTGTGAAACAAGAAATAAATGTTATGTTTATATTGCCTTTAAAGCCAATCAACAGCTTTTACTTGCAGTAATTACGAGATCATTAGAGACTGTTTAGGGAACACTGTGTCTTTTTCATTACTTCTAGGTGGTGACAGCTCAAGGATTAAGACTGCTCTCTGGAACAGTAAGCAGCTGTTTATAACATAAAACTTGAAATGTTCTGTGGTTCCTCTTCAAATTGTACACAATTCACACTTGAGTCAGATTCTGAAGTGATCATTTTTCCCTTGTGTTTGAGGAGGAAATGACGGAGAAGACCCAAAAGGGAGAAAAGGGAGATGAGGTAAATATTTTCCCTCATTATATTTCCCAGTGAAGACAATTTAACCATAAGAAAGTCAGTATTTCAGTCAGTTTTCATTGCATCCAGTATTTGACAACACAGCGTGAAAACATGTTTCCATTTCTTATGTAATATCAAACAATTTCAGAAGGATTAGGAAAGAGCAATTGAACATCACCTGCTGTTCAGATGATTTCAATGTCGTCTTTGGCCCTGTTCACACCGGGCATTAACGTGCGTCTTGGGTGATCCGATCACAAGGGGACAGCTCTAAGTGCGTCAGGTCATGCCTTGCATCAGGATGTGTAACATGCGTCTCGAGTGACCACTTGTGATCGGATCTCACTTCCCCACTCTATATGCATATATATGCATACATATATGAACACGTACATCATTTTGCAAAGACCAAATGCATTGTTGTTTTTAACAACACGTTGTGGACAAAGCCACCTTAAGGCTGGCCCACACTAAAGAATTTTTCAAATCTTATAACATGTTGTTATGTGTGGGGTCTCTCACATTTTCAACATCTGTTGTTACATTTTACCGTTTTTGTTCCTATAGTGTGTGGTGAGCAACAATTTGGACAAAAGATCACAACACACACTAACAGATTCAGTCATGAGTCCCGATTCTCAAAACCGGAGATCTCGCAAAATCTCTCTTGACATTAGTGTAAACAAACATGGCGGACGACGTTGAGACACGTTAAATAAAAACTTGTGTTGTTGTCACAAATCAATAAGGTTGTTCTCCATTTCAGTGGTCCATCTTACTTCTACTTTATGCTTCACGTTTTGCATTAGCTCATGCATTAGCCACGGCCGTAATGATGGCGGTTGTTGTCCTTCCTACTTCAGACAGCTAGGTTCCCAATTGGCTATCGTTCTCTCCCACGTCACCGCATCATCGGCTGTCCTCAGGGCTCCCCACACATAACAGGAGATCCGATCACAAATATTTGAATCTGGGCTTTGCTGATGATTGCTGGGAGGGGGGAATCAAGCCCAAAATCAGCTTGATTCTTGTGTAGTGTGTGCCCGGCATTACACAATTTTAGATTTTGCCCATTGTTGTTGCCTGTCGTCGCACTTTAATATAACGGCATTGGCGAATGAATGAGTACGTACTTCCGCTTACACAGATGACGTTAGTTGAGTAGGCGGTCCTTATTGTGGCCCAGGACACATTTGCGTACACACTGCTGAAAGAATGTGGCCATATTCGGCCCAGACACCCCAGAATATGGTCCGAGCGATCGGATCTCAATGCGTCCTCAATGCATCTTGAGTGCATTCACACCTGTACTTGGAGCTGTCCACTTGTGGTCGGATCACCCAAGACTCATGTAAATGCCAGATGTGAACAGGGCCTTTGTGCTCCGCAGAGGTGGAGCACAAAATAAATTGGCGTACAATTATTGTTTGGACCTCAAAACAACAGACGCATCCACAAAGGCCACCGATGCAGCAAACATCGAAAGACTGTCAGCTTAATGAAAAAGAAAAAAGAAATTACATGTAGAGACACAAGAATCTGCATGAAATGAATTTACTGAATTATATCGGGCATATAAAAACCAAACACTCAGCATAGCAAAAACTGTTCCGTATCTCAGAGGTAATTTTTTGTGTGAGAAAGTTACTGCTTTGATTGTATTCACATTCTCAGAGCAAAGAGGCAAACTTAGCAAAGGAAACACTGTTCTTAACCTTCACACAATATGAAAGATAACTTCATGAAGATCCTTGAGGACATTGTTTTAAACCTAACCCCAGTCAGCAGGAGGAATGGCTTACATGACTATTTCTTTTATGCACGTCTTGAGAAATGATGGTTGTCTAACTCCTGTACTTTCTATAGGGGGAGAGAGGAACTCAAGGAGCGCAAGGCTTCAAGGTAACTTGTTGAAAGACTTGGCATTTGCACTAGAACTTCAGCATCAATATCCACTGCCAACAAAATAAGGCACCAAAGTCTTTTATGTCCATTGAGTAGCACTCTGTGTTGCCTTCCACGATGTCAGTGCAACAGCGGTCAGAGCAGCGTAGGGGTGTAAGGAGTTGATCAAAGCCCTTTTTATTGTAAAAAATATTCTTTCTTTGACATACAGTAAGTCCTTCACTCGACAGTAGCACTACAACATGCCAGAGATTAGAGATATCCATTTGGGTGTTCTTGAGCTGTTGTCAGAGAGCCTAACATTTCTACTGACAAACCACAGTAATTCTCTTCCAGTTGTGACTAAAGAGGACCTTTCTGTTGTGCCTCTCCAGTCTTTTGTATTTATTGAATTCAGATATTCTACTGTGACATGCCTAACGTTTTTCTCCTCCATTTTCCTGCCTCCATCATACCTCTCACTCACCCTTTGTTGGTGCTGTAACAGGGATACATCGGGCCGTCAGGACTCAAGGGAGATCAAGGACCAGAGGTGAGTCTTTGTATTTATTTCATGTCAGCTGTGCCACTTACAGCAGGTCAAACGGAGACACAAACCTGCTGAACATAAACAGCAGTGAGACAAAGGTTTCAATTCTTTTGGGTCTTTAACAAAACTGGAAGAAAGTAATCCCTTAAATTTTTATCTTTTAAGAGTTGGACTTTATCTTAGATAATTTGATGTTGTTACTTGGAAAACTTGATCATAATCATAATTGCATATTACACTTTTAACACATTTATGTTTACATAAGTATTGTAAATGCATTCACTGTAAACCAACTCATTGAAATGATTTGAACTGAACTCTTGACTCTTCTAATTGAGGATACTTGAGAACTCCGTTCATGGAAATATTATAAAAGTCATGATAATGCAGATACCTTTTTTATCCCAATCATGAAAATGGGTATATAGATAGCAGCCAGATACTGATGCTTGTATACTCCTTTTCTCAGTTGTTGTCATTCGACATGAGCTCAGTTTCCATGGTAATGTGTGGATCGTTCAGTTTACACAAAGACAATAATGAGTCGAAAAGGGGAACGCATATAAAGAGCTTATCTGGAATAACAGCATAACCAGGATATAAGCTCGTATATGAAATAACATGTGCGTGCAAACCTACTGCTGCTCAGTCAGGATGATGTCCTCGGCATACAGTAATTGCCGTGAAACTACCACGGTTTATTAAAAAAGGTAGCAGGGGCTGCACTTAAACAACACTGCTATTTGAAAAACTCTGGAAAGTCGTGTCCACAGTGTTGCTGGCTGGGCTGTATTATTTGAAAGCCCAGGCAATTCTGTCACCAAACAAAGGGAGAAAATAGCCCAAAGTATTGGTTTTCCTTTGTGTTTTGCCAGGGCAAGCAAGGCCTGCCTGGACCCACTGGACTCCCAGGACTCCCAGGCGAGCCAGTAAGTATATTGGCGCTAGACACCAGCACTTCATGTCAAGCCTTCCTTCCTTTCTTTCATTGCCTTATCTGTCACCTTGCCATATCCTCTACTCTCTAAGTCAGCCTGCCAAAATGAAAGAGAGAGATAAACAGATAAACCTCAACAGGCAGGGACAGAGAGGAAGTAGGGAGAAAAGTCCAGAATTTTTACACAGACGATCAGTAATCAAATTTAAGAATTAATTAGTGGAAAGAGGCAAATCTAAGCGCTTTATGCCAGGAACGGAGGCAGAGGCTCAATCTGTTCTCCACACCTGCTTCGGTAATGAGCATCTGTCTTTACTCAAAAGCAGGGAGGGAAAAGAGGCATTTCATAAATCCTGGCTAAGGGAAATTATGTTGGAACACGGCAGCCCGCTGAAGCAGTGAGGAGGAGGAGATAAATGTGTGTGAGGAGATGAAGGCCTGGTGATAGATGTGTCTCTTTTCACCACTATTTACAGGGCTCGCCAGGGGAGTCAGGGGTGCTTGGGAGAGATGGCCTAAAAGGAGAAAAGGTAGGTAAACTTCAAATCAAGTTTTCACCTCAAAGAGAAATATGACGCTATGATGTTTTATCACACGTTGAACATGCTAGACAACTTGTGAAGACACCTTTCAGATTACTCGCCCTGCATGCCATTCTCAATCACGTTGTAACTTTGTGTTCCCAACTCTGACGCCTCGAAGTACTCTGTTATTTGTACACACATTTCTTCTCGGAGTAGGATTTGTTCCAAACGCCGTGCTGAAAGTGTGCGCGGTTGACATGCATATTTGATGGTGTTTGTCACATGTCAAAATAAAGAAAAGCTGCACTCAAGACTCCCCGCCCACTTGAGTCACTCTGTTACACTCAAGGGCAGAGAAATGAAACCTCAAGAGCTGAAGCCTCCTACACCCATTCACATTTATAATCCTCCTTTGTCATCTTTGCTGTGCTGACATTACTTCTGATCCAAGAGGCAGCTCCGGTTGAACATTTGTGTAGTCTATAAATACATGTGAATAAAAACAAACAGTGTCTGTATGCTAAATATGAAGCTGGAGCCAGAAGACAGTAGCTAAGCATAAAGACTGGGAGCAGGGGGCCTAGCTCTAGCCAAGCTCTGTGGAGAAAGAAATCTGCCTAACAGGCTCTGTTCTTTTCATAGGCACAGCGGCGCTTTGAGCTAAATGCTAACGTAATGCTCACAGTTACTATGCTAACATGCTGATTTTTAGGAGATAATGTTTATGTTCATCATCAAAGTTTAGCCTGTTTGCATGCTAATATTTACTAATTAACACTAAAGGCATAACACAGCTGAGACTAATGGGAATGATGTTGGCTTTTCAGGCATCTGATCATAAACTGAAGTATTGGGCAAATTGAAATTTTGCCCTCATGATGCAGCGACAGAAAAACTCATCACCAAAGCCAGTAGGATTCATCCTACATCCCATGGTGGACCAAACGACCGATCCGCAATTTCAAGTCGATCTAATTAAATCTGTAGGAGGAGTTCGTTAAAGTACACGGCCTATAAAACGCGAAAATAGCACATTGAATTCAAAATGGCTGACTTCCTGTTGAGTTTTGGGCATACCTCCAAGAGGCTTTTTTTTGTGTCTCCACATCTTACATCTGTCTGCCAAATGTTATACATGTAGGTGAAACTGGAGCGAGGGGCTCAATTTTTCCAATTTTCTAGGGGGCGCTAGCGAGCCATTTTGCAACACCCAAGCCCAGGACCCTTAAAATATAATTTTTTTCACCGCTTCTGGTAAGTTTGCCAAGTTTAACAACCTTTGGGGCATGGCAAAGGCCTCAAAAAGGCGATTCATTAGAGAGAAGAAAAAGAAAAATACTATTCCTTACAGTTTCAATAGGGCCTTCGCTGGCCCGACGTTGTCGGTGCTCTGGCCCTAACTATGTTTTCATTAGTGTATAATCACCTGAAACTAAGAATCGTTGTGACACGGAGACCGCCTGAGTACATCTTTATAAATTGTATCATATATGGTGTATTTTATTCAAATTTAAAGTTACAATTGGAGTAAAGACTAGGAGAAGACACTCAATTGCATTATTATCCATGGGATCTTGGTTATAATGGTGGTACGTTTGAAATTTAGATTATATACCATATTGCATCTCCATTTACTCTGGAATGGTAATAGAAATGAGTTTACTTTCAATGGATTCATAATCCTTAGCTTCTCACCTTTCAAAGAAAGGAGACGAGATATATGCTTAATTGTATCCATGACAAGAGTCACCAAATATATTTGAGTCAGGAAATACAACGCAGACGCTGCTGTTTCTGCCTTGTCGACAGCAATTTCCAACCAACAAACTTGATGGTTTTGTAAGAGTCCATGCAGCACCGAAAGCTGCCCCCTCTACAGTAACAAACAATGTTAATGTTTATGCCTATTGATGTGCAAAATGATCCTGGTAAATGGCTGCTTCACCCTCCAGACTCTTCTTTGTTCACCTCCCTATGTGTAATACAGCATTTCCTTTGCATTGTTGAGATGACAGAGCCAGTCTAACATTTTGTTTGTGGAGAAACTGGTGAATACTGTCTGTGCTTCTGTTTTGTAGGGGGACTCTGGTGGAGCGATGGGACCACCGGGACCTAAGGGTGAGCCTGGAGGTGGATATATGGTGGGTACCATATCAAGTTTAGACAGAGTCACTTTCATCTGACCTTGTTGGCTTCAGCCCTCGAGTCACAGGACGGAAAAGTAGAAACTGTGTAGAACAGCAAAACAACAATACAACAGAAGTTCACAAAGCATATCATCTGCACACAGCTGGAACAGCAGCAGACATGGTACATCAAACTAGCTCCTCTAGCTGCCATGACATTATGGAGATGCAATGCCATTAAGTAATCCACCATTGGATAACCCCAGTCTGGGTAATCACCTATCCTCCCACTTTGGAGCTTATAGCTGTTGAAGCACTCTCTTTTATGGACATGGCTTTGCATATAGAAATGTTCATTATAGCATCCCCAAAAAGGTGGCACATGTGCAGCCGCGGCATCAGTCCTGGTTGAAGGCGCTCGCACTCCTCAATCACCGGCAAGTGCTCCATGGCTTTAAACAATCATGTTTGTTTGTGTGTGGAAACACTGAAGTGAACATTAGGCCCGACAGCAGACGTACTCATCAAGCAAGGGGGTAATGTGTTCAGTTGAACGGAGTAATAAGGGAAAGATTGCATTCAGGCAGAAGTATTTAAACCTCTTTAATGTACTCCAGCACCGTGAAAATCGGAGCGGCGGGATTGGAGGAGAGGGTTATATATGTGTGTACAAGTGTCAAGGGGAGATGTTTACAGCAGGTCAATGACCTCTTATGTCGTTACACAGTTCAAAAGCTAAACAAAGAGAGCTGTCTATTGTTTGGAGCAGACGTCCTTCTGCATAAACCCTGATAGTCTTTTACGAACGTCATTTTCTGTTTGGAGGAAAATGGATTCTCAACATTTTAAGGTCTTTGTTATGTAAGACAAAGAAAGGGAAAAGGCAGTAAACAGAAGTTAATGCAGATGGTCTGAGGGTCTTTAATGAGTCAGCCTGCTCAAGTAGTTAATGCCACTTTATTGATTTTGCCTTTAAATGAATAATGAGCAATTTGCGTTTCTTTTGACTTTTATTATTTGCATAGATTAGCAATCTCCCTCTACTCTCAAGTACTGATATAAAGGATTTGTTTCAGTGGAGTGCCAATGCATAATGCTAATGGAACTTTTTTTTTCCAAAAAGAAAATGCAGTCAAAGGATCATATTATATTAGTCTCAAAAAGTTTTGCACATCCCAAACTTTTAGGTTTTTATGTTTTAGAGTGGATTTGTACATTTCTCCCTAAAACTGTAGAATTGCTGTTCGTTCAAATGCAACTTCTGCACATCTAATTTACATTGTGCAATGTAGGACTTGTTACACTAATACATGCTGACCACAGAAATCAATGTCTCATCAGAACTGCACAGTAAATAATGCTTACAGTGGCCTCGATTCCAATCAAGGTTTTTCTCTGTGGTACGGCATTATCAGTCTGCCTCCGTACACAGAAACTATTAAAAATGTTGTGAACGGTATTGAACATGAGCTCATAATGCGACGCTGTGTTCAAGTCAAGTCAATTTTATTTATATAACCCAGTATCACAAATCACAAATCGGCCTCAGGGGGGTTTACAATCTGTACAGCATACGACACCCTCTGTCCTTTATGATCCTCACAGACAATTAGGAAAAATTAACCCCCCAAAAAAAACTTTTAACAGGGAAAAAATGGAATAAACCTCAGGATGGACAGATGTGCAATAGATGTTCAGACTGCACTGTTGGGTGTAGCTCGTACAGATTCAATATCCCTGTTTCCAGCAGTAGAAGAGCTTTTTATGGCTGCACCTCGGGTCTCAAAGTGAATTGCTGATGAATGTGCATTGAATCCATATCCTGATGTCTTCTTCCTGTTGTTTTGTAGGGCGATGGGTTGTCTCTAAGCAGAGGGTCTCGTGGGCCCAAGGTAGGAAGCTCTGTGGTGGTGAAGCATCACCAACACAACCATCTATACTGCTCACTATGTTATCTTCTGCTGATACGTCAGTTTATTTATTTATGGCAACTACACTATGTATGTTTTACGTTAATACATTTACAAACAAAAAGGGTGGGTTGATATTGGGGGTACACCAAGCCCCCAGGAAGTGCGCCAGTCTTTTGTAGTGGCTAAACGGCGGTACTGCAACTTCCGTGTCCGTCACGTGATGCCATTGGGCCCAAAAATACTTTTTCCCATAGACTTACATTGGGAAAGAGACGTCTGTAACTCAGCAGATAATTTTTTTTAGGTGAATCTTCCCAGTACGAACACCTAAATAGACATTCATACCTACGGGCAATTTTTAGAGTCAACAATTAACCTAACCTGCATGTCTTTGGACTGTGGGAGGAAGCCGGAGAACACCCACATTAACACAGGGAGAACATGCCCCAAGCCGGATTCAAACCTGCGACCCTCTTGCTGTGTGGCGACAGTGCTAACAACTGCACCGACCATTAAAACCTGCCTTAATGAAGAGATATGTTTAATAAATGCATTTAGGTGGAGTTAACACGGGCTTGTTTTTTTTCTCTCATCAGTAAAACAAACTGAATGTACACTAGCCTTTCATATAAGATTCAATGTTAAAAGAACAATACGAACATTCAGGCTCCCTCATGTGGCTCAAAGATGTTCTGCAGATATAAATGTTAAATAAAAGACTATGGAAGAAATTCTGCAAATGCCCTAATGAAATCTCCTGCGACCCACCTGTGGGTCCCGACCCAGTCTTTGTGAATGACTGGTTTAGACCTCTTTGCTTGCTTGCTAACTAGGTTTCACAAAATCAAAATGTGCTCACGTACTGTATGTACATACTTTAAGGCTGTAGTAGAGAGTTCAGGGTTTTGTGATGATATCATGCTGAGTTTGTTAGCAGATTTGCTAAATAATACACTAAAGATGCCCCAATTATCAAAGGTATAATGGTACATTTGAACGTCCTGTGTATCGCAGTTCAAATGAAATACATAATGAACATATGCATGCCATTGGCCTTGAACATAGTATTGTTTCTTACCCTTATAGACAAAAACATAAAGGGAAAATGAGCTCTGGCAGAGTTTGAATAGTTAATGACTGTGATCATGCAGTGCAGTAGCTCTACACTCATCAATAACATCCCACTGACTGCTCCCTTGTATTTCTCTCAGGGTGAGAGAGGTGTCCCAGGATTGCCAGGAGACCACGGTGACAAAGGCGAATCTGGAGAGAGCATCATAGGCTCGCCTGTGAGTATGATGTTGTATTGATTGCTCTGTGTCTCCCACATTCATTATTTAGTTCAAACTACGATACCTCCAGATTCTAGTCTTTAGGCATCTGAAGAACGAGATCCTCTTTGAATATCATTTCATTAAATGAACTCTCAGATGAAAACGCTGGTCATTACTGTGAGGTGCTGGCGCGTTGCACTCTGCCTTCATCATATACGCTCCTCACCGCTAGTTTGAACCTCACACAGATTTGATTGTGAGTGAGTCTGCTTTCATTTTTGAAGCACAGGATTGTTGGAGACAGACAATCAATAGAGCAAAAGGTGTCTAACACAATCCCTTTATTGGATCCTGGGTGCCAGAGGGCAGGTAGTGTTAACAAGATGTGTGATGTGTTCTCAGGGCCGCATGGGACCCCAAGGAAAGCCGGGAACGGAGGTATGTGGAAAATCAACAACACACAGACAACATGTTCAAAGTTTATTTTTTACAGGTTTTTCAGCTCATCGATGCCGTGACTAGCAGCATCGATGAGTGATTATTTTACAATCCAAATAACTTTCTGCACTGTTTATCAGTTGTTATCCGGTTGTATAACGCAGATTTGTAAAATCATCGAGTATCTGTGTGTTTTTCAGGGCCCTCGCGGACACCCAGGTTTATCGGGCCCTCCTGGATCTTCTGGAAGAGAGGTGAGTGAGATCGGTCTGTGCTTCCACTCTTATTCACTCCCTCACACATCTGCAAGATAAAAGGCGGCTGAAATGTATCCCGGCTCCTGGACACAAAATCCCCACCAGCTGAGATGGGTGTGAAAGCAGAGTTATAGCCTTTGCATGTCGGCTGTCATAGCCAGGAGGATTATTAACTCTTCTCTTTGTCTCAATTAAAGGGCTCCCCTGGTAGGCCAGGCCCCCCGGGTCCTGCCGGACCCCCAGGTGAACCAGTAAGTGAGAAAATCTCATTTTTGCTTTCTGCAGTTCAGCATCACTGATCTTCAGTGAGAACTACTTCACTAAACTTCAAGTTAAAGTCATTGTTCACAGTGCAGCTCCAGTTTTTAAGATAATTAACAGCCAGTCCTGCTGTTCACTAACCAACATCACTCTCAGGAAAATGTTGCTGTTTACGACTAAATTGGCAGCACCCTGTTGTTAGCACATGTTTTTATCTCTTTCTTGTCTTTTCATGTGTTTCAAATAAGCAACATTTAGTTGTGATAGCTGTAGTGTGAGTACAATACGAGTGCTGTCGCCGCCGCTGCATCAAAGCCTTGTAAATTTAGCGTTTTAACCTATTCATAGTCATGTGTTGTAAAGACCCATGAAACCCATTTATTGTCCATTTTTATGTTTTTCAAAAGATATATGGGCTGCAATTCAAAATGTTTTCCTCAGCTCCAGAGAACAACACTGTTTTGAAGATGTGAGGACTGTCTTCCAGCAACAAAGTTATTAAACTGTTTCCTCAAGCGTTGCAGATAAAAACAGAAAATGAAACACCGGAATGAAAAATTTGTTAAAAAATGTTCACATTCCTTAAAGGCATATAAGATGCTCTCAGAAATTGATGTTTTGAGCAATTTAGCAGATGCAGTTGCACCGAACAAACAACAGCACAATATTTCCAAAACATGAAAGATTTGTCAGCTCTGAAATTACAACTGTGGCAATGTTTCATGGATTTCTCTTTTTCTTTTTCCTTTGACAGACTGCCCTGCCAATTGTTGGAGACATGGGTGCATTACTCAAGGTATTTTATCTTCATAGTTAATGATAATTACAGTTTTTCCACAAACAATAACATGCAAAGGGATGCCCGGCTTAGTAGTTAAATTATCAATATCTGTTCATTTCAAAGGGTACTTTTTTTACTCATGTATGGATGCTATCAGTTTAGAGCGAAAGCCCTCGAGTGCCTCCATCAGGATGACTGGGAGAAGTATGTGTAGAAAAGACATTCAAATACTCTCAAACGCATTCACCACAGGTGCACAGTCAAGCCATACTGTATGACAACATGTTTAATAAAGCCTGTCAATTAAACATAGCTAGTTAACATACTCAGTTTTGAAAAAATATTATGGCAATGTGGCAATTTTCCTCCCACCATATGAAAAGTCATACAGAATTTCATAGCTTATTTCATAGCACTCAATTTCTCAGCTGTCAATAATAATTTGTTTGTCTTTGCTTGAGGATTCTGCATGCTAGACGCAAAAAAAACTATATACTGTACATAAGGAGATGACTATGCAGCATGATGATAATACTGCACCAATCCGTCTTAATGGGGCAGCAGTCAAGTGTCAGATGTGGAAAATGAGGTTATATCACTCATTGTGTTTGCCCTATTATAATTAAAGGATAGATTTGGTCATTTTCAACCTGGACCCTATTTTCCCATGTTTTCGTGTCTAAGTGACTAATGGGGACAACACTTTTTGAAATTGGTCCAGTATTGAGGGTGAACGCTGCAACCGGCAGCCGTGAAACGAGCTGCAAGGGCAAGTGAGCAACGTCAATGTAACGTTATGTTCACTAAAAGTGCTTGTTTTTACCACTGACAGGCTCAGATTATTATAAGTGTCTGACAACATTATGGAAAGGACCCTACAGAGAAATAAAACGTTTTTCTTACCTTTTGCTTGATCCGGTTTGATTGTTATTGTGTCGAAGTCCTGCTCAAGGAGAAGTCTCGTTGTGAAATCATCGATTTCAAAGACCTCATCCACATAGTCCAAATCATCTAAATATTCAGCCATGACATTTGACATTTTTTTTAGATGGTTCTAAGCTACGCTTTCACACAACAAACTCTGCCCCACTGGCCCTCACGTTTCCACCATCGATGTATTCCACCGTTGTCTTCCGCCAACACGTCACCTCACCAGATTTCAGAACGAGATTTCACCTTGAGCGAGACTCTTTCCATTCTTATAATAACAATCAGAGCCTGTCATGGAAAAAACAAGCACTTTTAGTGGATGTAAATGACGTTGCCAGCTTGCCCCAATAGGATTACATTGCAGCCTGTGAGCAGCTAGATAGATAGATAGATCGATAGATAGATAGATAGATAGATAGATAGATAGATAGATAGATAGATAGATAGATAGATAGATAGATAGATAGATAGATATACTTTAATGATCAAAAACACACACCAGGAGCTGCTGCAACAGACTGCCAACTAGCACGGCGACATCTTGAAAAGAGCTGGGGAGAGCAGCTGTCATCTGCAGCGCTCTCCCTCAACACTGGACCAATCTCAATCATTGTTGTTAGTGTTAGTCAGTTAGACACAAAAACATGAGAAAATAGGGTCCAGGTTGAAAAATACCAAAGTTACCCTTTAAATTAGCTTAACAATCTGTCTGATGTACAGATAAAACATTAACCCGTGCAGATAAAAGATAGAAATACTAAATTATCGTGTGACCATAACTCCATGACGGCATATATGTTTATCATTAAATTCATCAAAAGAAAAGGATGATTGTTTTTGTTATGGCATGTCTAAATCGATTATGGCATATCAAATGTGGCAAAGCATGGCCTCTTGTGTATTGGTTCATAGTAAGTGAGTTTGATCAACCACGGTGAAACCTGGGATGCACCACTGCTTCAAACATACTATTCTATGTATTTCAGATCCCAAGCAAAAACCCAAATAAGCCCATGAGAATAGCGCTCACTTCTCTTACTTCTGAAATGCTTTTATTTAATTTCCTCTGGTAGATTTCCCTTGTCACTTAAACCTTCACCTCCAATTACCAAACGTTAAAGCGTCTGGTAAGAATCCTAAGCGCTCTTACCAAAGATTTGAAAGAAGTCCCTAAAAACCACCAGTCTTCTTTCCATAGTCTATACCATCTTTCTTCTCTCACTTTGAAAGGCTATTGCCCCTAATTTTTCCATCAATCACTGACCAAAAGCAGAATTTGCACTGGGACCACGAGGCCAAACGTAATGTGAAACACTTTTCAGCCTTCAGCTTTTATTACCTGAGATCCTTTTTGTGGCTGTTACCTTTCATAATGGCCACTTCCATCAAAGTCCATGCAAATTACCAGTTTGTTCTTTTTTTTCTCCTTTTGATTGAAGCAATTTAGTCACCTTAATTAACAATGTTACCTGCAGGACAGCACTTAGCTAAATAATAACTTCTAATATGTAATGCATGTCAACTCTGAAAATTAATATAATGCCATCATATGACTAATCATTGATAGATAAAACCAAATGCCAGAAGTATTATAATGTTCTGTCACCTCTCAGTGTCAACTTATTTTATCCATTAAGTGCTCTCTCAGCTTCTGTTTAATGCCTTCATCACAGTTGCTTAGTGACGCTTCAATTAGTGCTTCCAACACATTGATGACACATACAAAAATGACTAAACATATTCAACTCAGTTATTTGTTTCTTTTCATTCATATACTCAATAATAGCATGCTCTCCTTATTTTGT
This sequence comes from Sebastes fasciatus, assembly GCF_043250625.1. Lineage (NCBI taxonomy): Eukaryota > Metazoa > Chordata > Actinopteri > Perciformes > Sebastidae > Sebastes > Sebastes fasciatus. The sequence continues at coordinate 17,507,775 of NC_133803.1, read as the reverse complement.
TTTAGTAGGGCTGTCAAAGTTAAAGCAATAATAATGCGTTAACGCAAATGTGTTTTAACACCACTAATTTCTCTAACGCATTAACGCAACTTGCAATTTTTAGGTGGTAGCGGGCTCAGTTTTAAAGCTAGAGTGAAGATACTGTTCACATACATGTCATACTAGCTTGTTGTGAAGAACACTAAATAACGCTCCAAACGAACGCTACATTTTGGTGAGGAAAAACTGTCGTGGACATTTTCAAAGGGGTCCCTTGACCTCTAACCTCAAGATATGTGAATGAAAATGGGTTCTATGGGTACCCACGAGTCTCCCCTTTACAGGCATGCCCACTTTATGATAATCACATGTAGTTTTGGGCAAATAATAGTCAAGTATATACTGTACATACATTTGCATAAAGCAATCCCACTCCCATTTTGATAAGAGTATTAAATACTTAACAAATCTCCCTTTAAGGTGCATTTTGAACAGATACAAAATGTGTAATTAATTTGCGATTAATCACAATTAAATATTTTAACCGGTTGATAGCCCTATTGATGACATTTCCTTGGACTCTTGGAGGATAATTACATGAAAAGCATGTACAGACTATTTCCCATTTTCAGCTTCTTTTCAATGCTGCTTTTTAATGGCGCATTATACCCGTTTCTACCGCCTCCCCCCAACTCAGAGCTCCTAGCTATTTCCTGGAAGGTGCAGTGCCTATATCTAGACTGGACCGGGGACAATGATATTTAAGATTCTCACCTAAATGTCACAGTCAATGAGTTTGACAAAGTTCACCACTCACCTAGATGAGAGACACTCGTGGTGGGTTCACATTATTCCGCTCTGCAGACATTTAGAGAACACTTTGTGTCAGTTGGGGTCTTGTCCTCCACCCGGGGGATGTGACATAATAAAGGGCGAAAATGCAGTGCTCCAGCTCAACTTGATGAAATCTTATCTGTGCCACCACTTTTGCTTCCTGCGGTGCCGGCGCTGGCAGAACGCCTGCAGTGTGTGCCAGACGAGAGCCCCGGGGCTTCCTGGGCAGAAGGGAGAGAAGGGGTCCTATGGAGAGCAAGGAGTGGAAGGCCTGGTGGGAGAAAAGGTATGAGTAACTCGTCAGCGTGCCAGGCAATTTGGAACAGATGCTGTGAACATGTTAATCTAACCGTGATGCTTTGCATTACATGACACTTAAATTAAATTTAAATGTACTCTTGAGGTTGCTTATCACTTTGAGAGTGCTTATACCCATATGCATTGTGTACGTCTATCCTAAACAGGGGGATCCAGGTGTAAGAGGTCCCATGGGTAACCCTGGGAAAGAAGGCCCAAAGGTAGGCAAGCAAATATCAGTAATTGTTTGTGTGGATCTAAACGATCTACTCAGATTCACAGCATGAATCTGTAACACTAATTCTATGATATTGTGTATTGAAACGTGTGTTTAATCTAATGCATAGAGGCTACATTGACATACTCTTTTCGTAAATAGCCTTTTGGATTATCTCTGGAAGCCTAACCAGCTGTTCTACGACTCATATTATTCTGTACACTTCTTATATGCTCGCTGCAGGAGTTGTTGCTATGGATACCGTGTTGTACCACGGTGAAACAGGCTAGGCAATTTCAAGTCGTGTGCTGTGAGATGGGAAGAGACATTTTTGAAGCTTACACCCATCAGCCTTTAGTTTTAGGCCCTTTCATGTTTTGGTGAAAAACACTTTTTGCCTCCCTCATTGGTTCTGCCTCCCCGCAGGGAGTAAAAGGAGAGAGAGGGTTCCCAGGCCCCACTGGAGATAAAGGTGACGAGGTGAGTGAGAAAAGTTGAATCTAAACAAATTAATCCGGTAGTTATCTAACCATCCGGAAGTCACTGTGACATTGAGCGGTAGGTTTTTCAAAAGAATGTAAATATATTGTAATGTCTGCCACATCTTAAAGCCCGTCTACTCTGAAAGTCTGCTTTCAAAAGAAGCTATCAAAAGCCATCCACAGTGCTGTGTGCGCACCATGCCCTATCTTTTGCACTCCGAGGAGCTACTTTATAAAGAGCCTGCCCTGCATGTGTGTGTGTGCTAATTAAAAAACAAGGCACTCTTTAGAGGAGCTGAGAAGCATCTCATAGGTCAACCTTCAGCATTGAACTGCAATGGCAGGAGCTTTTTCGCTAAAAGGCAGACTTGTTTCTAGATTTTATAGGCTCAATAAAAACATGTTTTAACATCCCCTGTTGAAGTTTTTTTTCCCCCTTTCAATGATACAAGAAATCATTGAGAGAAACACAGGCAATGCCATCTGTAAAATACAAGCAACAGTACAAAGTTGGCACACTGGAATGTTTCACAGCTTCTGTATATTCAAAGATAAGTACATGTGAACATAATCCAGCAGTCATTGCAGTGACTCCTCAGTACAGTACAGTAGCAAGCTCTATGTGCTGTATTAATTCATCTGTGATTGTTGTTACTAATGGATTCCTAGAAAGCTGTTCCAGGCATCAAGAAATTGGATCATTAAATTACATTTTACTCCTTAGTCTGTAGTGAAGTGGCAGTAATACAGCAGGCCCACATCATCTATTTCGCCATATATGGAAATATTACAAAAGACTGACTGTAATAATTGTTTTACTTTGCACACATGAGGACACATTTGTGAAATTGTGAGCTGCTTGGTGTTCACAGTGATGTACCTTTTCAAATACAAGTCAACATCCTGAACAGGCGTGATGCACAAACAGTGTAGAGTACAGAGTATAGAGCTCTTGAGCTCTCAGTTTGCACATTGGAATGAGTTCTCCTACCGCTGTATTTCTCCTTAATGTTTCTGTTGCTGTAAAATATGAATGTAAATATTCTTGAGACGTTATTTTAAGAAAATGGTGATCACTTTGTCTCCTCCAGGGGACTTCAGGAGTACCGGGACTTCCTGGTGTGACCGGTCGTACGGGGGCCCCGGTAAGAGGAACCATCATTCATATGCTCTGATATTATACAGAATCTCTGTCATTATTTCATAAAACAAAGTACCTTTTTATGGTTACTTTATCTCGACATGTGTGAGTCTTTTTTTTCTGAGGTCAGTGCTTAAAACAGGATGCTGTTCTGCTTGCAGGGGCTTTTGGGTAGACCCGGTCCGATGGGCCAACAAGGAGGAAAAGGAGACAGAGTAAGGTGTTTTACCATTTAAGCATTTATCTATATAATGTAGGTAGTGTGTATGTCTTCCTGTGATTTATATACAGTATACTAGGGCTGACCCGAAAACCATTTTTTGGGCTTCGAAGCTTCGGTGAGCAGGTTGTCCACCAATCGGAAGGTCGGTGGTTCGATCCCCGGCTGCTCCGGGTCACATGTCGATGTGTCCTTGAGCAAGACACTTAACCCTAAAATTGCTCCCAAAGGCATAGCCATCGGTGTGTGAATGAGTATTTAAATTAGATCCTGATGGGATTGGCACTTTAGTAGCCTCTGTATGAATGTGTGTGTGAATGGGTGAATACTGACATGTAGTGTAAAGCGCTTTGAGTGGTCGGAAGACTAGAAAAGCACTATATAAATGCAAGTCCATTTACCATTTATCAAGGCAATGATCGAAGCTTTGAAGCATTTGGGTCAGCCCTACAGTATATAGTGGATGAATGTGTACACTACAGTATATGACTTACTTATAACTGTAAATGTTTGCTCATTTGCATGCAAAGTATTCAGATATGACACCATGACTCAAATTAATAAATATAAAAGTAATAAATAAATGGTTTTGACAGGGAGTCTAAATAACATTTCTGCATGTTTTTTCCCCTTAAAATTTAGTTTTATCATACATTTTGAAGAGAAATTGTTAAAATGACAAACAAAATGACTGCAGTTCCTATAATAAAGATGATTTTTTTTTTTTTAAACTGAATAATTCAAAGCTTTTTATTTATGCTATATGCGAACCAGTTATTTTAAAGGAATCTTTTTTTCTCAGAGTTGGCAAATGAGATGGGAATGCATTAGCATGGGACTGTGCTTGATAAACATTTCCATTTTCACAGACACCTTTAACAATCCCTCTGGTTTGTGTTTGGCAGGGAGGTGAAGGACCCCCGGGCAGACAAGGGCTTCCAGGGCCTCCGGTAAGTTCCTAAAGCCTCTACGAGAGCCAGATGGTAATAATAACAGGTTCAATGACGTCCAACATGTAAGCTTAAATACATTTTATTGTTATATTGTTACTCAAACTCGTTCTTAAGGTTACAGACTTTAAGCCATCTATTGAACAGTCGGCACATTGAAAACATTTAATCATCTGGCTTTTCTCAGCGCTATCCAAAGAACTTCTTTTCCCATGATCCAGTGGAGGTCAGAGCCAAAACCTTACCTTGGCGTCTTCCTCCTACAGAAATGACCGTCAGTGCACTTATATTGTGCTCACTCTAACAGTATTTAGTGTCGCAAGAAAAACATAACTGACAAACAAGCACACATATGATGAAATTGTGGCGACCTGCTCACTGGCATTGAATCATGCTCGTACCCTTTAAAAGGCCAGTGAGTAAGCACTTCCAAAGGCAAATCTATAATTCATCAGCCGTCCCCTTGAACCTGCCGTGCCCCCACCAACCCCCCTCCCACACCCTGGTCTCATAAACTGCAGTCTGGGAGGACAGGGGATGGCTCAGTGGCCTGAAAAGGGCACAGGCATCCGCTTGCTTCTAAATGAGAACCTTGACTCCTTCTACATTTACAATAGCTGTCCTCTACCAATCTATCATGGGAAAAACATTCTTTTATGGTCTAATACTACCCAAGAAGACTAGATTACCTAGTTCTCGTAGCCGGATCTCTTTTAATCGCTGTGCTCTTTTGTATTTCTGAAATACTCTCGTTTTGTGAATTACCACTGGCTCAAGGATTATTAAATCCACTGTTCTCTGTTTTTCCTCCTCTTTTCACGTCTCACTCTCTCGCACGCTCTTTCCCTCTCTTTGTGTAATCACCAAATGAGCTATTGATCTCTCTCATGTAGCTTTTAAGGGTTTAACAGTGTATAACTGCTCCAGACCTACTGTACAGTTTTTCTGTAAAGACCCGTGGTGCCTAAAACACACAGAGCAGTGAGGAGAGTCTCAGAGAGGAGATTTACTGTTGATTGTGTTTCAGGGTGTACCCAGTGTGGAGGGCAACGGGATGAGCAGTCTGTACAAGCTGCAGGTAAAGACTTTTCAAGTGACTCAACTTGGCGATAATGTCATCGTGTTCCATTGTCATAGCGCCTCCAATCATAAAAGACAAGAATCTATGCTTGTGGTTAATATGTGTTTGACCCACATTGTAAAATATATAGTCCTAACATTTAAAACAATGTCTTTTCAGAGCGGCGGAGCTATTTTAGGACCCCCTGGAGCTCCCGGTGCTCCGGTAAGCATAATCATTGTTATGCCTGAAGCAAATCCTTTACAGTGCGCTGTGGAGAAACACCAGCACACAGGCACGTTGGTACTGTATGAGCCGCAGAACCTAGGAGAGCTGAATAACAAATAACCTGTCCAGCCCTCCAGTGTTATCTCGGCTACTGAGGCCCTATCACAGTCAATCATGTTCATCGAGAGCTGGTGGTTGGTGAAGACCAAGAGGCTTCCTAACTCTCAAACAGGTGTTTCTGACCCGCCGCAAGACACACAACACCGTTGATATGTAAAATGGACTTCAGTCGCGCCCAAGTGACCCGATTTGCTTATCAGCTCCCCCCCTGCTCCGCCTTATCAGACCGCTTCTAATCTTGTCCAGTCTCCTGGGAGACATTCATTCACAGGCCCTGCAGGGATCCATCCACCAACACTAAAGGTGGTGACAAAAAAGGCGACACTCCAATATCCCCAGTGGACAATGCACATGAACCACAGCTCAATCTCGAGGATGCTTCTCCCTCCCTCGCACTGCATCCATCACAGCACCAACAGACCAATTAGAGAGCATCCTCATCAGTGTTAAGAGGGACAAGAGGACAAATATATGCAATTCATTCAATTTGTTTTCTTGTCTGTAACTGCTTTGACATAAGGACTTAAGGTCTACTTGTCTGAATCATCTTAACTTTGGGGAAGGATTTATTCAATATTTGTTTGCTGTGAGTAACAAGCCCATATGAAGGTGAAATATTTCAGTCAATACCAGTGTGAATACTACCAGGGAAAAGCAGGTTTAGACATCCAGCTCAGTTGAATATGTCATTGTGTTTAAGGACCCTACAAGCTTAAAAAAAATCTTGTTATTTTTAATGAGAAAAAATGCTTTACTGAAAATGCGCCAGTGTTTGTAAAGCATGTGTGATAACCAGACTGGATTATATGATCCTGATCATTTTAAATCTTGCTTGAGAAAGACCGCAGTCTCACCAGTCTCATATAACACAATGTAAGCATGATATACAGACAGACATTGCCAGACAAGAGAAGCAATAATGAACGCTATAAATTTTAATGACACTAACATACAGTAGCCACATGTCATTTCAGACTATATTTATGATTTGCGCAGTAGCGGTTGTCGCATTCATGGGAGTAATCTGTCCTTTTTTTTCACTTTCTCTCTTTTAAGGGTCTCAAAGGAGATGAAGGACTTGCGGTGAGTTGAAGCTTTTCATTCTGGGATGTATTTTTATGAAATATTTGTCTATTTTCCTGTGCTGCCCAAAAAATAGAGAAGTCAGAGTTTCCAGTTGCTTTCTATCATTGTCTCTGCGGTTCTCTACAGCATAAGTCAATACACCCTCAAGTCTGAGCACTTAACCACTCTCAGTAGAACTCCAACACACAGCGAAAAAATTATCATGTCTCCTGCAAATATGAAACTGTTGTACCATATTGTCTTGCCAGTGGGAACCCATGAACTCTCTGTACACTTCAAATGCCCTTCCCCCCGTACTGATGCCTGAAAACAATCCACGCAGACGTGGAAACAATTCAACGCCATCAACTTGAATTCTTTATTCTCACGGGGCCAATTGCGTGTTTTATTGTTTTGTTGCACAGTGATTTTTCACCGGGATGTTAATTTGACATTTTAATAAATTGTGTGAGCGGCTCCAGTGCTGTGGTAGAATTGCCCCAATCCGTCTCACAGCTGATCCTCTGGCTGGCCCACTCTCCCCTTAGTCGCACTCGCTTATTCATGACAATCTACATGTGTGACAATTACCTGCACAATCCGTCTATGTCAGCACCGGTTGCACCTCTATTCTGTGTAATGGCATTTCTCCATGGCAGCTTGAGCAAGATGAGGTAGATGGAGGCCAGCAGTTGCTCGAGCTCTGGGAATGGGTGTCTATTTTTAGAGCAGAAAGCAAGTCTGATTGTGATTGTCAAATGGGGCTCTTTTTCTATTCCGTCTATAGCGTACAAGGTGTGACAGCATGCGTCATAGGTCATATAATATGATGCACTCAGGTTGAAATGTCGTCCTCCTAGGATTATCTTCATATTGACACATGAAGGCTTGTATTAATATGTCACCGAGGATATCAAGAGAGGAGATGGAAATCTTGGCTCCTGCAGAATTTAATTTACTCGCCTTTATGTAGCTTTGATCTATATTTGCTTCTGCATGCGTAATGTTTACTGACAGCCTTATACAGGTACAATTTACCTTCCAGGAGCTCATCACCAAACAGACACAAATAGCATTTTTCTTGGTTTCAAAAAAGGGGGAACTAACAACCTTCCATCAGTTGTGACTTTTTTGTCTTGACACAGCGAGCGGTGTGTTTTTCTCTCATAGGGGGAAACGGGGGCCATGGGATTACCCGGGCTTGAAGGGCTCCCCGGCTACAAGGTAAGCAACAGTATCAGCCCAGAGAAGCATCTCATCTGCCATGAACCTAACCTGATTACAAAGTGAGAGAGAGTGCTTTCACCGTACTTCATTCTCATTGCAGACCACTGAGAGAGTTTATTTCTGAAATGAGATATCCAGCTACAAAACTAAAAAAAACAAACGCTTCCAGTGAGAAAGTGAAACACAGTGTTGCTGTTGAAGTGATGAGTCAACATAAAGCTGAAGTAGGCAAGATTAGAGCAAATATTATTAAAAAAAAATTTTATAAAACGGTCGCTATATCTTGACAGTAGTGTATGAGATAGGTAATCTGAAAAAAGTCATCGCCAAAAGCCAGCCGGTGCAAACTTTCTAATTTTACAGCTTAACCGTACACTACAAGATGTTTCTGAAAACATTTGAGGCAAGAAATAGTCATTACAGTAACATAATATTAATTCAAATTTGATCAGCGCTGCCTAGTTTGACCGTTTGATCGGAGTTTGCGAGTGATTGACAGCTGCCTTCGTTGAATGAACAGCCAATAGGAGCGCCCTCTCTCTCTGAAATGACCTGTGATTGGTCAAAGTCTCCGATTATGGGCTAGATTTTTAAAGCCTGAAAACAGAGCCATGAGGAGGTGCAGAAGTTTAGTTTGCTCTCAGAACACTTGAATTACAATATGCTGAGAGGTTATTATGGAATTTTTGCCCAATGATGCAACAAATATTTTGCCTGCTGCAGGTTTAAGGGGAAATAATTATGTTTAGAATTAAATCTTTGAAATATTGACCGAAGGAATTTCAGGTTGAAATCTCTAAACTGGATATGCACTAATACCACAGCAATTTCGAGCCAAAGCATTCGCGTAATAGAATTTAAGATTATTTTCAAATTTGTGCCTGGTTTATAACATTTTTAATGGTTTGGCCCCTCCTCCACTACGTGATGTTGTGTATACTAGCTCTGTAAAGTATATTAGACCGTCAAGAATAACATCTACACGAGATTGTACAATACCATTTCGCCGCACTGCATTTTGAACAATCAGCTTTTCTCTGTAAAAGCCACAAATGAGTGGAAGACCCTGTCAGAAGAAGTGAGGAGCTGCAGCTTTATCAGCACTTTCAAAACCAACTTAGAAAATCTGTTGAAAGCTGTTCAGCTATGTACTCACTGACCATGACTTGCTTTAATCTGACAAGCATACATTTGTGATGCGCTATTGTGCATAGCTTTATATTGTGTGTCTTGTGTGTTCTTTCTTGTATAACTTTATGTTATTAGTCTGTAGGCTACTGTTTTGTTACTGTGATTTCTTAGTTTTCACCTGCAAAAGGGACTACAGATGCAAATGAGTTTAAAGCTATAATCTGGTGCATCAAATGGCGACATTTATGTTTAAACTGTACATGGTCCCTTTTAAATAGAAATAAATGAATAAAATAATAGTTAACCATCTGCAAAATTATAAAGCTAGCCCTGCATGCAACTTTTCACAACTTCCTACATCTAAATTTGTCTGGAAAAGTTGCCACTTGATTAGCAGTGTGTGACTGTGTGTGTTGAGGGGTGGAACGTTTCAGTTTCTGTGACATTCAGAGTAATTTATCCTTTAGGGGAATACTGTCAAAGGTGTGACATATGCAAAGTGTTTGCAGTTGAAATATGAAGAAGACTTACGTTCACAAGCAGGTTGTTTATCATAACTCCCTATTTGTGATTTTGTCTAAGTAGAGACTTGTGTTTCTAAGTGTTTAAGGCTATTTGCATTGCATTATTTGTCCAAACAGTGATAGGCCCAGGAGCATCCATTATACCCAGGTTTAAGCAGTTTCTGACATCAGTATCTATACGTGTCTGCTTGACAGTGATTTATGTGTATTCTTTATGTTACGTGCATGTCATCTATCTGACACGTCTGCAATGTTTCCCTCAGGGTGATATTGGTTTGCCTGGTCCACCTGGGATGTTAGGTCCTCCAGTAAGTATTTTTTTTTTTTTTTAGATTCATTTACGCCGACTCACACTCCTCCTTGATGTATCATCTGTGTTGTTTAAGTCCGCTCTTGGCAACAAGTCGATGATGTTCCACAAAGCAACACAAGAATAACAACCATCAAAACAGAAGTCCCATAACACAACACCACTTTGATTAATAGCTCGGATCTATACCTGTGGTCTGTTGAGTGGATTCTCTGTGAGGTTATAGCAGACTGGTTGGTGTATTATAAAAGGGAGGCTTGCAGAGGTGCTGTTGATATGACACCATTGAGGACCTGTCAAACACGGCCTGATCTCTTCCTATGTTGTGATTGACAGGGGAAGCCCGGCGCTCGCGGAGAGCTAGGGATCCCAGGAGAGCCGGTGAGCCTCAGCCTCTAACTCCCTTTGAGCTGTCAATCCACGTGTCATTCCTTTGTCACTGGCGACTGACACATCGGCTGTCTCTGTTCTCTGACAGGGTGAGAGGGGGCCGCTCGGAGAGACAGGATTCCCAGGGCCCGAGGGACCCCAAGGTGTTGCTGTAAGGATGCTACATGAATTCTGTTGCTCTTCCCAATATAATCACTGCTAGCTGTTGCTGTGTAATGTCCAGGCTAGAAAAAATGGAGCTTTGAGTATCACGCTTGCTCCTTCACATCAGCAGGTTTTTATTATACAGGAGAGAAAAAAAGAACACGATTCAAGGACAATATGGATAAATATGTATGTTAGCGATCACTTGTCCTGCACATGATTACAACCCACTATGTAATTACCATCAGAGATGGTTTCTGTAATTTTCCCTGTAAGCGCACAATGGGACAGTGTTCGCACAGCAATCAGGATCATTATCCCTTGGTTGAGATATCTCATTAACTGTGGAGATTACTAGGAGTGCAACAGTGCTGATCCAATCGAAGGTGGGAGCTGATACAAAATGTCTTTGTTTGTGTTGCACTCCTTGAGCAGGGGAGACCTGGAAAAGATGGAACTGCGGGATACAAGGTGAGTTGTGCGAACGCGTCGCAAATCCCCTTATAGAAAGTGCTTTACATCAGCCGAGCTACAGAAAGATGGCACAGCAGATTTTTATCCCCACCCCCTCCCATCCCACCCTCAAGCTACAGCATCCTGAGTGCATTAAACCTATTTGCATATTTGAGATTTTAACGATAAAAACTAAATGAAATTCTGCAGATTTAAGGCTTTGTTGACTTTTAGTCTTTTTACCCTAATTATACAGTTAATGCTTTCAGGCAATGATAAAATGTTTGTAATAGAGGGCAGTACACACTTAGATTAAATATGCATTTTCCTGCCTGATGAACCTGGGGAAAAATTGAAACAAATACTGCAGCAAAGTCTGCTTTTTAGGTGACTGATCAGATGTATTATACACTGTTTGCTTCATAATCACACAGAGTGGGCTCACAGCATGCAGAACAGATCTGCTGTGAATGGCCATTACTAACACATTATACAGTCTAATACCAAACTGGTTTGACTGTGAGTGTTACTGTTTTGCTGTCTGATTTACAAGATTTTTTCTTCCCCCCCTCAATGACAACCCCAACAGTTCATTGTTTGCTTATTATTATTAGTTAATATTCTTCCAGCATTGCATACAGCCCTTATACAGTCATGTCTTTCTGCAATAGCGCCTGACTTTTTGGTGGGGCAACAGTGCCATCTAGCAGGTAGCTTCACTCCTCTACTTGCACGCTGCTTTGAGGTTTAATGTAATGCTCAGGGAAGCACATTTCAGTGGGCAAGATGATAGATTTAAGCCTCCCATCAGGCATTGGGGAATACAGAATACTGCAGATTAAAGCAGGCAGGGGAGAACAGCATCACAAAGAGATGCCCGTTTTAAAACCACCTCATGCCAGATTGTCTTTTGCATGGCTCCTGTAATCCAGCAGGAAATTGATACAAAGACGCTCCCAGGGGTATTGCTGCGAGCACGGTAAAGGGAAGCAATGAGGAGTGACATGAAGCCAGAGACAGGTATTTTCTCTCCCAGCACCCGCCATAAAGTGGAGACAGACAGCTGGTAGGGGGAAAAGAGCAGGCGTTTCTCAAACGAAACAGGAGTGATGCAGAGAAGCCGTGACATTGCAGAAGGTGAAACACTGTACGGGGAGATATTATACAAGCAATACACCTGAGCTGAGTAAGAAGCAATCAATGCACAGTCATCTGAAAAGTGTACGTTTCTCAAAGTCAAGTAATTCAGGAGAAGCTTGCTCACAGTTTTGTTTCTCCAGGCAACAGAACAGAAACTTCTGGAGTGGATACGAGCAAAATGCCAATATTGTATATATTAGAAACCTCGGCTTCATATATACAGATTACAATAATGGATGTGAGCCCCTGCTGTACCTGAACATCAATAATTTGTGTGTAGTGAGTCAGCATAACCTTCCAATTATTTAGATGTTACTGCTTTACCTTTCTTGCATGACATGTTTATCTGCTTTTTCTCAGGGATCTACGGGAACATCGGGGGATAGAGGATCCAAAGGAGAACGTGTAAGCAGCACAGTTCCTGCTTTCCTAAAAAAAAAAAAAAGAAGCTATTTTTATGACTCAGACTATAATGCACAAAAAAAGGTTTTGATGAATTGTAATGAAAGTCTTCACTTCTGCACAAATATGACTAATCCCCACAAACACGTAAGCATTAGATAAAGGCATTTAACGCTCGCTGCAGCTTCCCTTTGTATTTGCATGACAAAATTGAAGAGCTCTGTCACACTTTGCGCAGTAATCTTTTTGCAAATAGAGAATGTAAAATGAGGCTTTTAGCTTTATGGTTGGCAACAGAACCTCGGGACAGGTGACTGACTGGACACATTAGGAGAAATAGGTCAGTGTGCACAGCATGTTAAGTGACACGGTGAGTCAGGCTGGTAGAATAGTGTCCGTGGTGCAGCTTATGCCAGCCAGGAAATGTGGTTTTCATTGTCATGCTGTAGAACTCAGCACTGCATCGTATTAAAGTTGAGACGTGTCTGGGCTTCTTTACCACAGGGTGATCCAGGGATTCCTGGAGAAAGAGGTGTTCAAGGCGAGAGGGGTCGCGCAGGTGACTCTGGCACGAATGGACAGATCGGACTACCAGGTCAAAAAGGAGATACCGGCGCTCCAGGACATTTGGACAAGGCAAACCTCCTGGTAAGCTGTACAGTTGCAGATACCTCCGATCACACAAAGACTATCCCCCCGCCAGACGATTAAAACCTTTATCCTTCCTGAGCTTGTGTAACTAGTTCAGTTCTCGTTTCCCTGTATGGGAAAACGGTGCAGCTACAGCTTTCTGCATGAGACATCAAACAAGGTCTGTGCAAAGGAGGTTGCTGTTCTCTCTCTGCTCAACGCTTCCCACCCCTCATCCAGGCGCAGCAGAAGGTCAGAGAGGGAGGGAGATGGAGACAGAGAGAAAGACAGAGATATGTGGGCGTGCCTAGAGCACTGCGGAGCGGTGAAAACACCTCCGTGTGTCACAGACATTTTACACACACTGTACGCGGTCACAGCAGTTATATAACATTCACAGCAGAGACGGAAACTGTTTGGAGAGATTCAAGATCCAGACTATTGTTTGCCATTGTTACCCTGGAAAGCTCAAACAATGTTTGAGTGGCAGAGCATATGTTTTTATATATATATATATATATATATGCCTTGATAATACATACATTTAGAGGCATACAGAGCTGGTATAACACTTTCTATCTTGATTCATATCTTAAGTACGGAGTGCTTTACTACAGAATTGGACAGAAAGTAACACCGAGAGGTCTCTTTATAGAGTCATAATATCTTATTTAATATTCCCAGACTGAATATATTTTATTTCAAGTTGGATTTTGAGGCGCAGATGTGGTATTACAATGCAAGGTGGGATTTCACTGAATAGTTAGAAACATTTCATCAGTAATCTGTCGTCCCTGCCGTTGTTTTCGGCACAGATGGTCTCCACAAACTGTGCGACAGAGGTCTCCGAGTTGAGATACATGTCAGGCATCAGTTTGATTTTCATGCAGTGACGATAACTACTGTAGCTCCTCTCTGCTGCCAATTCATTATGAACGAACAATGTTTGTATTCTTCTCTACTGCACACACAGGGGGATCCCGGCTTCATGGAAGAACTCAAAATGTTCATCAGAACTGAAGTATTGAGGGTCTTCGAAGGTACAAATTGTTCCAAATTACATTTTTCATGTTTTCTTACCATCTTTATTCTCAGTTTTCATTCTGAATGTGATTTTTTTTATTTTTCCTACCCTGTAGAGAAGCTGTCAAGCGCCGCCCTGCTGCAGAAGACACATGCAGGGATCTTAGCTTCACAAATCCACGCGCCTCCAGGACCTCCTGGAAAGGATGGATTACCGGGTACGCCAGGAGAGCCCGGACCTCCTGGTCCTCATGGTAAGAGCTCAGGCTGCCAGACTGAACCGCTGGACATTAACACCACACATAGACTGTATATAAAGATGGACGACATGACAGCTCCCTAAAAGTGAAGCCAAAACATCTGGATCGCCCCCTGGTGGCTGGCTGCAGTATAGCTCATAAATCCCGCCCCCTCCATGTTAGCAGATGGGACATGGGCCAAACTTAAAAGTCAAAGTACACGTCAAATACATTTTTCCCAAAGATGGTTTCTGTCATTTTAGGTAGTTCTTATCACGCTGATGTATGTTCAAGTGTTCATTTTTCTGATAAGTTTGGTTTTAATAAGTTATTTGATGCTATAAAAAGAGGGTGAGACCTCATGATTGACAGCTGCTCTGAGTGAAAGTAACTTTAACTTTCCATAACCGTCACGAGTCTGTGTAATAGAACATGTGTCACTTTGATCATAGATGTAGTTATAGAGATATTTATGTCTTTCTAGCCAGACAGCTACCGTAGTGCAAACGTAGCAGCTAGGTGGCTGTCTGGCTAACAAGCTGCGGCCGCACTCGGCTCGTGATTGGCTCGGGCGGGTGCAGGTGGGCGGGACCTTGATACCGCGGCTCCAAATGACGTCAAAATCTCCAGATGGCAGCTCCCGTATTAAGGATATTTTGGGGAGAAAGCGGAGACGCGTTGTCCATCTATATATACAGTCTGTGACACCACCTCAGAAAGATAACCACTTCTGTTGAAATATGAATTAGAAATAACACACAACATTAACATTTGATTGCTCAGAACCATCGGAGACAATTAACCCTTTGTTGTCTGATGTAATTGTAATCTATGTATGTAGCCACGCCATATGTGTTCGCCTCGTTGGTGTTTAAATACACCACTTAGTCCAACTACCATATGCTGTGCCACACATATTTAAAGCAGGCAGCATTTACTGCTGTAAACACAAAGCTGCAGGTGGACATGAACTATGCAGAGTGAACCGCAGCATCCTTCAGTTTAAGATGTTTTTTCTGTATACTGTATAAAGAGTTGGGATGAAACATTGGAGATGGATTGGGGGGTGGGGGTGGGGAGGGGCACCAATATAGGTTGACACATGTATTTTGTAGGGATTCATGGGTATTTTTCTCTTGCTTAGACCCGTATATCAATGCAGACTGAGGGGCGGGAAGCAGAGGAAAGGCCAGGAGTGTGGTGCACAGCGGCTTTCTGGGAAATATGAAGACAAACGAAGAATTGGCTGTGAATAAGAGAAAGTATTATCAATGTGGACAGGAGAGAGCCCCAGTATTGATACCTCACTCCAGGAAAGAAAGCTTCTAAAGTAGAAAAGGAGCATAGTCAGGAGAGAGGGTGGACGTTCTTTATCAAACCGATACAGCTTTCTGACTGCTCATACAGCACTAATGGTTTGCCGGTCAGGCTTTATACCTCAAACTTGCTTAGATTTGTATTGTGTCCACAGCAGAACTACGGTGTCTTAACTTTTGAAGAGGAGGCGTGTGTTACGTGTCGGTGCAGCTCAAAGCACTGCATTGGCCTTTCTCTTTGTATCTACCTCACATTATTCAAGACCATTTACACTTTAACCCACTGCTATAATATAAAATGCTGCTTTCATATTTATGAATAATGTAGTTAAAGTAGGCAACTACTTATAAATATGTGTGCCGTGTTAATGCCATTTGCATTACACATGTCTTGGATTTTGTCTAGCTTGTTTTATTTTTTTTATGCTTCCAAAGAGTGTTTTATAGGTGATTCTTAATGCAGCTTTGCAATAAATATTTATCAAAAACAAAGAGGAAAGTTTTTTTTCCCTTGATAAATCAAAAATTCAGCAACTTCTTAATTTTTTTTCTTTGTTGACTCGTGCCTCCACTCAGCTGGGGAGAGAGTTTGGGGTAATATTTCCTCATTATTTCTCGTCATCCTCTGCTGGAGACTGTGCTCCTCTGGAATATCCAACTTGACTTGTTCTCCAATACGCCAAAATGAATTGTTTATGGAGAAAAATAACCCCTCTGTTGAATTCTTTTTTTTTTTTTTTTTCCTCATGGTTTGATTTCACATGGCTGAAAGTCTCAAGCTGTTAGAGAATACCCATAAGGACGCATGCTGACGAGCAGCGTTTCTTTTTTGTTTGTTTTTTTCCTCCTCCCCCTATATTGTAATTGAGTGCTCATTTATCATTCTATTCATCTTCTACTGTTGAGAGCGTAATGAAAAGACTCAATGATGTAAGTCATTGTGTTTAAGTGCATTTCATAAATTATACATTTTGTTGTTTTAACATTCATTTTTAATTTTGTATTTCCTGTATTAATACTGTCTGAAACAACATGTCTTTTATCATATCAGGCTGTAAACTCTGCTCTGCTTTGTGCTGGAAAATACCAGTAAATATCCTACAGTAATTGGTCTTTGATGGAGCAGCTGCTCAAAGAAAGGTGTTTTTTTTTTCTCCTTTTGTAAGGCATAGCATGAATAAATAGATGTTGCTGTTAATATTGTTTACAACAGTGTACAACAGGTGCAGGACTGCAATCCTATCAATCAAGCATGAAAACCCACTCTGCGGCAATATTATTTTCTATTAACGTATTTTGTCCATTAGTGCCCCGAGAAAAAAAAATTGTTTTCAACCAAGTCCAGACGCTGTATGGCATTTTCGATTTATCAGAGTGCACCAATCCAGCGTGCCACCCAAGCTTATTGCCCTGTGTGCTATTCAGTATTTTTTTTGCTTAAGGTACAGTGCTCTTTTCTCCATGGATCGTCTCCTCCCTGAATGAATGCCCAAGGCTCTGTGAGTGTTGAAAGAAGTCTCATTATTGTGGCAATGTGTGGCTAGCCCCTCTCTCTCTTTGAGACTGGGTTTTGGAGCATTCATAAGCCTTTTTTTTCTGAGATTTTCTCTGACATGTACTGTAAGCGTTGAAGCGTTTCCCCTTTGGGCCAGGCGGTGCGATGCTTGATACTCCTGTCAATGTTTCTGATGCACTCCATGCAACCGCTGGTCCTGAGACTCCATTACTTTAAGTGCCTCGTGGGGAAATATTTTCGCAGCCCCTCAAAGTCTTACTTGGTATGCTGCTGTTTTGAACTGTAAAGATTCACCGGTTTTGCATGGAGTGAGAACTGAATAACATTACATGTTTGTGTGCATATTGTTACAAGCAACGCATTTGCTGGCCTGACTTGAACATCAGTGTAAATGCTTTTGATTGCATGTTCCTTTTGTTCACCGCTGCTTGTTATAGGTAATCATACAGCAGCCAATCACCATCGTAGAAAAAAGACTGAACTTCAACATGAAATAATGTTGTTTTTCTCTGTGGTCAAACAGACAAAAGCTTTCTGATCATGTTTATGTTCTCCCAGTGAATTACATCTCTGAGTCTATAGTTGTCATGATTGTTTTCTGCATCTGTTTGTTTTCTATAGAATGGAGAAATCTTTTGAATGCCTTTAGTGACCCACATATCTGACCTCCGATTGAAAAGAGCCTCTTTGCCGTGTTTGAAATTCTTCAAAGACATGCGCTTGTGGCCTTATTGTTTACAGAAAGCCGCACAAGCCCACAACGCCTCCTTCTTCGAACACTAACGTACAGATGGCCTGTTTGATAATTTCCATTTTTGACAGGATATCAGTACGTCTTTTATTATTCAAAGGTTTGGGACTTGGAATCCAGAGTAGCCTGTTTCTACACCAACTGATATTTATATCATCAAGAAGCCAATCTGTACGAGTCCCTGGACAGATATAAAGGTTGCAAATCTTCATCTTGACAGCTGGATTTTTTAACATGTTATGGCATTTGTACTAATCTTACTAACTGTACCACCAAGCTCTGTGAACACGACCCCGCACACTTCATCTTATTTACAGTATTTGTGCTCAGCCAGAGTTTTGTGTCTGTCCTCAGGGTACAGGGGTCAGAAAGGAGAACGAGGTCAGCTTGGTCTGGGGTTACCAGGAGATACGGGATCCACGGGGGCACCAGGTAAGAGGCATCTTGGTTTGTATGTTGTGCAATGTAATTTATGGGTTTTATGTGGTCAAATGGAGGCTTGAGCTATTGAGTGAGCAAGCAAAGTAGAACAAAAGGAGTGATGCTGTGGAAATCCTATCTTAAAGATGTACAAAGTTCAGTAACAGTCAGCAACAGGCTTCAGCAAGGACTGTTGTTTCACGCTCTTTTGCTTTCTGTTGGAGATTTTTCATTAACTCCATATGGCATTTATAAAACTATACCTTAAAGCTTCACTTACCAGTGTTTATATTATCAATAGATCAAATGGCTGTGTACAGAGTGAAAAGGGTCACTCATTGTGATGAACCCACGGAGACGCTGGTGAACATAGAGGAGCATTATGCTGCTAAAAAGAAACATTTCTCTTGGTGGAGACCAAAACAGAGCTAAAAGGAGAGTTAATATTGGATTTACATTCATCAGGTGGAAACACACCTCGAAATGAATGCCAATGTCGCTCTGTATCTGCTATAATATGTCAATGTTGTGATTAAAACTTGTGCTGCCTCTCAGTGGCCAGAAAATTTAATTAATGCTGCTTTAAATTTAATTCTAAGCCTTGAATTTTAGTTTCAGCATTTTTATTGATGCGTGTGTAATGCAGAAAGGGCACCACAATCAATAGTGGACAAGTACACAACACCAAGGGGTTTTAAGAATGACAAAAAAAAGAAAAAGCACAAAAACCTTATATTGAAATAATAATAACAATAACCAAGAAAGTCCAAAAAATAAATAAATAAATAACAACATAAGTACATAAACAAACAAAATTATATAAATGTAAATAAAATAACACTACTAAATAAATACCTTAAAATAAGAAAATTAAAAGAAAACATAATAAATAAATAAAATAATACAAATAAAAATGTAATTACATTAAATTAATAAAATAAATTAAATAGATAGATAAATAAATAAATACAACTAACAGTATTTGTGCCTGTATAAAAGGGCACTTCTGGCAGTCATGCTTCGATTATACCACATTTGTCACAGAATGACCGGCCCTGTCTCCTCCACATCTTCCACTGTTTATCAGGTTTACTTACCAGTCCACTGAAAGGCGAGAAGTGTAGCGTACCTCACTATGATATCAGAGAGCTTTGGTTGTGTCAAGTCTCAAACCTCAAATTCTATTTCAGCCTTGATATGTCGGCATATCGGAGATAAACACAACTTCTAGACGGCGCTATGTTTTCTAAAAACTCAGCCGCTGCCTTGAAACAAATGGGACCACTATAGAGGACAAAATTCTGCAGTGACGGAGCAATGACGTCAGTTCTGTGAAATAGAAGCCCAGCTCGGTTTTGTCCTCTTGAACAAAAGTTTCTCTGAACACAACCAAAGATGTCAGCTTGTCCCCTGCTCCCGTGAACTAAAAAAATAACTCCCCATACCCCGATGGAGCGATGAGAAGTGGGATTACCTCACTGACTTCCAGCCTGTGACAGCAGGAGTATATCACTGAACTTAAAGTCACTCGTCCAACTATGTGTGTGCATAATACATGTGTAGGGCAAAGGGAACTCGGCGGTAGCTCTTCTGGAGGGGACAAATCACGGCCTGTTGAAAGACATCATCTCCAGGGGCGCACAGTGATAGGAAGCACCTTTGGCTGTACTCACAAAGAGTTGGAAAGTTGAACAAACGGGCCACTGCGTTGGTTTCCCCTGTGCACTTACTGTAGTGCCTGTGCAGCGGAAGATTATTTCTACCAACTAAACTTTCCATCACTTGGCCATCATAATGAGGGACAGCTTGCATCCCTTGAATACCACATAGAGCAGTTTCCCCCTGGACCACCTACAGGTTCACGGAGACTGTGACATATGTGACTTTACAACACTGGCGAAAAGGCTGGGAACATCTCAGTGAATGAAAACTACTATAATGTATGTGAGAGTGACCACAATGTCCATCTTTGCCCTCAATTCTTTGTAGCTTTGTAGCTTGGATGGTGCTGAAGTCATGCTCACCTGTAGTGCATTACCTATGTGCTGTAGCAAATTAGCAGGTTTGAGTTGGCAGTTGTAAGTAGACACCTGAACACACAGATTTTTCACAGCTATTTTTGATAATGGCTGTGCAACTTTGCTCTGGTGTTTGTGTGTATATGTGTGAGCAGTTAAGCAGTAGATGGATGTGGCGGTGATGAAAAGGGCACATTGTGTTTTCAATGGAAGGAAAAAGGACAAGGTCGCACCTGTTATTCCTTTTGTATGAACTCAAGAGGAGACGGGGCTCCTCCAAACTGTGACTGGTGCGACTGATGTAATGGACACGCACTCCTGTGGATGTTCCCTATAGGCGTATGTGTTTGTTATGTTGTATAGACAGTATATGAGAGACAATGAAGCAATGTGAACTGCTTTGTCAATTCAACAAGCTGTTGCTAAGTAACATGAGATAGTAGTGACTCATCTGCCGTGATGACCTCATCATATTAGAGAATGAGGAAATGCACTTTCTCCGTCCTTCATTCTCATTACAGTGAAATTAAAGAAATCCATTATAAAATAATAATGTTAAAGGAGAATTAAGAGCAGGATTAATATCACAATAATGATTTGAATGGTTACTTAGCTCCACTCTCTCGTGTCACTTCTGGTGAAGACGACAATGGCCAAAATGCCGAACTCGAGGCTTCAAAACCGTAGTCCACAAACCAATGGGTGACGTCACGGTGACTTAAAGTCTGCTTCTTATACACAGTCTATGGGTGGATAAAAAGTATACTGTCGCCTTTTGGATAAAACCAGTCATATATTACTATGTACTTCCATACAGTGGAAGTCACTCTACTGAACGATGATAAAGTGCAGCCCGGCGCAGGAATTAATAATGTCTTATTCTCTGTCAAGGCCCTCCTGGGATCACTACTCAGGGCCCTTCTGGCTCTCCGGGGCCCCGTGGACCTCCTGGGAATTGTGACCCCGGTGACTGTCTCCTTCCGTCCCTGTGAACCCGGTTCAAATAGTGGGCTGGTTGGAATACAGACGTCCAGCTCCAAGCTCATGCAGGACGGCCTCGCTGTATGTAACAGCTTCCTCAGCTCTGGTTTATCGGACAGACTCACAACTGACCTCTTTTGTTCACTTTAAAATAACATTTTGATGCAGTCAGGATTTTTTTTCTTTTTGGGGGTTGGTTTGAATGGAATAGAAAACCTTTGAGGGTTTTTTTGTTTTTGTTTTTTTGCAATGCTGTACTTTCAAGGTTTTTCTTGTGTTCACATCCCCTACTGTGATGTAATGCATTCCTTGTTAACTCTCATTATGTCTTTCAAGACCATGAAATGACTTTGTTTCATCAAGTTCAGTCCTGTGTGAAAACATGATCTTAATTATTTGTTTGCCTCCTTAATGGGCATGCCTATTCACTCTTCTGTTCTTATTCAGATAAGCCAACGTGCTGGCAGAAGGTACATCTCACATTAGTGTGTGTAGGTATGTGTGTGTGTGTGTGTGTGTGTGTGTGTGTGTGTGTGTGTGTGTGTGTGTGTGTGTGTGTGTGTGTGTGAGAGAGAGAGAGATTAGCTGAATGAATATTCTTGTTTTATGACAACTGAATGAAACTTATGCAACCAAAGTGCAGCAGATATGTCTGATATGGAAATTATTTATTTGAAGCGTGTTCTTCAAGAATGTATTTAAAGACGGCGATAATAATGGTAATAAATGTAGCATGGATATTCAGTAATATTATTACTAAGAGGCAGATTCATACATTTCTGGATTACTGAGAGTTGTGTTTTATGAAATAATCACTCATGACACATTTGCATTGTCCATGATAATCACGAAAGAATCTGCAGTATAATCGTTGATAAAGACGTCTTCCTGTTTTCTGTATGCTTCGGTACTGAGCGCCATAACTTTTATAGTACCTATAACTCATACTGTTCGTCTGAAACCACTGTGTTTGTAAGACACATACGACAAGGGCAGATCTGATGAATGTACTTTAATATTGTGTAATGAGTGTGACCTCACATTTACCTTTACTGGTGGTTTAAAGGTACAGTGTGTAGGATTTGGCGGCATCTAGTGGTGCGGTTGCAGATTGCAACCAACTGAGTACCCCTCCGCTCACTCCTCCTTTTCCAAGACTGTGGTAACGTGAGCCGCCGAGTGCAAAACCCTGTTAATGCCGTTCGCCTCGCTCAGAGGTCATCCTTACCATAATAACACTACTTCAGGAGCAACGGAAGTCAGACGGCGGCTGGCGGTACCAAGGTTTTGCACTCTGCGGCTCACGTTACCGCAGTTTCACAAGCGTGTCGGAGAACTACGGTGTCCTTCAGGTAATGTAAAAACGTGAAAGTCTCTCTCTAGAACCAGAGTTTGATTTGTCCATTCTGGGCTACTGTAGAAACATGACGGACTCCGTAAAGATGTCCTGCTCCCTTTGTAGATATGAAGGGCTCATTCTAAGCGAACAAAAACACAACGATTCTTAGTTTCAGGTGATTATACACTAACGAAAACATAGTTATGATTATTATGTTATATTTCTGCTAATAGATCCCCCTGAAATGTTACACACTGTTCCTTTAGTCTGTAAATAAGTTGAACGAGTGATTGTGTTTTTTCTTTTTCTTTCTTCCTGTCTAATGGGGCTTGTAATGGGACCTGACAATATAATTACATGAGCAAGTTGTCATTGTAATGATACACTATGGTTCTCACTTTTGTAATCAATGTGTGAGTGTCTGAGATGATGATTATTACTGTTTACATAGCGTTGTGTGTATGATGATTCCTCTGGGTTAATTTGTATATTTTTGATTTTCAGCCACACAAAGGAAATCGGACACTACAACTTCAGACTTTTTATTTTGGTTAAACATGTACTCTTCAATGTACTTGAACTTTCTTGTTGCGTGTCACTATGTATCGTCTGGTTTTGGGGTGTCTTTGAGACTGCAGTTTGGATTTATTTATTTTGATTTAGAGCCATTTTAATGTTCTCAGCTAATTTCAGAAGCTTTTGAGTCAACTTTACCTAAACAGGTTACATGATTTATCTCATCCAGAAAGTCAGAGCAATCACTCTGAACATTTGCAGACCCTCGTCAAGACAGAAAGACAAAAGTTCCCAGCATTCATTCATTAAATTAATGCCTGTTTGAAGATTTGTTTAAGGAAATGCACTGTATTTCATCCAAAAAGTAAACTTTATAATCACACTTAACATTAAACGTTTATGTATTTTCCTCAAGTTTTCATTTTGAGCTCTGTTTAATGAGAGTTTGACTCAAAGGCTTTAATTTTTTTTTACTTTTAAGTGTCCTGCTGTGATTAATGTTTGAAAGTTCTGTGGGTGTATCTGACATTTTGAGACGTTAACTCTGTATTTCACAAGATCTGTTTGACACTTTTTTACTTCCTCGTACTTACATCACAGAAAGTCGCCAAGCCTCTCTTACACATATGAATTATAACTCACATCTTACTCTGAAGCTGCAGAGCATTTTTTTAATATATGTATATTTTTCTCAGCATGCAGGCTTGGTTTTATCTCTGCAAAGTTTTATCAGTGTGAGTGGGTCTGATTTCAGATGGGTATTGAATCAAATGTCTGCCACTGGCTTCATTTGTGAGTTGAAAGAGCCCCCTGCTGGACATGTATTTATTTTCTCCTTGCCTGTAATGTGAAGGGAAAACAATCTTTCTTTGGGTTATAGGCTACATAAATTCCCCTCCTTCTATTGGCTTCTGTCCTTTCATCACGCTAATTTTCATATTCGGTTTAATGGGTTCCCCTTGGAGACAATAACGCTGACCTTGACCAAATTCAAATGAGGCTGCATCAGCGGACTTAATGTGATCTGAACTTTTTTGGTTGCACTGATGAGAGCAACTCTCTGCGTATATTGAATTTAGCTTGAATTGATATTAATGTGCGCCGGTTTGTGACTTCAATTTAGCTAACCCGCGTGATAACCAGGGAGGACACAAAAATTGCCGCTGATGTCACAGCCCACTTCACTAGCAATTTGGTGCCAGCCAGTTTTACATCGCTCCGAGTTAAAATCCATTTACGTCAGATGAAAGTAAAAGCAAAAGACGGAGGTTGAAGCATCCTTCAAATCAAACACTGTTATAAAGATAGGCTTGTCAAATAATGCAAAAATCACTTAAAACAATACGTTTTATACATCCAAATATTTCATTATTGCTTCTTTCTTTTCCTTCTTTACAGTAATGTAAGTTGATCCTGTTGCCACATATAATCTAATCTTGTAAATAAGCTTGTAATGAGGGGGAATATGGATCAGCCTCTCAGCACGGTCCCCGGGATTAAAAATGTCTGCCTGCTGCTCTCACCGTTACTCCTCTCTGCTCCTCTATAAGCTCATGTTGTGCTGTGGGACTTTAATGTGTGTTTTTAAATAGTCTTTGTTTCGTCGAATATCTACCTCAGTCTTGGTTTACCACATGTCTACATGATTAGCTATTTTGGAGAAAAAATATCACATCACTAACTGTTGCCTTTTACTGAAAAGAAAGCAATTGAAACCTCATGTGTATGTAGAAACAGACAGTCCTGGATGTTGACATCAGTCGACTTACTCGACTCTCGATAAAGAATTTGGGGAAGTAATGTCCCTGTTGCGGAGGATGATCCAGTGTGAATGTGGTTACCAGGTATCAGAGGTTATATTTTACACTTTTCTTTGCAGCATCTTTTATTTACACTGATTAATGGCACCTGCCTTACACGTGTACAATAAATGTTATTCAGTGCTTTATTTATTGTGTTTTTGTGTTATATTTTACACATCTTGGGTTACAGGTTTCTTGTTTATTACAATAAGTAAAACATTTTATGATACCATTTCTGTGTGTTGAATGGCAGTTATTGTTTTAACAATTAAAGGTGCTGAATTTGATATCCAGAGCATTAATGTAGCATCAAACAACTGTTTGCTATGTAAAGATATGGAGGAGTAATGTCTACCTGAGCAGAGAAAGAAGTCGCTCTCACTCTGTGTGTGTTGTAATCCAAGTTTCTCTGTGCTTTGTTGACATAGCTGAGCCGGCCACACGTGCTTTTAGTTCATGTTCGTGCATGTGAGCGTGCCCCACGCCATCGTCATGTTGAGAGCCGTTGAGAGCCAATAGAAATGCTCCCAATCCCGTATTTAGCACCTTTAAATTAGTGTTAACAATAATAACTCTTTTAAGAAGTTATATCATTAATGTGGAAAAACTCAAAACCAAGGTTTCTTTATCTAACCAAAATTTCAGTTGTCTTTAAAATGGAAATAAGTTCATTAAATATTATTAATTAAAATTGCAAAGATATGTTTAAAGCTATTTTGTATAAAACATAATAAATAGCTGTGATGTGTTTGAGTTTCAATGTTCATTATTGACCTTGGAAACACAAAACGATCTCGTCTTAAGGTCCATTTAAAAATGGAGCTTTCGATCACATCGCATGATCTCCATCAGCAGATGGACTTTGCCCCGTTGTCATGGAAATGTAGATGGAAAAAATGTAGACTAGACAACCTTAAAGTGCTCAGAAAAGATGGAAATTTGAGCATCTACATTTCTAATAGTGGGCAAACTCGTGAAGATCATGTGATATGATCAAAAGCTCCAGAACAGCTACTGTATTAAATGGATCTTGAGTTGAGACTGTTTTGTCAACTGTGATATTTTTGTTTTTATTTTAGGTTTTGGAAAAACTATTGAGAACATCAATTTTGTATTTCCTCTTATTTGTCACAAAATATTATATCTTCACAAAATGATACCAGAATACAGAATAAATTAAACACATCATGTGTTGTTTTCTTTATTTGTAACATTAATGAGGGTCTCCCTCACACCTGAAATGTATATATCCATATACGCACGACTTCACTCTGTTGTCATTCTGTACAATGAGGCAAAATCTCACATCAGGTTGTTTTGTAGGAAATATAATGAACCACAATTCAAACATTTTTTTTACAGATTTACAACATTTTCAACAAACTGAAGTCAGTGTGACTTGATGACATTTTCCTCCTCTCTCCTTTTTATTTTGAACAGCGGGGCTGAAAAGACAGTCAGACATGAGGAATTTTATATTTAAAAAGGGATTTCAGCAGGTTTATCTTTGGTACGTTAGCACATAACAGAACAAAATAATTGAAAAAGGCACTTAAACCAAACAAAATCATGATCCTGATTTGCTTTGGCTGGTTATTTGAAATGTTCTGTAAGAAAGTGGCGCTTTTATTTAAGAAAACAGTAAATGGTGAATAAGAAAAAAGGAAAAAGCAGGCAGAGGTTCAAGGAGAGTGGGATAAACAAACGTTTCATATCATCTCAGAAATTTGAGCACAAAGTCCTGAAAAAATCAAAACATCTCTCAGGTAGAAAAACACCAGAACAAGCTAGATTTTTGCAGCACATAAAAGACAATGTTTTTTTGTTTTTGTATAAAGAGGCTGGCTCCTTCTGGTGGAGATGTGGCTGGCACAAAACATGCTCACAAGACTAGAGGTTAATGGATGGAAGGCCGCACACCAACCGCAGGCCCTGGGAAGAACGTGTGAAAAATGTGGTGTGCTCAGAGGAGCTAATCCAACAGTCTTTCTGTCTCTGCCAGAGTGGCTCTTAGTTCCCTGCAGGTCCCTTCACATCCAGAGACTGGTGGGCGGCCCCGGGCTGGAGGTTGCAGGCTGACGGGTCGCAGTAACCGTTGGGACCAGCTGAACCGGGAGGCCCGGGTACACCGTGCTGTCCAGGAACGCCAGGAGGTCCTCTCTGCCCGTCCCGACCGTCCTGACCGTAGCCAGGTTTGCCTGGCTCACCTGTGATCACAACATTCATTTTAGGGTGCTGGTTGATTTAAAGGATAGCTTCACAGTTTTTTCAAGTCTATCTTAATGCAACAATCTCATGCCCTAATATACATTGAAAGAGTTTTTGGTTATTATAATCATTGTTTCTGTCCAAGAGATCCCTTAAAGGGACAGTGTGTAGGATTTGGTGGCATCTGGTGGTGTGGTTGCAGATTGCAACCAACTGAGTACCTCACCTGCTCACTCCTCCCTTTCCAAGACTGTCGTAACGTGAGCCGCTGAGTGCAAAATTGTGGTGACGCCATTCACCTCACTCAGAGAACATCCTTATCATAATAACAATACTTCAGGAGCAACGGAAGTAAGACGGCGGCTGGCGGTACCACAGTTTTACACTCTGCGGATCACGTTACTGCAGTTTCACAAGCGTGTCGGAGAACTACGGTGGCCTTCAGATAACGTAAAAATGTAAAAGTCTCTTTCTAGAGCCAGTGTTTGGTTTGTCCGTTCTGGGCTACTGTAGAAACATGACGGAGCAACATGGCGGACTCCGTGAAGAGGACCCGCTCCTTATGTAGATATGAAGAGCTCATCCTAAGCTAACGATAACACGATTCTTAGTTTCAGGGTGATTATACACTAATGAAAACATAGTTATGAATATTATATTCCATTTCTGCTACTAGATCCCCCGAAATGTTACACACTGCAAAATGTACTCACCAGGAAGTCCGGGAGCTCCTGGCTGACCTTTAGGTCCTCTTGCAGTGGGCCCTCTGGAGCCTCTGTCTCCCATTTCACCTGTAACAAGTATTATATAATGAATGTATTTGATGTATAATTCCCTCACATCACCGTAAACAGCAACACCTTCCAACACATTCATTACCTTTGGGTCCTTTCACTCCAATAGGTCCCGCTGGCCCTTTGAGTCCTGGAAGGCCTCTTGTTCCACCATGCCCTGGGAAGCCGTTGTCTCCTGGAGACCCAGGTTGCCCTGGAGGTCCAGGTTTTCCAGGTAAACCAGCTGCGCCAGACTCTGGCCTCCTTAAACTAGCAGCTAACTGGGCCAACTGTTCTGTTGGAGCAAAACAGAAAGAGGATGATGAACCTGATAAATGAACTTGAATAAATTAAAATTGACTGTAATTTAACAGATGCAAAACTGGCACAGAGACACTGAATGTTTCTAAACATTAAGTAGCCGACTGTTATCAAGGGGCTCTTTTAATACACAACACTTTGTCATAAATCATGCGGTAGCATAAGAAAGCTCATTTTCTGAAAGCCCCAAAGCAACTCTCATAGAAGAGCTGGTCCAACAGCTCTTGTACTCGAGTCAGAGTGAAGCAGAGCGAGGTGAAACTGTGGTCACGATATCCCTCGAGCTTCTCCTGTTTTTCAACCTTTTTCTATAGAACCTCGGTAAATCGAGCAGAAAGGAGATAATACTCTTTATTTCAGGCAATCAGCGACAGGAAATTTACGTTCATGGTGCAAAGGATCTAATATTAATCTCCGGTGGCTCCTTGCAGCGCGGTATTTTGCACTTGAGATTCCAGTTTTCCGGCTCCTGATGAAAATTCATGCAGCGCGTTGCTCGGCTGCTCTTTTTTAAGATTTCCTTTTCCAGGCAGACTCTTTGTATGTAGTGGAGGAGAGCAGGTCTGCTGGAGGTGAAATTAATTTTTCAGCACATCGGGTATAAAAAAATCATGAGTGTAGGAGATGGGTTGCGAAGACCTACAGTAAGAGCAACAGAATGAAGCGAGAACAGAGGCCGTGACTTCAGAGAAACGTTTCCAAAGCTCGGAGAGAGGGGGATCTTTCATCCATCAAATTAACAAAGACTGAAGCGTATTTCATGTTTTGGTTATTAGGCCGTCCCTTTTTGAACTTCAGAGTATTCAGCAACCATCCAGATCAATGAGACAACGGAGGGGCGGCTCTATGTGTGGTTGTGTAATGAGGCATTCTGGGAAAGATTGAAGTCATGAAATGAGGCACAAGGGAATGATAAATGAGGTCAAAGGCCCATCAATTCTTACCTTGCATGACTCGCATGCAAACTTGTCTGATGTGCTGATCGCTCGGCTCTTTACCCTAGAAGGAAAAAGATGACTTAATAGATTTCATGACGTGTTTAAAGCACATTTTCAGAGCATCTTGCTTATGTAGTGTAGTGTATTCCCTGTTTCTGCACAATATTGGGGTTCAGTGTTTTAGAGTTTATTTGCACAAGTTGAAATTATAAGAAGGACATCAGAATGTGAGAATAAAGGTGTGCAGGTAGGACTGGACGATATGGAGAAAATCAAATATCACGATATTTTTCACCAAATACCTCGATATCGATATTGCAACGATATTGTAAGGTTGACCATTGGTGCTTTCACAAAATATTTAGTATTTTATTATATATTTTAATAGCACTTGTGCCATATTACAATATCCAAAATCTAAGATATCTAGTCTCATACCACGATATCGATATAATGCCCAGCCCTATGTGCAGGGAGTATTCAGCCCAGAGGGGATTTATTAATGTCCATAGCTTTCTTTTAAAAAACATGTTCAGTAGACTTTAAGGAAGAAATACTTCCATGAACTAGTACTCCTATATCTTCTTAAGAGTTGACCCTAACTAGTAAGAAGTTTTGGAAAGATAAGTATTGGATGGCAGCGTGGTTGATTCGGAGTGGACCTGTGACTGTGTTTGAAAGTAAAACATGAAGTGATACCTGTACAGCGGTGGTTCTCAACCTTTTTCCTGTCAAGAACCCCTAAATTGATACACATTAGGACACGGACCCCTATATGATATGATTTCGCTTGAGGGATCTCCATCTGAAAAGTTATTGGTTGTTAGATATGATTAAGACTAGAATTCTGTAGTTGTCAACTTCAGTTGAGGAGATAACCGTGGAGAAAAGTGAAACCGATGATCAGAATAGTCACTCTTATGACTACTACATACTCACATAGGGCTCACTTCTATAGAATTAAATAGTGAAAATAAACTATTCCCCATTTTTCTGGGGACTCACTGGAACTCCCTCAAGGACCCCTATGCGTCCCCGGACCGCTGGTTGAGAACCACTGCTGTACAGTTAGACTCAGTTAGGAAAAGAAAGGATTTAACAGGAAACACTATCATGGCTTTTTTTTTTTTAGTATAACTTTTGTAACTGCTACCAATACACTGACTTAAGTGCATCAAAACTCAGGATTTTGATGTGAGAATACAAGAAAATAAAAGTTGTGTGGTAAATTGTAAAATGTACATAAGGAAAATTTGCTCACAAGGACTATTTTTGTTATTATAAGCATGAACAAAACCAATGACATGACCCCCCTGACAAGACTGTCTTGCACATTAACACCATATTGGAAAGAACTGTATACAAGAAACAAATCACAACTTAAGAATGTAATTCAATTTCACTTGCGATCAAATCACTTCAGATTTAAATCACATATCCATGAAGATGATCCCAAGTCTTGGTGCTAAATACAATCTTTTATAGGCCTCAGAGTTTGTTGCTTTTCCCCACTCTGTCCTACTGCTGCACAGATATTGTCAGTATCTTCAAACACTCTTTCTAAACTAAGTGTTTTCTGTTGGACTTACCGCAGGGCCCTGAGACCCTCTGACTCCAGGTGGACCCCTGTTCCCCTGCATGCCCCTCGGTCCAGGTGTGCCAGGCGGCCCCTCGATTCCGGGCTGGCCTCGACTCCCCTCGGGTCCTCTTTTGCCAGCGTCGCCGGGGTTACCCACCTTAACAGAAGGTAAGACCAGAGAAATGTTACAAAACTGCAGCACATCCTCAATCGTTTGACACCACAGTAAAAAAATACCAGCTTTGAATAATCAGTTTGAACTCACCTCTCCTTTAGATCCAGCTTCTCCTGCCTCACCCTATAACACCATTTATAAAAGAGAGAGGATGGAAAGGACAGTTGCACTCTGGTGAGTTTCTCTTCTGGATAGAATTGTTGAATAATGCAAATAAGTTAAATTAATAGTGTTAGTGTTGGTGTAATAACTTACAAGATCCCCTTTGTCTCCCGGGTTTCCCTCATCACCTTGTACTCCCTATGAAAACATAGTCTGTAAATGATTCATGCAAAGCAACCCCAGCATTACTATTAAGAGAGAATTAATATTTAGTATGAGGATTTCATACCTGCTCTCCTTTGGGTCCTGGTTCTCCACGTTCTGCCTGTAATAACCGAAACAAATGAAGCTAAATGATCACGACAGAGTGTTGTGAAGATTTGTCCACACTAGAGGGAGCTGATCAGCTGTTTGTTGTTCATTAATCTCTCTCGGACTGTTTAAGACAATTGTCCTAAAGCTGAAACAGGTCTCTGAAAGGGACTGTGGTGTTTTCTTACCCTCTCACCCTTCACCCCGGGCAGGCCAGGAGGACCAGGGAGACCAGAAAGGCCCAGGTTACCTTTGGGTCCCTGTAACAAATAATCATGCACATCTGATAAGTAGACACATCTAAGCAGGGTTATATAAAGTATGTTGAGATCCACAGCAGCCTTTAAAAGACAAAATAATCCACTTTTCTCTTTATAGTTAAGCTATTTCACAAAGCATAACACCTGTTGACATGGCTTATTAGGGCTGCAACTAAAAAAAAACTATTTTGCTAATTTTTTATTTGTTTATTTATTTATTTTGCACACATTAAGACTACACAAACATAAAATAAAAATAAATATACTGTGCAAGATGAGGCAAAAACACCTAGAGAGCACAAGATTAATATAAAGAAATAATATGACTACATAATAGTGATGACAAACAATTAGAACAAGATATACTGTATATATAATAACAACAATAACAATAAATATATCAAAAAAAGTCTAAAAATGTGTACGATGTGTAATTAATTAATCTATCGATTATCACTTTGATTAATTAATTATTAATCGGACAAAAAGAAAAAAAATACATTTTATTATTTTCAGCGTTTTCTTAAAGAAACTAAACTTATTCCTTGTCTTCTTGTACAATGCTCTTTTGCTACAATAAAATGCAGCCATGCACTAAGAATCAAAGGGAAATGTAAATAATATATATTATATTTGAAAAATAAATATTGTACTTTTTAGTCCACTACATTTATTTAAGCAGGTTTATATAAAGTATGTTGAGATCCACAGCAGCCTTTAAAAGACAAAATAGTGTACTTTGGTCTTTATAGTTAAGCTATTTCATAAAGCATAACACCTGTTGACATGGCTTATTAGGGCTGCAACTAATGACTATTTTGATAATCGATTAATCTGTCACTTATTACTTTGTTTTTATGGATTATTAGTCGGATAAAAAGAAAATAATAAAAAAATGTAATAAAAAAAAAACAATAAGAAAAACAAAACTTATTCCTTGTCTTCATATGCAATGCTCTTTTGCTACAATAAAAACATGTTATTAAATTAATGGACATGAGATGAGAATAAAAGGGAAATGTAAGTAATATATATTTGATCAGATATTGCTGAAGAAATCAGTGGTGAAATTAACTAAATACATTTACTAAAGTACTGTACTTAAGTACAATTTTTGAAGTACATGTACTTTACTTGAGTATTTCCATCATCTGCTACTTTCTACTTCTACTCCACTACATCTCAGAGGTAAATATTGTACTTTTTTCTCCATTACATTTATTTAAGCAGGTTTATATAAAGTATGTTGAGATCCACAACAGCCTTTAAAAGACAAAATAATGTGTTTTGCTCTTTATAGTTTAGCTATTTCATAAAGCATAACACCTGTTAACATGGCTGAAATTGCTCAAATATCAATAGTTAAGGTAAACTAACTCATTGCTACTTATTCTTTTGGGGCATGTTTGTGTGTGCCATTCCCTCTTTGATGGCTGACCGACTGTCTGAGGAATGCCAGGAGAACAGAGAGCTCATTCAGCCCGCTGCTTACTGGTCTCCCCTTACTGTGAAAATAGAGCTCATGTGAGATCCAGCCTCGGCCTATTCTCTGAGACATTCCTGTGAAACAACAGCCTGGACTATACAGGCTGCCCTCCTTTTCAGCTCCTTTTACTCAAAGTATTAAAAGTGCATGTATAGCTACTGGCTGCTGAGGTGTTCATAAGGCCTCTATTTTCAAAATAAAGATATAATTTTAAATCAAACCAAATCAAACTTTCTGTGCTCTACAACTCTTGTGTTTCTAACTTACCCTGGCACCTGGCTTGCCAGCTGAACCTACAGGGCCATACACTCCTATAGCTCCCTGTAGGGAAGAAGAAGAGAAAATGATAACGTAAAAGTTAAAATCAACAAAATAAAGACAATAGAAATTGCAGCAGGAAGAATACTCACCGGTTCACCAATAGGTCCAACAGGTCCCAACTCTCCTATGTCTCCACGCTCACCCTGAGGTGTGACAGTAAAATGACACAGTGACACAACGGAGGTGACAAAAATCGTGTTTCAATGTGCGCTGCTCGTACTGTACTTACTGCTTTACCAGCAGGTCCCATTGTTCCGGGGAGGCCTCCTTGACCGCCGTCACCCTGTGCAGAAACAACCACATTCAAATTTCAGATTCTGACAATTTAAGAAAAACAAAACAAATGCAACAAACAACTGATAATATTTAATAATCAATGATCAAACAACCTTAATTCCACTCAAGCCTTTTGGTCCGGGTGCACCAGGCAAACCCTAAAAAAACAGAGAACACGTCTTGAAGAGATGCAACAATAACAAGGACAACAATTTCTTACAACAAAGGAGAAATATGTGTACCTCCCTGTACAAAACACTGGATCATAAAGAGGGCTTAGTGGATAAAAAATTCATTTGGTTTGAGCTTTTGACCCAAATAAGCTTAAAGTGATAAAAGTGATCTGGATATTAAAATAAGGTGATGACTTTTATGCGTAAAAGATCTTTCTTAATGCCGCCACAGGCGAGCTGCTCATGTTTGCCAACTGATTCTCATTAGTGCCTTTCATTAGACTAATCACAGATTAGTGGGCTGGAAAAACTTTGCTCTCACTTTTCTGCTGGAGGAAGAGAGTGATTACTGTCTCCCAGCATAGCCTGCTGTTTGTGTATCATATCACAGAGGGATGGAATTCAATAGTATTTCTATGAAATGTCAACCTACTCAAACTTTATTGTATATCATATATTACACAGGTTGTTCTCATACACTGTTTGTAGCTATACATACGAAAAGTAATGCACTGTAATTTGTATATATCCCAAAAAATCAATTCATGTGTAATTCACGTAATCGTGAACCAGGAAATCTAAATAGCAGTGAACGCCGCGTAGGGAGGAGGTCGGGGTGCATGGGTCTCTTTCGCCCAGGAGACCAGCATTCATGTCCCGTGTGAAACCAGAAGTCAACGTTGATTCATTTCTCACGTAAGTTACGTAGTTAAATAACGCCATTTCCAGAGTTATTTTAAGCCAAACCACAATCTTTTCCTAAACCTAACTAAGTCGTTTTGTTGCCTAAACCTAATGAAGTTGTTCCCTGTGAACATTGAAGTTTATTTTGACTGTATGAATGTAACGAGCGGACATTGACACGTGTTGCTGGACATTCGTAGGAAAACGACCGAAAAATGAGGAATAACTTTTTTCGTAAGATATCATACGAAACCAGTTGTATGAGGATATGTTGAAATACAAGATATAAAAACATTCTGACTACTGCTCGTTACTGCGGCACGTGTGAGCTACAGTGCTTTAAACTGCTCCTGGGGAGTTTACTCAGGTGCATCCAATCAGAGTCAGTCTGGGGTCAAAGGACATACTCACAGGAAGCCCCTGAAGTCCGACCTCTCCAGGAACGCCTGCCGTCCCAAGGCCTCCCTGCAGGGAAGCAGACAGTGAAAGAATGAAGCTCATACTGCTCCTAAAAGAGCCGAGACTTCATGTGAATGCATTTTAATATTATAAACTGTAACATTAAAAGTTGTATAAATAAAGTAGCAGAAATGATGCTCTACCTTTGCTCCGGGCATCCCAGGAATACCCTCGCGACCGTCCACACCTGGCAAGCCCTGGTGATAAAAAGCACAAACTGAAATGAGCTGTTTGCAGACAATGTATTTGAACATTTAAGCTTTATTTGTCATCATTGATCAGACACTCACAGAGTCTCCCTTGGGACCTGGAAGACCTGTGATTCCTCTCCGCCCTTGAATACCCTGAACGACAAAGCAACAGTGCATTTAGTCCGTTTTGTTAAAACTGTATAAATTCCATGGAGTCAGTGTTTATGTTATTAATAATGCGTCTACTTACCGATACACCTCCAGGCCCAAGCTCGCCCATCGGGCCTCTCTGGCCTCGATCCCCCTGAAATAATGCATTGAATCATATACTACTCATATGTGCCATATTTGCTGCCAAAATAAAAGAATGTGTATTGTGGGAGAAACATACAGTTGCTCCTGCAACCCCCTGGGGACCTGGATCTCCATCAAGACCTCGAAAACCCTGCCAAAGAACAATATTATAATCTGTTTAAAAAATAAACATTTTAATAGGCAACAATTTGCAAGTAATTCAGGAAGAATCTGACATATATGAAAAGTACCATGGGGTTAAAAATCATAGGAACACTTACCATCTCTCCCTTGGAGCCAATCATTCCCATGGCTCCACGAATCCCCTGAGGACCCTGAAATAACAAACAACAGGTGCCTCGGTGAGCAGAAAAAAGAGAACCTGACATAGTTAAGAACAAACAGTAGCTTGAAAGACTCTAATATGGTATAATAAATGTGATATCTAACCGTTGGTCCTTGGGATCCGACCTCCCCTGAACCTCCCTGGTCTCCCTCCTCACCCTGAGTGAACGGAGGAGAAAGAACATGAACTGAAAAGCAGCATAAAGTCAATCAAGATGAAACGCTGAGCAGCAAATTTAACTTCATTATAAGAGTGAAAAATGAAAAGGGAGGCTGCTCCTATCAACTGTGTGTTAATTAGAAAATGAGGCAGCCTTTCTGGAATGTGTTTAATACCCACTTTTTAATGGATTGCAAGGGGGGCAAAAGCAGACGAATTAACTCCAAATTGCTGTTCCCCTGCTTTGCAATTTACAAATAATTGATATGCTGACTCCGTGGTCGACCTGAGGAGGCATATCCATTAAGATAGATAGGGGCTGCGCACACTTTCTGCTGTTAAAAAAGGCAATTTCTTTGTTTAATTATGTGCATTAGAATTGGCTATTAAGACATGTAAACAATATGCACACCATCACACTAGCCTACCTTTTTTTAATTTAATTTAATTAATTTTCTTGTTTTGCTTTTATTTTATTGAGCTTTTCATCCTTTATTTTTTTCTTGTTTTTATCTCTGTTATTGCTTTCTTTATTTTCTTTATTTTTTACAATCAATTTTACTTTTTCACTATAAAATATATAAACATTGTAGGGATGTTATATGTATGAAAAAGTGTATGTTAACTCCTGCACTTCTGCAATAAAATATATAAAAAAGACATGTAAACAACACATAGCTGATAATCAAATATTACACAACAAACAGAAATGAATGCAATGAAACGGGTTGCATTAGTTCGCATCATGAAATGATGATTCTGCTTGATTGTCTGATAGTAAAGATGAAAGTCAGACGGACTGTTGAATCATTAACAGAAATGTCTTTGATTTAAAAAAAAAAAAAGGCAAAAAAATCTTCCTGTCTTTATTTATTATCATAGATTTGAATAATATTATGTGTAATATAGAATTACTGAAACATACTATTGTTTCTGTTCATTTCAAATACAAAATGAAGCATGTTTTTGTATGTAACTGTGTCACACAGTCTGATTTTGCCAGTCTTCCAGATACATACTTCTTCTTCAATATCATCATGACATTATACACAACATCTGGTTATCCTGTTGTTAGCTGTAAACATCTTTATATTTGTGAATTTGTGAGTGGAAAACAGGCAGAAGGCGCCTCACATGAAACTTCCAGTGAAGGAGAAAATCATTGTGTGGGACGCGGTGCAGACTGACAGTAAATCATATCCTGGCGCGCGGTGATAAAGGGAGATAGGCCCAGACTCATTTCCATTTATATAGTGCATAGACACATTACAGGGAGAAGCTAGTTGGGCTTGAACATCATTTCAAATAAATCATCCTCCTTGCATTACAAGGAGTCAGGGGCATTACACACAGGCATGTATCACTTCCTCTTGAAATAGAGCAGCACACATAATACTCGTCTCAGAGGTGCCAGGAATCTCTTTTTCACGTTTAAGTCATGCAGAATTTTTTTTCTGATGTGGAACGTTTTGGCATGTGTGACAGCTGTGGAGGGAAATTCATATTTTAAAGCAACTATTTATGCAGTTTTATGTGAGTATAAATTCACTCTGTTGATGTTGTCAATGTTCAAAACATTTCATTTGACTAGAAATACTTGGTTTTGGGTTTACGAACAAGGCTTTTCCCCCCTAGATGGAACATATTTTACCTTGTGCCCTTGTTTCCCAGGTTCTCCTGATTCACCTTTTCCACCTTTGTGGCCCTTAAAACAAAAGGAAAATAAAAGCAGCACTGTTTAAACACTATATTTTGGGACACTAACGTGATTTTAGTGCGACACAAATCACTTCAACTGTGCTACTCACCTTCATGCCAGGAAGGCCAGGATGTCCAGACATCCCAGGTGGACAAGAGTTTGGACACTAAACAACAACATCAAAGTCAGAAAATATTCCTGACAAGTTATAAAAAAATATAATCTCATTCATAATCTCCAGAAAACAAAGCTTTACCAGGTCGGCACTGCCTTGCATTCCAGCTGCACCCTGAAATACAGAAAAAAATATTTTTGAATGTGATTTATCAACATCATGATGGATCTATGGAGCTTGTAAATCACTAGAGAAAGGTCAGTGTGCAGCGGTGGCATCGCTAACAAGGCCAAATTAATTTCATGTCTGCGTTATGCTCCTTCCCCTTGTGAAATCTAAAGTCAAATGTAATCATTTGCGAATCTGTGTCACTTACTCTGGGCCCTGTTGGTCCACCAGGTCCCCGTGGCCCTCTCACACCGATGGACCCCTGCGGAGAGACATAAAATGTGTCAAACACTACACAAAGAGAATAAATGCACCGGGCTCTCCTGGCATTGGATAAAGCTTTTCTTTGCTTTACTGTGAATTACACTCTGCTAGCATTTTAGGAGTAATGTCAAAAGTATTACAATAGCAATTAGCTTAAAAGCACAAGTTAACTTATAGCTTTTACAGTGACACCCTTTCCCACAAAACCTTTAGGCCAAGTGGAAACTGTTTTTTTTACCATTAGAATTGTGATGCTTTGAAAAAATAAAATATTGCTTTGGAT
Organism: Sebastes fasciatus; assembly: GCF_043250625.1. NCBI lineage: Eukaryota > Metazoa > Chordata > Actinopteri > Perciformes > Sebastidae > Sebastes > Sebastes fasciatus. The sequence goes on along the minus strand of NC_133803.1, from coordinate 17,469,324 downwards.
CAGTTCCTTTGGTGGTAAAAATGCATTCAGTATTTTAAGAGACATTCATAAAACAAATAAAAGATTCCTTTCAGTTTTTCTTTCTCACACAAATATACCTCAACCAGATTTCAGCCAGTAAGATTGAGTTTGCTTTCACTTCTGCAAATAAATTATAGCAAGCTTTAGTTATATGTGCAATTACCCATTCAGGGCAATTTTAAGTTACTATTTTTAATTTGGGAAGTCCATATTTTCATGTATAGTAAGAGGTGATGCTATTTTAAATGTGCTATGACACATTGGGAGCTGTATATATCCAAAAGCATTGCTTTGAAATCCAAAGTAAATTAATGCCAAAGTACCAAAGTAAATCAAAAATAAGTGTCGCTAATAAAGATAAATTCTGGGTTGTAAATGACCAAGACAAAATACCCAGAGGCAATAATTTAGTCAGATGAAATGCTGAATATTTTATACATTTTGTGTTGATTTTCTGACCATAAATCAATTTCTAAAATATCTTAGAATGAGTGGAAAAAAATGCTGAATCCATCTTTGTTGAAATGTCAAGTTAGTAACATACAGTACTTTTTGATTGATGATATAATCAGTATATGGTGCACAGTATGTGTTTTGTCATAGATGTGTGAGGGTTTGGAGGGTTTATTGACACTACAGTCGATTAAGCTGTACACTACAGATACATTGGGTTAATGTGAATGAAATTATGATCTGTAGACAGGCTTCAAAGATGTATCTAGTGAAAGTAGCTTCACTTAGATCCAGTATTTTTCACTTCAGCTTGGACCGACTTTTCCTTATTTGTCACCATGACCGACACATGAAGATAAACACATCTGTCCAGTCATTAGGCCAATGGTAGCATAGCACCATCTCAGTGCTCATGCTGGTAGTATTTGATAATCCTGATTTAAAACAACGAGTAACAGCCCATTGCTCCGTCTCTACTCACAATTGGTCCAACTTTTCCCACTTCACCCGAAAGTCCTCCAGGCCCGGGTGGTCCCTGTTCAAAGTCACATTTCATGTATTAAATATTAACAAAATGTTTGACAAAAGAAACATCAAAATGTAATACAAATTGTGGTATTAGTTGTGTAGCATAAAGAAATGACTTACAGGGGGTCCATCTGGCCCAACACCCTAAAGAAAGACATAAACAGTATGACTCAGTGTGATATATATAATTTGGTGTACATGACACAAGACATGGATCCTTGAAATGCTACTCACATCTGCTCCACGAGGTCCAGATTGTCCAGGTTCACCCTAAAGAACAAAGATAAATACATTAGATAGTGTTGAAACAAATACTGAAATACTGTGTTGAGGTGAAATTGAGCTGTGTGAGCCTGCAGACGGTCTCAGTTAACATTCCTCCAGATCATCACATGACTGCGCTGGGCACACTTGACCCAGCAATGTTTAGCCTAATGAGGACCGATGTTGGGGCTTTCGTTCCCCACGGAGATTACGCAGAATACTTGCAGGATTAAGTCTCATTTGTCATGAGGAATTGGTTTATGCACTGCGGCTCCCGTTGCCATGCCAAAAGACTGGACAGCAGCTTGGCAACATTTCACTGACAGCCTCTGAAGCAGGAAGGCAAAGGCTCATTAGTCACTCACTTTCTGTCCAAAGGGACCGTCGGGCCCAGGATCTCCAATAGGACCCGTCAAACCCTGCAGAGGAGAGACATCATGCTTTACTAATACATCAGAGCACTTCAGCGCCTATATGATCTCACCTTATGTTTGAAAATTATGCAGTAATTGTGCATCATTTGCAAATACAGCATCAGATCTCCATGTATTACATCATCATAACATATTCATGCTCCAGTGGGAGGAGTCCTACGTATTCATAACTAGACTATAACCCCCTCCTCTAAAGTGTTTCAATATATATACTGCACTGCAGCTCCACGGTCATCAGTTTCATTGAAATCAAAGCTCTGTTTCTGAGCACGTCATGACGTCACGACGAGAGAGCGTTCAACTTCACAGACACACAAAGAAAAAGTCTGAGTCAGGACCATAGGGCAGAGGGCAAAACTCTCCGACTGCAAACCAAGCAGAGAGCCACATTCCTCTGGCTCATTTCAAACACTGAAAGAAATCATTCCACACCGTTTTGAGGATTCTCGACAGGATATACCAACAGAGGCCGGCCAACAAAGCTGCTATTGTTCTCAGAACCCAGGTGGATGTATTCAGGTCTAACACAGGCAATAATGCATAAAACAAATACAACACATTGGGCACATATAACAACACATTTTTAAACTCATATTTAGCCTTTAAGGCAAAATCCCCTACAGCCCCTCTGTGTCAGTCTCTCATCAGCACCAGTATTGTGTTTGTTTTCCTAACCCTCCTTTAAACTCTTGGGAGCAAAGTTAATAACTCTCAGGCCCTGGTTTTACCCTGTTACTAAGGAAATTTGGATTTCTTCATCCTGTTTAATACATTCCTCACATTTCTGCACACGTTTCCCCAACATCCCCGGCTAAATCTGAAATTTGATTGGTCACTCTACAAGACTAATGAGTGTGAACATAAGCTATGTGGTGGGAGGATCACACTTTGTGGTTCCACCCCCTTGCAGGCTCAAGGACCATGTTGACCTCATTGTGGCCGACAATGCAGATATACTGTATAAAATATGTATAAAATATATAAAACAAAGAGTACTCACATCATTTCCAGGAATTCCAGGTAATCCTGAAGAGCCGGGTTTACCTGCATCTCCATCAGGTCCCTGAAAACAAAAGTTCCACATATTTCAGTGAAAAGCCCTGCAATAAAAAGCATTTTTATTTTTTTTTATTAAATGTTATAATTACAGGAAGTCCCTCATCGCCATCTGCTCCCCTTTCCCCCTGAAACAGAAGAGATTCAATGCTTTAAGGTGAGCAAATAGGTAACTATTTGCATAGTATTTGGCACATGATATGGACAATGTTGCAGGGCACTTACAGCAATGCCATCAATTCCTGGGACACCTCCAGGTCCAGGAGGGCCAGAAGGTCCTTGGGTCCTCTGAGTCAAATAATAATAATAATGACAATATAAGAAGAAAATAATGGCTTCAATTTTTTAAAACCACCCAACCAATGTTTGCCATTTCATATAGGCTACTGCCACACAGACAATATGGACAAATGAGAACAGGTGCATCACCTTATTGTATGTTTCTAAAAGACAAGACTCTCTAGGATGCACTGAAATAGCTTACAGCACATTTCTGATTGCAGAATTCATCAGCATTATATACTTTGCAAAAAGAAAAGTTTCGAAATTAAACTTCAGGCAATAGTCGCATCCCTGACTTTTTTTTTCCTTATGACAGATGTCCAATAAATTTACAAGATAAAACAATCTCAGCACATCATAGCAGAATGTATCTTGTTATTATAGGCACCAGGAGTGCACTCACCTGCACTTCTGTCACATCAGTCTATATAGAGACAAATAGAAAGAGAGAGAAACATAATAAGTCTTACTTGAGCGGAGCAGATGAGGACAAGCTGCAGAAGCAGAACCAGAAGTGGCCCTCTAACGCTGGTGGGGGCCATGCGAGCCATGATCTCCCCGTGGGCAGGAGATGGTGAAAGTTATAGTCCTTTCTCTGGGATTTGTGGGTTGAAGGAGCCCCCTGACAAAACAACCCAACTGAATCCGCTCTTTAGACCGTTGGAAGTCCCACAGCCATCAGGGGGCTCATGTATATTCATACAATGTGTGGTTACAGGAAGGGATTGGTGGGTTTACAGGGGGGGGGACACCTTTGGGAGGGGCCACGGAGCAGTCACCACCAATAGGCAGGGTCAGCGGGTTGTTTAACCTCTGCTAAGGATTTTACTCAAACTATATTTTAGGTGTGACATATTTAAGTTTGTACTGTAATCAGTGGCATCCGCCCTCCCTGAGTCACACACAAAAAAACATTACTATTACTACTACTACTACTAATAATAATAATAATAATAATAATACAAATTATACAAATTGTCAATATTTGTGTTTTAAATATGCAATGCACCCAGTAATATGTGTAATTTGATTGTAATGTGATTACATTCTGTATTAATAATCTGAATCTGTAAAGTAACTAAAGTTGTCAGATAAATGTAGTGGAGTAAAGAAAGTCTAATATTTCCCTCTGAGATGTAATTGAGTAGAAGTAGAAAGTAGCAGAACATGGAAATACTCAAGTAAAGTAGAAGTACCTCAAAATTGGGTATTTAGTTACATTCCACCACTGAGTACATTTTATACTGTTGTGTTTTTCAAAGCATTTACTCTTCCTGTTGGAATAAAATAATTGTTAATTATTTAACTGCAAAGTAGTAATGTGTTTTTGATACCTTCACTTTTTTTTGCATTAAATCACATTGCTGAAATTGATTGGATGTGGTACCACAGCCCTACCAAGAAAAAATTCCACCAGCCACCACTAACTGTAATCATCAAAAATATCTTGTGAGGATGGTTATATTGGTGCAAGTGGATAGAAACTGTGCCTTTATGCACACAATTTGGATGCTGCTTGATTTTATTCCCCCCCCTCCAGCAATTTATAACTGATAGCCTGACACCTCAAACTATAAACTCAGATTGTTTTATACTCATTATTATATTATCTTTCTTACCAATGTGCTGGCTGGGAGTTCATAACAAGCCTCTGTACGGGCTCTCGTCACGTCGCAGTGAATCAGCATTGACTGGAGTTCAAACTTGATAAATAAATGAAGGGGAAAAAAATACATTAGTACAATATCATCATGACAGATGTACAGTGTCGCACCCTAATCCTGGAACAAGTTGCTCCACAGAACCTATAGCCCAAAGAACAAGAGGCTGTTTCCATTAACAAAAGCCCCAACTCTGAGACTCATTATGGAAACATTACTAACGATTTTAAACGCTTATATAGGAGTTATAATGTGGTCAAAGTTGGTAAACATGAATTCGTAATAGGATTTCGTGCGTATTGCGCACAAAGGGCCTTGAATCGTTGGAAACCATGCATCTGAGCTGCATTCATGGTGTGGTACTGCAGGCTGGTTTAGTTTAACCCGTGCACAGCTCGTATATTCTTCACCAGAACCTGCCACAAATTCCGCATATTTGTCGGTAAAGCCTGAAGAGAGACAAGCAGACTGCAACAACTGAACATTGTCACAGACAAACCAAACAGGAGGGTGAGAAAACGCAGGGATTCCCATTTGTGTCTGCATGTCAACCTATATAACTCCTCTGCTGCTTATAGTACATGTATAATAATGTATATAATGCAATAATCTGTGAGCGTTTTAATGTTTAAATGCCACTACTCCTACTGCTCCTATACTTGTTATTATGAAAAGACACACAAAGTGTTCCTGTTCAACCTCAAAATGTACTAAATGAGGTTGATTTGATTTGGTGATCAATCACGTGATTGTGTAACAGTACATATACACAAATGGAGCTCAACTCAAAAATAAAGGTTTTCTTTAAATAATGGTAGTAGTAAAATTACTACTTTATCATATTATGACTTTATTCTCATAATATTACGACTTTTTTTCTCGTAAACTTATGACTTTATTCTCGTAATATTATGACTTTATTATCGTAAACTTATGACTTTATTATCATAATAATATGACTTTATTTTCTCGGAAACTTATGACTTTATTATCATAGTATTATGACTTTATTCTGGTATAGTGCTTGAAAAACCTGATTACTTTCCTATCTTCCTCTAGATGCTGAGATGTGGCTGTGAAAGTGGGTGAACTTTACTGTGGTTGATCTCTAAAAATGTCTGAAATGTATATAGTTCTTGCTTTATAGTTGCAGTAAAAGCTGTATTCAGTGTGCTCTATAATAGACGTACCGGTATTGCCACCGCTGGGTTGTCCTGGAGCTTTCCTATCAACGTGAATCCGTCCAGACTGACTGTTTGTCTGAGTGGTATATTCTGGGACCCGACCATGACGCAGTCCACCAATAGGGCAACAGAGCGCCTGCTGACGTGCAGCTCCACTTTGTGCCACTGATCGTTGAAGAGAGAAGCCAGCGGGCTGAAAGCAACAACAGTGTGCCTGCCTGCGTCCAGAGCTGCTGTGAAGGTAAACTCCACAGACTGAGACTCTCCATTGAGTCTGACAGCCAGCAGCTCGTTGCCATTCACACCCTGCATCTGCCAGATGTTCCACTTTGTAGTGATGGCACTGCCACTCATGCGCAGCACGGCCACAAATACAAACTCCTCTGGCAGTCCCAGTGGATAAGCTGATCTGAAATAGAAAGGATGGACTATTATTAAATTAAAAAAATGATGTCTGTACTGAACATGCATTGTGTCATCCACTATTGTCCTGTATAATAATGGTTAAATCATATATTTCATCATATAAAATGTCATATTTGTGTGTGTTTTTTTTACAAGAGTATGGTGGTGCAGGTGAGGCCAGTCTTTTTTTCTGTTTTAATTTGCTTCTTTAATTATTTATCTTTTTTTTCTTTTTTTTTATTGAGTTATAAAATTAATATAAAGGGTGGACTATTATTAAATTCCCCAAAATTATGTATGATGTCTGTACTGAACATGCATTGTATCATCCTCTATTGTCCTGTATATAATGGTTGAATCATATATTTCCATCATATAAAATGTCATATCTGTGTGGTATCTTTTTTTTTTTTTTACAGAAGGAGTATTGGTGGTGCAGGTGAGGCCAGTCTTTTATGTTCAGGACCATGGACAGGGTAAATATTGGTGTTATACCAGCTCTTAACCACTAGAGGTCAGGATTAACCCATGCAGCTCCATTTGAACACCCTAAAAAGCTTACCTTGTGTTGATCCTGAAGTTGAATGCTGGGCCTATTTGATAAGCAACATGCTGAGGAGATGATCCTGTGACCTTTTTAACAGTTCCCCTTCTTGCCAGCTCAGCAATGTGGAACTGGGACATAATATAAAACCCTGTACAGGGAGGAAAGAGTGGTTAAATGCAAAATCATCTTAGAGGTCATGACTTTACTCTATGGTGAGGAACCTACACTTTAAAGCTGCAGTAGACAGAATGTTTTTGGCATCATTGGGCAAAAAGTCCATAATAACCTTTCAGCATATTGTAATTCAAGTGTTCTGAGAGAAAACTACACTTCTGCACCTCCTCATGGCTCTGTTTTCGGGCTTCAAAAGATCTAGCCTGTGACGGGAGAGTTTGGCCAATCATAGGTCATTTCTGAGAGAGAGAGAGCGTTCCTATTGGCTGTTCATTCAACAGAAGCAGCTGTCAATCACAGAAAGTTTGCTCCGGCTGGTGGGCGGTGCTTGGTATTTCCTCAACTGATCTCAACATGGCTGCCTGGTCACAAACTTTCTCATTTTACAGCTAAACAGTACACTACAAGATGTTTCTGAAAACATTTGAGGTGATAAGTAGGCATTACAGTAACAGAATATTAATTAATATTTGATCAGTGCTGCCTAGTTTGACCGTTTCATCGGAGTCTGCGAGTGATTGACAGCTGCTCAGAGACGGCAGGCTGCAGCTCGGCTCTGATTGGTTGTTTTCCTCATGATTAGGTACATGATTTCTTTCAGATTACCTGTCTCGTGCACAACTGTCAGGATATAGTGACCGTTTTATAAAAATAACTTTTTAAATCATATTTGCTCCAATTCTACCCACTGCAGCTTTAAGTATTGCTATGGTGATTATTTGGAGACGTTTGTATTCAAGTGTCAAAAAATAGACTTTTTTTTTTGCTTTTTTCCAAGCTATGGTATTACAATATGATCGTTTACAGTTTCACAAACATACAGCATCTGCATGATATGTGCAAGTTTTACTGTAATATATATTCTTATACAGGAATAATAATTTGTAATTCTTTTCTTGTGCAGGCAGGGCAAATGTCAAGCAAATCAAAAAAGCAAACTGTGCTTAGTTTTTGTGAATCCACCTGGGAAATGATCCTCCCCGACGCTGATCTGAGGGCACACGGACTGCTGCTCCCTATGAATACCAACTTGAGATGAAAATCTCACAGCTGCAAGATGGAAACAGAAAGCAGCCCGTTAGTAGTCGAACAGTGTGTGTGTGTGTGTGTGTGTGTGTGTGTGTGTGTGTGTGTGTGTGTGTGTGTGTGTGTGTGTGTGTGTGTGTGTGTGTGTGTGTTGTGTGGGGGGAATAAAAGCTCAGTGTTTGGAAAGCTGCGCCGCTGCCTTGAATAAATATTAGGCTATCTCTGGCTGTTTGTGGTGTCCTCTTTAACACTTACGCTCTAGATTTGCCTGTTTTTACACATCTGGACAGGAAGTTAAAGGTCTTTATCAAGTTTGAATAAATGCTTCACATACAACAGATAAAAGCAGGGTGCCAGCACTGTATTAAACATCTGACACTGTTCACATGACTCAGTGTTGATACTGTAATGTTATGATGCTTTGTCAGTATTGTAATTATCAGTGTATTCAGGTATTTACCATTTAGTGCACAGTTAAATCTATATACAGGCGAACAGCTGGACCCCCTAACCCAGCAGTGTTAGTGCTGCTACACAGACCCACACAGGATACATGTCATAAAATATAGATAAGAGCAGCAGAGACAAAATAATGTAAACGCCTCACGGAAAACAAACAATGTGGTCATAAAATAAGTGCTTTTGTCAGCTATAAAAGAGGTCTGCAACATGAAACAGCCAACAGAGCTCCACAGACCTCATTGCATATGCATGAAAGAGAAACTGCACAATTATTCAATATGTCAAGGAGCAACATATGCCACAACACAAGCCAAGCACAGAGAAACTGCTTATGGTAATTCTGTTATTTTAACGTTGAGAGGTGTTTTTATATGAACATTATTTTGTCTCCTTTTGTCGCTGTTATCTCACCTGTTGCACCTTGCAGTGCAGATGACTACTTACGCTGAGAATGAAGTCCTGTGCAAAGATACTGTGGGATCACATAGCAGCAGCACAGTGAGTACAGAAGGATATTTCTGGAATGCAATCAGAAATAACATGCAGTTTGAGTTATTTGTTTGCATTATGGCAGTCATTGTAGAATAACAACTGACAGACAGTATTGGCATCAATTACATGTCATATTAAGGTCACTATTACGTAAAATGTTTACCTTTTGACTCCATCCATTTCATAGCTTGATCTGGAAATGAAAGAGAAAAAACACACCTGCTGCTGGATGTTTCTACAGATCTTCCAGGACAGAAGAAGACCCTGGAGAGTTGCTCCTTCAGTAGGAGTGAAAACCTTCAGGTCACAGTGAGGGGTCTCTTATAGGCTCGACTGTTGTCATTTATTTGGGGGAGTGAGTCAACAGTCTCCACATTGTCAACTTCACATTCCACTGGAGTTCTCCTGCACCCTGCACCTTGGATTTAATGTTTCTTCAAGCACACAGTCACAGCGTTGTACCCCATTTATAGTTCTATTTTCATCATTGGGTACCATAAAGTACATTAGCTTTGAAAAAGACAATGTTACCCTGCGGTGCTTTATTTGCCCAGCACTTTTAGGATCTACATTCTCAGTGATCTCTGTGGCTGAACAGTATTCAGATAGCATTGTTTCCAGTGCAGTCCAAACTGAAAATCAAGAGACGCTGACCAAGAAGCAATTCAAGCTGTGTTTGCTTTGTCAGACTTAGAGGCAGGAAAATAAAAAACTCATTCTTTTATAAGGGGGCAATTCCTGTATTAAAGTGAAGGATTAGCAATTTTAATTGTAGTGATAACATCCAGAATCCATGGACATGCATTGTGTTTATTACCAGGAAACCCAGCTTTCATGATATTTTTTACAGAGAATTTGGAAATGTTAATCCATGGAAATAAGAAATGAAACTGCTGATTGTACATTAATGTCTCTCCCTCACATTTCCTCCTCATATCCTGCTATCACTTGTTTCGAAGTGACAAATAGCTTACTGGACATGATGTGGAAAACAGTCCATAATTCCACTTTTGTTGACAGGTTAAGCCAACTATAGTAAGCCTGCGTGTAGACATACACATGTCAAAACGTAGGCTATTATTATTATTATTACTAATAATAATAACATCAGTATTACTACTACTACTACGACTAATAATAATAATAATAACATAAAAACTACTACTAATAATAATAATAATACATATTATTATTATTATTATTATTATTTCAGCTATAATTATAATATAATTATTAATATTACTAATACTAATAATAATGATAATAAAGATCAATACTACTACTACTAATAATAATAATAATGATAACAATAATAATAATAACTTAAAAACTACTACTACTAATAATAATAAGTATTATTATTACTAATAATAATAACATCATTACTACTACTAATGATAATAATAATGATAATAATAATAATAACATAATAACTACGACTAATAATAATAATAAGTAGTAGTAGTATTATTTCAGCTATAATTATAATATCATTAGTATAATAATAATTATTAATATTACTACTACTACTAATATTAATAAAGATCAATACTACTACTACTACTACTACTAATAATAATGATAATAATAATAATAACATAAAAACTACGACTAATAATAATAATAAGTATTATTATTACTAATAATAATATCATCATTACTACTACTAATGATAATAATAATAATAATAACATAAAAACTACGACTAATAATAATAATAATAAGTAGTAGTATAATTATTTCAGCTAAAATTATAATATCATTAGTATAATAATAATTATTAATATTACTACTACTACTACTAATAATAATAAAAACCGATACTACTACTAAGAATAAGAATAATAACATCAATACTACTACTACTACTATTACTAATAATAATAATAATGATAATAATAATGATAATAATAATAATAATAATAATAATAATAATAATAATAATAATAAGCATTATTATTATTATTATTATTATTATTATTATTTCAGCTATAATTCTAATCGACTTATTATTATAAATGCGAATAATAAAAATAATAAGAATAGTAACATTATTATTATCATTACTATTATAGCTATAATTATAATGTAATTATAAGATAATAATTATAACATTATTATTATCATTACATGTATCCAACTCTTCAATGCTCTTATTTTGGATGTGCGTCAACTGCGCTCTCCTGGCATGTGCAGTTGAACGCGCAGTTAACTGTTCGTCAGCGGTCATGTGGAGCAGCTCGTCTCTGTCAGTCAGCAGCACAGCTAGCTCCATGATGGCTAACCACCAACACCAACAACAGCACCGTTCAGTCTACTCCAGTGGATCGTCTTGAGGGCGTTTCTCCTACAACTAGACTAGGAAGTGAAACAGTCGGTGGTGTTTTCAGTCAACAGCTCAGCAGCGAGAGGACGACGAAGAGGAGCTAACAGCTAGCTAACGTTAGCTTACCAATGGTGAGTAGCGTTAGCTCGAGGCTAATGTTAGAGCCGGTGGGTGGCTAATGTAAAGCTAACTGTTACTGTCAGTAGTGTTTTATAGTTAAGGCAGTCTGTTTAAATGTGTTATGTTATGTGTCGTATTGTTCCCGGTATTTTATGGGCCCAAAATGTTCTAGCTTCCCACCTGTAACCCCCAAAAGATACCCTTGCAGAGATTGTGCCCACTAGCCAGAGACCTCCACCACCTCACACTCCCTCTCTAGTAATAGCATCATAACCAAGTCATGACTTTAAACAGCTGTTTCTAAACGGGTCTGGATCAGTTATGGGTGTTAGCTGGTGACGTAAAGGTTCCCCTTTTTTTATTAAAGAAGAAAACATCAGCCAGATGTTTGTTAAGAGGCCTTGTGTCATATCTATTTTTAATAAGACTAGCTAGATGTTTTGATTTTACATTTCCTTATCAGTGATTGCCAGAGTTTGATTTGGGGAAATTAGGTATTTTTTGGGGGGTTGTGGCTTTTTCCAAATTACACTTTTGTATTAATTTTAAATAAGATAAGATATACCTTTATTAGTCCCACAGTGGGGACATTTGCAGTGTACAGCAGCAAAGGGGATAGTGCAAAAAACAAGATGCATCAGCTAACACAGTAAAAAAAAGAGCTAAACAAAGTGAAACAAAATATGAACCATTTAAATAGAAGGGAGTATATAAATAGGAGCAGTATATACAATTGACAATAAACAGACTATTAACAAAATTGCACAAGTGGAAAATGATAATGCACAGTGAGAAGGAATCAATGAATTAATTAATGAAATTCCACCTGAAAATATCAGGTTATTGTCAGTTTTTTGGTGTGTAAATGCATGAACAAACTTTTCATCCGCATTGGCAGTTCAGTTGGTTTAATAGCAGCAACATTTCACCATTCCTAACAGTCAACACCTTTATTTACCCTTTTTTTAATACATTAACCATATTAATAGATGTTATATAAGTGTAGTGTTACATCTTCAGACTCTGATCTAAGACTAAACCCTGATAAACCAGTTGCTCTGACACACCTTAACAAGTCAGTAATGTTAAACCCTAAATGTGAATTTTGCTCCTTTGGATTACTTCACACAGCAGAGTTGTTTGTGTAAACGTTTCTGCATTAGAAACTGGAGATTGCAATTTTGTATTAATTGTAAATATTGCTCGCTAGCCAGAGACCTCCACCACCTCACACTCCCTCTCTAGTAATAGCATCATAACCAAGCCATAACTTTAAACAGCTGTTTCTAAACAGGTCTGGATCAGTTATGGGTGTTAGCTGGTGACGTAAAGGTTCCCCTTTTTTTATTAAAGAAGAAAACATCAGCCAGATGTTTGTTAAGAGGCCTTGTGTCATATCTATTTTTAATAAGACTAGCTAGATGTGAGGTGGGTTGTTGATTTGAATTTTACACATTTCCTTATCAGTGATTGCCAGAGTTTGATTTGGGAAATGAGGTATTTTTTGGGGGTTGCGGCTTTTTCCAAATTACATATAAATCTGCAGGACAGATAATAATGCACTATACTAATTTGTAACAGTCTCTTCTGCACTATATTCACTTTTTTAATAGTTGTGTATCACAGCTGTTACCCTGCACTATATTCAGTTTTAACAGTTTTCTTCATCACCTTGTATTTTTATATCTGGTATATTGTTTTGTACTTTGTACTACTAACTTTTTTACTGCCCTTTACTAACATGTTTTGCACTATGGAACTGTGATGTATGATGTATGTATTGGTTTTAATTTTACATTTCCTTATCAGTGATTGCCAGAGTTTGATTTGGGGAAATGAGGTATTTTTTTTGAGGGTTGTGGCTTTTTCCAAATTACTCTTTTGTATTAATTGTAAATACATTAATAAACGTTTCATCAACATTTCACCATTCCTAACAGTCAACACCTTTATTTACCTTTTTTCCCCCTTTTTTTTTTAATTCATTATCCATATTAATAGATGTTACATAAGTGTAGTGTTACATCTTCAGACCCTGATCTAAGACTAAACCTGATAACCTAGTTGCTCTGACACCCCTAAACAAGTCAGTAATGTTAAACCCTAAATGTGAATTTGCTCCTTTTGGATTACGTACGATACGATACGATACGATACGATACGATACGATACGATACGATACGATACGATACGATACAACTTTATTGTCAGTTTGCACTGAAATTAATTTTGCATCCATAGGCAGCTCAGTTTGAGAAAAAGTACACATCCAATAGACATACTGTTACCATAGACAGACAGACCAGTAAGACCCATCAGACAAAAAACATCTCAATTATTCATACATAACCCATTCAAAAATTACCATCTGTCTTCTGGATTTACATCTCCTTAGCAGCACATAAATTATTATTTAGCAGCAAGATTGACTGATGGACAAAAGCGTTCTTCTGCCTGATGCGGTTAAATGTAGGGACTCTAAATCGCCTCTTGGAGTTGCAGAAGTTGACGTTCCCCATTTAAAACATGTAAGGGATCAGAAGAGATGCTGTTGGCAAGTCTGAGCATACTCTTGTTGTGAGCTGCTTGAAAGGAGGCTGTCACAGGTTGGCCAATGATCTTCGCGCAGATTTTGATTTGGCTATAAAGTTTAGTTTTAAGTTTTACAGATACACTACTGAGCCAGGCTGTACTGCAGTACAACAGGACACTCTGAGTCACTGAACTGAAAAAATAGAAAAATAATCTGGCTACTGGCTCCAAATGATCTAGTTCACAGCAGACTTGTTTGTGTAAACGTTTCTGCATTAGAAACGGGAGAATTGTTTGTCTATTGTACAGGTTTAGCAATGACTTTTCCCCCTTCCTTCCTTCCGTGCCATTATTGTACACCTGGCACTTTAGTTACAAAGTAGGCTCAACAAAAAGCAGCTGTCACTGGGTTGATATGAATGAATTATTTAGCTTGGTACAAATTGTACTTGCTTGCTTGATTCATATGACTGAGTTGCTGAATTGTCTGTCAAACTATAGTAATAATTATAGTTAATTTCTGTGAAACAATAACAAAGTGGCTATTTTTGAGGTCTGAGTGTTTTGGGAATTAACACCCAAGTTAAAACATAAATGCGTCAGGGACAGCCAATTTATTTATGGTGTCCTCGTATGTCCTCTGTGTCCTGCGTGCCCAGTTACATTTTGTTTTTAGCTGACAACTTTTAAAGATCACTTCTTCCAGGAAGGGATGCACATTTGGATATTAACATAACCTGGTACGATTTTGCTTTTGCATCAGGCATCTGTGTCAGCCAGGTCAAATTCATGATGAGCGATTGTGTCTCATATTGGTTTTCGCTGGCATGAACACAATGACCTGTTGTCTCCCAGTGGATGATTTATTCATTTCATTACATGACTAATTTAGGAGGCCGTCTGTATGATTGTTTTTGCCAGTTTTCTTTTGCCCCTGCTACAGCCCAAAACAACTATGGCCTTTTCTTTAATTAGGTCTAAATAAACCTTGAGCTAAAAATGTTTGCATTTAATGACATGGATATCTGTGTTTATTTCTAACGCTACCAATTGGTGATATTGTATTTCAGGCCTATTTCTGCAATGTTATTCATAGTATTTTCCCTTACCCTGTTATACTAATGCTATAATTGCCAGGTCTGTTAACCAATTAAGCCCAGAGGACAGATGTAGACCTCATTCCTTAGTAATAGCTCCCCATAAAAGTTAACCATCATCCAAGTCTTTCATATTATTAAACTTGATCTTGTGACTGTATGACTACTGCTGATGTTTTATTTGTATTGTTGGCTTCTAAGTTTTTGAAGATAATAGGGCTTGGCCTCAGCCTTGTGTAACTTCGGGGACTAATCTTGTATTTACACCAACATGTCTCTAGTGGAAATAAATACTGTTTTTCAACCAAGTTGAAGGAAAATTTTGCAAAAACCTGTTTGCTTTAGCCCAGATATCTTTTTAAAAAGAGTCTTAATTTGATTGCTTTAACCTCTAGGCCTACAGGTGTATCCCAGATGATGTAAGGCACCTTTGCCTTTAGAGACCAAGATGACTGAAGTCCAGGCCACAGTGGAGTTCTCTGTGGAGCTCCACAAGTTCTACAATGTGGACCTGTTCCAAAGAGGGTGAGTACGCTCTCATGGTCGCTACATATTCGGCTCCTTTTTGCCAAGTGTTTCCAGCAGGTTCATAAATGTTTTACCAAATAAATGTCTTTCACAAGCCTACATTACAGACCAGTTGACCTTGCTAATTAAAACAAGTCAGCTGTGATGGTATGCTTTGAATGGACTTGAACAAGCCTTGTTTTTGAAACTAGTGGTAGAAGGGGACCAGGATGTATTCTGCGAGTGTCCCAGCCAATCTGGGACAGATGGCAATCTTGTTTACACCTTCAGGGGCCTCAAACAATGCTTGTTTTGTACAGACAGCATAGAATATGCTGAACAGTGCTAGAGTTAGAACCATTTTTTGGGCTTCGATGAGAAATATTCAAAGGTATTGGAAGCTCCGAGGTGTGGCAGGCTGACATGTTCTTCTCTATGTCTGTTTCCATCTCCCCCGTTTCAGTGCCGCTGCTGCACTACTGTACACACCTCTACACACAACAAACAGTGATACCCGTCTGAAAATTACTACTAATAATTAATGTTGAATATGAGTAATGAATAATGCACTTGTATATATTTCCCCCCAAAAAAATGAAGCATTCGAATACTGCTTTGGAAATCGATTACCATGGCAACAGTAGAAGCTTCGAAACATTTGGGTCAGCCCTAGCTTGAGTAAACTATTTTATATATTTATGTAAGTTTAACCTTGTTGTTGTATCTTTATTACCGTAGTGCTGCATAGGTCCGCCCCCTCTTAGTCGACTAGTCGACTAATTTCTCATTTTGGTCTTAGTCGACTGAGATGTCTTTAGTCTATTAGTCAGTTTTTATGCCTTTTTCATGCTGACTGACTTATTTCCAAGAATCTTATGAGCACATCTCTGGTAAACACAAGATTTAAAGTTGTGCTTTTGTGTGATTCTTTTGGAGAAACTCAGTATTAAAGATATGTTGATTAAATCCACTAGTCGACAGAGTTAAAGTTAGTCAAGTAAGAATTTCTTTGGTCGAGGACACCCCATGTGTTGCAGGGATAGTAAATGGTAAAGCTGTGTATAATTGTAACATGAAAGTGTATGTCTAAGGAAGCCTCTATAGACAGATTCAAGTAATCATAATTCGACTCACCAGACAGACATTTGTTGTTGGATCACATTCCAGTTCAAAGCATAGATTAGTACATTTAATCAACCATGTAGCTGTCACCTAGTGGCGTCTTTGATCTTTAGCAGGAAACAAGCTATGGCCCAGATTTCCCATATGAGTTAAATTGTCACCTACTCCTCCCTGATACAGTTCTGGTTGTGGCACTGTGTTGTACGGTGTCCTACTATATGCTTTTCCTTTCATACTACCAATTAGAAATAATGAGCCTCAACAAATATGTGATTCCCATTTTCTTTCTTTTTCTCAAACATCCAACATGATGTCCAACAAAAACAAAATTGCCATGTTTCATGGAAAACTAAGGAGGAAAAAATGATGTTGCAGTTGTTTTAAACAGTTGTGGTCTTTAACATCTGGAAATTATTTTTTCCTGCAGCAGTGTAATGATACTTCACTTTGCTGAGATAAAACTCTACGCTCCTCCTGGCTCAAAAGTGCTTTAAGAGCTCAGGTTTACTACATGAGTGACTGCAAAAGAAAGTGCTCATTATTTATTCATGAGAGGTGTAGTGTCATTTTACAAGTAGAGGCACTTGTGGCTAACCTGTGTGGTTTGTTCCCCTTTCACTGAGCCACTAACGATGCTAATGTGTCTGCGTCTTCAGCTTCTATCAGATTCGTGCCGGTCTGAAGGTGTCACCCCGGGTCCCACACAAAGTTGAGACCAGTCTGCTTCACCCAGGAGGTAAATTAATTATAAAGATGTGTACAATATCATTTTTTTTCCTACCCCACTTAATCTTTTTGAGCACAATGTTTTATCTACACACACATTGGTGAAACCTTTTCTGTAGTTTGAAAGGATTCAGGTACCCTTTGTGGATCCAACCCTAAGACCCCTTTCCCCACAATTCTCCAAATACAGCCA
Organism: Sebastes fasciatus; assembly: GCF_043250625.1. Classification (NCBI taxonomy): domain Eukaryota; kingdom Metazoa; phylum Chordata; class Actinopteri; order Perciformes; family Sebastidae; genus Sebastes; species Sebastes fasciatus. The sequence goes on along the minus strand of NC_133803.1, from coordinate 17,451,712 downwards.
TTAAAGTAATATTTTGGTCACTAAAATAAATCACTGCTACTATACCTTTCCTATTAGAGGGATTGTTGTTTCCCTGTAAACACAGGTGACACTAATTAAGTCATACTGATACTTCAGGTACTGTAGACTTGCATACACAGCTCTTAGACATTAGCGCTGTTCCAGGTAATATTGTTATTGCAGATTTGGTTTACTTATTGTTTTGTTAACAGGGAGCTGGTAGGGCACGGGCTTATCTCACAGGCCGCTCCTTGTTCTCAGCTTTTCTCTAAAGCTTAGTGCGTATGCCTCAACCCCTTGCTTAGAGACCTGCGCTGCTCATTTTGCACAAAACACTCAATTCTTCGTTTCATAAATAAACAGGATCATCAAGACATGGTGTAAACCAATGCCTAAATGTTTTATTTTCAATGTGTATGACTTTGAACACCTTGCTTAATAGACTAAACAGGTAAATGCTAATGCAGACAGATTGGTTATAATCAATAAATTGTTATTTTTCATAAACAGACCGTTAACCATAGTTTTTTTTTTGTCTAGGCTCCGATCTGGCATTTCCTGCTTCAGTCCAAGATGATTTCATCAACAGCAAAACTTTCCAAATCCTGTACAAGAATGAAGAGGTAGTGGTCAACGATGTCCTCATCTTCAAAGTGATGATGCTGCTGGATGAGAAGAAGGTAAGTTTAAGAAAAAGAGGTGGTGCTTTTACTAGGGGATTTCTTTTTACCCAATACAAAATATGTATTGTGTTTTCCCAAGCTTATATTTCTCTATATGATGCCACTTCTGCCCCTCTTGGCGTAAAGGAGGCCGATTGAATTTACATAAGTTTGTTTGACGGCTGAAGATATCCTGTATCTATGGTGTTTTCTATTGTGTCCTTTAGTGTTTTGTGTGAAATAAATAGAGAGAGGAGTTGGTGTGAAAGTATTTGTATCAGGAATATTGGTACAATCTTTTTTTTAACATCCATATGAACACAGTTTGGAAGTTCAGGTGCTGTCTTCAACCAAAAGCAGTGCATTAGAAGCATGATGCACCTGCAAAATGTCACTGAAATGGAGACAAAGCTTGCTTCTACTTTGTTTGTGCCGCTCCACAGTTTACTGGAATGTGGAGGTTCAATTTTTCTAACAGGGCACATTGGAGTGTTTTTAAAAACTGCTGTGTCCTCAGGTTGACTGATTACAACCACAACAGGCTTCAAATGTATCAGGATTATTAGAGCTGAGACATCAAATACAAAAAACACCTTGAATGGTGTTTTGCAGATGGACTTCACACACTGGCTCTACATTTGACCGTCTCCACTGTTTTTCATTATTCTCAGGTGGAGGAGTCCCTCAATGACATAGATTTCCAGCTCTTCTTGGATTTATATTTCACAGATGGTGATTACACGTAGGTGTTGCAACATTTTAACTGCTGCATGTACTTAATGTCAGTGTTTGTGAATTTGATATTTGCATCTCTTATGCAAATGAGGCACTAATTTGGTCCTCTGTACCTTCCTCTTTTCATTTCCACAGGCCAGATGATCCAACCTCTCTACAGAATATCAGTGGCCGCACACTTCGCTTGCACTTTAGCCTTCAGCGAGGCATCCACCAACATGTCAACGTCATGTTTGACTACTTCCACCTGTCTGTCATCTCTGTAGCCATCCATGCCTCCCTAGTGGCACTACATCAGCCCCTTATCAGGTCAGACTGCTACCTAACCCACAGAGAAGAGGACCGTTTCTTGCACTGAATACAGTTACACATTCATGCACAAGTGTTACCGCTCTTTCATAAATCCCCATCCGGTTATTTACTATTGTTATTTGCAGTAAACTCCAACACAAACCTTTTGGCATGACTCCACAGAACAAATTTAACATTACAGTTGAAGTAAACAACATAGCTGTTGAATTTAAATTGACATTCATGTACAACAGTGAGTGATAAGTAGCAGAATCCTCATTAGAAATGTCCCATTAAATTCTCGTGGTGATAAGCTGAGATTGATTTCTCTCCCTGTGTTTACGTAGTCTGCCTCGACCAGTGAAAACCACATGGCTTAACCGCAACGCTCCACCACAGAGCAAAGACTCAGTCATCCCACCTCTGGAGAACGTGGTGTTCGGCAGCAGTTATGTCAAGCAAGTATCACCAGATGTAAGTGGACCTTCTTTATAGCATGGACCGTGTCTTTTGGAAATGTCCTTTTTTTTATATTTGTAGATGCTATTAAATCTCTGAGCTGTCATGAAAGTCTTGAAAGATGCCACCGCCGTGTCATTTTACAAACTTTGGTGTGTAACGTTAATTGCATTTGAAGCACAGAGAGATGTGTCAGGCTGACAGATAGGCCAGATGAAGAGGGAACTATCAGACCACTGTCACATTTGGCCAGGAGTAATTGGCCTCTGCTGACAGAGGAAGGTGGCCAGCTAAAGCTGCCCCAGAGATGCGGTAGTATGAATGTACCAGAGTCAATCAGACAGAACGGAGGCAATGCCCCTCATCATTCCTTGATGCATCACTAATGGGCAGCTTGGGAGCAACAACACATCGACCACTATTCATTTCACTACGGGTATCTGTGCAGAAGCTGCCATAAAGCAGATATTGCACACAAAATAAATGTCTGGAAGTAACAGGCAGATAATCTGTTGTGATTTATAGGGCTGCATGGATTACTGTAATACCAGAGTAATACATTCTTTAACCATTTTTCTCCTCTATGTAACGATATATGGGTATGCCGCTATAGATCAGTGTTGAATTCATCATCAAGAATCATGTTATCATCATTCAGTCATTTATTTACCTGATGTCAATATGCTACATATACACTACTATTTTTGCACTAAGTCCTGTTTGTGACCGCTGACTGTGTAGATTTATTGCAGAACACATTATTGTAAATAAAAATTGGCAAAAGCATTACAGATTATGTTGCTGTCGGAATAAGATTCACCAATACTTTATTGATCCGTGGGGGAAAATTTGGACGTTACAGTTGCTCTTAAAGAATTGTAAGAAAACAGAAATAAAAGAGTATGTAACATGTAATTTATGTACCTAATCCTGTAATACTATGTACATAAAATGTGACACAATGTATGTAGAGAAATATAAATAAGAATAAGAATAACAAAATTAAAAATATAAGACATATGTACAAATACGTGCATCAAACGCATACAATATATAACCACAGTGTAAATAAGTAAATGCTGAGGAGTGGGATCTATTAAGTGTGTTAAATATAAACGCAAGAATAGTATAAATAAGAATTAAATAAGAATAATTGAAATGTACAGTATGAATGCAGTATTAATGAGAGAGTATTGCACAGTTAAATCTGAGAGTGTGTCTTCTCTCCTGGCAGTGGCTACAAACTGAATGTTTACAACTGCTCAGACTGCTCAGAACAGCACTAATATTGTTTACAGAATTAAATCATCTACACGCTCTTCTCTGTCCCTCGTGATCCCACAGGGCAGGACATTCCTGGTGTCTGACCCCTGTCTGCAGCATGCCTTCGGTCTGCACCATAACCTCTGCTCCATTATCCTACAAGCCTACCGGGGCCTCTTTGACTACTTCACCTCCATCACCAAGGACCTGCCCTCCTCCCATCGTATGGAACTAGGTAAACACTGCACTGTGGCTTCACATCAACTTATGTCAGCGTGTGGGGTGACAACACATTGTATAGTAATGAAATCCTAAATACCCAGACTTGTCTCTGCACAGTCTTTATTGTTATGATTTTTTAACTCAAGCACTGAGAAGAAGCAAGTATTCTCAAGGTTATACAGTACAATTACCTTCTGATTTATTTGTTGCTTCAGATGGATTTTCATTGTTTTGTCGTTTCAGCGTCAGTGTTTTGTTGTATAATGCAAGTTTGTTGAGTTCTCATATCATTTCACCTGATCCCTGCACATTGACATATTCTACCCTTTAAACAGACTACACAACCAGCAACCCACTAAGTTGATTTAGGCATCTAACCGTGGTTCATTATACTTACAAAATCATACTTGCACTCATTAGATAAGTCTGTTAACCAGTAGACTGAAGCCAAATTGTAACACAATTCACCGTTGGCTCACTAAACCTAACCCACCACAAGTGGGCAGATACTAACCCATCCCAGAGGACCAGATAACAAAAAGGTTAAATATGCCTATATGTGCAATCTTACTAGCAAAGCCCAGCATGCAAGTCCTATATGAGAGAGTACTCAGAAGACCCTATCCCAGAAGTCAAAGGCACGTCTACATAGGTATGTCCCGAACCTCCAGTACCTCAAATCAGCCTGCCTTTCTCTCTTTTTTTCCTCTTCACTCCAGTTTCCTCCTTGTAGAAAAACACCATGTCCTCTCTATGTCCCACTTTTCAGAGACATTATACTTAAACTGCTGTCATGCCATCCTGTATATATATACTCAAATCTTTCTTTCCATCTTTATAATAAGGCCTTGGCCAAAGAGTCTCATAGAATTTGTAGTGACTCTCTGGTCATGTCATATAAAACACTTTCTGACACCAGTGCTGTCTAACACCACTTCTTTATTCTGCCTGTATTACAGGCTCTTTTAATACCTTTCTGTATAATTGAATAGATAAATTATGAAAGTGAACCTTGGTGTTGACGCTGTTCCTCTGCCTCCCTCAGAACAACTCGACTTAGAGGCCCGTCTAGCTGAGTTATGTGAACAAGTCAAGGTAAGACCTGTCTCTGATAATTGTTCTTCAGTAAGCAGTGATGCATAACATTTATTGGAAGCAACAAGCCTGGTGTTTAGTTTATGGGGCAAGAGGAGGTGACTGGAAATATGGCACAGGGCCATATAGAAGTTGTTGGAATAGTGAAACATCTTTCTTTAGATTAATGTGTCTCAGTGCCTGGGAGGGCATGAGTGTGAAATCCTGATTTATTGGAAGTACACGGTCATGTTGCATTTTATGTATGATAGAAGTAGTGTTAAGATTGGTTAGGGTGTGCATGGGCATATCAATAATCTTTGATGCTATTTGTTTGATTTGGTGAACAAATGCTACCATACATGCAAACTGGGTCTGTTGCTGCATATAAGAGCAGCACAAGCAAACACTAGAAGAATCAAGGGAGGAAATACATATTACATTTTATATATATTGTATATGTGTATTTGTATTGCATCAAGGGATGTAGTATTGGTGGATATTGAAGCTGAAGTATTTTCATTACCAAGTGATACAGAATTGCACAAGAAATCTTAACTGGAGTCAGTGATGAGAATCCTTTATAGTTGCCTGGTGACTCGAGGTGTGTCGGCAAATTATGGAGAAGAGATGCTGCTGAATCCTCTGGTGCCGCTAGAGAGTTTGTGAATTTGTGAGCAGACTTGCAAGCGCTCAGATTTTACTTCACAGTTGGTAGAATGGAGTTTAAAAACTAGTCTCTGAAACAATTCATAATTGTGTAGATGAGATAACCTCTCTTTGGTGTTTGGATCCTCGAGTCCTGATGGGTTGGCCCGCTAAAGATTACGAGCGATGGAGACTGTTTTTGCAGAGCTGTGGTATGACAGGAATTTCTGTAGATGACGGTGTGGGACATTATGCAGGTCAAGTCTTGTATGTTTCAGTGTATAGCACTTTGTTTCCTAATATAGTATTTCATATATATCCTGTGACAATAGGTTAGATGGACACAGGAATGTAAATAGATTAACTTGCATTTATATGCAAGTATAATTGCATGTGTAATTCATTTTGATCAGTAATGCATAAAAGTGACTTGAAAAGCGACTAACTGTTTTAAAATAACCTTGTGGAAACGAAAGATAACAGTACTCAAGCGTCTTGAGGCTTAAGAGGTCAATGTATTGTGTATTTTTTTGTGACTCAAGTAACAACTAACTTCAGGGGAAAATGATAAATGATTTTTTTTTTTTTTTAAATTGTCTGAGAAATGTATCAGTTGACAATCAAGAAATGTCAGAATCTAGTTTACTATATTTTACTTGATGTAAAGCAATGTCCTCTTGCACAGAACTGCGAGCCGTTGTTCTTTATGCTGATGTTAGGGAGATGTGCTCACTTGAGCCCTCTGGTGGGTGACTTCTGTCCCTTTACGCTCAGCAGAAAGCCGAGTCCCCTGACGAGCTGGCAGAGCTGGTAAACATGAACCTGGCTCAGCTCTGCTCTCTGCTCATGGCCCTCTGGGGACAATTCCTCGAGGTAGTGTCCCTGCAGGAGCATGTTGCTGCCCTCCTAGCTATGGAGCACCATACATTGAGAGTGAGTCCCAACTTCTTAAATCATCTACAAATTGAAATATCTCACTAGTTACCTTTTGAATTACAAGACTGAATCTTGAATGTTTACTCTATAATGTGGTGTTATTACAGGTAAGGCGGTTTGCGGAGGCTTTCTTTTGTCTCGAACATCCAAGACAATCTGCACTAGCGTATCAGGAACTACAGTAAGTTGCAGTGGCATGTTTGTCTTGATTACGAAATATAGTGTTGCTGTCATCAAGCCTGTGCCAGCCGCTACTCGTCTGAAACACTATAGCCCAAGTATGGAAACGATGACTCTCTTTTTTTCTCTGTCTGACTCTTACTGTGTCCTTTCCTCCCTCCCCCTCTAAATCAGTGCTCACAGTCACCAGCAGATGACTAATGCTATCAAAAGCTCCAGCTACTTCCTGTCTTTGCCTCCACTTCCAGTGGAATGTGCAGATCTGGATGGTGACGTTAGCTCCCTGCCGATCATCTTTGAGGATAGATACCTGGATTCTATCACTGAAGGTCAGTCATACAGTAGTGCTGCTCAACTAGATGTACAGTCAGCAGGCACTGACTAATTATTGTAAACCAAATATGTTTGTGTTTGTTCCCCTTTTTTATGATCAACCTGATTTGATCCTGAAGATCGCGATGGACCCTGGCTGGGCATGCACAACACAAGGACTGGCTCAGTGTCCAGCAAAGCTGACAGGCCCAACTCCAAGGAGTGCAGTGCATCAGCCAGCTCCATACCTGAGTCTCAGTGTGGCCCTATGGATAACACCTGGCCAGACAGCTATGATCCACCGCCCAAGTCCAAAGGCAAGTCAGTCAAGATGAAGAAAAATTCAAAGACTGAGAACTCCAAGAAGCTGATTAGACAGGGCTCCAAGGACTCTGTAGTGTTGGTGGGCTATAAGAACCTCAAAGCTCCTTATGGTGACACAAAGCACAAGGAAGGGGAAGTGCCCCTAAACCAAGAAGAGGAACGAACCTTGCAGAGGGACTCAAGTAGTTATTTAAGGACTAATGCAAATTCACTTTTTGACTCTGGTGCCACTTCAGCGCTTTGTGGAAGCAGTGCTGCTGATTCCGTTGCAGTTGACAATATAACTACTGCTGCTTGTCAAAAAGGTTTTTTCAAAAAGCCTACAAACTTGGACGCACAGAATAATCCTCAGGCAGGTACTGGGGTTAGTGCTACATGCAGCCAACCACTTTACAAAGATGAGCAAGTTGACCACGATGGCCAAAAGCTGCCACAGTGGTCTGCTGGGCTGAAGCAAATAGAGGTGAAACCAAGTAACAAGGACCCATACCGAGGGGACAAAGTAACAGTTCTTCTACCATGTCGGACTGATGGATCGCTAAGCAGTAATATTCCTGAGATCACCCAGTCAGACCTCTGTGACTCAAAACAGTCTGTGGTGGACCCTGTGTATGAAAGGCCAGGTAAAGAGGCAGCACAGCGTAGCCAGCCCTGTCTGGTCTCAGTACAGGTGAAGAGTGATTGTATCAGGATGCCAGATGGAGGAGCCCCCAGCGCCTCGTCTCGCCTCTCTGACTCAGGCATTGAAAGTGAGCCAAGCTCCTTCGCCACTCAGCTTGTTCCAGGACTTCAGACTTGGCCAGGACTAGGTTTCGCTGAAGCAGGTTTTGCTGCCCCACCGCCTGAGAGGTCCCTCCTGAGTTCTGCACTAAGGCCTGTTCAGCAAAGCTCAGTGCAAAAGCCCAGTGGACTAGCAGAAATTCTTTACCCAGAAAATACTAGTGCCGTCAGCGGAGTCCAATCCTCTCTCACTTCCATCAACTCCTTGCCCTCAGATGATGAGGGCGAAGGCTCCTCTAGGGGCTCCAGTGGAGCTGGAGTCCAAGGGAAGAAGTCCAGTGTATTGGTGCAGGAGCAGAGTTTAGTCTTCTCTGGGGATAACAGACCTGCCATCGACGTGGCCTGCACCCCTGACACCGCTGCAGGTGATTCCCAACTTGTAAAACCTGCCTTTGATTTGGAAACTGATTCCAAATTAATAGGTATTTCTGAACTTGGACTAGAAGGAGCAGCTGGTTCTGGGGCCGTTAAAGAATCCCGTAGCGAACCCCATACCGCTTGCCCCTCCAGCAACTCTGCCACCAGTAGCACTGACCTGGTAAAGCGTGGGATGGTAGAGAACTACTTTGGCTCATGCTCTAGCACAGACGTGTCTGAGATCAGCCCTGTAGAAACATCTGCCATCACACTGGGAATCCAGGCCGGACCACAGGTTGAGGAGGACGAGGACGAGACCGAGCACGAGATGATCGAGAACGGTTACTACGAGGAAGGCGACGGCTATGCTTTTGTCAACGGTGTTGCCGACGAGGAGCCAAGTGGGGCCGGGGACGCAGCCGCTTCGGAGACGAGTCTTCTGTTTGAACAGCTTGGCATCGGCTACCCCCATGAAACAAAGGATTTATCAAAAGCTCCCATCTGCTCCAACCTAGCCTCCAGCAGTGCCGGGTATAGCATGGTGAGACCTCCCTGTCGATCTACCTCCTTTTCCTCTAACCTGCGGTGGTACGAATGCGCATCCACACCACAGATGAAAGCGTGAGTCATCCTGCACATTTTGTCTTATATCCCACTTAATGTTGTACTTTATGCAGATATTTTTGTCCTGTCTCGCACATTATAGATTAATATTCATCAACTATTTAATTCTAATTCTGCAGGTTCATTAAAGCCAAGGAGGAAATGAAACAGCTGAGGCTGCCTGGCTTCTTGTATAGTGAAGTACCTGAGCTGGCATCCACTGTGCCCTACTTCAGCTTGGAGGAAGATGAAAGCTGTGAAGAAGGCATCCATCTCATAGTCTGCGTCCACGGCCTGGATGGTAGGAAACCTTATCTTCCAGAGTAAATCAGTTCCTTTAGCGTCTCTGTTTTGTATTAAAAAAAAACCACATTAATGTCTTGCAGGTAACAGTGCAGACCTGAGACTGGTAAAGACTTACCTGGAGCTTGGACTGCCTGGTGCTCGTATAGACTTCCTAATGTCAGAGAGGAACCAGGTGAGTGGATAAGCACAGAGACACTACTGCCGTCTGATATCAGCATTCATGAGCTGTAACACCTCTTCCGGCGGTTTCGCAAGCCAGGATTTAATCCGTTTTAATTGAACTCTGGTGCGGTTCAACCCCTGGTTGTGTAGCAGTAATCGTGCTCTGGTGCGGACCAAAACATCCGGTCCGAGACCGCTTGCGAGAGGTGTTCTCGGACCGTTTCCAAGCGAATCAAAAACGCAGGCTGCCTGCGCGGGCATTTATTGAGATGGACACAGGTAAAGGACAGGTTAACATGAGTGGGAGAGGACTGACCTGGATTTCTGCAGAATCCGATGTTTGTTTGACATCTGGGCCAAACAGAACATACAGAATAAGCTAAATAAAGTCCTCAAAGATAGTGACGTTTATAAAATCATTCGAGAAAAGGGGATTGGGTGCTGAGTAGATCAGTGCTGAGTCAAAGTGAAAAAACTTTGACTGCATGAAAGTCCGCGATATCTCTTTATAAGTTGCAGCTCTCAAGACATAAAAGATAAATTTGCTCCTTCATACACACCCCTCAGCAAATAAATGTTTAAATTTGGTCTGCTTTAATTTGTGCACTGCGAAACCAGACCAAACAAACCTAAAGTATAAATTTCACTCTGACACAGACTATGGCTTGTGAAAGCGCCCTTATTGAATCCAACACACTCCAAAAGATAGTCTTTTCTTTTCATTTAATGCTCTTTTCATCCACAGAATGACACTTTTGCTGACTTTGAGTCAATGACGGACCGATTGCTGGATGAAATAGTCCAGTACATTCAAATATACAACCTCACAGTGTCAAAGATAAGGTAAAACGCTCTATTCATCCCAAATGTAATGTAGTATCTAAAAAAAGGATACGCTAGTAGTTCATTAAGTAGCTACATGATGCAGTACTGTAGCAGTTACTTTAGTAAAAGTCTTATCTTAAATATGTAAAAAAAAAAAATGTGTTACCTTAGAAACCAGTTTCACTTTTCCAAGTTCTAAAGCCAACTGTACATCCTGTTATTTAGATGTTATGTCACACTCTAAATGTGTGACAGATGTGCATGTAGATGTTGTTTGGTGTCGTTATGGTATTCTTCGTTTGCAGCTTTGTGGGTCATTCCTTGGGGAACCTCATCGTTCGCTCAGTGCTAACTAGGCCCAGGTTTAAATGTTACCTGAGCAGGCTGCACACCTTCCTCTCCCTCTCTGGACCTCACCTGGGCACATTGTACAACAGCTCTGCTCTGGTCAACACGGGTAAGTTTCAAAACATTTAGCTTGCTGGTGGAAGATGGCACATCTTATCATCTAACAGCTAGTCGCTAGTTGCCATGGTTGTGTCTCTGTCTGCTCTGTCATTGTGGTGAAGCCTCTTAAAGATCTGTTAACTGTTTGTTCCTAGGCCTTTGGTTCATGCAGAAGTGGAAAAAGTCTGGGTCACTCCTGCAGCTGACGTGCCGTGATAACTCTGATCCTCGCCAAACTTTCCTCTACAAGCTCAGCAAGAAATCTGGTTAGCTTTGCTTCTTTTTCTTTACAAAAGACATTTCAGGCTGTCTATGTGGAATATGAGATCGTAGAGATAACTTTTCTATTGATCTACTTTTAAAGGTCTGCAGTTTTTCAAGAATGTGGTGCTGGTGGGATCACTGCAGGATCGCTATGTCCCCTATCATTCTGCTCGAATAGAAATGTGCAAAACTGCATTAAAGGACAAACAAACAGGTGAGTTTGGATTGACTATTAGGGCTGTCAAAGTTAACGCGTTAACATACATTTGTTTTAGCGCATTAATGCAACTTACGATTTTTGGGTTGTAGCGGGCTCAGTTTTAAAGCTAGAGTAAAGATACATCTTATGCTTATCTAATTCATAAGATGGCATCTTATGAAACTATAAAACCTATGGAATCCATTGAGAGCAACCATGTCATATTAGCTCGTCACAAAGGAGGTTAAATAACGCTCCAAACCTGCGCTACATTTTGGCGAGGTAAAACTGGCATGGCCATTTTCAAAGGGGTCCCTTGATTTGAGCATATTTTGTTATGCTAAATGCAGTACCTGTGAGGGTTCCTGGACAATATTTGTCATTGTTTTGTGTTATTAATTGACTTCCAATAATAAATATATACATAAATTTGCATAAAGCAAGCATATTTGCCCACTCCCATGTTGATAAGAGTAATAGATACTTGACCAATCTCCCTTTACAGTACAGTTTGAACACATAAAAAAATGTGAAATAGTTAGTTGGTAGACAGGATAGCAGCTTTATGTCATGCTGACCTTGTATTTACCTTTCTGGGAGTAATGGTTTACTGGTGATCTGATGTTATCACCTGCCTTCAGCCTTACCCTTGACTAAGATGTACTTGGCAGTATGTCTCAAAGTAATTTAGCAACACTACTAGGGAACCAATAGGGATGTTGACGATTAATATGAAAGTATATTAAAAGATAACTGGTATTTTTCAACCTGGACCCTATTTTCCCATGTTTTTGTGTCTAAGTCACTAATGGGGACAACTTTTTTGAAATTGGCCCAGTATCGAGGGAGAGCGCTGCAGCCGTGAGCTGTAATGTAATAATCTGAGGCAACCTGGCACCATCATTTTACAATCTAAATCGTATACCATCATACAGTTCTACACATAGGGGCTTAAATTGCACCATCAAATGGACCAAACCTTGCCCTGTTCATCCTGTTCCACTCTTGACCCCTGTCAGGTCCTGTGTACGCTGAGATGATTGAGAACTTGCTGCTGCCAGTACTTCAGAACAAAGACTGTAATCTAGTGCGATACGATGTCATCCACGCCCTGCCAAACACAGCCAACTCCCTTATCGGCCGGGCCGCCCACATCGCCGTCCTCGATTCGGAGATCTTCCTGGAGAAGTTCTTCCTCGTTGCAGGCCTCAAGTTCTTTCAGTAGAACTGCGGTCAAAGAATCAAACGCATTGGTGGACGAGAGGAAACGCGGAGCTAATACCTCACTGCATCTAAACTTTATTCTGATTATCGTATCTGGATTATCTCTTGGTTATTAAATGCATATAATCACTTTTCAAAGACATATGAGCAAAAATCACAATTACTTTCATTTCATGTTTGTATTGGAATCACGGTGGGTATGGACATTTTTATTTTTCTACTGCCATCTCTTAAACATTTTGTTTTTTTGTGTTTGGGGGAAACAATTCCCCCCCATCATATGCTATATTTTCAGTGTTATTTATGTGTTATGTTTATACATTTAATAGTTATTCAATTAATATTAGATGCTGAACTGGATATGTAGCTGCTACAAAAAAATGAAATGGCTGTTTTGGTGAGCTGGCCCAAGTCACGTCTGCACATACTGTCCTCGCCATTGCAAAAAATGTTTCCCACCAACTTTAAGAGACACTGCATTGATTTGCACCACAACTACATTTTACAATGCTTTTGTACTGAAAAACGGTCATTTGTACAAGTTACTTTTTTATCAACAATTTTCCATCATTTTTAAAAAGGCAAAGATTGCAATTTGAAACAGGATTGTTGCTCAGACTTCGCAGCCTTGGCTTTGGTCTTAATACTTTACGCTGTTCCTGCACAACATTTACCCCAAACTGGTGTTGGGAGAATAAAGCTTTTGCCTACAACATAATACCATTTTATTACAGGGGTTTTAAGCAATGATCATGATTCAGCTAAAAAGCACATGTTGGTAATATGAACTTGTTTTATTGAAAGTATTTGGTTGGTATCATTTGGTGATTATGTGTTTTAAACTGGAAAGTATTGCTTGGAATTAAAAAATGTTTCTTGGAAAATTGTTTATATATATATATCTCATCATACTCTACCATTAAATATGCATATTATGAAGTTGGTTATATGACTTTTCTTTCTTTCTTATGTGTCACTCCTGACCTCAGAGGGCTTGATACACTAAGTGATTTCTGAGCACCTACTAATACAATCTGACATATGATTTAAAGTGTTACTGCAGTTTTTATTGAAAAAAAAGCAAACTAATTTTAGTCACCGTCGCAAAGAATCTCCAGATTTCATGAAGTCTAGTTTTGATTTACTTTGATGTATAGCTCCTGGGTTGGGTTCATTATGATTGAGCAGCAATGGTAATCCTATAGTTTCTTCAATTCTTTGTTTTCAACGTTTGTATTGTTATTGTGGTGCCATTTTATTTCAATGATTATTCATCTCCTGTTTAATTTTTTTTAATTTCTTTTTATGCAATTGATCAAATGGCCCTGCAGATGGCAGTGTAATCACAATGATGTGTTTCAAAACCTACAATAAATGTGGGAATCTGTGTGGAATGTTTTGCCTAGAACCTGGTTAAGTGTATAATGTTCGAGGTCATACTGTTTCAACTTGAAGTGCCATATTTATCAATGATGGATTAAGATATCACTTGGTATTATTCTACATATTGTGCATTAACTCAAGAGTGCTTAATGTAAGTTTTAATTTGTAATTCCCTCAGAGGAACTGTATATTGTACACCTCTCACATGTAGGAGTTTGACAGTCCTCGTGCAACCTAATGATTGAAGTGTTCTACAAATGCAGTAATATTTGAAAAGGGGGTAATTTCATTGACTGACAACTGACTGATAGAAAAAGATAGATTGATGATTTATTTCCACAAGATAGATGGAAGGTGAACAACTTCCCCAAAGTCTTTATTGAAATATTAAGCCCACAGAAATACACATTTACATACATATAAAAATAAGCACTATCCAGGTCCAGGAGAAACATTCCTATTCTTTTTTATTCCAACATGGAGAGAAAATGCAGGTGCTTAAAACCCTCTGAGACCAAACTTTACCTTCTTTCAGAGACTGTAGCAGGTTCTGTTTTAGGTTTTGAGTAAATGTACAGATATCGCATGAAACTAGAAAACCTATAAGGAAATCCATTGGTACCATGTCATGTTAGCTTGTCGGGAAAGAGGCTAAATAACGCTCCAAAGTTGGGTTAAATTTTGGCGAGAAAAAACTGTTATGACCATTTTCAATGAGGTCCCTTGACCTCTGACCTCTAGATATGTGACTGAAATGGGTTCTACGGGGAATCATGAGTCTCCCCGTTACAGACATGCCCACTTTATGATAATCATATGCAGTTTTTTTGCATGCATTATATTTTTGCCTATTCTAAAATGACGAATTTGAATATTTCTGCATACTGTGGTGCATAAATAGTCTTGGAATTACATAAATTGGGTATCACTGTAAAGCTGAGACTCTTGTGGATCCATTGAGACAAATTCTATTCGTGTGTGATGATGTTAGTCCCCATAGTAGCCATTTCATTGTAGTGAGACCATTTTTTAAAAATTTGACCTCAACAACATTTCATTGTATAATTGAATTATTAATATTGTTAGTCTGTCTGTATGTGTATATATGTATATATGTCTATATGTAAAATCCAATAAAAATATTGTTTAAAAAAAAAAAAAAAGAGTTTATATTTCATTTAGTTTGCTAATTGCTTGATAATGTAATGAACCAGGGCTGCTAATTAAGCACTAGTGAAACTTCAAGGAGAACCTGAAGTGTCCCAACCAGTCTCAACAGTTTGTGCTGCTTCGACCTCTAATTAGTACATCACTATACCAATGCAAAACATGGGGGTGGGGGCGTGTATGTTTAGTACTATATTGAAACATTGATGTTCATCTTCATGTATGTATAAAAAAATATGTTTATTTTTAGTTTATATTCATACGATAAAAACTCAAAATTATTCATATATTGAACGCGAAAAATAGTACGAACATTTCCAACTAGTCTTCAATCACAACAGAGTACCCTCCCCCCCCACAATTTATCCCAAATGGTATGGCCCGATCGTTAGGGCTTCACTGTAGTGATGGGAATTCCGTCTCTTTTTAGTGAGCCAGATCATTTGGCTCAGCTCACCAAGAAGAGCCGGCTCTTTCGGCTCCCAAACGGCTCTTCATTTTACCACTTCTGCCTTTTTATAATTCAGCCAAATTTAGCGCTGTTTTTACCTATGATTAGTACGCGTTCACATATATCACTTAAATTATTCAATATAATTATAATAAACCTTATAATTTCCAGAATACCATAATTTTACATGCTGCTTCGTTTCCGACTGTCACTCATCATGTCTGCTATTCGAGCACCGCACTCTTCTCTCTCTCTTTCTCTCCTCCTCTCCCTCCTGCTCTGTACCTGTAGACCGTCAGCGTGCCGCGCACCCCCGCCCCTCCCTGCTTGATGGTATGATCCTTGTCTGTCATCACCTGATTGGTCGCACAGACGTCATTAACACAACATTCAGTCACATGGTACGTGTCCACAGGCTCCGTGCGTTCAACGCTCCCCATTCATTGTCTATGTAAGCATCCGTGCAATGCATTCTGGTAGCATGGCGTCGCGATTCAAGAAACGGAGCGTCACGACGCCCGCTCCTCATTTGCATAAAGTTGAGGGCTAGTCAACTTTATGCAAATCAGGGGCGTCCGACGCGACTCGCCACCTCTCGAAACTCCCCTGACAATCTTTTAAAATAAAAGTTGTTGATCGAAAATAAAGACAGACTTAGCAACTGCACAGCTTATTTCTCGCCTCAAATGTTTTCAGAAACACATTTTGGTGAACTATTTTGAAATAAGAGAAGAAAGTTTCCAAACGAGCCTCCATACTGTTTCCAGTTTGAAAGATGGGAGCATCAGCCCACGGAGCGAAAGCTTTCGTCCAATCAGGTGGGGACAGCCTTGTGTCTAGTGGCAGCCCACCAAGTGTCTAATGTTGGGAAGCGTTGCGTCCCCTCGCGATGAAAAACGCCCCTGTCGACACGTACCATCAGTCATTGCATGGAGTGCCGCGGAGAGGATCGTCCTGTCATACTGCCTTGAATTAATTAAAGAAAAAAGAAAAAGAAAAACGAACCGGCTCTTATCGTTCACTGAAAAAGATCCGGCTCTTTGAACCGGTTCGTTCGGGACTGACACATCATTACTTCACTGTGGTTGAAGCGGTTGAAGCGGTGTAGAAGTTGCAACACGCAATGAGGATGAGGGGATAAACTGGTGTCCTCCTCACTTCTGTCATGATTTTATTCGGATAAGAAGAAGTTTGTGTGTCTGGACAAGTACTGAGAAGACCTGCGACTGAGTTTTGAACCCCTCCTGTCTCCTATAATGTGATGGTAAGTAACTTCTGCTTCATAGCTGGCTAAATGAGTAGCCAGAGTTAGTGATGCACTTGTTGCTGTTAGTTAGGTTGTTGCTTTTTCATCAACAATTTCACATCATTTTTAAAGAGCAAAGATTGCATTTGAAACAGGATTGTTGCTCAGACTTCTGCAGCCTTGGCTTTGGTCTTAATACTTTATGATGTTCCTGCACAACATTTACCTAAACTGGTGTTGGGAGAATAAAGCTTATGCCTACAACATAATACCATTTTATTTATACAGGGGTTTTAAGCAATGATCATGATTTCAGCTTGAGCACATGTTGCTAATATGAACTTGTTTTATTGAAAGTATTTGGTTGGTATCATTTGGTGATTATGTGTTTTTAAACTGGAAAGTATTGCTTGGAATTAAAAAATGTTTCTCGGAAAATTGTTTATATATATATGTCATCATCCTCTACCATTAAATATGCATATTATGAAGTTGGTTATTATTATGTTAGAAAGGTTTGGTTCTCTAAATCAATCATTGAACCTTGTGTAGTATAACTTTTTTAAATGTGCCTGTCAGGGCTCTGAGTCAACCCTATAAGAAATACACTGCTGCTGCTCCACTAAATCTGAAAAGCTTGCTCACACTATTGTTACTATCTCCTCTTATCTTATTCCTTTACGATTTTAGCAAGCTGTGTGGGTATCCCTGACACTTCAGAGAGCTTGCACAGTGCACAGGGGATGTTTTTTTCCAACAGCCAAGCAGGGATTATGACAGTCTTGGAGGGGAATTAAGGCATACAGATGGCTGCTCTCATGTGATGCCAGGTTTCACCTTGTGTCAGCAACAAGGGGGGATGTCTGCCAACACTGTTTGGGCTTATAGTAAACTTGTTATGGAGGTGAAGACTATAGTGTAGTTTTGATTGAGATTAGTATAGCCTCACCTCATTCATTAGTTACTCAGTACTTTTCACACCAGCTGTTTGACTTAAAGGGCACATATCATGCTCATTTTCAGGTTCATGTTTGTATTTTGGGTTTCTACTGGAACATGTTTACATGCTTTAATGTTAAAAAAAACTCATTATTTTTCTCATGTAGTCTGTCTGAATATACCTGTATTCATGCTCTGTTTGAAACACTCCGTTTTCAGCGCATTTCAACGGAAGTGCATTGCTAGGAAACGGCTTGGGTCCATGTTTACATCCTGTCAGCCGATGTCATATATTCACATACACCGCAACAGGAAATAAACAGGGGCACATTTTAGTATGTTTACGTTTTAAAACTGTGAAATGGTCTAAATATTGTAGATTTGTGACCTCACAAATGGAGAGAAATCCCAACGGCTTGTTTCAAACGCACAGTTTCTGAATACGGGCTGTGTGTATTTCTCCATGGATTGAGTGTTTTGATACTTTCACAGTATTTATATATCACTTTAACCTGCTTTATGATATGAAAGACATGAAAATCTCACTTCTTACAATATGGGACCTTTTAAATAATGCAGGCATGTTTTGATGCAGAGTAATATGGCAGCATTGATAACTACTTACTGCTTATTCTTTTAAGTAAACTCATGTTTGTTCTGTGTTATTGATAACAAATTGATAACGTAAATACATTTAGGGTCTATTACACTCTCTTGCTCTTGAAAAACTTAAACTTACTTAAGGGAAAATACTCTACCTTTTAAGAAAATATGGAGATCTTTTATGGAGTTTCTGGAGGAGCAATGTTTGCTATGAATATTTGCTGATATCATAATTTATGTACATTATTTTTTTTTATTGATTTACTTATATTTACACAGGTTTCTTTTTTTTCTTTATTTCTCTTTTGTACTTATTAATGTATGTATTGCCCTGTCAAAACATAGTATAATAAGATAGCTCCTTGAAGTGAATGTTCTTAAGTGCACCTTACTTGTTTGTGTGTCCCTATTTTATTTATTTTTTTAAATATTGGAGGAGATATGTTGAAAACTCAATATATACACTTGTTTTTAAAAAAAAGATAATGTAAATATATTCCATTTGATAAAGGTTTTTTTATTTGAATGTCAGGGTGCATTCAAACTTATTGTCTATTGTATCTTTTTTCCCAACTGAGTTCTTAAGTGAATTTATATTGCATTTAAGTCAAGTGTGGAAATAGTCTTCAACATAAACAAATCAAATGCTAATTGGGCGGCAAACATTACATTGCAAGTATAGTTCAGATGTCTAACAGGCTTATATTTCTTTGTTAAACAAAAGTATTTTAGTAATTGAATTGCAAAATAGAGGATGCACCGATACCGGATCAGATATCAAGCCGATACTGACTCAAATAGCTGGATTGGATATCTGTGACAATGGTGCCAATCTATTCAGTTCAGTTCTATGTTTATATACAATACACATCATAGACTTGAGTTGTAATTCCTGTTAATTTTGAAGATTTCTTTTTACAAAGTTGTTGGTGTATGATTTATTATTGTAATGATAAATAACAATTCAGTAAATGTATATCTACGTATTTAATGTCACATTTAGTTTAACAAAGTTAGGAAAGCAATGTTTAAGTCAAGCCTGATGTTTCTTCATGCATAAAAGAATGATCCACTTCACTTCCACACAGTGAGGCATACAGCTTATTAATTTAACACTGGTATTGGATCAGTACTCGGTATCGGCCGATACCTAAAGCCCAGTTATCAATATCGCTATCTGGACTGAAAAAGTTGGATTGTTGCATACATAATGTAGAGTAAAATAGTTTTCAGCAGGCAGATGCAAAAATCACCCACAAGCCCGTCCAAATTCCTAAACAAAGCGATTTTCCTCCTTAGAAATCTGTTTCTATTTTTCTCCTTAGAAATCTGCTTCTATTTTTCACTCTCATTGCTTCACACATGAATCGCTCATAAATTACTCACATATGTCTGCAACCTCTTCTTCTAATATCTCAAACCAAAAAAAGCAAAATAATACAGTGTATTTAGCAGTATAGCTCACATTATGTTATACCAGAGTGTACAGAGGTACCACACTTTCATAATGAGCATAAATTATATTGAAGAAGCACTCCAAGACTCAAATTAGATTTTAATTCAAAAGAATGCTGTAAGAAGTATTCATTTATTAATGTCAGTGTGGAAATATACTTGGGCCTGTTGAGCTTCTGTACATTTGCTTTTGCTTGTCTAAATGTACAATAAAGTTTGACTCATAAAGCGCTCAGGTGTTCAAGCTACTGGAATTTCAGGTTTTTTATGTCTGTTTGCTCTGACACACAGATGTGAGTGAGGCTGTGTTTGAACATGTCCATAAATCATATTTGGTACAACAAATGTTTCTCTCTCTGAGCCAAGAACATATAGTAGTAGTTCCCACAATTTGTTTTTTACACTGGCAACACCTTTTATATTGTTATATTTTCATGATTTATCTCAACAGTGAGGCCTATTGCTAGTGCTTTTAAACATATGTAAACATCTTTTTCCTCTATGTGAATACCAGACTCATGAAGAGTTCAAAAGACACAAGTATGATGCAAAGAAACAGCCGTTTTTGTCCAAGAATCTCTAGCATGCTGGTAATTTCAACTCTTTTACTTGAAGGAGATTGGCACAAGAGCAGACTGCTTCAGTTAGCAGCATTTGTTTTTTGTGTCCCTTGTACTCTTTTTTTTTTTTACTGGTTATCGTCAAGTGCAGGATTTAAGGGGATCAGTTTAGGCGCGCGGCAGTAATTAACCTGATTAATTGATTCTGAGACGTTAATCAGATGAGCCTCGTACCAGTGGGGGCTTCAGGTCAGCATGGGGGGGCGAGCTTCAGAGGAGCCTTGGTTGCAAGTAGACTGTCATCGTCCATCATGGCCATTTGTTTTGGTACATTAAGCAGAATCTGCAATAACACAATTCCTTTTTATAATTTTGTGTTGCTGCAGTTACTGTTGGAATAGAGATTGTTTCCAGTTAATGACTATTATTAGCATTACAGTATGATAAGATCATATGATTT
Source organism: Sebastes fasciatus (assembly GCF_043250625.1). Lineage (NCBI taxonomy): Eukaryota > Metazoa > Chordata > Actinopteri > Perciformes > Sebastidae > Sebastes > Sebastes fasciatus. The sequence goes on along the minus strand of NC_133803.1, from coordinate 17,431,175 downwards.
GCCCATCTAGATCTCTGTTTTTCAATTGGGTCAAGATGCTTTTTAAGGAAGACCAACTTGTGTCATGTTTTTGACTCAGTTTTTGGATGATCCCTCTGGAAGATTATTGTGTTGGTAAATCATTTGGCCTCAGAAGGGACGAGACACGTTGAGTTAATCTTGGTTTTGGCGGGATAATGGGAGACAGCCATGTACTTATGTCTGAGTATTAGGGCTGTGTATTGGCAAGAATCTGGCGATATGATACGTATCATGATACAGGGATAATGATTCAATATATTGCGATATTATAAGCAAAGCGATATTTCGTGATTTTTTTTTTTTTCAAATCTAATTTTAGGAAAACTGTCAGTTCTATAAAGACACACCATCATACGTATAAAATCTGAGTAAACAGAAACAGAGTTTCACTATGTGAAATGACTACTATGGGGACTAACATCATCACACATGAATACAATTGGACTCATTGGATCCACAAAAGTCTCAGCTTACCGGTCATACCCAATTTATGCAATTCGAAGACTGTTTAGAGATGCAGAAATATTAAAATACACCATTTTAGAACAGGTGAAAATAACACGTTTTTTCTGCATGGTTTTTGCCCCAAACTGCATGTGATTATCATAAAGTGGACATGTCTGTAAAGGGAAAACTTGTGGGTACCCATAGAACCCATTATCATTCACATATCTTGAGGTCAGAGGTCAAGGGTCTCATTTGAAAATGTCCATGCCAGTTTTTCCTCGCCAAAATTTAGCGCAACTTTGCAGTGTTATTTAGCCTCCTTCCCGACATGCAAGTCGGGTTAGTACCAATGGATTCCTTAGTTTTACTAATTTCATATGATGCCAATGCCTTCACTCTAGCCTTAAAACCTGCTACAACCTCCGGAAGACAGAACGGCGGCCAGATTTTGAAGAGGTTAATAAAAAATGTATACAGCGTTTTGGAGAATCAATACAGTATTGCGATACTCATGTGTATCAATATTTTCTTACACCCCAAGAATGGGAGTATGGGATTGTTTTTGCTTTGACTGATTGACCGCATGTTAATGTAATATCAGTGCAGAAGGTTGCACATTACACAACCGAGCCTAGATGTGTTTTTAAATTCCATTCTGCTGTCTTCATCGTTCACACTGAACTGTAGTTGGATCTTGTTTTTTAATGTCTTTGCTTATCTCACTCTGATGTCATCTATCTTTTCAGCTGCAATATGGACAAACTGCCCTGGAACAGATAACAAGTGAAGGATAGAGGGAAGCAAGAGAAGACTGAGGCAATCGAACAGAGAGAGTACTTATCACCGACATACACGAGACATCATGTCCACCTCGATAAAGCAGGAGCGAACCATTTGTGTTCTCCTCCCCAACAAAGACCAGCTGGACGTCACTGTCGGGGTGGGTGTTAAACATGTCTCGAGCTGCCCTCTTTGACTGTCAGAGAGAGATCTCAACGGTTCTGTTTCTCATTACAATGTTTTGGCTGCACCACATAGTTTGTGAATATTGAATACTGACTTTCTTTGTCTTTTCACCTGCTCCAGCCAAAGTCCACAGGGCAGGATGTTTTTAACCGAGTGGCGGAGCTTCTTGGAATCAAAGAGCTGCACTTCTTTAGTCTCACAGTGGTGAGAGGTAAGTTCACTCCTCGTTGACCCCTCTGCCTCTGAACCTGAAAGGACTGTTCACACTAGAATACACAGCAGAAGTTTTGTTGATCAGTACATGCACATAGAGGTTCTGTACCACATCTCAGAATCAACAATCAGTTAAATTGTAAACGAGAGCAAACATGACAACGATTTACAGCAGGGCTTAGTGCCACTCTTTTAGTGGCGCCTCTGTGCAATATTGTGGGAAATGTTTTCAGCCAACAAGCTATTTTACTAAAGCCAAAACATTTAATTTTGCCCTCCCAGTCTGCATAATTGAATGGTGTAATCCACTTTAGCCACCGAGCAAAGTTCTGAACTTTCCGTTTCCTAGTGTTTTTATGTTCTCTTTCTCTTGTTCTCGTTCACAAATACATTTGAAATGCCTCGGTAATCTTGTGTGGCTCACCACTTGAACAAGCAGCCTTTTGTTTTTGTGGTGTTGGTTCAGCGATCACTTAGGCCTGGATTCCTGCAATATTAACTTCATTAAGCCTGGAATGCACCCTTGCATTCCTCCTCTTCACTGAGGGGAGGGACGGCTTGATGATGGGAAGAGGAGGGTGGGAGTGGAGGGGAAAAAGAGGTAGGGGGACTCGTCATGACACAGGCCACCTTACTCAACTCTTACTCAAAGACTTCGGTGAAGGATGAGGGGTGAAGGAGTCGCGATGAGTCAGAGCAGGAACGGGCTGAAAGGAGAGATGGATGGTTAAAGGAACGCATTGTGAAACAGCATGATTTGGCTACACAAAAGTTGAACAAAAGAGATAAGGTGGATTAAATAGAAATGTCATGACTCGTAGGACCGGGCTGAGAGTCATACAACATCCTCATTCTCAGCACAGGTTGCAAACAGCTTTTTAGCCCCCCTACTGAAACGGAATCCAATTTGTGTTTGATAAAACAACGTTAACATTTGTAAAGGGGGATTCAGGAGATTGCAGGACAGATGAAAAGCTAGACATCAAGATAAAAGCTGTGCTATGTTGAATGCATCTACCCATTCCTTAACATATTTACAGAATGTTAAAAGCAGTGTAATGTATAAATCCAACAACAACATTATTCATTATTCAACATTGATTATTAGTTATTCTCAGACGGATGTTTGTTGTGTGTAGCCCCAGCTGCCATGCTACCATTGAAATTATAAAACGGATACATTAACATTAGCATTGTTGTCATTAGCTTCCTAGTAGCCTCATTCACAAAAGGAAGAACAAGGGCTTTTTTTTCTTTAACCCAAATGAATCCCATTGTTGGCCACATTTCACGCTTGGTTACATTATTGTTTTGTTTGCCTGCTAACTGTCTGCTTGTTTCCCGATTGTCTTTCTCCATCCCAGACAATGAGTACATATTTTTAGACATGGAGGAGAAACTGACTAAGTACTTTCCTAAGGACTGGAGGCAAGATTCAGTTAAGGTAAGGCAGCCTGTTGCGAAGAGTAGAAGGTTTTGATAGAGTAAATTAGGAGCATGTTGCTGTTGCTGACCCACTCTCCAAACTATTCCTACGTGTCAGTTAATTGGGAGGCGCAGCTCAGTGGCCTACATGCCCCAACTTTTTCATTTTGCATGACAAAAAGATGCACACAGGCCTTCTAACATACATGTCTCTTTCTGCTTACAGGGATTACAGAAGAGACCTTTGCCTCTAGTGCTCTTCCTCAAAGTGCAGTACTACATAGAAAACGGTAGACTCATTTGGTATGTCCTTCTATATATATATGCATCTTCTTCACTACTGGACAAGCTTGCTTGTTTTTCATCCATCTTTGTCCTCCTTTCTGACTACTTTTTTTTTTCTTTTGGTGTGCGGTACCAGTGAACGCAAGGCACGGCATCTATACTACTCTGACTTGCGGGAGCGGGTGCTTCGCTCTGAATGCCGTCAGCAGGAGGAGGTGTACTTCCAGCTGGCAGGTTACGCCTTGCAGGCTGACCTCGGTGACCACCCGCTGCCCAGGGAGGATATGGAGGTCACTCCTTACTTTGAACCCAAGGAGTACTTTCCCCCTTGGGTAGGTGTTACCATGTGACAGCAGCATTTGAAAAAACAACTTTGAATCTAACTTGACGTTCAGTTTAAAATTGAAATAAATTTGTCGCTAAGAGATTTTAATTAGGGCTGTCAATCAATTAAAATATTTAATCACGATTAATCACAATTTTTTTCTGTTCAGAATGTACCTTAAAGGGAAATTTGTCAAGTATTTAATACTCTTATCACCATGGGAGTTGGCAAATATGCTTGCTTTTTGCAAACGTATCTATATATTTATAATTGGAAATCAATTAAAGCTGAAGTAGGCGAGATTGGAGCAAATATGATTTAAGAAAAGTTATTTTTATAAAACAGTCGCTATATCGTGACAGTAGTACATGAAACAGGTAACCTGAAAAAAATCATGTGCCTCTGTGTCCTCCGGTGCTCCTAACGGCATCTGCAAGATTTCACAGACCGAAAGCTACTGTAGTATAACATGGTTGGTACCAATGGATTCCTTAGGGTTTTAAATTTCATATGGTGCTCTTCACTCTAGCTCTAACCTCCGAAAAATCGATTGCGTTAAAGAAATTGTTGCGTTAAAATGATTTTGCGTTAACGCGTTATCACATTAACGTTGCCAGCCCTGATTTTAATGTTTTATATTTTGAGGTCCTAATTCATGTCTGTCCCTTCTTCCTTCTGTAGATTGTAGCTAAGCGTGGAGTAAACTATCTCCTCTGCCATGGGCCCAAGGTGCATCAGGAGCTGTGGGGCATGTCTACTCGTGATGCCATGCTGCTCTTCATCAGGGAGTCATGTCGACTTGAGGATGTACCTGTCACGTTTTACAGACTGCAAAAGGTCATTAGTCAATTTTCAGTATCATAAATGGAGTGGCTTGAGTTGAGTTTTTCTGGCACGCACCATACTGCGGGGTGTGTTTATTTGCATGATTGATTTATATCATTGAAATAAGAAATGATTATTTAGGCTGGTGGGTAGTGGAATTTGTTTTCAGCACATTTTAATCTACGGCCATTCCAGACGTATTCCTTCCCTCTGACTGAAGCACTGTCTTTTCCAACACAAATACAGTTAGTTTGGCTTCATTTGAGCTGTGCCGGACAAATTTATTATGCATCAGTTACGTAACCTTCCATCTAATCCAGTTTATTGTCCTCGCCATTCCAAGATCGCTCATCTACTGAGTGATATTTTGAAGGCTGGCCCATCCATTACGTAATGTGCTATCACTTTTAATTAGTAGTTAGCCCAGTGTTTCCCTGTGAAGTAGGAGAGGGGCTCAACCGTTGGAATAGCTGTCTTATCTGAACTGCTCACATGCCTCTCTGACATCTCATCATTCATTTGTCCAGGACAAAAAGGAAGAGAGAGGAACGGCGTTGCTCGGTCTGACCCTGCGAGGAATGCAGGTTTATCAGGTACGTGCATGTGTGAGTGTGTTACTGATGCATAGGAATATGCGTCAGCACATGCGTATATAAGAGTGAATCTGCGTTTGCTCAAAGATTCAGTCTTTGTATCTGTAGCCCTATAAAACCTCTGACTAGACGCGTGAAGAATGTGTGGGATCGCCACCAACAGCAGTGCATCGGGAGATAGGAGCCGTCTGCCAGGCACGTCAGTTGTTTGATCTGTCCATCAGGGGCCATCTGGGGGGGATTAGGGCTCCAGGCCTGGCTGATTAAAGATCCAACAGACCGTGAGATACCTCGAGAAGCCCTTGGCCTCCTCGCCAAGTCCAGATGGCTCCTGTGAACAAAAAGACAATTGATTATTGATCACTCATTTTAAAAATATATCCCAGTAGATTACACATCCAGACACGAAAGCTCACAAAGATTTAAGCCGTTTCTTTTAATTAGGTGTGTGTTTTGTATTCATAGGAGGTGGACAACATGCGACAGCTGCTGTACGACTTCCCCTGGTCAAATGTGGGACGTCTCACCTTCCTGGTAAGCACCAACTGCTCATTTCCATTCTCTGTAGCGATTAGGTGGAATGCTGTTATTATTTAATGGGCATTAGCTATGTACACTATGTATAATATGTTGTCCCATTCAGGGTAAGAAATTCGAGATCCAGCCAGATGGCTTGCCATCAGCAAGGAAGCTGGTTTACTACACCGGGTCATCGTTCCGCTCTCGCCACCTCCTCCTGCACCTGAGCAGCAGCCATCGCCTCTACCTCAGCCTCCAGCCTGCCCTCAGACACCTACGCCAGCTGGAGGAGAGCGAAGGTAGGGGAGGGAGAATACGAGGACAAGATTAGTATCAGGGATAATTGCAGTTTGGCTAGGGGCCACTTGTACTCAGCAGAACACTTCTGTAGCCAACGAAAGTTAAATGCATAACTTATAAAGTCACTTTTTCTCACACAAAGAAATCAAACGGGTTCCTGTTCAATAATCACGTTTGTAGCACAGTAGCTGTTCAAATTGATCTTTATGGGACAAGCTTAATAGTAGTCTAAATGAATAAGCTGTGAGTTTTTTATTGACCAGCAACCTTTTAAGGGTTACCAACATTATTTCCAGCATTTTTAAGCAGCTTCTGGCTGTTTCCAGTTTAGTGAAGACAACTAGTGTCCTTGGTATATATTCAGTACTACTAGTTTATGCTCTTTTCTTCATTTTAGATAAAAAGCGTTACAGAGAGTCATACATCAGTGATGACCTGGACTTGGACCCCCCAGGCAGTGAGAGCAGCCCTGGGCTGTCCCGACACTCCACCAGCAGCTCTGGAATTGAAGCTGACGCCCGTCAACACAGCATCTCCACAGAGATGGCCTCCATGGAGGAGGAAGGTCAACGACGAGCTGAGAAGTGTTTCAGATCAGCAGCCAGCCGTGGCAGCTCCTGTACCTCTGGGTTTGATGCAGGCAGTAAGGCTCAAATAGAAGACGAGGGGTGGCAAGAGGAAGGTGAGAGGATTTTTATACTGACCTCTGACCTCAAGATATGTGAATGAAAACCCTAACCTTAACCCTAATGAAAATGGGTTCTATGGGTACCCACGAGTCTCCCCTTTACAGACATGCCCACTTTATGATAATCACATGCAGTTTGGGGCAAGTCATAGTCAAGTCAGCACACTGACACACTGACAGCTGTTGTTGCCTGTTGGGCTGCAGTTTGCCTTATTATAATTTGAGCATATTGTTTTATGCTAAATGCAGTACCTGTGAGGGTTTCTGGACAATATTTGTCATTGTTTTGTGTTGTTAATTGATTTCCAATAATATATACATACATTTGCATAAAGCAAGGATATGTGTCCACTCCCATGTTGATAAGAGTATTAAATACTTGACAAATTTTCCTTTAAGGTACTTTTTGAACAGATAGAAAATGTGTGATTCATCACGATTAACTTTGGACAATCATGAAATTAAATATTTTAATCAATTGACAGCCCTAACTGAAACATTTGTGCAGGACATTTTATCCATCCCAATGCATATTGCTTGGAGTAAACTAATGCTTCATTGAATGAAATAGTCAGTTGGTAGACACAATAGCAGCTGTATGTCACACAGTGCTCCCTCAGGCTATGCACTATGCAAAACACATCGCTCAATAAAGATAACGTGATGTCACTATTCCATATTTGAATGCATATCTGTGTTTTTTCAGTAGCCAGCACCTCGAGCTCTAGTGCACGATGTGTTCAAAGTTATTTTTCTTTTTTGTTTCATTGTGACCTTAAATACATATATGGCCACGGCAGATGAAAGATTGTTTCAGATTTTTCATAATCAGATTTCTAAAACTTTTTTTTTTTCCAGAGGTCAAAACCAATATTGGAAGTCCACAGGAGGTTCTTGTGGACGATCCTGATGAGATGTTCCAGTTGGCTGATCTTCTTCAAGGAGTGTCAGTGGATTGTTCAGATCTCTCCTCAGAGAGTCGCTCACCAGGTATGAATAATTTGATCGATACAGGATATCATGTAAACAATATTGTATTTGTTCCCATTAGTAAAAAACTAAATTGTTTGTATTCTCAAACTCCAATAAAATCTTCTGGTCTACAGAAAACAAAGCATGTCACCCAGACAGTGATGAAGATCTCGGGAAATTACGTAACAAGGATATGTTACAACAGGTTGGTCGTCTATCTTCTTTCCTTTGCCTCCTTTTGGATTTCTCTGTCGTACTGTATCAGCTCTTATCTTTACCTCCTGTCTCTATTCTAGTTGCTGAAATCCAGGGCACAAGTTTGCGTGGATCGGCACAGCCACAGTCTAGATGATGTGCGTCTGTTCCCACCTCCTTCACCCCTGGGGACGACACTGCCACCTGATTCCTCCCACAGCTATACCTTTGGCCTCCCAGATGCCTCGACAGACACAAAGAGCCCTGTTGATCACAGTTATTACCCCTCTTTGCACTGCCAAGCCAAACCTTCCTTCTATGGCCGCAGGTCTACCAACTGCCTCTCCCTGGACATGTTAGGTGATGAGCAGTTCCTGGAATTCATACTTTGAATACGTCACGATGTCCACAAATGCGCCTTCCTTCATTCATGTCTCAGTGTTTTCTACCGTCTGTGATGATGATGATGACAACGTGGGATGTGTGTCTCAAATTACAGAGACATTGAAAATGACGGGACCCCTAATTCCTCTCAGAAAAAGCATTGGATTAGAGAACAGATCTCTAATCCAGCAACATCTCAATCCGTAAACAGAGCATATTTATTAATGTTGTATACTGTGTACATACTACTTGCACTATTTTATTACATATCAACTTCTCTGAGCAAAAACATTTCTAATCAATTTTATTGTCTTTTATAAAGTTCTGTTAAAATGTTTCTGAAATGTCTAAATATGTTAATGTAGGGTGCATAATGTTTGACAGTTAACAGATATTTTGACATTTCTAGGCCATGCAGTCATGTGCTGTAATGGACATTCATAAGATGGGACGTACTTTCCTTGCCATTAGCCTATTTGCTAATGTAAACACGTTTTGTTAGTGTTTTATTGAGGAGAATATCCACTGTGCTAATGTTTGTGCTCCTGTATTCCTTTATCCTGTTTTTTTTTAAATCATATTTTATAATATACTCTATTTTTGTATAGTGTGCTCTGTCATGCTTTTCCTATTAGTCTGCCACAGCAATGTAGCTGCTGATGTGGAAAATTGAACCTCTTTACAGCTGGTAATGCATTCATCCAAAGCTTCCCTATTCTATACTCCCCTCACCGTCGTAATTACAACAGAAAAGTATTCTTTGTAAAGCACTATTTCTGTAACAACTGTGTATAATGAATCTGCAGTATTTTTGTATTATGTAACCCCCCAAACAAAGAGCCTTTGTATCATTTTTTTCTCTCAGACATTATTTTCACTGTTTTGTAGATGATAATTGGTGTGCAAAAGAACCGATGTCATTAGCCAACACAAACTCACTTGGAAAGATTGTAAGTCATTAAACAGAGAATCTTTTTCTCAATGCCAATAATGTATGAACAAATGTCAGTGTTAATTCATAATACTGAAAAATGCATTTTTATCTAAAGCAATGTTTTTTTTATTTTATGATAGTGAAAATAAATTTTCTTATTGCCACTAAATGAAACCTAGTGTCTAAACTTTTTTGTACTGTTTAAGTTTAATGTTAATTTTATGCATAAATTTGATATGCACTTAATGGGCATATTTTCAATTTGCGTTAAAACACCGCCCACTATTACTCCATTGACGTTTCAAATCCTTATATAAATAGTTTTAAGAATGGAAACAATCCAAAACCCGTTGGAAAGAAGGCAAAGGTACAAGACTGTGTACATAATTATTGTGAAGGAACTACTCATCCCATAAACCATTGCGAGAGGCGACTCACCCTCTGGAAATTCCTGAAAAACGTTTAAATGAACCATTGTCGATCTAAAATGACGACGGATTCAGCAACTGGATGTCATATTTCTCGCCTCAAATGTTTTCAGAAACACAGTTTGGTCAACTCGCCACTCAGTTCAAATATATGACTTTTAAAACGTTGACAATGCGTTTGCTTACACGTTGTTTACACGTTAACGTGTTGTCAACGTGTTAATGTACATTAACACGTCAATTTTTCACACGTTACCAACATGTTGACCATACGTTAACGCGTTGTTAACGTATGGTCAACACATTAACGCGTTAATTTTTCACACGTTAACATGTTGACGCGTTAATGTGTTGACAACACGTTAATGACATGTTGACAACGTGTTAACAACACGTTGACAACATGTTAGCAATGTGTTGACAACCCGTTAACAATGTGTTGACAATACGTTAACGACACGTCAACAACATGTTAACAACACATTAACAATGTGTTGTCAACACGTTGACAATGTGTTGACAATACTTTAACGACACGTCGACAACATGTTAACACATTAACAATGTGTTGTCAACACGTTGTTAACACGTTGACAACGTGTGATCTTTGAACTGAGTGTATTAGATGCCTGGTGGCCTTATTAGACGCCTGGCGGGGTTAATAGATGCCTGGTGGCCTTATTAGACACGTGGAGGCATTATTAGACATCATTAAACGCCTGGTGGCTTAATTAAACACTTGGTGGCCTTATTAGACGCCTGTAGGTGTTGTTATACGCCTTGAGAAATTATTAGACCCCTGGTGGCGTTATTAGAGGTTTTGTATGATGCCTTGAGGCGTTATTAGACACCTTAAAGTGTTATTAGACAACTGGAGGCGTTATTAGACGCCTTGAGCTGTTATTAGACGCCTATTTGATGCCTGGTGGCCTTATTAGACGCTTGGAGGCGTTATTAGATGCCTGGTGGCCTTATTAGATGCCTTGAGGCGTTATTAGACGCTTGGTGGCGTTATTAGATGCTTGGAGGCCTCATTAGACACCTGGTGGCGTTATTATACACCTTGAAGTGTTATTAGACCCCTGGTGGCCTTATTAGACGCCTTGACTTTTTTTTCCAACATTTTCAAACTTTTTGTTTTGACATTTTTCAGAGTCTTTTCTTTTTACAGACATTTATTCAGACTTTTTTTTTCAGACTTTTTTCAGACATTTTTTTCAGACATTTTTCAAACTTTTTTTTCCAGACATTTTTTTCAGACTTTTTTTTCCCAGACATTTTTCAGACTTTTTTTTCCAACATTTTTCAAACTTTTTTTTCAGACATTTTTCAGAGGCTTTTTTTCCAACATTTTTCAAACTTTTCTTTTTTCTTATCTAGACCTTAAAGTTTGAATTGATTGAATATGAATGAGATTTTCACTTCTGGAAACCTCACTGTTGTCACTACCTACTCTCGCGAGAGTTTGTGGATGACGTTGTAATGTATTATTGTTGTTGTTGCTTTTTTTCAGATATTTTTCACTTTTCTTCTTTTTTACCTTTTTCATAATTATTTAGACTTTTTTTCCCAACATTTTTCAATCTTTTTTTAGACATTTTTTACAGACATTTGTCATCCTTTTTTTTTTTTTTTTTTTTTTACCTTTTTCAGACATTGTTTTGACTGTTTTCCAACATTTTTCAAACTTTTTTTTAGACTTTTTTTCAGACTTTTTTTTCGGACATACTTCAAACTTTTATTCCAACATTTTTCAAACTGCAAAGAGTCTGCAATAAAAAAGTTTGAATTGATTGAATATGAATTAGATTTTCACTTCTGCACCACCTCACTGTTGTCACTTCCATCGCGAGAGTTTGTGGATGACGTTTGCGGAAGTTTACATTCCGTTTGGTAAAAACGTGCTGCTCATGGACTGCTGTATGAGAAGAGCCGGTTGCTGCGTGGTGTCTCCAGCTTTCTTGTCTCTGTCAGAGTAGCAACATCTGTCTATAACAATGTACTCCGTGTTAATGAACGCGGTGCTGTCCAGCTCTCCTGACTACGACCTCTTGTTTGAGTCTCTCACCTGGCCGACTGACTCCTGGCCGAGCACGGAGCGACTGGAGGCGCTGACAGCTCTCATTGAAGGACTAGGACCACTTTTGGTCACGTTTTCACCTGCGAAAAGAACATCAATTAAAGCTCAAATTGAGTCAGTGATTTGGAAGCAATGTCTGCCTCTTCTCTGCAGGATCTCAGCAGCAGAAGCCGGTGAAGAAGCCACCACCATGCAGCGGTGCAGCAGGGAGAGCACCGCTGCAGCCTGCCGGCTTCTGAGTGGCTGTGTCCGGCTGTGTGACGAGGCTGCACCGGGGCGGGTCGCTCTGCATGTGCTGCCGTGGCTTCAGCTGTCAGAGGAGGAGGAGGTGTCTGGTGCAGGACGCCTCAGTGTGGAGGTTGCCAGTGAAGTCATGGCTGCTGTGGTACCTTCTCTGTCATTGGATGAACAGCTCATATGCACCACAGTGTCTTCTGCCTTGACCTGCATCAAAACACTCCCTGATGCTTTAGTCTCTAAAGTCACAGTCAGGCTTCTCTTAACTGTCCTGAAGTGCTGCAGCAGTGAGAGCTTAACAACAAGTATCCTCAGGTTGATCCTGGATGATCTGTGCAGCTGGCACTCCACTGAGCGCACACCTGTGGTCACAGAGAGGACACTGCTGTGTTTGACCGCCCTGTCAGACCACCTGCTGAAACCTCACAGCCTCTCCTCATCCTCCTCCTCTTCCTCCTGTGACCCTCGTCTGTCCCTCCAGTTCTGGAGGATGGTTCAGGATGGATTGACCCACAGAGACAGCCTGTCACGTAAGAGGGCGTTGTACCTGCTGAAAATATGCGTGGCCCTTTCAGAGGAGGAAGGAGTGGACTGTCCACCTCTCTCTCCATCAGAGGAAGGTATAAGATGCTCAGATTGTCTGACATTGTAATAACTCTTAAGTTCACTGCTGTTGTTTTGTTTTTCTCACTTTTTTTTTTAATTGTTGCAGGTGACATATTTTTCAAATGGACCCCTAACAGGAGCAAGTTGCTTAGAGAGTTCTGGGAGGATTACGCGCTGGTGATGGAGACCCTGGAGGAAAACCAGGTAGAAAAATCCCACATGACTAGGGCTGTCCCAAATACATTTTTTTTGGTTCTTCGAAGCTTCGGTGAGAAATATTCCAAGGTGTTCGAAGCTCCGTCTTAGAATATCCGTTTTAGAATAATTTATATTAATCCATGTTGAGTATGTATAATGAATAATGTTGGGGGATTATTCCTTATTTCATGGGCTATTTTGGGATTTATACATTATTATTACATACTTATATAAAAAAAAAAAAAAAAACGAAGCATTCGAATACTTATTTGGAGGTCGATTACCATGGCAACGATCGAAGCATCGAAGCATTTGAGTCAGCTACACATGACTGCTGGTTTGCTACCAGTTCAGAGTTCAGAGGTGGGCATCATGACACAGCTTTGTAATCTTTCTTGTCTCTTTTTCCTCTGCAGATTCACGTCGTTCGGCCAGTTCTAAACAGAATAGACACGTTGATCCAAACAACAGTGAATGACAGTCAAGGTAACAATAGATTTGGGCAATGGAAGGAGTTACTTTTGTATGTTTTTTTTTTTTTTACGAATGTTTGGAAAGATTAGTTTTGCATCCTTCTTTAGCAAAGTTTTTTTTATTTCTGGCTTTGTTTTTGTGTAGGTTGATAACCTTATTAGTAAGGCCATAATTTTGTTATTTTAACAGTTTATTGTTGCACACATTATAACATTTTTTATAAGTATTTGTTAATGATTACCAAATAATTTGTAAACCTTTAAGAAATTGTTTGTAAAACCTCACCTGTAGTTTGTTTCTGTTCTCTTTGTCTGTGTTGCAGCTTCAGATCAGGTCTTCTTCCACCCGTCCTGGCTGCTGTGTGTGTACCAGCGGATGTTCCACAGTGAGAATAAATCCTTAATGAGAGAGGGAGTGTGTCATCTGCTCCAGCTGCAGGTCCTCCAGCAGCCAGCCTTTGCTCTGGCCTTTTCTCAGGTACAGGCTCCAACACAATTTATTCAACGGGATTTATTCTTTCAAATTCACTGAAATCCTTCAAAAATTAAATTTGTGCTTTAAAGTTTCGCTCCTCTGTTGCTTTTTTGCGCCCCAGTTCATCGTTGGCCCTTTTATGGATGTTCTGTCTGAAACTTCACTCTTCCACAGGTGAGAAGAGCCAATAAATAAAAGCAGGAATGTTAAGTGTTTCTGCTCCAGGCTTCATTAACCCTTCTGTCCACATGTAGGTCCGTTGAGCAGAGGGTAGGAGATTGTCCTGAGATTGGGGCTAAACTCCAAGTCTTCATGGTCACCTTCTTCAGCAGCCTACCATCAGAGCATAGAGGTATAGGAAAACGTAGCCGCGGAGAATACATGTTAATAAATAGAGTTGTTCCGATACCGATACCAGTTTCAGAAATGCGTCTGATACTGCCCAAAATTCGGTTATCGGGTATTGGCGAGTACGCCACTCTATGCACCGATATCATAATAACCCAATAAAAAATCAACTTATTTAACCAGATTATTTTATATTTTATAATTTTTTATATTATTGATTGATGTTCTTTGAAACTGACAAACTGAATAATCAAAAAAAGTTGTAATGCATTTATTCTCTGTATGTATTTGTTCATGTTTTACAAAGGGTTTATCCTGAGCCAGGCCATACAACAAAAGATCATAATCATATCACATCCATACATGGTCAGTTTTAAACAGCTGTTAAATAATAATAATAATAACTATATATTTTTTATTATCACGCTGGTATCGGATCGGTACTCGGTATTGGGCGATACCGCAAGTTGAGGTATTGGAATCGGTATCGGGAAGGAAAAAAATGCTATCGGAACATCTCTATTCATAAAGCTCTGACTCATTTGTCATTGTTAAAGTGCCTCTCCATCGCTGATCATCGTGTTTGCTTTGTAGGCCGAACGTTGCTGCAGATGATTCAGCAGCTGTGCTCTAAGCACTGGTGTGCAGCACCCCTCCTCTTCCTCTCCCAGGCTCTATCCAAACTGCCCCCAAGTCCACTGCTGGGGGTCGACGGGCTCACTTCTCTCAGGTAACTCGTCAGTTAGACAGACTGTGTCGTAGCTCGCTATGCTTGATGTGTAAGCTCATTTTATGTTCTGTGTTTTACAGGGAGGTGCTGCGCTCCACCATGATCACTCATCAAGTCCTGCTGAGAGGTGCTTCTCAGTGCTTCTTGCTGAACAGCGCCCTCTGTCTCACAGACGTGGTAGGACAGAAATAGTGTACTTCATGATAAAACAAACAACACATTCTCATCCCAACTCGTCATATACTGACGCTTTGTCAGACCCCTCGGCGTCACTCTTTTTGGTCGCAGTAAACCCGTTCTTAATGTTTTGATATACACAAAAACATGCTTCGGTTCAGGCAATATAACCCCTATAGTTAGGTTTAGGAAAAAAAACATGGTTGGGCTTAAAACTACTAAGTTTGTAGAGTGCAAATGACACTGAACGTTGTGAAGATGGGACATGAACGAACTGAATGTAACGTGACGCACGGGACAAGACCAGAGGTCTTCTGGATGAAAGCCGTGTGCTTGTTTTCCTGCTTGGGCCGGAGTCGATAACGTTACTCGCTCCCGTTATTGCTCCCGTCACCGCCGCTCTCTCTCTCTTGCTTCACCACTCACTTTCCACGTACACACACACTCTACGCACTGGCTCTGCTTCAAATGACCTACGCTACTCTTACAACAACTGGCTCTAGAGAGGGCCATTTGCGTTTTTGTGTCGGCCACATGGGAGAGGCTTCAGTTGGTTGCAATCTCAGCCTCACCGCTAGATACCGCCAGATCCTTCACACTGGACCGGCCGTGACAAAGCGTTGGTATTTGACGCCCTGGGCATAAGAACGGGCTGGAAATAACTGGAAAAAACCTTTCTATATAATATGACAGCAACAAAGCTCATTACATTATGTATGTTTTTTTTTTTTCCTTGACTGTTAAAAGTACCCAGTATATTATTATTTTAAATGAATATGCTATGAAGTTTCTTTCGGTCAATGGTGGTGAGTTTAAGCTACGACCACAGAGGTAATGATGGAATTAATGTTTCAATCGTTGCTTTATATTGATTAACAGAAAATCAATTAATGATAATTTTGATTCATGATTAATCATTGAGGTCATTTATCAAGCCAAAATTAAAAAAGATAAAATGCTAGTTTCCCCTTAACAGATGTTTAATAATAATGAAAAATGTATAACAAAGGAAAAGTACAGTATCAAAAAAATATCAAGTTGAATTAATAACATTAAACACTGAGCTCATCGTAGGGCTGTTGTGCTGCATCATAAGGTGTTTCTGTTATTTTGTCCAACTAATGTGCTTTCATACACAGCTTTAAAGTTGCATAATTAAAATATCTTGTTTCAGAGCGCAGTGACCCTCGATGATGTTTTTAGTTTCCTGGTGCATTTCCGTGCAGACGAGTCGCTGTGTCGAGGGACGCAGATTTGGAATCAGGTACGCCGTATTAGAGACATTTGAAGGAACATTCAACCTAACGTGTTTAAATTAGATAATAGGGAAGTTGTATGATGGACTAACTGCTGCCCTACATATTTTGTGACATCGCTGCAGACGTGTGCCTGGCTGTCGGACAATGAAGGCAGTTTCAAGCCCAGGGTTATGGATGGAGATTGCACTGGTGCTGCCACAAAGAAAGAAACTCTGAGAGGCTATGTTGAAAGCGAGATGAGCACCTATCTCCGAGTCCCAGCTAGCACAGGTAAGTCTGAAGTGAGACAGTCACAGATAAAAGTGAATGATTCGATCTGTAGACAAGTCAAGTGAAGTTAGTTTCCCTGCTCCTCAGGTCACACTGAGAGGTTACCCGACTCCAGAGAGGCCGACAAGCTGGCCAGGGCCATTCTGCTGTGTGTGGACACGGAGAGGAATCGACTCGGAGCAGAGATCGGTAACACTCTGGAGTCGTTGCTGTCTCCGCTGCTGGACACCCTGAGCAGAGTCAGCACCAATATGTACTTGCCTCTGCGCAAGAGTGACAAGAGCCTGCAGTTGGTGCTCCAACTGCTCCAGCTTGGAGGAACGCCAAGCTGTCAGCATGTTGGAGAGGAGCAAGGTTTGTATTGCCATTACTGATCCTTTGTTACAGCTGTCAAGTCCGCCCTCATGCATATGCAGTAGGTACAGTAAATGGATAGGTGCATTCATGCTATGAACAAATCGTTATACTTCTCCTCCCAGCTACTTTTTGCTTGGTGCATTAGTGGAAAAAAATATCATAAACATCACCCTCATATCAGTTTGTTTAATGGTTATGCTATCTTACAAGGTGGTAAATGATATATTTTTTGAAAAGTAGGTGTTCTGACATTTCAAAAAAACAACTCGGGAACAACATTTCAGGATTTGAGGGATTCTTACTCTTTGGTGTCACTTTTTTTCTTGCATCTTAGACTGAGATCTGCTTATAGAGTACCTTCTAATACTAATCCCTAGATTTAGTAACTCACTGACTGGATTTAGTCTCCTCCTGTCTTATTCAGTCTACAACACAACAATTGGTTGTTTTCAAAATGTTGCCAAAAGACCTTTATAACATCATTTGGTCCAGCTAGCTTCCAGAAATTCTGATCATCAAATTATTCAATTATAATTTGGTCATGAGAACACATCTCGGCCCGCAGACATTTTTCAGATTTTTGCCATTAATTCTGCTAACATACTCAGGGAACTTTAGCTACTCATATGCATATACAAAAAAAGTAAGACAACATTAAAACAAATTTGCGTTAACGGGTTATTTTCGCGTTAACTTTGACAGCCCTAAAAAAAAAAAGCAAAACATAACTTTTCTTTATGTCTTTTTATAGCA
Organism: Sebastes fasciatus; assembly: GCF_043250625.1. Taxonomy (NCBI): domain Eukaryota; kingdom Metazoa; phylum Chordata; class Actinopteri; order Perciformes; family Sebastidae; genus Sebastes; species Sebastes fasciatus. Next base: position 17,413,692 of record NC_133803.1, on the reverse strand, counting down.
GTGTGTTTATAGTATTTCCTGTCATGGTTCATATATTAAGTGGCTCAGGAGTGTGTGACATTCAACTCTTCTCACTCTTGCTTTTTCACAGTGGATAACGTGATGGTTGCCATGGAGAGGCTCGTTTTTAAAGTTGTTGATCCGATCCAGGAGTTTATCTTGAGGCGGCTGCTTGGGGAGCTGCAGGAGGTAAACAACAAGTCAAACAACAAATCATTGCAAGTCACCATCACTTCAGTTAGCACAGATTCCCCTGGTGGCCAGCTCTGACGCGTACACGTGTTGTTGTCTTTACAGCTGTTTGATGTGGAGCGGGCAGAGCTGTATCTGTGTGTCCTGAGGCAGCTGGTGCTCATGTACAGTCGTACACCACAGCACCACAGTAAGATTCAGCAGACCTATTTCCCTAAACTCGTCAAGTACAGCCTCAAGGTCCTGCAAGAGCCAAACCAGCAGGTACAAAGCTCAGGCAGCGATTTCATAAATCAGTTTGATTGGTTGATTATTTAACACTGATTGTTTTTCCAGATCCACTCTGTGGCAAACCAGGTGGCTAGAGCGGTTGCTATGGCATCCCTGGCTGCGGTATGTGGTCTCGTGGAGCAGGAAGTGATTGACATGCGATCAGAGACCATTTCTGCACTGAAATCACTGAATGACTACTTCTACAGCCCCGTGTTATCTTCCTGCCAAAGTCAGCCCTCTCTGGGAAACTTCAATAAACGCCTGCACAAACCGCTGACAGGAGACGGTTCAAGGTCAGTAGCTTACTTGGAGTCCTCAGTAAGCCTTAAAATGTAGACCAGACTGGCATGATAAGGTATTTTTTTTCTTCAGTGATGTAGGAGTGCACAGTCCTCTGCTGCAGGACTGGGGACGCATTGCCGCCGATTTTATGCGGGACCAGTGGATTTGTCTGAGCTTCCTGATTAAGGCTGTTGGGATTCCTGAGTCCGTGGAGATTCCCAGAGTGTCCGAGACTCTCAAAGCTGCTCTGAGCTGCAGCGTGGAGGCCCTGGCTCTGCTGCCCAGTGACCTGGTGCTGCCCGTGCTCGCTTTTATGGAGACGCTGCTGCCACAAGTGAGTCTCAAATCAATTTTGGTCAAATTTATAGGAACAGTGTGTAACATTTCAGGCAATCTATTTGCTGAAAAGAATTATAATATTTTTATAGCTGTCCTCGACCAAAGAAACTCTTCATCGACTAACACTCGTTGGTTTAATTGACAGATATGTAAAACTGAGTTTCTCCAAAAAGAATCACAAAAGTGCCACTTTAAATCTTGTGTTTACCAGAGATGTGCTCATATGTTTCTTGGAAATAAGTCATTCAGCATGAAATAAGCATAAAAAAACAACTAATCAACTAAAGAAATATTAGCTCCTAAAGTACTGTTATTATGTTAAGGATGACCTCTGAGCGAGGCGAACGGTGATACCAGGTTTTGCACTCGGCGACTCACATTACCGCAGTCTTGGAAAGGGAGGAGTGAGCGGAGGGGTACTCAGTTGGTTGCAATCTGCAACCACACCACTACATGTCGCCAAATCCTACACACTGTCCCTTTAAGTAATTGAAATGAGGTGTTTAGGTATAACAAGGAGTTCATGCAGTTATAATAGAATTTCTCACATAAACTAAGGTAGTATCTGGTGAAATGTCTGGTTTGGTCCCAGTTACTGCTTCATGAGGAGGCCCTGTGTGTGGAGGCTGTGACTCTGAGCTGGGAGCTGGTGCAGGGGCTGAGCACCAACGCCAAAGACTTCTGGCCGGCCCTGAAAGGCTTCATCTCCATGGCCTTCCACCGTAAACTGCTCGAACTCACAGACACTTCTGCTCCGACACTTCTGGACACCTTGAAACAGGTGAGTAAAATCAAGCCGGTTGTTACTTTTTGAATATTGTGATTTGCACATTTCTATAGTATACACGTATATGTGGTGATGTTGTTTTTAGATTGCCACTGAGCTGATGGAGCTGTCTCAGTCAAAGAGCGGTGTGTTCGGTGTGCTGCTTCAACACTGCTGTCAGACGTGGCTGCCCACGGACCGAGGCAGCAGCGACACTGTGTTTTCTAGTGTTTTCAGCCACATCAACATTCTCACCGAGGCTTGTGTCTACGGACCAGTGTTCAGGAGAGATCAACGGTAACTCTTAACAGCATTTCTCACACTTGATCACTTGTTTCTCCGGGCAAATTTAACTCTTTTATCTCGCTCTTTTTCAAAGGCTCATCCAGGACGTCCAGACATATGTGGAGCAGCTCGGTGAAGAGTGTACTGCCAATGTTGCAGTTACATGGTGAGCTGCATTTCTCTTTGTTGCAATTTTTGGTAATGCTCTCCTTGATGGCTGTGGTTTAAGATGGTACCACTAGAGGTCTCTGTTGCTGTGCAGATGTTTTCACACTTAAACTACTGCTTTTACTTTCCAGTGATAACCGGGATGACCAGTTGCCCCGCACATGCGTACTGGCTTTCCTCAGCCGCCTGGATTCCTCTAATCTGCAGCATGAAAGACTCATAGAGGAGCTAGTTATGGATTTGTTGGAAAAGGTGGGATATATAGATCTGTTTGGGTTGTGTGAAATGAGTGTCACAGAATTATTTATTAGTATTAGTATTTTTCCCAATATTGAATTTTTTTTAAAGATTAATTTTTTAGGGCTTTTATAAGCTTTATTAGAGCAGCTAAAGGGGGGAGAAAGAGGGGAAGACATGCAGCAAAGGGCCGGAATCGGGCCTCGTCCGCTGCCAGGAACGCTCTACCGGGTGAGCTAGAGGTCGTCCTGCAAAATTGAACAGTAAATATAAACAGAATAAACCAATAACAGCAAATAAATAAATATTATATGTCCGAAAAGGAGTAGGCAGAAGTAAACACATAATATAAATAATGAATGTAATGTTTATCGCATATCCACATAAATCACCTTAATATATATTTTAAAAAATAATAAGAACTATAGTATGATGTGATAAATGAATGCAATATCACTCATAAAATAATGTAATTTATGTTCCAGAGTGTCTATTTGCACCCGGGTGAGAATAGTCACAGAGCAGCTATTTGACTTTACACCCAGTAATAGTCATTTATAATATAAAGAGCGACAAAGTATATGCAAGTTGTAGGTTGTGGTAGATAAATGGGTCAAACTCTGGACTTTTGCCCAGGAGAGGGGGGTCGAGTCCTGTAAGAGGCCAACTTTTACACTTTGTTGTCTTAATATTTTCTGTTTTTTATTATTATTTTCAGTTTTCAGTTGCAGTTTTGATAGGATTAGGCACCAAAACGACATGGTTAGGTTTAGGAAAGATATACATACAGTACTTATGCACATACAGTATCTAATGTGCACCCGTTGGCTATGGACACCTGGGTGCTAATAGCATCTGTTTTTATGTTCACACAACGCATCAAAAACCTAAAAAAAAAACTCACAAATTGTAAACTGTTATTTTTTATTATCTTCACTTTGCTTGTAATCATTAATTTGAACACAATTTTGTAAAACAAAAAAACAATAACACATATCTTGACATAATTCTACTGAAAGTCGATAAACAAGAATACTCAGTTATTGACCTAAGATCAGTTTTAAGGATTTGTGTCTCGTGTATCATGATTTTTGTTTTTATTTAAGAATAGTCTGCAGATTTGTTGATCATGACATTTTATATTGCAACCTAAAAAACATCTAAACCTCTCCTCTAACCTTCTGATCTCCAACAATTTGATATTTGTGTTCATGTATGGCAACAAATACTTGTTTTGCTGTATGATATTCTGATTTGCATTTTGCATTTTGTCATTAAGATAATAAGTTGAACATCAGTTACAGCTAATTTAACAACTCTTAACATCATTTTCCGTTATCTCCTTCCACCCCGTCTCTCCAGGATAATGACATATCGAAGTCGAAAGTGCGTTACTATAGCAACTCCCTGCAACACCGTGTCAAAAACAGAGTATGGCAAACACTGCTGCTGTTGCTGCCCAAACTCAAAGAGGTAAGACAATTACACTTACAATCACACAGGAAATAACCACTCAGAGAGTAACAGTATATGTGTGTGTGCAGGAGTTTGTCGCCACCGTGCTGAATCGTGTGTTTGAAGCTGGATTCTGCAGCAACCAGGCCTCAGTCAAGTACCTGATCGAGTGGTTGATGATTCTGATCCTCATCCAGTATCCACAGCACATGGACAGCTTTTGGGCCTGCTTCAACAGGGTGAGCTCCCACTCTGGTTACATAGCTACCAGAAAATACTATATTATGATTGAAATAGTTAAATTATTGACCCGATTTCTGTGTTTTCTGCGCAGGATCACGACAAGACCAAGACAAGCATCTGCACTTTCCTGTCAGTCCTGGTGCATTTCAATGTCATCATTCCTAATCTCAAGGATGAGGTAAAGCCTTTGATGTTTTGTCTCCACTCCACACACACCATTCTTCTTGCATTACCTCTCTGGCCCCGTTCAGACCTGGCATTAAAGGGATAGTATGAGTGTTTTGAAGTGGGGTTGTATGAGGTACTTATCCTTAGTCAGTGTACTACCTACAGTAGATGACATTGGCACGGTCAGCTTGGAGAAGCAGACAGGAGTTACCGCGCGGAACCAAAGCAATGGCAGCAAAATGTATTTTAGCCACCTAAAAGAAAGGCTTACATAAAAAGATCAATATCAGTTTAAGTGTTTTCTATATTTAGAATATTTTCCCCGCTTTACCTTGCTGTGAGACAGCTATACAGTCTGAAGCCGTTATCTATGCTCTCGCCGGAGCAACTCCCAGCTTTCTCCAAGCTGGAAGCATGCCTACTGTCATTTTCTGTAAGTAATACACCTACTATGGATAAGTACCTCATACAACCCCACTTCAAAACACCCAAACTATCCCTTAAACATGTGTCTTGGGTGATCCGATCTAAATATCTGTATCTACACAGTCTCTCTCTTCCTGTGTGTTTAAGGATGTGCATATGCGTAAAGCGCTGGACGTCATCCTGCAGTGGTGTTTCAACCATAACTTCAGCGTGCGTCTGTATGCCTTACTGGCCCTGAAGAGGGTGTGGAGCTTGGCGGGAGTCCGGGCAGAGGAAGGGGCCGACGGGTTGGGAGGGCTGTCCACTGTGATCAAGGCCTGTCTGAACCAGGCTGAGACCATGCAGAACACCGGGTGAGAGCAGAGCAGAGACAACAATTGCAAAAAATGTTTGTTGTAGTGTGCTAATGTATGTATTTGCTGTCTCACTATTTAGGAATGCCAACAAGAACTGGACGAGGATTCAGGAGCACTTCTTCTTTGGTGCCTTTCATCCTATCAGGGATTGCAGTGCTGAGGTGTGTTTCTGCTGAACAGATGCTAAAATACAGCAACACAGTGTAATACCATACTTGTTTCGTATCTTTGTTTTGCTTTCCTAGACCATATTCTACATATTCCCCAGCCTGTCAGAGTTGAATGATGACGAGTGGATTCCACCCTGGAAGTTTGAGAAACTGTTGTGTTTCTCTGAAAGTCCATCTTTTCCTTTGAGAAACTCTGCTCCTGACCTGGGCCAGCACCAGCCTGGAGACTGGATCCAGCAAGACAAAGGTGTAGTAGCGCCCCTCACAAGCAGCAGGACGACTTGATACAACATACAATAATCTGACCTCTTCTCTGACTAAGTGGTTGTGGGGCTTTATCCCCCAGGAGAGCAGAATAAGGAGGAGCGCTGGGCCGAGGTGCAGAAGAAGATCACTCCCTGGAGGTTGGGGATCCAGGAGCAGGAGCCCGAACTTCAGCTGGTTCCACAGCAGAGGGCTGCTCGACTGGGCAAATTGCACGGCGCCCTGCTGGTGGTAGCCTCACTTATCGACAAGCCCACCAATCTAGGAGGTCAGGAGCAGCACGACAAATTACATTACTTCTAGGGCTGTCAAAGTTAATGTGATAACACATTTGCAAATTTATTTTAATGCCACTAATTTTATTAATTTACACATTTTTAGGTTGTAGCGGACTCAGTTTTGTCATATGAAACTAAAACACCTAAGTGGTTGTTAGCGTTATTTAGCCTCCTAAAGTTAGTATGACATGGTTGGTACCAACCATGTCATACTGACTTGTTGAGAAGGAGGCTAAATAATGCTCCAAACTTTTGGAAAAAATTTTGGTGAAGAAAAACTGGCATGGCCATTTTTAAAGGTGTCCCTTGATCTCTGACCTCAAGATATGTGAATGAAAATGGGTTCTATTGGTACCCACGAGTCTCCCCTTTACAGACATGCCCACTTTATGATAATCACATGCAGTTTGGGGCAAATCATAATCACTAAATAGACACACTGACAGCTGTTGTTATGTAAAATGTCAGTAAATTTCTCCTTGATTGGTGTAATATTGTGAAGAACATTTCAGGCTTTTGTTTGGTTTCACAGTGATAATCCGGGCAAAGAGATCAAACACAGCTGACGATAAAACCAATTGCTTGAGCCCTCTTATCAGAGTTTAGACAGGGAATGCCCAGCTTTTTATCACAGACACTCCTATTTTATGTTCTCCGCTAGTGTCCTCCAACGCTTTTGTCTCTGATGATAAGGGGCTGAATCAATCAGAATGTGTTTATAGAGGAAAAGACCCATTTTCAAAACCAATATTGATACTGGATGATGTAAGCCAGAACATTAGCTTGGCCGTTCTGTAAATGTTTTACTTGGAATAGCCCTCTCAATTGCCATTACAGATGTACCTTTTTATATTTGTCTGTGCCCATGATTATAGACTGGTAGCCGTTTTTTGTTATCACTGCCACTGATTATGTAAAAAAAAAGAAAGGAAAGGAAAAGTCCTCTGCCTCACTACAGGTCGTTATCGTGGCAATTCAAAGTTCATATTTCAATAGATGTCACATTGTCCTCGTTTGTTTATGTGTTGTTGCTCTAGGTCTGTGCAGGACCTGTGAGATCTTTGGTGCCAGCGCTCTGGTTCTGGACAGCCTCCGCCACGTCAGCGACAAACACTTTCAGTCCCTGAGCGTCTCGTCTGAGCTGTGGCTTCCTCTGTTAGAGGTGAAGTGCATAAATCAATCTCCCATTTCAGTCTATTGATCATGATGTGTACTCTGTCTTTAGGGTAGCTTTTCCCCAGTGGGCTAGTGACCTGAGAAATGTGGGATTTTGACCCGGTTAGCTCAGGGTTAAAATGATCTCAGTCAAGATCAATGTCAAGAGCATGCAGCGGACGGAACAGATGGATGCCGAAGCCATTGCAGCAGTAAGCTGTAGTTCTCCTATTGGCTTTCTGTTCTGCTGTGAACTGTGTGCTTTGGTGGTGACTTCATTTTACAGGTCTGCAAATTTCATGGTAATTAGGTGATATTTAGGAAGTAACCTATTTTAAATTCTTTAGAATTACTGCCAAATATCCCAATATTTACCTAAATAAAAGTCGAAAATAACTTTATTATAAACATTATTTAATAATTATATGCTAAAATAGCATATAATCGTTAAAATAGGGCCCTTAGGCTTGAGAAGCGGCTGTGCGCTGCTCTTCATCGGAGGTGGAAAACCAAAACTAATAGAAGACTCTTCTGATCAGGCCCAGATCTCACCATTGTGTGACTTATTGTCTACACAAATGTAACCTGATAGCTAATGTGATGATTAGGGGAGTTTTTTAAGAAATTTCAAAGAACTTATTTGCTAATAAATTAAATGTATTATTATATTATTAAATGAATTATCAGCTATCGAGAAATAGCGGAATATAATTATTAAATCATGTTTATAATAACGTAATTTTCTATACATTTTGAGGTAAATATTGGGCTAATTTGGCAGTAATTCCAAAGAAATTTAAAATAGGTTACTCGCTAATTATCACCTAATTACCATGACATTTGCAGACCTGTAAAATGAAGTGAAAAAATTCTAGTTCATTTTAAACCCATTAACGTTTAAAGAGGTGCATGTTTGGGAGCAGTGTCCTCTGTCTTCAGTCTCATTTAGGTGTGGTGGATGCTAAATGCTACTTCAACTTGAGCTCCACCCAAGCTTCTTCTTTTCTCCTCAATTTTGACATTTCTGGCTCTTGTATAGTAACTGCTGAGATGGAAAGGGTCAGTAAACCAAAACCCATGGTTAAAAAAATAAAGCTAAATCTTCAGTTTAAACAATAAAAAGTCTTTGGTAGTCTCTGATTTGTCTCTCTGAAACATGCTGATACCCTGCTGTCGCTCTGGAGTGTATTTTCATCCACCATATGGACAGAAAAAGTGAACACATCTGCTTTTGATGATGTTACAATGTGACAGCCTGTAGTAGATTTTCATATAGATGAAAAGGGCTTAAAAGACGTTGCAGATGTGTTACCTTCCATCCTTTAAAATATGTACTGAGTGTTTTGATCCACCTTGATTGTTTGAAATGAAAAGTTAATTTATGTCAAAATTATAAAGTGTATCTGTCCTTCAGGTGAAGCCGATGGAGCTCGCTGACTTCCTGCAGGTAAAGAAGAGTGAAGGGTACTGTATTGTTGGAGTGGAGCAGACGGCCAACAGTCAGAGCCTCCAGGACTACCAGTTCCCTGAGAAGACTCTGCTACTTCTGGGGTATGTTTCTGTAGCTTTTCTACGGGTTGAGGTCGATAACCTTAAGCCTAACCAGGGGCGATTCTAGGATCAGACCTTTAGGGGGGCTCAGTAGGGCTTCCGCGGTGAAGGAATTTCCCCTGTCGTGATAATGATTGGGATGTTTGCGATTTCTTTTTTTTTTTGCAAATTACTTCATTTATATTGATTTTAGTGCTATATAAATAAGCTTTATTATTAGACAATGATTAGGTATATTGTTACTTTTTAAGTGACAAAGATGACTGTTTTTAAATTAATGAAATACTTGTTTATCGTTAAATGCAGAACACAGAAGAGCAATGAGGCGTGCTTGAGCACCCCTAAAAATAGTCTAATATCGGCAATGAGCCCAACCTTCCACTGTGTCTGTCTTCTGGTGTGTTGATTTGTTAGTCCCCTCCCTTAGCCTGTTGTCATCCAGGTAATGGATTACAGTCTCCTACCAGGAGACAGCTTGTTGTGTACAAGCCGTCTCAGCATGTCAAGCCCAACCAACTCCTGCTGCTGCTGATACCACTACAACACTGCATCTGTTGTTATGACAGCATTAATTGCAAATTTGCCCATCAATGCAGGAACCTACACACAACCAGTTGGGCATGAATGTAAATCTTCCCATGCTCTTCTTTGTGACTTTCACATAAACAAAGGTGTGAGCTGCCGATGCTATTTAATGTCATCCCACCGGTTTAGTGTGTTTCCCTGCGGGCCCTGCGCCTCTCCTCTCCATGGTGTACTTGTCTGGGCATGCTGGACTGTAATTGGTTCTCCCTGAGGGAGGACAGGAAATAAATTACACTAAACCAATACAAGCAGTGTGATGACTGCAGCAGAAAAAAAACCTTCTAACCTTCATCCAGTGTAGTTTGAGTCACGATGCTGCCCTGTGGCTTTCATCAGTAGGGACACAAAAATTAGCTTTCATGAAACCATTTGTAGCTCCTCAGAAGTGAACATTACTGTAATTATAAGGTTGTGCAGTTTGGAACAGCAGCATGATTCACGATCCTTTACCAAACGTGTACTGCAGTAGTGCAGCTGGCTCGGCACAGAGGGAGAGATTAATATTTATCACGTCTGCGTAGGTGTCCTGTTTTGTTTCACCCTGCTCAGTCACAGAGGTGTGAGTAGTCGCTGTTAGCTTAAACACCCGGGCGTGTGAGCTGAATCTTTGAGTGCTCCCACAGCTGTGCTCTCTGCGGCGCAGCATGGCCCCGCTCTAATCTCTCATCAGGTCGCTATTATCTCACCCAGTTGCACTCGCTATAAATGTAGCTCATCAAAATCAGGCTTTCTCACCGCGTGGCACCCTCTGAGGGACACGCCAAACTCATTAGCTCTTTATGTTTGCTTTGCATGGCCCGTATTGCTGGATCGCAGTATATATACTCAGTTGATTACAGTTGGAATTGCTCTTGGACTTGAGCTTATGCGTCATCAGGACGGAAAGCTTATTCCTCATAATTGTGAGAAGGATTAAGTTGGCCGCTCATGCTAAGAGGTTCTTAAATTAAATCAACTCGATAGCATCATTAAGCCAAATGAAATTAAAAACATCCGTGCTGAAAACATGTGGATTATATATGATACACATCAGGGTCAGACTGATGAAACATGTCTGATGTTCTACAACAGATATGAGGATGTAAGAGTTGCCTTATTGATGACAGGATGCACATTCCTATGTAAATCCTGCTGTTATTTTCTTGACATTTTAAATACATTTTGTGACAAAACACAGTAGTTCATCCCGTGCTATTGAAAAGACAGGCTGAATAACCCTCTGTTGAAGTTAGTCTGGACGTCAGTGAGTTTTATTATGACCCTGTGAATTCTCTTTCCTCCCTGTCAAGAATCAAATTTAAAGGTGCTAAATTCAACATGCAAAGCATTAATATAGCATCAAACAACTACTTAATATGTAAAGATATAATGGAGTAATGTCTACCTGAGCAGAGAATGAAGCTCTCCCTCTGTGTGTGTTGTAATCCGAGCCTCTCCTTGCTTTGTTGACACAGCCGGGCCGGCCGCTTTTGCTTTTAGAGCATGTTCATGTACAGTATGTGAGCGTGCCCCACTGGCTAGCTCACGGCCGCCGCTCTGCACTGCATTCATACGGCGGTTACAGCTGATAACGCTGTTCCGACATTAGCACAGCTAGCTGCGAGCCACCGGTACACTGTCGCATTGTTGAGAGCCATTGAGAGGCAATATGTGTCATCTTCAGTTCCCCCTATCTCATTCTCGACCAAGCAAGAGACCTCCACGCCATTTTTTTCCTGTGAGATTTTCAATTCAATTCAATTTGTTTTTTATGCAGCGTCAAATCAGAACTGAAGTTATCTCGAGATTTCAGTAAGTTTGCGAGGTGCGCCCACAGCGCCCGGAGGGGGAAGCTTCAGTCCCGACTGTAGTTTGAGAGGGGAGATGACTAGAGCAGCGAAAATGCACATTTCGGCTTAATTTATGCTTCTCACGGTACTGTAGTCTGTATGAAATCATTATACTATCACTAGTTGTTAAATGTACTGTATTTCCCTTTGTTGAATAAATGCTTCCAAATGGGCATTTTTAACATCAATGATGCGCACTGACTGCTTGGCACTGCAGCAGCAAGTCTGTCAACACAATCCTGAGCGCAATCTTTATGTTACAGCAGAGCTATTTAATAAAAAGTCAATAAAGTTACCGTTTATTACATCAATCGAATATTTTGACATTTGACATTTTTCATGAATCGCCGTTGAAATCATGTTATGCGCTCTGTACGGAACACCGTTGAGCTTAATGATCTTCCATACGCAGGCGGAGCCGTTACTTTTGCCCATTTTTCTCAAAAACTATCGGTCCAAAAGACATCAGTCAAAGTGTAGACTGTCTAATGGATATTTCCTCTGGAGAATAAGCACACAAACATGATTGACTGACTCTTGACAACAGAGGAGTGCGGCGTGGCGTTGAGGGACGAAAAGTGTACAGAACACCATTAGTCTGTTACTCTTATTTGTTCTCTTGCTGATAGCAGGATGAAAAGATTGATACCGCTCTCATGTCTGTACGATAAATATGTATCTAGAGCCAACAGCCGGTTAGCTTAGCTTTCTTATACTAATCTCCTCATGTAAATGAGGCAGGGAATCAAATTGGCATATTTTCCAAAATATTTGTTATTCCTTCAAAGATACCAAATAACTCAGCTCTTAGTGGCTTCATTACATTAAGAAACCCTTTAAAAAAAAAACAGTCCAGGCATTAATGTCAAATAGATGCTAAATCTTCCTGTTTCTTTGTCCCACTTTACAATATTGTTTTCTTCCTTTTTTTCTTCTCATAGCAATGAACGAGAAGGTATCCCTGCCAATTTACTCCAGATGTTCGATGTGTGCGTGGAGATCCCTCAACAAGGGGTCACCCGTTCACTCAACGTGCACGTGAGCGCCGCCCTGCTGATTTGGGAATATACACGGCAACATCTCACATCTGGCGAAGTCAACGCAAAAACTGAAAACTGAAGCAGAAACCGGCAGCGCAGCTTCATGGATGCGACATCTGACCTCCAGATGTTGACCCGACTTGCTCCTCTCAAGTGTGAAAAGCATCTTGGGGGAACACGAAGACGCTCCGTACTGTAATTTGATTTTCATGTTCTGTCTGGAGTGGACTCAATTCTATGAGGTTTTAATGTGGTCAGCAGTCATCGTTGCTGCTCTTTTGCCTTAATGAGAGTCATGAATAGACATCGGCTCTGGTTATTACATCTAAATATTCCACTGGGCATGCTGTTATATTAATGGAGGCAATCTCAGTGTTGGCAGAGCAGGAGCGTTAATGGAAATTTACCCCTTTGAGGGGAAAGTGTCTTGTTTATGTGAGCAATTAGTTTTTTCCTCATGGCACCAGGACTAGACTATAATGTCCATACCCAGGAAACTATTATACATAGTGTATAAATGCTGCTCATGTTAAGGCATAACTGTCAGTATTCCCAATGTTTTTATTGCAGTTTGTGATTTTTAAAGTCTTTTTTTGATACGGTTGAATAAATAAACCTTTGACAGTATTATCTATTTTATGTACATGTTTTTTTTTTTTCATTTATTGTGGTTGCATCAGCAAAGGAAGCCCTGAAGGGGTTAACTAAGGTACAGGTGCTCGTGCATCCTCCTCCCTCCCCTTAAAGAGTGATGGAGCTGGTTCACCTGGAGACCGTCCTGCCAGAGGGGGGGAGCAGATGGAGCACATTTAATCACAGACTCATTTAATTTTCCGTCAGGTCACGCTTGTACGTGGCTCATCATGTGAGGATAGCAGTTGTTGTTTGTTGGGTGGGACATGGGTGACCTGGATGGCTCCTGGTCGGTGTCCCTGCAGGCAGCAGCAGCAGCAGTGGAGGTCAACGGGAGCTGGACAGAGGGCGTGGGGCTCGGGATGTCCAGGCAGATCCAGCTGGTCCTGGAGATCCTCATGGTGCTGATGTGTTTGGGCGCTGTGACAGGTAAACTGTTGACTTTTTATTTATTTATTTTTAAAGCATCAACAGAACTTCTAACTTGTTCTTATTCCTAAATGTTGTACTATTTCTTTCATTAATTTAAACACAATGTCCCGCTTAAAGTTTTGATAAGAAACTTACTGTTAAGCAAAAGCACACAAATTCTACATTATATTAACTTGTTCAGGCACCTCAATGATACCACAGAATTACCTTAGTGACCTACTCCATTTTCATGGTCTCACAAATGGAAAATTCTTCATATCTTGCGTCATTTCAGATACATTTTCCTGTCATTGGTCATAAAATATTTGTATTTTGGCAGTTCATGGGATCTTGGCCAAAGTCCTAATAAGACATAATGTGTAACTAATGGCTTAATTCGTAGTTAATAGACCATTTGGACTTCTAATGATGCAAAGATTAGTCATAATCCATTAATAAGTGGGATTGTGAGGTTGCCACGTTGTGAAATATCCCTTTGGCTGATGTTTATCCACCTCCAGCATGACATTTACAGTCTTTTTTTTTGCTTTATACTTCATCAAAAAGACCTTGAAAAGAGCTGCTGGACCAAAATGTATTCATTGTTGAAACGTTTTTATCCAAGGCTTCTTTGATATTTGAAACCAAATGGTTTATTTGAAAGCTAGACCCATTCCCCTTTATTAAGAACCTGCTAACATGAGTAATTAGAAAGTCAGAAGCTCATGACCTTTTATTAATGACTTAATTGACATTTGAAACTGCCAAACTGATGAAGGCCAACTATTGAATTGTTTAAAAGTCATTTTCAATGCTTTCAGCACGAGCAACACAATCCCATTCACCTCTATTGTATGTTGATGGTGGCAGAAGTCTCATATTTCAATGCCTTAAAAAAATGAATCCCTAATTATCTGCATGGATAAACTGACTCTTTACATCCAGTTAGATTTCTTGCATAACGGCACAATTAACAGCTCAGCCTTCTGCAGTGCTGTGTAGTACAAATACATGTTAAGTTGCTATTCAGAACTATTTAGATCAAATTCAGACTGTGCACACTTTTCTTAGTGATTAAATCACAGGTTTTACTGTGTGGGTTTCTGTCTCTGTTGCTGGGTAACAGATGGTTGTTTGGCCTCAAATCTAACCAGTGTGACATCTGTGTTTGTATGTGTGTGTTGTATTTCTGTGTGTAGGTAATATTCTTGTCATTGGTATTGTGGCTGCGACCAAGACTTTCCACTCGGTGAACTCGGTGCTGATCATGAACCTGGCCGTCAGTGACCTCCTGGTGGGCGTCGGAGTGATGCCTTTTGTTGCTTTGTCCATCCTGAACCGTGGATGGGTAGATTGTACTGTATGTCACCTCTGTCCAGTATTACAAAATGCTTGGTAACACTTCATAATAACCTTAATTTATAAATGATAAATTGATAATTAATTAAACTTATTTAATAGTTTTTTTTACTGTTAACAAGCAACAAAATGATAATTAATAATGTTTACTAATTATTAGAAATGCTACAATTTATATTATTCAAGCAGTTTAATTTTGCACATATTATAACATTGTATATACTATATATATAAGTATATGTTAATGATTAAGATTATTTCTAAACCTTTAAGAAACCATTTGTAAAACCTCTATAAACATTTCCTAGATAATTGCAACACTTTAATGGTTAAATGGTTTGTAAAGCATTTATAAACATTATTTGGATGGCTATTATAAAGTTACAAATGATGATTATAATATATTGTTAATAAACACTTTTTAAAGCATCTATAGACATTATTTAGATGGATAGTTAATAATCTGTCAATGGTTAATAATTTGGTTTCTGGTCCATTTCTCTATGTAATGTTTATAGAAGTTTTACATATGATTTCTTTCTTAGGTTTACAAATAATTTAGTAATCACTAACAAATAATATAGTATATAATATGTTATAATGTGTGCAACAATAAACTGTTGATAAATAGTTTACTAATGTAATCAGAATGTAATTGTTATAATATAGAATTTATAAATTAATTATTTCATATTACACAAACTAATGATAAAATAACATTTATTTAGTAAATAATATTATCATGTAATTTTTTGTTAACAGTAAAATAACTATTAACTAAGTTTAATTTACTATCAATTTACCATTTATAAATGATAGTTATTATAAAGTGTTTACAGTCATGTAACATCACAGCATTAGTGTCTGACAAGCTGACGTCTTGTGACTGTGGATGTGATGAGATTGTGTTTCTCTCCCGTGTGACAGGACCTCTGTCTGTACGTGGGTTACACCTCCTCTGTGTACTGCACAGCCTCTGTACTGACATTAGCAGCCATCGCCCTCGACCGCTACCACTCCATCATGGACTGCCTGCGCTACAGCTCCCGCTGCACCCTGTGGAGGACCTTCTCTGTGGTCCTGTGGATCTGGCTGCAGGCCCTGGTCACCAGTTGTCCTCCCCTGCTGGGCTGGAGCTCCGTCAGCTATGTGGTTCCCATGTACAGCTGTGCAGTCAACTGGGCCAGCAGTCCCAGCTACACAGCTTTCATCGCTGCCCTCTCCTACCTCATACCGGCAGGGGTCATCCTCTTCTGCTACGTGAACATCGTCAAGGTGGCCCGCAGCCACGCCAGGAGGATTCATACGTTGGAGGACGCTGTCCAGCGCAGCAGGAACCCGAGCTCTGCCTTCACTCCTGGTGATTCATCTCGCCAGCACTGTGGGAGCCTCCGAGGCCCCTCCACACTCATTTATCATGTGAGTGGACAGTTTGTGTCTGAGGTCAGTAGAGAAGAGGGGGATTATATCAGCCCTGCTCTCCCTGATTCTGCAACGGAGCAGAATAACCCTTCATCCAGACGTTTGTTCTCCTTCCTGGCTCAGAGCACCTCCTCCTCCCAGCCATCCCTGCAGAACTCCCAGCAGCAGCACCACAACCACAACCACGGAGTGGTGCGTCTCTTCCTGGTCATCTCGGCCTTCTTCCTTTGCTGGACGCCTTACATAGGCGTGGCCCTGGTTCAGGCCACAGAAACTGCACTCTCGGGCCAATCCAGCCTCGTCCCACCCTCCGCCGTCACCTTTTCGTACTGGCTGGTGTTGCTGAACTCAGACATCAATCCACTGCTGTACGCTCTGCTTAGCAAACGTTTCCAGGGCGCTCTTCAGGGACTGAGGCAAAAGATAGGAGCACGCCTGGGGAGTGTGGTGGGCAGGGGAGGAGGAGATGACGGCAGGAGCGGTGACCCCTGCACCCTGACCACCCCCACCCATCGTGGTCCACCTTCCAGCTCTGAGAGTTCAACCTGTGATGACTCCAAGTATTCCTCCTCAATTTTTACCGTCAGCACTGACTTCGAACATCACTCTGAGGAGCAGCTATGCAGAGTGTGTCACCATGAAAATACCTCCCCGTCCTCCAGCTGCTCTGTGTGGCAGGATGCTGGTGGTGAAGGGAGGTTGGACTGCCTGCAGGTTCCCTCTCGGCCACAAGAGAGCAGCAGACTACCTTTCTCTGCTCTGACCAAGGAGCGGCAGGCCACTTTCTTCTACGGACAGATAACAGTCCGAGTAGAGCATGATGTCTGTTAGTCTGATACCTGCAGAAAAAATGTTATAGGACTAACAATCATTTTCACTGTCTGTGGACTATTTTTCTCAGTTAATTGATTAATCATTTGGGCCAGAAAATAGTAAAAACAAAAATGCAAATCACAATTTCCCAAAGTTGGCATATTCATTGTGCTTGTTTTGTCTGATCAACAGCCTAAAACTAATATATATTTACTTTAAAGGAACAGTGTGTAGGATTTTGGGGGGATTTATTAACAGAAATGGAAAATAATATTCATAACTATGTTTTCATTAGTGTGTAATCACCTGAAACTAAGAGTCATTGTGTTTTCGTTAGCTTAGAATGAGCCCTTCATATCTACATAGGGAGCGGGTCCTCTTCACGGAGTCCGCCATGTCGCTCCACCATGTTTCTACACAGAACGAACAAACCTAACACTGGCTCTAGAGAGAGACTTTCCCGTTTTTACGTTACCTGAAGGCCACCGTAGTTCTCCGACATGCTTGTGAAACTGCGCTAACGTGAGCCGCAGAGTGCAAAACCGTGGTACCGCCAGCCGCTGTCTGACTTCTGTTGCCACTAAAGTAGTGTTATTATGGTTGGATGACCTCTGAGCGAGGCGAACGGCGTTACCACGGTTTTGCATTTGGTGGCTCACGTTACCGCAGTCTCGGAAAGGGAGGAGTGAGCGGAGGGGTACTCAGTTGGTTGCAATCTGGAACGACAACCAATAGATGTCGCCAAATCCTACACACTGTCCCTTTAATATATTAGAAGACCAGCAAATATTCACGTTTAAGAAACTCAAATCAGAGATCTTTTGGCATTTTTGCTAAAAAAAATTACTTAAATGATTAATCGGTTATGAAAAATAGTTGCCTATTATTTTTCTATCAGTCAACTAATTGATTAATCAATCATTTAAGATGTAAAAATAACATAAAAGCCATATTCAAATGTCTTGTGTTGTATTCCCAGTGTTTTCCGAAACCCCAAAACATTCAGTTTGCTATCATATGAGGCAAATAAAAGCTGCAAATTCTCACATTTGAGGACAAAATTGATTTAAACATCATAAAAATAGCTGCAGATTAATTCTATATCGATCATTTCATATTGCCTGTGGCCATTTGCTGTGATCGGTAATTACGAAGCACAGAACTACAACACCGAGGAGAAAAACAAAACCTGGACAAGGAAATATATTGAAAAGAAATCTTTTATATAGTACATGTGATTACACTTGAAGAGACACCCAACAGTAGATCTAATAATAAACCCGTCATTTATTCACGCTCTAAATACTTCTTCCTCAAATGTGATAATCATATGTTGCATCTCAGTGTAAAAAAATCATCATTCCTTACAAAGGTTTACATTTATGTCTAGCAATAATTCCAGAGGAATACAATATTATAATTTATTGTCATAGAGCATGACAATGGGAAACAGTGCTAATGTATTCTATTGCAAAACAAAGAAAAGGCAGTGAAGTGGACGTCAGCTGTATCTGCTCATACAGTATGTGCATGCTCGTCCTGCAGATGTCACTCACTGTCCCCTCCAGGTTAGTCAGCAACCAAATGCAAAAATAGAAAAAAGTCTCAAACGATGCGTCAAAGAGTTTGCTCCAAAAAAAACTCAGTCAGATGAGTACAAGAAGGGAAGTATTAAAGAGTGTCTCTGCAGCAGTCTGTGGTGGCACTGTAAAAAACAGATGGCACGTAGCGAGCATGTGTGGTCGCGTGATGTTCATACATTCACAACAAGGCAGAGTTTCCACCGGTTGCTTTGCAACGCGTGTGCCTTCTCAGGTTCATCTCGGTTGTTGACTTGCCTCAAAAATGTGATAGATGGAAACAGTAAGACATGTTTTTTTTTTTTGACAAAGAGCAGATGGGGAGCCATTCTCATGTGTCGGCACACCTCTCTTCAAGCCACAGTGAGACAATCTGTCTTATTTTCTTCAGGAAAAAACAAAAATTTTAAGTGATAATTGCCGCGGATTAGTTTATGTGCATATAAGTCTAGAAAGTGAATTTAAAAGGAGGCTCAGTGATAGCTATGATTGATGTTCAAAGTTATTAAAGGGGTAGTTCCAAGGTCTCATCAAGCCTGTCTGTCATATATTAAGCTGTTAGTGCTTTTAGTCCATCCAAAGATTGGCATACCTGAAGAATGAATTGCGAAAATGGGCCAGTTAAAGGGACAGTAAGTAACTTTTTACATTTATAAATCATTTTTTATTGCCAATGTGTGAACAGGTTGTAACCTAACCTAAAAAATGAGACCTTTCGTGACTTTCTGGGTTTCCTCTATCAGCCTGTAGACTGCTTTTAATGTGAAGAACCCGGGCCCGTTTATCTGGGAAAATCCAACGTATGTGACGTCATGCGGACTTGCGAGTGCCTTAGCCGTAGCCAGCGTTCGGTTAGATATGGAGTCCGCTAACGGCAACAAACGACCAAGGAGGGTGAAAAGAGGAGATGTCACATGTCATCAATGCGTCATATCTTTAGGGTACAACACATGCGCAGTAAAAATCTGGTCTGCACTTGCCGAAATTGAGCCAATCGCAACGCACGACCGCAGCTCCAGTTACACTGCCCATATGTTATACCCCAGAGCTCAAGACCCGTGTCCCAGCCTCTTTCAATAGGCCTTGCAAACAACCCCCCCCACCACCACAACTTAGAGTCCAACACAAACTCTACGGAAGCACAATAAAAACAAAGTTATATCTAGTGAAGCCCGTCTTGCAAATCAGGAATGTGACCAACGTCGGGGGGAAAACGTAGTGTTGTGGGAATATAGCAGAGCCAGTGTTAATAGGTGTCACTGTTAACAAGCAATTTCTGATTCTTACAGAGAGTCCCTTTAATAGTTTGAACTGCTAATGGACAGTTAAAAATATTATTTGAATGACAATTCATGTAAATACATGTATTACCTGTATTGCTCGGTAAATAAACCGTTTGTTGTCTCGGTAACAGAAAATGCGAGGCAAGCGCTTTATGGATGGACTGAAAGCACTTTTTCTCACGCATTGAAAACAATAGAGAAACTGGTTTTAGATCTCTCGTGACTTAACTGTGGGCCTGAGCGGTGGGTGACAGCGTTGACAGAGTGGAAGTCTAGCCCCGGGAAAGCACATAACCACGGGGGGCCAATCGGCATGGTCGAAAAAAGACCTGACATCATCTCTCAGGATGAACAGGCGTTGCGAAAGCGTCTTCATCTGAGATTGATCCTCAGGTGTCCAGACAGGTCCCTTCACACCAAGATGAGCCCACTGGGTCCACAGCTCCTCCAGGACATCCACGGTGTGAGACACAGCTATGTACAGTGCACGAAAGGCAGGTATTTGTCATTAAGTTTACACCTGAGGGACGCCACTGTGGGCCTCCCTTTTTTGTTTTCAGGCATTCAGCATTTTAGGCATTCTTCTTTGGATCTTAAAGGTGTGTAAATGTGTGCATGTTAAAAGACAACAAGTCCACGCGGTGTTAGGCCTGCCTCGAAAAAAGCCGTTTTTTCTCAGAACTGAAAAATATCAGGCAAGTTGGCAAGTCTTCCCAGGCGCAAAGGACGTAAGTGAATCCATGGAATGATTAAGAGGTAAAAGCAAAATTAATACATGACTCAGTCAGTTATACCTGATAATCTTTTGGGGGTTACAATTGATATTGTCCATGCACCAACTCTGATAACTTCTGAGTGGAATGGACGCCAAAAATGATATGTGCCTCCTGCATCTCCCCCCTTGACCGAAATGTTACTGATCAGAGGGCAGTCTAAAATACTTTTTTTCCATCCAGGGAGCGTCGTGAAAGAGAGGGCAGGTCTCCGACATCGACATTAAGAGGTTGTTAATGTGCCTCCCTCCCTGTGTCTGTGTGTGTTTGCATGGTAATATTTCATGGAGTCAATGTGCAAATGTTGTCATGGAAGGCCTGGATCTCCCTCTCCAGTTGAGGCTTGTGGTGGCGCCTGCCTCGCCGTTGCCCTCTGCTGGCTCGTCACGCTTCTTGCGCAGCTTCGTGCTGAGCTGGATGATGCACTGGTCCCAGTCCTCCGGTAACAGCAGCATGAGGAAGCCCAGGCAAATGATGAACACAGCAATGAGGCGCACTGTGTTGAAGTTAATTTCACATGTGTAGAGGTCCACCACTGTAAAAAATAAGGAGGATGTATTAGTATCAGCATATGAAGGAATTTGTAAACATAACAAGAGTTGATCAGTATGCAAAGTGGAAGGCAAGTTAAGTTTGTACATAAAATCACCAATTATACAATGAGAAGGAAACCAATTCTATCCTTCATCAAATATTGATGATACCTTTTGGGGGGATTTCAATGCCATCAATTATTTAATGGTGCAATGTGTAAGATTTGGCCAGAAGTTTAGTGCGCATATCTGGGCAAAGACAGGTGCGAGACAAAAAAAATACTTAACTGTAGGGCACAAAGGAGGTCTGCACACTGTTAGGCTCCAAATAAATACTTTATTTCTCTTTATCTCTTTATCAAGGCAACGTTTCGATCTACAAGATCTTCCTCGGGCAAGTGTGATAGAGAAAAACAGGCGTTTGTTGTAGAGAATTTTAGTTTAAAACAAAAAAGGAAGTAACATTATCGACAGAACGTGAAGAAGTAACAGTTTAGAAGTCTATGCGTTGTGCTGCGGAGATATCTACTGCAAGGAGCATGCTAACCAGCTCGCCCCGGCCCGTGCTGCCTTGTAATAATACCACTTGTAAAACCGAGAGGCGATAGTGAGTCACTGTGGCGTCCAGTCTGCCCGCAGTTCAACATGAGAGGATGAAGACGTAGAGTTGCCCGAGGGGTTTGTCAATCACGTTGAAGGTACAGGGTCCATCTATGATTTGATTTTGTACGTTTTGTTTGTTTATTGGATTAAATCGAAAAGGGCAGAAATGAGAAACCGACTCGTAATTTAATTTCGTCCTCCCCACCGCTAGAAGATTACTGGATCAGCAAACTTTCTGTTGCTGCCGTTACGCATGTAAGACCCAGCACTGCTGACCCCGCTCTCCTCTACTTGTACACTACTTCTCCTCAAGTGAAGTAGTCTTCTGGTGGCGTGGAGGAAACAACCATTTCGAGGAATGAAAATACGAGTAGTTTTCTCATTTCTGCCACTTTGGATTTAATCCCATAAACAAACAAAACAAGTACACGGACTGTACAGCCCTCGGTTAGTTAACCATGCCCGGCACCTGGATTCTCGTGATGTCACAAGATCAAGTGAGAATCGCAGGATCAGATGTCACATGAAAATCTTTCTTGTCAGGCTTCAGGTAATGCGTTTGTGTCCAGCCAGCCAGATACGGACCATGGGACCAATCAGCGTCCTGTGAGGAGCTACTGCAGCTACGGGCGTGGCTTAGGCATGTGAGATGTGGTGAGACCATAATGTGTCACTGCATAACCATGCAACGAAACGGACTGTTCGTTCTAAAGAACAATGGCGGCTCCTGAAGAGGTTAGTGTAGATGCTGAAATAGTAAAGAGTATTTCTTCATTGAAAGAAGAGTAAAGTACGGCAAAGTATGGTGAAATGAGAGGTGAAATGCTGCCTCCTATATGTTTGGAGCATGTGGCTACATCTTACACATTGCACCTTTTAATGGTGGCCAGATGTAAAAAGTTAGGTCTGGGAGGAAAGTCAAGAGACTTACTGGCATTTACAGGAACACTTAGGACGATGCCAAGGGAGATTAATGTTGGGTACGTTATCGCAATGCCAAAGTTCACCAGGACGTTGAAAGCTGCAGGAAGAAGCACAATCAGAGCAGCAGTAGACTACACAGTAAGGGATGAGAAACCACAACACTTGCGAAATGATATTCATGGGTTGCATAATCGTTGCAGTATCGACATTGCTTCATATGTCGTGTTTCCGTACCAAACTGCAGGGCTGCGACCCCACAGAGGTAGAGCCAGGGGACGTCTGCGAGTGAGCCGATGTACTCCACGTGTGTAAAATACAGGATGACCGGCACAAAGCTGATGAAAACAAAGTTGGCGCTTCCAACGATGCTCAGAAAGAGTGCAGCCTCTCCAAATTTGGCACTGCCCAGGACCATCTTGAAGAGCACCTGAGGACAAACGGGGAGGAGAGTCGTGAATGCACAGAATCTGGCCCCTTAAGGAGTAGAGGGATATTGCAGAAGGGGTGCACCTGCCAAGTACCTGGCATGTCTCTGGCACCGGGCCGCTGCTGTCTGTTTATCACATTAGGCAGCACAGACAGCAGGGCAGAGGAGACCAGAGCCACGTCAAAATATAGCTTTCTGTCCCGTAACCTCCTTGATCGGGACGTCGCAGCCCGAGGCCAGCAACCAAACACTCACATATCACGCGCTTCTGTCACCTGAGTATTACATTTCACACTGTTGCTGCCACCTGGTTACATAAGTAGAAGGGAACTCGTCCAGGATTTCTTACATAACACTATTCATACATATGTTTTTACATTTTATGTTCCACTGCCAATGAAGGTGTCACTACAAGGGAGGGTTATGGGAGGACACAAGCTCAGTTATGTTCTTTGCAATTGATCAAATGCAAACAGATACCTTGTAGAGCGCTGACATCGAAGCAGAGGCCACGACCAAAGTAATGCCGATGACCGAGTGGCTGTGGAATCCATCCGCATAGGTCATCATTACAATGCCTGCTATGGCCAAGATAGCAGCTACTATCTGTAGAGACAGAGAGAGAGAGAGGAGGAGGAACATCAGCGAATGACGGATGGACGACACGCTGCTTCTCAGTGAGGTGATAAAGACGCTCCAGCCTTCACTGCTGTGTACCGACACAGCAGGCACACATGGCACATTGTTTGTCACTGCTGAAGCATCACAGTACAAGGTTTGTTATGTTCTAATTAATACGAGGGTTTTGTTTCATAGTCAGCAGACTGCTCATCTTGTATTTACAGTTTCACACATACAGGCAAACACAAACACATATACACACACTCAATGGTGGAATATAACTAAGTACATTCACTCAAGTGCTGTACTTAATTTACATTTGATGCTACTTTATACGTCTACTCCATTACATTTCAGAAGGAAATATTGTTCTTTTTACTGCACTACATTTATTTATTTATTAAGCTAGTTAGTTCACATATTAAGATTTTACATTTCAGTTCAAGGTTTCTATTAAAGGGGAGTTTGTCGCTCCGTGGGATCTCTTGTTGGGTCTCTAAATTATAGAGTATATGGTATAGACCTGCTCTATATGATAAGCGTCTTGAGATAAATTCTGTTATGATTTGACGCTATATAAAAATGAATTGAATTGAACATACAAAAATACTTATTAATACATATTATAAGCTAAAAAGATACAATATTTAACTATTGGTTTCCGAGCTCTTTTGCTTGTGACCCCTTACAAAAAATTAGTTGTTGGCTGTTCCTGTGGAGAGACATTTCCCCTTTAAACCGCTCACATGGTTTAATTTAAGTTTGAAGCCCGAAGAAGTCAAACTCTCCAATATTTCACAAAAAAAATCAAAGACTGGATAAAGTAAAAAAAAAAAAAAATAATAAAATTAATACAGATTTGTGTATCAGAACTTTGCTCTTTCATCTTTCCTCTCCCATTAAATTATCTGACAACAGCTCAGATTTATTTGAGGTAATAAGTAATATAATAATTTTCTGCAAAACCAGTACTTTTACTGTAATACTTTAAGTAAATCTAGCTGATAGTACTTCTGTACTTTTACTTATATGGTTTTAAATGCAGGACTTGTACTTGTAATGGAGTATTTTTACATTTATGTATTGGTATTTTTACATGAGTAAAGGATCTGAGGACATCTTCCACGACACACTCCAAATGAAACCAGCTCTCAGATTCACAACGCAAGTGCTTCCAACACAGGACAGGCAGCCTCTACAGTGTTGACTTGATTGTCTGGCATTGATTTTCGTTACACTGCCGTCATGTTTACAACCGAATACCCCCCTTCGATCCACCACTTCTCACACCCACTCCCACTCCCTTCCTCTGGGATTATCACAGCTTCGAAACGTCACCAAACCATCTGTTTCATCCCGCTTTCAATCAGCCTTGAAGATTCTGAACCAAGATCTTCCATCTATGCTTTGTTACACTTCCAACATTTGTCTTTGCTCTATGTTTGAGTGCATATGTGTGTGTGTGCGAGTGTGTTGAAGAGCAGCGATGGGGACACGGTGCAGTCCAGCTGAGTGGATTAAGCTCTGCATTAAAGAGGTGTCAGGAAGATAAATGAACCGTGTGTTTTTGCTCGGCCAGAGCCCTTGGGCACCTTTGGCAAAATGGTTCTTTCTGCACTGCAGGCTGCCTGTCAGTCACAGCTACACCTTTCTTTACGCATTTCTTGTGATGGACTGTTTGCTTAGAAGGTCAGCGACCCTGCACGTGTTGGTGGTTTAGTTTCTTGAGATGTTTCAGCACAATGTGAGAGTCAGAGGAGGACAGACGTCACAAAACCTGCCCATTTATGCGATTAAAGTGTTATTGCTGCAGTATGCGGATGTGGATTGAGCTGTATCTGACTCCCCTTTACAGTTGATAAATCCAAATGCACAGCTCAGCTAAAAGGCTCTTCAATTCATTTCACGACCTTCTAACCTGTGCGGTCCGTTCTGATTTTACCACCATCTTTTTATGTACGCAATATCCCTGAAACAACCCGCATCACTGTTTAACTAGGATGATTTAGCATCCCCCATCTTTCTCCCTCCCCTCCTTCACTTTCATGACAAACTCGTCCAAGATCCCCTGCATTGCTGCAGACATCCAAAACACTGCAATCCCCACCACCAAGCCAGAGAGAGAGAGAGAGAGAGAGAGAGAGAGAGGGAAGCTGGGGGTGTGAAAGAGAGAGAGAAGCAGCATTATTACAGTATTTGTCTCTTACCGAGGCCTTTCATCGCAGATAATGTGGGTGGGGAGTTGGGGCATTCATGCACGAGGGAGATTTAGGGCGGTTGTGAGTGTGTGAAAGAGAAAAAAAAAGGGGGAAAGCCATTCTGCAGAGTGCAGGCCGGCTGCAGATATGAAAGCATCTGAGGAGGAGTGCAGTGGGAGAAGGAGAGCGGGAGATACCTCATTTTCACAAAGCTAAACCCTCACTGCTCTGCTTCTCCGTCTTCATCCGGATAAAATCAGGGACAAACACGCACAGACACACACCAGGAAGCACGTTTGAATGACACAGTGATCACTGGTGGGAAATCACGCTGTCAAGCAGGTAACCAGCTCTCTGCAGTTGCAAATTCAGTCAGAGCAACACATCATATTTTCATTCCTTTGGAAGTTACACAGAGTTGTTGTCATTATGAGTGAAGAACACAATAGAGGACATACAGTACATAGACACCAGGAGTCAGGACACTTTACAATTCATATCCACACTTGACCATAAGCGCTTAGAAGAAACAGTGGACTTCTTTCTCTCCACCAAAGCAAAGATACACACAATAAGAAGCCTAAAGGCAAGTCAAGGTCATCTTGTTATCTTCAATATAGAGTGCTACAGGAGTCCTAAAACCTAGAAATGAGTTAGCATTTTAGCACTTCCGGTTCCCTCGTCTGAAAGTCAATGAGTTTTTAGAGAGATGCCTGAAATAAGGTCTGCGGTTAACACAAGCTGAAGAGATTTAAACGTTTTGTACTACGACATAAAATAGGTCAGTAAATACCCCACTCGTAAATTTTGAAGCCTTTACGTGTCTTAAAAAAGGCGGTTGCCAATAAGTGGCTAAATGAGATTACTAAACGTCATCATGCCGACTCGTCCGCCTTCACAGCCTCGTTGTGTATACTCACACGCATGCGATTGTGGTGTAGTTTATTTATAGCCTAACGTTAGCTTTTTACTTCTGGCGACTGCATTTACACTTCAAATATCATAAAAGTGGTGTTCATTTGTGAAGATTATCTTGCTGAACAAAATGTGTAAGTATCATAAATGTGTGTTTGCCACAGAGCTTATTTTCTGCAATAATCCAAAACCTAAAGGAAAAATCCCATTGGCTTTTTATCAAGGGAACCAGTGGATGGTCACAAGTTAAACCTGAGGAGTAGCGAGATCAGGAAAGAAGAACAAACATACCTCTGTAAAACAAAGCTATGATTTCTTTTTTTACTTGTCTTTAAACCTGACTTGGTTCTTGTGAAAAACAGCATACTTTTGCCTCTTTAGGGCTCTGAACATGATCAAATTGAGTCAGTCTGGGAAGGAAAAATCTGTCACTACTCATACTTTTTTTTCTTACTTTAAATAATTGCTCTGAATAAAGATATTGGAATCAGCCTCAAAAGTGCAGTACTGGTCAAGCTCTTATCTTAACTGAATTTATTCAGTTTGAGACTTTATTCAAGATAAAACGAGGATGATCAAACATTCAATTAAAAGATAATATCAGAACCAAAAGCTACAATGATAATATATGTAACCTTATGCAAGCAGACATAACAGCACATGTTGCAAAATGTAAATAATGGGAATTTTGTGTATTATTATTTGATTTGAAATTGTAGCAATTACTTTATGCAAATGACTTTCTTTTAACAATTGCTTGTTTTGTTTGTTCTTATGTTGTCTACTACAAGTGAACGTTGCCACAGGTGTGTAGCCTTGAGGGCAAATCATTGTTTTAATATCCACCTTGCTTTTTGTGACCTGTGCTTAACTCAGACTCTTATTTATTAAAGATGCAGCGGGGAACATTTTCCCTCAGGAAGTGATAAACTGTAGATAACAACACACATTTTTTCCTGCCATTTTACAAATAGATACAGTTTAAGAGAGGGTAACCTAGACAGAATATCATAAAGTCATATGTCATTGTAAAGCTTAGACTATAATCTATCCACCAGTCACATTGTCATGACACTGAGGTCAACAGAATTTGACCTTTGACCTCAATGCTGCAATAGGGCAAATTCTGAATGAGAGTGTCTTCCTGAGAGTTGTCACTCACAGGAAGTGACGACATAAATTACTGCTCAGTGTGTCCGAAAAGATACATACTACTGCTTATTCACACAAAAGTATGTTGAACTATTGATAGTGCACCTATGAAGTATGTAGTGCATAGTATGCGATTTAGCTGAGTTGTGTGTTTTCTTGATAAGGCATTTACTAAAAACCAATCAATCAATCAAAACTCTTTTACAGACACAGGGTCCAGATGAAAGGCATTACATATAGCCTAATACATTACATACAAAAGCATAATAAAAACTGGTTTAACTAGAATATAAATCAGTGTCCTACAAAGAGACAGCTGTATCAATGTCTCCACAGTCTGATAACGCCAAGAGGATTTCATTGTTAGAGTCATTAATCCGGCAAATAAATTTGTACATGAGCTTGTAGAGTATTGACTCCTGCAGCCGCAAACATTTCACTTGCACCACACCATCAAGGTCTCTTCAGCAATATTCTCCCAGCATCATTATAACATACTTGAAGTCTCTGTATGCTTGCTTTTCTGTAGTTTGACCACAAATGTGCAGTATAGAATGATGTACAATATGCTCTGAACAGAGACATCTTCACTCCATCTGTACGTGCGCTTAACTTATGTAAGAGCATGTTTGCTTGTGCATACATTATGCGGCATTGCCTATAAATATCTTCATCATTTGTTCTGTAATAAAATGTCCAATATCAGACAAGATAAAATCAGGACATTTGTCCTCTTTAGTTCTACAGATCAACACCCTTACTTGCATTTTATTTATTATCATGTTCCACACCATAGACAGAACATACAGTAAGGAGCTGCTGAAGACCAGCGCTAGATGGAGTCAGGACCACAAGGTTATCTGTGTACATGATAGTACCCAGTATTACAGGCTTTCAACTGCTTGGACAGATCATCAATATAAAGATTAAAAAGAACTGGGGACAAAATCCAACATTGTCTGACACCATTGCTAAGCGCAAATGTGGCTGAGACCCTATTGCCCCATTTTACTCTAATCGGAGTATAACTTGAGTTAAATAAACTAAAGCAGAAGGAATTAAGGAAAATGCTGGTCACGTTGCTGTGTGGTAACTTTAAGACAGCTGAATGTATAGTAAATTAATCTTTAAGGATTCATTAATGGGATTTTTGAGTGATATTATTTCCAGATCTAGTAAAATATGTTCATTTAAAAGAGAATAATCAAATGTTGTCCTGCTTATGCAAGTCGCTGATGGACATATGACGGAAGAGCCGAGGATCCACAGCGGGTGTGCAGATGGAGGAGCGTCTCACTAGTCAAGAGGACTGATTCCCTCACTCACAATCTTCATCACATCTTTCAGATAAGCTCTGTGATCACCACACTTCATTTAAAAGGGATAAAACACACTTCCCGTGAAGATGAACATTTGTTTTAGTTGATTTGGTTTGTTATTTTCTCAGAGCTATATGTTCTGAGTCATCTAAGCAGGTGTTCTGATGTTTTCATTCCTCTACTCTTCCTTGAAAAGTACCTAGGTTAAGCGCTTGTGCATACAGTATATCCTTCCATAGTGTGTAAAGGAAGTGCTTACAAACACACATACACAGGCAGATGTACTCACCCTGACCCCCATGAAGCGGTCTCTAAGTACAATCCAAGACAGCAGGAAGACGAAGGCCTTGTTACAACAGAAGAGTGCTGACACGTCTGTTGTGTTGATCTTCCTGAGGGCCTGCAGGTACAGGTAGTTGGTGAGGATCCACAGCAGGCCAAAGGGAGCTACCTTGGTGAAAAACACCTTGGGTGTGAGCCCGTCGTCCCCGAAAAACCTACAGCACTCCCTGTGCAGAGACATGATGCAGAGCACAGTGTTAGCATATTGAAAAATGTGGTGTAACTAATTTAAGTGTTGATAAATGTTGTCACGGTCTGGGACTTTCAATCAATATTTATGCAACACAAACAGCTCTGTCTGAACAAATGAGACCAGAGAGACTCTAATCAGTGATGAGTGTGTGAAGTAATTCCCGTATTAACAGTTGTCTAAATGAACATTGTATTGCAGTGCATGTGGGACCAAGAAAAATAAGTAAATATTTACGAATACAATCAGATCTGCCACAAGGCATTAAAGTTAAATATTTCTGAGCCGTCTCCATTAATGAAACTAAACTATTTATTTCCTCCTCAAGTTTTTTTTAAATGATTTGTCTTTGGCTCCAACATGTCAATATCTTATAGGGGCACAAATAACTGGTACTTATTTATAGAGCTGGAATGATTAATTGATTAGTTTATAACTATTAAACGCATCGCATTTGCCAACTATTTTGATAAATCAATTAATCGGTATGAGTCATTTAAAAAAAAAAAAAAAGTCAAATTTTCTGTTTCCAGCTTCTTAAATGTGAATATTTTCTGGTTTATTTACTCCTCTATGACAGTAAACTGAATATCTTTGAGTTGTGGACAAAACAAGACATTTGAGGACGTCATCTTGGGCTCCATTTTCTGACATTTTGTAGACCAAACAACTAATCGATTAATCGAGAATGAAAATAATCGTTAGTTCCAGCCCTACTTATGTATACAGTATGTTGAATATCTGTGGAAAGTTTGTGATGACTCAGTATATAATAAATCATATTCAGCTCAGTCTTATCGGACATACTTTGGAAGCAAAACTGAAACTGTTAAACGACGATGAAGAGTCTGGTGACATTTTGTTATCTAGAAGAAGTGATTCAACTTCAAGGGCTGTATGAAGCTGAGTCATACTATAGATGATTTTCAGTGGATATTGTCACTAAACTCCAGCTTAAGTCTGGATTTGTTCCCTCTCTAAAAGAGTATCTAACTACACAAGAAGCTGTAAGTCCTTAAATAAAAGCAGAGAGCCTAAAGCTATCAGCCTGACAGTCAATGTGTCTCACACTATGTAACCTGAGAGAGGAACCAAAGCACTATCTATCTGTATCAAAATACCTCATCCTGTTTTGAAATGCTCTACTCAATAAGGCGTTAAGTTGCATCACATTGCTGTGATGCCAAGACAAAACTACACCCCCCCTCCACTGAGTCAAAATATAACATTAGTGTATTTTGGAGATACTGGCATTTTGCCTTTGCTCTTAAGTTACACCGTTTACTCTGAATACTGCTGGCCTTGTGAAAGTGATGAAGCGGCAATAGCTGAGGAGTGACAGGTAGCACATTTGTCAGTGTCTTGCTGGATACCGAGGAGCAGCGTTATTATGAATCAGCTCCAGAGAGCTAAGTCAGCACTAAAAACACACCTCCTTTCATAAACAATCTGATTCAGTGACAATCACTTTAGAGTCTATCATCATTTCATTACAGACACTGGATACACCACCTTCAAATCCAAACCACTGACAGTTTGTGGTTTGTTTCCGCTAAACTGCTGCACTTGTGAGACCTGTAATCTGAATTGATTTTAGAAAGACTTCCAACTCTCTACAACTGAGCTGAGGAAGGTGTTGTTGTGGAAGCAGATTTTAAACAATCAAGCAGCTCATGAAGTCAACAGTTACACTTTAAAGGCACTGCATTTAAAATAAAAAGATTTATATCAAAATATATTCTATATGTTATTAAAAAATCCTAACTCAGGGTCGATCTCAGTGGGCACCCTCCGGGTCGGAAAAGTGAAGCCAATGCAAAAGTGCCTTAAAATTGCATTCTCTCTAATGGCCAGCAGGGGGCGACTCCTCTGGTTGCAAAAAGACGTCTGATTGTATAGAAGTCTACGAGAAAATGAGCCTACTTCTCACTTGATTTATTACCTCAGTAAAGTTGTAAACATGAGTTTATGGTCTCAATCGCTAGTTTCAAGTCTTCTTCAATACAGCATGATGCTCATTTAGTAAATTATGGCCCCATTTAGAGTCAAATACACCATAAAGCAGGGTATGCTTTAGGGCGTGGCTACCTTGTGATTGACAGGTCGCTACCATGGCGTTGTCTGGTCTGGGTGTTGTTTTTGTCTTACAACTTTAACCCTTTCACAGTGTGTTTTCAGTTCATGAAAGTTAATTATTACATTTTTGGTTGCCTGAAAATGTCTCATTCAGCATTCGGTTGTACTTAACTCCACCCTCTGGTGTCACTTCTGGTCGAAAAAAATGGCGACGGCTATAAACCAAGATGGCAATGGCCAAAAACCAAGATGACGACGGCCAAAATCCAGAACTCAAGGCTTCAAAACGACAGTCCACAAACCAATGGGTGATGTCACGGTGACTACGTCCACTTCTTATTTAAAGTCCATGGTCAGTTGGAGCTTTTAACAACATCTTGCCAGTTAAGCAACTCAACTGAGCAAGCTCCAAGCCTGCAATATTGAGAGCTAAGAAAAAAAGCTAGTAAGTGGACCTTAAGTTAATATCACCCAAAGTCAAGAATGACATTTAATGCTTTACTCATCCACAGTAATTGTTATTTTAGGATTGCTGCTGTCCAGTGAAAAACTCTAACAAGCAAATCTTTCAGGAACTAAGAAAAAACATCCTTGCTTTCACCCTGACAACTTTTAAAATGTGTTTCATAATAACCACGCAGAGTCAAACCCTCTTAAACTACAGTAAAGAGAATCCTGAACCCCTCATATTGAAGTCAAAGAATGTGCAGATTTTATGAGGTGAATCATATTTATGTCTGTGGCAGTTGCAATATGTCAAGTAAATCTCAAAAGGTGATGCAGAGATAAAGTGTAATGAAGAGCTTCTGCCTCATACAGTGAGAATCCTCTCCACTCATATCTATGAGGAGAGACGCCAGCTATTATTAATGACAGGTCTTTGCCTCTATTTGGTCTCTGATTTATATAAAGAGACAGGACAGCTATTACAGATGTCAACTCTTGGTCGCTGCAATTTGAATGAACACAAAGGAAACAGGTTGTTTGATATTCTATTCGCAGCACTTCAGCTCCGGCCGACGAGTGGGAGCCCCAGAACCTTGTGTAAGCCCTCCAAAAGGAAGAGCTACATCTGAGAGGTGCATCAGAAATACAGAGCCAAACCCTCCCCCATATACTTCCACCCTTTTTGTTTCTTTGTGCTAAAGTAGCACAGGAGGTAGCAGAGATAAGACTTTTGTCTAAAGACCATAATGAATGGACTGTTTCAAGTGTGAAAGCACCTCTAACACACGTAGGATTACCTTCTTTTTGTTTGCTGCAGCAGCATAACTAAAGATGGTATAGGGCTATTTTTGGAAATCAAATATGAACAGAGAGTGATTGTGCATAACTAACGAGGCAGCAAACATGGAAGGTAAACAACTCTGTTCATTCAGTGAGATGATCAATTATGAGCTGGCTTGTCTTGCGTTCCTTTTTGGGGATCTCGACCCCGGCTTTGGAACCACTGCATTCATATATGTACCGCAAGGCTTTTCAACAATCTCCGCAGGATGGGCCTGAGCATTTCAGCTGTAGGTTTTATCTCTACAAAGAAGAATAGTGAGACTATTTGTTATGAACTTTCCACAAAATGATTTCTAATTACTGCATTGCATTGTCCACTGAGGCTGCTGCTGCTGATGGGAAGACTGCTTTCTTTTCTATGATGTGAAATTAAAGTCAGTGCATCATCGATGAGAGTAGAAAAGAAAACAATTCCCTTTGACTGTAGTTGACTTCACATGCACGATTGATATATTTTCTGTTAGTCATTTCTGTTGTAGCTGCAGAAGAAATATTTGTGTGTTGTGTGTATTTGGCTTGTTAGCCATGACAATAAGATAAACACACTTTTAGCAATGAAACTTCTTTTTATTTAAGTGTTTGAGGGTGGATAGGATGCACTGTTAAAGGTGCTCTATACATTATCCAGAGCATTAATATAGCAGCAAACAACTATTTGCTATAAAGATATAGAGGAGTAATGTCTACCTGAGCAGAGAATGAAGTAGAACACTGAATAAGACATTTTTAGGTGACCAAAAAGGTTTTAATTGTGTTGTTTAAATAAATGTTTACAATGTTTACTGAGGTAATAAATCAAGTGAGAATTAGGGTCATTTTCTCATAGACTTCTATACAATCAGACTTCTTTTTGCAACCAGAGGAGTCGCCCCCTGCTGGCTTTTAGAGAAAATGCAAATTTAAGGCTCCTCCGCATTGGCTTCATTTTTCAGACCCAGAGGTTGCCCACTGGTTGAGAGCTGTGCAGAGGCAATATAAATGCTCCCAATTTCACATTTAGCACCTTTAAGTAGACCCCTTTCGATGAAATTCATGTTACTCTCCCCCCTAAAAATGGTACATTGATGCATTGTCAGCATTATTACAGTAAAACATTGTTCAGGGAACTGAGATACAGTTGTGATGTTGCATTTGATTGCTTTTGATCCCATTCTAAATTTTGAGCTCCACATGAAATATCTGGTTCAGTCTTGTTTTTCCAACTAAGGAACATTGCGAAAACCAGACCCTTACTTGAAGATTTGGAAAAAGTCAGCCATGCTTTTATTACGTCACATCTCGACTACCGTAACACTTTGTTCATCTCGACTCCAAGTGGTCCAGGAACTCTGCAGCGAGGCTTTTTGACAAAACAAAAACCTCTTTAGCTTCTCTCCACTGACCCCTGTGAGTTTTAAGATTGATTTTTTAATTTTACTTTTAGCTGTTGAGACCTCTGACCACTGGCAGGAGCCTCCTGTCTTCAGAGCGGGGACATCTGGCTGCTCCAAGGTCAAGGAAGGTGTTTGTGCTTTTGCTGTTGTTGCTCCTTGACCCTGGAACAGCCTCCCGCAACGTCTAAGAGAAGCCAAATCAAAAGGTAGGTTATACACTTTTTTCTCTCCTTGCTTTATATGTTATCTCTATTTAAAAAGTGATATGTTCGTAATGTTTACTTCTCACCTGAATCTCTGTCTGGGCGTCTGCCTCTCTGGACTCTTGCACAGGTGGCCGATGTAGTAGAGGGGGAAGAAGAGGCTGTTCCAGGAGGTGGCGAACCAGGTAAGGGTGAAGGGGGCGTCAAACTGCTTGAAGGTCAGCTTGGCCAGCTGTGTGGAGCCCGCCCAGGAGGAGCACACGCACATAACCATGGCTACTCCCCACAGGGCCTTCTGCACCTGTACGGTTGTTACTCTGATGCAGCAGTGGAGCCGCCGTTTGTTGGTGCTGGACTCCGCTCCGGCCGCAGCACTAGCCGTCTGTGCATCTGTGGGGCCCACCACATTCTCCCTGATGCGGTCTTCTCCTGCAGATGAACACATACATGTAAGATTGACAGCTAAACACACTGATACTGCAAATTTGTGCTATGATCAGGAATATTTGTTTCAATATTTCAAGCACACTTTTAACTAAAAACAGACACCCGACTCGACTGTTATCAGGCCATTAAATAGGCGTTATTAGTCACTATAAGCATAGATGTGAGTCAATAGGGGCATATTACACCTACTATTTTGCAAAAGTGAGAGTAAAACTTAAAAGCAACACGTAAAACTGAATGAAACGTTACGTTTTGAACACAAACAAAAAGGCTTCTTTAGGTTTAGGCAAAAAAACTACAACTTTCGGTTAAGGCAAAAAAAAGCCCACGTGGTTAAGTTTAAGGAAAAATATCTGTGTTTTGGGTTAAAGTAAGTACAAACACAACTACACATTGTTGGTTTCACACAGGATGTAAACCCCAGTCCCCTGGGTTTTGTGTCTCGTCCATCGTCCCAACCTCCATCACATATAGAGTTTCATGCCATACTACAGCGCCTGACTTCCACTTCTGCTCCTGTCATAATTACTGCAGTCGCTAGAGGTCGCTGTCATGCTCTTTTATACCTTCTTTTGGTGATCTACCATGTGAATAGATGATAAAACCTACTAGTGGGTGTAGTAGGCCCCTATTGACCCACATCTATGGGGCTTATAGCGACTGATAACGCCTATTTCATAGCATGACAACAGTCTAATCGGCTGAAACAGAAATATATTATTTATCTATGTAATTACTATATTTCTACAAGTTCTGATGTCATTTAGAAAATATAGTTTAGCATTATACATGTACATATACTAATTATTTGATTATCTTTTGCTGTAAATCTGAACTAAGAGCTTATATAGGACACTCTTTTTCTCTGTGTGAATGACTTCAGGTCACCCATGTCTTGCCATCTTCTTCCAGCTAAAGATAGCTTCTTTCACAGTTTAATTGAACTTGAAGGTAATCAATCAGACATCTGAGTTAAAAATGTGGTGATCGAGTGTGACAGGCTGCAGCCAAACAGAGGACAAAAGAGGGCAGATCTGATATCCAATCCAAGGCGACCTGTTCTCCACCTCGTGAGTTACAATGACATGTGTGTGTGTGTGTGTGTGTGTGTGTGTTTGCCCGAACGCCCTGAGACCCACACAGCACTGCTTAACTTTGCCATTGCTCCCGTCAGAACCTGATAGCCTCCGTACTTCTTCAATAATGTGTGAATTGAGGCAAAGTGTTGACGTGCTGTTTCTTGTCCCACTCTCACCCTCTCTGTGCTTCAAAACTGATGTTGACTTACCAAGGTCATGTTGTTTGTTACCTCGACTCACTGAAGTTACTTTGTTTACTGTCTCCTCTAAACAATTCAGTTATGGCTGTATAATCGTGTGCGGAAGCATAAAAGCTCAGAAGCTCAAACAGCAACATAACAAGAGATATATTATTCACACAGCAGATCTTCATTCACTCAGCCTCCCTTTATCTCTCAGTGACATTGTGAACAAGAACACCAACAGTAGAGTAAATAAATCATTTTACTTGTATTTGAGCCAAACAAAGCCTTTAGCTACAGTATACTTTCACCACATAGAACAAAACTACAATCACAACTTTACTATTAGGGCAGTGAGGGGACACTCAGCAGTGTTGTAGACAATACCACCTAATCCAAGACCAAGTCATGACCAAGACCAGAGTGTATCGAGAGACTGAGACAAGAACAAGACTTGCACAGACAATTTAGTGATATCTCCGCAGTTGTAGTCTTGAAATAAAATTCCTCAAGTCCTCTTTGTCCGAGACCGAGACAAGACCGAGTAAAAAATGTGGTCCATTCCGAGACAAGGTCGAGACTTTCAAAAAGTGGTCTTGAGACCGGTCTCAAGAAACAAGATCGATCTTGAGTACTACAACACTGCCACATAGTAAACAACCCTGTATCAGCTCTGTTTCATAACAGCTTGTAATATATGCACCATGCATCTTCTGTAGCGTCCTGCCCTCCAACATGTTAAAACTGAAGGGATCTCCCTAATGGTGCTTCCAGAGGTAATGATGTGCCCCAGGGAGTCTTTTGCAGATTCATCTGCACTGTACTGGAATACAGAACGCACTTCAAACGGCCGCAGCGAGCCAAACATAAATCTAACTTAAGTTGGGGTTACGTTGTGAAAATTATTATTGTACGGCATCAACGGGACTCTATCATATAATCTCAGTTGTCCTGCGTCAGTTCATTGCCATATACGTAACATTGATGACACTGCCTGACTTCATGTTAATGTGATCAGTCAAAGGGACACCTATCGTCTCATATATGCAGCTTGCTACATATATTACAAAGAGCCGTATACGAGGGCATCCATCATGCTCGACGAGACGACTCATTCTTCCCGGAAGAGCTGCCTCTGACCTTGCCAGGTGGTCTCATCGTATCGCAGATTAACATCCCTGATGACTATCGCCTCCCATGCTAATGCCCCGGCTTCCCCACGCTCTCTGCTGAATGCACAAGAGATTCTTATTTCTGTTTATCTGCTGTGAAGATGTGATGCAATTAAGATGAAATTATGCCGCATTATTTGGGGATCCTGAACAATGCTGCCTGCTCCCGGAAAAAGAAAAAAACACTTGACAGATCCGACAGTACTGAGGCAAATTTGGCAGCAATGAAAGATGATTCAAGATCATTGTCTGTTCTTGCAATGAACTGATGAATCAGCAAAGACCAAAAAAAAAAAAAAAAGAAGAGACAGGCACACGTGGATGTCTGTCAAAGTCTTGGGCACAAGGGTGAGAATTAAGTTTCTCTATTCTGAGCTCCAAGCCTCTTTGTCTTCTTCTGAAGGTCATCTCTTGTTTACGGCGCCCAGTGTTTGTCCTTCCTGGGCCTCCATCCCACATCCCGTGGCCCTGGCCGCTGCTCTGTACTGCAGCACAGTTTAATCTTCCAAATGCAGTGATGGGCCAAACCAATCAGCCCCCAGAGAGGCACTGGCGCCCAGCTAAGCATATCCCTCTCTGACGCATGTGATCACACTTTGTGAAGTGTCATGACAACATCAAGTGTCCTGTCACGGTCTTCAATTAAGCTGTTACCGTAACACTAATACGCTAAGTGAAACACAGTTGTATAAATTATTAATTAAAGCGTGTATGATTTAATGCTGAGGCATCAATGTATACTCATTTGTTCCGCACTAACTTGAAGGCAATGCACTTCTCTCTTAAGCCTGACGGTGACTAATGATACTGTATCAACCTTGACTGCCGGTGATGAACAATATGGAGCATTGCTGAACTCATCAGAGTGAAAGAGCTCGGTCAGTAGAGTGGCTGAGTGGCTGAGTGAGATAGAAGCTAATGACATTTGAAGCCATTATTACCATGACTGAAACGCCCAGAAAGAGTCTCCTTCTGTAGCTGCTAAACGATTAACTGAAAGCCCTTAACCATGTCAGTTAGTAATCAGATGTTAACTGTCAAGGTCGGACATGACTGCAGTAAAAAAAATACCCTGCAGTGCAATGTTTGGTGGATTTAGGGGGTGTCGCTGTACCGGTATTGACGATAACTGTAATATTTAAAAATTAAATATTGATATTGTCTTAAAAATACAACATAAATACAAAATCCAGCACCTCTTAAATCTTTTTATATACAACGTTTTGGTTACAGACTCTCTCTCCACCTCCTCGTATGTTGAGTAGTGAAAAAGAAAAAAAGACAAAACACAATAAACAAAGTTAAAGATGAATTTCCCTGATAGCATT
Source organism: Sebastes fasciatus (assembly GCF_043250625.1). Lineage (NCBI taxonomy): Eukaryota > Metazoa > Chordata > Actinopteri > Perciformes > Sebastidae > Sebastes > Sebastes fasciatus. Next base: position 17,374,982 of record NC_133803.1, on the reverse strand, counting down.
ATTATAAATATTTCCTATAGATATCGCGATAATATCGTTATCGTGAATTCTTTCGGCCTCGATAATCGTGTAGTGAAACTCTGATATTGTGAAAGCCCTAGTTTGATTATATATTTATAATATCTCATAATTAATCTCAGCCTTTTTTCATACTAGATTAGGTGTATAGTTGCAGATTACCCGTCTTATCAAAGATGCTTAATTTAACACTCGATGAAAATATCTCCCCTCATTCAACACATTCTGTGTCCAAATGTGCTTAACTGAACCTAACAGGCATCTGTGAAATCACTGGAGACAGGAAGAAAGCGTCTGGCATCCTTGTAGGGCCGGCTTTGGATCCACTCTGACAGCTGTATATATCTTCTCCTACTCAAACGCATCCATCCCAACCACTCAGGCATACTATAACACCATGGAATTCAATATGCACAGGTGCAGATGGTCTCAAGAGGAGAGAAAGTGTTATAAGAAGATTTTACTATGACACTTAAAGCATTTATTGACAGAGAAGGGTAATATTTCAGCACTGCTGGGTCTTTATCACAGCAAAGTGTCCAATACATTTCTCCCTAATTAACATTTTAGGAGAAAAATCCACTTGTTCTGTGCGACATCTCTCCAACTGTGTGAAAATCTGTTGACGGATCAGTCTCTTTACCACTAAAGGCACGCAAATCAATCTTTAGTTTATATGCTCATTTGTCTGCCACTAGTGTTTTAGTACACTGAGCACCTCATAGGGAGGGTATTGAATGTACTTCCTACATCCAGTAAGGTTGAAGCACTCTGATTTGATTCATCAGGCCAGTTTTCCAGTTCTCCATGCTTCCCTGCTTCCCGACCAGCTTCATTCCCGCTCCCGCTCTCCTCCCTCCCCCTGCAGACTCTGCAGTGCAGATCTCTCCTGCTGATAGCTGCAAATCCCAAACGTGCCAGCAGAGCCCTGCCTGACTGCGTGCTCTCACACTTCACAGTGCCTGGCCATGACAGGCCGAGAAAGAGAAAGCCCAGCTTCTGTCCCGCTGTAGCTCCCTGAACGGGCCACCGCCCACGCCATCCATCGCCCTCTCTGCCGCCCTGCTACTCCCAGAGACGGAGATCCAAGCAGGCAGCGGTGACGATAGTCTTGGCTAGGTTCACCAGGGTGGCCGTACAACTGTCGGGAGGGCTTCAACCGGGACCTCAAGTTGGAGACACCGAGGTAAGAGAGGTTTGTCTGTTTGGTTGTTTGGCGACACCTCTGTGGGAGTGAGAGTGCACTGCAGTGCTCTGCCTCAGTGATTCAAGAGGGTAAACAGATCAATCACTGATACACACTTCAGAGAAACTCTTCTCCTTGTCTTACTGTCTCTTGGGTCTCTGCTTGGTGAGGAATATGAATTGACTGGTGCAACTTACTCGTTCTGTCATGAACCATTATACCATATACAGTATATAACATCAACCTTACCTTTGGGTGTAATAATCTTCTTAAGAGCTTCTGCGCACAAATGTAAGATTTAAGAGCAAAATGCTCGTTCATCTTTGGCTGTCACACAACATCAATCATTGCATCAGTGCCCTTAATATAAATAAACCCTTCAATCGCATGTGGACCAATTCGAGTTGTCATTTCTGACATGTCAAAGTGTGAGCCTTACACTCTGTACTTGTTTAAAAAGTAAGAACATTTCTGGAAATTTGTAAGAACTATAAACTACAAGTGTCACAGAGGGATGGTAGTTTTATCGTGGCAGGTCAGACAGACAGACAGACAGCTGTCACTGTTTTTGTAATCTCTAAGTCTGACAGACAGTGGGAGTCTGTGATACTTGGCTGTGACAGCTTGGTTAGGCCAGGCTGACAGTCAGAGGCCTTTCAACACACCAGAGCAGTCTCATCTGACAAGCCTGTCTCGCTAAATAACACAACAGAGAGTCAGGCGGCAAACACACCCTGCTGCGTCGACCGGCTGATAGGTGGGACCACATGGGCTCAGGGGACAAAGGCCCAGGAGGGCAGACAAGGACGGGACGACTGTCACCGATCCCGCTCTCCTTAATTCCCGACCGGTTTCTCCTTCAACCTCAAAGGACGTCGGAGCAACTTCCTCGCCGAGTTGCAAACTTGTTGTTTGTCACTGCCCTGACCTGCCCAGCTGGTTCAACAGATGCTCGCGATACAGGTCAATGCTGCGGCCCTCTGATGCCTCATTGGTTAGTGACACAACAAAACACTGGTGCAAGCAGGCCAGTGTGTGTTTGTGTGTGTCCGTGCACTGTGTGATACAGCAGAGCAATATGCAATTACTCATATTTGTCAGCGGGTACATGTGCCCAACAGTACATCCCCCTTTGCTGAAGCATCCCTCCCTTTCTTGCAGTCCCTTACAACAGTGACTAAAGTGTGATGGACCTGCAGTTTAACAGACTGGCAAGAGTCCCAGCACTTTACACGACAAATCAATATTTAAAAGATTGGCCACAGCGTTCCTGTTGAAGTAATGGATAGGCAACCACCGCAGGTGTACACTGAGTGTCTGCCCAAACAGCGGTTTTACTCCCTCCCTGCACCCCAAGGCCATACATAAACCTTACGTAGGACTTACATGAACCTGACTTTGGACTTCACTATTTTTACATACGTTTCGACTTTCCCATTACGTCACTGCTGTAAAATGACCTCTACAGTTTGATGACTGTTAGTTTTTTAATGGCATCCAAAAAAAGGAAGTTTATCAAACAAGATTTGGATGGAGTGAACTGCCAACTAACTCAGTTTTACAGATTAAATGCAACGAAGCACACAGCACAAATTTTTGCTGACACTATTTTCGGGCTGGTCACAATTACAACAACTGCTGTAGGGAAGGTGGAAATATTTTGTTATTTCAGCTTTGTAATAATTAGCCTTCTAGGTACACAACAACTGTACCATCTGGTCTACTGGCTGCATTAGACATTTATACCCTTTTCCCACCAAAATTCGTGCATAATATGCATTCTTTTTAAACACAGTAAAGCCAGATAGACTCCTTTCCCATTGTCAGTAGACCCTAACCCTAGCCTTTCTGTTTTTTTCCAGGTGTGTCACGTTCAACATCACAAACAAGCCGAAAAACACGGTTAGTATGTAAACAGTGAAAATATTACGGTAGTTAGCCTACTTCTTTTTATATCTGTTACTTATTCAGTCTCTCTTTCAAACTCTCAGGCCAGAGTTTGTGATTGTTGGAACAGTGGGAAAACAACGATCAGTGAGGTAAAATTACTGTTTGGGTCAATGGAGTCTGGAGCTTTGAGGAGCGCATGTAACGGTTGTTTCTTTTCACATCTAACTCGGTTTATTTTGACCAAACTGCCGAGTTTAAATGAAGTGTGTTTCAGTGATCAGCGAGGTAAAATGACTGTTGTCTCACTGGAGTCTGGTGGCTTTGAGGAGAGCATATTAATTGTATGTTTTGTACATAAATAAATTATAATAATTTTCCAAATCTCTGTTGATTTTATTTATTATATATAATAATAATAATAATAATAATATATATATGCTATATATATATATATATATTCTTCGCGCCCATCATGTTTCCATCACTGCTGATTGGAGCTGTAGCCGATAAATACCTTCTGCAGAGTCATTTGTCCCGGGAATGAATGCTGATTGTAACCTTTCCCACTGAAGACAAAAGCCAGATATTAGTTGGTGTTTTTGTCCAGTGGGAAAGGGGCTTTAGAGAGGATAGGTAGCCGTCCTGCACCCTGAAGAAAGCTTTCGGATCAACTCCCTCAATTTAGGATTAGAGCTCAGAGCTTCCTCTTTACATATTTTTGCAGAGGATTTTGCTCAAAGATGAAACACTACGACTCCGTTACAGAAGGCATTTTCTTATATGACATACAAATGAGATATGCAGCAAGGAAGCCGTGGCAGCGAACCTCAAATGAACTTATACAATGAATCAATAGCCCTTAACATCAATCCATCTATTCCGTGAAATCTCATCCATTTCAATGAAACTGATGGCACACACACACACACACACACACTGCATTACATAAAGCGGAGCAAAAGCTTGGCCTGGCAGTAAAATAAAAGCCGTCATTGTGTATTCATTGCACACATATCAAGCGAGAAAGGCCTGTTGCTTTTAAAATGAGTTTAAAAGCATTATTCCTCTGACTACCTTCAGAGTCTACTCCAATTACATTCAAAGGATCAAAGTGAGACGTCACATTTTAAGGAGCTTGGAGAGGAGAATCCAAAATTAACGTCATAGCTGCTTCTGGCAGCCTTTTAACACCACTGACGCATGTTAAACACACATGTACGTATGTTTGACCTTCGTTTTAGCAGATGTAGCCTCATCTCCATGCTGAGGTTGCTGCTATATTCAAACAGCACCGAATGTACATTTACATACGAATAAAACACATGCAAATAAGTATGAGAGGCAAGATTCAATTTATGTCCTTTGTGAGTGCGTTGAAGGAAACATGTTATTTTTGTACTTTTTATATTGATGATGATTCAGGGTTTTGTGTTTTTCTCCTCAAATCGATAAAATCCTTCATGTCTTAAAGTTGCAGTCTCACTTGCTGAGTGGTAAGTGCTGCTGCTCTTTTGCTAAATGCACATATTTTATGAAGATGATGATGAATCATGCACTGTGCACAAAGGGCAGGGCAGATGGGGAGAAATCGACTGACTTTACATCCATCACTTCAGGCAATATCAACACAAAGCAACGAGTCTAATACATTCCTTTGCTACATTTCTCAAAACATCTTGAAGCGGACAGAATAAAGCCAGCTGCTGGACTGCCCTGACTGTTAAATGAGCTCATTATCAGTCCATTTAAACCTCTACTTCTGTGTGTGAACAGTTATAATCTGCTATCAATCGATTGCTATGTGGTCAAGGTGCACGGAGCCCTGGAGAAAGATCCAGCGTGCTCATAATAGCAGCTGGTGAAATATGACCAGCTTCCTCGGGGAACGTATGTACGCTGAGTCACTTTTCAAAGACGCCTGTTCTGTCTCAAAGCGTGTAATGAAATTACAGAGATTAAAGGGATTTTTATGAACTTCTTACCCCTGCCACTGACGAAAACAACACAGACATTCCCCCAAAGACATTGTCGCTAGAAACACATTTGAAGAGAAATCAATAATTATCATCCATGGGCATGTTGGTTGGGTGGATTTGTCACAAGAACACATATAGAAAGAGGTAAATACTGCAGATGAAGACAGTGAATCAAACTTGTGTCTGTAGGAGACAGCAGTAGATACCCATAAAAGGACTTTGGTCACAAAACAAAACCATTAAAGGAAAGTAGGATGATTCTGGGATGTGCTGCCTGATGATAGATCGTACCACCTCAAGATTGTACCACTAAGTCTGATGTCAAAATTGATTGATGGCGGATGGTTCCACCTTTCCATCAAAGCGCAAAGCATGACTGCATCTGACTTGATAGTTCCTGAAGAAATGCCCGGCGTCACTTTTCGGTCACAATAAACACGTGCTTAACAACCCCTCGCCATCACTTTTTGGTTGCATTAAACACATGCTTAACGACCCCTCGGCGCCCCTTTTCGGTCGCAGTAAACGTGCTTAACGTTGTGAATTAAACAAAAATTACATTTGCTTAGGTTTAAGCAACAAAACCACTATAGTTAGGTTTAGGAAAAAACAGCATGATTGGGCTTAAAACGACTACGTTTGCACAGTGCAAATATGACTTGACGTTGTGAACACGGGACACAAACGAAGAGCTGATTGTAACATGAAAGTGAAACTAACGCACGGGACACAAACAGTGGTCTCCTGGATGACAGCCTCGTGTTGTTGGACCCATCCACCTCCCCTCCTGCCTGCCCTGTGTGTCTCTTTCGTTCTTTAAACTGCGTCACCACACTCCCGGCGCACTTTCTCTGAGCGTTTACTGTTGGAAAGCCTGGTGGGTCTCATACCGGGGCTAAAGGGTATACCTTGTGTGGTGGTATGTGACGTATTTGACGTCCCTGGGAATGAGAACGGGTTGCAACAAATCATCTCCACAGTCTTGTACTTGTTGTTTAAAGACTGTACATCGCCACACTAATACTCCGTGGCACTGTGGATGTTAACTGGACACAAAAAAGGAAGAAAACAGAAAGACCACTGAAGATCCCACACTGAAAAAAAGAACTCTTTTGACAGTCGGGCGCAGGTTGTTAGTGAGGAGAACAGAGGTTTTGGAGCTGGGGTTACATAAGCAGTCTCTGAAAAGCTGTGTGTTGATCCGCTGTGCCCCCCCCATCCCCGCCTCCTTCAAAGCAGCTGCTGAAACGGGGAGCCGAACATTCACATCATAAACTCCACAGCTTTGACTCCCTTCAACAATTTACAATACTGTATCACCCCCAACACACACATTTACAATCCTTTCTCTATCCACAGCATAGCGTTTGTTAATTCTGTATATAGAAGCTTGTCAAATAGCAGCCCGCCATCTCAGCTGTCCTGAAAATAAAATATTTTGAGCTGACATTCACACTAATAAGCTTAAAATCATGGGTTACCCAGCAGCAGTGATTATTCTGAGGTTATCCAGAATGCCTTACAGTGAGTGAATAAACTGTATTAAACAGCTACAGCATCTGGTTAGTTAATTTCTGCAGTGTCCAAATGAAACTGCATTTAAATTCGTCATTCATATTCTAGTCATATCCGAGTAATAATTATGAATAATTAAGTATTTTCATATTTCACATTAGTAAAACTGTTGTGAACTCCAAAACAATAGGAGGTAGAGTTAAGCTTCACTGACAAGTCTGAGTCAGCAAGCCAAGTTTTGACTGCCAAAGGTACTGCAGCAGAGCATGAAACTATTTATTATTGTATTCATAATTATCTTTTGTATTAAATATAATTTGAAAACACCTTTCTTTTTAAGAGGCTGCACTGACATTTTGGCAAATTACCTCCGCTTGCATGCGGTGTCACAAGTCGACTGGTCACCATCAGTGTTTATTCAAGCACCACTTTACTGCACTGCACAAAGTACAGCTACAGCAGCATAACATTGAGCTGATCGAACAGTAATTTTACCTGCAAGTCATCACAACCTCTTAGGACTACTTTCATACACCATGACGTGTGTGTTTTAATCATGCAGAAATTAATAAAATAATGAAAGTTATAGAGATAACTATATGCAAAGAATGCAAGTTTATATACACTAATCATTTATTAATTGAATTTAAAGCAGCAATGGGTAGAATTGGAGCAAATATAAAAAAAAGTCATTTTTATAAAACGTTCACTATATCCTGACAGTAGTGCATGAGAGAGGTAATCTGAAAAAAATGCATGTGCCTCTGTGACCTCTAGTGTCCTCCGGTGCTCCTAATGGCATCTGCAAGATTTCACAGACCAGAGGAAAACAACCAATCAGAGCCAATCTGGAGCTTGCCGTCTATGAGCTGGATGTCAATCAAACTTTCTAATTTTACAGCTAAACAGTACGCTACAAGATGTTTCTGAAAACATTTGAAATAGGCATTACAGCAACAGAATACTGATTCATATTTGATCAGCGCTGCCTACTGTAGTTTGACCGTTTGTTTGGAGTTTGTGAGTGATTGACAGCCGCCTCCATTGAATGAACAGCCAATAGGAATGCTCTCTCTGAAATGAAATGTGATTGGCCAACGTCTCCTGTCACGAGATTTTTTAAAGCCTGAAAACAGAGCCATGATGACATGCAGAAGTCTAGTTTTCTCTCAGAACACTTGAATTACAATATGCTGAAAAGGTTATCATGGCATTTTTGCCCAATGATGCCAAACACATTCTGCCTACTGCAGCTTTAATACTTGTTTTTCTCTTTAGGTTGACAGACAGATGGAAATTTATAGAGATTACTTCAGATGCAAGGTGCTAAACTGCTGTGAAATCAGCAGTCAATTCAGTGTTTACTCTGTGCTTTGTGCCAAACACTGACACATTCAGAGTCCTCTGTTGCTGAGGGGTGGATTAAAGAATGCATTACACACCGCTCCTTTGCTCAAGCGTGAGGAAAGCATTGTAGAGTCGGTAAAGAGAGCTATATGACACTATACTTGTTCAAGATGTCAGCACAAGTGATGCAGCAACCCACACACACAAGGAATCCGAGAGGAGTTGTCCTTAAAATGATGTTCAGGAAATGCCCTAATTAATTGTGCTCCTGCAGAACAGAGGGACTCACAGACAACAAGACTAGGACTGATCATGAATCCACTAGAGGCACACACTGCAGACCAGTTAACTGGGACCATTAACATGTTTACTGCTACTGGGGTTCATGAGAGAGGGGGAATCCCTGCTGCAATAACAACTTAAGATCCTCCCTATGGACCAGTAAATTTAGCACATGCAGTGTTCATCATCAGGAGTCGCAGCTTTATTCCCTCCCAAAAAAAAAGAGGAAAAAAATCAATGCGTCAATAACATAGTAAATCAGACCATGCAGGTCTATTTCAGGCTTCCTTTTTTTTGGGGGGGGGGGGGGGGTCCAGCATGCATCACATGATGAAAGAAATAATGCGATCACTTATATGCAGAACATTTATTATAGGGATGGTTATACAATAATTGTTGCATCATAGTTGCGCGCTTGGCTTATTCCCGTTTTATTATCTTGCTTGCAGAAAGATTTCCTAAAGTTGACCCATATGTCTTTGAAAGAGGAATATGTCAGTATAGCCTAGAAATCAACAGAGGGATTGCTTTCTAAATTTAGAGTATTGTGTGAAAAACACACTCATGCATGCCCAAACAGACGCGCACATATCCACACTCCCCAGTTTTCTCTCCCTACCTTCCACTTTGGTGAGGGTGAGCACCGGACTGTTGCAGGCGGACAGCGGGGCAACCCTTGCGGAGTGTTTCTTCATGATGCTGAGCTCGGATGGGCTGAGCTCTAAACCGCTTCGACTACATCCCTGAAGCTGATTTGGTGCAGACACCACCAGACCACTTGATGGGACTCTTGATGCTTCTAGCGGAGCCGAGGCTCTCCTGCTGCTCTCTGTGCCCTCGCATCCATCCAACAACTCCCTCTTGCTGGTGATTTTTTTCTCCCCCTTCCTCCTCCACTGCCTCCTCAAATCTGCTGTATCCAGTGCGTCCCTGGCTGGTCTCTCCTCACGTACAGTTTGGGCAATTGCTGCAATTCGCCAACGTCACACATCCATCAGTTCTCCTCCTATACAGCATCAAGATCACCTCCTCCCTCCTCCCTCTTCCCTCCCTCTCCTCCACCACCACACCACCCCCCTGTCCCTGTCCCGAGGCAGGTGTGCCCGGCTGCCCCCGTGGAGGTGCTCTTCTCCTGGGCAGCGTGCAGGCAAACTCTGCGCTACAAATGGACTCTGTGTGATATGATGGGATCAATGCAGTTAATGCATGTGTGGGGGGGGGGGAGGGAGGTGATGTGGTGTTGTTTAGCACATAAACACTCTAATTTGAGTATAGTTTCAAATGAATTAAAGTATCTCCCCAGACCCCACTTTGTAATGCAGCCTATTGATTGGCTTTTAAAGATATTTTTCATGTTTTTGCTCCTGTGGTTTATTCTTTTAGCCTGAACTGCCTTTCAAGTTTGTCTTTATTTCATCTGAAATTAGCACCGAAATTATTGGGGAGAATAATGTGCTGGTAATGGAAATTATGTTTCCTGAAAATGTCTTCAAGGTCATACAGTTATTTCTTATTTATAGGGCTGTGTATTGGCAAGAATCTGGCAATACATAAGGTATCATGATACAGGGGTTACAATTCAATATATTGAGATCAGTGACGAGCTATATGCGATATTCGATAAGTATTGTGACAGGAAAACTGTCATAGTTCATTTAATTTAATTAATTTAATTAAATCTCCAGGATCCCCCTAGACCCCACTTTGTAATGCAGACTATTGATTGGCTTTTAAAGATATCTTTCATGTTTTTGCTCCTGCATTTTAGTTTTGGGCTTTTTATTAATAATACATTGTAATTTCAATAGCCTGAACTGCATGCCTTTCAAGTTTTTTTTTTTATTTCATCTGACATTTAGCACAGAAATTGGGAAGAATAATGTGCTGGTATAATGGAATTGTGTTTTCTGAAAATGTCTTCAAGGTCATACAGTTATTTATAGGGCTGTGTGTGTATTGGCAAGAATCTGGCGATACATTACGTATCATGATACACGGGATTACAATTCAATATATCGCGATATATTGCAATTTTAAAAAAATCTAATTTCAGGAAAACTGTCATAGCCACAATCTAAGCTCAAGACTTTTTTTATTTAGATTGGCTTTTAAAACCTTTTTGTTGGGACCAATGTAGTTAATGTGGGGGGAGGGAGGGAGGTGATGTGGTGTTGTTTAGCACATAAACACTCTAATTTGAGTATAGTTTAAAATTAATTAAATTAAACGAGCTAATCCGCAATTAAATCCCCAAGATCCCCAGGGCAGACCCCACTTTGTAATGCAGCCTATTGATTGGCTTTTAAAGAAATGTTTTCATGTTTTTGCTCCTGTGGTTTATGGCTTTATTATTAATACATTTTAATTTCAATAGCCTGAACTGCCTTTCAAGTTTGTTTTTATTTCATCTGAAATAATAGCACAGAAATTGGGAAGAATAATGTGCTGGTATAATGGAATTATGTTTCCTGAAAATGTCTTCAAGGTCATACAGTTATTTATAGGGCTGTGTATTGGCAAGAATCTGGCGATACATTACAGTATCATGATAAAGGGGTTACAATCAAATATATTGCAATATATTGCAAATTTTTTTTTTAAATCTACTTTCAGGAAAACTGTCATAGTATAAAAAACACACCACATTATGCATTAAATCAGAGTAAAAACAGTTTACTTCTTTATGCAGTGAGAATTGTGGGATCTACTTTTTGCCTTTATCACAGTCCCTGTAACATCCAACATCATCACTATGTAGAGAGGGAGTCTTTATGCTACTTTGCATAGTTTGGTGTGTGTTAAAGGGACTGTTTATAACTTCTTACACATATAAATCGGTCGGTGTCCCATGCGCTCTCGCGTGTGGCTACGCTGTTCAGACAAGACTCCAACACAAACTACACGGAAGCACCAAAACCACAAGGTTGTATCTAGAGAAGCCCGTCTGTTAAACAGTGTTGGCCGCGGTCGGAGGGCGCAAGTGAGACCGTAGCTTTGGTTTTCAGGTCATGTGTGTCGCCTCACTGTTTTGACGGATGCTCGCTCACATTCAGGTAGCGTGTACACACAGGGGAGAGCAACAGGACACTGACTTTGAGCAATGCTCAAAACAGTGAGGCGACACACGTCAGCTAAAACCATAATATCACTCTATATTTCACCTGCTTGGCAGAAATGTTAGCTGAGCAGACGGAGGTCTCTCCATGAATCAATGCTGATCCTAGTGTTGGCTTTTCCTACCTCAGCCTCCCGACCGCGGCCGGAGGAAACAGGGAAGACACCGGCACCCGGTAGGAGACGATAACGTTTCTCGCTGCGGAGCCCCGTCACTTCACAAGACACGGGAAATCTCTGTTGTTCTTGAGGAGCTGCAGCATTTATTTCTGCACAAACATCCACTTGTTTCACTAGATATTCACTAGATATTCTCAGAGCTAAACTAACTCTTCTACAGTGTGTAGTGTGCGCGCATGCACGTGAGGTGGAGCGAGCTGAGTGAAGGCAAACAGGCAGAGGAGCAGAGGAGCAGAGTACAGCAGAGACTCCGGCCCTGGAGACCAAAGCTACGGTCTCCCCCGCGTCCTCCGACTGAGGCCAACACTGTTTTGCAAGACGGGCTTCATTAGATACAACTTTGCAGTTTTGGTGCTTCCGTGTAGTTTGTGTTGGAGTCTTGTCTGAACAGCGTAGCCACACGCGAGCGCGCATATGCGAGTGCGCATGGGACACCGACCCGGGTGATTTATACGTGTAAGAAGTTACAAACAGTCCCTTTAAGTATTTGCATTGAGTTAGCGCTTACTTTGATGTCATTATGATCGAGTATAGGGCTGACACGAACGCTTCAAAGCTTCGACTTTTGTCATGCTAATCGACCTCGAAATCAGTATTCGAGTGCTTCAGGGTTTTTTTGTATGTAGTTAAATGCACTCAGTGAAAACCCAGTTTATAGTAATGAGACATCTTTTTAAATTCTTGTTTTTGTGCTACTGATGACGCATGAGAATATATGTAATCCACTATACTCTTCAAAAATGCATTCATATAGAAAATGAATAACCTTTATTTGAGTATTAAATGTTTCTCATTTTTCTATTATTTGCCTAGCTGGGTGGGGATGGGAGGTTGATAAAGAGGATATGGACATTAGTTGCAGATTTAAAATGAGATTAAGAATACAAAAAAAGTATTAAAATTGAATAAAGAGCAGTATAGGGAGATAAAAAAGGACCCAGCTACCTTAGCTGTTAGCTCTGCAGAGTTTCCTCTCAGCTGGTTTGTTAAAGGTTCTCTATCCGATATCCGGAGCATTAATATAGCAGCAAACAACTATTTGCTACGTAAAGATATACTGAAGAGGAGTAATGTGAGAATGAAGTCACTCTCCCTCTATTTGTGTTGTAATCTGTGTTTTGTTGACATGACATTGTTGCGTGCTTTAGTGCACGTTCGTGCATACGAACATGCCCCACTGGCTAGCTCACGGCCGCTGCTCTGCACTGCTGTCATACAGCGGTTACAGCTGATAGTTGTCACAGAAGCTTAGCACCCAGCCTCCGGTTCCCCCTCAGGTAAACACCGTTGGCTCTGTCAGCACCTTTGCTGTTGTTTCCACTGTTCAGCCGTCTACACATAATCAGCGGTAAATTGCTCTGCGCTGGCTGTGCCATTGTTTTCTATGGGGAGAGCGGAGCCGCCTGACTAGATGGAAGTGCTACCAGTGGAGTGGCACACTGCTCGAAAATCATTTTAACTTTGACCTTGGTTGCCACTGACCTTTCAAAGCGCAACCAATGAGAACAGCTGCAACTGTTGTTGTTGCCTAGAAACGGTGAATGGCGTTCCTTGCGCTCTTTTTGGGGAGATATTTTACCTGCTGCCTCTGCAAGTCTCTGCGAGCAAATATCTTATCATGTGGAGGCAGCTTTAGCGCTGTTAGCACCGGTAGCTGCGAGCCACCGACTCAGCCGTCACTACGTCGAGAGCCGTGCGGAGGCAATAGAAATGCTCCCAATCTCACATTTAGCTTCTTTAAGTGATTGAGACCTAAATCCCAGCTGCCTGGCTGATAAACTGACTGACCTGGGTCACAGTCCTGATAGCTTTCAGTTTCACATCACCCTTTACATGTCTTGTCTTTGACTTTGCACAAAGTCATCACAGTTCAAATTGTACTGGTATGTGTTGAAGTGGGTAACATTTTCAGGCTCTTTCACGAGCTGCTGAAAACATTGTTGAGTGCCTCTTGACTCTTGTCTGTTAGGTATTTCTACCAACAGCAGAAATTGGTTTTGAAACCTGAAGTGACGATTTAAAGCTTCACATCGCATTTAATACTTTTAAACTGAGAGCTGTCCAACTCACTTTGTGGTAGCAGCTGGTCAAACGAAATTGTGCCTGACGCCCTTTCTGTATGTCTTTATTATGTCAGTCTGCATGTCGCTTGTGTTTTACTCCCGAGGAGCCATGATACACAAACAGATAATCCCTCAGCGGAAAGCAGATCGCTGTCAGTGCTGCAAATTGAATGGCACAGTATTGATCTGCGAATGCCTCTGCTGTCCCATTTGACCCTGCATCAATTTCTTTAAACACATACATATCAGTGTGCCTGCAGTGGCTCGTCGTGTGTGTGTGTGTGTGTAAAAGCTCAGTGTGAGCATGCCTAAAGGAAGGCGCACTGAATAATTCACTGCTTAGACTCTACCTCACACTCAAGCCCTGCCTAACTAGGACAGGAAGCTCTAAAAACATTCTGCCCAGACCCACTCTGACGTCCCTCAGCAACCAAATCCACTAGATCCTTTACTATTTTCCATAGCTTCCCGCTCCTGTGTTTGGGTTTGAAAATGGGAACAGTGGCTGGGAGCTAATTGATGAAGTACAAGAACTCACAGTAACATTATAAACATGTTACCTACGAATTATATTGTGTGTCACTGTGAACACGTTTTTTTTTGTGTGTGCCTGTGTGAGTCCCCTTTGGGGTCTGCAGCTGCCAGCTGTCACTGGGAACTAATGTTGTCAATTTTCAGCTTATATGGTATGAACAAGAAGATTCAGTCGGAGTGAACATGATATTATTGATAGAAAAGACGGGGAGGTGGAAATAGGTGGAGCGGGTGAGATCATTAAGAGATCCCAGTGAGTGACTCATAGACTTTAATCTGCGAACACGGGGGAGGATCAAACCAGTCCATGCTCTGAGACGCCACATGACACCTCTCTCTTTCTAACACACATTCACACACTGTATATGAATAGGGATAAGTGTGTATGAGTAATAAAGAAGTGTAATAAGGTCCCTGCATCGTCACACAGCCTTTTGAATCCCTATTTCTACCCAGAGACTGATAGAAGCAGATCCGGGACGAGAGGCGATTATTCTTCGAGGATGTACTAGGGCGCTCCAAAGAGATGCTTTTCTTGAATGCTTATTCATGCTGAATAATGAGGGAAGCTACAGTAGCCATTTTCCAGGTCAAACAATCTTTAACTGCACCAATCAGTGCTGCTATAATGTTCCTACTGATGACAACCAGACATGGAAATGCTTCATCCTTTGTGTGAGTACTGGAACTATAAAAGACATTTTGGGATATGGCATAGGTACCTATGGAGAAAAAACTGAGGTGGCTATTCAAGAAAGAGACAGTCAGATACCTTACAAAAGAATTTCATAGCCTGCAAAAAAAGCTATAACAAGAATTTAGTGTGAAGCAGCTGATCCTCCAGGGTAACTGTAATGGCTTGATATTGCTCAGGAAATGTATGTGACAGAAAGGTTGACCTATCTTTTGACAGTTAAAAGGATTTTCTTTTTTGTAAAGATCATTATTTGGGCATATTCACTTTTGTTGGATCGTTGAGAAAGGCATACTGGAGACGACAAGGTGAACAAAAAGGTCACCGCACCTGCTGTAATTGAACCGGTGACATTGCGGTTATGTGGCATTGGCTGTAACCATTCAGATAACAGGACACTCCTAAAGGACGGACTTTTGATAGAAATTGGGAATGTGGATCATTTACATGGAACGGGATGCAGAACGAACATAACTGTTTAATTGTGGAATAATAGGAAATGAGAATGTGTATATATTTTTTAGGGATTTATCTTCTTAGTAGGGCTGTCTCAAATGCTTCGGGGTTTGACCGTTGCCATGGTAATCAACCTCCAAATCAGTATTTGAATGTTTCTTTGTTTTTGTTTTTTTACATAAGTAATGTTACATTAAGTATGTAATGATAAAGTATAAATCCCCAAATAGCCCATGAAACAATTACTACAACATTACTCATAATTCATACTCAACATTTATTATTTTTAGTTATTCTCAGACAGTAGTAGTGCGGCAGCAGCACTGTCCAGGACACTGAAACGGGGGAGATAATAATAATAATAATAGCTTGGATTTATATAGCGCCTTTCATGAAACCCAAGGACGCTTGGGAGATGGGAGACAGACAGACAGAAGAACATGTCAGCCTGCTGCGCTGCACTGCGAAGCTTCGAATACCTTCGAGTATTTCTCACCGAAGCTTTGAAGCCCAAATAATGGTATTCGGGACAGCCCTACCTCTGGGAAATATGAACGTCTGTACAAAACCTTGTCCCAATCGATATTTTACTGGATATGTGAAAACTTTGACCAGCTGATGACGCTAGAGGAAAAGTCATGTTAAATCGATAACCATATTGAAAACAATTAAACTACGTAAGACAGAGTTTATGAGTAAGAACGTGCACTCTAATTTCCTAACACTGACTTCATCCGGAGATTCAGCCTCGATATTTCCATCTACTTGTGAATTCAAGTTTCCACCACTTTCACAATTACAAATCAGCTGTTTACTGTAATCCTACGGACGGAGCAGGACGGGAAGGAGGAAAATGAGGTATTCCGAAATCTATTCTATCGATTATGCATAAAAGTGCTTTAGCTGCAGACTGCACAATAGTGAAGATGATTGACTTTGAGTGCCAAAAGGTGTGTCTAAGAGTAAATGATTTCTTGCAGTCTGATCTAAATGAACCAATAGTGCCAATGTGAGTAAATCTGCCCGGCTTAATTTGTGTACAGCAGCTGTTTGGTACAGACTGTCAGTGCTGTTGGAGGTGCCTCTTTGCCAAAACATTAACATATTTTTTAGTGGCATTTCGTTTCCAGTGATGCAGCTAATCCTGATTTAAGGCAAATCAATTCCTTGTCTAACACCAATAACAACTACTTCACTCAGCTGAGATTAAGGAAGCTTGGAGACGCTTGCACTCCTGGCTATGACATCATGAGAGCAGAGCATGTCTGGACATATAGCAAGTGGTATAATTCATGGTGTCATTTCTCTGGGAGTTTCACATATCATAAGTCAGATTTATTTACCTAAGATTTGTGTTCAAAACAAGTAGAAACTAAAATGAATCACAAAAGCGCAGGTTAACATTAGAACAGTCATTACTCTTCGGATGATAAAGCTTTATGTTTATGTTAGATGAATGGAAATGAGCACAATCATAACTATAAAACAGCTCTTTAGTAGTTAGATATGTCAAATTTCCATTACCAGTCAGTCAAAGAAGGATGAAATCCATCAACTTTTCCTCTTGTGCCACCAAAAAGTTGATATTTTCAGTTTTTCGTGATACGTCTTGACAAATATCGGATGGACTGCCATGAAATTTGATATAGAGGATAAATGACTTTGGAGATCCTCTGACCTTTCCTCATAGTGCCTCCAGACATTATCTAGTGAAATATCTCAACAGCTACCTATTGAATGAATTGACACAAATGTTTGTACAGACATTCATGGTTTCCAGATGATGTATCCCGGTGACTTTGGTGATCCCCTGACTTTTCCTCTAATGCAAACATGAGGTTGATTTATGGTTTTGAGTTAGATATCTTGAGAACTATCGGATGGCTTGCCATGACATTTTGTATACTCCATTCATGTCTCCTTCAGGATGCATTGTACTAATTCCTGAACTTTCATTTAGCACCATCATCAGTCCAAAATTTTCATTTATGTCCAAATACTTGCAGAATTTTGAATGACATTCCCATCATTGTTATAGCTTACTTTGTGTTTTACGCAAATTAGCAAGTGTTAGTATAATAACATGTTAAACTTAGAAGGTGAACAGGGTAAACAGTATACCTGCTAAACATCAGCATGCTATCATCATTGTGAGATTCATTGGGACATGTCATCGTCATAACATTGCGCCTTGAACTTGACTTGACCCTCATGCTCATATATCTGCTGCACAGAGGATTGTGGGTCAGAATAGCCAGAAACGTAGGCTGGCTTGCATACTGCACAATGCGACCAGATGTAGTAGGACGTCCTGGTATTTTTGGCATATCTTGTTATACAATTGCATTTTCAATAGTGAACTAACTTGATTTTTTAGGTCACTTTTTACAAACTTTTCCCAGCTTTGAAATCATCAGACATAATCAAGTTTTGCAGTATGATCAAAACAGATGAAGTTATGTACACAGAAAATGAAATGGGTCAATTTATTTTAATATTGCTATGAATATTAATGGTGCAGTGATTAATATTGATATCAAATATTGGCAGCGTTCTCTTTTAAGTAAACTAAAGAGACGATTTCAGTGTTTACTTCTCTGAAGTGAATTTTTAATCTTTGTCTGAAGTGTCTCTCCATCCACTGTTCCATACCAGGTAGCTTCTGGCTCCTTCTTGGCATGGGAAACAGGTAGCGGAGCTGTAAACATGAGAGCTGAGAGTTCATTACGAAACTGAAGAGGGTTCTGTCTCACTGACCTCACACTTAATAACAACTCCCAGGGCGTGAGAGATAGGAAGAGAGGGGGGTTGTGACATGGAGTCCTAAATAACAGCTTGTTTCAAGTATCAGAAAGGTCAAGTCAAATTAACTTTCTTTCTTCCTGGGCCCTATACATCTTCAGCGTAGACGCAGCTCATCTGTGGAGGCAGGCGGCTGTCAAGGTACTGCATCCAGCAGCAGTTTATTGGATTAATGGCCTTGGCGGGTTCCCCTGGGGTGGAGGAGGGAGGAAACAGTTGCCAAAACATTTTTCCTCATTTTAGTTCGATTACAGAGCTACATAGTGGCCCACACTCGCATTGATCTTTCATATACGTGTGTAACCTTACACTAAAAAAGGCTGTGATACCGTAACTGCAATCATGATAATAGTGGACACATTAACATATACTGTAGGCAGATTGTTTCCACATAAAAGTTCTCATCAAACTGATTTTTAATTAATCTTTTTCAAATCATCCCCTTGTTGTCTGGGGGGTAAAGTAATACCTCTGTGCATTATTGTAATATAAATTCTGTCCATGATAACAGCGGCATGAAATTATATTTTATGTGGTGATGTAAACATTGATAGCCCTCTCCATGGGACTTGCCAGTCTTTCTAGTGATTCTAGTGCTATCTGCAGTGGTTGGCATTATATAGCCAAAACAAGCAGACAGACATTGCATTAAAGAAACCAGAGTTAGACAAAGTCACTTTTTTATGTCTTTGTTTTCAGTCTGAAGATATGCTACATACAAGATTAGCCTAAGCTAAATTGCTTGATGTTATCAGTACACACACAGATTACTTTACGCCGAAGCCATACCAGGCAGCGGCCAAGTGTGGCTCGCCTCAATAATGTTTCTGCAGCCGGGAGGTGCTTTCCTGTGTTTCAGGTGGGGGAGAAATTCTTTGCAACATAGATCAGGATCTGTTTTCTGATTGGCTGCTGGACCTCTCCAGCTGCATCTTTCCACTAAAAATAAACTTTTCCCAACTTTTAGTTTGGCCGCACTTCGCTGCAGAATCAAACAGAAGCAGCTGCTGTTTTTCATTGACATTGCATGGCAGCTTGCCGCAGGCCACACTTCCCTGCTGCTCTGGTGTGAATTCGCCATCAGGGCTGTAATTACCCATTATCTTAATTATTGATTAATCTACATACGATTTTCCCAATTTATAGATCACTAATGTTGTCTGTAAAATATCATTAAATAATGAAAAATGTTCAAGTTTGCATATTTACATATAGATATATGTATAAAATAATTTTGGATTAATCAACTTATTGTACTCTAGATAACATACATAGGCTTACACTCTTCCACATATGTGCACTAACACAAACACAAACAAAGAGTCTCGCTTGGAACTTGATTAAGAGAAGAGTAGATGGATCAGAGAGCTTATAACCTCACTTAAAAAAAAACACAGCTGTCAGGGAGGGAGACCGAAAGAGCTGCCACTTTAAAATACGGTAAAGTGGGACTTCCTCTTAATTACAACCACAGCTAATAAAGTCCAGCAGTATCTATTAAATGCCGTCAAGTTGTAATTCCTAGTGCTAGCCCTTATAATCACACTCTACCCCGGTGGCCCACGCCTAATCAGGAGTAGTGAGTCGCCATTAAATTTACATCCCACTAGAGGAATCAGCCCCCGACAGCACAATCTCCTTTGCAATTAAGGTTGTTTCAGAGCCACACCATGTGGTGTGTAAAAGTTTAATTTGTGGTGCAGATGTACAGGCAGGCTGTGGTTCAGCACAGGGTCCTGCACGCTGTGGGACGTGTGGGCAGAGACGCTTTAACTGAGACAAAAAAAGATTCTGATCGGTACCTGACACAAAGGGAAACACCGTGATCACTCAAACAGTTACACACATTCATACCTGGAAGCTGCCCAGTACAACCACTTTCCCCACCCAGTTTTATCCCGCTTGTTAGGGGGATCAAACTGCCCTTCAGTCTCGTGCTTCTCTAACTAACATCTTCCTGATAACGCCAGCAAGATAGTACACTGGTTTTGAGATTGCCCCGCTAATGATGTGGGCCTCATCTTTTGTCTGGTTGTACTTGTCAAATTATCCGTGAGGAGGCTACTTAACTTGTACTCACTCCAAGAACAAAGAGACTGACCTTTACACCCCAGCTTCTGGTTAAAGAGACGTTTCAGTAGGAGGTAATTCATGCCCACAGAGAAAGATATTTTCTCTCTAATAAATGGCGCTGGCTCCCTCTGTTGTCAAGCTACAGTATGACTATTTCATTTTTTTACTTGGCAGGTATACAGCCTAAATAACAAGTTCAGTTCAAGTTTAGGATATATGTAAAGTACTGCTTAGTAAATTAGATTTTTAATTTTGTTTGTGTTTGATTTCCATTTTATGCATTTTTAACATTCAGAGCTGTTTGTGCATCTGAAACAGAAGAATAGCCTCCCAACTGTTTTTGCTGAAGCGACTCCTCTTTAACCAGCACTTATCTCTCTGTGCTTAACATTATTCAAATTGTTCTAAATTACTGTAATTATGGGACAGCATTTCCAAAAGCTTTACTCTGCCTCTCTGCATTTATATGAGGCTATTACCTCAGCCTGGGAAGTGTGGGCATGAACTTCTACCATAATTTATGTCTTTTTTTTTTTCCATTCTGCTATAAAATAGTCTTTATAAAAATAAAATAGACTCTTGGATGATGCATTTTGTTTCAGGTATGACAAATATACCAAGACATTTATAAATAGCACCAAAACTGGTTGGAACTGAATTGAATTTCCCTCGGGATCAATAAAGTTACTATCTATCTATCTATCTATCTATCTATCTAAAGCATGTAACAAATAGTATATTTTATAAACATATTATGTTGCTGTGTTTTAACATTAGTGTATGATCCGAAAGAAGATGGAAATATAAGGTAATCATACATGCTGTCTTGATATGACACCTGTATGGGCAATATACTGACCCTGCAGAGCCTCCGTTGTGCCTGTAGGGGGCACTGTGACCACATGTAATTTGACACAAAGACACCTGCTCAGGGTTTGGATGGAAAAATGACCAAGAAATCAAACTGCAGCCCAGCAATGGAGCAAAAAGTGGGGCAGCAGTAATGAAAGGTGATGATGATGTGACCCACATACACACCTGTGAAGTACACTTGAATGAAAACGGACGTACACATTTAGAAGCACACAACAGCGCTGAAAGATTTGAGATGAAAACAGCACTACAGTACACACACACACAAACACACACAGGTGAAAAATAGTAACAAACAACATGGCAGCTCTTTGTGATCACTTCTCACTCTCTCATCTCCTTCCTGTCCTTTCAAATGGCTAGAGCTCTGTCACACTGTGAAGGACTCGCTCCAATTTCTGATTCTGGATTTTTTTCTTTTCTTTTCAAAGGACATCTTTCATAGTGAGGTGATGAAAGGCTACAGCGAGTCAAGAGTGACCTGAAAAGCACTGGCAACTCTTTTTAGCGGCCATGTATATCGAATCTCCAAAAATGGACACATGGAAAATAATACTAGCTTTAAAGGGACTATTTGTAACTTTCAGAAATGCTTCTTAACAGCGACACCTGTGGCCGTGAAATCAACGAAAGTCAGCGTCGGGCTCGCGCTTGCTCGCTCTCAATACACCTGAACGAGCATCACTCAAAACAGTGAGGCGACACAAGTCAGCTAAAACCACAATATCACTCTATATTTCAGTTGCTTGGCAGTAATGTTAGCTGACCAGACGAAGGTCTCTCCATGAACATGATTTAGATCTGATCCTAGTGTTGGCTTTTCCTGCCTAAGTGCAGGCTGAGGCAGCGGGGCTCTGCAGCGTGTCTCCCTGCTCTCTCCTCCCGCAGCCGAAGAGAGCAGAGGAGACACCGGCACCCGGTCGGTAACGAGAGGGTAACGTTACTAGCTAAGGAGCTCCGTCACTTCACAAGACACAGGAAAGCTCTGTTGGTCTGGAGGAGCTGCAGCATTTTTTTTCTGCACAAACGTCCACTGTGCATTCACTAGATATTCTCAGAGCTAAACTAACTCTTCTGCAGTGAGGAGTGAGCGCGCGTTCACGTCTAGAAGTGGAGCGAGCTGAGAACGCGCGCGCTCTCTGAGCGAAGGCAGGCAGGCAGAGTTGGAGAGGCAGCGGCCACACGCGAACGCGCATATGTGAGCGCGCATGTGTGACGACCTGCTACATTTATGCACGTACAAAGTTACAAATAGTCCCTTTAAATAACTGATAAAAAAAACAACGGAACAGAAGTGGGCCATTTTAGGTTGAATACAATTAGTAGTATTAGTTTTAAAGGGGTTTCCAGCATAAGCACTTTGAAAGGCATGTTTTAAAAGCGATATTTGACAGTTAACGGAGCTCCAAAGACACCAATTCATGAGTACTGTAACACTGAAGATGGACTGGTAAAACAGATGCATTTAAAAGATAAGACTGGTGTTATTCTACATCAGGGGTGCGCAAACTTTTTCCCTAGTAAGGCCAAAACTGGAACTCAATGGTGGGCCACTGGCCAGAAGTAAACACCTGTTGTTTTGAATTGTTAAGATGCAAAATGGTTCAAGAATCCCAAGTTCCATTAATTGAATATTATTTTAGCTTTTACATCGTTAACCCCTTAAAACCCACCTGCTGAATACAATTGGGCTCATTCAAAAAACTGCATGTTTTTGCCCAATACTGCATGTGATTATCATAAAGTGGGCATGTCTGTAAAGGGGAGACTCGTGGGTACCCATAGAAACCACTTTCATTCTGATATCTTGAGGTCAGAGGTCAAGGGACCCCTGTAAAAGAAAATAGGCCATGCCAGTTTTTCCTCGCCAAAATGCTGCCTAACTTTGGAGCGTTATTTATCTCCTTTCCGACAAGCTAACATGACATGGTTGGTACCAATGGATTCCTTAGGTTTCTTAGTTTCATAAGATACCAGTAGCTTCACTCTAACTCTAAAACCGAGCCTCCGAAACCAGTAAGACCGTAACATCACCAGCAATCTCGTGGACCTTATAATTAACAAAAATAATTTGCTGACATCTGGCGGAGCAACTTTGGGCAGCCCTGTTCTAGATAGTTCAACAAATCCCATGAAAGGACAAACAATAGCAATGTGTTAGTACGTCTCATAATGCTTTCAAACTTTTATATCTCGTTTGGTCCCTACCTTGGTTTTTACTGAAAATGTAAATCTTAAAAAACAGATCAAACACGTATTTTCATTTTCAAGAAAGGCCAAATCATTTCCTAAAACAGCTGGGCAATATTATTTTTATTATTATTATTATTATTATTATTTAATCAAATGTATGCATATAAGTTTTCGGCGCATCAAAGGCTTTTTGCTGTGCCAAGCAAAGCATGAGCGCACGGTGATGTGCGCTGAACCCAGCGGCGAGCACAGCGCAAACCACTTTCTATGTGAAAGCACCATTATCCTTTAATTTGTCAGTGGGAATAAGCTCAAAGATAATCGTATATATAATATATATTGTATGTCTGAGGCATACACAGGGATATGTCTAAAATATATTACAGTATGAGGCAGCTTTCATGTACTGGTTCATTGCAGGTTATTTTACATCCAGGCAGTTTAATTAACATGAATAGCAATCGGCAACATGAATTTCAATAAGGTTCGGCTGAATTTCTTTTCTTCCCTGAATTTATGATATACTGTTATTGATCCCTCAGGCGGGAAATCTTCTTTTCCCCTTTTATAGTTTGGATGTTGCACTGAAAGGCCAGTTTGTTACAGCTGATAAAAGGGTTGCAGAAAGAGTGAAGAGTTGTTTATGCTGCTGAAAGATACTTCAACACATACGGCCACACAGAAGATCAAACCTCTAATATTCATCCTTAATCATTAAACAACTAAAGGAAAAGAACATTATCTGAGCCTGAGCAGTGGCCTGGGGCAGAATTCTGCTGTGAAAGTTGGAAATAGACGACCTGTTGCCGACTTTATTCACAACGGTCTCCCTGCCAGCGAAATGGGACACTAAATGAGGGATTCAGGTAATCTCCATCTTTGCTAGACGGTGCCACGGAGACTGCTGACAGGACTGTGAATATGTGAGAGGGTGGCGCTGCTCCTTGGTGAGCATGGGCCAATTCTTGACTACTTTTAAATTGGTGTGAGGAGTCAAACCTTGTCCTAAACAACTCTAAAACTGCAATCCTCTAACCCTACTTTTATCAATGGGGAGCCAATACGGCTTGTCACAGATTACAAGTACCTTGGCATTGTGCTCGACCACAAGCTTAAATGTGACCTGTGGACTGACATCATAAGACACAACAAATAATGTACTTTTTAAAGAAAATGCTACCCTTAATGTCCACAACAAAATGCTCCAAATGTTTTGCTGTGCCTTTCTAAATAGATCCAAGTTTTCATTTGTCCCACAAGCCAATAAAGCTTAAGTTAGTAACTTGAAGCAAATGTGATTTATAAACTAGTAATTTTCATAAAACGGTCACTATATCATGACAGTAGTGCATTAGACAGATAATCTGAAATACATCATGTTGCTCTGTGTCCTCCGGTGCTCCTAATGGCATTTGCAAGCTTTCACAGACCGGAGGAAAACAACAAATCAGAGCCGAGGAGTCTCTACAGCAGCTGTCAATCACTGCTCGCGAAGGGGTCAAGCAGTGAGCGGGGCTATGTGAGCCATGCTTACTTTTGCCTTGTTTACAGTAACATTGTTCTCACCCCACTCCCCCGTGCCGTGCGTCGGCTCGTCTAGATGCTCTCCACAATGTTTACACATTGTTTATGTTCATTTATGCTTATGAAGGGCGGCGCAAAAATGCTGGTGCTGTGCCATATGATTATGAATCTGCCAGAGATATGGAGAGAGCAGAAAAGAGTACCGGCAGCTTGTATCACAGTACGCCAAAGAGTAAAATGTAAAAGTGCCGGTACGGCGTACCGGTGAGTACTGGCCCACTTTGAGCACTGGGGTAAGATCTGTAATGAGTGCTCTGATAATATGATCTGTAATGTGTATTTTGATAACATGGTCTGCAATGTATACTTAGATTACATGGTCTGCATTGTGTACTTTGATAATAAGGTCTGTAATGGGCACTTTGACAATATGGACTATAACAAGTACCTGGATAAGTGGACAAGATAGTACAAATAGTACATATAGTAGCATAACGGCACACTCTAGCAAAGGTGGATATTTGATTACTATATTTTGTCTTATTTTCATGGTCTTTACTGTACCAAAAGTTTAAATAAAAATTAAGTTAACAACAAACAAACAGGTAATGCACTAGTGTGGTTTCAGACTGCAACCAACTGAGTACCCCTCCGGTCACTCCTCTCTTTCCAAAACTGTGGTAACGTGAGCACTCTGCGGCTCACGTTGCCGCAGTTTCACAAGCGTGTCGGAGAACTACGGTGGCCTTCAGGTAACGTAAAAATGCAAAAGGCTCTCTCTAGAGCCAGTGTTTGGTTTGTCCGTTCTGGGCTACTGTAGAAACATGGCGGAGAAACATGGCAGACTCCGTCAAGAGGACCCTCTCCCTATGTAGATATGAAGGGCTCATTCTAAGCTAACAAAAACACAACGATTCTTAGTTTCAGGTGATTATGCACTAATGAAAACGTAGTTATGAATATTATATTCAATTTCTGCTAATAGATCCCCGAAATATTACATGCTGTTCCTTTAACTAACCACTTTTATATATTCGTGTGTGTGTGTTGGAGGGTGTGTATATACTGTATATATATATTTCCCCCTTACACCTAACTAGTTGCAAAGTGCAATGTGTGTATGTGTATGAGTATGTGTAGTGGTTACTGTGTTTTTGGTTGTGCTGCAGACCGTTTTCCCCACCGGGACAAATAAAGAGACACCTAACTATCTATCTAACATCCGGTGCACAAATGAAACCAGCGAATAACAGTAAAATAGTACACCTGAGACTCTACACCTCAATTATGCAGAGATTTGGTGACAGGAATCATTTTGCACGACCATAATTGAGGCTGGCAGACTGACAAAAATTGCCTTTTGTGGTAAATAATTCAAAGCTAGGGAATAGGTTGAAACACCAGGAAAGAAACTAGATGTTAAATACAGTTGGCAGTTGCAGCAGTAGCAATACGACAGTCTTTCTCATGAGGGGAGGAGTGGTAATTATTGACGGCCAAATGGAAAGAAGAAATTAATTCTGTCCCGTATCAAGCTTCAGATCTGTCAGTTTTTGTCTTTGAAGTGTTCAGATTGGATGTCGTGTCCAGCTGGGTCGCTTTCAACTCTGATCAAACTGGTTTCCAATCACTAGCGAACCTATCTTTCCCTCCAATTACAGCAGCAGGTGTTTGGAGGCCCTTCAAAAGGCCAGGGGCAGGTGTGTGACTGCTGTCAGGAGTGTAAAATTCACACTCACACTCTATCCTCCATTTCCATCTTCTCAGTCCAACCTCAAACCGTGAGAGCACCCAGGCAAAAAGTGAGCCATCAGTGTTGGACGAAAATAGAACTTGCTACCCTTGCGTTCCAAAGGCTGTAAACGCACCGCTTTGTGCGCTTGTTATTGGGTTTCATGGGAGAGCTGTTTCTTTATCAGCTGGGCGATGGAAATGTCAAAAATGAGGCAATTTATCATTCCAATGAGAACGCCTCTCATTATAGGGAAGACTCCTCATTATAAGTGTGGAGTAAGCAACATGGGTGAGAAATGTCACCTGAAATCATGCTCTATTCTCCACAGTAATTACACAGAATTCACAGTGAGAAAAAGGGAAAGAGGTGCTCTACATCTGAGTGTTGTATTGTCTGTGTTTCAGAACGTTTGCACCACTTGGACAGGGTTTCAAATTTGCCTATAAATGCTGTGAGCATGAAGAAAATGAAAACCCTTTACAGTAGACAGTACACATTCTTGGCAGCCAGAGAAGACAACGTAATCAAAGCTTTTTGATAGGGGTGTAAGAAAATATTGATACACATGGATATCACGATATTATGTTTTGTGATACTGTATCGATTCTCCAAAACACTGTATGAATAATTAATTAACCTCTTAAAAATCTGCCGTCGGGCCCGGCCACTATTCGATCTTTCGAAGGTTATAGCGGGCTAAGGAATCCGTTGTCCATGTCATACTGGCTTGTTGCAAGGAATGCTAAATAAAGGTCCAAAGGAATGCTAAATTTTGTCGAGTTAAAAACTGGCATGGCCATTTTCAAAGAGTTAAAAAAATATATATAAATATATATCGCCTTGCTTACAGTATCGCAATACAGTATATCTCAATTAGGGCTGACCTAACCATGTCATACCAGCTTGTCACAAAGGAGGCTAAATAATGCTCCTTATTTCTGCTAAATTTTGGTGAGAAAAAACTGGCATGGCCATTTTCAAAGGGGTCCCTTGACCTCTGACCTCAAGATATGTGAATGAAATGGGTTGTATGGGTACCCACGAGTCTCCCCTTTACAGACATGCCCCCTTTATGATAATCACATGCAGTTTTGGATAAGTCATAGTCAAGTCAGCACACTGAAACACTGACAGCTGTTGTTGCTTGAGTTTGCCATGTTATGATTTGAGCATATTTTTTGTGCTAAATGCAGTACCTGTGAGGGTTTCTGGGCAATATTTGTCATTGTTTTGTGTTGTTAATTGATTTATAATATAAATATATACATTAATTTGCATAAAGCAAGCATATTTGCCCACTCCCATGTTGATTGATAGTATTAAATACTTGACAAATCTCGCTTTAAGGTACATTTTGAACAGATAAAACATGTATTATTCAATATTTTGAGACTAATAGCGCTAAAATATTTTAATCGATTGACAGCCCTAATCACAATATATTGAATGGTTATCCCTGTGTCATGATACATATTGTATTGCTAATACACAGCCCTACTTTTTGATAGATTTCCAGTCATGAACGGTTCTGTCAGAGTGCTATCCTTTTAAGTGTGGAGTGATTGTGCATAGTAAGAACTTGCATTGCTTTGATTTGAATAAGCATTGTGATTAAGTGGTTGTTCTGTGCATGTAGTGGGCTGAGGGATGTGGACCAGTCAGCTCCCTGAGGGGGAGACGAGGTTCAAGCTTTCCTGGCTCCTTCTGCACTCTTCCATTGGCTGTCGGCTCTCATCCATATCCACAGTTCCCTTAATTGCCTGATTTCCTGTCCTGACGTTGAATACTTTGTACACTGGGAACTGGGCGTTATAATAATGACTTATAGTGACATGCATGGGGAAAACTCGCTCCCTTGAGTATCACAGCTTTCACAGACTGACTGTAGCCCCATCGCGGACCTCTTGATTTAATACTTAAATTAAATTCTCATATTTAGTACAAGACTGTTTCTCACAGAAAATATTCTGTGTCTGTGTGAGGACCATGTGACCCCAAAACTTTAAGATGAAACCAACACAACTTTGCATAAAACCATACATGATATATAGAAAATTAATCATGAACTATTTTAATAATCAAGTAATTATTTAAGTCATGCAGAGGTAATACAATTAGTCAAGTAATTGATTAGTCAATTAACAACAACAATTTTGATAACTGATTATTTCATTAATTCATTTTACTGATTAACATCTAATTAGCAAATGTTTGCATGCTAAACATGGTATCACTGTAAGCATTTCAGCATTTAGCTCACGTACGGCCTCACAGAGCTGCTAGCATGACTTTTAGCCTCGTTGGACTATTTGACATTTGTTGATGTCACTTCAGGAAATGGTAACAGGCATTTTTTTTTCTATTATTCTCTAGGGCTGGGCAGTATGGTCAAATGTTTGCAAAGACAACGTAAGTGGTATCTTGCTCAAAACAGTATTCCTGACGGAAGCTTTGAAAGAGTGGGGACACAATATATTTGAAGTCATGTCCTACTCATCATCTTGAACAGTTTGTAATGTTCTGCTTCAAGACTTTAAAGCACTTTAGATCTACGACAGTCAGGACACATGAAAACTCAGTATCTTGGGAGTTCTCTGTTCTTACACTGTGATATGGTTCATTATTTATGAATCTCTACATGCAGTGAGGACCCAGATAGATGGTCGGATGCGCTTGCTCATGGCGTTTAGATTCCCAAGTAAATCAACTGCTTACACTCTCTCAGTCATTAGAGAAACTCCTCCGAGCACACCAATAATCTATGAGATGGAATGAGAGTTTGAGACACTCCGCTAAACAACAGTGTAATACTTACAAATCTGATCCTGGTTACAAGTAAACAAGTACAATTTCAATACATCTTTATAATCTTATATATTTCAATTTACCACCGGCTTCCTAATGGTTTAAACTCAGCTGGTTTTAGTCCAAATTTCTATCTAAGTTAATTAAATCTCAGTCTTACCAGCACATAAAAACAAAAAAAAAGCTTTCTGAAAAGATTTAAGTCGGAGTGCACGCAGTCTTCAGTGAGGATTATTTCCCCTTTGAACAATTTCACACAAAAGGGATCAGCTGTCAAACATTCACCAGTGATAATTCGTCTCATGCGAGAGACACCAATTAGCTGGCCTATCACAGCCTGTACACACTACAGAGGCAGTATGGGGGTCTCTATCATCTAGAAATAGATTCATCCAGTTGGTCCTCTTTGTTGTTGCTCCTCTGAGTCTCGCTCTTTTTCTCTGACGGATCTGTTCAGACTTTGTGCAGCTCTTTCAGGAAGCAACTCGCTCTCACACATTTACAGTAGCCATCACGATCCTATCAGGAAATACATCCCCTGCCTAAAGAAATAGTTCAACCTTTTGGGGAAATACGCCAATTCGCTTTCTTGCCGAGAGTTAGATGAGAAGATGAATACCACTCTCAGCTAGTGTATTCAAAGTAGGGATGGCCGATATATCGAATATACTCAGTGTATTGCGTCTCTTTCTACATGGGATGTAGTAAATGACTATATCGCTAACATTGAGTACAAATATTCATTGTCACGTTATTTTTTTAAGCCACTGGCATGAGACTCGCTTTGATGTTTCGCTTCTCCCGTGGCTCTCTCACTCTCACAGACACACTCTCATGGGTGAGTTTGTGTGGCCTATGAGCATGGATGTGCGTATGGGGCGTGTGTTTTTGTATCAAAAGGGAAGCAGGGAACAGGGAAAGAGCCTGGAAAGAGCAAAAGAAGTGAACTGCAAAAGGGAGTTTATTCGTGTTGAGGTCGGAAAAGGTGATGGAAGATGCCAGCCTCCACTTCGAAAAAAGACGGTAAAACTAGCCCCCACGTTGTTTTGTGGTACGTGTATTTACTAGGCATTACGGTAATGGCGTGTAAGAACTGGCTTCAAAATAAAAGCGACCAAGAATTGACTTCAAAATCAAAGTAATCTTGAGTCAATCTCTCTGTCAAAGTGAATAAATCAAACAGCTTATTAGTTTAGAGAAAATATGAAAATATAGATATATATTGTATTTCGCAATATAGATATTATTTATAAGCCATATCACCCAGCCCTGGTTCAAAGGTAACAAAATCCACCTACAAGTATCTCTAAAACTCTGTAATTAACATGTTATCTATTGTTTTTCTAATTTGTACAAAAACCGAAGTGTGAA
Source organism: Sebastes fasciatus (assembly GCF_043250625.1). Taxonomy (NCBI): domain Eukaryota; kingdom Metazoa; phylum Chordata; class Actinopteri; order Perciformes; family Sebastidae; genus Sebastes; species Sebastes fasciatus. Next base: position 17,344,351 of record NC_133803.1, on the reverse strand, counting down.
ACGTTGCTTGGGAGATATGTGCCAGACTATTTCTCGGACTCAGTGTCTCCCTTGCCTATAGCAACCAGTTAGTAATCTTTGGCCAGTGACTAAGAGTGAAGATGCTTTGCCTCGAAGACTGATGCACAATGTTATCATAGAAGCTTGTTGAGAGAATATATATGATGTAAGTGTGCTGTTTTCCCCCTGCTGGTTCACCTCAGGCTGCACCATCACAACCCCAACCCCTCCTCCACCACAACAAACTCTTTTCTCTGTAGACCAAGATACGAGAAAACAGCAGGCCTACTGCTTGATTGCCAGGACCATCTAACGCTGATTCATTCTTGAAAAATGCTTCTCACATGTGAACCTTTAGCGAGCCACTCAGAAACGGGTAGCGCGCTACCAGTAGCTCGTAAGCTACTTGTTGGAGACCCCTGGTGTGAGCTATATTTTGAATATTTTTTTCGACGGGGAACTGAACTGAAAGTGAAACCTATATATACTGTTTTTGTCAACGGAGTCTGTTGCTAAGAGATCATAGATAAGTTTCACTTTCAGTTCAGTTCTCCATCAAAAAGGGCTGTCTGACGGTAAGATAAAGCTGTGAAAGTATTCTAAATATAGCATACACTTAAACGGATATTGATTTTTTTTTTAGGTGAGTCTTTCATTTAGGTGGCTAAAATATTTACCTCATACAACCTCACTTCAAAACACCCAAACTATCCCCTTTAATACTGAATTTTTTAAGTATGCAAACTCTTGACCAAATTAATCTGTTTACCAGAACTATTCTTCACATGCTTGGCTGCATCTGTGTGTTACTCCCTTGACTTTGACAACAGAAACCCTTTCCAAATTAATCTCAAGAGTCACATGCTGAGCTCTCTTTTTGCTGCAGTGGAAGCAGAAATGTTTTCTTTTCTCCATGTCCCTACCGGCTTTTACCTTGAGAAGGAAAGTGGCAAAGACAAAGAGACGAGGTAAACAATGACAGAGAGGGTGAGACTGGAATAGATTTAGATTCAGCAGTAGATGGGTTGATCGATGGGATTGCAGCTCTCACTCTGTTGTAAACATTCAGTCACACGTACAGTATAGAACTCCTGTGAGACAAATGAAAACAGACAAACAGTGCACAAAATAAAAAGGTGGTGTGATCAGATGTTGCACGACTGTGCAGGGAAGAAAAGAGGATAATAATAATGCATTATCAAAAAGGATCTGAGGAGAGAATCAAACTACACTTTTTCATTTTCATCTACATTTTTACATAACAGATCTGTGGGAAATCATGTACACCTGAAAAAAGCAAACAGTTGTAGACCAAGGAGAGCTGCTGAAGGGTGAAATATGTGTGACTGTGGCTTTGTGCATATTTGCTACCAGCAAAGTCTTGTATCTGGACCGTATGTAATCCTGGCATGTAATGCCCACTGGTACAGTAACGTGATGCTGTGTGGTGCAACACAGCAGTCAATGTCATCTATTTCACAAAACAGCTACAGTATAAAACCACACTGCAATCTAATGTATTAGTGAGAGATAAAAATGTAAACAGCTTGCTGTCTGATGCAAATAAGGCCTCTCTTTGCAGTCAAATGTACAGCTAATATCCAACTAAATGATATAATTCATATATGCATGCAGAGAAATTATTTTGCGTTCTTCCAATTAGCTGCATATTATCTTGATTACCCTTAATGTTACTTTGACATAAATAACTACTTTTGAATGGGGATTTGCCTTTCTCATAATGATTCAATTACAGACCCTAATCATAGATAAAATCATCTATCAACAAAGAATGAACACTAGACACAAATCTGCAGCAACACACAGTTTATTGACATCACAATCAAGCATAATAATAACTTTCACTTTCACGACATCAGTAGAAATTGAACATAATCAGCCATGACTTCCCATTGGAACATTTTGTGGATTTGATTCTCGACATAATGTCTTTGGGGACAAAGTATCAGGTTTAAAACAAACATGAATTAATCATCATCTCTAGTGAATAATCATTGTTTTGACATTTCAAATTTTTTCTAATTATCTGAAGGACTGTATGATGATTAATGTATTGTATAATGAATGTTAATTCATTCATGTTTGTATTTGCCAATTATTTAATGTATGCGCTGCATATAGGCCTTTACATATATTCATATGGTTTTAGAACATCAATTAATGTCCATAAAAAGTGTGCAAAAAGTCTTGCATTGCAGTGGAAAACAAGACTTTCAAAACTTTGTGGTCCCATTCTATCAAAAAAAATGAAAACAGCATTCATTACTTTAATGAATATTTGAAACACATTGAAACACGCATTACGTATTATACACACACAGCTTGTGCTGTACAAGCTGTTAATGCAACACTGACATATTATCACCGTATAAAGTTTTTTATGGTGAACGTATTAGCAAACATTTTCGTATTTACAGATTCAGCAGACACTGACAACATTATCATACCTTTTGGAGCTGTGTTTTCTGGCCTTCGGACAAATTTAAGTACAATGCTCTCCTCTTACTGTAGCTCTGGTTTGGTCTCCACCAATTCTTTAGTGAAATATCTGCCTCTTTCGCTGCACTATCTTGTTGCTAACTTTGTCTGTCTGCAGTTTGGTGCTGAGCAGTTTGTGTATAGTCAGTATATCTGAGTTCAAACGCTACGCAGAGCTGAGGGTGATGATTCTCTGTGGGTTCATCCAACCCTGTCTTCTACAAAATTACGTTCCCATTAGGGCTTTCAATCGACAGATATATGGGCAAATATGTTTGCTTTATGCAAATGTATGTATATATTTATTACTGGAAATCAATCAAAAACGCAAAACAATGACAAATATTGTCCAGAAACCCTCACAGGTACTGCATTTAGCATAAAAAATATATGCTCAAATCATAACATGGCAAACTCAAGCCCAACAGGCAACAACAGCTGTCAGTGTGTCAGTGTGCTGACTTGACTATGACTTGCCCTAAATTGCATGTGATTATCATAAAGTGGGCATGTCTGTAAAGGGGAGACTCGTGGGTACCCATAGAACCCATTTTCGATTATGTTAATGCGTTAAAGAAATTAGTGGCGTTAAAACAAATTTGCGTTAACACGTTATTATCGCGTTAACTTTGACAGCCGTATAGTTCCCATATACGTACACCGCATTCTCAATTATGTTTCAAGGAAAACTTATTTTCTCCTGGATTACAGTCGCAGTTTTAAACATGTAAGGATAATATTGTAAATTGAAACAAAACAAAAGCGCAACAAAAGTAGTTGGTTAGGCTTGGTAAGACATCAGGGTATGGCTTAAAATAAGGATGTTTGTTTCATTATTTAAGTTACGGATGAAAATTAAATAAGTCAAATTTGATTTGTGGTTACACACAGGACATGAACAGCAGTCTCCAGGGTGAAAGTCCTGTGTTTGTTTGACCCATCCATCCACCCTGACCTCCTCCGTACCTGGATTTCTGTTGAGTATGATTAGAAACATGTTTGTGATGCGTCAAAAACAAACGTAATCTGGGAGAAAATACGTTTCCCTCGAAACATAATTGCCAATGCCGTTTTGTTGTATGGGAATGTAATTTTTAGGGGACCTGGCTGGTTCATCAGTACAAGCACCCTGTTGACACACAAGTCGTCTTAGTTCTGTAATGCAGTGGATCTTACTGTAATCGGCGGACAAGTGTCGGATAGTGTTGTCAATGTTGGATTCTGTAGCATCTCAGGCCTTAATGCAGTGAGAAGGTCAGCTGTCGGTCATGCACTGCATATTGCTCTGGGAATATGGAATATGAAAGGGAATATCAATACAGGAGCTTAATGTGTAATGGGATATGCAAATTTGGCAGAAAAGGTAAAGGCAGCTTATATTTTTCTGAGTGCTTAATGTGATTGAAAAATTGAAATGGCGTGGGGTAAGATTGCTCTGGCAAACTTTTGCCTAACTTTTTATAACTAGGTCAACACTTTTCTTCCAAACCAATGATAACAACTACAGGACTGAGATACAGATAGAGCTGACTTTGTTCCTCTTTTTACTTTCTACACTTTCACTCTTGACACTTGGCACAGATGCAAGTGTCTAGATCGCAGTCTTATCTCTTTTTTAAACCATTTTCTTCTGTCATATTGATGACGTCTGCGCTCGCTGTTCTAACTGCTTTAAGCAGAACAAGTGGACACAAAATCATGTTTAATATGCTCACTTAAGCAAGATTTAAACTAATAGCAGTTGACGAAGGGTTTTGTTTGTGTGTATCAGTGCTACAAGCTGTCATCAACACTCGTCCTCACCCATCAAGATGCCCACAGAAGCCTCCTAATTACTTGCAAAATCCCATTTACACTTTGCTCTCCCTGTTCCCGAGCACCGCTCTTCTGTGGCCAACGCTGACAATGATGTGTTGTGTATGGCCACAGCAGATCTTTGATTAATTACGCAGGCGTAGGAGTCATCACTTCACAACTTCTAATTAACAGCAGATAAAAGGAGTGAGGAGGAGAAAGGGATGACAGCAGGACAGGATTTGGCATTAAACTGAAAGGATTTTCATTACAAGGAAGAGTGAGCACTGAGAACAGAGCACCGATTCAGTTAGCGCCGTTGTCTTCGGGGTTAATTCTGAGAGACACGAACACGAACGATATCAAGCTGAGGCAACCGGTTGTCTCAGATATTACATAAGATACACAGATGCTCCACAAGATCACGCATGCAAAATGTTTACCACTCTATCAAGCAAAGTGTCCCTGTGCAAGAAATACCAAAAGGGTTCTTCTAAGAAATATCCACCTCTGAACTAAGACGGTATATGTTTTCCGCAATACTGTTTCAAGCCCCCGAATTGGCTCATTTTGCTCATCTGCATCCGCCCCTCTAGCCATAGTAATCTCCACCACACTGAGAGCAAATACGAGCAGCTGAAAGAGACAAGACTGGAGTTTTTTTGTCTTCAAAGTCGTGCAGTATAGCTGATTCACAGCTCCTCCAGTCCACTGGGCAAAAGCGGGACTTCAGGAGCAGGTGTCTGATGATCTATGCGTCCTTCTCAATTATAGATGTGGTGTTACGCAACAGAAGCTGCTTCTACTGTACTGGGGACAGCAGAAGAAAGCCTAAAATATGCTTGTACAGAGAAGCCTGGCCACTTGGGTAGAACACTAGAAATGTTCAGCTCAAACAGTGTTTTTGAAGCACACTGGGGAAATTATTCAGGGACTGGTTGGAGTCAGAAATCCCTATGATTTGGGTGCCAATACACTGGTAACCTTTTCTGACTGTGTTTTTAAAGATACTCCAACCTTATAAATGTTTTCCTGTTAAATTCCTACAGAATAATATGCTCGGTACTTCACCGATCTATACTTAATTTGTTTTAAATCCGGATGAGCCCAAAAGCCACCGTCGTAAATATATCTTGCACTAAACTGTGTGCTTGTTCCTTTCATCGCTGACTTTCCAGTCCCTTTGTGCTCGACTGAGACTGAGAGCTAACTCAGTTCAGTATTCATACTCCTGCAGACGCGATGCCTCAGTTCCTTGATGTGATGGGTAAGACTCCACCGTTATTAAATCATCCCGTTCGCGAAACATGTCAGATGCCGGCAGCATATGGTCATATAACCCATTTACTTAATATATTAAATATATCATGATGCTCAAGTCCTCTGGGTATATGACTTTTTTTTGTATATTGTATCTTATGCACATTATTAAAACATGTAGTAGTGTTCTAAAAATGTATGCATAAAGAACAATATAGAGATGCAACCCTGCAACGTGATGAATTGTTTACCTAAATACTGTACTGTTGTTGTCTCCACTTCTGTTTGCTTTGTGGATGACTGTAAATGTGAACAACAAATTTGAGTGCAACACAGAGGTGATCTTGCACCCTTGACTGAACATCAGCATGTATGGCAAGACTTGTGTCTGCTCTGTGCGTGCTGTCGCTTGGCTTGAGGGTTACAGATGTGGAGGATACACTTGACTTTAAAATGATGTTTTAAATTGACAAACATCTATGTGTGTTTCATGCATCTTCCGTTGACTACTGTACATATTTTTTCAGAAATAAGGTCACATGGGGTCCACCGGAAGGGGCAGGACTTTTGCCCACCCTCAGACAACATATGCAAAAGCTTATCGCGCTCAGCTGTGGATTTTTCTTCAAAGAGAGCGACAGTGGTACATGGACTCTGTGTAGTGCTGCATGCAGCTATGTCTTTGTTACCAGCTGTGACAGTGTGTATGGCTGGTATTGATTTCACCTTGTGAGTCTGTGTGTCATGATGGCAAAATGTGGTCCTGGAGATCCCTAATGTAGCGGGAACTATACTACAGAAGTGATTTTGAGTTATTTGTATTTCAGTCCGTCTGTGGACAGATGTTGTCACCACGCAAGATGCAGTCACGAAACTTTTCAGATGTGTAGCTGAGATCAAAATGAAGGTTTAGTTCGAAGATGGGTGTGGTCCAAAGGACGCCAGAAGTTTGGGGGTAGGCCCCTGGGCTGATGTGGCATCGCGGCTGGTGTGATCCCAGTTTGTTTTGTTTTTGTATTCTGAACATTCCCATTACCTATTTTGTATTTTTTTCTGTTTACCTCTGCTGTTGGGACGGGAGGGGATACATGATGTATGAGTGTTTGTGTTGTGTTAAAAATTGCAAAATCTAATAGACAAAAAAAAAAAAGAGAGAGAGCAACAGTGATAGCAGAACAGCATCTCTTCTATGTGAGAAAACGTGTGAGCTGTACCCATCACTCACAATCCAACTTCTTCTGGCTGCATTGCATCCTGGTCTATTGAGACTTTTTTGTTGATTGAGAAACTGGTATGTTTAACTGATTCATTTTTGGACACTGGTGCAATTTGAATTGAGATTCTAAGAAAAAACGTTGACTTTGAGGAGTTTGAGACCAAGCCTGTATGCAAGCTGGATTTATCCTTAAGCTGCTGCGTGTATCTGCATAACTATTCTCGTCTTTCTCCTCAGCTCCAGCTGAGTCGAAAGGTGTCATTATCAGCGTCAGCCACAGTCGGCACCTACCTTGCCCATCCCTTCCAGCTGTCCTGTTACTGCCAGCAGTGAATGTGTACATGCGTACATAGGCTCTCTCCAACCTGCTCCACTGTAGCATCTCACCATACCCAAAACCCTGAGCTCAAAATAGAATCCAACCTCATTTCATGCCTCGTGAAGCTCTAAATTTGCACCAGAGGGGACGCTACATTTGTGATAGATAGTGCGAGTAAATTAGGAAAAGAACAAAGTCCGTTTGTCAGACAAATATTTCACTTCTCGGTGGGACTTCACAAACCTAAAGGGACAACTTCTCTGGCAAAGGAAAGGCCTAATCTTAGAGAACGCCATTTCTGTCTATGAGGATCTGAAGTAAAACAAGCTTTTCAGCCAGAACTTGTTTGTGGACTTAATGCCAGCTCTCCTTTTAGGGTAATGTTATCTTCAAAAGGACTTGCTTTAAGCATATACTTTACTTCACTTTTGGATACCACTAGAGTCAAAAGTTTTGCTTGTGGAAGAAAAATTAAATTAAGAAAGGGTAGAAAAACAGTTTCAGGTTTTTCCCTTATAGGCTATTCCATGGTTACAATCTTTTTCATATTTCTCCTGCATGTCTGAGAGAAAACTCTTCTTTTGAAGCACCTATACGAGTCTTTATAACGGGCACATCATACTATGTGTACTGTACATATATATTTTTTATTCAATAAATGCATAAGACTAACATAAGCAATTAAAAGGGGAAATAAATGAAGATAAAGAGGATAAAAAATCCCCAAAACCATTAAATTCAAGATGATTTTAAGTGGTATCATTTTAGCTGAAACTGTGTCTTGTGTCCTTAGGAATCCTCATGCAAAGGAGAAAGTGATGACACATTAAAAAGAGTTTTTTTCATTCCACTTTCCCCTCATGTGGAAATACTTCCCTTGTATCTCTAAGTAGATAACCTGCTGCAGTGATATCAAATTCAATTTCTGTTCGGGCAAAATTCTAATCGGTCTGCGAAGAGGATTCATTAATGTTTTATTAATCATGACGTGGATCCAGCATGTAATCCTCCACGGTGGATGGACATAAATGAGATAATATGTCAGAATTTCTGCAGCAATGATGGTACCATTGCTCTGCTGCTTTATATCAAAACTGATTAGGAAAAGTGCAAAGTCTTTGCTTTAAGTTGATTGAACCTAGAAAGTACAAATCTTACACTATAGGTTTCAATTTCCCATGCCAACAGACACAGGACTTTACCCCAAGAGGCCGCTGTTCGTTTCCCATGTGAAACATTTTCAGGCAAACCATGATGTCTTTTTACTAAACCTAACCCAGTAGTTTTGTTGCATTTCTTCTCTTGTTTACAACATTAACCGTGTGTTTAAAACTGTTTAAAACTGTTTAAAACTGTTTAAAACTGCGACCGTAATCCGGGAGAAAGTAACGTAACGTAACGTAAAGTAACGTCGAAATGTAATTGAGAATGCAGTTTAGTTGTGAGGGAACGTCATTTTGTGGGAGACAGGGTTGGGGATTGTAGTTGTTATTTTTCTCATTTTGTCAATCTAACCGGTTATAACACATTAATTAAGGTTGTAAGGACTATGGCTGTTGGTAGTTGTTGTTGGTTTTGTTTAAATATGCCAATTTGTTATTATATGGGTTATTGTTGTTCGTATGATTAAGCTAAGACAGCTAATACGTCTAATATGTGATAACGTCAGTTGTCACTTGTTGCAGTTGTCACATATCCTGCAGCCTGATGGAGACACCAGTGTCAGTGCAGCCAGGCATGGCACAGGCAGTCTCCTTTTATCATTGAGCACCTGGGATTGGTGTGAAGCCAGGCGGTGGATGTATCATTTTTATAAGATTATTTGTCTACATAAAAATTTTATCAAAAAGATCTTTAAAGACAAAATTAGTGAAAAGTGTTTATTTTTATAATATATATTTACTGATATCGTAGCTCAATTTATCCTCTCCAATAACCTTTCTCCAGTATCCAGTGACCTTTTCTTTGATACAGACATCAATCCCTCCATCTGCAGCCATGTTCAAAGTGGACTGAGAGTGTTTTTCTCTAGGTAGTGTGCATCTTCACTGAGAATATCATCATTTTGGCTGTATTTGTGTGTTTATCAATCTATTACAGTGGATAGAGAGAGAGAGAAGAGACAAGAATCAGGTACATAGTAGCTGAGTACATACGGGTCCAAACATGCTAAACACAGCCTGAATACAGGGCTGTAGCATCCTGGGATAAAAGGGACATCCTGCAGTATAATTCACTTAGATCTACTACATCAATGCTGCTTTTCGGTGACTCTCAGGCAGGTTTGATAAATGAGCAAGGTTTTCATGTCGCGTTTAGCTCTGTTGCACATGTAGTTATGTTAAAAGGGCTATTAGAGCATCCTGCATGTGTGTGATGTCTGCAGTCTCATATTCAGTTTATGGAGATGATCCATTAAGTCACACAACCATGTTTCATCCTCAGCCTGAATCATCGCTTACTACTAGCTCCACGGTCCCTCTCACTCCGCTTACTGCTGTGATAAAGCACATGTGCCAATTTGGAAAGGTTGGTGGCAAATGAATCAAAGAGGCATCTCTTTGCACTCTACTGAGAAGTGCTCAGCCTCCCACCTCTCTTGAAATTGACTGCCTTCAGCATCAGCCCCCCACTCTTCAGCCATTAGCCATCGCTTTCTAGGTGCTGAGTAGTCCGGTCGTGTGTGTTGGAGAAGGTTGTGGGCTGATTCTGTTCGGCAACTACTGCAGTTCGTCTAGTAAAAACTGACAACTGTGTGGATTTGGAACATGGCATATTTTAATTTGCGCTTTAGGTTTGGTTTGCTACAAACAGAAACAAACTGAACGAACCCAACATTTCCTGAATGGTAAAACACAACACCAATTAATGGAGAGGTGACATTTCCCCTGATGGCCACGCACGCAGGAAAATATCTGATGCAACAGTGCCACTCATCACGAAATCGCAGTACGACTGCCGTCAACAAAGCGCTATTTTGGGGACAGATTACGCTGTACAACTCAAGTAGTGGCTGCTTTTCAGGGCAACATTTCATTTCTCAGCATGGTAGTGGTGTTTTGGAATTAATCCCATCATTTATCTCACTTAACGTGAAGTGGACACTTAAAACACAACCACTCTAACAAGCAATACTTGCAATTATGTTTGTTCCATAACAGCTATTACATAATCAGGCAATTACATGGAAAACAACTGTTATATCGAAGATAATGAGTTCCTTGAATCAGTTTGAAACACAGCTCTTAGGAAGGTGAATAAATTACCTACGCATAAAAAAGATGATTTCAGACAGAGGTTTAGATAAACTACACAAATTAAACTAGATGGCAAATCCATTTATTACTGTTTACATCAATAGCTAATCAGATGCTCCTTGAAGGCCAACTTGGCTTTAAAGAAAAACGTCTCAATATGCAGCTCTTTTAATTACAGTTCAGTGTATAAAAATATAAAGCACTTATGTCTGTCAAAGGACATATACAATAGTGTAAGTATATTTAACTAAAGTTGCTTTGGCAGCCACAGGGCCCCGCAGATGGCAGAATAAAGTATATTTCATCACATTTAAAAGGACTGTTTGTAACTTTGTAAGCGTATAAATGTACCGGGTCGGGACACATGCGCGCTCTCATATGCGCGCTCGCGTGTGGCCGGAGCCTCGTCTCCTCTGCCTGCCCCATCACTTCACAAGACACGGAAAACCTCTGTTGGTGCGCGCCGTGTCAGTGAAGGCAAGCAGGCAGCGGAGGAGAGGCTCCGGTTGCCGGTGTCTCCTTGCGGGCGCAGGAGGGTGAGGCAGGAAAAGCCAACATTAGGATCAGATCTAAATCATGTTCATGGAGAGACCTTCGTCTGGTCAGCTAACATTACTGCCAAGCAGGTGAAATATAGAGTGATATTGTGGTTTTAGCTGACGTGTGTCGCCTCACTGTTTTGAGCGATGCTCGTTCATGTATATTTAGAGCGAGCAAGCGCGACCCCGACGCTGACTTTCACTGACTTCAAGGCCACAGGTGTCGCCGTTAAGCAGCAATTCTGAAAGTTACAAATAGTCCCTTTAAATAAATATTCATCTGTTCTTCTCACAAAAAATATATTTATTTCAGTCATCGTTGAGTCATTGTCACCACAGCCCCCCATATTTAATCAGGCCAAAGAGGAATATTCCACTTTACTTTTTACTGTTCCTTCCCTTGTGACAACACCAGTTACGAAAGAAGTAAAGACACATTTAGATCAGAGCAGCTGCTGTCTTGTGAAGTCTGCAGTGTTCAGATGTTAGGTATAGGCCTATAAATTTTAAAGTAGCCTCGCAGCTGTTTAATATTGCAGCCTCTCATATGAAATTTACAAAATCTTCCGCCAGCTACCAGCCAAGGGTCATCATCCAGAAAATCCTACTGAATGTATTCACATCAGAGCAGCAACAACAGACAAATGAACAGGAGATTGACGGTTAAGACAGTGTCATCCCGACACCATTATACAGCAAGATAGAGACAGATGAAGGCACAGAGCAAGTGAAGCAAGACTGTAATCCATCAACAGCAGAGATGATGCAAAGAAAGGAAATGACAGAGGAAAATAAAAGCTGCGTTGACAACATTTTTTTCTCCAAAGATTGAACCGCTCTGAGCAACATTCCCACTGTCTGGCTCCGAGCTCAACAAGCTCCAAGTGATGTAAACATTAGCTCCTCTGTCTGCATGCAACCATCAGCAACACTGATGCTTTAGCAATTAATTCTCAAAGTGTGTAAATTTAGATTCAGTGGAAATGATGATGAAGGTGTGCAACATCTTGGTGACGCCATGTGTTTCAGACAAGCTCCCTTCTTGTTCTGTGCATCCCACACACTACATGGCACACCAGCCCTTGCACTTTGCTTTAAAGGGACAGTTTGGGTGTTTTGAAGCAAAGCAATACAGTGCTGTGAACGGGGACTGCAGAAAAACGTATTTTAGCCACCTAAAAGAAAGGCTCACCTAAAAATATCGACATCTGTTCAAGTTTACGCTACATTTAGAATATTTTACGACGGCGAACTGAACTAAAAGTGAAACGTATCTATACTGTTTCTGTCAGCTAAGCCTGCTGGCTTTGAAGAGAGCATAGATAAGTTTCACTTTCAGTTCAGTTCCCCGTCAGAAAGGCGAGATAAATATAGCGTACACTTAAACGGGTATCAATTTCTTTAGGTGAGCTTTTCTTTTAGGTGGCTAAAATACGTTTTGCTGCCGTCCCCGACCACAGCAGTATATTGCTTTGCTCCGGTGTCGGTGCTCCTGTCTGTTTCTCCAAACTGGGGGCATGCCGACATCATCTACCGTAAGCAACACACCTACTATGGATAATACCTCATACGACCCCACTTCAAAACACCCAAACTATCCCTTTAACACCAAATCCAGGTTAATGTAAAGGATGAAAGGATGGAAAGAAAGAAGTTGAGTTATGGGATTCAAGGGGGACACATCACACTGCCTTACATTCAGGGGGCCTAAAAATGTCCAAATGTGCCTCTGGTTGGTAAAACAATGCAACAAGGTGATTTCCATCAGATAAGTGAAATCTGCAAAGGCTTTTAGGTTAGTACTACATGTTATAGCCTACTTTTACATGCAGTTCCCTGTCCTCTAACTCCATCCACCCACATAAAGTGCCTAACCATGGCAGTAAGAGCACACCATCGAACTGCACCTCCAAAAACGAACAGCACTTTTATATTAAATCACTGTCATCAAAATTGTAATGTTATCTAAAATGAGTGTCTGAGTCAGGCATCACAAGGACTAACAGCCTGGTTGTGTGGGCCAACAGTGCTCTACTTATTGGCCACTACATGTAGGGGAGAACGGAGTTGGTTGTCACATTCATTAGATCTCGGTCCCCAGAGGGCGCTGTTAAAAGATGTTGATACAAAACATTTTCAGAATTGGGGTCAGAGGTCACCTACAGTGTCTTTTCAGGAGTAAGACACTTGACATTGAGGTGAGAGGACTTTGTAAATGTAGATATCCAGCTCTTCTGTGTTTCTCTTCTAGGCTTTAACACAATGGGTTTATAATAAAACAAGTATTACCATTAAAAGGTATGAAGGGAGAGCTCTTCGCTAGGCTACAACATGTGGTTGTCAGCTTAAGCTGGGCATACAGTGTACGATTTTAATAATGTTGTTGTGTAACTCCTACTGTACGTGTAGATAGTTTGTTTGCTAGCAGATGCCTGTACCAGTCACAATGCTGACAAGGCAGAAACGTGCTGCCTTGATCATCTGTGCCATCCTGTCTGCTGGTATGGGGGCGTATATGGACTCGCAGATGGTTTGTCTATTTTGCTAAACTATATCTATTGTACATTGTTATCTTGATAGCTGCGCACTGATTACTGTAAGAAAGCAGAATAAAGGCAATGACGTTGGGGAATCGCCGCCTGTGGACGGCCGACCAAAATTTCGGACTTGTCAGAAATTCATCCGACAGCTTGAGGGTTTGACAACCCACCCTCAACACCATGAGGATGGTTGTCACAAGTAGCACAAGACATATTTGACAATCTATATCTTTTGAGCAGAATAAGCTTAAGGAGAGTAATGCCACTCAATTCCTACCTGACACTTTAAGCTTCCATAAAGGGAATCTATTTAAGGATACCATTTTTGAGGGATAGTAAAAAAGTGTGATGACCAACCCCGTTCTCCCCAGTATAGTCACAGAGATGAACAGCTCCATACATGCAAAACGGGACTCACTCTTGTAGCTTGCATTCCAAGGCTGATATCCATAATAGCCGGTTATGCGCAATATCCTCTCCTCTATGGACGCGCTGTTGATGTCCTCCACTGAACGCGAGGACTTGAGGTCCTCTTTGATGGCCTCGTCCACCACCAGGTACTTGAGCTGTCTGAGCTGAGGGCTGATGTCCGAAAGCCTTCTGGGGCTCACGTCGGGCGACCTGCGCATCCCGCTTGGATGGAAGAGAGAACAACAAGGGGGTGGCCGGTGTTATAATAAGACCAAAAGTGAGACAAAAGGGAGAGGAAGCCTTTAAACTTTGAATGTGACTTGATAAGACAACAGTTCTTATTGGCGAAAGCGGGGAAAGTCAGTGCTGTATGTCCCACAGAGAGTGTGCGTAAAGGGCCCCTGCAGCTCCTCTCACAGAAATCATCATCATCCTTCACTGGCCCTGAGTCCGCACAACAACACTGTGGAAGACACTAAGCAAGAGTGACTGCTGCTCCTGCAACTGTTGTATATAGCTTACTAATGCACATTAGGCCTATAGACTTAATCTGAAACTAATGAATCGATCACGAGTGATTTAACACTGAGAAGTAGAGAAGTAGTCCATGAGCCAGGGGGTTGGTCGTGCCACTTTGGAGGGACCAGGTCTCATAGTGATTTGTTTAAAGGTTCTATGTCCCTAGTGTTGGAAAATGCATGATAGCATTGCAGCAATGGTAGCTTTCTATGTGCTATCACTCCATCATTCAAATTTTTCCATCTTTTTTCGCCATTTTACACATAGATCCAGTATAAAAGAGGGAAACCAACACACAATATCATGAAGTCATATATCATGTAAAGCTTAGACTATAATCTATCCTTCAGTCACATTGTCATGACACTGAGGTCAAGAGAATTTGACTTTTTACCTCTAATGCTGCAATGGGGCACATTCTGAATGCAACTCCAAATGCCCTTATAACTAACTCCATATTGATCTGATGTGCCCATGGATAGTTCCAGCATAAAGAGCAACAACAAAAAGAGCTTTAAAATGATATATTATATGACTAACAACAATAACAAGTTTTCTTATCAGAATAAGCGTAACTTTGTGCAGTTTGTGTCTGATAGAATATTCAGAACCTTGTATTGGATTCTGTTATTGGGGGCAGTTTGTAAATGGCTTTCTTAGCAGCAAAAACACAAAATAATAGAAAAACTAAAAAAACTGTACTAAGAAATTAATTCTCTATCCATTATTTTATGTTTTCTCACTCTTACCTCATTGTCAATATAAACATGTTCCAACTAAAGGTTGTTACTTTGTGTCCAGCAGGTGAGATAAAACGAAAAAGGAACGGTTGAATGTATTATTGCAGCAATAAAGCTCTTTAAAGGGACTGTTTGTAACTTTTTACAGGTATAAATCTACCGGGTCGGGATCCCATGCGCGCTCGTGTATGCTCGCTCGCGTGTGGCTACGCTGTTCAGACCGTTCCACTGCCTGCTTGTCTTCAGTCACACAACGCGTGCGTTCTTGCTCCACCTCACGTTCATGCGCGCACAGTACACACTGAAGAAGAGTTAGTTTAGCTCTGAGAATATCTAGTGAATGTACAGTGGAAGTTTGTGCAGAAATAAATGCTGCAGCTCCTCCAGACCAACAGAGGTTTCCCGTGTCTTGTGAAGTGACGGGGCTCCGTAGAGAGAAACGTTATCGTCTCCGACCGGGTGCCGGTGTCTTCCCTGTTCCTTCTGGCCGCGGTCGGGAGGCTGAGGCAGGAAAAGCCAACACTAGGATCAGCAGTGATTCATGGAGAGACCTTCGTCTGGTCAGCTAACATTACTGCCAAACAGTTGAAATATAGAGTGATATTGTGGTTTTAGCTAATGTGTGTCGCCTCACTGTTTTGAGCGATGCTGTTCATGTCTATGTAGAGCGAGCAAAGCGCGAGGCCGACGCTGACTTCCGTTGACTTAACGGCCACAGGTGTCGCTGTTAACAAGCATTTCTGAAAGTTACAAATAGTACCTTTAATCTGAAACTAATGAATCGAGCACGAGTGATTTAACACTTTTGACAGCTCTGGGCTTCATAGGCACTGGAGCACAAATTACCCACAGCCATTCAGACTAAATATAATGTTACCGTGCAGAGAAGCTCCTTACTTTGTGTCCAGCGGGTGAGATAAAACGAAAAAGGAACAGTTGAATGTATTATTGCACCAATAAAGCTCTTTAACTGCGATGCACCTGACAAAGTAGCACAGAGGAAACCCATGAAACCGTCCAAACATGATTTACTGACCCACTCAGAGGAAAATCAGTGCGTAAAATCCCCCACTGTGCTGCCATATCCTTCTCAAAGCCCATTTATTTACTTTTTAATTGTAAAATCAATCTTGACTCCCAACAATTAGGCCACTATTAGCACCCCAGTTGAATTTAAAACATCAATCAAATCCACAGAGAAAAACACCCTATACTGAATATTTTAACACCTCTGCCCTATAAAGTAACATTTACTTTATCAGTGCACAAAGTGCGCAACAGGTGCCTCCTGTCGTTTGGCTGCAAATGCATTTGTAAAAAAGTTTAAAATGTCTTACATTGGCATCAAAGTAGGAGGTCCAAGGTAGCACATGCAGTCCCGGTGTGGCCGCCCGACCCGGTCCCACACGGTGCCCTCTCCATCACCGTACATCCTCAATAAGGCACAGCTACTGTAACTCTAAATCCGCATCCAGGCTGATGGAGACTAGTACCATCGTCGTGCTCCTTCTCACCTCCACAAACACAACATGCCTGGCCACTACAGTAGAGAGACTGTAAGAACAGTAAAAGGGTGCGTTGTGCTCTGGATGGATGCTGGGTCCTGGAGGCAGCAGTGCCATCTACTGGATTCACTGGTATTATTAGCATTATCTGTAAATCTTTTTTATTTTAATACTTTATTTTTTCCCTTTTTTCAAGGCTGTTTTCATATATGCAATCCACTGTTTGTAATAACAACAGTCTATAAACCAACTTTTAAGCAGCAGAGCTTACAGACAAATCCATTAAGTACACTATAGAAAACAACCTCAACATTCAAAACCACAACAAAACCAAGAAAAGAAATAACAATAATAACAATAATGACAAAAAGAAAGAGTGGAGTTAAGAAAAAAAGCAAACAAAAAAAAACACATAAAAAAATAATAATAATAATAGTACAAAGTGCAAATATATAGTTATATCATTTACATGGGCACACATTATCTGTAAATCTGAGATACAGACAATACATTGTACCAGATGTAATCCTTTTAACCTGATGCATTTTGAACATGTCAATACCAGTAGGTCATAGTTACACTTTGTTCTTTGGTGAATTATGAGATATCCTCCTGAGATACAGCCCATTGACATGTGTCCTCTGTAGTGGACATTTTGTCCACATGCATATCCTCTTACTCTTTTGACCTACTCTATCAACCCCTGGTGTATTGTAAAGAGGACATCCTAGGCTTTACAGTGATATGGCATGTTTTTTTTTAATCAATTTTAAATGTATTCTTGGTTTAATATCCCTCTACAGCCATAATCTGTTCATTTTTTTTAGTCTTTTCACACTGAAATAGTCCTGTAGTCCACTACAGTGGACAATAAAAATAAAGTTTAGCAAGCCTAAATTGTTAAGATTTTCTTTAAACGTTAAATAGGAAGGAAATCACAAAAAAAGTAATTGGAAGACACTTTTTTTCCCAGGAGGATATAGCTGAATTTTGCTGTCCTTTTCTCTGACCCCACAAAGACCCCTGAATCTCAGTCTCTACACATCCGCAACTATACTGACTCAGCTATCTCCCTTTGCAGCTGATCTAAAGTGACTGTATTTTTCTGTGGCTCAAAGAGTCCTAGGAATAACCCGTAAAGCGTAGTCATTTGGCAGCATTCATACTTCGCAAATGATCTCTTTTGGGGTTTTTTCCCCCTCAAACTGTCACATTCAGACAGGCAGAGCAAGTCTCCCCTGACACAAGATGAAAAAAAAACGCTCCCATAACAGTTACTTTGAAGTGTAGGTGTTTTATTTTTAATCTGATAGTGCCAATTATTTGTGACTCAGAGCAGTAACGGGTGTTATTCAAAAGACTTATCAAGCAAAAAAAGAGATGGGAGTGTGAGGCAGAGGCACATAGAATTGCATAATTGTCTTGATGATATTAGCATCTGTCAAACAACAAAGTCCCTGCTTATTTCTAGTGAAATGAATTTCATTTTGCCCTAAACATTTTATGTAAATGCATTAGTCATAATACTCAAGGGAAAGGCAGAAAAGTTACTTTTCATTTGAGGTTGCTGTGGTGTGTGGATGACTAAGTATGAGAATGGATTTTCCTCCATTATCTATCACAGAAATATCGACTGCACAAACCCAGACTGTTTAAGGTGTTTTTCAGCACAGGTGTGAAACATAGCCTACCGATGCTGTTACCAGACAACTTTTTCTAGCAACTATAGATTTTTCAACAATTCACACGCCACTGGGTTCCCCTTGTGTCTATTATTTATAGTCTACTTCAGCTAAGGAGTCCACCAGCATTTCAAGATGATAGCAGGGCCTGTATTTCACAGGTCTTGATGAACAGAGGTAGTAAAGAAACAGTAGAAATGTGGTTTCTGTTCAATAATACACAATCAAAGACAATTACATGTATGGTTGATTGCATCCAATCAGAGCAATGCTTCCAGTGATGGGGTAATTATGTTCTCTGGTGGTGATTATAACTACTTGGAAATTAAAATCAGGTAACTGTCTTTGTCTGGAGCGTTCAGACAGTGTGAACTGTGCAACAATAACATTACAAGTAGTAGGTTTTTCCCACTCTATGATGTTGTTAAAAAACAACAGGACTGAAGCTAAAGATTACCTACATTTAATGAACATTTTGCATTAAATTTGGCAACGTTTAGATGAACTTCTGCCCCTAGAGAAACCTAAGCAGTACATGCAGTTCCAACAACGAGGAAGAGTTGAGCTCTACCTTGCATGGAGGGTGTAGTTTCGCCCAAAGGTCCCAGGTCCGTGGTCCACTGGCTGCATTGCGTCGGCATTCTGTGAGCTCCTGACTGCGAAGAGCAGCACAAGTACAGTGGCTGTTTTTTGTAGACAGGTTTTTTGCATGGATCAATGACCAGCCACACCTTTCACGTCCACACAGTGGGGAGGGGGTCTGTGCTTACTCGAGCAAAAGAAAAAGTGGAGTCTATAGTCATCAATAAGCGGGTCAACACCTCCCATCGGCAGTCTTAGGGAAGAGAGGATCGGGTTCATCTTGCATAATGCACCTCTCAACTTCACAGCTCAGCCAAAGCCAAATCAATTCGCACTGTTCGACCTTCTGCTTTACCCAAACTAAATCATGTGGACACCTTCCCTGTGAGACAAGGCCCATGAATATCAAAACAGTTGACATAAAAGGAGTGCTGATACATTCAAGTCTGTCACTGCCGTCCAGCACACCATCTTCCACCTCAGCAGTCCTCTAATAGCGATTTAATTGATGCCCCAATCTACAGGGCACTGCACTCCTTTCTAAATATGGATCAGAGATGAAGCGAGAGCAAATGCTCAAGGCCAAGAAACATAAAATTAACACATGTCACTAGAAACTGATGAAAATAATAACCCACTGGCCGGTTATTAAAGTTTTCTAATTATCAGTTCATTTCCATAAATACGGGTCTAATGGTTCTTTTTCAAAGCAAACATTTTGACTTGGAAAGTGCTGGTGTAACTAATGAGGTTAACAATGACTCAGCTCCATCACATGTCCCAGTCATACCAGTGAGTCAGCATTCACCATACTGGAGTGGTAGAACTGGCTCACCTAAATACCGGTATAATGCAGCCATTATTAATGTTATTAGTTACACCTATGCTTTGACAGCTATGACACGTCAACATTGCTGTTGTGAAAAAAAAACTATGGACTTTTCTCACAGCAGATATGATGACCTGTCAGACACAGGTGTAACTAATGACAGTAATATGTTAGAGCTGCATTGTGCATGCTGGCTCACTGGAATATTCAATGTCCATTAGTAATGATAATGTTTATATTACAAAAGCACAGTAATAAGACATCTAAAATAAAATAAATGATTTGTTCTACTATATGGATGAGTTTGTACTTTTATAATAGAGTGGTGCAGGAATCCCAAAACCAGGAAATTAGTTTTAGCACATCCGGTTCACTTGTCTCGAAGTCAACAGGTTTTTTGAACGTGTTTTTAGTTAGATGCCTGAAATAACGTCTGTAATTAACACAAGCGTTTTGTTCTACGATATAAAATAAAATAATGAAGATTATCTTGCTGAACAAAACGTGTAAGTATCATAAATGTTTGTTTGCCACAGAGCTTATTTTCTGCAATAATCCAAAACCCAATTGAAAAATCCCATCGGCTATTTGTCAAAGGAACCCAAGGCGATTCTAATTTCCTGGTTTGCCTACAAAAATATGTCTTCCCTGCACCACTCCAGAGGTCATTTTCTATGAGAAAAATTAACATTTTCAGCCTGTGGTCCTGATAAAGGGCATAGAAATACTCTTTGAAACTGCACAAAGGTTCTTGAAGTGACTCGTTAATGGGCCTTTTTCACAACAGACATAACCTTAACGATGGTTCTGTTCTATTCAAGTGTCTCACTATAGTCATGACAGCATGCACAATAGAGTGGTGCAGGGTTGATGTATTTTTTGTAGGCCAACCAAGAAGTTAGCATCGCCCTGGTTCCCTCAACAAAAAGCCAATTGGATTTTTCTATTGGGTTTTGGATTATCGCAGAAAATAAGCTCTGTGGCAAACAAACATTTATGATACTTACACGTTTTGTTCAGCATCTTCACAGATGAACGAAATGAATGATTTTTTATGAACTACACCACTGTCGCATAAGTGCGAGTATACACAACGAGGCTGTAAAGGTGGACGAGTGTCATTTTAAGACACATGAAAGCGTCAAAATCAAGTGAGATATTTACTGACTCATTTTATATTGTAGAAAAAAAACTATAAACTCTCCTCAGCTTGTGTTAACCACAGACCTCACTTCAGGCATCTAACTAAAAACCCATTTTAAAAAACCCATTGACTTCCAGACGAGGGAACCGGAAGTGCTGAAATGATAACTCATTTCCGGGTTTTAGGACTCATTCCTACAGCACTCTATATCAGGACCCCGAAAGTGAAACAACTAAATGGAATTCTGCCATCATTCATTTTATTATTTACACCCATGCAGTCCTTACTGATATGACGAAATGTTTTCTGTGAAAACAGCCTGTTTTCATGAGGCACTTTTCTCAAGGGAGCTCAAATACTGTGAAATCGAAAAAAAATAATCAAACCATCCATATGGTCCATATATTTCTAGAGGGAATTTAAAGTGCAAGGGCTCCAGGTTACTTTGTGGTATCTGTAGTCATGGCAAAAACAGTGCAAGAGCGGGATCGAGATTTCACCCTCCTTCATCATAAACTCCCCGTCAGCTCTTTTCTGTATTCTCAAAAAACATGTACTGTACACTTCAGCGCTTAGTCAGAAACAAAAGGAGGTTTGTTATAAACCTAATTTCCACTATTTCTCTTACTCTCCTGTGTACAATTTTTAAAAAGTATGATGTAAATCCTCTCTCTTCTCACCATCAATATTTAATGCAGCTCTCAGCCTGGAAACAGTATGACAGACCACTGCTGATTGGCCAATGCAAGGGGGAGAAGTGAAACTCTAAGCCAGTAAAAAAGATCACATTCATCACTGTGTATTAAAGTACTTAGTGCGAGGTTTTGTAAACATTTTATATCTCATTACTCAGCGTTTGATTAGAGACTTTTGCATTTGCATATGCCAAAATTAGGAGCAATTTATTGTTAGAATCCAGAGAGACACATCTAGTCCTCCCTTGCTGAAAAAGAAATGGTAATTCAGCCAAGAGGAAACATAACCTTTACGGAATCGGCACCCTGTAGTCCCACGAGCCTCTGTGATCTCTTTAGGGTATATTTGTTATTCAGCTGCCATTATTGGTAAGGTTGACACACAGCTGGAGGGTCGCCAGGATCTCTGTCAGAGGACCCGCTGATGTGTCAACATTGTGAACCAGTTAGGCAGACGGTTCCAGTGGGAAGAAAAAATTGGCATTTTCCGTCTTCTTTTCTGGCCGGCTTTAACTGCCCTGATTTCCATTCTTAGACATTCCCTTTTTAGTTTTGCTGACAAATGAAAATAAGATACAAATATATGATTAATGTTCTGGAAGTATCCGTGCATAATCCCTTCTCTGTTGTGCTGCTATTAATATTAAAAGACCTCTCTGAAATAGCAGGAAAATGGCACTTCAGAGGTGCTTTTCAGCTTCACAGTAGTTCACACAAAATGTGTTATGGTAAATGTTTTTCATTAACACATAGAGGATAAACTCTGCTCTTCTCATAGCCATCATCAAATATATGTAATCATTGACTGAACTGGGGTCCCCTCAAATAGAAACACACCACTTTGGACCATTAGACCATCACTGCCATATTATTATAAATAAAACATGTTTTTATGCATTGAACAAAAGCACCAGTGTCATTAAATTGGAAACTATTTGTTTTTTCCTTTATTAGATTGAAAATCTGTCCACTGTTCTTGACTTGTAAATCCTCCTGCGTTTTGTGTCGTGCACCTCTCCTGTCATAAATGTCTGCTCTGCATCATATTTTTTTTCCCCAATTTGCCAAAAGGGATTTGGAGTAATTGGTCGCCCCATGTTGGCGAGAAGAAAATTCAGCACCATGCTTCTCCAAGTCCGGAAGGTTGTCTGACATTTACCATTTGAAACAAGTGATTTCTTCTTCTGAATATTTATAACCAATCATTTTCAGTGAGTTTTGGGGTGTGAAGACTTGGTGAGATCTTGTGAATCAGGCCATTTTGAGGTTATTGTGAAGGCACTCTGATAACATTAGATAACTGGCTTGTCAGTATTGTTCCTTCATGTGAATATGATTTGGTACAAATTGTGTTGGTCAAAGGCGAAATGGTATTTGCCTTTTGTCATCCCAGTCTATTAGTGGACACTTTCTCAGCATTTTCACAGCTGGATACTCAGATCTGATTAGAGGAATGATAAAATGGAAAAGACAGAAAAATGTGTATCGTGCTGTTGCATTCCCAAGAGCTACTTTATGTTTCAGCATCAAAAACACCTGTTCCTCTTTTCATTTATTCATGTTTGTTATTCCAGCCGATTACACGGATGTCAGGATACTAAATAGGCGTTATCAGTCGCTTTAAGCCCCATAGATGTGAGTCAATAGGGGCCCACTACGCCCACTGGTAGGTTATATCATCTATTCACATTGTAGATCACCGAAAGAAGGTATAAAAGAATACAACAGTAACCTCTAGTGACCGTAGTAATTATGACAGGAGCAGAGGCGGAAGTCAGGCGCTGCAGTACTGATAGTGTGAAACTCCATAAGGGGTCGGAGGTCAGGTATGACGGATGGGACATGAAACACAGGACTTTAATCTAGGAGCCCAGAGTTCGCATCCTGTGTGAAACCAACAATGTGTAGTTGTTTTTGTAGTTATTTTAACCCAAAACTCAATGTTTTCCCTTAAATTTAACTAATGTTTTTCGTTGCCTAAACCTAACAAAGTTGTAGTTTTGTTTCCTAAACCTTGAGAAGTTGTTGTTTTTTGCCTAAACCTAAATAAGTTGTATTTTTGTTGCCTAAACCTAAAGAAGCCTTTTTGTTTCTGTTCGAAACGTGATGTTTCATTCAGTTTTACATGTTGCTTTGTAGTTTCACTTTCACTTTTACAACATAGTAGGCGTAGTAAGCCCTTAATGACCCACATCTATGGGGCTTGATAACGCCTATTCATTGGATCGGGTGCTTATTCAGCACCTAATCAATGTGTATAAATATACCACATGAAGGGAGCCAACTGTGAGTTCTGATGTTCTCTAAACATCACACACTGCAGCGATGGAGGTTTCACTGCAGTGGGTGCAAGAGAGAAAGTGACCATGGCTGCAGCCTCCATTCGCCCCTCCTTCTCTTCTCTATTCCCTTCTTCGGGTCCTGTCAGTTTGTCTCGCCTCTTATACAATCAAGACAGAGTGAACTAGGGCAGTGTGTATGTCCTGCTATGTGTCTGCTGGTGCATGTCTGAACATATCTATACATGCTTTTTATGCCAAGAAAAAAAGCCTGTTGTGCGCCACCACAACCTCAAATGCACACTTCCACATTTAGTTATTTCTTGGGGTACATTGATAAAAGCAAATCATTTGGAAAATAGAACCAACACTCCCTTTACTCCAGTGCAATGAAAGCATCGTGTTTGCAGTTGCAAAAGAGAGCAGTTACAGCGTTGGCAGTGGGGAATGTTTGCGCTTGAGGCCTCCTGCATTCCCATAGTCCCAGTGTGTGTGTGTCAGGATATAAATAGAGTTGCTCCACCACCAGAAAGTGGTGCTATAGGGTAGATGCCAGTCATCGCCTCACTCAGTTCAGCCCAACCCTCCACCCCCCTGTCCTGGTTGACCCCTGAGTCCCTGGACCACTAGCATACGAGGAGCCAGAGTTGCAACAATGCACTTGTTGTAAAATGATGAAATGTCAAGCACCACACATTTTTGCTGCAGTGCGTGTTACTCTTGGGCTTTGCTGGAGTGGATTCTGATGCACATGTATTATTTGTATGCAACTAAAGGCACATCCTGATTCCTTAAAGAATCGCTTTATATTCAGTCTAATGATGCATTCCTCACTTTCAGCACGGACATGAAAGTCATTCCGGTTGCAGGATTAAAACGTGAGGCCGAATTCTTTTTATCTCCACAGCTGAGGCTCAGGTAGTTTCCTGTGTGCATATGAATGATGCAAAAAAGATCAAATAGCAATATTAATGAGAAGGACCTGCGGGTACATTTGAGTCCGGTAGTGTGTAGAGATAGGTCTTCAGGGGATAGACCTGTTCTGCCCTGATACACTCCTGACTGACAGCCTGGCGGCGTCTGCTGAGAGTTGTACTGTACATACGTGTTTGCATGTGGGAACAAATTGAATGCAAATAAAGGAGGGAAAGGTTGGGGCATAGAAGATGTGATGTCCCTAAGCGTAGGTGTGCTTCATGGCCAGGTGCCAAAGCTAAGTCTCTGGAGTCAGCAATTGCAATTTAATTTTGCTGTAAGTACAGACTTTGCTAGTGCACCCACACTGTTGGGGGCACTGTATGGTCATTGTCAGACCAGTTCTACACATGTCAACCTGCGCCACCTGCTGCAAAGGAAAGTAAGAGCAGCAGCTGATCACACATGCAAAAACGATACAAAATTTGTAAAAAAAACAACAAAAAAAACATACGGGTGTTCGGACCGGATAGGCTACCTTC
This sequence comes from Sebastes fasciatus, assembly GCF_043250625.1. Classification (NCBI taxonomy): domain Eukaryota; kingdom Metazoa; phylum Chordata; class Actinopteri; order Perciformes; family Sebastidae; genus Sebastes; species Sebastes fasciatus. The sequence continues at coordinate 17,319,084 of NC_133803.1, read as the reverse complement.
GGACTGCGGGAACAAAAACATGAGCTGCCGTGGCTGAGTCGCTCTCCTCCCGGGCCTGTCTAGCTCGAAGTGCCGGTTAGCTCAATACAAACAGCGGGCTACCTCATGGGTCTGACAAGAGAAGCCAATGCTGAAGTGCCTTAAACTTGCATTCTTTCTAATAGCCAGCAGGGGGCGACTCCTCTGGTTGCAAAAAGAAGTCTGATTGTATAGAAGTCTATGAGAAAATGAGCCTACTTCTCACTTGATTTATTATCTCAGTAAAAATTGTAAACATGAGTTTATGGTCTCAATCGCTAGTTTCAAGTCTTCTTCAATACAGCATGATGTTCATTTAGTAAATTATGGTCCCATTTAGAGTCAAATAGACCATAAAGCAGGGTATGCTTTAGGGCGGGGCTACCTTGTGACTGACAGGTCGCTACCACGGTGTTGTCCGGTCTGGGAGTTGTCCGTGTTTTCATCTTACAATTTTAACCCTTTCACAGTGTGTTTTCAGTTCATGAAAGTTAATTGTTCGGTTGTACTTAGCTCCACCCTCTCGTCACCCTCTCATGTCACTTCTGGTTGCGAAAAACCAAGAAGGCGACAGCCAAAATGACGAACTCGAGGGTTCAAAACGGCAGTCCACAAACCAATGATTGACGTCACGGTGACTACGTCCACTTCTTATAAACAGTCTATGACTGCAGCCAGCCGCCAGGTTGTGATCCAGATGCTTTGGGTTCATTTATTTATTTTCGCTGTCATGCCATCCATCTTTAAATACAGTCAACGGTCACCACCTACAGGGAAATCAAGTAATTACTGTAACAATTTACCACTGCCACCTGCAGGCAATGAATGATATAGCTGCATTTTTATATCTACTGTTTACTGTGTTTGCTTATGTTCATATTATATAATTTAAACCTGAAAAAGGTGCATTTAAAAGAAATAATACAAAGGTACAGAGGCTTGAAACCATTTCTATGAATAAATCATAAGAACGTGAATGATAAGTGTGTTTAAGTGCGTGGGCTAACCCTCTTAATACAGTAAATGCGCTGTTATGTTGCTGTTGCATTATTACCATTATTTTACTCATTATTTCTTGAGCCTTTCCAAATAATACTGTATTATGTTATTCTGATGTAACACATGTACAAGTTATTTTCTATGTATTGTGAATGTGATGGTTGTCTATGTATCTTTAATGGAATGAGGGCCAGCTGATTTAATTATACTATGTTTTTGATGGAGCTTACAGTTTGTTTTGTACAGAAGCAGGGCTGTGTGAAGTGAATATTTAGTTTTTTATATAGAAAGGTGCAGTTTTATGCTGAACACTTACTATTGTACCATGTCCCTGTTTCTGTAGGCAGAGCTCACTGGATTTATTTGCAGTGCACAAATTGAATGAGGATTGGGAAGCAGTCGCATGTTGCTCTCAGTTCTTATGTGTTTTGTGTTTTGAGCCTGTTCTGTTGTAGGTTTATCAAAAATGTCACTTCCAGAAATGCACAGTGCACAATACAAATTCAAGCAGACTACGTACTTCAAAGCAAGTATTCTGATCAGTTTTTCTTTTTTAACAATGGTATTATGTAAATGAACAGACACATTTGCTATTCAGTGCTGATTCTGAATATGGCAGATTTGTATTCCAACTGGCTGACATCCTCTGCAGTTATTTTCTATTACTGTGCGCCCACAGGTAATAGTTTTCTCATAACATGCATCCAATAAATATCTTGCCAGGAGCTGCCTTCCCCTCATCTTTATTCAGATAGTTCAACTTGATAACATGGATGTCGGCTCAAGATTACAGCTGCTGTTGAATAAAACAAAAGTCTTTCAGCACCCGAACACACCCAATTAAATTCACTGTCCTCAGAGACATATGCCGCCCTTGGCAATAAAATACAATATATTCTGTAGTACTGGGATGAATGTAGGTGGAAACAGGAATCTGACAATTCAGACTGAATACGCCTACATTTTTCATTTTGTTCCATTTTTTAATTTGTATTTTTGTGTGCCAGATATTGTAGAGTAATACCAAAGGCACTTCTGCTTTGTTGGTCTTCACAGCTCATCATAAATCAGTGTCCTTCAACAACTAACAATGTCCCTTTCTTTTATGCAGTGCCACATACAATGAGTCTGATGTGCAAATCATTGCTTCTTATGCTCACACAAGAAAGCATTTCCTGTTAATTACTGGCTGGGATATCTGTCAGCCTCTTGTTCAACTCCAACTTCAATCACTGCTCTTCTTTGATGGAGACAATGATGGAGTCCACACCTTCATCTCATATTCAGAGATGAGACGAATGACTGAAATAGGAATTTAAAGTAACAATTAACCAACAATCTTTCTTTTACTACTCAAGACACAACAGATAATCACATTCATTGCTTCTCATCATGCATATGCATACTACATCCTGTTTACATTCAGGTTTCCCATCTGAAATGCTGTCTTCCACAAATTCACATTTACATTACTATTTTATATTTACTTATGTTTATATTTAAGCCGTGTATTTTAACTGCACTATTTTATGCTTTATATTATCATTTTGCTTTTACTTTTACTTGTGTGATTTGCTCTTTTATACATGTACATTATGAGCATTGTTGAAGGAACCCGAGACCAAAGATTTTCATTGCCAAAGACTGCTTTGCTGGAATTAGCAAATGACAAATCTTGAACGTTGAATGACCTACCACTGGATCGGCTAGTTTCGATTGGCATTGAGCATTGTGCACAGCAGTAGCTGTGGATAATAAAGTCAGAATAAAATGATAATTAACACAAAAGTCAGATTAAGTAATAACAAACCAACACTTTATTTAAGACACATTTTACAGTTCATGGATTCACTTCGTATGCTAAAATGAATTTTACAGAAATCCTCAGTGCTCAATGGCAATCCTGTATCACAATGTTGCAATAGTCACCTTTGCATATGAATCTACAGTATGTACCACAACAACTGAAGAGATGTGTACAGAAATTTGGGTTTCCAAATTTTCCAAACATTGTCAGCATGAATAAATAATGTCAGTGTGCTTTCATATGTAATCCTTGACACAATGTTTACTCCCTGAACAGAACTACTTTACCTGACAGCCATCACCCTCAATACAAACTGCATATGAGTGACAAACACTGCCGGAAACAGTAACGCTGAAGGGTAAAACGCCTTGACATCAATCTATTTAATGTATCTACAAAACAGTGAAACATCTTACAGTAAAAGAGAAACCCCAACTTGGTAAAATTCAAGTCCTCCTTTTTCTCAGCAGACACTATGAGTAGTTTCAATGGTTCACAGTTTACACGAAGGCAACCACAATCCCGCTGATCTATAAAATACAATATCAAAGATCAGCGAGTAACTCAGAAGATGACACACTCAAAGCTAATTTTGCAAGCGGTCGTGACACCTTGCCACAGCTCTCCTGTACACACCGTTTCAAATCAACTTGTCACCACTAAACTAACAGAGCCAGAAAGAGAGCAGCCTCGAATCTCACCAGAGGAAACGGCGTAAAAAACGTTACATTCAAGACTTCATAAAAGGCTGCGACTGTGTCTTGATGTGGAGATGTAGCAGAGAAAGATGAGGTCAGAACTTCAGCTCCACACAGAGACTGAGACAAAGTTAAAATTCATAACAAATGCATGTCTTTCTATTGAATGTACTAAAAAACAACAAATGAGTCTGCGTTGCAGCAGTATGCTACACTGTACGTGTGGGTGTCTATTTGTGCCAAACAGAGTATAACAGGGCGGATAAAGGCATGAAATTAAGTACTTCTTTTACATATTTTTTTCTCCAGATACAAATATTCTTTTAAAAATAGACAGAGGAGTGCAATGTCAATGTCATACAAATGTGCAAGTGTATATCCACTGGTTTAAATTCCAATTATGGAAAGTTATCCTTGATGAGGAGATTAGAAACTGATGTGGTAGATAATCAGAACTGGGATATTTTAGCTGCACTCCTGTTGAATTTATAGTTTCAAGTTTCCCTAATGCACCGTTTCTGGTACAGAATTACTTTCATTAATTACTACTAAAATGTTGTAAACCTTCCTCGTGTCAAAAATATACATTTCTACATTCAAATGATTCAAATACAGCAAAATAGTTTCTGTTCAAAATCGTGCTCTTTTCTCGCCAAGAGCAATTATTGAGCCTTTACAGATCATCCACATCAAAAGTACAATTACTTCTCCATTAAAAATATCCCCTGTTTTTACAGATGAAATCTTTGGAACCATGTCCCTTTTTTTTCTGAGATTTTTTTTTCCTGTATTACTGCCCGGCTCCAGCACATGTGCAAACTGAGCTCCCTTTATTGACAGTAAAATGCAACGCAGCACTGTGGTTCCCTTTTTTAAGTTACGCTAGCCTCTGCTTCCCTTTTCAATCAGTCCAGCACACATTAAGACGTTAAGACAAATCAATAAATTATAGTGCTTATCATCACACGTGGACAACTTTTGAAATAGCGCTGCAACATGTTGAGAAAATATACACACCTGCAGACAAATACTATCCCTCACTATGAAATGTGCGACGTGAAGTCTGAAAAGAACAGTTACACCTCCATAAAGATGAGCCAAAAGTGCTACAGAACATAAGACTGTAACTACGTTCTTATATGCAGAGTAAATGGTTTCTTCTTGGCGATTTTTAAAAATATCTTCTTCTGAGCTCATTGTTTATAAAATGTATTGTCTGATTTTTCAGATGATTTGTTTAGGATCGACGGCAAGCTCTCTCGACACTTTCAAAAACTCAAAAATCAATAGGAGCCAATCAAACTGAAAAGAATCCAATTAAGCATGTGAGAACTTACCCACTAACAAACTTTGATCAGTTTGCAACAAGCACTGCCAAAAAGCACATCATGGTACATTAACCAAATTTGTAAATTAACCTCCAACCAGTCAAGTTGCAGCTTACATCCATGTCTGTCCAAAATGTCATCACTTCATCATTTTATCCTGTTAGACATCTGTGTGAAATTGTCATAATTAGCACATGAATTCTTGAGTTATGACCGAAAAAGTGTTTTGTGAGGTCACAGTGACCTTTGACCACTAAAATCTAATTAATTCATCCTTGAGTTCAAGCGGACGTTTGTGCCAAATTTGAAGAAATTTCCTCCAGGACTTCTTGAAATATCGTTTTCATGAGAAACGGATGGACGGACGGACGGACGGATAACCCGAAAACATAATGCCTCCGGCTCACAGCTGTCTCCGGCATAAAAAATTCTGAACTCAAATGATGACTTGAGTTGTTCTAATGTTCTAATGTTTTGTTTGGCTCATCTTTAATAGGTGTGTTAATTCTAGATGGCGCTATACTACACATACTTAAAACATCTACCTGGTTATGTACATTCCAAATACCTGTCAAGCATCTCTATTTATAAGATACGTACATGTTTATGTTCTATTTTGTGACAGACTACAGAGAATTGTCCTATATTTCAGCTAGATTTAAGAGACCAATTACTTTTCTAAAGTGTTCCTAAATATGCAATAAATAGCACAGCTCATAAATGAGCTTTTCTCCTGTGAGCCATAAATACAACAGAAGGCAGACTATGTCTTTATAGTCACTGTTAATGTTTCTCCCTTATTAATGTGCATAAATTGAATGTATCCTCCATAGCACTATATTGTCAGTATATTGTGGTTTGATAAAGGAGGTTGTTTGCTTGACCGGAATAGACTCAACTAGTTTTGCTACTAAAGTTTGCAGGGCTGAGCTTTGCAGAATACCTACAGCTGAGATTTATAATCTACTCATTCTATCTACGTATAGTCAAGCGTGCATTAATCCCTTGTTTCTTATTTTCATCCTTCAATAGATGACTGCTCTGTCGATTTTTTACTGGATCATGGGATCATCATTGGGAGAGGCCAGAGAAGAAACGCTAACAAACGGATGGGGTTTGCCCTCCGTGTAAGCTGTGGCTCTGTTGGACACAGTATTGAAGGACAGGTGGTCGTGCTCCAGGATGGCGAGGCGGTCCTGCTGCTTGTCCTTCTTCAGGTAGAACATCTTCCTCAGCTGCTTCAGCTGCTGCAGCTCGCAGAGGGTCTCCAGCACCACCAGCATGACGATCAGACCCAGGAGCAGGTAGACTGAAGAGACAAACACGTAAGGAAATATGAGTAATTTACCTAATAAATATCAACGCTGACAAGAAACAGCTTTAATATTCCTCTAAATTAAATTTTTTTACAAGACTTAACACAATATATACAATTTAATCTCGTTTTTTTTATTACTGTAGACTTTTATTGTGATGTATTTTTGGACTATTTTATGATTTTTTAAAGTCATTCTATTGGAAAAACAAATAATTCACTGTTGTCCCAAATCCTGTTGTTTATATGCACTGACACAAGAGGGCAGTGGCTAGCTAAGCATGTGTTGTGTGTTTTGTTGAATGGTGAGATAGGAGGACAAAACAGTTTCAGACAATGCTGGAAATTCCCATTTACATGTAAATGTTTATTGTTCAGCACCTGCAGGAAAGTCCTTCACTGACTGACTCTCATGTGATACAAGCAAACCATCCTGATATTAACATGAAAAATCCCCCTGAAACTCCCTCGCAACCCAAGGTGTGTTTAGACCAGTGTTTGACCTTTATAAACCGTAATACAACTACTGTATAGGCACTATTGCCATTTATACTACTCCTAACATAAATAGTAGGAGTATTGCAGCACTATCAGTAGCATGTTGACGAGTATGTTGTGCCTGAATTAGCAACAGTTTAAAATACATTTGAAATCCATTTTGTTTGGACTCAAGGAGGCAGAACAAACTGTACTGTATGTACACAGAATAGTGTTGTGCTGTACCTCATATGCATATCACAAAAGCAGTGACTAGGGCTGGGCGATATGGCCAAAATCTTCATATCTTCATATCACGATATAAACCATTTCATATCTTGATAACGATATATATATCACGATATAGCATGTTTTCTGGTAATTCAATAAATAAATAGTCTACATGAAATAACCACATGGTAAAGTCTATTTTAGTTTACTCCTAGGTGAATTAAATACTTGACAAATGAGAAATACTGAGTATTTTCTAATTGTGCAAAATGAACATAACAGTTTTAAGTGAAATTATAGAGGAAGAATAAATAAATATAGGCCTAGTCTATTTTGCGATAGAAACGGTATAGAAATAAAAAATGTAATAGACCTTTATATACCGTTTTGATGATATATATCGTCATGTTGACCAGCCCTAGCAGTGACTATCACCAAAGGTACAAAGAACACTTCAGCAAACCCCATGAATTGTTCATTATAGGGCTGTTCTAAGTTGACTAACACACAACGACTGATCGATTAGTTGATTTAATCAACAGATCTGTAAAACTGACATTCTCCACCAAGAATCACACAAAAGCACCACTTTAAATCTTGTGTTTACCAGAGATGTGCTCAGAAGTTTCTTGGAAATAAGTCATTCAGCATGAAAAAGCATAAAAAATCGACTAATCCACTAAAGAAATCCTAGTCGACTAAGACCAAAACGACCGATTGTTTGACTAAGAGGGAGCAGCTCTTGTTCATTATTTGTGGCAGACTGTGTTTTGCTCTTTTGTTTCAATGCTCCAAATTAGGGCGGCAACTAACGATTATTTTCATTGTCGATAAATCTGTCGTTTTCTCGATTAATCAAGTTGCTTGGACCAGAAAATGTCAGAAAATGGTGAAAAATGGCGATCAGTGTTTCCCAAAGGCCAAGATGACGTCTTCAAATGTCTTGTTTTGTCCACAACTCAAAGATATTCAGTTTACTGTTATAGAGGAGTAAAGAAACCAGAAAATATTCACATTTAAGAAGCTAAAAATGACTGAAACCGATTAGCAAAATAGTTGCTGATTAATTTACTAGTTGACAACTAATCGATTAATCGTTGCAGCTCTACTCCAAATGTTACTGCAGATAGCGTCACTTCCGATACTGACATGTTAATCTTCACAGACGAAGCTGTACAAATGTGTCCGGTGTTATTTGTGCACACAAATCCATTCTGTCACAGCCCTCTCTCCTCCTACAGACTGACACTCTGTTCCTACTGAATGACGTTTCTGGCTGTTGCGTACCACACACCCACACACACACACATGCAGATCACGGTTCACTGGAGTAGCGTTCTACATTCATGCACACCCACAGCTTGTCAAGAGTGCATGGGTTCAAATTAAATTCAACTTTTTTTAAAATCCTAGTCACTATTAGCTCTGACAGCGCTGCTGACAGGAAGCTGCAAAAATCATCCAGAAAATCCAATCAATGCCTCAGTGCTGCTCTCCATTAGACCATGGCTCATGTTTTCCCCTGCACTGCACTATGTTGTGTTACCTGATTATGTAAAAGGCCTTTAAAAAGAATGAAAAGAGCAAAAAGCGTGTCAAAATGTTGCTCCGTCAGCAGCATACAGCAGCTCAGAAATATCCAAAGTGTGGAAATAGCTATAGATATTGCAACTGAACCTTTTTTTAATGAGCTATGCATTGTTTAAAAGTTTGCAGTGAAAAGTTCTCTTGCAGAATATATATGCTTCCTGTAGTAACAACTTCTATGACGCAGTGTGTGAGTAGGACAGGTTATTTTTAACCTCTCATGTCAATATGCTGCAGTGGTTCATTTCTAATTTTTTTATTTTGTTTTGTAATAGCGGCCTATTTAAAATCAATAGTATATCAATAGCAATATAATTCCTACTTTATCTGTCAGATAAAACCATATATCACATCCTCTTTTTGTCTATAACCTAAAGCTGTAAAGTGCAATAACTGATATTAGTGTTGTTTTAAGTCAAACTGAGATAAAGTCACTACTGCCATATATAATACAAGCTAGATCTGAAACCGATGAACAGAAATTAAATCCATCAGTTTATGAAAATACAAAATAAATGGTCTTAGGAGGAAGTATATCTGAATGTCATCTGTGTATTTGTAATCTTTAAGCATGTGTTTACCATATTGCACATTATATAACACATATTTTAACATACGTAAACGGGTCAAAAAGTAGACCGAGCTGATTCTGTCACACCCCGGTAGATCAAAGTTCACCATCATAAAACACGTTTGACACATGCCATATGTGATATTCTCACATCAGGGAATCATTACGACATTTATTCTAGGGCTGCACAATTTTGAAAATATATCTTAATTGTGATTATTTTGATTGATATTGCAATTACGATATGATTTGTGATATTAGAGGGTATGATCATTTTTACATCATTATTCTCATTTTCATTGAAAAACCTGTAGAATATTTTATGTGTGGGCCAGGACATCTCTGCAGCACAACAGTATTTAAATAAAAATGATATTTTGACACATTTCACCTTTACCATTTTACAATTTCAATAACATTTTGATTAATTGTGCAGCCCTAATTTATTCTGAGACATTGGGACTATTTAACTTAAACAAATTTAGGCTATCACTATACTACATGTTACATAGTGTTGCGCAAATTATATGAATGATTTTTTATGGTTTCATTTGCTGGATTGCTTTCTGTTCTTCCAGTGCAAACAAAGCAATCAGTAATATCCTCTTTTCAACAGGAAGCGTTGGAGTTCATGAGAAATCTGATCCTGAAACTCAGACACTAACAATGACACTGCTGTGTGCCAGTAATATATTTTGGCTCACAGCATATGCAGTATGATGGATTTGACAATGATATATGCTGTTTACAATGATTCACATAGTACTAGAGCTGCAAACAATTAAACTATTAGTTATCAACTATTAAATTAATCGCAAACTATTTTGATAATCAATAAATCGGTTTGAATCATTTTTTTTTAAGAGAAAAAAGTATAAGATCTCTGATTCCAGCTTCTTAAATGTGAATATTTTCTAGTTTCTTTACTCCTCTGTGACAGTAAACTGAATATATTTGAGTTGTGGACAAAACAAGACATTTGAGGATGTCATATTGGGCTTTGGGAAACATTGACTGACATTTTTCACCATTTGCTGACATTTTAAAGACCAAACAACTAATCGCTTAATCGACACATTAATCGACAGCCCTACATGGTACCATTACAAACACCTCACTAAGGATGAAAATGGATAGTAAGTGGTATTCATTTGACAGCTGCCACCACCTTGCCATGGAAATAGCTTAAAATACGAAGAACCATCAGCACTCACCGGTGATGCCCACTTTGTAGAGCGCCCTGAACTTCTGATTCGTGGCCTCTCCGGGTACGTAGTCACCCAGGCCGATGGTGCTGAGGGAAATGAAGCAGAAGTAGAAGGACTCCAGGAAGTTCCAGTTCTCCTCCAGCGTTGAGAAGATGGCGGCGGGGATGAGGAAGAAGCAAGAGACGGCCAACGTGGTGAGCAGAGAGGCATGGACGATGGCCACCAGTGGCTTGGACAGGCCCCAGCGCCTGGAGACGTACATGATCGGCCTCCGCGTGCTGAACACCATGATCCTTTGCACCACGGCGGTGAGGAAGAGGAGGGTGAAGGGGATGCCGATCACTGAGTAGATGATGCAGAAGGCTTTCCCGCCATCTGACAGAGGTGCTGTGTGACCATATCCTGTAGGAAAACAAACGGGACAGAAAATGAATATGTGTAAACTGGGGCTATTATATCAATATTGTGACATGAGACTAGACATAGTCTTGGATTTTGCTTATCGTAATATGGCTTAAGTGTCGTCTTTTCCTGGTTTTAAAGGCTGCATTACAGTAAAGTAGGACTAGGCGATATGGAAAAAAATCAAATATCACGATAATTTTTGACCTAATACCTCAATATCGATATTGCAATGATATTGTAGGGTTGACTATTGGTGCTCTCACAAAATATATTTACACATTGAGACAGTTTCAATACTCAATTTTCACAGTATTGATACATGAGTACCAGCTGCTCTCTCTTCTCTCTGACAGCGAGTTGACACGATAAAAATCAAAAATGTTATGCCCTCCATGTTGTGTCAAGGTTTCCCAGTGGCATCAAAAATGGTATCGAATATCGGTATTTTTCATGGTATTGTATCAGAGTTAGAAATTCCAGTATCATGACAACACTAGAACATTCGTGTATTCAGAAAATGACATCACTTTACTGTAATGCAGCCTTCAAAACCAGGAAAAGACAACACTTATGCCATATTATGTATGATATTCAAAATCTAAAACGATATTTAGGCTCATAGCACGATATCGATATAATATCGATGTATTGCCCAGCCCTACAGTAAAGTGATGTATTTTTCTGAACTTACCAGACTGTTCTAGCTGTTCTATTATTTGCCTTTACCTGCTTAATCATTATATCCACATTACTATCGATCTAGTCTCACCCAACAGGTTTCTGGCTTATTTAAATTGTATTTTATACAGTGCCGGTTCCTGAGCACACGTGCCCTTTTAAAGCAACATCCTCTTTAACAGTTTCACTGTGGAATAAAACAACAGGAACTGACAGAGTGACTAGTTAAGTATACTGTAAGAGGCCTAGACAAACAGAGGAACAGACAATAAAAAGGTGCAGGCTCAATTAACGCATTTGTGGGCAGGCAGAGGAAGATTACTGGAAACAGTCTTGAAGTTATGTCCTGTTCATGTGAAGGAGCTATTGCTGTAAAAACCTCATCAATGGCGCGACCATCTCAACCCACGACAGTCTTGATATTACAGAATAACTCAGGCTTGAAAAAGAACAATGGGTGCCTTTATGAGTGTATTGTATGGGAAACTATGAGGGGGCTTGTTTTGAAACAGGCAGGATGCGACAGTGATCTTTTCAGTATGCAGGCACAGTATGTGTTGTGTTGTAATAAGTAATTCAGCGCAACAACAACAGACTAATCGCTGTGCTTTTGCAATGCAAACATCGAGACAGGTATCAGGAAACTGCATAGAGAAAGCAGATAGAGTTATGACTAGTATGATCGGACTGTGTGCACATTGTCAACATCTCAAAGAATGCACGGGTGTTGTCTGAGGACAGTAATAGTACATGAATGTGAGAGGTCACATGTTTTAATAAATGGTGCAGGCTCAATTAAAGCAATTACAGGCAGGTAGAGGATGATTATAGGGCTGCGATACTGTAAGTAAGGCGATATATTGCATTTTTTAAAATCTAATTTTAGTAACACTGTCATAGTTAAAAGAGCACACCACCATATGCATAAAATCTGAGGAAAATAACTTGTATGCAGTCAGAAGAGTGGGATCTGCATTTGCATTTAGCACAGTCCCTGTAACACCCAACATCATAGCACTACTTTGAGAGGACACATACACTGAGAGGGTGCATCTCTCTGCAAATTACATAAAGTCTGACTGAGTAAATCTTTGCATGTGAACTATTAATTTAATATCAATAAAATGTTTTTGAGAATCAATACAGTATTAACATAATATCGTGATATTCTATATTTATTTATATTTTCTTACACCACTAATGAATACTGGGACGGTCTGGAAGTTATGTCATGTTAATGTGAAGGAGACAGTAAAAACCTAACATGTTCTTGTGAAGTGGACCTAACAAGAGTGTTAAAAATACTATGGACCACTAACAAGAGTGTGCAAATGAGGAAACTGTAGCTTGTGCTTGGTATTGAATCGGTTGAATGAAATGCAACCATTGAGAATAAGATCAAAGAACAGCTTCATATTGGTTCCTGTTCCTGTTTCCTCTGTTGAGAATTAATTCCATCATGGTGTCTGGTACTGTATCTTGTAACTAGTCAGTCGTAAATGCTGAGTAACAAAGGTAATAGAATTTTTTTTTATTGCAAGACAAAAGACAATACATTAACAAAACAACAAGAGGACGACAAGAACAGTGCATACAGGCCAGTTAACACAATTTTGCCATGAGATGTGGGAAACAAGTGATGCTGGTGTGTGTGTCTGTGTATATGTGCGTGCATGCATGTGTGCATTTGCATGTGCATTCGAGCATGTGTTATGGGGTGGAGTCTGTAGGGTGGATATATGGAGAGAGGAGGAAAAATGATGAATAAATAAGTAATAAAGGTAGTTAACTAAGGGAGAGCATAGGAAAGGAAATAGCTAAATAAATAACTGAGCAAGGAACATAATTAATGTAATAAATCTAATTAATAAAAACAATTATAATAAAGAGATAACAGTAATAACAATGATAAAGTCAAGGGGGTTACCGGGGTTATTGTTTAATTTTGTACTTATTGATTTGAAACTGTATTTATGCATTTAATCATTTCCAAGTGAGGGCGCCTGTTTAATAGAAAATATCTAACAACAATCAACAGCAGGTGTTTGATGTTTCATGGCTGGTAGAAACAATGAGGATCAAACTCATTCTGAAAGTGCCATTGTGACTAATAAAAGCAAAAAAGTTTGAGACTAAAAAAAAAAAAGCAAAAACTGTCACAAGGAGTTAGAGCTCTATCTGATCTACACGCCTGTCAAGTCTCTGTTTAGCCATCAACAGACTTCTGTTGAGCCTTATACAGGAAGCTGTACATGGTATCAGCACAATCGGGTATGTTGAAACTTCAGAGATAACTGCTGCCATGTGGTCAGACTAAAGTTCTCCAGGCATCCTCACTGACAAGCATCTGCAAGCCAAGTTCGTCTGAGCAATGTTAGATAACAGGAAAAAAAACCTCTCTGCAGTGTCGTGCAAAACTACAAAATGCCCTAAGAGAAAAAAAAACACAACTATTTGTTAAAGGATTTGCCTTAATAATAACATGTGACTGCTAAGGGGTAAAAAGAGAAATTATGATGTTGACACTGTCTCAAGTTTTGTTTGCTTCACACTCTATATAACCCCGCTTCTGTCTGGGAAACTGCAATAAACTGTGTATTTTTGCAAAAAAGGGCTGTTCATTTATAGTGATATTATGTAGCCTACACATGTGATCGCTTGGGAGGAAAAGGTAAATGATGATGCTGACACATGTCTCACAAGATTTGTGTGCTCCTGTCCCCTCACACTGTATACAACCCCGCTTCTGTCTGGAATACAGCAATATACTGTGTATTTTTGCAAGAGGGGCTGTTCATTTGCAGTAATGTTATGTAGGCTACTGACTGCATGGCAGTGTTCACTGTGCCAACATAAATGCAAGATATAGAAAACACATAGCTTCTGTACCTGAATAACCAGCTATAAATATAACCAGCTTTAGGGCCTGGTTTAAATACTGGGATAGGTAGTATTGCAATACGTATTTTAAATCTCTTTTAAAAACCCAGCTTATAAAAAGGCTTTTTTATAACTCCGTAAGGCAACAGCTTGGTGCACCTTTTCCCACACCTTGTCCTCTTTTGGCATATGTGTAGTAACTTATTGTTTTGATACCACTGGTTACGGGTTTTAGTTTTCTCATTATTTGGTCTTGTTCGGTTGTGTTCTTTTATTGTTGTTTTTACTTTGTCTGTATTTCATTGTATCTGTGCAAGCACTTTGAAACTATGTTTAGAAAGGTGCTATGCAAATAAAGATTATTATTATTATTATTATTATCATCAAAATGGCTAATTTGTTAATTTACCCTACCTTATTACACATTTCCACTAGAATAAATAGACTGCTCTATTCATTGATGGTTTTCATTAAGAACGTCATAACAACAAAGACTCCATTTATTTTTTACAAAAAACTATCCTTTAGTACAGATACACAAAATTATTCCACAAGGCATGCTGCTGCAGGTTGTTTTACTTTACCAAGATCCAAAACCCAAATCAGGTCAAAGTATAGCAATGTACAGAGCAATGCAAGGATGGAATTCACTCCCAAATCATATTACACAACAAAATACTATATATGGTTTAAAAAACAAACACTAAAAGAGCATTACTTAAATAGAAACTTCAGTAATTAATAAGTATTCTTGGGTGTGTAAGGGTTTTATGGGCATTCCATGTTAAATGATGATATTTATCTGTCAGATCATGATAGATTCAGTCGGAGCCTTTCTGTTTTCTTTGTGTTTTTGTTATTTAAACCTTGTCAGTTGTTATTGTTTTATTTACAGTTGACGTGTATTACGATGTGTTATGTTAGTGTATGATGATGAGAAGTGTGAATGTGTATTTTTGAATTGTCACCATGTAAACTATGTGGACCCCAGGAAGAATAGCTGCTGCTATGCAAAAGGTAATGGGGATCTTAATAAACAAACAAAGAAACCTGCCTACAGTGTAGTTATATTATAGGCCATATAGGTGTGTGTGGCCTTTAGTTGTGGCTCAGGTCAGACAAAGGGATGCTTTGCCAAAAGACGAGCCCACTTAAGATTATAATAGTAGGCTATATGTTTTTACATTATTATTGAGCAGCATCATTGTGAGTGTGCACCATCACCTGTCTGTCCTACCTACACTGATATGTTTAGATATATTTTCTTTTCTTCTGTACTGTTTTTTGTATGTATTTCATTGTTTTTATTGGATTGTTTTCCACTATTTGGTTGTTTTTTTCTGCACATTTTGTGTACTTCTTGTTGTTGTTTAACTTTTGTTGTATTTTTTCAAATTACGTTACTTTAGATCTTTCTTCCTTTTTTTGTTATTGTTTTGTTTTCTTTATATGTGCAATATGTGCAAATAAATAAATACTTTATTACACATTTCCACTACCTGCCTTTAGTTACATTATAGGCCATATACAGTAGGTTTGTGTGGCCTATAGTTGTGGCTCAGGTCAGACAAAAGGATGTTTTTGCCAAAAGAGGAGACTAATAGATATAATAGTAGGCTATATGTTTTTTACATCAGCATTATTATTATTGAGCAGCATTATTGTGAGTGCGCACCTGGTGGTCTGCAGCATCATCACCTGTCCTACACTGACCAGACACTCACCTGTGGTGGACAGCACGGTGCTGGCAAAGAACAGTGCAGAGGTGAAGTCCCAGTTCCAGTTAGCAGAGGCGTTGTTGAGGATGGAAACCCCATAATTACTGGCGTCCAGGGCTTTCTTTAGAAACCTCTCCAGACGCTCCTCGGAGAGACACTCATTCTCCTGCAGGAACTGTTTCTTGATGGCCCTCAGCTCCTGTCGCAGGAGGTCTTCATAAGGCAGCTCCACCGAGGAGAAGACAACAGCGCCGAAGACGAGATAAAGAACATAACCCAGGACCAGAGAGACAAAGTACCATGTCGATCTGTGACTCTGGATCAAGCGCACACACGAATTACTGGCTAGAGACTGGAGCATTTTTTACGAGATATCACCTAAATATAACACTAAACTAATAACTAACCCGCCTCTCGCTTTATATGACAGAAATAGACCATTAAAGAGAGGGATGTTGCTGCGGACAAAAGCGCAAATATTCTCTTCCACCTTTGAGAAACAGAAACACTGCTGTGACACTTGAGGCGTTCAGGTGCAGTCGGAAATATCAGCATTGGATGAGAAGAACAGTAGGCTGAGAAGCTGCAGATCCTCCATGTGATAGGCTACTCCACTTATGACGTCTTGAAACCCTTTACATTTATATTATTATATTTTTGATATTATATTTTATTTCTAACTTCAATACAATACCTTGATATTTTATTATTTCATTATTATATTACTTTTCTTTTTTTTTTATACTTTCTTTTTTCCCTTTTTTCAAGGCTGTTTTCATATATGCAATCCACTGTTTGTAATTACAACAGTCTATAAGCCAACTTTTAAGTAGATGAGCTTACAGACAAACCCATCAAGTACACTAGAGAAAACAACCTCAACATTCAAAACCACAACAAAACCAAGAAAAGAAAGAACAATAATAATAATAATGACAAAATGAAAGAGTAGTGTTAAAAAAACAACAACAACAAAGCAAAAAAAAAAAAAACTACACCTAACAAAAAAATATATATTATTATTATTAACTTTTAAAGCTTTGCATGGTTTGGCACCAAGCTACATCACAGCTACATCTTTTGGCTTATGTGTAGTTACTTATTCGGGTGCAGTCGGAAATATCAACAGTAGGCTAAGAAGCTGAGATCCTCCATGTGATAGGCTACTCCACTTGTGACGTCTTGGGGTGGAAAAAAGCACCTTTAAATTTATATTATTATATTATTTATATTATATTTTATTTTCAATACAATACCTTGATGAATATTTATATTTCAATACCACACAGGAAAAGTTGACACAACATTGAGGGCATTGCTGTGCAATATGCTGCCTTCCACTGTGTAATTGTCTGAAATATATTAATTATTTATTTTTTTAAATATTTTTATGAGAGCTACAAGTTCTTTTAACATGGTCATGGAGCATATACTGTATATTTGTATTCTGGGGGTATCGTTCCTATGCAGATGGTAGTTTAGTTTATTTATTGACTACACTGAGGGCGTTTTATATTTTAATTATTTATTTATTTATTGTGTTGAGTTGAATGTGCTACTTATTTTGTGCTGTAATTACCATGTGCCTTTTCTACCTTTTTTATTTATTTAAAGCTGACTCGGTGTGAACTGCTCAGAATTCCAATGTACTTAAAGGTGCAAATGGCAAATAAAACTCTTGAATCTTGAATCTCGAACATTGAGGGCAAAAATTTTAGATTTTTATATTAAAAAGTCGTAATTAGGGGTGTGTGTTTGTGTGTGTGTGTGTGTGTGTGTATGTGTGTGTGTGTGTGTGTGTGTGTGTGTGTGTGTGTGTGTGTGTGTGTGTGTGTGTGTGTGTGTGTGTGTGTGTGTGTGTGTGTGTCAGCTCACTGTTGGAAAGAAAAGAGAGCAGAAAGCACAGCTGGTGCCTGTGTATATGAACCAATACTGGATCGGATATTGGGGTCGCGATGCCGATTCAAATGGGGCCGATCTATTCAATTCAATTTTATGTTTATAATCTATATAGGCCTACATTATATACTTTAGTTTTAATTCCTATTTCAGTTTTGACCAATTTGTTTGCTGCATTAAAACATTTTTACACTTGAATTGTAATTCCTGTTAATTTTGAAGATCTTTTACCAAGTTGCTGGTGTACGATTTATTATTTTAATGATAAAGAACAATTAAATACATTTATATCGATATATTTATTTGTTACATTTTATTTTTTACAAAGGAAAGCAATGTTTAAGTCAAGCCTGATGTTGCCTTACACATAAATGAATGATCCCAGTTACTTCCACACAGTGATGCATACAGCTTATTCAATTATACTGGTATCGGATCAGTACTCGGTATCGGCTGATACCTAAAGCCCAGGTATCGGGCTGAAACAGTCGGATTGGTGCATCCGTAATCATTACTATAGGAAATGAGTATCAAAACCGTTTTCAATATTCAGTGTCGATATGTATCGATAGCCGATGTGCAACCTTGCATCATTTCTAAAAAATTATACAACCACGCAACAAACACAAATATGGAACACCAAAATACACGTTATCAAGAGCTCGTTATCCTTAGAACATTTTAAAAGGAAATTTTAAATGTTGTATGTATTTCATTGTTTTTATTGGATTTTTTCCCACTGTTTGGTTAGGTTTTTCTGCGCTTTTTGTGTACTTCTTGTTGTTGATTAACTTTTGTTGTATTTTTAAAATTATGTTAGTTTAGATCTTTCTTCCTTTTTTGTTATAGTTTTTATAGGTCCTTTGTATAAGCTTGTGGCTTCTTGACCTCTCCTGACACATTTCTTGTTTGTTTTTTTCATTGTCTGGATTTTGTGCAGTTTTATATATGTACAAATAAAAAAAAATAAAATAAAAAAAAACTTGTTTTAATCTACCATTTACGTTTTTATATTAATTTCAGGGGGAAAACACTTTAAGTTTAAGGCTCCTGAATGTAGTTATCGTATTTCCGAGCTTCAAGTGACACGTGAAGGCAGCAAGTGATGTGGCGGCGACAAAGGCCGTGTGACGTCAGAACTTCCTTTTCTCTCCTCCCAGGCCAGTGAGGCAGGTAGTCTGATCTATTTACATCTCTTTCAGTTTCACTTGTAAGCCACTGAAAGAGTCAAAGAGCTGTGACAGTGTGTCACCCCGCCTGTTGTTTTGTAGCCAATGATAATAATGAAAAACGCCCCGATCAGCTGAGTATAAGTGTGCAGAGGCATGCTAGGTGTGGAGGAGAGACAGGTTATATGGCTTCAAGAGGAACCGGCATGTCATGATGATAGACGCCTTAAAGGTTCCGTATCATGCTCATTTTCAGGTTCATATTGTATTTTGTGTTTCTACTAGAACATGTTTACATGCTGTAATGTTAAAAAAAACAACTTTATTTTCCTCATACTGTCGGCCTGAATATGCCTGTATTACCCTCTGTCTGAAACGCTCAGTTTTTGCGCATTTTGACGGAATTTGCAACAGGATTGCATTGCTAGGCAAAAGCTTGGGTTCATGTGTACTTCCTGTCAGTTGATGACATTCACATACACTGCAACCAGGAATAAACTGGGACACATTTAGAATTTTTTTGTTTGAAACTGTGTAAAGGGTCTAAATATTGTATATTTGTGACATCACAAATGGAGAGAAATCCTACAGCTTGTTTCAAATGCAGAGTTTCTGAATACGGGGCTGTGTGTATTTCCCTGTGGATTGAGCGTTTCGATACTTTCACAGTATTTATATAGGAGTTAAGTCTGCTTTATAATAAAAAAACAGGAAAATCTCACTTTTTTATAAAATGTCCCCCTTAATATAAATAATAAGAATAATTAATGAAATATGCCTACTCCTGTGGATTTTTTTAGTGTGTTCGGGGTAGTCACTCACTACAAATTTAGCAGCATATTTTAAGTGTGTTGCATTTGTTTGTATTAATTTTTTTTACTCTATGCACTTTGCGCTTGGTATTGTGTTTTAAGGATGTTTTTGTAAAGCACTTTGTAACTTGTGTTTAAGAAGGTGCTATTTAAGTGGTTTTACTTACTTACTATTTTTTGTCAATGTTTGGTAACTAACAAGTAATTAAGTACATTTTAAGATATTTGTAGGCTACTTGAGTATTTTCATTTTATGCTACTTTATACCTTTACTCCTCTAGGGCCTACATTTTGGAGGCAAATATCAGGGCCGGCTCTAGCCCTTTTGGTGCCCCAGGGTTCAACCCGCCAGAACCCTAACATTAGCCCTGTAAACCAAAACAAAACACACATCAGACATCACAATGGTTTTAAGACAAAAATTAAGATTTTTATTTTCAATAGTAATAATAGTAAAAACTGTATTTATTATAATATAAATAAACAATTGGTGCATTGATATTGTTGGCTTAAAAGGGTTTAGTCAGTTTCACTACAATTTACAGTTTTACTAACAAATACTGTATATGTGGCTGGGCAGATGAAAACGTGTGAGAAAGAGAGTTACAGGGATGAAAAGTGTATTTTTTTTCTTTTTTTATTTGTTCATTTGTTACTTCAATGCAGAAAATGAGGAAGGCTGCCCCCTGGATAATTTTTTTAAATTATTATTTATGTTTTTAGAGGGCAACCAGCGCCCCCCAGAAGGTGGCGCCCTATGCGACCGCCTATGCTGCCTAGTTAATTTGAGTTCTTTAGTTACTAGTTTGCAGATTTAGATTATTAATACAAAATATAATACCAGATACCAGTATTAAGATATAAGATAGTTAGTAATTAAAATTAGCCCAACCAAGTGATGTGCACATTAATGCATCACTAATAATAACCCATTAATATAATATATATGATTCTGAAAAGGAATATTCTGCATAATATATTTAAGTATATTTTGATTCTAATATCTTTGTACTTTTATTTAAGTAAGATTTTGAGTGCAAGACTTTTTTACTTGTAACATTATGTTTTCACTGTAGTATTGCTAATTTTACTTAACTTTACTTTCACTTCTGAATACTTCTTACACTGCTGATTTGTGTAGCAACTGCGCGTCATAGATGCAGTTTTAATGTGTTATCCTTGTTTTCCTTTCGGCAAGGGCTTATGTGTAGGCTTTGTGGAATTTGGAGTGGGTGTAAGGCTACTTGACTAATAGTGAAAGTGAACTGAAAGTTTAGGAAATGAAAAGATAAACACCAGCAGTAATTGTTGTATTTTATAGTCCCTTATTCAAAGGTTTGTTTTAGTCTTCACAAGGTAAGAGTCAAAGCCACAGCACCCACTAAAGATTAAAGTTGTTTATTATAATAACTCATAATATTAAATTATAACACATATTAACTAAATTTCATTATTCCTAGATGATACATACATTTGCTCATTTTAACTATTACGTTAAAATAAACTATTTTATCAGAATCAGTTTTATTTGCCAAGTACATACATACAAGGAATTTGACTCTTTTTGTTATGCATCTCTCTAACAAACAACAAAGCTGGACACATAAAGGTGAGGAATAGACAAGACTGTACTGTACACAAGTAGTGAAAAAATAGGTGTATATATAAATATCATATAAATATAGGCCCTATATAAAAAGCACCAATGACCAACGATTACAAAATAAATCAAATAAAAACGGCTATATACAACTCAAGTGTTCTTTAAGTGTAAACAATACAAATAGTGCAAAATCAAGTGTCTATATACTGTGTGTACAGCATTTAGGTTGTGCATTAAAGACTGTAAGAGTCTATATATAACTGCAGTGACAGTGTCTTGACAGTGTATGAATGATTTAACTGTTCATCAGAGTGACGGCCTGTGGGTAGAAACTGCTCTTGTGTCTGGTTACAGAGTTCTGTACAGTATAATCAGTATAATATTGGGTCTCTGTGTATAGTTAAAGGCAAGTTAAGAAGTTAAGGCAGACACTTTGCATTATCACATCAGGGTAACATCAGCTCCCAAGGTTTCAGGATGTGTCTGATGATTAATCGGAAACAAATGTTTTAGCTGTAAATGTTTATACATAATGTTTTTGTGTCGGGATGAGTGGAAAGTGGGAATTGACCCAAAGTCACCCTTTGTGCCAAGACCCCTACCCATGTGATTCAAACAAGCAAATTTGGGGTTAGATGCAACATCATAACTCTGTTTAATCAAACTCATACTCCAATTATGAATATTATTATCTGGCGTTTGTTCTGTTCGTTTTTCTTTTTATTGGGTTGTTTTAAAATGTATGCATGGTTGTGTTTAGGTGTATGGTTGTATTTGTAAATGTGTATTAGGGATGCACCGATTCAAACTATAACTTTGTATAACTTTGTAAAAACAAAATGTAACAAAATAAATATATCGATAAAAATTGAGTGAATATTTATTTATTGTTAAAATGATAAATCGTACACCAGCAACTTGGTTTCAAATTTTAAAATTAACAGGAAAACTTAAACAGGAATTAAAATTCCAGTATATAACGTATATAGTATATAAACATGGAATAGATCAGCCCCATTTTCATGATACCGATCCAGCTATTTGAGTCAGTATTGATCCGATATCCAATCCAGTATCGGTGCATCCCTAATGTGTATGAGTATGTATGGGTGCATAGGCTATGTGTATGAATACATGTATAGTTTTTATCGTTTATGATGTACAATCATGTATAGATTTCTATTTTTTATCATTGTAAATTCTCCTTCCATTCAGTTATGTGAGCATGAATGCAAATAAACTCAAACTCATTTAGGAATCCTGGATTACTCTGGTATCAAATGAGTTGCAATAGCAAACATGTCTTTTATTCACTACACTGCTGGCACGTGATTTGAGGTACATTTCAGTGTCACCACATGATATGTATGCACAAACGTGCAACATAAATTGTTACATTTATGAACGTTTTGTGAAGTAGCATCAGCAAGGTTGAATTACAAAATGGACAACTGTCACAAGACCACCAGGGGCCCCCAGAACCCCCTTAATGTTATGGCATAGGAATACTGCATACAATTCACAGGGCATTCATAGGGGCCCAGAAGCTCATTTTGCCCCCGTCCCAGCAGATGAATCTGGCATTGCTGGTTACACTCACTCTTTTGAAAATCCTCATTCATCATACCATAGACAGGGTGCTCCTGAACATGACAATGGGCCCCGGACATCATGTCACATTGGGCCCCCAGTATACTGTAGTACTGTTTAAAGCACTACAGTACTGATGGTGAAAGGCCATCTGAAATTAGTCCACCTATTCTCTCACTGACAACTATACAAACTAGGTTGTCATGAATAATTTACTCAAATTATCCCCAGCAGTCATTTGTAGCATATTGGATTTTCCATGCACAATGTTATTTACATAATTCATTATATCAGCCAAGAGGTGATTATATGACAACTGATTCCCTGACGCTTTCTTTATTGTATTTTTATATCTGGTATATTTTTTTTGTACTTTGTACCACAAACTTTTTTACTGCCTTTTTACTAACATGTTTTGCACTATGGAACTGTGATGCTGGAAACTTTAATTTTCCTCGGGATCAATAAAGTTACTATCTATCTATCTATCTATCTATCTATCTATCTATCTATCTATCTATCTATCTATCTATATGGC
This sequence comes from Sebastes fasciatus, assembly GCF_043250625.1. Classification (NCBI taxonomy): domain Eukaryota; kingdom Metazoa; phylum Chordata; class Actinopteri; order Perciformes; family Sebastidae; genus Sebastes; species Sebastes fasciatus. The sequence goes on along the minus strand of NC_133803.1, from coordinate 17,295,553 downwards.
AGTGTATAAAATAATAATAATGATGATAAAAAATTACTTGACAGTAAATAGCTAAACATAAAGTTAAAAAGGATATATATTTACAATGAAAATATAATAAAGTGATTAAATAAAAAAAGATCCAATATATATATATATATATATATATATACATATTTATATATATACATATATATATATACATATGTATATATATATATACATATGTATATATATATATATATGCATATGCAAACATAAAACAGAGTAAAGCACATGTAAGATGGTGCTACTTTGGTTTCTACGTTGGTTTCTACTCTGCACATTTATAGACTGGTTTTTACTGTATTATACCAATAATGTACAGCTTTATTCTGCATTTTAGATATACATATATATCTATTTATCTATATATATATATATATGTATATATATATACATACATATATACATATATATATGTATATAAATATATACATATATATATACATATATATATACATATATATGTATGTATATATATGTGTGTGTGTGTATATATGTATATATGTCAAACATAAAACAGAGCACAGCACATGTAAGATTGTGCTATATAGTTTGAATTCATTAATAAAATGCAGGATTGGTTCCTGACCATTTTTTTCTTATGAATATGACATTTTCCAAAAAACAATTGCATCATATACAACATGTTATTTTCCAATCTTATCTTGACTAAAATCTCCAGCATTACATCAAACAGTGTGGCCCTGGTCTGCACATTAGTGGCCCACGCTAAATGACCCCTCCGAGCTGCCGTAGCAGCGCTAGACTGAGGCGCTCCTCCTCAATGAGCGCTGGAAAGATGGCGACGGCATACGCACCAGCGAGAGTCAACTGTGCCGGCGGGGTGGAGAAAGTGCTCTAAAAGACACACAAATCCGCCTCTCTTGCAAAGATTAAACGGTGCAAAGTGTGTCTGACACCGCCTAGACATGGTTTAGTCCATGCACGGCTAGGAACAAGAAGCCACTGCTTTGCTAATGGAGCCTCCGGATCGCAACAAGCCCAGCAGGTAATGTACTGAACACAAGACAGCCTATACACCATCAGGACCTCGCACTCTGCCAAATAGGGAGCAACAACGTGACAGTGCAGTGGAGCTCTAGAAATCGGCTTCCTGTCAAATAGTGCTACGCGTGCAGTTGCTGCAATTTTGGAGTTGCAAACTTTTTTTTGGAGCAACATTTTTTAGGGCATACTCTGCTGCAGAAATACACTTCTCGGTTGCTAGAGAGAAAGAAAGGCAAAAAATGCTCACCAAATGATAAGGTAACATTATTATGAACCCATATGCAACATGTCAGAGAGGACGAGCTAGCTAACATCTACTGTCGCTTGTCACTTTTATTGTTCATACACTGCAAGTTCAACCAGCAGAAGAACTGACCGAGCTGAAGCTAGTTTTGCAATGTGTGGCTCTTAAGGTGGATTTAAACGTGTTGTTGTTGGTTATTTGAGTGTGCACAGAGCATGCATTTCTTTATTATAAAAACACCGACACCAGAAAACTTGGCTGGCTTTTAGTTAGCATGTTGCTCCTCCACTGTGATTGTTAATCATCTGTTGTGTCGCACTGCACTGCTGAATCATGATACTGGGGCTCTTTTATCGTGCACAATAATGCAATTTTAGATAAATGCAACATTTGGATCATTATTATAACTTTGTTGTTGCAAATGCATGTGCAAGCAGTTTTCATCATGCTATTCTTAGTGCACATTTCTGCAATCTTGCAGCAGGGGAATGCACACAAACAAGACAGCCATAAGATGTTTTTGTTCATATGTGCTGCATCTCCTAATCGTAGTGCTGCAGTGTTTGCCCCTGACAGACCCCTCAGGAATCCTGCTGTTGTGTCTTCTCCTCCCTTTCTCCTCAACATGCAGTCTTCTGTCTGCAGAGAGAGTGACTTTGAGGTGCATTTATCAGCTCTGTTATCTGCTGTAATCCCTTGTTTTTCTCTGCTTGACTATTTCAGTAATGATTGAGTTGTCAGCCAGTTGTTATTCCCCTTGCACCCCTTGTGGCCACTCAGTCCGAAGTGGACACACTCACAAACAGCTTGCATGATTGTGCAATACTGATCCTGTTAAAAGTAATTTGCTGTCCGCCATTGTGCATAAAGGGAAATTACTGAGTCATGCTATTGCTGGAAACATGTGTCACAAGTTGACATGATCACATGGGATTCATTGTAATGTGTCATATGTTTGGTGTATGCACAAAGTTTGGGGGTGAAAGGTAAATGCTGCTGTGGAGATCTCAATTGTATGTATTGGCAGTGTCATGTGAGACTAAATGTGCATCTGCCTGAGAATTTGTTTGCGTTACCATTTCTATTGTAATGGGATTAGAAACATGCAAAACTTGCAGCATTGTAAACATTAGATGTTACATGGCAGGTGTAGTTTGCAGGAAACATTAGTTCAACTTGTGTTGTGTTCAGACTGCATAGTAGGGATGCACCGATACCAGATTGGATATCGGGCCGATACTGACTCAAATAGCTGGATCGGATATTGTTGGCAATGTGGCCGATCTATTAAATTCAATTCTATGCTTATATACTACACACATTATATGCTGGAATTTTAATTCCTGTTTAAATTTTGACCAATTTGTTGTTGCATTAAAAAGGTTTACACCTGAGTTGTAATTCCTGTTAGGTTTGAAGATTTTTTTTGCCAAGTTGTTGGTCTACAATTTATTATTTTGATAATAAATAACAATTCCCAAAGTAATGTTTAAGTCAAGCCTTACACGTAAAAGAATGATCCCAGTCACTTCCACACAGTGAGGCATGCAGCTTTTTAATTTAACACTGGTATCTGATCAATACTTGTTATCAGCTAATACCCAAAGCCCAGGTATCACTATCGGTATCGAGACTGAAAAATCTGGATCGGTGCATCTGTACTGCATAGCTCTGTCATAATAACTAACTAAACATGGAGAAGCAGTGTCCAGTTTTTACGCACCATATATCTTGAACAAACTGGCAGAAAACTGCAGGTCCGCTGCAACTCTTTAAATCAAGGCTGAAGACTTTTCTGTCTGCTGCTGCCTTTTATTAAATCAAATAATTTCTTACACTGCACTGCAACCTTTATTCTTGTATTTTAGATATTTTGTCTTATTCTATTTTAGCATGTTTTTATTTCTATTCACATGGTCTTAAAAGTGGTTTACAGATTATGTATAACTTAAATATTATTATCACTATTCAGCAGGTTTTATTTTCCATCTTATGTTATGCATTCTATGTGCTTTATTTCATCTTATCTGACCTTTTTATAATTTGTGGATGCATTTTAATGTTTTTAAAACATTTATTAATTTTATGCATTTAACAGATTATACATACAACACAGAACCTTCCCCCAAACTGAACATATGGCAGTTTATAAAATAATAATAATGATACAAATTACTTGAAAGTAAATCGCTTAACATTAAGTTTCAATGGATATATATTAACAATGAAAATATAACAAAGTGAATGAATAAAAATAAATGAATAAAAAATACAAAAATATATTTATTAAAATAGATAAATAAAATTAAAGATATGGTCACAAACAGAGTACAGCACACATTCCTCACAATAGATTAGTCATTATATAAGTCTAACTTCACACTTCTAGCGCCTCTTCAATGTCACCATTTTTAACAAATTACAAAAACATTTCCCAAAGATGTCATAAAACTCCGAAGCTTTCTTCCTCACTATATATGTGAGTTTATCAAAAGTCAAACTTGATGTTAAGTTTTTCAACCAGTAGCTAAGACAGGGGCGACCATTTCTCGATGCTTTTCATGTTTTACGGTCATTTATGTTTTGTGCTTTGAATTGCCTTGTTGCTGAAATGTACTATATAAACTTGCCTTGCCTACTAAGATGCAAACTTCAGACTGAAATGACCTCACAACATACAGCAATTAGTTCTTTTAGTCTTTATAAAGGACAGATACTTCTATCCACCTCAACGAGTGTATATACTTTAACTGAATGTGTGAGGTTGGTTCAAACTGACAACAATTCTGAGAAAGATGAGTTATGTGCTTGCTTGGCAGTTGAGGGCGATCATTAGCAAGTACAGAGGTCCTTTTCTTTGTCAATAATGTCTTGTTGTCAAAGTCAGTCTGAAGACATTGTGGCTCACAAGCATTCCAGAGATTTCAGGATGTGGTGGACAACAGAGCGCCGTGGATAGCTGCCTGGAGCCCCGGAAAAGCTCATGGGTAGAACTCATTAATGCCTGCGTTTGCCAGGAGCACAGGCTGTAGAATACAGATGGACCGTCCTCTAGCGTTTCCTATCTGCATCCTGTCTCTGCCCAAACCTGCTTTAGAGGAATTAGTGCTGCTCTCACATTCTGTCACTCTCATCTGTCATTTCCTCTTAAACAATAGGATCTTTGTAACTGCTAAAACTATGGCAACTGATGTTACTAATACGCTGCAGGAGTAACATCATCATGGTAGAGAAGGAAAGGAAGATGGTTAAAGTGGCAGTGGGTTGAATTGGAGCAGATATGCTTAAAAAAGTTATTTTTATAAAACGGTCACTATATCCTGATAGTAGTGCATGAGACAGGTAATCTGAAAAAAATCATGTGCCTCTGTGTCCTCCGGTGCTCCTAATGGCATCTGCAAGATTTCACAGACCGGAGGAAAACAACCAATCAGAGTCGAGCTGGAGCCTGCCGTCTCTGAGCAGCTGTCAATCACTCGCGAAGTCCGATCAAACGGTCAAACTAGGCAGCGCTGATCAAATATAAATCAATATTCTGTTACTGTAATGCCTATTTCTCGCCTCAAATGTTTTCAGAATCATCTTGTAGTGTACTGTTTAGCTGTAAAATGAGAAAGTTTGTGATCCGGCCGCCTTGTTGAGATCAGTTGAGGAAATACCAAGCACCAGCCGGAGCCAACTTTATAATTTTACAGCTAAACAGTATACTATAAGATGTTTCTTAAAACATTTGAGGCGCGAAATAGGCATTACAGTAACAGGATATTGATTCACATTTGATCAGCGCTGCCTAGTTTGACCATTTGATTGGAGTTTGCGAGAAATTGACAGCTGCCTCCGTTGAATGAAAAGCCAATAGGAACCCTCTCTCTGAAATGAAATGTGATTGGCCAAAGTCTCCTGTCACAGGCTAGGCAGGTTTAAGTTCTGCAGAGTCATGCTCGTCTATTTGATTTGACATTTATGACGTGCACAACTGCAAGAAACTGAAATGCCAACTGACAAAGGTGTTGCTCATGACTCTCTACAGTTTAAGATCAAATTTCATAGGTGGAGCAGATTACTGGCTGCACTTATGAGGCAAGTGGCATTAGGTGAAGAACATGTCATTACACCATTTACCTCATGCTGCCGCCCACACTCTGCAATCAGTGCCTACATTTGGATGCATTACATCATGTGACTTGTTGTGGTTAATGGCATGAGCTGCCAGAGGTACAGTAAGGTCTATGTCTTTTCTTAGTCTGAGGATGTTCCCTGCTGGTGTCAAGTGATTTAGCAGTGTTTTAGAAATGCACTGACTTTGGGATTCTTTTGAATTAAAGTGGCTATTTGCATGTCATGCCTTGCAAAAGCAAACTCCTCTGTTATGCATGTTTTGTCTGCTTTGCACAGTTGCATGTAGGAGAGGTTGGGAGGTCCACTCCTGGCAATGTCACACACTGTTCCAGAGAAGGGTGGGGTCAAGTACGTTGTGTTCATTGTCTGTATTCTGTTGGCCTATGGTGCAAATTCTGATCGCAGCCTGTTTATCAGGGATAGTCAGGCAGAGCTCAGAGATGCATGCTTTTGTACGTATGAGCTACACTTCCATTGAGATTTGTGCACAAATAGTTTTTTATATTGCCTCACCAGTTAACCCTGGGCTGGAATTAGTAGCCAGCAGACACATCCTTTTTACAGTGGGGGGTAATCAAAATCTGGATTTAGCTTACCGAGCATCAGTCATGCCAGCATGACCTAATTGGTAGAGAGTGTGCTCTTACAAAACCCCGGCCTCCTCCTCCTCCTTTTCCTCTCTCTGAAAAAAAATCCCCTTTAGTTTGGCCATTGTGAGCAAGTGTGCTCACTAACCAGCTGTGTGCTATTCAGCAGTGGGCCTCACGGGCCACGTGTCACAACTATACAATAGAGTGCCCCTTTCCTGGTACAATAGTGTGGATGGTTGGTGTCAAAGGTCAGGCCCCCCCTGACTCTGGCAGCCCTCCGTATCACTGCTTCAGTCGCTGTTCAGAAAAGACTCTCGATTTTGTGCTGTTTATTATGCACTCAGTGTTTCTGCCTGGGGGCTCTAGCATTCCACTGGCCTTTATTGGAGCCCCAATGAGCCATCCGATGAGCCATTGAGACCAGCCAGACACCATCTGCAGTGATAATTCAGTAATGGCAGCCAGGCAGGGACAGCTTGAAGACCATAGTGCTGCTATGGTTAACTGCAGGGCATGCAGGCCTGTAACTTTCTCTGTGCGGCCTGCAAGTAGGTTTTTAGGAAAAAAGCAAAGAATACAGATGAGGAATTTGCACAGTTTTTACTGCAGCAGCACAATCTGTGCCTGAAGTGTCTCATGGCAACCAAACAAACAACCGGCCGTGATGGCGTCATTGGTTCCGCTGTCATTCCTGAATGATTTAGTCATGCTGCTCCGCATTGAGAAGTGTCTTTTTTTAAAACTTGGTCTTGTTCTTTCTCACATGCATGTGCTATTTCTGTCCTCAGACACCACCCGTGCATGCTTTGAGATGTTTACAAATGTGTGCACAATTTGATCATGCTTGTGACGTAGTAGGAGGTTGATGTCATAACTATCTGCATTCTCTGTGCAGTTTCCCGATACCTGTGTCGATTGTTTCCATTGCAAAAGCACAGCGATTGGTCTGTTTTTGTTTTGCTGAATGCCTTATTGCAACACACATACTGTGCCTTCTTGTGCCTGCATACTGAAAAGATCACTGTTGTGTCCTGCTCCTGCAGAACAAGCCCCTTCCCAGTTTCCCATACAATACACTCATAAAGGCGCCAGTGTTCTTTTTCACGCAAGAATTATTCTGTAATTTCAAAACTGTCGTGGTTAAGATGGTCGTGCTTTTCATGTTATTCTTGCGGTATGGCTTCGTCCGAAATCACATACTATGCACTACATACTCAACAGGTGTACTATCGTTCAACATACCTTTGTGGGAATAAACAGTAGTATGTATCTTTTCGGACGCACTGAACTGTAATTTGCGTCGTCACTACCTGAGAGCCTCCTTGCTGGAGAATCAAAGCCTGAATTAATTTAAAAATATATACGCCTGTACAAAGTGAAATCTTATACTTACAGTTAAACTGAAGCGTTATTGGTGTTACAGAGCTGTCCGTCAACGCCCGTTACGAACGTTGGCGTTACTGCCCGCATTACATTGTGTGATATTTATGCAGGCATAGTGTACAGCGTTGCATACTGTGATATTTCACCTGAAATAGTATGCAATTTGCGTACTATTGGTTTCATACTAAGGTTTCGGACATACTAAAATATCTCACATACTGTTTTAGCGTACTAAATAGCATGTAAGTATGGAATTTCGGACGGAACCTGTGTTTCATTCATGATGTCTTGATTGCATCTAGAATCTTATTGCAGTTGAGGTTGCAGGAGTTTGCAGCAGGTGTCTGTCTGCCTCGCATGTCGTTCCACAGCTGCTCCCAGGGGACTCTGCGTGTGCATAAAGGCAGATTCTGCAGCAGTGGGGCAGATGGGCAATAGAAGTCAGGACTCTCTCTCTCTCTCTATGTGGCTCCTTGAAAAGCTTAAGCAAGTGATTTCCAGATTACCCCCCCCCTCCCTTTTAACACTCCCCCAGCGAGAGTGTGCCCCTTTCAACTCCTGTCTACACAGGCGCGTGTTGGGGAATGCCTTTCAGTCAGATGATCGATGGAGGGATACATGGCGATGAGCATATAGAGAATGCCCGTTTTCATGCCCCTCCTCTTCTTTCTCTTTTTGTTTTTGTTGGCGGGGTCAGACCTTCCAACCTTTCTCTCTAATCCTGTTAAAAACCCCTCAGAAAGGCATTAGGGAACAAAGCTCTGACGTTGTAATCTGGGAAGGCGCGCTGCTTGCACTCTCCGTTTTCTTTTTTTTCCCCCTTTTTTCCCAGAAGGAAGTGACTCTAGTGACTCTAGTGTTTCCATTCTGCAGAACTAGATGCAACATATTCTGATGGCGTTTCATTATCTGAAATTCGCAGTCAGAATGTTGTTGGGCAATCGTGGTGTTCACATCTTCATTGTTGCTCAAGATTTACTATAAACACATGAAAGTGAGATGCTGTTTTGTATAAGCGCTGTGCTTGCACATGGTCTAACAACTTTTACACACTTTGGGTGATTGAGTCTCAGTGCTACATGAAATCTTGACTTGTGTGCAGCGTGGTTGATGACTTAGCAGACAGAGTTAATGAGGGTTACTATTTCTCCCTCTCTGGTTGAGCCATTATGTTTACCTAGACCAAGAGAGGGTGCCAGTAGAGAACCCACAGCTTATTATCCTGCGTCAGGACGGCTGTGGTCGTGCACAGAGCGTCACTGCTGTGCATTTGGGAGGCAGCCAGTCAGACTCCGAAAGGACAGACAACTCGTCAGTCTGCTCTAGGTAGCAGCAGACATTCAGTCTAGTTGCAATTTAGCAACCTGTTTGCCGTGGCATTAGAGGAGATTTGCTGCACACTCTGTTATGGGTACAAACAGCCCAGCACAGTTTGACCTTGCACACACATTTCTTTGGTTTTATTATGATATGACTGAAATAGTTTCATAATGCCAAAGCATGGGCTTGCTGTTAACATCACTACTAGGTATCAGTGCTTATTGTAAAGATGCAAAGTTAGCCCATGTCAATAGTTTGTCCTGTCGGTTTTATGTCACAATGTCATATGTTTACAGGCAGGCCAAGCCAGTGGAAGATGCCTCCCATCAGACCTCTGAGGTGGATGAATCCTGGGACTTTCCCAGCGAGGAAGAGGAAGCTCTGTATGGCACAACACCTCCTTTTACCTCCCGCCAGATGAAACGCATGTCTGGCAAACATCAACGAATTAGCCAGGCAAGGAGTGCTGGTCGGTCTCCCAAGAAAGGTAAGTTGACAATTCTATTTGACTGACGATATGGAAATCATTTAAAAATGTTTTACCTTTTTTACATGTATTTTAAAAGCCCTGACGCAATGCAGGAGGACAACCGCTCAACCTGTCTTAATCTCTGCTAAGGTGCTGGAAGAGTCAATGAGTCCAAAAGATGATAGAAAAGATATCCGCACACTTAGATAGATCACACTTTTGGTCTGTCAGACCTTCATCAGAGCCCTGACGCACCAAGCTGACCGTCGGCCTATTTCAGGCCGTCAGTGAGCGTCTGTCGCCCCAGTTTTAGCGGTGTGTCCTGCACCGTCGGCCCAAGTCGGAGGCCTTTTGGCCGATTCAGCATGTTGAATCGACGGCGAAGCCTGTTGGTGAGAGAAATCACTCTGATTGGCGGTTCAGCTTAAATTAATCAGTGCTCGAGAAGAGAAACGGAAGTGAGGAAAGCAAGCCAACGAGTAAAGTCAAAAGGAAAAACACAGAAGGCTCTTTTCATTTTTCATCTTCATCTCATCTGATCATTACAATACACAAATATTTGTGGCCATCTGGAATAAAGCTATGTGGTGAATGAGAGTGGTGTGAAATTGGTCGGCAAACGCCACTTTGTTCCATGTTTGTATCATTACAACGGCTTGTATATCTGCATTCCTTTTTGAATGACGAATACAGACTACTGCGACCTGCTGGTGTGGAGAGTTATTTCCTCTCATGCAGACGCAGAACTTACGTGGTAGTTAGCCGTTGGCTCGTAGTCTTTGCGGTGTGTATGAGTTTATCTTTCTGGCCAAGACACAGGCGATGTGAGGTGATGCAATGGTCGGCCTTCATTGCTGCTAGTTCTTTGATGCTGATTTTGTGTGTCTGGGCCTTTAGATACGTTGTACTGACTGGGAGTGTTTTCTGTGTTTCTTTCAGTGGACCTTACCCCACCTCTCCCGAAAGAGAATCCCAGGCCAGTGGAGCCCCCAGAGGAGCACAGCTACAAGCACGGCAAGAAGCTGAGGGCCACACTGCGCGAGAGAGAGAGAGACCACAAGAAGACTTTTGAAGGCTCCTTCATGCTGGATCCGCTCTCAAAGCCAAGCCCTTTTGGTGCCCTCAACATGGATCCCCGGAAGCATTACTTGAGCTTAGGCTGCAGCAGTTGCAAACTTCCTGTGTCTATGCCCCATATTGCCCGGACACACCGCCAGACCTCCAGGACAGACTGTCCCGCCGACCGCCTCAAGTTCTTTGAAACTCTGCGGCTGCTGCTCAAGCTCACGTCTATGTCCTCCAAGAGGAAGGAGAAGGAGCAGAGAGGCCTTGAGAACATGGCCTTCATGGGTCACAACAACGAGGTCATTTGGTTGGAGCTGCAGGCTTGGCATGCACGACGCTCCACGGGTGACCAAGACCTTTTTCTTTTCACTGCCCGCAAGGCCATCCCTGACATCATCAATGAGGTGCTGCACTTTAAGGTCAACTATGCCAGCCTGGGAGGGGCCCAGTGTTTAGGGTCTCAAACAATCCAGGAGGACTATCAGAGGGTCCCAGATCTAGTCTGTGCAGAGGAGAGGGAGCCTGTTGTAGCAGAGACCAACCACTGTGGAGTAGATCCCTGGGGCTTTAGCGCCTTCCCCTCACCAACGATGAATGCAGCAGAGCCTCTGGGCTCTGGCGCTGACTGCAGGGAGCACCTTCAGCGCCAGCGGCTTGCATTTGAGCAGGTCAAGCGTGTTATTGAGTTGCTGGAGTCTGTGGAAGCTTTGTACCCCTCGTTGCAGGCCCTGCAGAGAGACTATGACAAATATGCAGCACGAGACTTTCAGGGCAGGGTGCAGGCGCTCTGTCTGTGGCTCAATATCACCCAGGACCTCAACCAGAAGCTGCGCGTTATGGCCACTGTTCTGGGCCAACATGATCAATCCCGTATCGGGTGGCCCGTCTTTGAGATCCCTTCACCTCGCTGCTCCCGTGGCAATGAAGACGAGGAGAATGAGGAAGATGAGGAGAATGACTCGTCAGCCACTTTTACAGCTGAAAGCGATGGAGAGGACAGGGATGCTGAGGAGGAGGAGGAGGAGGAGGAGAACGAGGAGGGGGTATCGGGACGTGTAGCAGAGGGAGAGTTGTCTCCCTCCTTGACTCCTAAATTTGCCCGATTGTTATCAGAAGAGGAGTTTCTCCCAACTGCTACTGCAGGAAGTGCAGAAGCGATAACGGGAGGGGGAGTATTCTGCCCTACATCCATCTACAGACCGTTTGTGGATAAAGCTCTGAAACAAATGGGACTGCGTAAACTGATCCTCAGACTGCATAAACTGATGGACCGCTCTCTTCAGAGGTCCAGATCAGCGCTGCTTCGCCACACTCCTGCACTGGAGGTGAGGCTGTCTTTTTTTTTTTTAACTGCTTTAACTTCGTGATGATTACCATTATTTATTTATCCTCAATAATCTGTGTTTAAGTCTATAATTAACAGAATTGCATTATTACAGCTAAGTAAGTACATTTTTATATATCTACTATATAAATGTAAGGTATAATCTACAGCGAGCCGATCATTGCTTTGCGTCGGGGACTGCATTGCCCTGTTATTTCATAACCCGTTCGCTGTACATGATCCCACTTATTACACGGCTACTTACTTAAGAAATCAATAATTTGACACAAATGTGGTCCGCCAGAGTCCAACATCAGAACTGTGTCCATGGCAACGGTCTGCTATAAAGAAATAACAGACCATAGAATGCCATAATTGACCAATCCGAATCGAGTGTAATATATATATATATATATATATAATTAAAAAATGAAGGTAAAAAATAGCTGCTGTGGTGCTTAACAGTCAAACTAGATGCAGTATTCTTCACTTAAATTTGCAAGAAAAAGGGCTCACTGTAGTTGTAAGTAGTAGTAGTATTAAGTAGTCACTGAATAAAAAAATTCAGAGCTTTATTTATCACATACACAGGGTTGTAACGGTATGAGATTTTCATGTAGGGCTGGGCAATAGTGACAATATATATCGTCAAAAAGATATAAAAATGTCTTTCTCCGTAACGTTTCTATACCGATATAGCACAGGCCTGTATTTATTTCTTTTGTTCTCTATAATTTCACTTAAAACTTTGATGTTCATTTTGCACTCAGGTTCTTAAAATGAGAAAATACTATTATTATATTTTTCACGTATATTTCATTTACACAGGAGTATTCAAAAATAGGCTTTACCATGTGGCTTTCTCATATTGGACTATGTATTTATTGAATTACCAGAAAACATGCTATATCCTGATATGACCTATATCGTGAAGAATGATTTGGGCCATATCGCCTAGCCGGTACAGTACCATAAACATCTCAGAAAATATCACGGTTTCATGGTATCACGGTTTCACGGTATACATTATTACACGGCTTTGTTGAATACTCGATTCTGATTGGTCAATCACAGCGTTCTACGGTCTGTTATTTCTTTATAGCTATGTATAACAGACCGTTGCTATGGACACAGTTCTGATGCCGGACTCTGGTGACCCGTTTTTGTGTCAAATTATTTAATTATCCCGTGTAATAAGCGGGATAACGTACAGCTAGCGGGTCATTGCTGTGAAATAATCCCAGATAGGGCGATGCAGCACCCCGACGCAAAACGGTTCACTGTACATTATCCCTTACTTATGATTCTTCTTTTTATTATTATTTTTGTTAGTAGTAGTGGTAGTAGTAGTAATAGTTGACCCTTAAAGGAATGAAAACAGAATTACAATAAACTGAATTATAAACTTGATAAAAAATAGCATGTTACTATAGTATGTTATATAAAGCATGTTAGTTTATAGCAAGTAATTAACTACTAATGAAAAAATAACATCAGCTGTGAGCTTTTAATACACTGTCTGTATCTCAGGTATGTCATTTTTTTTCAATACTGTAGACATGCAAATTTACACAGTATGATAATGTCAACATATCACGGTATACCTTAATATCAGTATACCGTTACAACCCTATACACCAGTAATATGTGTGGTGAAATACAATCTGATGTGCCCCTTTGTGTGTGCTAATTTATATAAAAAACACATTTGGCATAAATGCACTGTTTCAAAGTTTTACACTGTGCTGTGCAATCCAAAAGGGATGCATCTTTACAGATGCCTGAGATTTGGGCAGCAACTTTGAATTTATTATGAAGCCAACTGTTGACTCTGTTGATATAATAGCCATGGTGCTCTATAAGACATGCTAAATTAAGTTCATCTGATCTTCCACCCGCAGTTTGAAGACTTCCCAGACCCCATGCTGTACAGTGATTACCTGCCAGAGCTGTCGCGCCATGTTTCCTGCAGTGGTCCGGCTCACCCAGAGCTTGGAGCAGACCAGGTTTCCTGGGAGGATTTGCTGGACATGGACCTCCCGTCCTTCCGGTCAGCGTTCCTCGTGCTGTGCAGAGTCCTTCTCAACGTCATTCACGAATGCCTTAAACTGCGACTTGAACAGAGGCCTGCCGGGGAGCCCTCACTGCTCAGTATCAAACAGGCAAGCAGCTGCTGAAACACACACTTTAGCGTTAGGGTTATTAAGTGATTCTTCTATACAGGCTGAATGACTGAACGAGTCCAACTAAGGGGGCTTTCACAAGCCGTAGTCCGTTTGGCTAGTCCTAATCAGAGTGAAATTGACACTTTTGGTTCGTTTTCTATTTAATCTGGTTCGGATTCACAGTGCACAAATTAAAGCAGACCAAATAAAAGATTAATTTGCTGAGGGGCGTGTACGAATTTATCTTGAGATGCCATTTCTATGCAGGGAATCACAGACTTTGATATAGATATTTTTTTTTTCACTTTGACTCGGCACTTATCTATTGTGCACACAAATCCCTTCTCTAGTTTATCTCGAATTACTTTATAAACGTCACTATTTTTGTGGACGTTATTTTGCATATTCTGTATGTTCTCTTCGGCACGGATGTCAAGTAAACATCGGACTTCTGTAGAAGTCCATGTCCGTCCTCTCCCACACATGTTAAACTGTCATTTACTTGTGTCCATCTCAACAAATGCTCACACAGTTCGCTTAAAAAATGAGACCGCTTGCGAGAGTTGTTTTGGTCCCCACCAGAGTACGATTACTGCGTTCACAACTGCCCAAATGAACCGCACCAGAGTTTCATTAAAACGGACTAAATGTTAGCTTCTGAAAGCGCCCAGTCAGTAAATGCGCCCAACATATACTGTATCTTAGTTCCATTGCATGATTATTTTGCTCAAATAAAGAGACCAGTCATATGGCATGGTCTGCAAACACATACACTATTGTTAGAACCAGCAGCCTGCACACATACAGTATGTGTACTTTCCATCGGGACACAAAATGGGCTGGCGGAAATACCTTTTTATTCTTTTAATTTGATTGGATGTTTGGTTGCAGCTGACTTAAGTCTGGTAGACAGCTGTGTAATTCCTCTGTATAGATTATCAAATAAATGATTAAGCTTAGTTAATTTTGTCTTAAAGAAACAAATATTGAGATAACTATTGTTACCATTTTACTGGGCAGAACCATCCTTGAAGACAGTAATACATGACGGGTACGTCATATATAAGTCTAATCATAATGTTTTTACATGTGGTGTTTGTGCTCTGCAGTTGGTGCGTGAGTGTAAGGAGGTTCTGAAAGGGGGTCTTCTGATGAAGCAGTATTATCAGTTCATGCTGCGTGGCGTGGTGACTGATGCTCAGGGCTTGCAGACAAATGCCAATATTGATGAGTTTGAAGAGGACCTTCACAAGATGCTCATGGTAAGACTCTTAACATTTTGTCCCTCCTCTACTTCAAGTGTAAATGTATACAATCATTGAAGAGAAAGTCTTGTGAATTTATGCATTATTGAAATGCAAGTTGTGGTTATCTAATATCTGTCGCTCTTCTTGTAGGTCTACTTCGACTACATGCATAGTTGGATCCAGATGTTGCAGCAGCTGCCTCAGGCCTCTCACAGCTTAAAGAACCTGTTAGAGGAGGAGTGGAACTTCACCAAGGTCATCACTCCTTACATCCGTGGAGGGGAGGCCCAGTCTGGAAAGCTTTTCTGGTTAGTCACTTACCTGCAAACCAAACTACAATAAATGTTGTTTTTTTTGTTCATTTAAAAGATAGGTTCACAATTTTTGAAGTTAAGGAGGAATGTTTACAGCAAGACAAACCCGTTCATATGGGCACCTGACTATTGTTTTAAGATTTAACAAAATTGTGAACCTATCCTTTTAAGATTGTCACTAATGTTTTATGTAGAGGCATCGATTGCAATTTTCTTGGCCGATTCAGAGTCTGACCTGCCGATTTAGATTTTTTCAGATTCAGATTTTTGTAATGTTATCCTTTCACTTTATTTTCATTTATCGTGGTTATTTGCATAAAACACACAATTCAATTGATTAAGAAATAAATTATTGCATTTTTATATAAATATTTGCTTTGATTAAAAAAATTCTGTCAGTAGTAGTTTTAATTATATATCATAAGCTGCATAGAGCTAGTGTTAGGAAGTTAAACAGGTCACAATTCCCTCTCTAATATCTGTTTTATAATGCTGTGGAAACGTCTCTGTATTTATTCAAGTTTCTTGCTGAAAACTACATTTTACAAGATTACATTTGAACACATTATGATAGCGTTATTATAATTTACCTTCGCCCAATACTCATTTTCACTGAGTAGGACTTGAATCATAATGTAACTCAATGGAACCTCCGTTAACTGTGACAAAAATAGGAATTATGAGACTGATCGGCCGGTCACCGGTCATGGCTGATCAGCTGAAAACCGTCCGGTTTTGATCGGCTGCAAATCGATTGGTGCATCTCTAGGTTTATGTGAAACTGAGGACTATTCTGCTCTTTGCAGTGATATTGCTGGGATGCTGCTTAAATCCACTGGAGAGTTCCTTGATGCCGGCCTGCAAAAGAGTGGTAACGAATTCTGGGAATGTGCAGATGACAGCACCGCCTCAGATGAGATCAGGTAAGGGGGATAACACGGTTATTTGATTTCTGTTTCAGTCTGTGTGGTAATATTTTTTTGTCCAAGTGGAAAGGTTTTAAACTTTGAACCTTTTGATTCTTCAAGGCGGTCAGTTATCGAGACTAGTCGGTCACTCAAAGAGCTGTT
Organism: Sebastes fasciatus; assembly: GCF_043250625.1. Taxonomy (NCBI): domain Eukaryota; kingdom Metazoa; phylum Chordata; class Actinopteri; order Perciformes; family Sebastidae; genus Sebastes; species Sebastes fasciatus. Next base: position 17,279,211 of record NC_133803.1, on the reverse strand, counting down.
CCACGAGGCCAGGGAGCGAGCGTCCAAGGCTCTGGGCTTTGCCAAAATGCTTCGCAAGGTGAGAGACAGCAGTGAAGTATTTTCACTCCCTTGAAATAGAAAGCCACAACAGTAGTGACTTGGCAGTTTATCTGTGACCCTGTTGTCTCTGCTCACCAAATAACTGGGACTGTGTGTTCTGACAAACACTTTGTTTGATTCCCTTCTGCGCAGGACTTAGAAGTTGCTGCAGTTTTCAGTTTCACTAACGGGGTGACTTGTCTCCTGGAGGCACTGAAGAAGCGAAACTATGTCAAGGTTTGCGTTTCTGTTCATTTTACACATTTCTGATCTTTCTTTTCTGTACTCAGGTCATTTATGTGCCCATTTAACCTCCTTCTTCTATCTCCAGGTTCAGATTCCAGGCTTGGAGGAGCTGCAAGTTTTTGTCCCCTGTGGCTTGATGGACCAGCGGCCTCTCATCCTGCAGCTCCTCAATGCCGCTGCTGGCAAAGACTGCTCCAAAGAGCCCGATGAAATTGCAGAGGACGATGCCTACCTGCTCATGAGCAAACACGGAGCTGGGGACCCCACTACTGATTCTGACTGGGCTCAGTGGGACGGAGAGCTGCTAAAACTGGTCCCCCAGATGGAAACTGTTGACACTTTAAGAGCCATGAAAGTATGTGACATTTCTTTTTGTGATTCACTCTGTGTGTATGTGTTTGTCCGCTGTTTACAAGCCTCCCGCTGGTCCAATGTGCTTTCAGGTGGAAAACATGCTCTTGATAGTGATGCAGTCGGCTCATCTGGTGGCCCAGCGAAAAGCCTTTCAGCAATCCATGGAGGATGTGCTCACACTTAGCAGGGAGCAAACATCTAGTCAGCCTCTCATCGCGAGTGCACTGGAGGAGCTTAAGGTACTTACATAACCACATGCTATGATTTCCAACCTGTTAAAACACTTGTTTATTTTGTGTTGTTGTAAAGACAGGTGGGTGTCCCACTTTTCAGTGCATATGCATCAGTTACCCCGAATTTCCGCTTTATTAACATTACCTGAAAAAAGAGGCCACTATCAGGCCAGATTTTAGAAGTAATTCTCAAAAGGGAAGTCACTAAGTTTTCATATCTGTTACATTCAGAGCCACAATACCACACGTCATTTCTCACAATGATGCAATCAGTTTTAAGTTTTGAATGCTTTCACTGATCGCTTTGGCTTTTAGGTTTTCTACAAAATCTTTTTATTAGAAAATAATACTAAAACATAATTAAACCCTTTCTGCTCCCCATCTTTCTCTCTCCTACCACAGGATGAGGCACTACAGCTGTGCATTAAGATCAGCACTGCCATCGACCGAGTGGAGTATATGTTCACCACAGAGTTTGAGGCAGAGGTGGAGGAGTCCGAGTCAGCCACTCTGCATCAGTACTACAGGGAGGCAATGATACAGGGCTACAATTTTGCCTTCGAGGTAACTGCAACACACAGTGTATATTTTTAAAGCAGCACATGCTTTAGATGCTACTAGGGGTGTCACGATTCGATTTTACTTTTGATTTTAAGGTCACAATCCGATTTTTGATTTAGACATTTTTTTTCAGCACCAACGGCTATGCCATTGTTAGACTATGGAGTCTTGATTCGTAAAGATCAACAGATCATTGGTTTTATGCCCTGACAACTGTCATTTACATTTTCAAAATTCTTTAAAAGATACTACATAGTATCAACAAGTGTGATATTTTATTGGAATTTGCCACACTACGACCATACGGTTAGATTTATGTCAGTTATTTAATATGTTATAACGACTTATTTCACCCGTTAATTGGGAACAAACTGTTAAACAACAAAAAGAAGATCCACTAGATGGCATGATGCAACTTTACAACAACAGCTAGAGTTTCTAAGAGTTTACGAGGTACACCTGAAAGCACCTGTTGGCGCCTACATGCTTTACCGTGCAAAGCAATGTAGACACTCAGTTGATTTGATGTGGAGATAGCGCAACAGCGACTGAAATCGGCAAAACAGCTAAGAGGGATCCACAGGTTGCTGCAGTCTCTAAATCTTCTGCAGCTGACAAATGTAGTTTTTCTGTCAACACGTTCGTTGTTTACATATCTCACGGTGAAGGCAAAATATTGCCACACCGGTGACTTCAGGGAGGCAGGACGATTTTCCAGTTCTGTTGTTTCTCAGTCATCCTCGTGGTCATGGTGGATTGAAAAGTGCAGCTGCAGGCTACCGGTAAGCTATGCTGTGTTGTCTTTGAAGTCTTCTTTTTTTCCTGTGGATGCTCGCAAGTAGGTTGGGGGTGGAGAGGAAAAAATACCGTGAGAATTGCCAATGTTGGCCAATGCCAAAATAGATTTTTGACTTAGAATCAAAATCGTGATACCCCTAGATGCTACATATCTAATCAATCCTTTCTTCTACTCGGACATTTCTTGTCCACTTCTCTAATGGTAAGGCTAATGGTGTTGGTGTAGTTATGGGTTTTATTTTGCAAAGGGACAATAAAGCCACATTATAAGGACTGAATTAATTGAGGCAGCCATCCTTAATATACTCCTGTTTGTTTTTTTGTTATTTGCAGTACCACAAGGAGGTGGTGCGCCTGATGTCCGGGGAGTTCAGGCAGAGGATCGGGGAACGCTACATAACCTTTGCCCGCAAATGGATGAACTATGTCCTGACCAAATGTGAGAGTGGCAGGGGGACCAAGCCCAGGTAAGGCCTTACCTTTTATCACTTGAGCACATTTTAGAGTAATTCACTTGGTCTATTTTTTGCCCTCTGGTGTGGTGTTCCTGAGGCAGCATTTAAGGATTTGAGTATGCTGCTCAGGGATGCTTTTTGTAGTATTGCTGCAAGGAGAGTTAAAGCCAGGCACTCTGGTTGGGCATTAACTTCAATAATCAATAAGCTGTCCTAGTAGTGCAATTAATCTTGGATAAACAAGTTAACAAACATCAGCTTAAACAAACTGCAGACTAGAGGCCTTTACACACGGGGGGGGGGGCGTGACAAATAAACAACACGAAAATGGGAAATAGTCGCCTGCGAATATTATGTCTAGGTCTTTTATTGTGAAAGGTAAGAACAGAAGGAGTGGATCTGGTGAGCACTGCCTTTGTAGAGGTTGAAATGAGTAATAAAGTTTGCCATTTTGGTCTATGGAGCCTTTCGTGTTGTTGTTTCATAAATATAGGCGCAACTCAACCCGTTCCATGCAACATGATTGGTTGATTGATATTTGCGTTCTGTGAAAAAGTACTCATGACAAAAACAAAAGTTTTTTTTTTGTTTCTTATAGTACAAGTTCATAGTAGTTAAGCAGGTTTTGTTTGTGTGATAAATTCCTCATTTGCCCTGCTGTATTTTTTAGATATATTAAATGTAAAACCAAATTTATCTTCAGTATAACCGGTATTTATCTTCTGTGTAAGAAAGATAGAAAGAGGCCTTGAAATACATTTATTTTATCCCTCATTGTCAATAGCTTTTGTTTTGAGCCATAACAAGCTACTATGGCAACGTTTTACTTTGATAATAAAGTGAAGCCTTTAGGTTATTTCACGGAATACAATTTTAACAGTAGCATTATTGAGACATAATAGAGACCTTTTTTATTCTGACAAATATAACAGTGAGAGTGAGTCAGTTGTCATATTTAATAATTAAAATGTAAAACTGTTCCACCGTATTACCTACTGTTCCTCCAGAGAACACAAAGAGCTACTTAGAACAAGTGCTTAAAGGAAAACTTTGAAAATCTTTTAAATAACACTCAGCTACGCTTTCTGTAGTCCAACACAACGAACTCTGCCTGATTGGCACTCGTGTTTCCACCATGGATGTATTCCACTATTCCTCCTTTGTCTTCCGGCAACACGCCTCCTCGCCAGATTTCAGAAAGAGACTTCTCCTTGAGTGAGACTCAAGGAGAAAACAAGCACTTTTAGTGGACGTAAATGACGGTGCCAGCTTCAAACTGCACGGTGCAGCTGCCGTCTACAGCGCTCTCACTCAATACTGGACCAATCTCAGAAATATTTGTCCCTATTAGTCAGTCAGACTCAAAAACATGGGGAAATAGTGTCCAGGTTGAAAAATACCAAAGTTAACATTTAAGGATGAAGACACTGAAACCTGTTCCATAATTAATCACAACAGTTACCGCACTATCAACTGAAAAACTTAAATATCTTAATCATGTCATATTTGTATATCAATTGAAAACTTGAACTGGTACAATGGGAGTGTATATCGGCCCAGTACAGAGTGAAGTTTGGGGACACACTGATTAACTCTCATGTTTAACCTACAGGTGGGCGACTCAGGGTTTTGATTTTCTTCAGGCTATCGAACCTGCCTTTATATCTGCATTGCCAGAGGAGGACTTCCTGGTAAAATTGCCTGTTTTCTTCTCTGTTGTTTTCAAAAAAATTGCACAACCAGCATGCTTTGAATATGATGTATTTGTTATCTATTGACTGTGAATTTACATGTCTTTCTGCAGAATTTACAAGCTCTGATGAATGAATGTATTGGACATGTGATTGGAAAACCTCATAGCCCAGTCACCGGCCTGTACATTGGTAAGATTCTCCTCTGTGATACGAACTATTGGTGACTTCCATATCTGGAGTTCGGAATTTATTTCAGTGTTTACATTCTGTTGCAAGTTTATAACCTGGGTGTCATTGGGACGGGCTGTTACACAAAGCAGGCACAACGGCAGTGAAATAGCAATGAAGCATGTGTATGACCTGAGGTTTGTTTAGTCAGCCTCCTTTGAGCTTCAACATGCTGCTGTTTAGTGGTCAACAGTAGAAAACGGTGGTTGCCCTGAGCTGTGAAGTAGGGTGTTACTGAAAAAGAGGATGTTTGCTCAGCAAACATTTCCTGATTAAATAAAGACAGGAGTTTTTTTTTTCCTCATATCTCGAGAACGGTTCATCCGATCGACTTCACGCTTGGTGGGTGTATTGCTGGAGACCTGAGGACAATCCAGAAACGCGATATGTTATTAATAAACTTTGAATAAACAATCGAACAGCGCTCTGCGCTGCAGCAGAGATGTCTGTAACTCGCGGATTTTTTTTTTTTTTTAGGTAAATCAACTTCCCGTTATGAACACTTGAATAACCCTAATTTAAAGGTACTGTTTATAACTTCTTACGCGTATAAATCAGGTCGGTGTCCCATATGCGCTCGCGTGTGGCTACGCTGTTCCAACACAAACTACACGGAAGCACCAAAACCGCAAAGTTATCTAGTGAAGCCCGTCTTGCAAAACAGTGTCTCTTTATACATCAGTTCTCTTTATACAGCCATGGTCGTCGACCTTTACAGGCCACAGTTGACTGCAGTTCACTTTTGCTGCTGGATGCTGGATATACGAACGTTACAACCAAACTCTCATTCACTTCCCTGGCGTCAACGAGCAATGAGTGGTTCCCAAGAACGCTGCAAACAGCACTTCCGGGAACGAGAATGTGCTCCGAACAGGCACTACATTAGTAGAAAAATAATGCTGCAAAAAGTGACCATCAAATGATGCAAAAGATCTAAATTCTGTGCAAACGAAGATATGGAGGCAACAAGCTGGTACTAGAACAGTAGTGCACAGAAGTAAATGTCTGTCTTTGACTTGGATGGAGTAAAGCAACACAATACAGTGGCTTTCATGTGGTGACATAACGATCTGACCACTGTGGTTGTATAAACATGAGCACTTTGCCCTCCTACGGCAGAATTCATGTTATTTCTGTGATGTTTAGTTCGTTGTAGATTTTTCCCAAACTACAAACAATGTTTCCTAAATTAAGCATTTGGGTGTTTTTCTTTTCAGCTCCCAGGAATAGTCCTCGACCTGTAAAGGTCCCTCGCTGCCATAGTGACCCACCGAACCCCAATCTGTTCATCCCTAATGCTGAGGGTTTCAGGTAGATGGTTACAGTTAAAGGGTTTTTACAATAATCTGTGTGCCTACAGTGTTTTATACTCTTTCCTGCATGGCTCATCATGCCTTTGCTTTGTATGCCTACTGATGTTTTTCGCCATGTAGTTGTTGAGCTTCTGTGTGTTTTGTTTGTGTCTGCAGTAGTCATTTTATTTGTATAGTGTCTGAGTGAGTGAGTCTGTGCGTCTGTCCCTCAACCAGTCACACACACACACAAACACATCTACACACATCCCACTCCAGCCAACCTTACCCTCCCAAGGCAGAGCTCCTCAGTTTGTTTTTTCACCACACAGCTCTCGAAGTCTCCCCTGCGACCTCCGGAACCAGCTGTTCCCCAACGGCCCTCGCCCCGTCCCTCAGGGCCCGGGGGAACACAGCAACACCAAAGCACCCAGCAGCAGCCCCAGTGACGTCAGGTAGCTTTGCCCCCAAGTCACCTGCTAGAAACTGCTGTCAAAACACGGCCTCAGATACAAAAACAAAAGCAGATTTTTAAAAATATATATATAAGGCTTCTGGAAATTGAAGGAGGAAATGCTTCATGTTCAAGTTTTAAATATTTTATCTGCAGGCCCTTTAACAGTAAATTTCAAAAGATGGAAAGAATGAAACACTGTGCTTATCATAGCGCTCTTACAGAGGGATATATTTTATATCATACTTGTTTTTATTCCATTATTAGTTTTTGTAGCTTTGATTTATATGTTCTATTGGAAGATTGCTGATTTCCTGCTTTTAGCCTTCTGATTGCATCTAAACAAACACTATAAATGTGGATATTTAGACAGATATTGGATTTACTACTGTATCCACAAATCTCCCATTCTTTGTAAATTGAGTATTTCCAGGCTTTTTACATCTAGCATCAAGTTTTAGTTTATATTTGTACAAATAGTTTGGCTCTTTGGACTACAGGAACCATTTTATTAAATTAAATAATGAGGCATTTCCCTTCACATGCTACCTGAAATCTAATTTTACTTGAAGTAATTGATTTTTTTTTAATGCATTTACAGCATAGCTGTACAAATATGATAATTTCAATCACTTATATTCTTGCTACAGCTTAACTGAAGTGCTAGAAGATGCATCTAAATAATATGCATGGCATTTTAAGTTAAGAAAAACCTCAGAATGGACTTAATAAGCAGCATTTTCAGCTATAGAAGTGTTAATGTAGCTTTTACAAACCCTGCTAAATGTCACCAAATCAGACAAATGGCCTTACACAAGTCTTATTACTGGTCAAAGGAAGAGACTGTGATTGTTGTGCATGGTGTGAAAATGAAAAAAAAAAAAAACGCACACTACGTCAATGTAAGAGTGGGCTATGAAATTCTGCTTTTTAGTGCTATTAACATCAGTCTTGCTTTGATGCTGGTGATTCACCGCCATTCGATTTTTTGGCTTATTTGTGTGTGCTTTTGAAATCCAAACATGCACTCTGGAGATCTAACCTTCAAGTGTGTTTGAGCTGTATAATGACTCTGATGCATGCTGAACTGTTAATGGGTTTCAAAAGGCATACTGAGAATCCGCTAAATTTTTGTTTCTCTTGAAAAGGTCAGGTGGTTTTTATCAGTTTTTAAATATTATTTTGAAACCCAAATACTGACTATCCAGCATAGAATTGTGTAGTATTTGAGTGCTTGGATTGCTTATAGTTTACAGTATTTATGTAATTTTTATTTTAAGCACAAGTCTGGGAAAATGTTCCCTAAAAGTTGAGGATATATCTCTCTCCCTTTGCAAGTCAATGGGTCTCCTATCATTAAGATGCTTTTAGGAAGCAGTGGCCTGTACTTTTTAAACTTTCCACAGTTAATTAAACGTAAAGGACTCACTTAGTGCATGGAATTTTATGAAGAGCATACTCAGACATTTTGAGAGCATAAAAATAAAGTGCAGTCTTGGCAGATGAGATTGCACTTGGCCATGAACAGAGAAACTCCCAGACTGAAACATACCATCTGAATCAGTAGGTTATGAGTGAACCACAGTGTTACATCAGTATCTTCCATGTTCCCTGCAGGGGATCCAGTTACCACGAGAATGACCGTCTGTCGTCGGTTGCAGCAGAGTTGCATTTTAAATCTCTGAGCCGCCACTCCAGTCCCACAGAAGACAAAGAAGGTGTGTGCACTGCCTTGTTTGATCCACATTGTGCATATTAATCTTTCCGATTGGCTAAAGTTTTTTCTTGTGATTTCTTTCTCCAGAGCCCTCCTATCCTAAGGCAGACCTTAACAGCGCTGCTCGTGGAAGCTGGGAGCTCCGCACCTTTATCAACCAGTCCAAGGGTGAGGGGAAAAAATCTATACAGCATAGTATCGCAATATTTTGCGTCGCAATATTGTATCTATATACGGATGTCAAGTATCGATCTTTTATTATATAAACTATTAACTTCTTAACAATCCGACGGCCGCTATTCTGTCTTTCAGAGGTTGTTACGGACTCAGTCTTAAAGCTAGAGTGAAGATACTGGTATCATATGCAACTAGAAAATATAAAGAATTGATTGGTTTATCAACCATGTCATGAGGGGGTCAAAAAGGAATCACAATATATCTTATCGCAATACTCAGCATATCGCAAAATGTTTAAAATTGCAATAAGAATGTATCTTTGATTGACTAAAATGTACAATAGGGAATGTTTTCCAACATGAAAATACCAAATAACGAATCCTGTTTCTCCAATCTCAGACATTGCAGCACGTCAAAGCCCCATGGAGGCCGTCCGCCGCTCCATACGCAAGTTCGAGGACAAACGCTACGCTGTGATGAAGCAGCGCAACATCATCGGCCAAGTGTGTCACACACCCAAGTCCTATGACAACGTCATGCACGTCGGGCTCAGGAAGGTGACCTTCAAGTGGCAGAGGGGCAACAAGATAGGTACGGCCACCTGTTGGCTGCTTTTGTTATGATGTGAATTATGTAACGCACATAACGGGCAGTGATGTAATGATTGTGTGTCATCATAATAGGTGAGGGCCAGTATGGGAAGGTGTACACCTGCATCAACGTTGACAGTGGTGAACTAATGGCCATGAAAGAGGTGTGTACTCCAGCAAGATCAATTCAGTTTCTCAAATTAATCACAAGATCTGCAAGGTAGTGGTAACACTTTTTATTTTCCCACCAGATTCGATTCCAGCCGAACGATCACAAAACAATCAAGGAGACTGCAGATGAGCTGAAAATATTTGAAGGCATTAAGCACCCAAACCTGGTGCGATACTTTGGAGTCGAGCTCCATCGGGTAAGAGGCACGCGTTCATGTCGGTCTAGGCATCACATGGTGCATACTGAAGCAGTTTTTGGTTTAAATGTTCATGCGCTCACTTGTAGGAGGAGATGTACATCTTCATGGAGTACTGTGACGAGGGCACTCTGGAGGAGGTGTCCAGACTGGGGCTGCAGGAACATGTCATCAGGCTCTATAGTAAACAAATCACTACAGCCATCAATGTCCTCCATGACAACGGCATTGTCCACCGCGATATCAAGGGTCAGTGTCATGTGCTCTTTCTCGTATTTTCTATTTCTTATTAGAAGTGCAGGAAATTCTGAGTGAACTCCATTTACCCACTGTTAATTCTTTCTTTTTTCTTTTTTCTTATATCAGGAGCCAACATCTTTTTGACATCATCAGGCCTGATTAAGCTCGGTGACTTTGGCTGTTCAGTCAAGTTGAGGAACAACACTCACACCATGCCAGGGGAGGTGAACAGCACACTGGGAACAGCAGGTAAGAAGTTGTATTTTGTGTCTGGACGTCACCAGCAGAGGTCACTGTGGCTTGATATTTTCCATTTCACCAATGGATGTCCACCCACACACTGTGATTTATTACAAAAGGGTGTTCTTCTTTGTCTGGTGTGTGTAACCCTTTCTGTAACTTGTGTACTGGATACAACGGTCTTCGTTTTTATGTATTTGTTTGGTTTGCGTTTTTACATCAAACATATTTCCAATTGATCACATGGAATTGTACACACATATATTTCTCTAATCTGCATATCACATCTCTGATTAATATATTCTAGTGTTTCATAACTGTTTGTTATTTCCTGTCTTAATCAGCATACATGGCACCTGAAGTCATCACCAGAGCAAAGGGTGAAGGTCATGGGCGAGCAGCGGACATCTGGAGTTTGGGCTGCGTTCTCATTGAGATGGTGACTGGAAAGGTAACGAGTGATCATGAATCTTTAAAAGGGATTGTTCTATGCTGAGTATACCATGCTGTAAGAAAGACGGGCTGAATAACTTTGATTATTGTCTTAGGTTATTGTTGCTCTGTTATAAGAATTAATTATTATTGCAAACAAGAGACACATTGTAGATCAGTTGTGGCTTCCACATGCAGTGATTATGTTTCATTCCAGTTGAGCGAAATTTAAATTACATGTATTTCAAGTAGAGTTTCACCTTCAAGTTCTTTGTGTTAAAACAAGCAGATTTTAAATACAAAAAAACAATTGTCTGAGACACTGTTACACTTTGGCAACCATGCTGTTTTATTCTGACAAAATCTGTGGAGTTGCCGGTACCCCTTTAGCAAAACTCCCAGAATAGTGAAATGGATGTTTGGGTTATTTAGAATAGCTGTGTGAAAGTTACAAAACCTAATGCTAGTTAAGCTTGTCAAAGGACACTTTTTGCCCACATATTTTAGGTCTTAAATTTGTCTGCGTTCCAAAATTGTGTACTTTTTCTTTTTACTTTTAGTACATACTGCAGCTCCCCTTACAATGTATGAACTGTTGCATGCAGTATGCATACAAATGGGACATACTACTTCCTCATAACATTGTGCCTTGATTGTTGTGCCCCATATATCTGCTTTGCAGAGGATTGGGAGTCAGATTAGCCAGAAAAGCATGCTGGCTTGTATACTGCATAGGACATCCTGGTATTTTTGGCGAACTGCATTTGACATACTATGTATTGGGACATACTAAATCTTTTTCTGGCATACTAAATAGTATGGTAGTATGTGTATTGAAGGGCACAGTTTACTTCCCCCTTTCCCACTTCAGGAAATTCACTTCACCAAAGACATAAGTAAAAAAAAAACACATGGAAATGTTATGTTCTTACTTTTATCTGAACCTGCAGAGGCCCTGGCACGAGTATGAGCACAACTTCCAGATTATGTACAAAGTGGGCATGGGCCATAAACCCCCCATCCCGGAGAAGCTGAGCACAGAGGGGAAGGACTTCCTCGGTCACTGTCTGGAGAGCGAACCCAAGAGGCGCTGGACAGCTAGCATGCTGCTAGACCATGCGTTTGTCAAGGTGAGATGCTGCTACAGCATGGCATACATTTTAAAGAAGTCCTGTTTTCTTTTTGTTATATTCATTGTCAGACTAAAAACCCCATGTAATTGGAAAACATTTATTTAAAATGATTGTTCACAGATAGGTAAAGTGGTCATCCAACGAGTTCCCATTACGTCTTCTATATTTTGTCTGTTTCAGGTTTGTACGGATGAAGAGTGAACGGACCTTCTTCTGTGGCTTTTACGTTTACAAATTAAAGCACTACTGTACATGCTGTTGGCAAAAGAAAAAATAACCGTGGACGCGGAGAAGAGGAAGTTACGGCTGAAGGCACATGGAGTTAAACTGAGGAACTAATACAGTATCATTTCAGAGGACAACTGGACCTATGGAGAATAGGGTTGTGTCTTTATGTACCCATGGACTGGGGGAGGACGGGCAGGGGTGGGGACTGTACATACTGTAATAATAGGATTGGCTTTAATTCTTGTATAAACAATATTGTAAATTTAAAGTAACTATTGCCACATTTGTTGTTCTCACTGGTGAAGAGACCTCTCAAAAGGCATTGAGGAATACTTTTTTTTTTTTTTTTTTTTTTTTATAAACAAATGGGGGCGGGGAAGGGTGGGGGGGACAAAACCTATGGCACTTTTAAACTGTTTACCCAAGAGGCAGTTGAGTAGAGGAGGGAGGAATCTTATTTCAGTCGCCCTTTTGAGGCTGATAAAGGTGCGGTAAGCCTCGCTGAATGGAAGGAAGACGCTGGTTAACCTTTATGAAATGAACACCATCCAAATATTGAAATTAATTTATCACTTGTCGTTTTGCAAGCGCGGGCACTAGGAAGGATTTTTTAATGTATTTTTTCTTTGCCTTTGCTGAGGAGTACGTGTCAAGTTGGAGCAATGTTCAAGTCTACTGGTCGCCGGTGAAGAGCTTTTCATGTGACTGGAGCGTAGCCAACTAAGAGGAGGAATTGGGGCCTGCTCTCCCTCCCTGCTGCTGAACACAAAACATCCACACAACCAAACACACACACACACACACACACACACACACACACACCACAACTTCTGGTCCTCTGCTGCTCTTAAAGTGTTTGCTATGTACAAACTATATTAATAAACCAATCGTTTTCTTTTTTTTTTAATGAAATGTGTTTTCGTTCTTCCACCATGAAAACGACATCTATTATTAGTATTACATTACATTTTGAGATGACAGTAAAATCTTTCTTAACTGCATTAACTCCACACACCGGAGGAAAACGACCAATCAGAGCCGAGCTGGAGTCTGCCGTCTCTGAGCAGCTGTCAATCACTCGCAAACTCTGATCAAACGGTCAAACCAGGCAGCGCTGATCAAATATGAATCAATATTCTGTTACTCTAATGCCTATTTCTCACCTCAAATGTTTACAGAAACATCTTGTAGTGTACTGTTGAGCTGTAAAATGAGAACGTTTGTGATCCTGCTTGTGGGCTGTGCTTGGTATTTTGCTATATTATTTTGATCAGCGCTCTCTCTCTGAAATGACCTGTGATTGGCCAAAGTCTCCCGTCACACGCTAGATTTTTTAAAGCCTGTAAACAGAGCCATGAGGAGGTGCAGAAGTCTAGTTTTCTCTCAGAACAGTTGAATTACAATATACTGAAAGGTTATTATGTAATTTTTGCCCAATGATGCCAAAAATATACTGACTACTGCCACTTTAAAATAGTTGCATTCTTATTAGAGGCATAATATTATCCTGTCTCACGTAATAACTTTTCCAAAGCAAGTTGAAAACACGTTGTCCTGTTTCATGATCTGACATCTTGAGCTTCTGAAGTATAGCGTTAAGACAAAAATGACAGATGTCAAGGCTATTGATTACATTTCTGCAAAGAAGCAGGTCATAAGTCTTAAGTTGTTGTTTAGAGGAGCCTAATTTTCAGAGCCCTCTAATGCCTGAATTTGACCAAAAAAGGTGGCAGTACCCTAATTCAGCAGTTGCATGACATGATCATAGTATGTGTTTTGTAGACTTTGTTTTTCCAAACTTTATTTCGAAAGTTCAATGCTACAGGAATGAGTCCTAAAACCAGGAAATTAGTTAGTATTTTAGCACTTCCGGTTCGCTCGTCTGGAAGTCAATGGGTTTTTAGTTAGATGCCTGAAATAAGGTCTGTGGTGAACACAAGCTGAAGAGACTTTAATGTTTTGTTCTACAACATAAAATACATAAATATCCCACTCGTGAATTTTAAAAACATTATGTGTCTTTAAAAAGGCGGTTGCTAACAAGTGGCTAAATTAGACTACTCGTCACGCCGACTCCATAGTCTGGCGATTGCATTTACACTATAAAAATCATAAAAGTGGTGTTCATTTGTGAAGACTATGTTGCTGAACAAAACGTGTAAGTATCATAAACGTTTGTTTGCTAGAGTTTATTTTCTGCAATAATCCAAAACCCAATGGAAAAATCCCATTGGCTTTCTGTCAAGGGAACCCAGGGCGATGCTAACTTACTGGTTGGCCTACAAAAATACGTCATTACTGGAGCATTCTATATAGCAAGCCTTTGCCTGACAAATTGGTGAGTTACTGGACAATATTGTGTTATGACTTATAATGCAAATAGAAAGAGAAGCACTGACATGTAACATAGACAAAATAATCAGCATCTTTGTCTTTGTCTAGTGGATGGTCGTGACCCCTTCAATGGGTCACAAGATAAACCTGATGAGTAGCGAGGTGATTTACAGGACAAGAAAGAAGAAAGAACATTCTTCTTTTACACAAAACTATGGATTTTTAAAAATAAATGTTCAGATTTTTCATTAGAAAAAAAAATCAGCAAATATACTGTATTTCACAGTATAAAATAATATAAAAATAAATAAATTATACAATTATTTTTCGACATACTATACTATGACTTTTTTTTTTTAACATACTATACGATGACTTTTGAATTTTTCGACATACTATACTACGACTTTGGGGATTTTTTTCGACATACTATACTATGACTTTTTTTCATTTTTTGACATATTATACGATGACTTTTTTTCGACATACTATACTATGACTTTTTTTTCAACGTTCTATACTACAACTTTTTTTTTTTTTTTTTGACTTACTATACGATTACTTTTTTTTTTTTTTACATTTTTACTAAGATTTTTTTTTTTTCGACATACGACATATGACTTTTTCAGTTTTTCAACATATTATACTGTTTTTTTTTTTCAACATATTATACTATGTTTTTTTTTTACATACTATACCATAACTTTTTTTCGACATACTATGACTTATATTATTTTTTTTCGAAATTCTATACCTTAGCTTCTTTTTATTTTTTCGACATACTATACATTGACTTTTTTTTTTACAGTGTCGGCGGGTCAAGCTAGATAGCTAAGTTATTTGGTTCAATTGCGAACACCTGTTACAGATTGTTGATCACTGAGCGAGGAGGTGACATCTCGTTTTCTGTGTATAAAAAGCACAAAATTTGCCAGTTCCAGGAGGACGAATGCTAACTTACATGAATATGCATTGACACGTTTTTCTTCTGTCCAGCTTTACCTCAGGTTACAAATTCATCATGTCCAGTAAAAGGTGATAAGCTGCCCCCAAGTGGCCAACAAGCTGTTATTGCAGGTTTAAGACAGAATGGTGTTTTTCATATTTTGGCTTTGGTTGTTTAGCAAAAGTAAAATAGATAAGTCAAGAAAAAAACAAAAACTAAACTTGATACTAAAATGCAGGATTGTACTCCAAAGTCTTTTATAGCTGAGGGAAAGGTCAGAGGTCATTCTGGACCCTGAAAGAATAGTTCTCTCTATAGTATCACGGTGGTAACTGTCTTATCTTTAGTCTCAACAACTGGAAGTGGGAGTCAAGCTATCTCTCAGAACACTTGAATTATAATATGCTGAAAGTTATTATGGAGCTTTTGCCCAATGATGCCAAAAACTTTTTGCCTACTGAGGCTTTATTACCCAATTCTTGATGACTTCACCTTGCTTTGGCATGAAACCAACCTGCAGAGCAGAGAGCCACAGAACAGCCAGTTGATCCAGGCCGAGGGTCAGCGTTGGGAAACACCCTCTGTCTGAGTGTAGTGCTCCTGAAAGCTGTGCACCAGCAGGGGACACTATTTTCCACCCTTTTTCCAATGGATGTCTACCAAACATTGTCTTAAAATGCAACTATGGCCTTGTATAATCTTGGTGACGAGTATGTGATGCATATTTTTAACATTTTAGTGTATGAATGCATTACTGCTTAATGAATACCACCAGTATGCCTGTTTTTTTTTTCCATTTCTTTCTAGCCTCATGGAAAGGTACAGAAGATCTTCTGTGTTTTAGTCATATGCTGTAGTCATAGATGTGAGGGTATGCAAGGATTTTCTTTTCTTTTTTTTTATGAAGTATGATTTGAGTCTCCAATGATTGAAGGGAATACTGGCTTACTGTGAAAGTTATTGTTTCTGTTTTTCCTGTCATAAAGAGATGCATTGTAGATCAGCTGTGGAGTGTTTTTGTTGTGCAACAGTGCAGTTTATTTATTTATGAAAAACAACACGGAAGTGACTTGTAACTTATGCTTATAACTCAGATGGTGAGCCCCCCACAATGTACAAATTGAAGGATCAGGCAGGATTACATTTAACTGGAATTGTACCTTATATGATTACATGTGACAGATACAATTTAATTGAACCTACAGAGGCACAAGTATAGGCATGTGCAATGATTTAGCATTCAAGGTCAGATATTTCTTCAGCATCTAGCATTCCTGCTTTCCAAATATACTACAAATCTCAGTACATAATTATTCACTTGTCAACTGGCTGAGGAGTAAGGTTCTCAACCAGGGGATTTCCAGTGAGTCCCCAGAAAAATGGGTAATAGTTTACTTTCACTACTTAATTCACTACAGAAGTGAGCCCAATGTGGGTATGAGTAATAAGAGTGACTATTCTGATAATAGGTTTCACTTCCTCCACGGTTATCTGATCAACTGTAGTTGACAACTATGGAATTCTGGTCTTAATCATATTTAACAACCAAAATATTTTCAATCGAGGTCCCTGGAGAGAAACCTTCAATCAAATGGGGAGTCAGTGACCTAATGCGTATCAGCTTAGAGGTCCTTTACATGAAAAAGGTTGAGAACCACTGCTGTAAAGCACTTTGAACTGCCTTGTGTCTGAATGGTGCTGTATAAATAGACTTGCCTTGCTTTGCTCTGACAGTGTATGCTATGTACAAACAATATTAAACCAATGTGTTTTTAAAAAAAAAAGAGAAATGTGTATTTTCTTCCACCATGAAAATTAATTTATTCTTTACATTACAATCAAAGAGGTAGTCCATTTTACATTGGTTACATTTTAATTCCAGAAAAGTTTTGTCTTGACTGTACTCAAATATTTACACTTTGATTTGAAGTCAGATTTGATCTCGCCTCACGTTCTTATCAGAAGTTTACCAAAGGGAGCTGCCCACCATATTCCTGTTTCATGATCTTGCACCTTGAGCTTCTGCAGCATAGCATTAAGACGAGACTACGCTGTCTGCATTGTGCTTTGAAGCAGGTTTGTACTTGTCGGACCAGTTCTGTCAGACTGGTGTTTACACATTCGGTTGCCGGCATTTGTGCAAAGAAGCAGCTCAGAGTAGGTCGGAAGTCTTTAGTTGTTGTTTAGAGGAGCCGTTTTACTCCCATAGCTTGAGCCTCTGTCAATCTCAGTCTGGCCAATCATCCAGCGAACTCCCATTGAAGCTGTGAAGGAAAGATTCAGAAAGGGTACATTTAGAACATTGTTTGAGTGAGTTAAAAAGACGTGGTGGATGTGGCTATTTTCACAGCAAATTCCATTTTTTTGTCTCCACATGCTGTGATCAGATCTCACTTCACAGCTCTACATGCAAATAAACACGTAGTAAACACGTGGCTAACACAGCAGACGTTGTGACGTAATATTACAGGAATGTCAGTTAGGCAAGGCAAGATTATTTATATAGCACCTTTCATACACGAAGGCAATTCAAAGTGCTTTACAGATATAAAAGCAAGGTAAAAGAGCACAAAGGGCATAAGATAAAAACAAATAAAAGAATATAAAAGTATAAGTTAAAAGAAAAAAATTAAAAGGATATTAAAAACAATCAAAAGACAGTAAAGTGCAGCATTTGATCAATTAAGAAAAGCATCTGAGAACAGTTTGGTCTTGAGTCTAGATTTGAAAGTGGCCGCTGTTGGTGCATCTTTGATCTCATCTGGAAGAGCAGTAATATTCTATATATATTTGTGATTTGGGTACATTTTATTAACATCAAAATAAGAGGATATTGTATGGGCGGTCCCCGGGGGCCTCCGCTCCGCCGGCACCGCTGCCTTTGCCAGGCAACAGCGGGGTACATAGCTTCAGAGAGCCGGGGAAGAGAGCGAGCGGGCGAGCGGTTGGTTGTCAGCTCCGTGCAAAGTGCAAAGTTTGCACATTGCGTGCCTTATCTGATAGTCTGTACATATGTAGCCTATAGATAAGATATATTTTATTAATATACAGACGTACCGACATAATACAGTAGAGCACAGAAGTCGTTTCCATTACACGTGGCAGACGGGCGCTCGCATCTGCCTGTCTATTCACATGAGGAGCGCAGTGACCCCGTGGATCCCAGCGGGACGTCAGCTGAGTAGGCGGTTCTTAATGTGGCCCAGGACACATTCACGTAAACACTGCTAAAAGAAATGTGGTCATATGTGGCCCAGACCACCTCTGAATGTGCAGTGATCGGATCTCAATGCGTCTTGAGTGCGTTCACACCTGTACTTAAAGCTGTCCACTTGTGATCCGACTACTGAGGATGCATGTTAATACCAGGTCTGAACAGGGCTGATACAGATGGATGAATGTTTGAGTACATGAATGCTGAATGTTGTTAGGGACCATGCTCCCAAGACTGATGAATCATATTTTCCAAAAAAGGGGACTTACATTTGAGTTGTCAAAATCTGCTGCTTTACATAACGTTTGGACAAAAAGCAGCTGGTTAAATTGAGGGGAAAGACTTTTATACCCATTTCAGGATTACGTCACCTTGTGCATGAATGCATGAAACCAACCTGCAGAGCAGAGAGCCACAGAAACTAAGATGGTGAATATCGATCCAGAGCTGACCAGTTGAGCGAGTAGCAGGCCTAGAGGGTAGAGGAGCAGGCAGGCCCAGAAAAGAAAGTTGATCAAGGCCCAGGGTCGGCTTGGAGGGCTCACTGTGGGGCCGGGGAAACGCCCTGTTTGTATGTAGTGCTCCTGAAAGCTATCCTGTTGACACATTAATGCAAACACAACTCAGTATCAAAGTCCTTAATAGAAGAACATGGTTAAGTTTGCTTGTCCTTTGAAAAAGCCATGTTGCTATCAATGTCTCTAGAAAAGTGTTAGGAGCCAAAATGTAACTACCAGAGGCTAAACTTCCACCTTCAACACACTCTTACCTTTTCCTGGTAGAGTTTGTGGAGCCACGCAGCACACTCTGCCTCATCTTCTGGGATCGACTCTAGAGGGATTCTCCTGCAGGGAAGAGGGGGAAGTCAGATCTCTCAGATAAACAATGAGTACAGCAAACAGGAAAATGAAACGTAGCAAAAACATTTCTTTGTACCTCACATATAAATCTGCGTCATATTTTTTCCCATTAAGAACTCCAAGCAAGGTTGGCACTTCGTTGTTTCTGAAGTTCAGCGTACAGTCATAAACAGCTGCAGCTATACGAGATAAAACACACAGCAACAGTTAACTACAACTCATTTGATTTGCAAATCCCTCTGGCCTTTCCCTCTCAAAGACATCCACACAGTATCTGGTATTTACTGGTGGCCATATCTAAATGATGGACACTCACCAGTTCCTCTGAGGTTTTGGACAGTTACCCAGAATCCTTTGGTCCTGGGCAGAAGATGATGCTTCAGTTTGGGTAAACCTTTGCTCTCAGCCACCTGCATGCTGAGCTGGTGCTTCTTCGGTGTGAAGCGTGTTCCTTCACAGAAAAGCAAGAACTAGCCCCAAGAAGAAACATTGTTTGTTAATATCATTATTCAAAATATCTCTGTAACATCAACGTAATATATATTCCGCAGGCCAAAACGTACCCAGAAGTTTGCTGGGTAATCCCGCAGGTTCTGAAGACTCTGAGCCACCGTCCTTCGGTCCTCCTCCCACTTCCTCTTGCAGAAAACGATCTCAAGGAAGTACCACATCCAGCCGATAACAGGGACATAACGCAACTCTTTTTTGGCCAACACTTTTGAGCTCTGGGGAAAAAAAAGATGAACATTTAAAGCATGTTAAGGAAACTGAAGGGTAGCACTGTAATGAAAAAAAAAACTCAAGATTTTGGGGATACTTTCTCTTACCCCAAGAACTCCGAATCGGTCACAAAAGGTCCAGCCACACAGGAAGTCAATCTCGTATCTGTGATTGAGAACCGCAATTGCAGTCTCTTTTCCAAACAGGTGAGAACTCTTTGGGTCTGTGTAGAGCGTGCACTCTGTCCCAGACCACCACTCCAGGAGAACTACCAACTCTGAGGATCATTAGGACGGAAAGAAAAGTCTTTGTTACGTGAACAAAACGGTAGTTTATTGGTAGTCATGTTACAAAGTTACCACTGAAAAGACTAGGGATGCACCGATCCGACTTTTTCACTCTCGATACCGATAGCGATACCTGGGCTTTGGGTATCGGCTGATACCGAGTACCGATCCGATACCAGTATTTAATTAATAAGCTGTATGCCTCACTGTGTGGAAGTGATTGGGATCATTCTTTTATGTGTAAGGCAACAACAGGCTTGATTTAAACATTGCTTTCCTAACTTTGTAAAACAAAATGTAACGAATAAATATATAGATAACATAACATCAATTTTGTGAATTGTTATTTATTATTAAAATAATAAATCGTGCACCAACAACTTGGCAAAAAATCTTCAAAATTAACAGGAGTTACAAGTTAGCTGTAAATGCAGCAACAAATTGGTCAAAACTTAAACAGGAATTAAAATTACAGTATACAATGTATATAGGATATAAACATAGAATTTAATTGAATAAATCGGCCCCATTGTCACCAATATCTGATCCAGCTATTTGAGTCAGTATCGGCCCGATAACCGATCCAGTATTGGTATCAGTGCATCCCTAGAAAAGACAGATTTCTTCCCTTCCAAAAACAGCACCAACAGACTTCAGCATCATCTCTGTGGCAGAGTAACAGAGTACTTACGGCTGCTGACGCAGTAGCCCAGTTTGATGTTGATCCTGCGGGCCAGCTGCTTACTGACCAGCCACAGAGGTAAAGTACAGATCTGCAACAGGTTGATAATGATGCCGCTAACCAGGAACACATAGCAGATGATCAGGTGGCTCAAGAACTGGGATTTCAGCAGCTGCAGGAGGCCCATTGTTCTGTAAAAGTTTGCACAATGTTAAAGCATTAATACATAACTATTGCTTCATGACACACCAGACTGGAGAGGACAAATTTCATCATTCAGCTCTGTCAGACAGAGATATCAGCTAGTGTTTGCCCCAGGCTGTGACAGCAACCGTTCACACAGCAGCGCTCAGCCCACTCTGACATAAAGGTTTCCTTTGACTGAACTTTCTCGTTTCATCGGCTGAATGGAGCCTTTGAGCCGGACCGTGCATAAACGGCCAATCACAAAGCAAAAAAAAATTGCTCCTGACAGTGACCTTTTCAGGGATGTGGGGCACTGTACCATCAACTACTCATATAGCCCAACCCACAACTGTTTCGACAGAGCATTTCATAAAAGTCAAGGCAATATCAATTTATGATGCAAGCTCTGTGTTAATGGATCAATGTGCTCTGAAAGGTCAGGCCAATCATACTAGCAGCTTATGAGGAGGTTACAGTTCCCATTGTCAGAAACAAACACACACAGAAGCTCTATCATTATTTACCATCAAACGGTTTCCAATAGTTAAACAGAGACCTGCAAGTATGCAAAGTAAATGTCAACAAACAATCATCCAAAAGGCCTTACATTTAACATATTCAAGCAGCATTTACATGAAGGTGGTGAGATGAGAAGAAAATAAATAAACTCGGAAAAAAGTTTTAAATGAATAAAGTGTAAAATTGCCAATATGTCTTGCTTGTTTCTTGTTACTGGTAGAGAGTTCAATCATCCAATCCACCAAACAACTCAAAACAAGAGTCAATACCAACAGGAGAATACACTGTTTACCATTGGCAGAGCAAATTTTGGCAAATTTTTCTTGGGCGCTACCCACATAATCAGCTGTGCTGCTCATCCCACAAATGCATGATCCTCACAAGTTGGACATCATTGTGAAGGTAAATAAACAGGCTTTCCAACGATGTAAAATACAATGCCAATTAGAATCGTAAAAACAGAGAAATAATCCACCAAACACAAATTCCCAAACTTTTCCCCCCCCAGTTTATAAACAACTGGCCCCAAAAGCAAACAAAATAGGACAAATATGATTTTAAGGTCATGTCATTATACTCACCTATGACAAACAATAAAAAGCAGACCTTAAATTATTCTGAAACACCTGATATTTACCTTGATCAGAGAGCTGTATTCCCTCAGAGACCCCTCAACCTTTGACCTATGATGGCAAACCAAGTCTTCAATTTATGTCCGTGCCAGTTGGAGTTAACGTTCCTGTACTTCTTGTTCTTCAGATTTTATTCAAGGTTTCATTCAACATGTGTTCTCGCCTGTCAAACGACTTGTAGAAAGAAAAACTTCCTTGCACAAGTTACCACACCCATCTGAAGGCCACGCCTGGACCGAGGATGGTCTCCATCAGATGCTTCCTGGAATAACCTCTGGAGGCAGGCGGGCTGCAAAGATCGTCTATGCTTTGCAAGATAAATCAAAATACAGTGCGACAGTGCATTGCTTTCGGTTTTGAGCTAAGGATAGCAACAGTGCATTTAGTTTGTGGGTGATTTAGCCCAAATAAACCTTCAAAACATAAACTACTTTTTATCAGGACGCCCATAATCTCGCCAGATGTTGTTTCTCGGTGCCACAAACTGGGATTGAGTGAGACCTCTTGTTGATTTTTCTCTCCTCTCTGCGTTGCCCTTATTTGGTAACAGGAAACGCACGACTATAGGCGTCCACACGCATGCGCAGTGGTCTTTTCAGAATCAGATATCAGATTTATTGGCCAAGTATGTGATAGATAGATATAGATAGTAATTTTATTGATCCTGAGGGAAATTCAAGTTTCCAGCATCACAGTTCCATAGTGCAAAACATGTTAGTAAAAAGGCAGTAAAAAAGTTAGTAGTACAAAGTACAAAGTACAAAACAAATATACCAGATATAAAAATACAAGGAGATGAAGAAAACTGCTGTAACTGAATATAGTGCAGGGTAACAGCTGTGATACACGACTATTAAAAAAAGTGAATATAGTGCAGAAGAGACTGTTAAAAATGAGTATAGTGCAGAGTAACTCCAGTAGCTTAGTCTATGAAAGTGCACTCTATTTTCATTATCTGTCCTGCACATACAAGGAATTTGACTGTTTATTTGTTGCTCTCAATGTAGGCTACATACATAGAAATAGGACAACAATGCTTGAAGCACATTTATAAAGCACTTTCTTTATAAATGTAATAAAGTATCATGAAGTTAATAAAAGTAAGCCTAACTGTTGTGTGGGCAACAAAGTCATTTCTTGTTTCATTTTGACTGAATTTAACACTGTTACAGATCAGCTTTCTTCTGTTTAACATGTACCAATGTCAGGGACTTTACAGACAGCTTGTAAACAGTTATGCATCTTGGTGGACAGCACTCCCTGCTGGTTATGTATTGTATGTGCATAATATATATATTAATACATTGAATGTGAAATACATTTGACTGTGCAATATATCCTTTGATGCAATATACACCTCAAGTGCAACTACCTTTGTTTACATTTTATTTATTATATCTATCCTACCTATTTTACAAGTGCAATTACCTCTGTTTACATTACATCTATTTTACCTGTTTTATTTGCTTTATAACTGTGTGTTTTATCTGTTATATGTTTTATCTGCCTCGTTTAGTCTTGTCAAGTATTTGTTTTAAAGCACTGACCAGAGGTGGCAACTGTGAATCTCGTTGTATTTAATACGATGACAATAAAGCTTTCTCTATTCTATAAGAAAAAGTGATATTTTATTTTTTTACCCCAAGCATCACTGGATTAGGTTTTTAGTAGCAGTAAGAAGTATTAGAAGTGTAACTGGAATTAAACCCTGTAAAAATGTAGATATTGGTACTTAGTGACCCATATGCCCTCTAAAACAACTTTAACAGGCTAAATAATCCATTTCCCAAAATGAAAGGTTCTCCAAGAGGCAAGCACTCTGGCATCAATCAGGTTTTTCACACAGTTGAATGAATGAATGAATAATTTATTTTCATGTCTGGTCATTTATATAACCCATCCCTCATGGGATTATTCAGACACATTAACTAACAACAAATCAAATCTTCTGGCATGTTAGCCTGCCATCATTTAACAACACTATACACCAGCATCATCCAAACATTAACATCCTCCAGACATAAACGTGAACCTCCCAAAAGTAATGCTCAAGGATACAATCACAGCCCCCTGAGCACAAGACACAAACACAAATCCAATCATGACAAAAAAGGCATAGTCTGAGGAATTTATCTATCGTATGTAACTTTTCTCCTCCTGTCCCAGGCTTTAGAAAGATATTCAGAAAAACATCATCAAAAAGATTTTCAATTAAGGCTCCAGTCTCCATACCTATCAAATCTAAACCAGGACATGAACTTTTTCAAATAACATTTGTCGTAAATCATGATAATAAAATGAAATGAATTTCGTTCTCAACCTCATTTAGTTCACAATACTGACACAGTCTTTCGTCTTCAATTACACCTCTGTATCTTCCTGTTTCAATATGTAGTGGTAATATACCACATCTTAACTGTGCATAAAGGGAACTCTGACTTTTAACATATTTTTCACATTTGTAATGTTTCTTAAATAAACAGTGAGGTCTCAATTTTGGCTTTTGCCAGATTTCTTCTGCCCATGATTGTATGCATTTAGTCCAAACTTGTTATTTAAACTCCTCCACCTCCACAGTTGCTTTTTGAAAATAGTGTTCTTCCAGTCCACGTTCTTCTAGTAAATCAAGTATTTCAGATACTCATTCACCTCCAACAGACAAGAAACCCAGAAACCTGTTCCACAGGCTCACCATGCTGGCCTTTAATCTTGCTTCACAGGAGTCCCGCCCCATATCAAACATCAGCTACCAAAACAGGCGCATATTTATGAAGTCCCAAAAAGAATCAGTTAATACACAATCACATCTGTATGAGTTGGCTCATGGAAACACTGAGTTACATAGACGTTCTCCTCTCAGAGACGTACCATTCCTCAGCTGAAAGTGACAGAGGTGGAAACAGCTCCACTCATTACCTTTCCTCACTCGTGCTCACTTCAATTTCAGCAAAAAAGAATATCTCAAACAATTTCCTCTTGCCAACTCCAGAGGGAAATAAAGATACACCGAACACAGCTCCCTTAGATGAGAGAAACAGAATACATTTCCCCGTGGCACATAACGTAAATCACAAAATCTGTTTGAATTTTTATCGTGCGCACATGTATTTTCTGTTTCGTCTGCAAAAAAACAGGTTTGATATGTCGCCTATATGGAACCTCCTCGCCAAACCAAGCAGCATTTGATTATTTTTCTTTGCAACCCAGAGACCCCTGAAAAGGAGGTCAATGAGGTCCCGTGACCGTTCAACCTTTGGGGGGGGGGTTGTCTCTCTTTTTACAGGTCCCATAATGCTTCAGCCCTCATGTCCTTTATAACGAAATAACCTTGAGGAGAGGACATGCCTGTCTGCAAACATACAGTTAAGTAGCTCAGGAAGCCCTTTATGTCCGAATACCAAAGAGAAAGAGTGTAAAGGGGCTCAAGGGAATAATGTTCAGTTAAGTATAGTATGTGCAAGTCACTTTGTATTGCTTCAAAGTGGTGAAGCTCTGTTAGCTGAACAGTTTGAATACATGTGTTAGCTATTTTAAATCCCACAGCACCTTTACAAAGTAGCCAAAGTCAACATTGATGTATGTCCAACTCACTTTCATGCAACCGTTTGACAAATACCTTCATCAGACTGGTTTATTAGCCAAGAGTAATCGTTACATTTAGTCTTTAGATTAACTGGGCTGGTTTGTCTTTGTTACCTGATTTCATAGAAGGTGGAGACAATTAGGGATTTTTTTCTTGGTCATTATGTACAATGAAGTGTACTGTGAGTAAAATATATATGCGTGATAAACATGTTCATTATTTAAGTTATAGAAAGGGGTAGGACCAAACAAGTGTTTACTTCTGCCTATTCCTTTTTGGACTAATAACGTTTATTTATTTAGATATTCAGAATTTGCTGTATATGTTTACTGTTCATTTTATTGGTTATTCTTGTTTTGTTTTCTTATTATTTGGTACATGTGCAAAATAAATCTATCCATCTAACTAACTAACTAACTAACTAACATTTAGTTGATTCAATCCCGGTTACATTCTTTGTTTCATCCTAATGCTGTAGTCTCCTTTTAAGAAGGGGAATAAAATGCCATCATTGCACGAGGTAGGACAGAGATTACATACATGGTTAATACATGCATTTAAAAGTAACAACGCATCATTTCTTATTTTAAGATTGTGCAGTATATCTACTACTTTATTGTTGTTATAAGAAGTAAAACTCTTACGGTCTTTAGTCAGAGGACAATTTGTGCTGATTTCATTACTACAAAAGTATGGTATCAAAAGAGATATATATCAAACAATCTGCTTTGAACAATAATTTGTCTCATATGGTTTTACAACAAAAACATTTAATAAACTATTTATAAATAATTAAAAGCACATCTACTCCTTTTCCCTAATTAAAAACCACAAATATATTAATATACAAATAAGATTACCCCTAAAAGTTTAACTGCTGAATGCAAGCTGTTTCATACTTCATTGAAAAGCCTGTTTGCTGTTGGTTTCAAGTTTCCACATCACACCAGCTGCATACTGGACCGTGATTGGTTTCCAAACAATTTGTGATGTCACAAAATCATGCATGTGCAATGGTGTGTTCAACTCAGATTTAAGTTGAGTACAGAGAATCTTTCCTCCTTCAGCAGCTGAATATGAAAACAGCCGTCTAGTGTCCAGCTCTGCACATACATCACTCTGCACAGTGAAGGCCAAACATTAAGTGAAGTAAAAGATAAGCTATTTATGAGTGGAGGGGGACTTTAGCTGTGTGTCTCAAACCTTCATATCATATATTCAATCATAAACAATCTGGTAAAATTAACTGTTTTATAGATTTACTCTTAGAGCTGCATAAGCTGAAACACTGCAGGCAAAGTCCAACTACACAAGAGGCAAGTACACGAGAACGACTTTTAAATGGAAAATGTAAATCACAGTGAAAACATACGTCTTGAAACTGGTTGTTGAATTGAAATGACTAACCATGAGTGTTCCTCCTACCCAAGCCAGGAAGAGAGAGAGTGTCTCATTCACATTTCACTGGCTCCTTCGTGGAAAAAATGCAGTTGATATGAGGTTGCTGGATATAAAGATGTGTGTGGGGGGCAACTCACCACAAGAAGTTACCCCTTTCCAAGAAATGTCAGCTTTCATTAAATGAGTTATGTGTTACTGTTAAAGTTGCCCTTCTAGGGCCCTTCTTTGGTACAGCAGGCAACTGGATACCATATAAGAGTAATGTCGTGAGTTTGAGTGCAGCTCTTGAAAGATTTGTTCCATGACATCCCCCTACTCTTATTTATTGTCCACTGTTAAATCAAGCAGAGAGGCTATAAAAATAATTTAAAAAAGCTTCTTCGCTAGATCAAACTAAGGACCAGATGTAATGAAGCTGGACTACATGCTTCTATGACATGCCGGAAAGCTGACCAACTCAGCACCAAAACATCCGCTTTAATCTTGAGAATCTCTCACGCCATTAGGAGGGTGGAACAAATTCTTAATAGCTGATGCGTTTTCCTTTATTTTGAAATAAATCAGCTACTCTTACAAAAAAGCAGTGGCTGCAGCTGACATTTTTCAGTCACGACTGAATCGGGTTGATGCAGCGGGCCAAAGCCAACAGCTTTCAGCCAGGGAGAAGTATACTTTTGGCTCAGCAACACAGGGGCGATTTGGATGAGCATGCTGTATAAAGAATGCACCGAGGATTAAGTGAAATCACTGCATAAGTGTGATTTATGAGCCATTCTGCGTCAATAGACCGTGACCGGCGTTCACTCCTTTTATCCGAAACAAATTAACACTCATTCAACCCCTCTACACAACTCTTTAAGGCAATAGGTCGGCGGATATTTCTCAACATTCAACGCTGTGAGAAAGCCCAAGTAAATATTCCTCGTAATGCAGTGAATTTATTCATTGTAGTACAATGCGTGGCTCAGAAAACAGATATGCAGGCGATAGTAAAGACTGTTTTGAAAGCGTGAGGAAGAGAGTATGTTAAAGACTTGAAACTTGACTTGGACTTTTTATAAAGTTACTTGTGAGCATCTCTGCTTTGTAGTTCATGAAAGTATACTTTGTATACTTTAACTTATAGTTCTTAGCCAATGGTTTATGTATTACTTAAAGAGACTTGCTCCTTTTGCTATTTGACTTGATGATTTGTGATGATTAAAAGATTAAAAAATTTATAAAATGTGTTGTTCTCACATACCTCTACGGTGAACGGATAATTAAAAAAACATGATCAGTTGAAGTAAATTCATATCAAAACATCCTTTTACAAACTCTCACACACTTTAGTAGGCTACTCCACCAAAAAGTATTCTTTTCCATAGGCCTATAAGGCAAGAATACTTAATTATACTTTTCCTAAGTATATCTTGATCAAAAGATTAAGTAAGTAGTCCTATAAGCCAAGTATACTTAGACTTTTAAGTATACTTGTCAGTATGAGCCAAGTATACTTGACTTTTTTATATACTTGTCAGTATAAGCCAACTATACTTGACTTTTCTGTATACTTGTCAGTTTAAGCCAAGTATACTTAGACTTTTAAGTATACTTGTCAGTATAAGCCAAGTATACTTAGATTTTAAGTATACTTGTCAGTATAAGCCAACTATACGTAGACTTTTCTGTATACTTGTCAGTACAAGCCAAGTATACGTAGACTTTTCTGTATACTTGTCAGTATAAGCCAAGTATATTTAGACTTTTAAGTATACTTAAGTATACTTTTGTTAAGTATATCTCTGATAAGTA
The DNA here is from genome assembly GCF_043250625.1 of Sebastes fasciatus. Classification (NCBI taxonomy): domain Eukaryota; kingdom Metazoa; phylum Chordata; class Actinopteri; order Perciformes; family Sebastidae; genus Sebastes; species Sebastes fasciatus. Next base: position 17,250,553 of record NC_133803.1, on the reverse strand, counting down.
CATAAAAAGTAAACTGAACGTATACTCTCTTATTTTAAGTTCAAAAGAAGTATACTAATAGTACACTTGAATGAACTTCATTTTGGTAAGGCTTTGGAACACAAAATGCGGCTGCACAACCAGTTTTGATGTAAATGATTTGACCAGACAGCACAGTAGGCAACATTTGTTTGGATTTCTGACTGGAAAACTGCGACTGACTACATTTGTGGGAATGGTCTGAATAAATCCGGAAGAACTCTGACCTGGAAAATGCTGCATTCATTCAGGTTTTACATGCGCAGGCTTTAGTAAATAAGGCGCTAAATGTGATTAAGTAATTTTGGATGACTGCATGTTGGAATCTCATGAAAGGAGATAATGTGCTCAGATTTTCTGAATGCATGCATTAGACTCTTTGACATATAGGAAAAAAAGTGCAAATCAGAAAAAGTGACAACATAGCCCGGGACCTAAACTTTATATGACACAGTGTATATGTGCAGAGAGCCAGTAATGAGATCCTGATGTATGCAGTGTGCGTTTCTCCCAGGACTCGGCTCCGCGGCCTCGTCCATCAGGCAAAGTAACCGTGGGCCCCGCCGACACATCCGACTGTCAGTGAAACGCTGGGAGGTTTTCTGGAGACACCTGCTCCGCCGCGCTCTGGGGCCCACGCATGAGGCCTGACTCAAGTGCCAAAAAGTACCGTCCTGAGTGAAGTTATTTGATGCAATGCCATCACCAAGGTGAAGAAGATTTAAATACTGCATGGTTATGCAATCATACGTCCTCTTCTTCAACTTTTGCTCCTGCCTCCTCTGACAGATGTCAGAATTGGGATTTGAATGCTCAGGGAAGAGAAAGTGATTCAACATGAGGTCACATGTACAGAGCTGTGGATGTAGGTCACAGCACATGTGTGTGAGAGCTATAGTTGGTGCTGTCGGTGTAATTTATTCAAATGAGAATAGCATGATATTTCTGTTGTTTCATTGTCAAGGCAATGGAGGACCGATTTTTTTAAAAATCCAACAAAGCAAAAAAACGACATTAAAACCACACAGGTCAAAAGCGACAAAATAGAAGTAATAATAGTGTATACATTTGAATACTTTACTATGTGATGACTAGTTTACGAGGTGAAGCTTCACCCGAAAATAAAATTCAGTAACTACTTCCTCGCAAGCACTATTAAAGTATGCAGGACCTCCAGATACAGTGAGTATGCCCCCGTAGTTCTGTGTCAGCACTTTGACAAATGACTGAAGTCACCAGGGCCATTTTTACTGCTCCAACGAGCATAAAAAGACCATCATGTTTTTTTTCCCAAACAGCTTGTGAAGACTATTCCAACTGTTTGGTAGTGAGGGGATTGCCTCCAAAGATTTCCATCACACACATTCTGACATTGTTTTAGACAATGCCAACAGCTGTGCTTCTGAACATGTGTGCAGCCAACAACCCTCTCACAGACGTCGGAAGACTGTTAACATATAAAAAAAAACTTGACTTTACAACCAGCCAGGCTATATATATATCCAGCTATATCATTAGTTTGGGAGGCAGCGCTGGCACAGAGGCATGTGCGGTCAAAGACTTTACCACATATTCTTTAAGATGAATTATTTACGTTGAAAGCCGCTACAATCTCTAATTTTCTCACTTTCGAGATAAGTCAGCACCCGTCAATCAACACACAGTAAGCTGAAGTGTTGGCATTGAAGTGGAAAACATCAGTTTAACTGCTGTCTGTGTTTTTATCACTCAAAGGCTAAGGTGATTCACTTTCCAGAGATTTTTTAAATGTATTATTATAGCAATATTGCCTAATTTATCATTGAAATTCAGTCATATTTCATAAATAAAAAACATTCCTTCAGAATAATATTACAAAGCTGTCATATAGGGTAAATAAAAACGTTTATCTTTCTATCGTAAGTTGAAATCAAAATACACCTAACCACTTTTCTTAAGACACCAGTTTAAAGATTAAGCTGTTAAGAAACATTTTCATTTGCATATCTTCAAATATTAATAGATTAGACTACTTTGGCACAAAGAGTGGAAAACTCTGACAGATTTTCCAGCAGTTCTTTGATGGGAAAATGACAAAAAAAAAGGAAAGACAGGCTGATATCTTAAAACAGCTTGCCATGTGTATTTTCATGGAGTGGATGTTCCATTACAGCAGAGCGCAACATGGCTGAAAAACCCATCAGAGATGTAAAAGGATATGGTGTGATCACTTGTTTCCACTGGTGAAAAAAGGGAGGGGAGCTTGTAGCATTGTAGTCACGCTCATAAAGAGCAGACTGCCTGAGTCCCTGTCGTGTCGATCCGTCAGGCCTGCCCGCAACGCCTCTGCTGCATTGACACTAACATAGTGTACATATGCCTCCATATACGGAATGAAATTGTAGCTGTAAGCAGGGCATTTTAAGTGTTATTACTGTATTTAATTACTGGTAATGTATTTTCTGACTCACTTAGACTAACCCTTTTTTTTAGTTTTTGAACTGCTTGATTTGTTGTCTGTTTTAGATATGGGACATAGTGTTTACAGTTGGATTTTTGTTTGTATATTTTGGTAAACAAAGTAATAAAAAGTGTTAATTTAGTCATAATGTGAAGCATCCATACTTGTTGTATGAAGAGATAATGAACAATTGACGATAAAACACAGTTGTAGTCATATAAAACATGAATATAAAGTATTTATTAATGTATAAATAGTAGGGCTGTCAAAGTTAACACGTTAACGCAATTTTTTTTTTTAATTCAAACTTACGCTAAATTTTGGCGAAGAAGAACTAGTATGGCCATTTTCAAAGATTGAATGATTGATTTTTCTCATTTTTGTTGGTTTACAGTTTCAGTCAACAAACGGGCGCAGCCTTGTGACAATTCAGCAACATGCTGATTTGGCCTTGCTGTTATTTCAGGTGCAGTGATGTCTGGACTGTTTAAAAGTGTTTATGCCTTTTGTGCCAAAAGCTTTGACACTCCTCCTCACGCCTCCTGCGGACGGCACACACTGCAGCACCCGTCACTGAGCGTCGCAGAGCACATGTCTGGTTTCCAGCTGGAACTCATGAGTCTGTCACAAAGTCCTTGCATTTCAGCTGTCATTCAGACGAGGTGTTTAGCTGTACATTCAGCAAACTGAGTGATTCAAGTGACAGCATGCTGGTGATGTCAGATTATTTCTCATTTTCTGAATGGTTCAGTTTGACCTTTATGTGACCTGGACAGTACTTCTATAAGTGGGGGCTGTGTCTTGCTCAAGGACACTTCATCAGCACTTAAACAACCGGGGGATTTGAGTAAATATCAGGTTATTTTAAGAAGTTAAAATAGTTGGAAGTCATCCAGCCCAAGATTAAAGCTTCGCTGGTGACACATGACCTCTTGTGGTATTGATTTGGCTCCAGAATCACAATGCACAGCCAACACAGCTTCCCAAATATTAAACAATTTCATGGACGCTTGCATTCTTGGATGATAACATTAAAAACAAAAGGACAGGTGATTTATCTTAGAGCTAAGGGGAAGTAAGGGATATCTTGATTGCCTCTGCTCTCCAAAAAGATATGAGGGCTGTATTTGATCTGAGTTTATTTTTGTATGTCAGATAAATCAGACTTTTTGAGAGCCTGCGGCTATCTGCACTGTCTGGCTTTGTTTTGTGCAAGGTTACTGCCAGGCCAAGACTTCACAACCTGATTTAATGAGACCCAATGCATCTGTTCCCAGTTTCACACCGGTGCCATCAAGAACCTAAGTGGAAACAAGCCTCGCTCTGACACCGTGGACGTTTTTTGAGGATCATACTTGTGCTATCTATCTGTGAAAACTTTGGTTTTCCTAAAGATGAGTGCCTTCTTCGGCCCGGATTTGAGCAAACGTCCAAAACGTATAATTACTGCTGCATGGGAAAACTCTCTCTTTTCCACTTGAAAATTCCCTCTCCTTCTTAGTTCTTGACTCTCTGATGTCAGTCATTTAAAGCATCTGAAGTGAAGCATCTCCAACCCGTGAGTAATATCAAAGAGCTGGGTTCATGCAGACAGCTTGGAGCCCCTGTGCTGCAGGACTTCAGCTTGCAGCCCAACACTTCTGGCACCTCTGTTTTCTGGGAGCAATGAGTGTGCGCCCCTAAGGTTGGCAGAGAGAAGGACCATGGATATTTTTCCAATGACTAGAGGAACTCTTGCCCTGAAATAAATGACTTGCTTTATTTCAAATGACAGACCCACTTCTTTGCTAGCACTTGCCCTTGGCAGCCCCTCAGTCACTTTTTTTCAGCAACAACATAGGTTCACTCATTAAAAGGAGCCAGTGGGAACACCGAATGCTGATTTTACTCGGATTCTGGGAAGCAGAGAAAAAATGCATGCTTCCCGGGAGTCATATCTACTAACGGTCTTTGATGAAAAACACGTTTCCGTTGATGCACCGGACTGAGTGCCTGGGGTGTAAGCATAGGTTGTGGTTTGATTTGCTGATTTGAAAGGGGAACTTTCACAGAGAGTATTATTCAGCCTGTGGCTCAAGTGTACGACGGCGTATTAGGGCCGTTGTAGGTAAAAAAAAAAAATCATAAAAACTTCTGAGTCGGGGGAGGAGGGGATAATATTCCAAGAAAAACTCAGAATTTCCAAGATTAAAGTCATAAATTTACGAGGAAAAGTACTCAGAAAACTGAGCAAGGTGAAGGTCCCGAAAGACACATATACATGTTTTCATTCATGTTCTTAATGTGTTCTTTTATGAACATAAGTACTAATATTGTAGAAGTTACAGGAAAGTAGAGACAAACAACTTCTGTCTTTGAATACCCCACTATTTTTAATTACCACGGTTTTGTACTACTCAGAGAATATCCATGTTTTTTTCTTGTAAATGTATGACTTTAATCTCGGAAATTCCAATTAATATTCTTGGAATATAACCCCAGTCCACTCTTTTTTTATAATCTGGCCCTTTAGTTAATCCACCAACTAGTGCAATACTAAGGTGTCTCTTTTTATAGTTCATATATTGTCTTGTGTTTCACATTTGGGGAAATGCACTTATTAGCTTTCTTGCCAAGAGTTAGAGGAGAAGATTGATTCAACTATCATGTCTCTATGGTATGAAGCTACAGCCAGCAGTTTTGTCCAAAGGTAACAAAAATCTGCCTACTAAACAAATATGAAAGCCTACAGGGTCTGAAATCAGCACCCAGCACCCGCTAAATGCAGGTAAATTGTTGGCAATGATGCGTAGAATCGTCAGGCCATTCGCCACTTTGGTGGACAGGGAAAACGCGAGGGATGGGAATAGAGAATCTGTTCCCGTTGAGAACCAGTTCCTTGTTCATTCAAACCGGTGGGCAGCACAGTCCTGCTTGGATAAATAACGGAGTTACTAACGTTAACGGAGGTTCCATTGAGTTACATTATGATGCGTTCTACTCAGTAAAAAGGAATTGGGCAAAGATAAATTATAACGCTATCATGTGTTATCAAATGTAATTTGGTTTTTGGCGAGAAAATTGAATAAACACAGTTGTTTGAAGGAGAACACAGCAAATCAATATAAAATAGATATTAGAGAGGGAATTAAGACCTGTTTAACTTCACACACACTAACACAAGCTCTAAGCAGCTTATAAAACATTATGAAAACTACTAATGCAAAGATTTTTTCAATCAAAGCCAACACCTAAATAAAAATATAATAAATAATTTCCTAATAATATGAATTGCGTTTTTTTATGCAAATACTATGGATGACAATAACAAAGTACGGTAGTGTAGTACATAGTACCCTCCCACCCCTGGAAATAGGACTTCCCTGGAAGCTAAGGTGTAATTCAAACATTGGAATTTACCATGCAGACAATGTTTTTTTGTGTAAAAACATATTGAGCATTGAAAAACATCAGTTCTAAAATGTTATTCCTTCATTTAGCACATAGATTTCAAAAGTGGCAGACAAAAAAAACAAACTTGACTGCCACAGTAGCAGGCAACTTGTTATGAGCTTCAGGGTTGCTGATAGAGGGGTTTACCTTTGGACAGAACCTGGCTAGTAGTTTCTCCCTGTCTCCAGTCTTTGTGCTACTGTAGCTGACTTAATACTGCTCAGCTCTGCATCATGGAGAGAGGCACACACACACCAGCTTTGGATATCTGTGGCGTTTACACAGGGTGTCAACACTTCTCTCATGTGCATTCTCACTGAAGTGTGAGCCCAGTAGGGCAAACATCAAAATCCATCTTCAACCACAGTGTGAAAATATAATACATCCCATAGGAAATAGCATGTTATTACAGTAAAACAATGCACATACAAAATTAGCACATAACATCTATCTTTATTCTGATTAAAAGCCACACAGACTCACTTCCAGGCAACACTTCATAAAACATAGGAATAACAGGCATACCTTTTGAAGTAGAAAAAAACACATTATACATCCCATTACCTACCTGTGCAGGTAAGGCATTATCAATATCCAAGGCACACAACCTGACCATAAAGCAGCATAAACACGAGGGTTAACATATAGCTTGCAAACCACTAAAATACCTAGCATTCAAATATAAACAAGCCCAGAGCTGCTAGTTCAATTAGCTGCTAATTAGCTAGCCAATCATTACAATTACTCTAAAATCTAAATGAACAATTTGTTCACACAGTGGAGGCCAGACCAGCAGGTTCATTGGGTTCATTGTATCTCGGTGTGTCACCATACATGACGTTTATTCATAAAACAAAACAACTATCAAGGATAAAGGAGAGAGCAAAGTTTGAAGTGACTCACCTGCAGCTTGGAATCATGTGAGCCCAGAGGTGTAACATCTAATGACGCCCCCAGGGAAACAAAAAGGAACACCATAGGAACCTATTTACAGGTGGGAACGGAATTTTGGGGAAACTCACTACAATAATAAAATAAAGATTTAAGAGAAATAAAATAAATAAAATAAATAAAATAAATAAAATAAATAAAATAAATAAATAAAATAAATAAAATAAATAAAATAAATAAATAAAATAAATTAAATTAAATTAAATTAAATGATCCTGGCTACACTAAGCTAAGTTAGCCTGTTGCTGGCTCTAGCATATTTAGGTTTCAGGTTTATTTGCCAAAGTACATTCATACAAGGAATTTGACTTATTTGTATTATGCATCTCTCAATGTACTTAACACAGAATAGAAATAACAGCTAGGAACAAGGACAACAAAGATGGACAAATAAAGGTGAGGAATAGGCAGGACTGTTATGTACAGTAGTGAAAAAAATAGGTTAATGTATAGATATTATATAAATATAAATAAAAGAACCAAAGACAAATAATGAAATAAGAATAAAATAGTCTAATAAAATGAAATAAAACATCTATATACAAGTCAATCTGGAAGTTGAAAACAATCAAAATAGTAGGGCAGCAGGAGTTTGAAAAAAATATCTAATTGCGATTATTTTTTTGACTGATATTGCGATATGATTTTCGATATTAGAGGGTATGATCATTTTTACATCATTCTCATTTTAATTGAAAAATATATTAGATTGATTATAGTGTGATTATTGCGGGGATCTGCACCAAACAAATTAGTTTTCTTAAGCCTGTAGAATATGACGTGTAGGCCAGGACATCTCTGCAGCACGACAAATTCTAATTTAATTTTATAATAATTCATTTTGGACACACATTTCAACTTTAATAAATATTGCAATTTCCTCCTCATTCTCCGATTTGAAAATTGCAGTAGGCTATTTTGCAATTTTGATATGTTCAAAGAAAGATAAGATTTTTGGACCAGATTAATTGAGCTTTTAGACAGATATTTTTTTCTATCAGCAGTGATTTTTGTCGATGATCTGTCATATTTTCTAAAAGCCTTTTTTTTTTTATTCAGACATGTTTTTGTGCAGGTTTCTTAAAAATGCTATTGATATTGATAACATTCAGCCACTAGATGTCACATTCTCCCTCCACCGTTCCATTGCAGTTACTTCCCAACAAGTCGTTGCCAGGCACTTATCGTCAATCTCAGCCATTTATCCTTTTTTTCCACTCTAACTGACAACCCAGAGACACCACGTGCTATACCAACGTTGTTTTACTATTGACTCACAAGCCTTGTTAGAAGTGGGAACCAAACATCAGATATCTTCCACAGAGATAATCAAAACATTCATTTTGGACCCGCCAAAATGTATTAAATGATTAATTCACAATCATAATAATTGTTTTCAGGAGAAGCCATACTTATTCGGTACCTTTCTAAAGGCTCTGTGGATGTATTATTTTTTTTTTATATTTGTCTACATAAAAATCTCATACAATACGACCTTTAAAATACCTCAGGTTCTGATCTTTCCCTCCTAATCTGGGCTCATGTGTGTCTGCCCAGCCTCACTAGAATATTACATTTTCACATTCGCAGATGTTATGAAAAATGTACAAAGAGGAACGAGTGAGGAGGAAGTGGAGTCGGTACAGAAAGTCAGTGAGTAAAATATTTTCTATAGTTACAGTAGCCCAGCATTGGACGAGCTGGTATTTCACACCACTGTGACTGAAGGAGAACATCACACCCAGAAGAGTTCTCCTTTTAAACTCTTATTTGAAGAAGACGCTTCCCCATCTGCCCTCAGCTTTCTGTGTGTCTCTCTGTGCTGTTAAAACTGACAATCTGGTGCTGAGCTCCACACCCGTATACCTCCAACATAAATACCTATCAACACCAAACTATCTGATCTTTTTTGGTCCATTGTGTCACTCCAAAACCGCTCACCTTGGGACATTTTTTTCTTAAAAACCACTAGTGAAAGTGAACTTTCAGTTGATTGCAGCCAGTTTGTTTGAGGTTATTCATCCTTTTAAAATGCTTGTTGGTTGCTAAATACTCGACTCAGCAGAAAATGCTGGTTTACTGAGTCACACATTGACATCCTCTGGCAAAGCTGTATGAACCACCCTGGAACGTGCTCTGGGCTTGAAACCAGCGACCAGTGCCAGACCCATATAGCCAGTCTTTGGTGTGTGCCACGTGGACTACTCCAAGAGCCTCAACCCAATTCTGCCACTGAGCTACGAGAGCAAGGTTTTGACTTCCCCATTTTCCCTAATAGCACATTTTTTTCCTGGCCTGAGCCTCACCATCATTTACTTAACCCCTTCAGTACATGGTTTCCACACTGTGAGACAGATGGTCTGGTGCTAGACCACAGACAAATGTATCTTTCTTAATCATAAGATTCTGCAAACTCAATAGTACATTATCACAAAGACCTCTGCTGACGTTATGCAATTTTTTTTCAAGAAACTGGCTCTTCATATTCTCTCTCATAATCTATTGTTGCATGTTAGTGTTGAGATAAGACAAACTTGGTATGCTTGATAAACCTTTCAAAGGACAAGATGTGGGTGAATATGAAAAGAAAATATGAGTGACATCAAAAGTTAAATTAATTCTATATTTGAGCACACCTTTCTTTGGATTGAAGTTATATTTTTTGTGATTTTTTCAGTTTCATAAAATAGAATACATCTTCCAGTAATGAAGCATTTTGACTGTACATGTATTTTTTCCTAACTATGTAGTTTGTGCTGTAACATTATCTACTGTTACAGGTTATGTTCTCACAAATATTTTAGTGCTGACATCTGTAACAGTCGTGTCAGCAAGATGAACAAAGATTGTCACTGAGTGCAGTAAAGTACAACTGAAATGGATATTTTTGCTTGAGATGATGACTGTTCAGAATCAGACTTAGAGGAGCAGTGTGTAGGATCTGGCGGAATAGCAGTGAGGTTGCATATTACAACCAACTGAAGCCTCTCCTGTATGCCAAGCGTGTTGGAGAGCTACAGTGGCCAACGCAAAACACGAATGTACCTCTGTAGAGCCAGTTATTGTAGGAGTAACATAGATCATTTGGAGCAGAGCCAGTGCGTGTGTGTGTACGTGGGAAGTGAGTGGTGAAGCAAGAGAGAGAGAAAGTGGTGGTGACGGAAGTGAGTAACCTTATCGACTTGCGTGTCACTTCTGGGCTACTGTAGAAATAAGGCGGTGCAACATGGCAGACTCCGTGGAGAGGGGATTTGCTCCCGATGAAGATATAAACGGCTCATTCTGAACTAACAAAAACACAATGATTCTAATTTTCAGGTGATTATACACTAATGAAAACATAATTATTAATATTATATTCCAATTCTTCCAATTGATCCTCCTAATTGTTACACATTGGTCCTTCAAAGGATAAATCTGGTGATATTCTTAATTTTTCTTTTAGTCAACAAGATATAGAAAAAGACCAAAGCCAAGTATTGTATGCATATCCAAAACCTGATATATCTCATTCCTCCATGCTATAGAGTTCCAGAAACTATTAAAAACACAGCTTTGATTGTAATGGGTGACGTGCTCCTATATTATCATGAATGTGGGCATTGTAGTTTATTTTTAAGTAAATCCAACAAATAACGTCCTGCTGTTGTAAATGTTCACAAGCGCACCAAACGTGTATTAATCCAAACAAATGTACAATTTACTCCTGTTTGAGTAACATTTGCTAAACACTACAGTGCCCAGCTGTTTATGCAGATTATTAAGCCTTTTTAAAAAAAAAAAAATGAAACTACAAGATTTGCATAGTCAGTAGGAACAAATGAGTTTGGGGCTGAGAGCCAGATACAAAATAGGAAAGTCATAAAGTATTGCAAGGCTGTGTAACACAAATCTTGGATTAGGTCTTTTTATGGAATTTGTTGACAACTAGAATTACCGCCTCGCGGTTGTATGCCTCCACCAACCAGTCAAGTTGCAGTTTACATCCATGTCTGTTCAAAATGTCATCACCTTAATCATAATGTATATAATCAACAAACTTGTGTACAAGAGATTTATTTATGAAACAGAACAATCTTACACTAATGTTTGTAGAAAATGTATATCTAACAACACAAGAATACAAAACAAATTTACATTTTGTGCATTGCAAACTCTCAACAAAATGAACAAGATGGAACCCAAACACGGAAGAACACGGCTGCTATACAGACTAACGACAACAAGGTTGCACACTAACACGTCCTCGATCCACACTAAACAGTCACACAGTCACACTTTGTCTTTAGAGACCTTCATCTGGATTCAGTTTCAACCAACACTGTCAAGTTTCACAACATCCATAAGTGATACTTGTGACTAACATATGAATGAAAAAGTAATTTGTATAAAATATTTTCACTGTATTTGATCTTCGCGACTCCATCACACACAATTACTGACTTCTGAACCTCAGACTCTCAGCTGTTGATGTGATATGTGTCTTGGTGCTTAGTACACAACATCAGATCTACTAGGAATCAGCCACTTAAACTGCAATTCTATTTAACTACCTTTAAAACTGATGCTAAAACCTTGATCTACTTTCGTTTTTTGTTGTAAGTATAAAAAGTGTTTCAATATCATGCAAGGAAAGGGTGCGTGCTACAGTGCCAGTAGCCCAATTTGCAGCCAATTTTAGTGATGGATCATTTATAAGCTCCTATAGGCGTAGAGTACGAGCACTGAAAAATGTTCCACGTGTACCAAAGTGATATATCACTTTGAGGACAATGAGGCCCTGTGTGGACAGCTAAGAAAATAAACAGTGGCTTTTTGTAACGTACACATACTACCAGAATTACCTTCCTCTGGCAGCTACTATCACATACATAAACACGTGCTGTGTTTATGTATGTGATTACTTAAAGGCTGCAGATGTTTATCCTCTCCACAGCTTTACGCTGCAGTTTATGTGAAAGATTTGAAAAACTAACAAGTAAAGGAAATACATCATGACAACACTAAAAAATCTTGCGATATTATAATGTGTTATCTTGACGTTCGTGATATTCAATTATGCGTTTTGTCAGTGTAAACAAATAAATAATTATTTACAAACTCTAGCAAAAAATGCAAACAAACAAAACAAGCAGAGCATAAATAATTTACAAAAAGGAATTATAATACAGACTTAGTATAAACATCTTTGGCATTTACTAAAATGGCTTATTTAAATCGTTCTCCATAGAAAAAAAAAACACATTCAGGGTGAAAATAATGAGGAGAAATAGAAATGGACTTGAGGCAGCTAAGTGATTATGCTTTGGTTACAGTTTATGTTTGTCAGACACTGTATCTAGTAATCTGTAATTACTAGTAATTACTAATCTGTAATCTCAAACAGACAAAAACATATTAAAGATAGAGAACGACCGAGTCACTTACAAGTTACAAGAAACTGTAGGAAAGCATATACAGCATGTAAGTGGTTGTACAATGAATCCTTTAAAATGAAGACATAAGTACACTAGTTATAATTAGATAATCTGCTTTTTAAAAACGTGTCTACTCTCATCAGTTTCTCTTTCCCAGCTTGAGAAATGGATATAAGTCAACAGGAAAACTGAAATGGGCCATGGTTTCCTCTCCAGTGGATGGATCAAGGCAAAGCATGGAGAAGTATGGAAAGTCTCATTTAGGTTGAAATGGATTTAGCGATGACGTGATGTTTACTTTGAGAGATTCTTGTCTTTTGCCCTCTGATGTTTTTTTCTATCAGACTTGATTCAGTTATCTGTGGAAAGATTGAGAAAATAGCTTCCATTACCGTCACATTTATAATCAAAACTAGGACACTCAACGAGATTCACACAGTCAAAGTGCCAGAGTGCAGCAACAACATGTGCACCGTGTGCGTCAAAAAAAAGAAGAAAAAAAAGCGTGACTTCAGTAACTGTGGCTGTGATTGTGAAAAGGCTGCAGGCTCATTTTCCACTGTTTAGCACTCAACAGAAGATCTGAAGTCCTTGGACCAACACGCAAGATCTTTCACAATGCTTCTGGGGCATTGTACATGGACAAGCTGACAAGCAGAAATATAGCGTGACCTTTTTTTTTGTTGCTTCAGCCAACACACAACACATAACCCCCTCTCATCATTACCTTGTGGACACTGTTGGCAAATCCGACTCATCTGAGGTTTGAAAAAACATGTTGAAGGTTTAAAGACTTTACCCACATTATTCAAAGATGGAGAAGGTTTGCACCCCCACTTTCTGATCTTTGATCTGTATATGTATTGACGTATGTGGATCACATATGTGCCCACATTAAATACACATACATACAATACACACACACACGCACACACATCAATCGCAAAACTAAGCCCTTAAACGTCTATATGTACAGTTGTTTACATTTACGTATAACGCCTAAGTTGTGTTCATGTAATGTAAATGATGGCTGCATCGCGCTTACACCACACTGCATTTATTACGTTGAAGCACTTGATAGGACAGTATACTAATATAAAAATGCTGTTTAAAGAGTTACGTAACTCAAAATGTCTCTATGTATGTCTGTGTTCGTTAGAAAAATAGCTAACCCCTGCCAAAGTGACAGAAAGATTCTTAATCACTTCCCCAACCTCATAAAATAGTCATAGATCATGTCCTAATTTATCATTTAATCTTATTCATAAACCAGCTCAAACTCTACGGAATTAATTGCGTCGTGAACAGCTCCCCCACATGGACAAAGGTGGGTATTAGATCGACTTGGGATAGGTTTAGGCAACAAAAGTACTTGGTTAGGTTTAGGAAAAGATTGTGGTTTTGGTTAAAATAACACCGGAAGTGGCGTAACTTAAGTACGGAAGTTACTTGACAAATAAATAAACTTCAGGTTTAACACAGGGTACAAACAACGGTTATCCTGTAATGCATTAACGTAGGTTTCTGTTTTTTGAAATTATTTAACATCATACATGCACACACATACACACACGTCATTATTTCTATAACCAAAAAAAAAAATGTATGGTCAGAACTCTAAAGTAATCAAAGTTTTTGTACTAACCTCTGCACTCATACTTGAGGTCGGAGAAGAACACCAGCTCTTGCGAGAAGACAAACAAGCCTAACCTTCCTCCGGCAAACGTCTTGTCGTAAACTGGCCCTGAATCGGCCATGATCTGTTTACCTTCATAGACCACAACCCTGCAAAACACAGCACAGACATAATTAAGATATTTACTAATGTACAGTCAACTCTGTCACTACATTAACTACAAAAAACTGCAGTAGAGAGATATGAGCGATTACATAAAATGACTAAAATATAGTAGCTCTTTGGAGCAGTCAAAGTTGTCTATTATTTAGACGGATAAACAAAGTGTTCCTGTTCTGGTCAACATAATTTCTTACCTTATAAAACCAGTCTTTGGTCTGTGGATGAGATGCCACCTGTAAGCTGTGTAATCCTTCCAACCAATGTTTTTGGGGTCATGCCACAGAGTCCGTACCTATGTGAAAAAGTTAACAACACTTTTAATACTGCTATAGTCTTTAAAACAGACCAAATAGCATTTAGGCTGCAGCACACCTGTCCAGGAGTGTTGCCCGTGTGCCACAAAGCATTCCTGAGGTTTTCTCCGGTGCCAGTGGTCGAGTTGACGACTTTGAGTGAAACGCCAGAGATGCCAAAGGCCTTGGAGGGCTTGTCCTCCCAGTAAGTCTGTGTGATCTGCTTCCACATCACTACATAAAAGCGCCCACTCGACTGGTAGCCGAACACAAAGCCTGCATAGTCATCATCTCTGTCCGTGTTCACGTACATCGTCCCACTGAAGTCCACAGCACTGAACTCATCAAAACCTGTGATGGTGTGAAAGAAACGTGAGGCTCAATCTCAGGACTCTGTGTGCAGTCAAATGGAGTTTCAAATCTTTTTTTAAAGAGCATCACATGAAATGGTTGTTAAAAATATGTGTGCTGCTCACCTACTGCGATGCCTGGGTCAGAGTTGGCAGTCTGCACCAGCTCTTTGCCCTGGTGTCTGACCACCCAGTTGGGATCAATTTGAGTGGTTCCCTTAGGATCCAAGTGGACCATCTGGAACTTCCTGAAGTCTGTGACACTGATGGCACTGTTCTCCGGACACACATCAAGAATATCTGGGATACTGTCGTTGTCAAAGTCATCTTTGCAGGCATCCCCTCTTCCATCGGCTGTTTAAAAAAAGACATCAAAGAAATTGTTTTGACCTATTTTAAATCAGACATGCATGATGTAAAGTCAATTTTTTCCTATTTTTCCATAAATTGGAAACATCTCTATGGCAGCTAATGTGAGTATCATAATAAAAAATCCCACCGCAGTGAGTGCTGAGGAGCTCCTCCAAGTTAATATTAAAAATGAATGGGGAAAATAGCAATTCCTCCCAGGAAACTGGCTTTAATACCTTTGCCAAGTCTACTAAGGCAAATCAGCCATCTTTTCATGCTGTGACAACTTCCACTGATACTTGTAACCATCTGAAGCCTGAAGTCTATTACAGCCCGATTGCAGGCCAGGAGCTCACAAGGATGCCAGTGGCTGATGAAGGCCACTGCATGGAAGTAGCTAGCTGCTTTCTGTCATCATCTTTGTTATTGCACAAGGGGCTAAAACGATCCTATCAAATAAACACTATCTGACGAGCTGTGAAGGCGTCAGGGCCTTCCTCCTTCGCGGTCTGTTTCCAGTTACAGACAGCTGTACAAACTCCAGGTAAACCTGCTTCAATTTGGTACTGTGGATTAATCACGAGCAAAGCCTAAAGGAAATAAAAACTTCACAGCCTGGCGTGTGCCCTCCGGGGCGGCTCACTGAAGTCATGCAGAATGACATCACCCACACAAACTCTTTCCACAGACACCATATTTCACACCTGCTGCAGTGGTGCTAATTGCTGACTGTGAAAAACATCTGGGAGAAGGTATACTGAAGCTAAATGTGAACATCACTGGGTAATGAGTACAAAGTCTGAGTGCATGGAGTCCATAAGAGTGAAAAAAAAACAGAAACTACTGGGCCATTATAAAAGCTGTAAATGTAGCTATAGATGATCAGACTGACAAGTACAGCGAGAGTCTCAATAAATCCTGTCACGTCAAGCCAAATTATATTTAACTTAATCTGTGCTGGCATGTGTCATAAACTGGTCATGTGAGATTAATGGTGGGAATTAACTGATGGTAATTCAATGGTAATTAATGACTGGTGAGATTATTTTGTCAACTGCTGTTTTCAACAAGAAGTCCTTTCAGTGCTCAGAAAAATGGGAAACCTGAGCATCTACAACTTCATGACAACTGGGCAATCCCATCTGAAGTTCATGATACAATCAAAGGTTTCAACGGCTACTGAGTGGACCTTGTGGTGAGATTATTTTGTCAATGAACTTCCAATCTCTATATGTCGTATTGTATCTTTATGTAAAAGAAGTCGTATTTCATTACTTACTATATCATATTTGGAAGAAAATAACAAATAATGTTTACTCATGTTATTCTCTAGTTTTTGTGTACTTTATACTCACTAAAAAAAACAACTCACTACATAATACCCATTCATTACAAAGTACAACATCTGTTGGTTTTCCATAAACATTGTATTAGAAATTGGCAATAAATAAAAATTATAGCTGCATCAAACCATTTCAAGCATGCGGCATTAAAGAGGACCTGTTGTGCTCATTTTCAGGTGCATACTTGTATTTTGGGTTTCTACTAGAACCCTCTGTATTATCATTTCTGCATTACTGTATTAAACAGTACGTATACCACTGGGCAAATATGCAAAACATCAACAGCTGGATTCACACATGAATCAAAAGCACATGGCATGCGCCCGACGCTGCAACTTTTAAAAACCTTTCTATGTTACATCCTCACCATCAGAGTCCACCTGGTCTGCGTTGGGTGTCAGTCTGCAGTTGTCCCTGTCGTCAGGTATACCATCATCATCATCATCATAGTCACATGCGTCTCCTTTGCCATCCTTGTCGTGGTCAGCCTGGTTGGCGTTGGCCACATAGGGGCAGTTGTCCAGGTTGTTCTGATGGCCGTCTTCATCGATGTCCTGGTTATTGTCACACTGATCTCCAACCAGGTCATTGTCCACGTCAGTCTGTTGGATAAATACAGAGAGAGGTTAACAGTATTAACACTTCCTGTACCTACTGTTGTACAGGAAAGTGTCATATATGCAGTCAGTGTGATATGGTACCTGGTCGGGGTTGTGCAACAATGGACAGTTGTCACACTGGTCACCAACTCCATCCATGTCCGTGTCCTTCTGTTCAGTGTTGTACACGTAGGGACAGTTGTCGTTTTCATTCATAATATCTGAGGGAAAAGGGCAGTTGATGCATTTAAGGTATACATATAACAATTAGCTGCTCTAGATGGACTGATTACATTATTTTATCTGTTTAGGCTTGGCTATTTTACCATCGCCATCAATGTCCACTGCGCAGGCGTCCCCTTCTCCGTTGTGGTCGGTGTCTATTTGAGCAGGGTTGTGTTCATAGGGACAGTTGTCGCAGCGGTCGCCAACTTCATCCTTGTCAAAGTCAAACTGGCGAGGATTGTAAAGGAGGGGACAGTTGTCCTGTGGCGGAGAGTACAGAGTGGTTAGGGAATTGTTCGAGTATCAAGAATCTGATCATATAAGAAAATGTGTTAAAAACTCTCGTACCCTCTCATCTAGTATTCCATCGTTGTCGTCATCCTTGTCACAAGCATCTCCTTGACCGTCTTTGTCAAAGTCTTCTTGTCCAGAGTTGGGAAGGCTAGGGCAGTTATCCTGAAATGGTAGAGGGCAATTTTACAGATACCATCACTGCAGGAAAGGCAACATCAAATGAGGTGATGGAGTTCAATAAAATACCTTCTTGCAGTGATAAGTGGCGTTGGCACCACACACAAGGTTCTGATTGGGCCAGCCATCCAAGTCGGAGTCTTCTCCGCAAATGTAGCCATCTCCAGCGTAACCGGTCCTGCACTCACACTTGTACATAGGGTCACTGAAGTGGCTGATGTAGATACATTCGGCATATTTGTGACAGGTGTGAGTCTTGTCCTTGCATGGGTTCTCTGGCTCACATTCCTAAAGAAAAACAAGACAAAGTCAAAAACCGAGTATATGGCTGGATCGTGTATGGTCAGTCTGTGAATTTGTGGCTAAATTGTTACACAAATAGTCAGTGGTCATGTCTATAATGTTAAATCCAGCGGTACACGTCCACTA
The DNA here is from genome assembly GCF_043250625.1 of Sebastes fasciatus. Classification (NCBI taxonomy): domain Eukaryota; kingdom Metazoa; phylum Chordata; class Actinopteri; order Perciformes; family Sebastidae; genus Sebastes; species Sebastes fasciatus. Next base: position 17,232,436 of record NC_133803.1, on the reverse strand, counting down.
GGTCCAGTGAGGACACTAGGGAACGGCAACTTTCGTAAGCCGGACGCGTCGTGCTAGACGGGCTCATTTGCATAATGGACTATTCCCCTCATTTTCAATTTGAAAGAGCAACGGCCAATGGGGGAACTCCAAAACTCAGCTGACCAATCGTGTAACTTCATCACTCAGTGACAGACTTTTACATTTGTAGGGCTGGCCCTCTGCGGTACAGCCAAAAACAGGGCAGGTGTAACTGTATTATGAGATTTGTCACTGACCACATCCGACATCAAGTGCACTGGATGAGATTTGCCAGAAAAGGAAAAAAAAAATGGCCCCCCATGTCCTTGTCATCAGTGTTTTTACATGTTTTTTTGTTGTTGTAAGCTTTCAGTGTCATGTTCAAGTCAAGAGTACTTATCTTGCCACAACTCCTTGTAGCTTTCTTTTTGGAAGGCCACCCCAAATTGAGGGCTACTCCAAATCACAGTGAAGGGTTAAGAGATAGATTTTGGACAAAGCCAAAGTGCGGGGCAGACAGTTGATTTTATGAAATCCCACTTAATGCATCGTACATCCCACTAAGACCCACTGATGCCCCTTTATTGCAGCGCAAGGTATTCACAGCTGCCACTCGTTACCAGAGGATGAACATAACTGCTGTTTGGATGCCACTCCATGAGCTCATAGAGCAGAGATTGACAGCAAGAACAGGCCTTTGATCAAAATGGTGAAATGGAGCCCCCTTAATGCCAACGATGAGACAATTCCCCTTTTCCCAAATCAATTAGTGAAATTGGGGCGTCATATCAAAGTCAAGCAGCTGCAGAGGCCAAAGACTGACAAAATGGCCCATGGGGGATGTTTTGCAAGTGCTGGTCAAAGTGGCACGGCAAGTCTGTGAATTCAGTGATCACAAGGGAGCAGAAAAGTGCGCTCCAATCAAATCAAATCAAATCAAATCAATTTATTTTTGTATAGCGTCAAATCACAACAGAAGTTATCTCAAGACGCTTTGTCACTAATCATCAAGTCACTAATGTGACATATAAGACATGTCGTATTACCTGTGATACAGCTACAATTTAGTGATGACAGGAGTGGAAATATTGAGCTGTTTTAAAGATCTAGTGGGTAGAGCCAATGTTAAGAAAAAGCTTCACATCTTTTTGCGTGAATAAAAGCACTGATCCGTTCAACATCTACAGTAAAACTACAGTTTAAATCTGCCTCTGATTTTACAGTGAATGTAACAGAGATGTGTAACATATGTTTGTTGTAAAGAGTTGCCCAACTCTCCTCCCTCTCCTTCTGCTTGCAGATACTGGGTCAAGGTGATTCATACATGGTGGCCTCGCCGCCAATGCTCTGTAAACACTCTCACTGCAACAATATGGCTTATATTTCACCCGAGCTGCTGCTTCCATCATTCGTGAATTTGGATCTGACAAACAACAGTCCACACAACTGATTTTGAAAACCTAGCCTGGAGTTAAAGGCCCACATTGTATCCCTTTCTTTATTGCATTTTGTTCTCACTTCTCTAAAAAGCTACCTCTGTTTGAATGGCATCCAATCAACAGTCTGTTATTAACACTGAATGAGAGTATTGGTACGTGTCCAAAGCCTCCGTCCTTTCCACGCTTCCAACTCATTGTCTATGTAAGCAACTGTGCAATGCATTCTGGTAGCGTGGCGGTGAGATTCGAGAGACGGGGCGTCACGTTGGCTGCTCCTCATTTGCATAAAGTTGAGGTCGAGGCTACTTTATGTAAATCAGGGGCATCCGGCGCAACTCAACGTCTCTGGAAACTCCTGAGGGACTTTTAAAATAACCATTGTCGATCCAAAATAAAGACAGATTTAGCAACTGCATGGCTTATTTCTTGCATAAAATGTATTCAGACACATTTCAGTGAACTATTTTCGTGATATAAGAGAATAAAGTTTCCAAACGAGCTGCCATGTTGGTTTTAGTTTGACAGCTGGGAGCAGCAACCCACGAGGGAAAGCGTTCGTCCAATCAGGACGATCATTGTGTCTCATGACAGCCCATCAAGCGTCCAATGCTAGGAAGAGAGGTGATCCCTCACAATAGAAAACGTCCCTGTGGACATGTATCATAACTTCAACTCACCTGTTTGGTCTTTTTGGCAGCCTCCACACCCATACCGAAAGGCTGGGTGCCCTTGTAGCGCTTCGGACAGGGCAGGCAGTGGAAACCTGGATCGGTGTTGACGCAGCGCTGCACTCCACTCACTTTGTAGCAAACATCTGACACCATGTCACACTGGAGGACGGAGTGACAAGTATCAGTAAAATGCAGACCAATAAATACATGAATGAAGTCTTAAATACTTGTCTGGTCCATGCAAGAAAAACAGGAACTTTTACCTCATTGATGTCTTCACAGTTTGTGCCATTTCCACGGAAACCAGCAGGACATGGGCCACACTCCCAGGATCCATCTGGAGAGCTGTTGCATTCCACTCCCCCAAAGCACGGATTAGACAGACAGCCATCTGAAAGGGATTTAGATGACACGAATGGGTACAAACAAAGGAAATGGATTAAACATCACCGGACATATCTGTATGGTCTGTCTCCAAATGATTCAACTTTAAGTTGTAATGGTTTTTATATCAACTTGATGCTTCAAGATAAAATATTCAACATTATTTAACATCAATATTCAAAAAGCTGTTGTTTTTTTTAAAGCCTATATTCTCTACGTTTTAACCGTTGCCATCTTGGCTTTTTGCAACCAGAAGTGACACGAGAGGGTGGAGCTAAGTACAACCGAATGCTGAAGAAGACATTTTTAGGCGACTCTCATGAACTGAAAACACACTGTGAAAGGGTTAAAGTTGTAAGACGAAAACACGGACAGCTCCCAGAACGGACAACGCCGTGGTAGTGACCTGTCAATCACAAGGTAGCCACGCCCTAAAGCATACCCTGCTTTATGGTCTATCTGACTCTAAATGGGACCATAATTTACTAAACGAACATCATGCTGTATTGAAGAAGACTTGAAACTAGTGATTGAGACCATAAACTCATGTTTACAATGTTTACTGAGGTAATAAATCAAGTGAGAAGTAGGCTCATTTTCTCATAGACTTCTATACAATCAGACTACCTTTTTGCAACCAGAGGAGTCGCCCCCTGCTGGCTGTTAGAAAGAAGGCAAGTTTAAGGCACTAAGAATGTCTGTGCATGTCATTACAATCTATCCAGTAGTTGTTGAGATATTTCAGTCGACCAACCGACCAACCGACTGACATTGCCATCCCCAGAGCTTGTCGCTCGCATGGCTAAAAACACAATGTAGAGTGACTGAGGCTCACCAATAGGACAGTCTTTTTTGTTACAGCTGTCACTGTCGTTTGCCTCCCCGATACAGTTCCTGCCGCCATACTGAGGTTGAGGGCTGTTGCACTCACGCGACCGACTTTTGGCTCCCCCTCCACATGTTGCTGAACAGGTTGCCCATGGAGACCAAGGACCCCAACCGCCGTCAACTAAAAAAGATACAGACATAAGATGTTCAAGAGTTAATTTATGACATAAAACATTTCATTCCACAAATATTTCAACTCTTTGTCTCTATCAATTAAAGTCTGAAATCTGAAAAGCAGACAGAGAGTCAGAAGCCTGGAACTTAATAGGCTACTACAAGAGAAAACATACTGAGCTGATTTGAGTCAACATTTCCTGAAAGACAGACAGGAGACCAGTCCAAAACACATGGGGAATGTCGCCTCGGGGGAGCCAATGAGGCACAGGAAAGTCTGGTTATTCCACGCGGATGCTGCTGTAATGGAGATGCTGCTTTTGAGTGTTCCCCTAACAGGCTGGAATACTCACTGGGACAGGGCTTGGCAGTGCAGCGCTGAGTCTCTCTCCCACTCCCCTCGCAGTCTTTACCCCCCAGTTGTGGCACGGGAGCGTTGCAGTGTCGTATCCTGGTGATCTGTCCTTCTCCACAGGTCACTGAGCAGGACGACCACGGCGACCACAAACTCCACCCTCCGTTCTGGCGAACTGGGTATATCAAACATCAAACACATCAGGCAGAGATATCCCCTAAACACATGTCATGTATTATCCTCCAGATTTCCACTCAGTCAAATAGTTACAGACATGTATAATTTGCGAAAGCAAAAAGAAATGGCCACCACATTTTCTGCAAGTAAACATTATGTGATGCCGGCGATGGTGGCTCACTTTCAAAGATGTTCTAAGATGCTTGCGCCAGTATTTATGTCATTGTGGGTAAACTATCCTCCAGTGGTTAGACTGATTCAGTCACTCACACAGATGCAGTGTAATGTAAGCTGCAAGTAATAACACATGATAATCCCACAATTTATCAAACACACAATTCATCAGTTTTGGAATCCACCTCATATATAGTACATCTAATGATCAAATTAATTAAGATTTTATATTTGTTATTGTGTGGTGAGTCATTGCACCGTGGAACACCCTGTGATTTATTTGGAATTAACTTTGACTGGGCACACCCTGCAACCCGACCACGCGATCCAGCTCTTCACTTGGCTTCAGCCTCAATCAGATGGATCCATTTTCATCAGATTTATGAGGCGTGAACTCAGTCTTTTTGCACTTTGTGGGATCTCATCTCATATTTAACTTAGTTTTCCCACAATTCCATCATGTTCCCCCCTTCCATATGTCATACTTGTTTTAGATTATTGTGTAGTTGTGGCAATGGCAGATGCTTAGTTTGATCAAGATGGTATCACAGCACTCAGGGGGTTACTACTGGATGCCATTTATTTAAAACTGAGTGACAGGAGATTTTAAAAACATCCTTACCACGGCTGTCGCATTTGCCCAGGCTGCACTTGCGGGTCTGGATAGCAGGTCCGGTGCAGGGGTTGCTGGTTGCATCACATGACCGACCCCTCTGTTGAGTTCCTGTCCCGCAGGTGACCGTGCACTCGGTCCACTCTGACCACTCTGACCAGGGGGACCAGCCATCATCTCTGTCGTGAGCTGGCAGAAGTAAAAGCACAAACATTTTATTCCTTTTTTTTTGCACTCCCTCTCTCCTCAATATTAAAATAGTACTAGCAAAAGATCATAACTGGACTGCTTTTATTCTTTATATCAGCCCTGTTTAGCACATGACCTCATCTGAAAAACCCACAGTAGCCACCAGAGTGTCTTATATTTTGACCAATAAATATGTGGGTCGCTCACAAAGACAAACTGGCTGCAACAGTTCTGTGGTATTAAAATTTAATACGCATGGAATATTGTTTTTACGGCATATTGAACCATTACTTTGAAATAGCATGCATGCATAAAACTGCATGTATTTATAATTGTGTTTATATGCTGGGTGCATTGGCTAATGGAATACTTACACATACAAACGGGGCAGCACTCGCCGTCGATAAATGACGGGCTGGCACAGGCCACTGCGGAGCATGTAATTTGGTGACACACGATCTTGGACTCCTGCCATCAATGAATATTAGACATATATCAGGCTTGTTGATATCCACAGTAAATCTGTCCATATTTCCATATGACTTGGCACTACCTGGCAGGTGCATTTGGTGCAGCTGTCTACAACCCAGTCTTCCTTATCGTCGAACAGGCGGCCATCCTGCCAGCACATGTTTTTCTCTGAAGTGTTCTTCATCCTCCCAAGGGCCTCCTTCATGACTGTGTTCTCCTCTGTCTTAACATACAACAACAGACGGATTTGCAGTCAGAAAGGAGATCAGACAGAAATTATTAGGACACGCTCGTAATAAAAAGTACACTCTATTCCATGAAGAATGTGAAGGTATACACCTGCTGACAAGCTGATACTACTAAGAGAGCACATCTGAGGTTACTTTTCACCAGGTGGAATAATACATCCTGCTCCAGTAGAAGTTTCTCACTTAAATATTACTCTTATAAAAGTAAGATTAATTATGTTGAAAACCAGTCAAGTTAAAGCGCTCTCTGAGAAACACAACCACCACTATACATATTATGATAATCAAGGGACAAATGTAGCCTCCTGTCATCCTATCCTATGTGAACCTATCCGTCCCTCTCCAGGTCAGTGGAGCTCTAAGGTGAAAACCATCATATCACGATTTATCACAATTTTCTTTCAGATCGCCTCATGAGGGAAAAAAATCAACTGACCAGAAAGAAGAATGATGGATCTTTAAATTAACTCAAAAAAGTACATCAACACGTAAAAGCTACTGCATTGTATTGACGAGGAAATGTTGATTTCAAAATGTGCTTCTCATTACTTCAAATAGCACACTACATGTCTTTATATCTAATGTTTCTAGGAAAATAGCCCATTGAAAAGTGCTGCTTAGTTGTAACCTCCCACCCAACTGGAGACCAGGGGATCTCTGGCTGGACTCCTGAACACTTGGGAACTGTCAGTCGATAAACTACTGCCAAAGATTTGTGTGTGTGTGTGTGTGTGTGTGTGTGTGTGTATGCGTCCTCCCGTTGGAAAAGGGAGGCAGCCGTGTGCAGCACTAGAATCTAAGACACCACTCGGTCTGGAAGAGCCTCAGGGACCCTTCTCATCCCAGCCGTTTTTGTTTTTTTTCCCAAGGTTCATGCCCAGACTCTTATTGCTGGGAGGCTCCCAGAGGAAACACATGGGCTGTTTAAACACAGCCAGACATTAGACTGGACCCCAACGCTGCCAGGGGAACACTTCCTATATCCACATGTAACATGTCATAAAATCTGTCTGACTCACACTGCCACAGATAGCGGGAGTCAAACGGGTTCAGCCATCACAGGCGACTCTATAAACAGTCCCGCGGCTACTTGCTGTTTGCTTTCAAACCAATGTAGGTTACCTAGTAACCCAATTTAAACCTCTTACCTCCTGGCCGCCACACTGAGGATTGGATCATTTGTTTTCGTAAAATGTCAATTTTCTCTGAAATGTTCATTTTCTTCCCTCGCACATAAACGCATTTTGACACATTCATCACTAAAATTGGCGCGTAAAGCACGGCGAAACAGGCAGTAGCTCGTCTAAAACAAACACAATGATTTACACTGTGTCACTTCTCATACTTACCACTTTTTGCAGGCCATCAATAAGGTTGCTGACGACAACACGTAGGCCGTTGAGCTCCTGGAACATCGTGCTAAGTTCCTCGCAGGAGCGCTCGCACATATCTGCGCCCACATCGTCTGTCTTCTGACCGATAATGTTTGTGGTGATGGAAGGACTCACATCCACAATTTCTGCGCTCTCGCTCACAATATTAGCATTATCTGGAGGGGCGAAAAACAAACAGACATCAGGGTGAATGAGCAAGCGAGCAAATGAACGACAACACTCGTGATGGAAAACACATTTGAGAGATATAATGATTGAAATACAAGGACTCTGATCAGGGTCATTTCCTGTTTTCCCCGTAGCCGGCAAAAAGATCACAACAATGTGGTGATTACAATGTTTATCGCGTTCCCAAAAACAGATGTTCAGTCAGTGTGTGTTTGATTTGACAAATGTATCTGTTTGAAATGGTGACGGTAAATCTCTCCACCAGAGATGACAGCAGGGTTGGCTGTGGGAGGATGGAAGGGGATGGTATGGCAAAAATCTGGGTGTTCCTGGAGTGAGGAGAAACCACATCATTGGCATCATAAATCTCCACGACCTTTTACAGACGTGGACACTTCCAATATGATCTTAACAGACCAGAGTGACCACCTGTGAAGCCTGTGAAGCTCATGGTCTTGTCCTTTCAGCTGAAAGGTAGCACAGGCGCTGGAGATACCTTTGTCTAGATGTCAGCACAGTAGAGTCCAGAGTGTGTGAAAATCTCTTGAGTTGCAGCATTTATCATTCATTACTAACACTAGAAACTCTTCTCCTTCAGCACATAATGTGAAAGGGAATGCACCTCTTAAATCACAGGATCGTTTGAAGGGCTAAAGTCTTCTTTGCACATCTGAAGAAGGAAGTCCAGCCCAGCGTAACGTGTCTGCCAGCTGTAACCTTTGTACAACAAAAATACAAATCACAGAGCAGGACAGGGCGTCTTTTGTTGGGTGGAGTATGCATTGTTTGAAATTATAAGCATCTATGCTTTACCTCAATTTATTTTCCCTAATTTGTATCTCAAACCGCTGAACTCCAGTGATATGATGAGCTTTATGAATGTGTGCTGCTGAAAACAAACACACAACTCACATATCAAAGCTCCATGGTATGCCTGTCACTCAGCCAAAGCACAGCACATATCTGCAACCGGTTTGGGAGCTCGCTATGTAAATTGGTGAAGATTAATAGCAGACCGGGGGACTCTAAATCAAGTAGTCGTCCAAATTGCCCAATGATGTTCCACTGTAGCCAGCGCTATGTTTTCTTTCCCTTTCAGTCTGCTGGATTCATTCAAACCTCAGGAGGACTTCATGCCGCGTGTGCATGTGAACGCGCGCAAGCGCGTCTGTGAAAGCGTTTACACATTCTTCTCTCCTTGATAGACGCTCTCTTATTTTCTCAAAGCAGATAGAGGAAAGATTAAAACAGAGCAGAAGGCTTGGGTAGTTTTAATACTGCTCATTAATGTCCATCATGACAGTTTTTTATGAGCGGTGGTTATGTGGGTTTATGAGTGACTTTTGGCATTAGAATTGCTACCAGGACAGAACCTTGACTGGTACCAGCCAGCAGGCAGAAAACTCCCAGGCCTTGGTGACATTTGTTAAACAAATAAACTCATTCAGCTGGAATTCAACACTGTTTGTGGCAACAGAAATACAACAACTGCTCTGTCACGCACAAACACGCACACTAGATTTGCTTTGTCACAGTGAACCAAAGACACACATCTGGTGACCTTTGTTGTAATGGATAACTATGTCCATATTTAATCAGATATCTGTGTCTTTTTAGTTGCAGCCGCTCTTCGTGTGAGCCCCGCTGAGGATCACGAGGTACTATTCCTCATGCGAGCAAAGCTTCAGCTGAGAAAAGCAACCCAATCAGCCAATTCATGACTTCATTGTGTGTGTGTGCAGCTGGAAGTGGAAGCTCCCTGCTCTACAGTATAGCATTCACTTTCTCTTTTCTTTCCCAGGGCATTATCCCGAGTCCACTGCCAATGGAAATAAATGTAAGCATCTGTATCTCCTTTTGTTCACCACGCACGCTGCTCGACCTCAAGCCCCACTGCATCCACACTGTTGTTTCCGTGAACGTGAAGTCATGATGGGCGATCTTGCCACATAACAAATATGCAGGCCTCTTGACCCACTTTAAAAAAAAGACCAAAAAAAAAAAAAAAAAGCTAAATTCGTACAAAGGGAGTCAACCGAGAATGCTAAACTGTTTGCTCTGGAAAGTTGCTGTGGTTGATACTTAACAAAGCACAGATATCATGCTTTGGAGGATTGCATGTGAAGGAGTTTCCCAATCACATCTGTAAGGTATCGGGCTTGAAACAGTTAGCAAATATGATTATTTTGACTCATCATTGGGCTTACGAAAATCACACAAATATAAATGGCTCCCACTGCTCGAGTATGGCAGGAACCTGTGGGTGAATGCTGGTTTAAACACCTTAAAGATAACCACTCTTACCTGGTGTAGGCACGTCGCAGTCTCTGCTTAGCAGGACGTCTTCCACTGTGGTGTCGAAGATGAAGCGCACGTTCTGCAGAAGGCCCTGTTTGGTAAAAAAAAATATGTTTCCGTTACATATTTTGGCTACTTTGGCATATTTCAGAAGTGACATGTCCATTTTCTATACCAACTTACTCCTATTCAAGCATGCATTGGGAAACAGTCTAACACACTTTCCCTCTTGACCTTGTCACACTCGATTTTACACATAAGGAGCAATTTAGAGTCTAAATTTGGAGTCTGTTCCACGCAGGAAGATCAGGGCAACACTGAGCCATTCTGACACACTTTGATGAGGGGGTATGTTTGTCTCTACTTCTGGAAACTGTTGTTTAAAATGCTTTTTATTATAAGCTTAGTTAAGACCACAGTTTCTTGTAACTTACGAGAGGTGACAAAACATTATAGCGCCATTAAACTCGCTCAGCACAGCTAGAAGAGTCACAAATGGACTGAAGGAGAAACACTATAAGTTTCCAGATCCTGTGAAATCCTTGTCAAGCTACTCATAAGCCGCAGCGTCTTACCCTGAAGTGGTTCTCCCGGATGGATCCCTTCGCAACATACATGCGGCTCCCCTCAGCCCGCAGGTGCTCGTAGAAAGGCTCATCCAGGGTGAAGCCGTCCATCAGGCTGCAGCCCACATACAGGTTTGCGTTTTCCCCGTGAACATGAAGCGTGATATTCTTCCACTGCGAGTCAGACAGGTCCACGTCCTCGAATGAAACCACGTTCTGGGAGCCGTCCACCCAGTATACCAGGTCCAGAGAGTTGGCCCGTCCGTTGGACACAATTTCAAACTGCCGCTGGCCATTGGGGCCCTCCACACCAATCAGGGTGCCCCGTGAGGAGCGGTCCTGTCGCATGCTGGCCACAAACACAAAGCCCTCATTGTTTTGGATCTGACTTAGTATTTGTTTTAGTATGGGGGGGCTCACTGGGGGCAGGTGGTCGAAGCGGATGAAGCGGTAAGCGGGGGCATCTGAGTTTTGGCCCCGGAACTGTTTGGCCCCAAGAGTCTTGCGAGTGATGTGGGAGATTTCAAACAAGTCGAACGATGTCTCGTCTTCCTGCTCACCATCTAACAAATCAGACCAGAGGAAATGCAAATGGACAGTTATTTTAGGGGGAAAAGAAGAAGAAAAATGGAAAAAAAAGAATATCTATTTTTAAGACAAAGGAACAAATGGCAAAATTTAGAGAATTTAAAAACTTCACTGGACTGGATGATTGCACCTCAAGTTATAGTGGGGTTTCTAGCATTGAGTTAGTTTCAATAAGATTAACAATCATATCAATAACTTGTATTATTTCATTGTATTATTAGTCAGCATTAAAAGTGTTCCACTTACCTTGAGTTAATGCGTGGAGGATATTAAATGATAAGAGCAGCAAGAAGAGACTTCTCCTGAGTATCATATCTCCTTCAAAAAACAACAGAAATGTTTTTTTTGTTAGTTTTTATGTCTTTTTTTCGACACCCTGGGTCCATCCTAAATGGTGACTTTGCATTTGAGCTTCACAGTTAATAATTAAATAAAAAATAAAACGAGATAATAATGCTACAATAAGAAGAAGAAGAAAAAAAAAATCCGGATATTCAGCTACAATACTGTTTACAGCATCTCTATTGAGGAATAATATCGCTTATTTCTTTAAGTGCTTTCAGTCAACAGGTAATGAATCACTTATATACCTATATAAACCACCTCCACACAGACAAGTTCAAGGATAAATAGGCTGCAGTGCCGTCTAAGTTACATAACTTACCTGAACGAATGCAGTCTTTATTATTAAATTCAGTCAGATATCCGACAACAAGGAAATAAAAAAAGTTGAAATCTGAAAAAAAAGCCGATGATTAAATGAAAGAAGAGAAGTGGTCTTCTCCTGTAAAACCTCGTGCGTAAAAAGCGTAAAGTCCACTTTGGTTCACTACATCCACAGTCTGCAGGACTTCAGGCACAACAGTGACTGAGGCTCAAACCTCCCTCCTCTTATATAGAGAGCCTGTCAATCAAACTCTGCTGGGTACGAACCAGTTTTGCTGCTGCTGGTTGTTAAGAGACAGACTTACATAATTATCTTCCGATGGCGTAATTTTCTGATCCTTGCTCGCACACAGAGGCTGGTATGTGATGCCCACCCGATCAAACACCACCACCTTCCCACTGTGTTTGCAGCTATAAGTCACTTTCACTGGAGATGGAGGGAACTGTTTTACTCTGGAGGGACAAAACTTATGGTGATAAATATTCGTGCCACATTTTTTTTTCAAAAGCTGTAGCAGCAGTACTTCAAAAATACAATTAATAACAGCAGAATTATAATATATTCAGAGATTTGTGATAAAACAGAGCTTTAACCTCCAATTTCCTGAATCTTTTTTTTTTTTTATACTTTATTTTTTTCATTTTTTTCCAAGGCTGTTTTCATATATGCAATCCACTGTTTGTAATTACAAAAGTCTATAAAACAACTTTTAAGTAGATGAGCTTACAGACAAACCCATCAAGTACACTTAGAGAAAACAACCGTAACATAAAAAAACACAACAAAACCAAGAAAAGAAATAACAATAATAATAATGACAAAAAGAAAGAGTAGAGTTAAAAAACAACAACAAAGCAAACAAAAAAAAACACACATAGCAAAAAACCCCCAAAAACCCCCAATAATAATACAAAAATACGAGAGTGATAATAAATGAAATCAACAAATAAGTTAATAGAAAATAAAAAGGGGGCAATTTCCTGAATCTTTTAGGTTATTTTATTTTTTAAAAGAATAACTATACACAAGCATAAAGTACCGATTTTGAATATGTGGTTAAAAGCATTTTGACTAAAACTGTGTTACAATTCAAAACTGGCCAAAACTGGCCAAAACATAAATAACTCAAAGTGAGCATCCCAGTTATGTCTGTCAATGTGAGACAAAAATAGGAACATGAAAATGACCTCTAATACAATAGATACTTTGGATGCTTCCACTTTGCTGGCAAGCAGTGTCTTGCGCCTGGAGATTGTCAGGTTTTTGCCAAGGCTTCCCTCTGCGGTGTCAGGGAAAAGAAAAGCTGACACAACGTCTCATTATCGGAGCCCTGCAGAGGGATCATAGCTCTGGATGTGGGTAGGCCTTTGTGTACCAATAGGATACGTCTCAGGGATGGCTTGCGTCAATTGGAAATGTGCATTCCATTTAGAGGAAAAACAGCGGGTGAAGGACACTTTCTTACCAAATGGGCCGATTGCCTTTCAACAACATGATTTCACTAACCTGACAGAAATTAGAAACAGTAGTGGATGGTTAGTCAGACAGACATACAAGAGTATGACGATGCTCGCTGATGATAAAAGCATTCTGCAGTGACCAGAGAACATCAGATTAAAACTGTCAGGGGTGGAAAAAGTTGAAATGCTCCACAGACGTGCACTCGTGGTAGTGCAGCTGTCAGTTTTAGTCTCTCAAGATGGGTTTTAATCAGTTTGAATATGTTCCTTTTAAATCATTAATTATCAAAGTTATAACGTCAGTTATGGAAGGAAAAAAGTCTTCAATGGTTGTTTTAGTATAAAGCTACTTTATAGCTTTTAGTTTTTAAAGATTTTTAAAGATAAACAAGACTTTTTTTTATACAATAATCATTATTCAAATAACACCACTAATACCTTTCATTTCTAAAATCTGAAATAAAAAGTCAACTTTGTGTGCAGAGCAGAGCAAATGCAGGCAGTGGAAGTGAAATTTTAACGTATTTTTATCTATGCAAAGTCAAGTAATATTTATAAATGAGAAAGAGAAGCAACAAATCCATGTCAGACTTGTTTACACCAAACTGTGCCATAAAGGGAGCGTCAAGAATTCGCACAGCCCAGGTTTCCATCACTTCTCAGATATTTTTGAAAACTTTCTGGGTCATTTGGACCTCACGATCCGATGCTTAGTACGCAGCAGCGATCCACACGTAAACGAAGACTCCTCTTTTAATGCTACAAACACCAGAGATCTGGATGACTCATGAAATGAAGATGATGGATGTCAGTTAGGTTGATAAACAACGATAGTTTCCAGCTCTCTCCTCCAAGCTGTGACTTCACCGTGGAGGTTTATGTGTTTTTAACAAAAAATGGGTTCAGTGTGACTCAGGAGCACGATCCAAAAAGGAAATCTGGCACCTGAAATGTTTAAAGTACTCAGAACTGGAGAGAGTGACACAAGTAACATGCAAATCTCATATCCTCTGTAAAATACAATAGTACTGGGAGTGATGAAAATAAAGAGGTTGGCCTTTTTTAGCTAAGATTTACTTCAAATAGCTCATTTAAGTTGATCATGCCAAAAGTTGAGTAACGCCAATGAAACAAATTTGGCCAGAATGGCTGGCATTGTAAAATATCATTGTATAATCTCCCAAAAGGAATGACAACTCTGTTTGCATGACAATTGCACCATTATGTATATGCATTTAAATATCTGGAGGGCTGCAACATTGTCTTCGGATGTTACTGCCCTCATTACTCATTTATTGTCCTCTTCACTCACTAAAGTATAGTACCTTAGTAGTTAGACAGCACAAGCTAGTGTGCCTGCTCTATGGGCTCAATGGATGCGGAAGATTGCCGGATGATCCGGGTATTTATGCGCCACTGAGCAACTCTCATGGGAATCAACAGGAGCCCGCCTCCAACGCTGTATCCAGTTCTCTTTGTACATCCATTTTCCAAAGCCTCGAGTTCGGCATTTTAGCCATCACCATCTTGGATTTTGAAACCAGAAGAGACACGAGAGGGCAGAGCTGAGTACAACCGAACGCTGAATATAACATTCCTAGGCAACCAAAATGTAACAATTAACCTTCATGCACAGAAAACGCTGTGAAAGGGTTAAAGATGTAGGACGAAAACGCGGACAACGCCATGGTAGCGACCTGTCAATCACAAGGTTGCCACGCCCTAAAGCATACCCTTCTTTATGGTCTATTTGACTCTAAATGGGACCATAATTTACTAAATGAACATCATGCTGTATTGACGAAGACTTGAAACTAGCAATTGAGACCATAAACTCATGTTTACAATGTTTACTGAGGTCATAAATCAAGTGAGAAGTACGGTCATTTTCCCATAGACTTCTATACAATCAGACTTCATTTTGCAACCAGAGGAGTCGTCCCCTGCTGGCTATTAGAAAGAATGCAAGTTTAAGGCACTTCTGCATTGGCTTCTCTTTTCAGACCTGGAAGTTGCCCACTGGTCCAGACTGAAGTGACCTACTTTTCCTTAAGCGCCACCATGAGGTTGACAATTGTGGTTTTAAGTGAAGATTCTCAACAACTGTTGAATGGATTGCCATGAAATTTGGTTCACACATTTATGTTCTCCTTCAGGGTGAATTGTAATGACGTTACATCTAGTGCAATCCTCAGGTCAACATTTCAATGTGTCCAACACTTTGGTTTACGACCAAACACCTGCAAAACTAATGGCATTCCCATCAGCCTCAGCTGCACTTTGTGTTTAGTGCTAATAAGCAAATGTCATCATGCTAATACACTAAACTAAGAAGGTGAACATGGTAAACATTACACTCACCGGCCACTTCATTAAGTACAAGGTGTACCTAATAAAGTGGCCACTTCATTAGGTACAAGGTGTACGTAATAAAGTGGCCGGTGCTAGTACCGGGTGGTCTCCTGCTGCTGTAGCCCACCTGCTTCAAGGTTCGACGTGTTGCGTTCAGAGATGGTATTCTGCATACCTTGGTTGTAACAAGTGTTTTTTTGAGTTACTGTTGCCTTTCTATCATCTCAAACCACTCTGCCCATTCTCCTCTGACCTCTGACATCAACAAGGCATTTCCGTCCACACAACTGCTGCTCACTGGATATTTTCTCTTTTTCGGACCATTCTCTGTAAACCCTAGAGATGGTTGTGCGTGAAAATCCCAGTAGATCAGCAGTTTTTGAAATACTCAGACCAGCCCGTCTGGCACCAACAACCATGCCACGTTCAAAGTCACTTAAATCCCCTTTCTTCCCCATTCTGATGCTCGGTTTGAACTTCAGCAAGTCGTCTTCACCACGTCTAGATGCCTAAATGCATTGAGTTGCTGCCATGTGATTGGCTGATTAGCTATTTGTGTTAACAAGCAATTGAACAGGTGTGCCTAATAAAGTGGCCGGTGAGTGTATACCTGCTAACCATTAGCATGTTTGTCATTGTGGGCATGTTAGCAAGCTGACATTTGTATTTAGCTAAACGCAGCACTGTGCTGTAAGTACAGCAACACAGAGCTGCTACAGTAGCAGGGCTGCAGACAATTGTTCAGTGATGCTGCCTAAAAAAAGAAAGATTTGAGTCTCAGAGGTTTTCTTCAAGAGTTCTCACAATAGCAATTTTCACTGTCAAAATATTATAACGTTTCCTTCGCCAAACACAGGTCACTTAAATTTCACGGCCACTGACTTCATTTGTTTTTGTCTCATCCCTCAATTTAAACACTTGCGTGCTCTTGCTTATTTTCTTACTGCCAACTTTAGACGAGATGTGTCTCCCTACCATGCATGTCCATTTGACCTGATGACACGGTGGATTGTTTATAGCTGATGTATGGAGCCACATCAGAGCAACCATCAATCAAAGCCTCTGGGCTGCAGAACGATATGGAAAACTGAGACATTTCTTGTGCAGAAATAGATCTTCACTAGCAAAATAAACAATATAGTTTTTGGGTGTCACTTTTTACACATTTCATGACATAATCACCAACTCTGTGCATTCACTGGCTCACGTGATGCCATTTTTGAACACTTCGACGATACATGATGATACAATCATATTCCTCATCTTCCTGAAATATCACCAGAATGTCCTGCCAAAAAATACTGACTAAAAGTCCTGATCTTCTTTCAAATAGAGGACATACAGAGTATTTCCTCTCATACTGAGTTGGATTGTTACAAGTAGTAATTTATTTGAATCACTTGACAGGCTTCATTTTACAGAACAGAGCTCCGTGAATTGTACTCATAGGTTTTTACGAGCCAATTGAGAAGTCGACAGGGGAGCGAGAAAACTGCGGAAAACATCCAAGCTGATCTTTACACATCATTAATCATTAAAATCGCAACATTGCGGGACACCCAGATTGACTTTCTGGCTTTGAAGGAAGCTCTAACTGGGTAGTGACACACAATGCTGTCCACTAGTCATCCAATACTTTCAACAAACGGAGTGATATGAGAAGGTGACTTTTATTGTCGTCAAGGATTTTATGGTGATCTGGAGCATAAGCAAAGTGTGCAAGAACTACATCTAGGTATTACGTGATAGCCTAATACGTATTGACTGCGTACGGTGCCTTCAAATAAAAATCATGAGCTCGTGTTTACAACATGGGAAGTCGTGTACACGATATGATTGCCGTTAAAGTGGTTAAGTTGTGAGAACACTGCTG
Source organism: Sebastes fasciatus (assembly GCF_043250625.1). NCBI lineage: Eukaryota > Metazoa > Chordata > Actinopteri > Perciformes > Sebastidae > Sebastes > Sebastes fasciatus. Next base: position 17,215,347 of record NC_133803.1, on the reverse strand, counting down.
CTAAGCAACGGCAATATTAACGTTACTGTCTGCGTATAGAAGCCACAAAGGCTTACAATTTAGTAAGCTGGCAAGCGAGTAACATAATGCAGGAAATGCAAAAGCATAATGACAGAGGAAAAAGATGAGGCCGTTGATAGTATCAACATTTTCCTCGTACATATTATACAATAACGAAGAAAAACAATATACGACTAAAATGACAATATATTCACTTATCATGTGCTGAAAAATGAACTTCAGTGGCCTCCGCAATTTCTGACAACATCAACCAACACTTCACAACTCGTGAACTCAGAGCTTTCAGAAACTTTCCACTTATGAGGTCATGAATACCACATTAGGATGGCGTTCACATGGACTCTTCTCGTGAACACGACCCCATCTGAAGGCACCAAGAGTCTATGTAGAAGAACTTGAAAAAAATAAAACTTGTTTCCAAGAAACCACCTGTTTGCTTTCAAATCATTTAATTCCAGTGTTCATATAAAAACGGCGCACATACCTTGGCTAAGTCCAGGCATTACATCAAAGTGAGATAACCAGTGTTTGACTTGTTCTCCTCTCAAAGGTTTATATGTGACCTATGTGAGTGAGATTTGTTGATACGCGATTTGTAAATTCAACACAAGCGAATATTTCCTGGGTGATATTATGCCTGGGATCATAACAGCATCAGGGGAACACTTGAATGTTATTGTCACAAAGTGCAAAATCAGATGCTGCTGCGCAAAACGTCGACCTGCCAAACCTTTGTTTGTGTGCTTATAGCCAACATCCTATAAGCGGAAGGATGAATAGAGGAAATCTTGTTTACTTCCTTTGTTGCCTGCAGGACTGTTGGAGGATGGCAAGCTGTGAGAACCCCATTAATTGCCTGCTGGTTTTTTATGTTTAGCGAGGGTCAAACACTGCCAGCTTTATGCAACGTTGCTTGTCACAGTGATGTAATCAGGCCTCCATTCAATGCTGTGGGCTTATCCCCAGATGTGTATTTGAACTGTTGGACTTTAACACAAATCACATGTCTTAAATACAAAGTTGGGTTCTGAACTTCAAATAAATGTGAGATGCTGTATAAAATGAGAGAAAGTACAACTAATAGTAGTGTTTCCCTAAATTTATTTTGACTTATACTCACCATTTAGGTTAATGGTTGGGGGATTACATAAGAATAATCACCGCTTCCACCCTCTTTTCTCACAATTGCATTTTCATTTCTGAGATGCAATCATTCGGTAATGACTTCCAGATTCCCATTTTCCTCCTCGTGCTGATGAGATGTGTAGAGTTATGGCAGAGCAGTGAGATATTGAGCAAATTTATAATTTATAAGAACTGGGAGAATACTGGGCTAATTTTACAGAAAACATGTGCAAGTATGACGAAGAAATCTAGAGGGAACAACAACGCAGGGCCTAGAGAGAGATTGATGTGTATGGACAGTGAAAGCAAGCACCATGAACAGTGTTGTGAGAGAGAGAGAACAAAGTGAGAGTGAGATCTCTTCAGCGTAGCAGAGAGGAGGAGGAGGAGGAGGAGCTCTGGCCTTGGGTCCCTGGGCACAGAAGGTGCTGCAGCGTAGCTCCACTGCCGATTCAAACTCTGAACTTAACAAGTTTATGTTCAAGGTAATAATGTTAATGTACCGCATCTATTTCACACCAAAGCTCCTTGCACCAGTGGTGGAAAATAGCTCGGTACATTTACTCTGCTTTACACTTGAACTTCCCTACATTTCAGAGGTACATATACTTTTTATTCCACTACATTTATTTGACAGTTATAGTTTCAAGTTACTTTGAAAATTAAAACAATGTTTTTTTATACAGTAAATAAGTAAAGTACCCTTATGACATTTAAAAACTGAGATTAAAACTTCACTTATACCAGATACAGTACATCATTTAAATGCTGCCTACACATGCATGCATCAGTAACAATAATCCAATAATATAATACAGTATATACTAATATAACACTGACAAATTCACTCCTGTATAATGAGTACTTTTGATACTTTAAGTGCATTTTGCTGCTAATAGTTCAGTACTTTTACTTAATAGCTGCAGTAATCAATAGTTTTATATTAGCAATGGGTCAAATAACGGTTGGGTTGGGGGGAAAAAAACGATACAGCATAGTATTGCAATATTTCGCATAGCAATATTGTATCAATACACTGACATCAAGTATCGATCTTATTATATAAGCTATTAACCTCTTAACCGGACACTATTCTGTCTTTCAGAGGTTGTAGCGGGCTCAGTCTTAAAGCTAGAGTGAAGATACTGGTATCATATGAAACTAGAAAACCTAAGGAATCGATTGGTACCAACCATGTCATGTTAACTTGTCAGGAACAACGCTAAATAGTGCTCCATTTTCCATAAATTTTGGCGAGGAAAAACTGGCCTTGCCATTTTCAAAGGGGTCCCTGACCTCTGACCTCAAGATATGTGAATGAAAACTCTGAGATGAACAGAGTAAAAACTGTATATTATTAGATAAAACAGAGGCGTTGGTGGAGACCAAAACAGAGATAAAAGAACAGTAAATATTGGAAACATTAACCAAATGACTCGTAAGTCTCTTTAAGTAAAGTACTTTCTACACCATTACCCAGCACCCTCATATTAAATAAAATCTCCTCTCCCCAAAAATCACTATGTATTACAATATTTTATTCCCAAAATAATACATTTCTTGAAGCACACATTACGTCTTGTTTGAAATGCCTCTGGTCTTATGTGTCTGACTATTTTCATCCAAAGCTTGATCATCTAAATATGCTGGTGTCCCAGGTTGACTTTTATAATCATAGTGTTATCTATGACTATGACTTTAATGTGTATCAAATAGACAGAACTGGCAAGGTCGGTGGGGTATCAGTTTATATAAAATCATACTTTCCAGTCACAACACTGCATGCTGCTTCTATTCCAAAATGCTCTGAATATTTGACTCATAAGATAACTGTAGGGACAAATGACACCCTCACCGCAGTGGGAATTTATAGACCCTTTTCAGCTCATCCCTTTGCTTTTAATAAGCTGTTTGCTCACTATTCTCTGAGACATTAGTTATGGGTGGTTTTATGTCTAACTATATAGCCCCTGGTTTACTCCTGACCTGGGAGCTAGGAGAGAAACGCTGCCTAGGCAAAAGCCAGACATTCACAGGATCCAACCCACTGGTCAGCTTTTAGGCGCCCAAGGAATAAATGCACAATTGCAGTTAGAGCGACCAAGTCAGGAAACTACCTATGGCTACTTACCAGCTCCTATTTGGCTGCACATACAATTTGAAAAACATCATACTGCACAAAGGGGCCAATGGCACTCTGAAACAACAATCAGAAGCACTGAAATGAGACTATACTGATTTATTGAACACTCCCAGATCCTTGAATACAGCTGTGTTTATCAGTCACAAGAGGTGTTGAAAGACTGAGCAGATTGTTGGCTCTGAACACCTGGCTTTAAACTGGCTGTGCCCTCCATTCAGTGCAGGTTATTGACAATTTCAACCGCAAACATCTTTTTAAGGCTGATGGACTTTGCCTTAACAAGTCAGGAGTAAAATTCTCCCCTAACCAGCTGTTCCCACCACAAAGGACAAGAGACGAGGAATCTTAACAACAAGAAGACGTAACACAACACGTCAGAAACCTTAAAAGAGAGCCACCTCAGTGCCCCACCTGAAGAGAGTTAAAAACATGAGAGACATCAGAGCCAAGAGAGAGATTCTCCACCCCACATGCCAAATACCACCTGTGAGGATTCACCTTCATCCTAAAAATTACGTTCCATACAACTAAACTGCATTCTTAATTACGTTTGGAGGGAAACGTATTTTGTCGAGGATTACATTTGTCTTTCACAAATAGTCTGCGGAAGGCCGCAGCGACAGATGTAGTACAACAAGAAACTCGCAGAGTAGATGACTTAGTACATTGAGCGACTGTTAATGATTGTTACGTGGAATAATAATGTTACTGAAAGTTACGTAGTACAATAACGGCTATAACAAGCGAGAAAGTCCACTACGGGAGGGCGGGAGGAAGGGGTGGTGGATGGGTCCAACAAACACAGGACTTTCCCCCAGGAGACCGCTGTTCATGTCCCGTGTGAAACTAAAAGTCAACGTTCACATACGTAATCATTTGAAGCCAAACCATGATGCTTTTTTATTAAACCTAACAAAGTAGTTTTGTTGCCTGAACCTAACAAAGTATCAACTTTAACAACATGTTTAAAACTGTTAAAAACTGCGACTGCAATCCGGGAGAAATTATGTTTCCCTCAAAATGTAATTGAGAACGCAGTTTAGTTGTATGGGAATGTAATTTTGTAGGAGACACGGTTGCCCCCACCCTACTTCCATTTTCTCTCCCCTAACTCCTCCGCAGCAACTAGCTATTTCACCATAATTATGCAGATGACACACACATTTATATATAACTATATCACCAGGTGACTATGGTCCCATACAAGCACTAAGTATAGGTGCATTGAATAAATCAGTGATTGGATGTGCCAACATTTTTCTTCAATTAAACAAAGATAAAACTGGAGTAATTGTTTTGGGGCCAAAGAAGAAAGATTCAAAGTCAGCGCTCAGCTTCAGTCGCTAACATTAAAGACCACAGACCAAGCAAGAAATCTTGGTTATGGTTATTTCAATGGCCAATCAGGCTACTATCACCTTAAGAATATATCAAGGATTAGAGGACTTGTGTCTCAACAGGATTTAGAAAAACTTGTCCATGCATTTATCTTCAGTAGGTACTGTGATTCTGTCTTTACAGGTCTCTCAAAAAAGTGGATCAGACAGCTGCAGCTGATTCAGAAAGCTGCTGCTAGAGTCGTACACTGAGACCAGGAGAGTCCACTCTGACTGGTTTTCACATTGAGAGGGTCACAGAATAGATCTTGGCATCTTGCTTGAAGGGAAAATCATATTTAAATATCACATAGCAATGTTAGTGAACAATGACAGAAGCTTGGCTTTCGCAGTTTCCCCCTGACATAGAAAGAGGATTGTTGAAGCAGTTCTCCTCTCAGTTTTGCATTATGGGGATGTCATATATCAACATGCTGCTGCCTCCACTCTGAAGACACCAGATTACATTTACCATTCTGCCTTCAGGTTTATTATTTTTTACTTTTAACACCCACCACTTAAACCTAAAGTTGGTTGACCTTCCCTGTCAGAGAGACGTAATAACCATTTGTACTTATTTTCTACAAAGCCTTTAAGCCCTTATTGGAAATTGACACCCTATATCTCATCTTTGGTGCTCCAGTGGTTGGTTGATCCAGGAACCCCTGTGCCAGAACACTAGTACCTCTCTATAACTTTACATTCTCATGAACCTTTCTCGACTGCTTTCACTGAGCCTGCACATTGTATATTGTCTGATTTTTGTTTTAGAGATGTGCCTGTCCATCTTTGTTACTTTGTTTTTTTGTGATTTATGTACAAATAAAGGTTCAATAAAAATACACATTTGGTATTCGAGTGAGTGCTATTTATGGCAGTGCGACACTGTAAGTGGGAATGATATAAATTATGGTGCTCATCTTCATCATAATGAAGGAAACTGTCAACCAATGCAATGGCTTGGCTCACTGATACACTTTTTAATAGTTTTTGGACAACAATGGAGCTCTATGGCAGAGTGGAATAAGATTCAGAATAAGATGCAGTATATCAGACTTTGACCACACATACAATACTCGTTATCACGATCAATTAATTGTTGTTTTTGTCTTTCCATGAGAGAGACAGGAGGAAAAATATAGAATATCACCAGGCTTATCTTTTAGAGGCAGAAATGGCCATGAATCCAAGCAATAATGGCATATTTATATTGTTTTAACAGACTTTGTTGTTGGCACATAAAAGGAAGCACCTGGGTTGTACATATTGTCAAGTCGAGAAAAGAATGTACTGCCCTTTGGACTTTAATACGAGATCAAAATCATTGAAAACACACTGAGGATAGGTGCAGTGAGCAGGAATGATATGTTGAAGAATACCAAATGTTCCAGAGGAGAATTTCCTGCTCATTATTAACTCCAGGTTTTGTAGCTGGCATCCTGCTTCTCTCTGTACACTGAGAGTTTTAAACACTCAGGGTAAATGAGTGTGATGCAGCCATGGTGAAGGAATAACATTTGTCTATGTCCCCGCAAAAATCCAGGTCGTTCAGTGCTGAAGCAAACTCGATTTTGATACATTTTCCTTGCTGCTGTATTGGAGTTCATTCGAGGGTATGAAAACCTGGCACATTCCTTGAATTTAAGTTAGTCAGGCAGGTGATAGCCATGGTTGGTTGGCAATCACACAACCTGAAAACTAAGTTGAAGTATAGAATGACAGATGATATATTTGGGCTTTTATATTGCTCACTTTGATGCGTTTTCAAATGCTGCCAGCACTCTAAACCTGAGGGGGAACTCTGATCACATCATTCTCTTCAAAGCTTTTTTTTAATGCGTTTTATTTGAAAAGTAAAAGACTAAGAACCGAAGCTAAGTTTTACGTAGCGACAGTTTACAAATTGATAGCAGAAAGATTAACACGCTACACACAGAAACATGTGTATAAATCCCATTTATAACTTGAAGTGAAGCTCAACCACATGTGCTGTTGATTCTCTAGCTTGGTTAAACATGATTAGAGAGGCAAACATAAAATTGCCTCTTTGAGGAAATAAATTCAGTCATAAAAACGAAGGAATTTGCTAATGGCAGACGTGGATGTCGAAATGCTATCTTTGTGTCAGTGAGAGGTTGGAGTTTAGGTTGAGTTAATGAACCTGAGACTTGATGGTTTATACTCAGATGCCAAACTATCATCTCATCTCACCCTTGCACCTTGGCTTAATGGAGCTGACGAATTGTCCTAACCTTATGAAGACCTTGAAAAAAAGCTGTGCACTTAGCAAAGTGGTTCTTTGACTCGAATGAAAACGTGGAATATTCTTTTCTGCAGCAAAAAAATCATCATGCAGCATTTGTTGTATTTGCTGAAGGGGATGAAAATAGAGTCAGGAATTAATGGAGAAAATTTTATTTGTCAATTTTCAAAAGATTGTTATGCAAAGATTTACTATTTGAAGGGATTTGAAAGCTTGACAGGGTTCCTGGCCCCCAGTCTCATTCAGCGTTCTGGCACCTCATATTACTTGCTCCTGGTTTCCCCATTTTTTCCCCGCTAACTCCATGAGGGTCTTGTGTTGATTTATTTAAGTGTTAAGCATTCAAATGTTTATGTCTTGGATACTGGATGACACCATCTGCTACTAATCTGTATTTCCGTTGTTGTCCGCACAGCAGCCCAGAACAGCTCGGGACAGAGTCAAGTACAAAGACATTGATTTCCCTTTCTGGCTCTTCCTGTGTGGCTCCATCTGTATATCTCCCCAATATCCCCAATAGAAACTAGTCACTCTAACATCTTACCATCCATGTTCATCCTTTATCTTGTATACTGAAGTCAGAGAGAGTTACTGAACACTGGGACATGTGCTGTATCATTTAAGCCCAAACTGTGTAATTCGTGGACCACATAAGGAGAAACACAGGCTGGCTAACACTTGAGCCGAGTCTTCAAGACGTGAAAACATATTCTCAAAGAAATGTACGTGAATAGTAACATGTACATGTGTATGGTAAGAGGGTAAAATGTTCCACGGACAAACAGTAAAAGGAGCAGTGTGTAGGATCTGGAGGTATCTAGCGGTGAAGTTGCAGATTGCAACCAACTGACGCTTCTCCCGTGTGCCAAGGATGTAGAAGAACTACGGTGGCCAACGCGAAAACGCGAGTGGCAATTACAAGAGCCAGTTGTTGTAAGAGTAACATAGGTCATTTGGAGCAGAGCCAGTGCGTAGAGAGTGTGTGTGTACGTGAGTGGTGAAGCAAGAGAGAGTGAGAGCGGCGGCGATGGCAGCGAATACCATTATCGACTCCGGCCCAAGCAGGAAAAGTTAACAGTGTTTGGTTTGTCCGCTCTGGGCTACTGTTGAAACATGGCACTGCAACATGGCGGACGCACTTCCTATGTAGATATAAACGGCTCATTCTACGGTAACGAAAACACAACGATTCTCATTTTCATGTGATTATACACTAAAGAATACATACTTATTAATATTATATTCCATTTCTTTCAATAGATCCCCCTAATTGTTACACGCTGGTCCTTTAATTTAAAATAAAAAGTACAATATTATCCTCTGAAATGAAGTAGAAGTAGCAGAAAATGTAAATACCGAAATAAAGTACAAGTACCTAAAAATTGTATTTAAGTACAGTAAATTCCACTACTGCGTAAAATGTATGCAGGTGATCAAACCACGTTTTCTTTTTGTTGCCTCTCAAGACGGTCAATGTGTCAGATTAGTTGATCAAAGTCATAAATTAGACCACAAGTTAGATCCTGACCAATCATGGTTTGCCATCTTTCACAACTCCTGTGACGTACGTAGGTGATCAGAAAGGAAGCACCAGGGACCAACATTAGTGTTCCATCTGATAGGATCAACAACATTATACCTCTTTTGCTTGTTTGTGTTTACAGTAGCGCGTGCAGTAGTGCTCTGTGCTTCTGTGGGTCAGCCTCACGCAACACGTCAATGTTTTCAAAGAGAAGGCAAAGAACAATCCCACGCTAGTCTATGGGAATGTTGGGACGTTGTGAGGTGTCCCAGTTTCTGCCTCTGTTGAATTCCACTATGACACAACTACAAGGGATAAAGGTTGTTGTTCATTGTCGGGCTAATGTCATGTAGTCTAGTCTGACATTAGTTTACACCAGGTGTTTAATGCACCATGTGAAAGCTCTCATGTCAAGTAGGTCGCCTATAATCTGAATCTGAATTTTGTTCTACCAGTCAGCAGTAAAACCCAGCAAAACAAACATTCCTCACGTCAAAGATTATCACTTTAATATTCATCAGTCCGGCTACTTATTTCTTTTAAATAATTCATAGAACATTATATGCTTTGCGCAACACTTGCATGAGTCCCAGCTATATGACAGCAGTTTCTGACATGTGGACAAATACTCCCCTCCTTTGACTACGAGTCGGACCGAGTTCATGAAAACAAAAGAACAGTGATCCGCAGAGGTCTTTGGGGGATCATTAAAATGCACATGCCTCGCGATGTACATCTTGGTTTTCTTTATTTTAAGTACTCATTAGGGAAAGTGAAGCATTCAGAGCTCAGGCCAGAGAGCCAGTGAACTTCCCAAACACTTTGCAGCTGATGTCGCAGTCATGCACAGGCTATAATTCAGTTGTAGGTGATGCTGAGATGCAAAAACTAAATTGTGAGGTCTGCTCTCTGTTCTGTTCAGTGCTGTCATACATACAGTGTCCTAGTTCTCCGCAAAGTTGGACGTGGACTAAGTTCTTCTCTCTGCCAAATTGAATGACAAAAGAACTGTGAGCGACCAAACTTTGGACCAGATTGCGTTATGATGTACGGGTGTGGCTATCCCTGAAATCCTTTTATATGCAAGTATAAACACGTCATTCTTTACTGGTGAGATCAATGCGGGGAGCGCACCCAAAGTGACCTCACACAGACAAGGAATGTGTGCATAGACCAATATATGTGCTCACTGAATCTTAGTGTTGCAGGTTAATTCAGTCAAGAGACTCCTAAACACACACACACACACACACACACACACACACACACACACACACACATACATTCCAGCACATGAAAATGGAGAAAGAACGCGGCTACATAAATTTACTTCGAAGACAATTTATTATGTTTTGTTCCAGCAGAAAGTCTCTTCTGCTTGCAGGAACACTAAAGCTCACCATGACAAGGCAGACTCCACCTTGCCAGTACATCAGTATCTTATGTTGCATAAAAAACACGCACTCACACATACATGTATAATGTGGCGTATGACCAAAGAATAGGTACCACCCCATAAATCATATGCAGCCTCAGCTCTGCTTTTGTAATGTTTAACATCAGTTTGTGTGATAGGAAACCTGGCAGCTGATATTGTGCAACTTCAAAGCCATATTTCATCTGATGCTGGTGGTGCACAGAGAACAATCTCCACAGGCAGTCTGCCTCGGTATCAATTAAAGCACACAGTCCAAAAAGACAGAGTAAATCAAACGCAGGATATTGGACAGGAGACAAGGCAGAGATGAGCAGTCTTCTGAAAATTCACCTCCGTCTGAGGGAGTTGAGACAAGGCGGCCTATCAGTGGATTTATCAGTCTATCATCAGCGTCAGCGTCGGATAATGCGTCAAATACAATATCTTTTCCTAATGGACGGAGGATGAGTGACGCTTGAAATTTCATTCCATTGCAGATAGGTAGAGTTTTCCTTCAGCCTGTCCTAAGACAGCTGCGGTTTAGAACATGTCGGCAGCGATAATGGCAGCGTAGTGAGAAATAGTAGGAGTTTATATAATAGTTTTTTTCTGGGCATGAAAAAGTGAAAATCGTGCCCGATCTCTAAACGTTAAAGAAAATAAAGTGGTTGCCAGTGAAATGTCCTCGGGATGTATTAATTAGTTATTAACTGTGGGATTATACTTACGAAACTGAGAAGGAAAAAGATTAATATTGAACCTGAAAGCATAAATAATGTAGTCTCCAGTAGTTATTACTTTGGTAATACATATACTTTTTTTGACTGTTGACATGATCCCCCCCCCCAAAAAAGTCAATCAAAAATTGTCAATATATTGTATTCAATTATTCAAATTTATCACATTTAGGATGAAGCCCTTGCGATGTATTATCCCGTTTTCAACGGTGTCCCAAAACAAACACTCACAAAGCAATACAAAACAACAGAGACTCTATTACAGATGCCATTTAGAGGAAGGAGATTGGCTTTAAAAGAATTTTGACCAACGTCAGGTCGGCATAGTTCAGTATTGTTATGTAAGTCTATTTATAACATTAAGACTGGAACAATACAGAACACCGCTACCAAAATTAACTATTTTTTATTATAACATGATCAATGTGTGGTTTAAAGGTAAGTCCAGAGTCGATCCATAATCCCAGCTATTTCATTTGATCAACTTTCTGGAGAGATGTACCGTCTTTACAAACTAAAACCAGAGACTTGGATTTGGAGTTGAGGTTCTGACTCATACCAAAGACCATTGTGTAAGACTTTTTTTTAATGGGTTTCTTAGCTGACAACCAAGTTTCTACAATTTTAAAGTCAGATTGCAAAGTGTCTTTATATATGTGATAAATAAGGCTTTGACATAGTTTCAATGTATACATTGTAGTATATATAATAGTAACTAATAACAATCAGAAACGGAAAACACAAGTGGTCCTAAAGTAGAACCTTGAGACATGCAGTAACACAGCTGCATAGGCATGTACTGTAACCAGGGTGTAACAGTTTATTTATACTTGACATACATATAACCAACAATGAAGCCCTGTGTCCTTTATTTTTTATTAGGTTCCATTACAGTTGTTAGTCTTAGCTGACATTTTGTTGCGACTGCTGGTGAGAAGAGTACATGTACAGCTCAAACAATGTGGACGGGTGTGTCAGTATGAACAGTAGTAGCATCTGTGTCTGGCAGCCAAATAGGTTGCACCCAGTTGATGTCATAGCTCTTTGTGTTGATCTGTTAAGTAGTGGTCACAGCCAGGGATATAGAAGTACATCTGTTCCACATGCTGAACAAAGAAAATCTGATGCTGGACCATCCAGAATGTGCACGGACGGATGGGAACAACTTCTGCTAGTACTTTTTTTTTGGCAAAATTATCTGTAATTATCTGTAATTGAGTACATATTACATCATCTCATGACAGAAATGTGGTTAAATGAATCTGATGAAAGGTATTCAATCAAGCCACTGATAATGTCAAAAGAAACGCGGTCTAATGATGTACATACTGGAGGTTTTACAAAGATGAGCTGAAATGAAGCACAGGAGTAGAAGAACACAACAGGCACATAACAAGAAGAACAAAATCTCTTTAAACTTGTATCTATTTTAGATCTTCATTTAACAACTACAAACAAAACCCCTTACTTTCTCCTTTCCCAGTAAAATCCTAGCCAGGAGGTTGGAACTGCTTTAATGAGACCTGCATGGTCTTTGCAGCAGCCTGCTGTAATTACACAGTCATGTTGGGGACACTATGCACAGCAGCACTGTTGTCATGAGACAGACGGGCCCCACTGTTGGACTGAAACAGTCTCAGCTTCCCATCCAGGGTCCCAGTTAGCAGCTAGGAGAGACAGAAAAAAAAATGACATCACATTCAACTTTTACTCTTGTGGTTCTAACTCACACAGGCTCCACTTTCTACGGAGCTCTATGGGTAATACTCTCCTCCAATCACAAACACGGCCACTGAAAATTTGCACAAGTGTAGCCAATCAGGACATTCCTACCTGAATATGTGCGGACCCCACGGTATATAAGGCAGCACACACCGCTGTCTGCTATCCTTTTTCTCTTCAGATTTGCCCACTAACTGCTCATCTCCACGGATGGAGTTGCTGCTTCCAGAACCTCGTCAGTGCCTGTCATGTCTCGGCCATTGCCGGGACGGATCTTCCCGATGCCTGCTTCGAGCGCCTTGGCGCAAACCACACAGAGAGCCACCAGCTTGCCCGGCCTGCCGAGCGCTGCCCAAGATTTGACACCAGCAGCCGCTGTGCGACCATGGCATGAGGGTCTTCTTTTATCTTGACGACCTCATCGTCATGGCCAAGTCCAGAGAATGGGCTATGTTCCACATGGCCCAATTTATCTTACACCTAATCAAGTTGGGGTTCACAATCAACTGGAAGAAGAGCGGCCCCCTGCCACACCAACAGGTGGAGTATCTGGTGGTTGTGTTCGACACACGTAGGCTGCGGGCCACTCTGTCGGAACACCGACAGACGGCCCTGCAGAAGGCAGTTGGCAAAGTGAGGCGGGATGCGACTGTGACGGCATTGACCGTCCTGCAGGCGCTGGGGTTTATGGCGGCTGCACATCTGGTGGTGCAACTGGGGCTGCTGCACATGCAGAGGTGATTTATTTTCACATCTAACTCGGTGAAATAAGGGTTTACTTCGACCAAACCAGTGTTGGTGAGTTTTATTTAGTTTCTCTTTCTCTTCTCCTCTTCTCTTTTTTACGATGCTCCGCCGCTAGAACAGTTGAACACAGTGCACCATGCGCACACACACACACACAGTTACACAAATATATCTGCAATCGCCGGTTGTTGGGCTGACGATGGCCGGTTGACAAATTTGAACATATCGCCCAACCCTATCTGCCTCATCCTTTCCCTGTTGGAGAGAGTGAGTCAGGAGCAGTTGTCGGACATTCAGGTACCCCCAGATTGCCGCTCGGCACCGTGGTATGCGGAAATGAGTCAGATGTTGGTGGCCCACTCTGGGCCATCCTCTCCAGGTTTGGCTCCTGAGAGGGACAGGCTGAGCAGGGCTGGACTGTCAGTACAGGTTGTGCAGACCATCCTGGCAACAAGAGCAGGATCCACCATTGCCTGGAAAGAGGTCAGGGTTCCAACGCTGGTGCGAGGAAAGGAGGCTAGATCCCCTGTCCTGTTCAGTTGGGTCTATTCTCTCCTTTTTGCAGTGTTTGGTGGATCGAGGATTGTCTCATACCTCTGCTCCACCCTCTGTACCCATAAGTCTAGCAGAGGGCGGAGCCTGTGCGAGTTAGAACAGAGGTTACAATTTCGTAACCCTAGTTGTATAAGCACAGGTGGAGCCCTCTACCTAGGGGCCCTGCTGCTCCTACGGCGCTTGCTGAAGGATAGTAGACAGCGGTGTGTGTTGCCTTATATACTGTGGGGTCCGCATATATTCAGGTACGTCCTGATTGGCTGGCTACACTTTTAAATGCAAATTTTCACTGGGCAAATGTGTGCGTGTGATTGGAGGAGAGAATTACCCATAGAGTCCAGTAGAGGGCCCCGCCTGTGCTTATTACAATATTGTAACCTTCGTTATTTCACAGGAACTGTGTCACACAGCACTCTCATTGTAAAGACTCTATTTTTAGAGGTCCAAGTTGCATAACAGCACATCTGCTTCCTTAAAAAGCAGACTAGCATCACCGGGGCCAAGATCCATACTGAGTTTCTTGTAGAAATTCTTGATTTTCCATACCTGCCATATATCACAAAAAACATGAAGCCTCCTGGCCTGAACTTTGTTATATAACTTTGTTTAATCTTGAGGTTCCTGACAGTGGTAGTCATGGTGAGTCAACTGCTTACACATTAATAAGCCACCCACATATCAATAAACTAACATCAACCCACACCCTGCACAGCCATTTAGGCAAAGACATGTGTACACACACACACACACACACACACACACACACACACACACACACACACACACACACACACACACACACACACACACACACACACACACACACACACACACACACACACACACACACAAACACACACACACACACACACACACACCAACCAACATGTGGATGCGGTACACGCACACATGTACACAATCACTTCTTCATTATATTCCTTAACAAGAAGGGAGGATTATCTCATCTGTTTCTATCAGCAAGTAGAGCAGATGAGGGTGAGGGAACATTACCTCAACACTCTGACAGCCAATCAGCAGCAATAACAATAGGAGACGAGGCTCATGATACATATTCATGTCTGCAGCTGCTCAAAGTAGAGAATATGATACGATGGAACACTCATCATCCAAGACATTTGTTAATAAACGGCTCTATTTTCACTTTATTTTCAAGCATACGTGATGCGTAAGACCAGGGCATGTGACAAACCATTTCAAATCAATTCCATACTACTTCAAGCCAAGGTTATTTGTACTACACTTAATCCCACTTAAAGTTCACAAATCCTACATGATGAAAAAATAAGTGGAAACAACGCAACAAGTTGCAAACATAAAGTGAATGCTTGGGGGAATGTCCAGATCTGCTGAGGAGCATCAATGATTTCAGCGATTTTTTTCCGGTGGTTGTAAAGACAGAGTATCTTTTTAAAGTATACTAACAGCGGGGAATCTTGGAAAACAACGATTTGCCAAGCAGTGATAAAAAACACATTTGGTACAACAATAGTCCAGCATTTTTTCCCATGTATTAAAGCTGTTTTATGCAGGAGAACTCATCTTTTACCAGCAAAGCAGATGCCTGTGCTGGGAAAGGGAGTCACAATAGCTGAGGTCTGAGGATGACTCAAAGATACAAAAGATTAAGCTGGGGTGGATTTAATCTTCTTTTGACGGGTGATCATTGCGGCCCCTCTCCTATAGACACACAGAAGATTTGCAGGTGTGTGTGGAGCCCAAAGACGAGAGGATTTCTGCAAAAAGGCAGCCAAGTAAGAACAAACACTACACCTACATAAGCATGTGTTGTACTAGTGTTTTAGCTTGTAAAAATGTTTGAGGCTCTCCCACAAAACAAACAGTTTGACAGCTCATTTCACTAGCTCTTCTATTTTAAAGAAGTCTTCTTTCTCCTGACCTCCTGCTCAATGGCCTTAATCAACAATAGTCAAGCTGTCTGGGTCCTGCCCCCGAGCTGCTTAAATAGCTACTTAAAACTTAAGAGGGTCAGAGGGCAGCTCCATTAGCAACCACAGCTCTCTTCATTAGCTGCCATCCAAAACCATTAGACTGTGTAATCGCCTAAGCATTGCACTTGTCCGGGTAAACTTGCAGTGTGGAGTTGAGGCTAAATCAAATTTTTTTTAAAAAGGTAATGGAATTAATTAACATTAATGGAATTTAAACGTCATAGCAAACATATGTGATCCGACACATTCCATGTCTGCAACCTTCAACCTTTGTTCAGTGAGGCTGAAACAAGCTAAGCTGCTGAGGACAGAGGGTTTTGGGCGACCATCAGGGTCAGATGTAAAAACTTCTTGCGATTCGCTGTAGATGTGGAGCATGGGGTCATGTTGGACCATCACAAGTAAGATATTTGTAATACTTCAGCATCCCACTTCTAGGAAACACCGTTTTCATAGATTTCTCTGTTTTAAAGATTTATTTGCAATGGCAGATGTCCATATGCAATCCTGTCACAACTGATGATTTATCATTTACAAGAATATGTTTGTCACTTTTCTAAAAAACATTTGACTTTTAATAATCTCAAAGACAGGTCATGCATGAGAAAAGGTTGAAAATATGGGCCCCATCCTCTTTTATGATCTTGTTCTTTGAAATTGTTTTTCTGTTTAGTGTATTAAAATTTCATTCAAATCTTTTTATGAACTCAGGGATCGTAAATCAGATTGAGAATTTACATGGCTTGTCACGCATGTTACAAAATCTAAGTTATGGTCAGACATGCTGGCTTGATACCACGGAAAAAAAGACCACAAATCTAAAGTTCAAAGCAGGAATAAAAAAATCAGGATTAAGAAATGTGCAATGTGGGTTGGATTTGTGTCAAATATTGTCATTCTGGACAAAAGAAAGTGCCTGTCTGCAGAAACTGATACGAACAATAGGCTGAAGCTTTGAAGATATGAGGAGCGATGTGTTTTTCCTCCCAAAGGATATCATTCATCAGTCGTAGAGTGCAGACTTCACAAATGCCAACATACTAGGATGTTCTGTACTGTACATGGGAAAGGAAGCTCCACATGAGAGACGGGAAAAGGAGCAGACGGTCACCAGGGTCACCAATTTGATAACAAGTACATGAACTCTCAGTGAAATACAAGTATAATCTGTTGCTATTGGTGATAGTATTGGTGGTGACTTACGTATATGATCCCATGGAGATCTTTTTAACTCTCTAATGCAATCATAGTATCAACACACAAAGTTCTATATAAACCTACAAACTTTTATTTTTGTTGCTGTTAAGCCTCCGTCTTGTTTATTAAAAATGTCTCTTATTTCTCCATTGACAATTAGGGAACTGATAGTAGTCAAAATTGGTAACTGAATGCACTGACCAACTACATTGGCAGTGAATTAAAGACACTTTTTGTATTCAGAAAGTGTCCATTGTAATTAAAGCTTCAGGAAAATAAAACTCATATCACATTGGAGACATGAAATTCTTCACTGTTTTGTTCTTTAATACATTTTCAATCAAGTTTGCATTAATCTAACCTCAGCTCTTATCCTATTTATTATTACTGATGGCAATTAAAACGATCCAAATAAAGAAAGTAACAGTAAATTTATATCTGTCCAGCGAAAACTCGCTTCCTGTTCATCCATCTGTCTCTGACAGTCAACTTAGATCTCATTTATAGGGCCCTGGACAGGCCCATCTGCGTGAATGTTACAGAACGCAGAGAAACACAGATACGATCAGACTCACAGCATTCCACGTGTCTGCTCCAGCAGCTGTGTTGCTGCTGTTGCTGCTGTTAGCTGCTTTCTTTCTCCAAGAAAAAGGCAGGAAATGTATACTGGGGCTTACACAATGACAGAACACATTATTATTTCAATGTGTTGGAGCGCTAGCCCTGTCAATATCTCAGCTATTTTAAAAGCAAGTTTAATGTCATCACCAAAATGGTTGCATAATGAATGTGAAATACTGCACATCCAAACTGACTGGTTAGTCGCTTGAACTCTAAATTCCTCCGCTGATAGCATCAAGTTAGAAAAAACATTCTTGACAACATTAAATGTATTCTGTGTTTGTTGAGTATCTGTTTGTTTAAACATGACTATCTGTATGATGAAGAGTGCGACAAGTATGTAGCTGGAGCCAGCAGCTGGTTAGCTTAGCTTAGCATAAAGACTGGAAACAGGGAAACTAGTGTGTCACAGGTACCAAAAACGTATCAATTAACACATTATATCATCTTTGTTAAATCATAAATCCTATGTAGTTTTTTTTCTACTGTTTTTTTTTTCCAAAAGAAACACTTACATTTAAGAAAAATGATTTTAACATTACATCAATTTGATCGCTGTGCATTCAAAGTGTTCAATCATAAACCCCCTGGATATGTAATCTTTAGTTTAGTTAGTTAGACATATTATATGCTATTTCATAATTTTGTGTTCATGGCAACTGTAAATGTTCATATATGAGCTACCTTAAAGGTGCAGTGTGTAGGATTTGGCGGCATGTAGGGTTGTGGTTGCAGACTGCAACCAACTGAGTACCCCTCTGCTCACTCCTCCCTTTCCAAGACTGCAGTAACGTGAGCTACCGAGTGCAAAACTGTGGTAATGCCGTTCGCCTCGCTCAGAGGTCATCCTTAAACTTAATGAGGAAGTCAGACGGCAGCATATTCGATTTCTGCAAAAAGATCCCCCGAAATGTTACACACTGTTCCTTTAATGCATTTAAGCTACACAGACCAGACATAATGCTGCATGTCATTCCAATTTACAGTGTCCTGTCCTTCATATTTTGGGTATTCAGGCAAAGAAAGGACAACACTATTAACTAACACCAACTAACCAACTAAACATGGACAACTGAGAAAATGATGTCTCCTATATGTGAAAGGTTTTGATACTTGAGAATGCCTCATGCAACTTTGGAGCCAGACTCTTTATTTCCTCACTTCCTGTTCATTGCCTTCCAGCTGTGTTGAACACCGGCCAATTGAATTCAGAGAGGCTGTCTCAGCTCAGTCTGTGTCTCACTCTAATGTGACATTCTGGAGCAGACAGCAGAGTCCACCTCTGTATTTACTGTCTGGCCACTACAGTAAGAGGAGCACGTTTTGCTCTCTTGGGTCAGGCAAAGAGGAAACAAAGAGATAAACTATAAAAAAAATGACTACGGAGTGTGGAAAGCTTTTCAAATGCCAAATGGCCAAAATGATAAGATACAGTTAAAAGGTCTAGTGGGACGGCAGCTGCATCTTTTTCCTGCCTGCAAAGAGCAAAGATGATGCGTGCTGACACATGGAGACAAGAGAAGCACTGAGCTTGAAAGCCAGTGAGATGATTCACTCATTGTTCATCTTCCTATTTGGGATGATAGACCATGTTAACTTTTAGAGACAGCTGCTTGTGTCAGTAAGCGGTCACAGTCCTGCACTAACTCCAACACATGAAGTACAAACTAGGTCTAAAGTATTTGAGGGAAAGAGTTCAGAGAGTTTACACTAAATCAAAAGACTAAAACTGAAAACATTATTTAATAGATCTTATTTCATTCTGATACTATTGTTGAAATAAACAATACTAAAAGAGTACTGGATTCTGTTTCTTTTCACATCCCCTTACAACAAACACACACGTGTATGCATTTATTGACCAGATATGTCAGAGTGCAGCGGTGTCTCTGGGACAGATGGGCTGTCTTATTCAAGGATACTTTCACAGAAACAAACACACTTGTGGAAACCATGCTCACCATGATTTAAACACACTTTATAATTTGACATTCGTTATGTCAGATTACTAAAACTTCTTTATGTTTGGTAGTTTTGAAGTCTATCTTTAGTGTCTTGTGATCTGAGAACCCTTTTTTGCACAAAATCTTCATCAATCCTCAAATCTTTTAAACCAAAAACAAAACAGAACGTTCTTTGTTTTTAAATTTGATCTTTTTGTCATTTTGGCCAGCATATAGAGAACGGAAATTACACAAAAGATGATGACACGGCAACTCAAGTATGTTTAAAACTCTGCCTGAAACACCTGGTTTAGGATTACTCAAAAGCACGACCCCCGTTTTCATTTGATGGCTCTGGCTTGTAAATGTCTCCTACTGCACCATCCATCAGCTGAAAGTTACAACTTTTACAAATTTTCAAATTCGTATAGTATGAGTCATGTCTAATAAAGGCAGACATAACACAAGGAGACTTTAACGTCATTGTTAACACTTTTTGTCTCTTTCCTCTTGAATCTGTTGTAAAGTTCAGATTGGAGAGAACTATTCCTTATTGGTCTCCTACTCTAAGTCTTTTAAGACTCTCTTCTTACACAAACAAGGTGGTAGAAACTCAAGAGCATAGAGAGAACAGTTAAGGATGAGGGCTTTGCTATTTGTGACCAATCTCAGTGCTCAATCTAACTATCCACCTTATTCTCGGGGGCGTTACTGTAGAAACGATTATTGGCGTAACTTCCGGTAAGGCAGCGGAAGTAGCAGTAAGCTAGTTAGTCCCATAGGCTAACCATAGTAGCTAACCGCCAACAGTAATTTGCCTTAAATTGAGCAAATCCTGCTATATTTTGAACTGATATTTAACTAACGTTAAATTTGCATTTTCTAAAATGTCCTTGTGGAACTCTGGTACTTGTTGCGCTGTTCGCGGCTGTACTAACAAACAAACAAAGCTACTTTTTTGGATTGTTGATGTTCCATACAGTTTTACTATAGCTGGCCCTCAAATGTAGTTCAAATGCTGTGGGCAGGGCTTTTATTACAAAAAAATACCATATCTCCTGAGCGCTTTGTGCTATTGGGACCACATTTGGTGGACATGTGTAGATATGCTGCTTGAGTAACCAAGGCAAATCCAGTGCCATTTGGACAATAGGTGGAGCTGTAGCAGCATCATCTAACTATACAGGAAGTATGCGCTGTCTGTCTGTCTGTGTATGTATGTATGACTGCCATTCGCATATCTCAAGAACCGTTCATCCAATCAACTTCACACTTGGTGGGTGCAAGCAGCCATACTGCAGTTCTCAACAACGCTGCAAGCTGAACTTCCGGGGGCCAAGCAATCGGCCCGTTCCGGACGAGCACTGCACTAGTGAGATTCAATGTACAAAGCACAAAGCCATCCTTTCAATCACGGACGCAAAAGAAGCACAAACAAGCCCTTTTTAATCTAGAAAGAGGAGTTTCTAAGATAAAAACCCTAAATCAGCTTCAGCTTCTTTTTCACAAATTGCTCATTGTGATGCTGAAATGTAAAAGGTTCCCAATTAAAACTCCAAGGTGTCTGAATGAAGAATAATTTAGCAATGGAAGTAATAATAGACAAGAGGTTCAACATCTTTTCTTAAAATACATTAAAGAAATTATGTCAGAATAGTCTGCATTTAAAACAGTCCACTGAAAACAAATTAAGGAATATGAGAGGACACTCCACTGTCTACTAATAAGCTGACCTTTGGCAAATACAACAAAGATGTTTCCACTGCTGATGTGGAACAATGTAACTGGAGCTATCGTCAACGCGGGATGAGACAGTACAGGAATCTGAGTAACCCAAATAGAGCACAGCCCCATGAAGTCTATACCTCTTGTCTGACCTAGTAACCTGTTTCTCTGAAGTCCCTGTCGATTCGCCTCTGGGTACAGCATTTTTCTTTGCCTTTACTTATATGAGCTTTTAAATTCCTAAAGTCATTGGAGGATGTAGCTTCAGATACACGCTTTGTTTCCAGGCGCTACTCAAATTGGATACAGCTTAGTTTGCCTCCCTTAACTCTATTCTGAAAAGAAAATGAAACCAGCAGAGACAAAATCACTCCTGTTGCAAGTGTGAACCCACTTTGCAACTTTTGCAGTATAATTTGCAAGTCTACTTTTATGGTAGCACAACACAGGAGAGCTTACAAAAACTTTACAGAGGCATGCCATGTGAAATCCCACACAAGATTTTACTAGACAACAAAGTGAAGAGACAGTAAAAGTTGGGATCTTTCATTACAGACTAAAGTACAGGAATAAACCTGAGGGAATGAACCCCGGAGGTAGATCTGCCTGCTCGATGGTCTTTTAAGTATTACGGTGGAAAACATGAGTGAAAAATGAGTGGAAAATATGCATTGCATTATCTGTCTGTGCCTTGCATCCGAGGGTTCTCACAGCAGTAAATATGGAGAACATCTGGCCCTCAAATGTGGCTAAAAAGCAAGGTGAGAACAGGTTGGGGACACTTTTTGCCAGTACTTTTTCATGTCTTTGTAAGGAGAAAGCGCAGGCTCAGGAAATACAGTGATGTTACCATTATGACATCACATGGCCTTGGTCTCAGTTAACTGTAAGAGTGACCATCCATTTCCCAAGACTTCTTGAACTTCTAATCATTTTTTTTATTCACACGTCTCTTTTTTGGCCACAAGGAGAAGAAAAATAAAGATAGATATGTATGGATCCATTCCAGTCAGACATTAGATCAACCGGATCAAGTTTAACTAGAAGCAGCCTCACAACGCCGAGCCAGACACTCAATACATCAATAAATTATCAACCTCTGTCTGAGGAACAGGAAAGACACACTTTTCAGTTAATGTGAAGGCGAGCTTTCTGTAACTATGCGCCATCAGTGTGCTTCATCTGAAAGCTGTATAACAGGACGGTATAACTGTATAACCATGTTTAGCAGCAACATAAATCTGCAAAATGTAAAGATGCATCAGCAACATTTCACTACTTCTTTACTGTATAATTCTGATTTTTCTAAAACATGTGGCAAATCCTGAAACCTACACAATTTATCCTGCCTTGCTGATCCCTTGTTTTTATTTTTATGTCAACTTTGCAGGGTGCTAAATGTTGAAAAACATTTAATTATTAGCATAATAATGCATCTTGACCAATTACGTAGAATAATTGAAGCTACACATTGTAATAAAAATAATATAACTATGTAAATGTAATGACATTAATATGATTATTATCCATATATATGTATATAATAGGAGTTTAATGGGTCAGAAGGAGAGATTTCTGTCTTAAAACAATCCATCTGTATGACAAGTGAGCAAACTGAAAAAAAAAAATCTGGAAAATGCTAGTAAGTGGACCTTGAGATTGTTTTGTTCGGCTGCCATTTCCAAGGTAAAGACTGAGCTGAAGAATGAAGGATGAACTTCGACTCTTGACTTTAAGCTAACACGGACGAGAAGCCATAAAACTGCTATGGATGGAATCATGACATTACTGAGTTCACATGTCAACAGATCCATCTCCATGACAACTGAGCAAACTCCTTCCACTAATGAAGACAATGGCTTCGTCTGAAATCACATAGCATGCACTACATACCCAATATGTGTACTATCGTTCAACATACTTTTATGTGAATAAACAGTAGCGTGTATCTTTTCGGACGCACTGAGCAGTAATTTACGTCGTCACTTACTGAGAGCCTCCTTGCCGGTTGGAGACGTGTAACCATGGTAACCAGTGCTAACCTCATGTGACCAAAAACAACGGTTTGTCTCTGAATTAATTTAAAATATATATTACGCCTAGCAAAGAGAAATCTTATACTTACACAGTTAAATTGAAGTGTTAGTGATGTTACAGAGCTGTCCGTCAATGTTGTCGTCACTACAGCATTGCATTGTGGCATATTTATGCAAGCATAGTGTCCAGCATTGCATACTGTAATATTTCACTGGAAATAGTATGCAATTCGCGTACTATTGGTTTTATACTAAGGTTTCAGACATACTAAAAAATCTCACATACTGTTTTTGTCATTGTGCCTCTCTGGAGTGCTAGCATAGGGCTATAATAGCCAAAACAATATTGAAGTTATGGCTCTGTAACTTCAATATTACAACAAACGTTAATGTTATTGTCAGTGCTAATGATAGCTGCTGTAGTTATAACCTAACCTAACCAACATTTGAGTATAGTACTCATGTCGCAGCTGACGTTGGAGACATCGCTGTTACATCGGGTATTGCAGAGATTCATGATAATGTTATTGATGTCACGGCTCTGGCCTTGACTCCAGTAGTTTTCCGGTGTTCTGCTTCCCCTGGGTCTCCCCCTCCCCTGCCTGTCTGTGTGGGTGTGGCAGGGGCGCGGCTTCCTCATCAGGCACCTGGTCTCACTCTCCACTCTGCATTCTGCACCTGTCAACAATCACCTAATCAACCCACAGTACAAGAACACCAGCTTTCCTGCCAGTCCTCGCCAGATTGTTCTGCCTACCAGTTGGTATTCTCTCGGCCGCTCTGTACTATAATTACCAGAGTAATTCTTGTTTTTCCTAGTGCTTCTCATATTTAACATTGTGTTCTCCTGTCTTCTGGATTCCAGTGCCAGCCTCCCATCGAGCCATCCTCACGCCGCCGCAGCTCATTCCTCCAGCTACTCCACCCTGCTCAACAGCCTGCCTGTCCCCTGCCTTCTCCAGCGCCCTCACCACCTTTATTATAATAAATCCACCTGACTTTCAACCACCATCCAGCTGTGTCTGTGTCTGTTTCTGGGTCCTAAACCAAAGCCCTCACAATTGATATCTAACTATTCATTCCGAGTTCCAGGAGGACACCACCAAGTTTATTTATTTTCAATATATGCTGAATATTTTATTTCAGTAGTGTAAAATTTCCATACTAGCAGCAACAGGTATCCTATAGGTGTTTACCAGGATAACGCACGGAGGAAATAATGTCTGTGTTGGTGACATTGCAGGCTGGTCCGAATGGAGGAATTTTGTTGAGGGAAGTTCCCTTAACCGACATTCCCTGAACATGGAGCGGGGCGTACGGTTTATGTACATTGTGGAACCGAACGCAGCTTGTGTGATACGGTTGAAAGCTAGTAAGTAG
This sequence comes from Sebastes fasciatus, assembly GCF_043250625.1. Lineage (NCBI taxonomy): Eukaryota > Metazoa > Chordata > Actinopteri > Perciformes > Sebastidae > Sebastes > Sebastes fasciatus. Next base: position 17,190,847 of record NC_133803.1, on the reverse strand, counting down.
ACCTCAGGGTGGGATTGTTTTGTCAAACCACCCTGAAATTAATTTGACAAAGTTTGGTCACAGGATGTGAATCTTTCAATTTCATACAGTTTTGTCTCAATTTCCTAAGAATTTCAGAGGTCTTCCTCCCTCTAAGAGGTCTCGAGAAAGATTAAATAGGCCACAGTGAATGTTGATTTCAGTCACTGTTCAAGAACAGCCCTTTCCCCTTCGAGTGGACAGAGAAAAAGGTAGCTGTGCCGTGGTGAATGCACATGACATGTGCAGCTGACAAACACTGGAGCAGACAGTTAATTCAATAAACTACAGCACTGGTTGTTGGTTAGTATGACGCACGTTTATTTCATGAGCAACTATTTATGTGCTTAAAATTTAAATTTGAATGAGACAGACAACTACAGTACCAAAGTAGACATCAAGCCTGAAAAAACAATAATAAAAGTATATTAAGAGCCACCTAAATCCTACTCTCACACACAAGGCCCAAGCCCATTGTACCTAACTAATTGTTTTATGATTCAATGGCTCTCACTTAGTCAATATGTGTCAACACAACATAAATCCTATGTTAAGAACTAACTTTCGCATGGTTTGATTTTCAAGGTGGGAAGACTTATCCTGGCTCTTTATGTAGCTGCAGACCCTCTGGAGCCCTCCAATTTTTTCACACATTTGTGAATTTGACGATTTCAATCTGGTCAAATCTTGGCAGGTTCATGTAGTGTGAGATATTTAGTGACACAAATCGGAGACGTGACGGCCAAGAGGAGATGACCTCATGAAAAACATCTGATTGATAGAATGATACATGATATTACACTGAAGAGAAAACATATTACACTGAAACGAGAAGGTTTTGATTATTTGCACAAATTTGAATATTTTCAAAGAAATATGGCCAGATTTCCATGTGGAAATAATTTGTCAAAGTATTACTGCAACTATAGTAAGTGTTCACATTTGTGTCCTAATTTATCATATCAATGTTCAGTTTGATTAAGGCTAAAGCAGTATCTTAATTTATCACCTGACACGTGGTGGAAAATACAATAAAGGTTCAGTCGATAGCGGCAATCTTTCTTGATTTTTTTTTAGTTTCTTGCTTTGAGAGCATGTCCTATCGAACAGAACACAATGTGCAGCAGTGCTGATGGGGAGCGAGCTTGCTCTGACTGATGAAGTGTGTCTTCAAACTCTGCAGATTACTGTAATTCAGCCAGTTAATGGCCACAGATCAAACTTTCCACTTTGGAAATCTGAATGTATCATTGCACTGCAAAGTTTAACTGAATGGAGTTACACAGATGGACATAAATTAGATTTAAAACATGTGCCTCAAGGCCAAAAGACAGTCAACAAGAGGTCTCATAAGACATCCAGCAGAGGTTGTGATATTACATTTTAAAATGCTTCTTTTGCAAATCTATTTGCTTTGAACAGTTCCAAAGGAAAATCATTAAGCAGACAATAAAACATTTCGGAAGGAAATTTTGCTCTGTACGAAATGCTCTGGAGATTTTGAAAGGATGCTGGTACTAAGTACAGCTTTAAACTTTTGTTTCTTCTTTTCCTGTAATAGCATTTCAAGACAGACAAGTAACTTTGTCCTGTGTTAAGCTTTACTTCATGTTTTCCTTGGCGAGACACTACAGTTTCTACATTTCTATGGACATCTACTAAGGCTGTAAAAGTTAACACAATAAGGCAAATTTGTTTTAATGCTACGAACTTCTTTAACGCAACTTGCGTTTTTTAGGTTGTATGGGACTCAGTTATCATACTAACTTCTCGCAAAGGAGGCTAAATAATGCTCCAAGCTAAATTTGGGAAAGGAAAAACTGGCATGGCCATTTTCAAAGGGGTCCCTTGACCTCTGACCTCAAGATATGTGAATGAAAATGGGTTCTATGGGTACCCACGAGTCTCCCCTTTACAGACATGCCCACTTTATGATAATCACTTGCAGTTTGGGGCAAGTCATAGTCAAGTCAGCACACTGAGACACTGACACTGTTGTTGTCTGTTGGGCTTGAGTTTGCCATGTTATGAGCATATATCTTTTTGGCTAAATGCAGTAGTTTTGAGGGTTTCTGGACAATATTTGTCATTGTTTTGTGTTGTTAATTGATTCCCAATAATAAATATATACATACATTTGCATAAAGCAAGCGTGTTTGCCCACTCCCATGTTGAAGAGTATTAAATACTTGACAAATCTCCCTTTAAGGTACATTTTGAACAGATAAAAAATGTGTTATTAATTTGCAATGAATCGCAATTAACTATAGACAATCATGCAATTAATCGTGCTAAAGTATTTTTATTGATTGACAGCCCTAATATCTACCAGTTTAGATTGATAGTAGGCCAAGCAAAAAAAAAAAATAGCTTTAAATTAATTGTGGTGACAACCTGAAATAAAGAGATCACAAACTGATGCATTCAAAGCATTTCTACATTTGGCACACACAGTGCCATCGAATCGAATCGAATCAAATTTTGTCTCTGTCGCATCCATTTAGACATAGTGCAAAAAAAATGGTACAACATTAAACTACAATGGACCCAGTTACAAATTGTATAAACAGTCCACATTAAAGTTGGAAAGCGGATTCTGGGCTGAACAAGCACAACCCTGTATACAACTTTTGTCGACTGTGGAACTGTGCAGCCAATCACCGGCTGGAACAACCCTGCAGGCAGCCCGTCATAGACGTGGATCAGCACGGTGAACAGTCCCACAGGGTTATGGCACGATAGAGCGGTAGTCATTATCTGATTGGACTCTTAACTGGCCACCACTGGTTAAAGCCACAGCGATTTGGGGGATATTCATTTTAAATGAAAATGGTATTATTGGTACAGGAGGCTAACATTTATAAAAAAATGTGCGTTGTCTCAGTAATGTTTGTAGATGCAAGCAGCATTTTTAGTTTGGGTTTATACACATTGAAATTCTTGGGTGTTTTGTTAACACCTGCACTATACCGTGCGGTACGTATAGACAGTATAGACAAAGACACAAAGGTCTGCACCCAGACACTGAAACACACACGTACACCCATCTTATACATATGAAATGTTACAAAGGGTTCAGCTTCATCTTTATATTGAATTTGTTCCTGGCTATTAATAGAAATTCTGTGAGGTCACTGACATACAAGTCCACCCTCCCTGAACTTTGGGATGGTCTCTATAAACCCTGCCATGTGACCTCAGCCTGACGATATCATTCCTTCATTACAAACACTCGTACACTTACACACACACAGAGCAAGTAGAGATGCTGCAGACCTGTGTTACCAACTGACTCTATGATATATTAGTAAAAAATGATGTATATATGACTTTCAAACCATGCAATGTGATTTTTTAAAATCACATCACATAAAGATGACTCAAAAACAACATACTACTATTTCTATTTGTTAATTATCACAAAGCGCTTTACATATTTGTACTACTGTATATCCTGAGAACCTATATTCACTTTGGAAATGTGTATTTTACAACATTTCCAGAGTGAAATTCAAGTAAAATACAGACTTAAGAGGTGTAGCAATTTCTGACCTCTGACTGACACTGCTTTTCATCTTGACCTCTTATCTTTACTTTTAAATATTTTTCTTTCATACCTGTTCGATATGCTTGAAAGTAAACGCACATTAACACTTTTGCCTGTATGCATATCCCCTGGGGTGTTTACACAGATTGAATATAGGTCAACTTCTGGAAAGTAAAAACAATCTCTGGTTTTACTTCAGCTGTCTGATATCTGATGTCAGTAGGTAAAAGTGAACGTAGGACATTTACTGAAACTGTACCGAATATTTACTCTGGTCAATAGCTTGTACAGATGTAGAGAAATAAGACTAAATTCAAGATGATGAGATATTTCAGTTCTTGGAGATGGGGCATTAAATGCATGGTAGAGGAGTAGAGAAAGGAAATAACAGAACCACAAAGACAGATAGTAAAGATGGGTTCTTACCTCTGGTGTGGCAGGGTTGAAAGTTACACTGAGCACCGTGTCTGAGTGTTTCTGAAGTTTGTGGAGGTAGCTGCTGCTGCGGATGTCATACACGTATGCCTGAAATTAATGAGATAGACCTCATGAACAAAAGCCAATATAATATATTTTGTTATTTGGCATTCAATGACATGATATTACAGAATATTTATATTCAGGGGAGACAATTAGCACACATTTTAACTAATGGGGGCGGTAAGGCACCTGGATAATAGATAGGTGGCCAAAAAAAAGGTTGAGAACCACTGTCATAGAGTGACAAAAAGGTGGTGTTTCACCAAACTCTCCAGTTGAAAGTCTCAAGTGAGTTGTATCCAGCAGCTAGCATCACTGATTAGTGTTATCAGAAGTTTGCTCTGTTGCACCTGTAACTACGCCCAACAGTGATGCCACAAGATTTTCAGTTTGTATGAAGTTGCTCTTTAAATGTAAATATCAAAACACACTCATAGCACTCAAATCGTGAGCTACTGAAGTGGCAATTGAGACCAATTAACAGTCCTAATAAACCCTTGCAGATATATTAGTTATTTTCTGCTTTGAGGTAGTAATAACCATCAACTTATCATCCCTTTACTTGAGGGTGTTAAGTATAGGTGTGGATTTTACACTTGGCCTTGGATGCACTGCACAATAAGATATTTGTGCTCCGCTTGTGTAGACATCTTAGAATCAGCACTTCAAATTGAAATCTTCGAATAGATATTAATGTGTTATCAGCTTGTTAGTACAGTTTTTTTTTCTTTTCTAAATACAATCAGTGAGACACATTCGTTTGCTTCAGTACCAGGAGCACAGATAAAAACAGATGTGGAGATGTTTGTTACCAGACGACGACTCATCAGATTCCTGCAGCTGTTTTGTATTATGTTTCCCCGAAAAACGCTTCAAGTGAGCTCCGTCAAACGGTCCATGGGTAGAGTGTCTCCTGTCTAAGGCATATGACGTGTGTGGTGCCTAGCAGGGCATTAGATACTTGGAAGAAAGACATTCTTTCAGGAATGCTTAAATATCACGTGGATCCCCAGATGTATCAGTTTATATCAACTGTAACTGAAGCGGAGAGCAGGGGCAATACTGAATAGACAACAGGTTAATAGTGACCACACTGAAATCATATTCCACTTAGATTGTTTTTGGCCTTATGTTTTTTTGGAAAATGTGTAATATGATCTAGGGAGTCTTTTTAAAGTATTTAGGTTCTTTTTTTCCATGATTGCTTTTTGATATATTAAGACAAGTACAAATGTGTCTGGCTTATGGAAGTCTCAGGGCAGCTACAAATAAATACGGTGAAGCTCACTACCATATACTCTCCCGATTTCCAAGAAGCGTTGGAAATGTCCGATCTCGACAGAGATGCTCTCAAATGTCCGTGCTGCGCTGAGTCCCCATAATTAATAGTAACCAGCAGCATGCATATATTATTCCACTGCTTTCAACAAGCACATACACCAGAAGAAAAGAGAGATGGATAAGGAAAAGGGAGGCAGTCTTCTGAAAACGTCTTGAAAGCAAGTATAAGGCGCAGTCTGGAAAAGCAATTAAACAGTTCTGCTTCGACATGAATGTTGAATTTGACTTCCACGGAAAAAGGCTCGAGTCCAAATGAAAACCTCTGAGTCAAGCACAAACAATCCTCACCTTAAATGGAGGTGAAACTGATAAAGATGTGCTGTGGTTTTTCCTGCTGTCCTTCTGCTTTACAAGATCAAGTAAGTTATAAACAATATAAAGTATATCTAAAATAATTTATCGTTGTAAGTCAGAATACTTTGCTGTGTATGCCTCTGGTGAACTGCAACTACAATTCAACACACATGGTAACAGATACGAAAAAGATAACATTTTCATACAGGAGTCATCTGCCCCTTTGCATTAGTGTTTTGTGGGCTTGATTTAAAAATTTTGTAAAATATCTCAAGCTACTATATATGAATCAGGGTAAGTACCGGAAGTAAACAAGTCACCATTAATGCGGTGGCGTCTCCCTTCAATACGAGTGCGTTTGAATGCAGGCTGTCCTAAGTAGTGTACAATTTTCAACTTTTCCCTTTACTTTCTATGTAACGTTGCTTTTGACAAAGATGTTTATTTTACTTAAGTTACTACAAGCAACCACAGAAGCGGTCGCTGGATTTGTCTATATTTTGTTGCTCTCTTAACAGCAGATTCACCGCTATGTAAACTGGCAAGACACTGATATACAGTGACATATAATCAAGTACATATTCAGTCTTGTTGAAGCTTTTAAAATGCCACAATAGCCATCAACTTTTTGCATCTTTCTATCACTGTTCTCACTGAACACCACACAATTTATAGGTGGCGTGTACACACACACACACACACACACACACACACACGCACACACGCTGTATAAGGAAAGAGAGTATTACAACTTACACAGTTATCCTCAGAGCCTGAGGCAATGAACCGGCCGCATGGTGAGATGGCTGAAGAGCACGGATGGCAGCGATTCAGATGGTTTTCATAACGCCGTACACACCTGAGGAGGATATGCACACTGTGGTGAGATATTAAATTGGGTTAACACTACTCAAACCAACCTGATGTAAAGGAAAGACGGAATTTTTGACTGGTGATGTCATAATACAATCTTAGTTTTTCAGGGTCTCTGTGGGATAAAATCAATATATATATATATATCATTCCTGGCTTGTCCCATTGCAATGGTCATATTAAGAGCACATACTATATAAAATAACATAATTTAATCCATTAGAAATTCTTTTACCCTGAACTCTGTGTGCCAAGAAAAACTGCGATATAGAAAGGGACATCTTTAAAAAACAGTATTATAATCGAAAAAGCAATGCTTGAAAATGAGATATCGAGTGCAACCATTTTTTGTAATCTGTTATGATGTGATGTTAGATGAAAAGATGCAAAGTCTATATGTTATACTGAACTCTGGCAGGGATAACCAAGCCGAGCCGACTGCCACCCCGCAGACTTAACGTTTTACAAACATCAGAACCAGCCGAGGACAAGGAGTTGAGCATGACTCAAGCAAAACACAGGAAAGAGAAGGTAGCAGATGACAAACGGCCCCCTCGTGCCACTTCTGTGCTGTTTCTTTTGGTTTGCAGCAGCATGTAATGTCTTTACAATGCCACTAACAGCTAGCTGAGCTAGGGTCTCTGTATGGGCTGGCATGTAGGCCGGGCTTTGACAGGATATGGTGAGAGCATGTCTTTGACATTCACATGCTAATGTCATTAAGCTGGGCTGAAAGTAGGTCATATTCACTGGTGATCATAAAGACATTTGATATACCCAGTACACAGTGAGCAAGTTAAATAAAAGCAAGCAATACAAACAGTATGAAGCTTATAATGTTGATTGTTGTTAAGACTGTCAGAGAAGTGTTGATTCAACTCTATGGCAATTTAATTTTTTTGTATTCACTGGTATCACTGTATTTTGTAAGGTGTTCCTCTCATTTTCCCAGTATATTGTCAGCTGACTATGCTATCTGCCCATACAGCCCTCAGTAGGTCATAAAGTCTAACTGTCTGCAACTGAACACCTCATGAGACTGACTTGGTTCAGCCAAAAACCTAGAGTCTTGACAATGCTGCAAAGATTGACTAGTGCTAAGGCCTTTGCAAGAAGATACTGAAAACTGAAAAAGAAATTGTCTTTTAATGTTTAAAAGAATTTATTTTGTAAACACTTCTAAATTTGCCCAGGTTACCTTGAATTTAAGAATATACTTATACCAGGGCTGTCAAAGTTAACGCAATAATAACGTGCTATCGCAAATTTGTTTTAACGCCACTAATTTCTTTAACGCATTAACACAACTGATTTTTAGGTTGTAGCAGGCTCAGTTGTTTTGAAGCTAGAGTGAAGATACTGGCATCATATGAAACTAGAAAACCTAAGGAATCCATTGGTACCAACTATGTCACACTACTAGCTTGTCAAGAAGGAGGTTAAATAACGCTCCAAACTTACGCTAAGTTTTGGCAAGGAAGGAGTCCCTTGACCTCTGATCTCAAGATATGTGAATGAAAATGGGTTCTATGGGTACCCACGAGTCTCTCCTTTACAGACACGGACTATGGACAATCATGCGATTAATCGCGATTACATATTTGAATCAACTGACAGCCCTAACTTATACCCAACAGGGTTATATTATCTCCTGTGTGAGAGCTAGTCTTGACATAAATAGTGACAGCCTCTTATCATTTCGATGCATAGCAAGATGGATGAGAAGTATCTGTTTCTAAATCTATATCAGTACATCTGGACATTCAGGTGTGCAGCAGATCTGACAGAACCTGTCACTATCACACTGATAAGAGGCAGTTTAACAAGCTGGAATAAACACTCATCTGGTTTTCTAGGTCAGAATGTGGATCTAATGTTTTGACTTAAGGAGCGGAGATGCTTGGCTGAATCCCCCCCACTACCACACACACTCTCTGTGTTGTGTGAGTGATGACTATCCGGCGTTTTCCTGATGACTAACACAGACTGCACTGGAGGGTCCGATCCTCTTGAGTGGGAGCCTATACGGTTACTGAATCCTCCTGGGTACTCAGTGTCAGTCATCAAGGTAATCAGCAGGCTAATCATAGCTCTTTATTTGCAGCCAATACATTTCACCCAATTTAACTGCGTCAGAGCAAATCAGCCAAAAGTTTGCTTGTACTATTTGATATTATTCATTATAAATGCATTATTGATCTATTTAGTCACAGCATTAATTTATCACGATAGAAATTCCACATTATTTAAGGGAGATACATCACTGGACTAAAGAGAAACATCTGTTCTCTCTATCTTTAGAATCGGTATCTGAGGGGGGGGGCTGATTTTAAACTATGCTAAATCCTGCAGTGTAGACCCTAAACTGGAACCTTGCACACTTAAACAAGTAATTTCAAAATACAAGGAGTGAGTGAAGGCTTTAAAAAATAACTGTAATCAATCCAGTGACTTATATTTCTTATAAAACTCTTTCTTTAGGTGTTGGAAACTTTCATGAACAATTACCCTCATGCAATCTTTGATGGATACACATGGGTATCATGCATGTTTGTGCTTCTGTCTAGAAAGGAAGGAGCAAGACGTGCTGGGGATTCTCATGTGACAGAGCAAAATAAAATTAAGATTGAGTTTCAGAGGTTTCCACTGAGTTAAATGCACATTTCCAACTGTGGTTTTTCTGGAAGTTCTCTAGTTTGATTGAAGACGGTATACAGTTTTAACCCCACGTCTGTCCCAACTTAGAGTTTATGTCGATGGAGTTTGAACGTCTAATAAGAACACTATTCCATTAATATATCAATACGCTTTATTGGCATGAATGTAACAAGGAAAATATTGCCAAAGAGTCAAGTAATAATGAGATTATAAAGAAAAAGCACATTAACTGTGCTGTATAATGGTCATGGCCATTATACAGCACAATATGGCCATGGGTAAAAAAAACGTAATCTTTTACCCAGACAGCCATTCATCAGTAGTGTTTATAGACAAGCACGATAAAGTCATAAAATAACTCTGTTAATGACTCCGATTCCGAACAATTTATTGCATTTTTCTTGATAAAATGGCAATAACCCTACAAAATTGCGGATGTCAAACTAAACATGACTGCATATTTAATCAGTCTTGTGAGAGAATGTCTGGTCACAATGACTTCCTCAGTGATTTAATGTTTTTGCCTGCAAGCCAAATTTTTATACACTTAGGTTTAACTTAGACAGATGAAAAGGCATTAAGTTCCACCGTAAGTTAACAGCTTAAAGGCAAAATCACCAAAAACACATTTTCTCTATTAACCCTATAAGGAAATCTAGCCATTCAAAGATCTTTGGTTTTACGTGCTGAGGTTTAGAGATATTTTCTTCTTAAACTTCTGCCACCAGTCCAATACAATGAGGACAATTTTATTTTCTTTCTGATGCTCAAAGCATCAGAAAAATAATAAATAAAGACATATATACAGTATATATATGTACACTGCTAATTCAGAGACTTTGCTGTTGACAGATTTCATTGATGAAATTCAACTTCAAGTATTCTCATTAGCTTCAGCAGCACATTACACTAAAATAGTGGTTATTATATTGTAGCTACTTACATTTTTGTATTAATTTATCAAGAGTTTCCTTCAGTATAATGTCACTAACATTTGTTTTTCACAACTTATAAAATTGTATGCACTATGCACACATTTGTTGTCAACTTCTGAACAAACAAACTAAATGGTAGCTCAAAGCATTGTTCCATTTAGAAGAAAAAGCAGGAGCAGTCACATGAGTGCCTTATGTAAGCTCTACTCCAGCAACTCATTGTTCCAAGATTTTTTATCTTGCCTTATTATATCATGAGGAGATTCTGATGAACATAAAATCTAGAACAGACTTAACTGCTTCCATTAGCGGCAAGCCTCACATAAAAACAAATTAATCTAGGGGAGCTGTAACTCTTTCTGTGGTTAGTGCTATAGCTACAGAAAGAGACGCATACAGTTTATCAAAGAGGGGAAATCAAATTAACATGGCCGACAAATTGGAAGAAAAAGCTCCTACATATTGTTTTCATCCATCCATATGTTTCACCTCAGGGGAACTGCATCTGCTGAGGGATGCTTGATGACAGCATCAGGTACAAATATTTATCAGACAGAAATAAGGTTTTGATTGAGTCTGGGATGAGGGGTTAAAGATGGAAGCTGTCTCAGACAAGAAAGAATGAAATACCGAGCCAAAAAGAACATTTTGAAATCCAAGAGAGCCTACTTGAATTATCCGCCTTATAAGGAGCAAAGAAAAATACTCTCAGCTACGTACTTTGGAAATTGAACAATTGCAGATTTGCTCATTAACTGAGGAATGTTTCTGAAAGAAACAATTTTTAATGTAATTGGAATATAAGGTAATATCTGCCAGGGATAGCAGAGGAAAAAAACAATATTGGTTTCTTCCTTAATGTGCTTGAACATTTATTGCTCTTGGGTAATTTCGACAGATATGACGAAGCAACCCTTCAGCCAGTGTGAGCAGCCTGAGTAGAGATTAAGACTGTAAAGCCGGCACAAAACAAATGAGGTACAAATGACAGAACAGTTTCATTAAAGTTGCTCTTCACTGTAAATCTAATAGGTTTGTCTTTCTGTCAGAAAATAAATACACCTTGATGCAAACCTGTTATAGAGGTTGCATTCAGGTGTTACAAATAACATGTTACAGTAACATGAGGGAGTAATTTCCGAATTGTATGCCAGTTGTTCCGGATAGCACGATAAGCCAAGAGTCCAAAATGTCATGAAAAAGTGAATGTATTAGATATCGATGCTTTCTTGTTTTGGTTAAGTTGCCATTAGGGCTGCAACTAATGATTATTTTCATTATCGAGTAATCTGTTGATTATTTTCTTGATTAATTGATTAGTTGTTTGGTCTATAAAATGTCAGAAAAAAAATGTAAATGTCGATCAGTGTTTCCTAAAGCCCAAGATGACGTCCTCAAATGTCTTGTTTTGTCCACAACTTAAAGATATTCAGTGTATTGTCATAGAGGAGTAAAGAAACCAGAAAATATTCACCTTTTTTTCTTAAAGAATTACTAATCGATTAGCAATAGTTGCTGATTAATTTAGTGGTTAACAACTAATCGATTAATCTATTAATTGTTGCAGCTCTAGTTGCCATACACTACTATAATGCCACCAATGTTGTGCTCATGGGTTTTGAACATAATGTTCCTTCTGAAAAGCCTACAGAAGTATTTAGTAAACGTGAATATACAGACTTCGCCATTTAATTGCACTTTTCTTGCCTTATTTTTACATTAAAGGTGCATTGATTACAAATCCAAGAGAACAGACTATATTAAAACCAACCTCAGTGTCCTGAGGTCCCAGATCTTCACACCGTCTGTGACTGCACTGGTGAGGAAGAGGTTGTATGAATCCAGCGCTTGTGTGCTGAACATGGAGCCCTGTGAAATAAACACAAAAAAAACAAAAATGACTAGTCAGCACATGCTTGACTGAAATAGGTTATAAATCAGCTTCTCTTATTGTCCAGTACTGGAAAGGTTTTTTGCTGTTTGTCCTGTATTGGCAAACAGTTTTCACATTATTATTCCAGGTAGTATTATTACTACCTAAAAGTAGAAGGTGACGTTAAAGACAATCTATGCACAGTGGGAGTGGAAGGAAAACTGGAATGCAAGCAAAATTGTTAATTTGTCATTTTCCATCTTGTATGCACCACACTGTGATACGCTTCAGCTATAAATATATAGATTTTCCACTGCACATCTTAATATACATTCCATATCTGACTTTCACACCAAGTTATCAGATGATACAGTGGAGTGTGTGTGTAAGAGGGAGGGAGAGAGAGAGAGAGAGAGAGGGCAGCGGTGGGGGTGTTTTTTGTTTAGATTTCCATTAAGAGTGTGAGAACGGGAGTCTGAGAGGGCATTTCCAGTTTAAATTTTCCGAGAAGTCCTCTGCTCTGATGAGTTCCAGGTGAATTTTGACGAAGAGGCGATGGAAATTTGAAATGGGAAAAGCTGCTTCACATGCGGCAGTTCCTGATGTTTGGTCTGCCTCGGGACGAGAAAGCAAGAGGGGAGGGAAGAGTGATGTTATGTGTGCAGTCTCCAGGCAGGGGCAATCCCTCTGATCCGCAGGTATTAACCCTACAGCATCCAAAAGGCCCTCGGGCTCCCGGGCGGAGGACCCCACATTGACGCAATAGCCAAGCTGAAACAACACACTGCAGGCTTTCCGCAGTGTATGGCACACAATAGCTGGCGTGACAAAGACCAGGCACCTCTGGGTGGAAGGAGTATAGTCAGCTGTGTGCAAGAGTGCATCACAGTTGAATGGGTTGATGCATTTAATCCATGCCACTAGCTGCAGTGTGTCCAGCTAATCCAGGCTGGCCTTGAGTGTCAAGTATGCACAGGTCAACATGCAGAAAGTCAATAGCCCGGGGTCACTGGGTACAAGCCTCTCTTTCGCATAAATACACACTTTTCTGTATTCCATCTGTAGGATTTCTATATTTTTATGATCAAAATGAATGGCTTTGTTGCTATAACAAAGCTGGGAAACATTAATATGACTATATATGGAGATAAACCAGGACCTTCATTTGATAGCTGCACAGAAGTGTAAATAATATGCAGAAAATCCAGACTTGAATGCGTGAGTCTATTACTGATATTTATAGTTTCATTTTGAGTGATGCGGTATTACATTCTTCTTAGCACTATAATGGATGTGGATATAGGCCCGAGCTGTCTACTTGTTAGACACCAGCAAATTGGACCCACATTGGTCCAAGACAGTGATGAGGGAGTAAGGCCACATAAACCCAAACTGCATCATGGAACAGCATTACTCCAAGGCCAGCATCCAGCGTGGAATCTGCGCCTGCCATCTCCTATGGCAGTCTTAATCCTGATGCACGAGGGATTTACATTCAAACACTCAGCAAGATGAATGATACCGATGATGGCACGTCCTGTCTGTCTGTCATGGAAACTTTTGGGGTATTTTACTCTTTTTTTTTTTCTTCATTCACACCACAAACTAACACTTTTTATTCCCTCAAAGATGATCTGGGCCTTATGTAACTCGCGGCAACACTCATAGAAGTCTTATGTAAGACTATAACATCTGCCAAATAGTAGACCCTTCAAGAGTAAGATGGAAGATGGGGCTCATAAGACCAATTGATGCCAAGCCAAGCTGAATCTTTGCTGTGCGAGTCCAAACGTCGCTCAGTCTGTCTGTGGAGGGATGAGATGTCTTTGACTCTATCCATTCACAAAGGTTAGAGGTTATCATAAGTTTTAGTCAAACTACATACTGTATAAGAGAAAAGAGTCTGTGAAGCAGATGTGACAAAAAAGGTACGCTACACGTGTGACTAGTCTTTCTGTTTCTAAGATTAGAATGAGGAACAGTTGAAAAAATGTTGTTATGCAATTAGTATGAAATAATTTAGCATTTTAAGAATCACACTACACTACTGATGTAAGAAGGTAGAGCTGAAGCTGCAGAATAAAGAGATTAAAAACAAAACTGATATCTTGAATTTGAATAACTGGTCGATCGATCGACATCCACTTTCAACATGGATCCTCGATCCATCGATTGATATAATATAGATGATAGAACATATAGTACATAGAACTTTTAAATTCCTATTTGTGCAGTCGGGAACATATACATGGCCTCACCTTGTTCTGTGTAATGCAGTGGACGGCTCTGCTGTGGGCATCAGGCAGGACTGAGGCAACTAAACCCTTGTTCATGTCAAATACTTGAATGGACCGATCTGAACCACACACTAGAACGATGTCTGGGACAGCTTTTAAGAAAAGTTATGAGATTTATTATATACAAACTATAGGCCTGCTGTAGATAAGATGTGAGATATAGAGATATATAAGTGTTTGTGATAAGTGTTCAAAATGACTTTTCTAGGACAAAAAACATATATCTGATCAATAACTGACTTTCCGTCATTCTTCATGGGCCAGCACTAGCAGCTAGTTCTGAGCTGAGTAGATAGAGCTGCATACATCAGTTTGCTTTCTAGCAGACAGCTTCTATCTGTGATGCAAAAGTATTTAGCTTTTAAATGTCAGCAGTTGTCTGGCAAGTTTGCAAATTGTTGTATTTAGCCTTCTAAATAGTCTTTTATGCTCAGGTTTTACACAATGTCTGACTCTACATGCAACATGAACAGATACTTTCAATGAAATGATAAAAACAAAAATGTAGATTTTCTTTTAAATAACAATTTTCCTAAAGTAATTCCTATTTATTCACTTTAATGCCGTGTTAAAAGCATTTGGATTGTAGTATACTATACAAGCGAGAGAGTCTCCTTTTTACGCTCTCTCAGTTTAATTCTCTAAAAAAAATCTCAATGGGGCTTTTAATGATACGCAAAGTAATCCTTAATTTATATGGAAAATCCAGAGCCAAAATATCAAAACGTATTTTACTGTAATCACTGTATATCCATTTTCCACTCCCAAGCATGGTGGTGCAAAATAACTCCTGACATGACTTCCCTCATCCAGACGCAGCTCACTTCAGTGGATTTATAGGAAAGTAAATGCATTGTAAACCCTAACAAGGGGCTGGAATGCAGACATTCCTGAAAAATTAAAGACCCCTAAATGATTTATAGGTGAGGTCGGCAGTAGAAGCCCTGAGGCTTCAAGTTCATTTTGCCCTCCACAGCATCAGTGCAGTCTAAACTATAACACTTCCTGCTGCAACAACAATAACAGCAACAAAAAGGATACAAGAGAAGAAATCATTGATTGCAGACAAGGCGGTGATGTCTGTTGCTGATGTCGTCGTAAAGCATCTTGCCAATTCGACGACACTCCGTTGTTGATATCTAAGAAGAAAAAGAAGAAGATGCATCATTTTCTAAACCAATAAAAGTGACTATATGATCTGCACATCTATCATTCTTCATTTCTGTCTCAGCTATATACGGAGGAGGAGAGAATTCACTATCCTTTACGACAAATTTCAGATTTTGTTTTTTTCAGTTAAGTGTTTCCATTCACAAGAGACATCACACAAACAACTACCTAAAGAGGAAATGAATGAATAAGCAACATGCACTGCTAAAATAGGGTATGGGGGCTGGCCTCCAGAATAAGCCCTGACAGCTTACAGTACACAGCCAAGCAGTTTGGGTGGTAATGAGTGTCAGCCGTGTGTGGTAGCAGCTAAATAAAGCCAGACCCTCATCAAATCAGTTACAAAGCTAGCTTAAGCAACAAAGCCTGCTTCCTTACTTGGATGACATAAGTCTCAAAAAAGAGCAATCTATATATCCCCTTTTTACCTGCATTGCAATGTTGTTGCAACAGATATATTGCATTGGTAGTCATTATGACAATTGTTGGAGGAGAAAAGTGGCAGATGATTGGTTTAAATCTCTGAAAAATGCCCTCTCTACCCTGCAAGTATTGTTAATGTTCACTTGAGAAAGGCAAATGTGTCAGCGTTACTGTTTAGAGGCCAACAAGAGTGGGGTTCATGTGCAGCTTTGAGGTTTGCATGTATACCATTGTGACTGTGTAACACAATTAGATTTATTTCTATGTTGTGATGCTTCTCTAACAGGCCAGGGTCGTGGCCCACATTTCTTTCAGCTGTATTCTACTTATGGCTTACAGGGAAGATATATTAACAGATACTAGAATACAATAATACAGTATACAGTATTTATACAGGAATTGACTATTACAATTATATCTCTTATTTCTTGTGCACAATGTTTGTATAGAGCAAGAGTAAAATGTTGAGATCATTTAGTACAGTGCAACAACTAAGATGTTAATGATATGAGGCATTGCCAGTAAATGTTATTGTTGATTCCCCATTGCTATACTGTCTTAAACACACAAAAAAAACGTGCATTTCTGCAGTTAATTGCATTAGATCAGGGGAGCCCAAACTTTTTCCCTCGGAGGGCCAAAACTGTAACTCAATGGTGGGCCACAGGCCAAAAGTAAACACCTATTGTATTGTACTGTTAAGATGCAAAATGATACAAGGATCCCAAGTTCCCCTAATTGAATGTTATTTTAGCTTTTACATAGTTAACCCCTTAAAACCCACCTGCTGAATACAATTGGACTCATTTCCAGTCATACCCAATTCATGCAATTCCTGAGAGATTGTTTAGGGACCCAGCATGCAGAAATATTCAAATACACCATTTTTAGAATAAGAGAAAATAACACATTTATACTTCATTCAAAAACTGATTACCATAAAGTGTGCATGTCTGTAAATGGGAGACTCGTGGGTACCCATAGAACCCATTTTCATTCACATATCTTGAGGTCAGAGGTCAAGGCACCCCTTGTGAAAATGGCCATGACAAATGGCTATGATATCTGTACTTTCACTCTAACTCTAAAACTGAGCCTGCTACAGCCTCCGAAAGACAGTAAAGTCGGTCAGGATCGCCAGGGCCTTTTAATAAAAATAAAAAAAAGCCAACATCTGGCGGACCAAATCGAACCTGATAGTGGGCAAACTTTGGCCAATGGACCCCACATTGGGCAGCCCTGCATTAGACCAATAGCTTCAAATGACTACCCAGCTGTGACCATGAATTTCAGGTGTGTGAAAAAACTGAGATTCAGCTTTGACACCAAAAGAGAAAGAGAAATCTTTGCCCTGACTCCAGTGGAATCTGTGTTTCTTTGCACTGAATAGTGTAATACATTTTTATATTGGTGATTGATTAATAATAAATGACATGCATTAGTAAAAACAATTCAAAAACTCATAGTTAGTTTATCCATCACAATCAAGTGTACATGCTGAACTGTTCTATATCATAATCCCTTAATAATTACCTTTTGATGTTGTCCCTTGTGATGTCCACATTATACAGGTACAGGTATAGAGAGGGTCCAGACGCCAGGAGCAGAAATTTGTCGAGGTAATAAAACTGAGCACTTCTAATGGGTTTGGAGAACATACTGTCGCCCTAAAGGAGGAAAGAAAGGAGCCAAAAATCAAGATAATCTCTTGGAATTATTGAGACATTCAAGATGTAAGAAAATATATTACTAAAATAAAAATATAACCTAATTTAATTTCATATGAAAAATAACTAAAAATAATACATTTTATCAATGCATCTTTTTTTTTAATTATTGGGAATGTATGCTAAAAAAATACCTTGAAAAATAGATTAGTCTAACTTCTTACTCCATATTGCCTGAAGGTGATTTAAAGCAAAGTCACGGCTGAATTCTTTAAGCAATAAAAAGCTGTAATAGTAAGTGCTGCACACCGCTATAGCTTTTTAATTGCTCAAAATGATACATGTAACAGCCTCAATTGGGGAGAGATAATCTGCACATACTGTCTGTGTTATCTCATTAAACCCACGGGAATAAACTTACTCTACCTCTCAAAAAAACATCTCCTCATTTTTGTCTCTTTATAGTTCATAGAGAAGTTTTTCACACCATGTGGAAAGGAGACTTAACATTAATCTCCTTAAACTGCATAGTTGGAGTCCATCAGGGTAAAAGACGCTAACAGATGGGCTATCCTGTCAGATTGTTTTCTCTGTCAAGGTTTATAGATGTATTAATCTTCCAACTATCTGACCTCTTCAGACTTCCAATGACAACATATTATAAGAATATGATGTTGTCATTTGTGGTTATTTCTTCCTAGAGTTTTCAAGTATAACTGAGAAAAAGCTATTTGTGATTCTGGCTCACCCCGACAGAACTCTTGTCCCCGAAAAGACTTGCATTTGTTGCCAAGATCTTTCACAAGAACACCGAGCAGTCAAAGGCTGCAGACCCGGCCAAGCCAAAAACAATCTGACCGAGTGGAGAAAAGCATGGATGGTTAGCATCAGCTATGGGGAGACCCCAGATTTTGTTTGTACTTGGCATGGGGAAAGAGACACACTTCTGACTGTCCCATTAAATGTGATACCCAATGAAGTAAGGATGATCTGCGTATGATCAGAGTTTTGGATGCTCTGAGTCCAGCAGATGCTTTGAATGACAAAGTCACTATCTTTGAGCCAAGAAACACACAATGTCATCATCCCAATTAATTTTCTTTTTTTTAATTCCATGAGGATCGTCTTATTAGAAGGAAAACGTGAATTAAGCAAGTTTTACATCAGTATGTCAAAGATACACTTTGAACATTACACAGAAATCCCCCTGCAGGAGCTCTGTTACAAAGGTGAGCCAGTTTCTAATGCGTAACAGACAAAACAAATTAAAGAATTTTCATCAGAGCATCTCTTACCTGCATTACACCACTATATAATATACTACACCCTTTCCATCACCCTTAATACACTACGCATCTCTTAATAACCGTATGTAAGTTAAATTACATACGGTATGTTATCAATTGATAACATTTATAACATTCATCCACTAGATGTCGCATTCTCCTTCCCCTGTTCTATTGCATTCACTTCACAACAAGTCATTGCCAAACATTTACTGTCAATCTCAGCCATTTATCTACTTTTTCCACACTAACTCTCGACCCAGAAATACCACGTGATATCAATGTCGTTATACTATTGGCTCACAAGCCTTGTTAGAAGTGGGAACCAGACATCAGATATCTTCCAGAGAAATAAACAAAACATTTATTTTGGACCTGTAAAAAATTCTTTAAATGATTAATTCACAATCATAATAATTTCTTTTCAGGAAAAGTCATACTTCTGTTTGGCACCTTTCTAAAGGCTCTGTACATGTATTATTTAAAAAAAAAAAAATATTAGTCTACATAAAAATGTTATCAATAAGCCCTTTAATCACAGAATCCAAACCTGAGACATTATACTTTGAAAGCATGCTCTTGAGAACAACAAATGAAAACATTGTGGATACAGTAGCAACCACCTTTTTAAGGTCACTCAAGTGTGGCATTGTTGCCTCATTTACAACACTGCAATTACGGGCAAAATCCTTCCAGCGGCCATAGCCGTCTCTGAAGACAGGAGTGAGAGTGAAAAATGTGTATGGCATGTGTCTGTAGTTATTGTGTTATACTTCTAAACCAATTTGAGTTTTAGACCTTCAGAGTGAGGACATTTTTGCAATATGAGGTCACTCTGGCTCGTCCTCATTTCACTGTTTTTTTTTATGGTCAGGACTTGAGTAAGAGAAGGTTTGATAAGGACTTGAGGTAGGGTCTGTAGTGGTTATGATTAGGGTGATGTGAAATTCATAAGAAAGGAAAAAATAAATAGGTACAACTTTGTATTAATGAATGCAAGGGACATTTACCATTATAATGGCAGGCTCTGGGCTGCCATGGGTCCAGATTTGTAGTGACAGGTCCTCTGACGCACTCAACCACCACTGTCTGTTGAGGCTCCAGCTCACGCTGCTCACTGGCTTGTCATGCCCTGCTTATAAAGAGAGATGTTTGAAATTAACCTGGAAACAACAAGTGGCTGCAACATTTACTTTTATGGTGCTGTTGAGCGAGTCAGGCAGAGGGAAGAGAAGAGTCACACGGTGACCTACTGGTCACCTCAACTTCTCTCTTCTTATCTCTGCTGCACCCTTGTGGAGACTGTGTTCCCGCTGCTCTAGAGCCACCAAGTGCAAAACAGATGCTTGACATGGATGGATATCCGTGTTTACTTTATAGCCTAGGATTGCTCTGTGGCAGACCGAATTGATCGCTCTTAGTACTACTTTAATTTTGAATACTGTGTCAAATACTGAGAAATTTTATTAGTTCAAACATAGTTGATCTCAAAAGACAATGTGCTCTTTTCATCTTTCTTTTTCTATCATTACCTAGGATTTACTGTCTGGTAAGAACAAAGATGGTATGTACCCAATTATTGCGTTGGAATATAACCAAACCATGCTTATTCTGGTAAAAGAGAACTCTTTATCTACCATTTTGACAGTGATAGCTTCGAAAGGATGAGGATATTCATGGAGTCTTTCATCTCAAGCCATGGATCCATTTCAAAGTATGTTAATCAGAAATATCCCAAATAAGACCTAAATCCAAGCAGAAGATGAACCGATCATCCTCTTTGTTTTCAGATCTTAACCTGTGATGACTCTAAAATGTGAGGAGTCAATTAATAAAGCCCTCTCATAAAAAAAATTTCATGAATAACTCATGAAATGAATCATTCTCTTCGTGAAAGAACCTCCAACTTTCAAGTGCACCGCTGACAAAAACACTGAGGTAACTGAGGTCAAACACTGTTCAACCCAGAGGTTTATAAGGTATGGATACTCATGAGCACTTCATGCACCTGTGTAGACAGCTGGATTGCCAGTAAGGGAGGACTTGTACAATAACACTGAGCTGTCGCCAAGACCACACAGGATCTGTTTTCCGTCACCTGGGAGAGACAAGGAAACACAGAATCATTTTATTAGGATTTTTCAGTCAACATTCAATTTAATATTAGAGAATAGGAACGCGTTTTTTAAACGTAGCCGGGAAGTGAGGTGTTTTGTCTATATGTACTATAATTCTCTATCAACAACAATGAACTGATCTTAATGTATTGCCAATCATACTTAATAAATTATTGTTTTACGTTGATTCAGCCTTCCAGTAGAGGATGGACAAAACTGGATGCAGCATATAACTCTTCTCTGTTTGCTATGCAATGTTTCAAACTCTGTTACTGCTGATGAAATATTACAAATTCAGGCTCCAATGGGTCTTTGCAATCCAAATAAATGTAAAATGCCTTCATTCAATGCCCCTCATGTTGTAGTACCATAGAGTACCATTCTGCATATATGACACATAATCATGGGACGGTTCAGTAGGAGTGGGGGAAAAGAAATCGATACAGCATCGCGATATTTTGCGTGGCAATATTGTATCGATACACAGACGTCAAGTATCGATCTTTTATGATGTGAACTATTAACCTCTTAACAACCTGATGCCCGGCCGGCAGGCCCAGCAGCTATTCTGTCTTTCAGAGGTTGAAGATACTTGTATCAAATTAAACTAGAAAACCTAAGGAATCACATGGTACTAACCATGTCATGTTAGCTAGCGGGGAGAACGCTAAATAAAGCTCCAAAGTTATGCAAAATTTTGGCGAGGAAAGACTGTCATGGCCATTTTCAAAGGGGTCCCTTGACCTCTGACCTCAAGATATGTGAATGAAAACTCTGAGATGAACAGAGTGAAAACTGTATCTTATCAAATAAAACAGATGTTGACCAACTGCATAATTTGCAGTTAAAAAAAAGGTAATAAATTGCAATATATCTTATCGGAATACTCAGCATATCGCAAAATGTTTAAAATTGCAATAAGGTCGTATCGTGATAATATCGTATCGTGGGACCTCTGGTGATACCCACCCCTACAGTTCAGTGAACAACTGTGTGCTCAAACACATTTCCAGTAGTTCAACCTTTACACAGAGATAATCAGGATGTAGAATTGCAGCAGCTAAATTGTCTCACCTGAATACTGAAGGCAGTGAACTGGCTTGTTGGCAATGGTTAGATGAATGTGTGGAATAGTAGGTGCTGCACTGTCTGCTGGATAATCTCTGAGGAGTAAACCTCTAAATGACAAAGAAAAGTTTAGTGTTAATATCAACAATTAAAAAAAATACTAACAATTAATTTAAATGATGGGACTGCTTACGTATTTTTGTTAGCCTTTTTAGGGGAAGGATTCTTCTGGATATTTGTTTTAGGTGAAAACATACTACTTCTGAAAAGCAAAAATATTCCTGTGATGTTTCATGTATCAACTGATTTGATTAATCAAACCTCATTTCATACTGTATTTTTTAGATTTGGTGCATTGTATATTATTTTTATTTTCAATCCTCCACTTCAATTTACATTAAAGTTGCTCTTTAGCCTGACTGCAATAAACTGTACTTTGATTTTCTATTCAGTTACTCTGTGAACCTACCTTGGGGCACTGGTGTATCCAGATGACTTCACTTTTGTGTGGAAAACCAGGGGCTGCTCCTTCATTCCTCCTTTGTTAAAAAGATAAGATGGTTTATTAGACACCGAAAAACATATAAAAGATCTACAGTATGCTCAAAACAAAGACAAAAGATACTACAAAAAGAGTCCTATTTAAAAATGAGTAGATGTTACAATATGAGTCAAAGGTGGAAAGAAAAGAATGCTCATTATTTTCCATAATCAGGATAGAACTATTCATTATACCGTAGTGGCTTTTCATGAATTATATTTAAGGAAGATACAATATTATTATTATACATTGGGTGACCACTCTGCGCTGTGAGCATTAAGTGCATCAGCCACAAACTGTGGGATGGTTCATTCTGCTCCCTGCTCACTGTCAGTGCCTTTACTATATTACAATGAGCTCACTTTTTCCACAACCATTAAAATGTGTGAGGCTTTCCAAAAACTGTTCTCCTGTCAAATACAGGCAAAGCAAGAAAACGTCACATAATCTAAAACTAAAACTAAATCAAAACTACAAGCAAACCTTGAAAAGGAAACTGTGTGTTTGAGATCTTAAGATACGGCTCTTTAATTTCTTTCCATGCAATTACATGTTTTAGACAGTTAATATTTTTTTCAGTAACAGTAATTCCTTTTATAGATGCTGCAGTTTCCTGACAGATTGTTATTGAACATGAACTTGAAAAACACAGACTGATCAGTACTGTAGTCTGATTCGGTCACACAGATGTGTTTACAGTAGGGATGCACTGATCCGACTTTTTCAGTCCCGTTACCAATAGCGATACCTGAGCTTTGTGTATCGGCCGATACCGAGGCGAAAACCAATCCGATACCAGTGTTTACTTAATAAGCTGTATGCCTCACTGGCTGGAAGTTGTATCATTCTTTTATGTGTAAGGAAACATCAGGCTCGACTCATACATCACTCTCTTAACTTTGTAAAACAAGATGTAACAAATAAATACATAGATATAAATTTACTGAATTGTCATTTATTATAAAAAATAATAAGTTGTACACCAGCAACTTGGTAAAAATCTTCAAAATGATCAGGAATTGCAAGTGTAAACCATTTTAATGCAGCAACAAATTAATTAATTAAAATTCCAGTATATAATGTATATAGTATATAAACATAGAATTGAATTGAATAGATCGGCCCCATTGTCACGATATTCGATCCAGCTGTTATCGGTGCATCCATAGTTTACAGCAATAGCTTATTTCCTATATGTCAAGTGGCAATAGACATACAACATGTCAGTAGTTTTAATTTGCTATTATATAAATAAAATGACAAACGGCAACAAACAGCTTAACAGACTCACCTGATGAATCATTTACCTAGTGTTTGAGTGCTAGGTACTATCAATTGTCTTTTTTAGGCTCTTGGACAACTCAGTGTAGGCGCGTTTCCAAACCAATGATAAATGTAACAAGTTAAACCAACCAGTCAAAAATAGAAATACATCTGGATCTCATTTCAATTCTCTCTTATCTGGGAGTGCTTTTCATCTTTGATCGCTGCTGATCAAAAATGTTAAATTCAGTTTTGGCTTGAAGGGTATTTTCCTGTAAAGCAATCTTGACAACCTCAGAACAACTGCTTCGTTCTCTTTTCCTTGGATTTTAAAGTGAAATATGAGTTTGTCTAGGTACATGTTGTTTCTTTATCTGTCCAGCCCAAAGGATTGCAAATTGGTATTGTATAGTATCAACAAAGACATTATGAAAAAGTACATTTCAACTTGAGAAAGGTCTTGTGACAGGGGTTGCTTCCATGTAGCACCTTCCTCCATTCCTCCACTGTGTTGTGTGTGAGGTTGGGTACTGGAAGTTGCTTTTGATCCAGAACAGATTACATGCAGGAAATTTTAGGCCAGAAATCTAATTACCTGGCAACACAATCACTTTGCATTGCTCAACAGCCCTATTAACCCCCTGTTGATATATAATGGTCATTTAGTTTTATGGTGCAGTAAAAATCTCATAATTTACGCTGACTTCACACTAGACGCTATTTGAAGCAAAGAGAGGGTTTCAGAGAAAATTTCCAAGTCGAGTCATATCTGCGTAAAACCACAGCGGTTTTGCTGTGTGCTCCCTTTACAGCACTCATTATGTAAATTTGAGCCTAAACTGCCTTAACCATTGCAGCAAAAAAGTCTCATGATATTGAACTCTAGCTCAAAAACATCAGGATTTTTAGCCTCTGATGCAACAACTAAAGCAGCAACAAATGATTATTGGTACAATAAGTTTCTATCTGCCGTATTCAGGTCTGTACCTGTAGGTGCAAAAACCAAGTGGTTGTTAGGATTAACAAGACTTAAAATATACACCACTTTTTTGGCTTCTGTGACTTTTAGAAGTGACAGTGATTTGTTTTACAGTTTGGGTTCTCAGCACTAGCAGGGACAAGGCTCAGGCCGGCCCCAGAGTTTATTCTAAAATAAACTCTTGTTCTCAGTTGGAGAACAGGAGATGGGAAAACGCAGACCTCCCTCTGAGTTAGCTGTTGAACGTGGCCCAAGAAAAAGAAAAAGAAATAATTCAAGCTTCTAAAAATGTATAAACCGTAGCAGGTATATGTGTCTCTAAGATATTATTTTGACTGTAACCAGAGTCTCTGGTATGAGTTATTGCCTTACTGACCTGTGAAAAGTGGGTCACACAGTAGGGGAAAGGAGCGAGAGTAAAAGTAAAAAGGTATCAGAGGCACGCTAACTGAAGACTGACAGGAATTACAAATATGGAGCCAAACTAAGGGTCTCCCAGCCATAAAAAAAATCATGTAGAATATGCTGGCCATGTGGAACATGTATGTAGCATGCTGGGGGGAAATGAACAAAGAGGGCAAAGAATGTACTACTACATGTAGCTATGTGAATAAAATACTAACTACGATATCAAATTTTAACAGACAGCTAGATGTGAACTAGATTTACGAAACACTAAGGTGCTCTGTACAGCAGTTGCTGTAAAGCAGTGACTAATGACCCAATAGTCAGAGGCATGAAATACTTTCCTCTTTCATTCAAACTGGAATAGTCAAGGCCTCGCAGTTCCCTTGTTTTTCCCATCTCACTCCACCCAAAACTAGAAAAAAGGAGCTCTAATAAATGGGGCTGACATTGATGCTTGATGTTCTATGCCATGTCAAAGTAGGCTGATGTCTTGCAACAGTCATCCAGATCAGTGTTTCCCAAATAGTTTTCCTGGGGACCCATTTTTAAAAAAATGACAAATCATCGCAACCCGATTCACAATAGGGTGAATCTATAAATTGTAAGAAGAGAGAATTTGTGCGTAAATGAACGTTCCTGACCATCTTTACTGCCATTTCCACATAATATTATATTATCTTGTAATCTCCCTCACAAAAAATAACAAGGCTAGGGAATTACACTTCAGACATCATGCAAAAACGTAATGGCAACTGATTATCATCATCTCAAAAGGCCAAGAGTCCTGGTTCACTTCATGATTATGTAACGTGACGGTGTGACGTGACAACGGACATCTAATCTGCACACGCAGTTCTCTTAAAAAAAAAAGCTGTACCAGACTTACAACGGAAAAACATTTTCCTTTCCAGGAGTCTCAGAGGTTTATGGTGTAATTTGTATACAGTTCTGCAGAAATCCTTAATAATATAGAGATACATGGGCGCAGCATGGTGGGTTTGCACTACTCTGTAAATGTTTGCGTTTTTTTGGTCTGACAGTTCAGTCATAGAGCACCTCTGGACTCCCGTGAAGATCCCCTACATAGTCTGGCACTGGCAGCTCCCTTCACTCCAGCTGTGGGGAGCCCGGCTAATACTGGCTTTGTCAGCGGTAGCTCTCTGTAAGAGCAACATGTGAACCACAGTATACTAGGTCTTCAGCAGAATAGGTTCAAGCTGCCAGATCCTAATGATACACCAAAGAACCACAAATAGGCTCACTTTACCTCGTTGTCCACTACTGCAAGAAGCAACCGTACAACACAATGAGCTCATTAATGAGAATGTCTCAGTCTGAATGTGTGGTACTCTCACTGTTGCATCATTTGAAGCACCTGCCTATCAAGGTGACCAGATCCCAACAAAACCAAATGTGGGACAAAGAGTATGTTTGTGTGGGACAATGTGGAACACATTGCCAAGACTGAGAGGTAGTCTACAATTTTGATATAATGTCTACCTAACTTAAATAATAAACATTTCTATTCTGCCCCTTAGCTTGTAACATCTGCACATCTGTTTTTGAGCCGCGCGTTTCTTGGTGAGACTTATGAACTTTGTCGCTTCATGTCGTATTACCCCCTGTGTGAAATGTGGTAGTTTCCATCATATTCTGTCGAAATCTGCATAGTGACTTTGTGGTAACTCGCAATTTTCTCCGTTGGGCGTAGCGTAGCAAAGACTGTGAAATGTTAACCTGCACTTGACCCACGTGTGCGCAGTTTGACAGCAAACACAGCCCCGTGATGACAGCCTTCCCTGCTTTCTTCACAGCTATTGGATAAAAGCCAGATTTTAAAAAAGCGTCTTTCCTGCAGCGGTTTGACTTTTGAAAACTAGAGCCAATGAAAATGTGGGACATCGTCTCAATATGTGGGACGTGGGACAAGGGTTAAAAATGCTGTGCTCGTCACCTGGTCAACCATACTGCCTATGTGGCAAATGAAAACTGAGGGAAATTTAATTATGACATCAACACTGCCCAAACAGACTTTCTATAAACCTACAATAAGTACAATTTAAGAGAATTGTCTGTGTCCAAGCAAAACAGACAACGAGCCAGACATGGAGTGAACTATAAAATGGGTCATACTTTTAAAACCCTGAGTCATCAAACAGCAGTAGCTTTCTTTTTATTTGATGTGCGTGAACATAAGTGAGAGGGGAGTGGGTGTTCTGACGCTGACCTTTCTTTTTAGGATGCTCGGGCTCCTTCTTCTTTAACTCGGCATTCAGAGGAGATTCAGGCAGTCGAGGAGAACTGAAAACAAGGGGAGGGGTGAAATGGGGGAAAAGAGTTACTGGAAATGAAGGAGCAAAGCATTTTCCAGCATTGTGGATTATTAGTTCTTCTAATTCTCAGTACCATGATATTGTTGACTCATGAAAAACAGATGTCAAGAAGAATGGTTATAATATGCAAAGTTAATATGGAAATGTCAGAGTCAGAAGGCGTTACAGGCAGGAGGCCAACTGAAAAATAGAACACACTTCTGTATATGTCTGACTGCTGGTGGTGAGGTCAGGTGACCAGCGTCTGGGAGAAAGCAACAGTCTACAACTGCACTGTTTGGCTAATTTTAACAAGCTGACATGATTGTGCTTCGGCTCATAAATCGCAGATTTGTTAAAGCAGAAAAACACATAACGTTGATGAAATTATCATTATTTATTGGTGCTGCAGGATGTTTCTACATAATCCTTTATGGAGGTACAGGTAATGGATTGCATTCCTTCCCCAGAGGACAATTTAAAATGTTTGGCATTTATAAAGTGATGTTATTATGAGAGCAATAAGTATGATTTCTGGATTAATTTCGTACATCCATCCAGAACGTACAGCTTTATTAACCCATGTGGATTTAAAAGCTTAGACATATAAAAAATGCTGACAGAGTTAAGTCATTCACTGAGCAGAGAGCAGTTCCAGACGGGAACCAAATGATTACGTGAGCTACAGAAAAGCAGTACTTGTGTCTTTTGTAGATTGTTTCATTAAGTGGAATGTACTATTGTCACTGAATAAACAAATGACAGAATACCTGAATATTATTTACAATACAAGCAGCTGAGATACATATTACAGTATTTACCATGTAGTCCTTTAAAGGGGACCTATTATGCTTTTTCCCTTTCCTTTAGTGTGTTATATAGTTTTTTTGGTGCATGTAAAAGGTGTGCAAAGTTACAAAGACCAGAGTCAACGGCAAAGGGAGTTACTCTCCCGCACAGAAACACTGCTCCTGAACTTCCTGAAACGCCTCGCTGGAAGTCCAATCTTTTCTTCCATAACGTGGTGATGTCACCAAGTAACACATTTGCATAATGGCTAGCTTGGCACGACCTCAAACAAAGCTAGTGAGAGTGGAGCTGGAGCTGAGTCCAAAGAGTTTGGTTTGGTTAACCAATCACAACAGAGTGGGCCAGCTGACCAATCAGAGCAGACTGGGCTTTTGGGAGGGGAGGAGGGCAGGAGCTCAAACAGAGCGTTTCAGACAGAGGGTGAAAAGTGGTAATGCAGCCCAGCTGGTATGAGAAAAATAAAGTGCTTTTTGAACATTAAAGCATATAAACATGTTCTAGAAACCCAAAATACAAGTATGCACCTGAAAATAAGCATAATAGGTCCTCTTTAACAAAAAACCTGGGTTCCAGCCCCTGCGTATACAAGACTACTGTAGGCCAGGTCAAAGTGTCCCCGAGCAAAATCTTTTCAAACAGAGCTGATTTGTTACTGCACTTTGATCTCTATATTGAAGGGAGCAAGCAAACAGGTAAATTTGTCCTCTAGGGGGTCAACATATCAATATACAGTATACCAATGTAGTCTCACTAAATATTTGCCTTTAACTCCAGGTTTACCTCGGGAACACAGAAAAGCCTTCACCACAAGCCGAGGTCCTCCTTAGGTCACACAGACGTAACTCCAACAGGACCACACATGGAGTAAACAAAGAGCTCACTAATAACACCATCTGTGTGGAGGATTTCATAAAATGGATCATTAAAACAATTGTATTACTCCATAATTGTTTCAAAAAGAAACATTAAAAATATAACTTTATGAATAATGTTGAGGAAAATACAGACAATGGAAAGTCAGGGTGTTTTTTATGCTGCACTATAACATAATTGCTTCTCTGTAGGAACACAAAAAAGGGGCAAACCATTGTAAAATCTTGTAAAATATATATTTCACATAATCCTATAGTGGATTGTGAAAACAAAGTTTAAATACTAATTACAGGGGCACCTTAAGACATTCAAAATTAGTGAAGGAAACAAAATGAAAAATTCCACACAGAACCTGAATCTGATACTTAATAGGGATTGATTTCAGTTGTTGTTACTATAGTGCAAAGGACATTTTTTAGGGCTGCCAATCAATTAAAAAATGTAATCACAATTAATCGCACATTTTTGATCTATTCAAAATTTACCTTAAAGGGAGATTCGTCAAGTATTTAATACTCTTATCAACATGGGAGTGGGAAACTATGCTTGTTTTATGCAAATGTATGTATATATGTATTACTGGAAATCAATTAACAACACAAAACAATGACAAACATTGTACAGAAACCCTCACACGAACTGCATTTAGCATAAAAAGCTACGACACGCTACTATGACGTGTTGGTACCAATGGATTTCGTAGGTTTTTCTAGTTTTATATAACAGTATCTTCAATCTAGCTTTAAAACTGAGCCTGCTACAACCTCCGAAAGATCGATTTTCTTAATGCGCTAAAGAAATTAGTGCAGTTAAAACAAATTTGCGTTAACACGTTATTATCGGGTTAACTTTGACCTAAATTATAGACCTATAGACCTAAAATTTGTATAAATTCAATAGTTACACATGTCATTTTATGGGACTTTTATCATCATAAACTAATAAGATTCACCAAATATGACAAAAGCAGCCAGGCCTGCATGATCTTCAGCAAGTAGTCTGACTCAAAGGATCACTTGCAACATGATACAAATCTGATTAGCGATTTAATTACAATTATTACAATTACAGATAGTCCATACTATATCATGGTCCAATTGAATGATAGAAGTCCAGTTGAAAGGATAATTTAGTGCAATGTCTTAATGTGGTTTATCAAGATATTATTGGAATTACTCACAGTGTTATCCCACCCTGGAGAGATTGACCACGACCCAGCCATTGTGATACTCAGATTGGGGTAATCTATAAAAACAAACATCAGTCATGAGTTTGGTGTCAGTAAATTCCCTTTAGAGTTTGAAATCAATCAGTGTTTCTTAAAAAGAAAGATAATCTTAAGTAGAGTAATGGGGCACTGGTTGTGCACAAATGCTTAAAAATATCACAGCAGTGCAGCAGCAATCGGAGAAGCCGCACCACCAGCAGCCTACCTTTGAAATATAGTACTGTTAGGAGTTCTGAGGTAGCCAGGTCCACCACATACAGGCCATCCGAGCTTCCAATGCACAACCAGCTGTTGTCCCTGCAGGGGCCCACACAGAAAAGTATGGAAAAAGTGTTACAGGATTTCCCTTTAAAGTATTTTTTTTCCAGCTCATTTGGGGAAAGACAATGTAACCACATACTAAAGAAAAACATACTGATGTGATGAGTGGCAAGGCATGCACACCATAGGGCTAAAGGTCTTTATTCAAGTTTCCATTGACTTCATGTAGTCTAAACTATGTACACCCAGCAAGATGGAAACTTCTGCCACACAGAGGAGAAGGGAGAGGAAGCTGAGTCTGAAGGATCCTTTTCTTCCACTTCCTGCACTGAGCTACATGCTGAGGCTATAATATTGTTAGACAAACTTTATATTTTAGTGCATCATTATTTTCATGCTGAGCGTGTGCTTTTGTACAGGATGGAGACAATTAAAGCCATTGTGTGTGGACGTTTATGGGATTTTTACACCATTCAAATTGTTGGCTTGTAGAGTGGCATGCACTGCTGTAAGCCACAATGAATCTTTAAAATTCTACCACTGGGGGGCGCCAATGTCTGAATTTTAAAATTCGACACATAATGGATTTAACATTATAACATTAGCATTGGACCTGTTAAACAATGACTAATTTGAAGCATCAGAATCATTTTTAGTCTTTGTCACACCCAAAATATAATGCACTGTACATACTCTGTTATACGACACGATAGTTAGGTTTAGGAAAGAACTACATAAATGGGTGTAAAACCACTACGTTTGTACAGTGAAAATGACACTGAACTACAGTGAAAATGACAGAACTACGTGAAAATGACACAGAACGTTGTGAAGAGGAGACACGAACGACCAGCTGATTGTAACGTGACGCACAGGACAGGAACAGCGGTCTCCTGGATGAAAGCCCTGTGTTTGTTGGACCCATCCACCTCCCCTCCCGCCTGCCCGGTGAGTGTCTTTTCGCTCTTTAAACTACGTCACCACACTCCAGGTGCACTTCCTCGGAGTGTTTACTGTTGCCACGGGTGGGTTTCCATTATAGATAATGGAACGCCCGGTGCGTTTCATACGGGCGCTAAAGGAGTGCATTGTGCGGCGGTACCGAACACCGACGGCCGTGACAAAGCCTTGGTATTTGACACCCTGATAATGAGAAATGTGCTAATGGAGCTAGTAACTTTTCCAGCTGCATATTTATCCCATAATACACCTGAGCAAAATTGTTTAAATTGTTAAAGCCGGTAAAAAGGTGGTTGCAGATGGACCTCATGCGGTTGATGAACTACGCTAGAGCGTCTGTTCAAGGTAAAGACTAAAGATTATGTAGATACTGCTCTGAGATCATGTGCTTTGCTTAGGGCAATAAAGAATCAACGTCCATGTCATTCCAGTGGTCCACAAAACACACAGAGAGTTATGTCCGTGCTTTTTAAGTGCCTGCTTCCTGTCATAACATCAAATGTTTTAACAGCCTGAAGCAGTTTATGCTACGAGCCTGCAAAGTTTCCTGTGATGTGTGAAGTTTCCTGTGACGTTTTTCTGTGACACGTGCAGAATGTAGCTCATAAAGATGTGGCGTTTAGTTCAGGATTTTCTTTCCAGGCTTGTGTGGCAGTATGACATCTATGTAGCGTTACTCCCATTACAACTGTGTTTGTATTGCTTTTGTCATATTTTCCAGGATCACATACAAGTTTTACCTTGTGGAAATAAGAACACAATTGGGCTCTTGAGAATGACCACAGTGTTGATAGTATCATGTCTTGCTTTAACATTAAGATTCCTTGTCACAAATGAAGTAAAACACTTCTTCTTTGTGGTAAAGTCACATTACAAGGTCTATTAATCATTTTTGAGCACTTGGGAGTGAGACTGGTCTCTATGCTGACACTATGAAGTCCACCTTGGACCATGTGATTTTCCCCTCTATCTATGCATCCATTCATCTTATAACTGCTTATCTAGGTCTGCCAATTCAAAGGAAATGCTCCTGGAAGTCAGGCATTAAAAAGTAATAGACTTCAGCATCAGTTTATCACTTCTGCAACTACCCGAGCTAAACATGGCCTATCTGGTATACCATTAGCCCAGTGCTGAGTCAGGAGTCTCTTGTGGTAATGGCTATGGCCCAGAAATCATGTACCTACTGTAAATGTTTTCACACTGTTTATGAATGCTATGGAGATTATTCACTTACTTTTTTTGATCACTACTGGTGTCAGTGAATGAGCTACATAAAGCTATTCTGAGGACAGGTTTTGAAATCTCCACTGTATCCACAGCTGATTTTTCAGCGAACCCTGGAAGAAAATATCAAAAAAAGTAGTGTAAAAGTAGATCATTCATGTAGCTGATCATCCACAAAGCCGGTGCTAAATATGCTCATTGTTTTTATTGTTAGATCAGTAACATCACCTGCTTGATCGCTCGCAGTCCCTTGGTGCATTTGATGTCTTTTTTCCATCTTCTCAAGGTCCATTTTGGTCACCAGGTGACACTTGTGGTCATCGGGGAGTGAAAAGCACCACAGCTAAACCAAACGGGTGCAGGTGTGTTAAACAGCTTGTGGAATTTCATCCTCTGATGGTGATTATGAACTGTTAAGGGCTGTGGGCCTCAGTCACTAACCTGTCCATCAGTTGAGCCAGTGATAAGGTGCCTGTTCTCCTCCAAGAAGAACACACTGAGCAGTGGAGAGGCTGAAGCATTGAAGAATTAGCTTTGGGTACGTTAACAGAGAATGTTACATTTTCAATCATTTGGCAAGCTCTGACTCTAAGCTATTTAAAGTTTAAAGTGCTTGTATTCAACCCTTTCCAGTACTTAAAGATAAGCCTTGACACCTATATTTGGATACTTGTAGTTCATTTATATACTAACAAATTCTACCACCTCTACTGTACAAAGTTAATGGAATGAATGGCCAAATGAATGACTGATGTTGTGTGTATTTTTACTACAGTAGTAATATCATACCTGAAAGCACAAAAGACTGGTAGCAAACAGCTTCAGTTTTTAAATCCCACACCTGAAAAGAAACATGGAAAAGTACATTTTAGTTATTCAAACTCAATTACAGTGTGTGTAATATTTGGTATAAATCAAAAGAGTGATCATTTTGACTATCATTTTGTGAATCTTAATTCATTACCTTAAAAGTACGATCCTCTGATGCGGTGACAAGAACGTCTTTATTCCAGGGACAGAACTCTGCTGATGTTAAAGGTCCGAGGTGGCTGGTCAAGGTAGAGATCACTTCACGTCTCTGATGTGGAAAGCAACAATACAACTATGTGGTAAGATAAAGCTATGACCTGTGATGGTGAGCCAAAAATGTATTCAGCAAGTGTTCATGTGCACCAAAGGGAACTGAGAAAATGTGCATCATCTTGTACCTTTGAGCTAAGGATATATACGGTTGCCCCCGAGCACGCAGCCACTCGTTCATCTGAGAAACAGAATGAAAGATGGACGACTTCACCCAGTAAAGTCCCGATAACTGTTCCAGCTGCAACTTTACCTGCAAACAAATCAATTCAAGGAAGTTCATGACCATATGAGTGACCTATCTGGTAATATTCCACTAGATGGCAGGCTTGTTAAGATATTCACTCAGGAAAATGATCATATAAACAGCATATAATATGATGTGTGCCACAAGTTTGCTCCATAACTTATTAGGGATTTAAACTAGTTGGACATTATAACAAAGGTTATGAAGAAAATATTGATTTCAGAACAAAATAAACAACACTGAATTAAACTAATGTTGAAGAGAATGCACCAAACTCTGACCAGGGGAGCCACTGCACGCACAGATGAAGTATTTCCTCACCCTCCTGTGTTCTCTTCTGGCACAGTTCAATATCCCAGACAATGATGTAGTCAGCAGAGGCAGAGCAGAGGAGAGCAGGTCCGCTTCCTTTTCCAAAGGTCATGGCACTGACCTCACCGTGGTGGCCGGTTAGCAGCAGGGGCTATGAACAAACATTTAGACTCACAATAAAAAACACACAATACATTATAACTAATTATTTCTAAATCTGTGTGGCTCCTGGATGACAGATTAAGTGATTAAGAAAATCAATGTTGTCTTTCTCAATCTTAAAAAACAACATAATTGATATAACTACATGCAAGATGCTTTTTCGTCTTATCAGATTGTGGCCAATTTGGGCAAATATAAAGTACGTTTTATAAGATAAGATAAGATAAGATAAGATATTCCTTTATAAATCCCACAGTGGGGAAATGTGCAGTGTACAGCAGCAAAAGGGGATAGTGCAAAAACAAGAAGCATCAGCTAACACATTAAAAAAGAGCTAAACAAAGTGTAACAAAATATGAACCATTTAAATAGAAGGAAGTATAAAAATAGGAGCAGTATATACAGTATTGACAATAAACAGACTATAAACAAAATTGTACAAGTGGAAAATGATATTGCACAGTGAGAATGAAATGAATGAATGAATGAATGAATGAATGAATGAATGAATGAAATTCCACCTGAAAATATCAGGTTATTGTCAGTTTTTTGGTGTGTAAGTAATCTACTCTTATTTACTTTTATTTAGAAATGTATATACATTTGATATCTTTATTTTATAGCCTTTCCTTTCCCCCAAAAAAGACTATAGTTAATGTGTAAAAGACAAGATACAACTTAGCTACATTACAAAAACACGTGGGTCAAACTGTGGTTTGCATCTTGAAGCCTTCAATGTTGTTACAGACAGTATAACGTTAGCTAATTGCATTCTTGATAAAATAACACTTGGAAGTTGTATGTAAGTAACCAAACTTAGTTAACAAACCTTGTGTTGTATGTCCACATTGCTGTAAATCAGCATGTCCTTTCCATTCAGTGGTAAACCACAGTATGAGTGACAACATGCGAGCTGTCGGTGGGACTGAAGGCTATCACAAGCTAAACTCAGCCTTTCAATCACCATCTTTGCTAATAGTGAATATAACGCTACTTAAATCTCGTTAAAGGTGACCGAGGTGTCATGTTTAACCGCATACAGTTACATTAAAGGTGAGTTATGTTGGGAAAACATTAGGAGAGGAGCTTCTTCGACGCAGAGTGGACACATTAAGCAGGTGGTTACCATGGTGGTTACCAGGACAACGACACTACATCAATTTCCGTTACAATAGATTGTCTATAGAAAAGTGACGTCTCACACGTAAGTTTAAAAAAAAAAAAACGAACCTTGTTAATGTAAATACGCGCTGCCTCTCATTGTTTCTTTCATACGCTAGGCATTGTTAACACTTTTTTTTATAATTTTTATAATCTCTGAACAGTACACTTTTCTGGGCGTTAGCAGTACATTTATTCGTTATTGAAATTTAAATGCCAGTCAATTATTTGACCACCAGTGGTACTTGGAAATAGGTTCAGAGTGGGACTTCCTCACTATTGTATTCCTGGGTTCTTTGCTTCTTGTACGTCTGCGTTTAACCACCAGATGGAGATCACAGCTCACTAGTACCATAAGTACTCATGAACATGTTACCATCATGGATGTATTAAGGTTACCATCCATTATTACCATACATGATGACCAGTCCAGTAATGACAAATGCAAATAAAATATCATAAGAAAATATATACGAGTTGACTGAATCCCCACTCCCATATAATTATAATATAATAAACATATAACTGACAATAACCTGATATTTTCAGGTGGAATTTCATTTAATTCTTACTGTGCAAATATAATTTTCCACTTGTGCAATTTTGTTAATAGTATGTTTATTGTCAATACTGTAAATATTGCTCCTATTTTTATACTTCCTTCTATTAAAATGGTTAATATTTTGTTACACTTTGTTTAGCTCTTTTTTTTTTACTGTGTTCGCTGATGCATCTTGTTTTTTGCACTATCCCCTTTGCTGCTATACACTGCAAATTTCCACACTGCAGGACTAATAAAGGAATATCTTATCTTATCTTATCTTATCATATCTTATAATTTACTGAATGAATAATAGACTGAAAAAAATCCTGTAAAACACATCTCTCAGTTTCGGAAAAAACTATGTGATAATGCTATTATTGGTTCAGACTCTTTTATTATTATCAAAATTAAAATGGTATCTGACTGAACCATGAGAAGCATGTAAAATTATAAATCTGTTATTTGCCTCCTGGAAAGAACATAAAGTATGTTGATCATCCAAAACTCCAATAATAACCTTTCAGCATATTGTAATTCAAGTGTTCTGAGAGAAAACTAGACTTCTGCACCTTCTCATGGCTCTGTTTTCAGGCTTTAAAAAATTTAGCCCGTGACGGGAGACTTTGGCCAATCACAGGTCATTTCAGAGAGAGAGCGTTCCTATTGGCTGTTCATTCAACAGAGGCCGCTGTCAATCACTCGCAAACTCCGGTCTAACAGTCAAACTAGGCAGTGCTGATCAAATATGAATCAATATTCTGTTACTGTGATGACTAACAGAATATTGAATCATATTTGATCAGCGCTGCCTGGTTTGACCATTAGACCGGAGTTTGCGAGTGATTGACAGCTGCTCAGAGACGGCAGGCTCCAGCTCGGCTCTGATTGGTTGTTTTCTTCCGGTCTGGGAAATCTTGCAGATGCCATTAGGAGCACCGGAGGACACCTTATTTTATTTTTGTCTCATGCACTACTGTCAGGATATGGTGACCGTTTTATAAAAATAACTTTTTTTATCATATTTGCTCCTATTCTACCTACTTCAGCTTGAAGGTCAAATATAGTATACAGTAATACAGTATAAATACAGTATAATGTAAAGAATACCAGGTCAATACTGTGGATGTGGATATAATCTGAAATGCTCTAAGGCACTTTTACGTGAATATATTAAAATAAAATAATATAGCATTAGTTGTGAGACATAAAATGCCAATTAAAACTGTTTTTGTCTCACTGAGTTATCATACCTTTATTGGTCAAGTATGTTTGTTTAAAACAAGCATGTTGTTTTCACATTCTTGACATCATCATCATTCATGAAAGGTGTTCAACCCCAGCAGACATGAGGCCTGGAATACTGTCAAGCAACCAGCCTTATGATCATTTCATTAGCCACCACACTAGGGCTGCAACTTACAATTATTTTCATTGTCGACTAATCCAGTGGTTTTCAAAGTGTTGTCTGGGGATCCCCAGGGTCTTTGAAGAGGTTCCAGGGGGTCCGCATTAAAAAACAATAATTTCAACAAAAAAAAATCCAACAGCAAAAAGTGACTTGACATGAAAAAGTTTGGGAACCACTAGATTAATCTACCATTATTTTCTTGATTCATGTCTAAAAATATCAGAAAATAGTGAAAAAAGCCTCTTATATTTTACAAGAGCCCAAAGTGACGTCTTCAAATGTCTTTTGTTTGACCGACAATAAAACCCAAAGATATTAAGTTAACTATCATATACGACAAAGAAAAGCATCAAATGTTCGCATTTTACAAGCCACCAGCAAAAGTTTGATTTGAAAACGATCAATCAATTATCAAAATAGCTGCTGATTCATTTTCTGTCGATCAACCAATCGATTCATCGTTTCAGGTCTATAGTTAAAAAAGTGAAAGCCAAGATCCACTGCACTTGCCAAACATTTATTGTGTTGAAAAGTGTATGAGTTTCACAAATACATTTCTCTTTAAAGAAGCAATAGTTCATCAAAGTGCAACCACATGCCATCAAAACAGCCATGTGTGGGCCTGTGCAGGGTTTCATAGCAGCCCGACACTACAGCAGCTTATATCAGCACTCAGCAACTTCAGCCAGAGAGGAAACAGCCGTGATCTAACAACTGCAGTCTTTGGCTGCAATGAAAAACCTACAGAGTATTGGGTTATAACGGCACATGCGTGCACAACACAGGGGGCAGATTTATGTGAAAATTAAGTAATCTGTAAAAGAAAAGAAAATAAGCCAATTCAATAACAGTAAATAACTTTTTTGGAACGGACACTTTCATTACAAATCTATTGCTTGTTTTTAGTTAATCATAGCAAGGCTTATAATACTTCAATTTTTTCATTCAAGAAAACTTAACATGTATTTCCACTGTAGAAGAGAACAAAGGGTTAATGTAGATTCCAAATACATAAAATGGGCTGTTTTCATGTTCCTCTTTTGATTCACATTTGATTTTAAAGCCATGGTGAGATTGTCCCAAACCTTTCTGTTTATAGCAGCTCTTTGATTAGACTGAGGGAATGGGAATCTGGTGCACTGAGGTGCTTTCAAAGTCTTGTAGTGCGTCTTGGTGAGTGTGGTAGTGCATGGCTACGTAAGACTTGGCAAAGGCAAATGTCTGAGAGCTGACAGGCTGCAGGCTGGTGGGCGAGCTGGGCCCTGCAGAGGGACTGCTGTTGTATATACTGTAGTAGGGCTCAATGCGGGTGTTGATGGGTGTAGAGGTGCTCGGTGGGCGAGGTTTGCGTGCACCTGTTACCCTCGGACTACCGGCACAGTCCCTGGAGTGACTAGGCCCGCAAGCCTGGTCTACCAGCCTCCTCTGTGGCTTGGGTGACAGTACATAGGCCGAGTTGGTCTCATGATGGGAGGATTTATTGCGATTGACTTCCAGGCTGCCCTTCCCCATCGCATGCAGACGAGTCTTTTGCTTGCAACAGAGAAAGCCCAGCGCCGCCCACTGCATACAGCACAGCACGCGGCGGCGGAGGCCTGCGCTGTTGCGCGAGTACACAAAGGGGTTGATGCCCGACTTGAGAAAAATGAGCACAAAGCCGCACAGTTCAAATTGGTAATGTGCAAAGTTGCTTTCTGGCGTCAAAACATCCTGTGCCAGCGAAACTCCCATCGGCAAGCAGCAGAGCAGCACGGAGAACACTATTACCACGCAGGTGACGACCGCCTTGGAGTCTTTGGCCGTGGCCAAGTTGACCGTGGACACCAACTGACAGCAGGTGGCTCCTTGGGCGGCCCCCGGTACCAGAGGCTGGCTGGTCTTGTTGACGTAAGAGTGCGTCTGAACGTTCTGCAGCTTGTTGTAAGTCTGGTTGCGGTACAGAGAGGGGCCTTGAACGGCACACTGCATGCTCTCGAAGCCTGCTGCGATGAGAGGCGGTGGGGGCGGAGGGCACGTGGCGTCTACGGTGATGACAGGACATTTCCTCACTTGTGCGTTCTTCCTCAGCGTCTGAGCGATCATCAGATAGGACACCGACACCACGGCTACGCAAAAGGCAAAATCTGCCAGGTAGACGTACAACACGACCCTGGCCTGTCCACCTCCCAGGCCGAAGTGAGGCAAGCAGGGTCCATCTCTACGCGGGTACGCTCGCATGGTGAGCAGGGCGGCCATGGTGAAGCTGGACGTCCACAGCAGGGCGGTGAGGGCCAGCGTGCACGGGAAGGACGCGGTACGGTTGGGCTGCTGCCCCAAAACCATGCGCAGCCTGTGCAAAGCGATGACGGCCACCGTCTCCAGGGACATGATGATGAAGCCCGAGCTGGTCAAGTGGAAGGCGAAGCAGAAGCTTTTTGACACGCCGTCGCCTCCGCCCGCGTCCAGGAAGAGCACCAGCGCGAACATGGGAGCGGTCACGCAGCAGATGAACAAGTCGCAGAACGACAGGTTGAGGATCATGAAGTCGAAGTTGGTGCGGAACTTGCGAAACATGGGGTCAAAGAAGGACAGGAACACCACGAGGTTGCCGTACGAGCCCAGGCAGAAGATGAAGACAAGGAGGAGGGAGCAAAAGGTCAAGGTGGCGGTGTGGATCACGGCCCACCCCGAGGGGGTCTGCGTGCCCAGGGTGCCATTGAAGCTCTGCTGTCTCGGCACATCCAC
Organism: Sebastes fasciatus; assembly: GCF_043250625.1. Lineage (NCBI taxonomy): Eukaryota > Metazoa > Chordata > Actinopteri > Perciformes > Sebastidae > Sebastes > Sebastes fasciatus. Next base: position 17,150,300 of record NC_133803.1, on the reverse strand, counting down.
CAGGTCTGATGGCGTAACAACAGTGGTGTTCATTGTATTATTAACAATTTATAAGGATCCCACAGTCATCAATTTCAGCATTATTCCTCTATATGGACGGAGTGCATGATGATCACAGTGTCTGCTGCTGCTCGCGCCATTGCTGCCACCTTGGTAGAGTGCTACAAAGGATACAAAGTCACATATTAACTATTATATTGTGCAGTAGATCACATTTAATACATTTATAGTCGATGAAAAGGAACAATAATGTATAGATGAGTGTAAATAGGCACATTTTTTAATAATGATGCACTATAGGCCTACATGTTAGACACAAGCTACAGTATGCTATAACTATGCACCACTGCATTTGGCCAATTATACCTCACACACACACACACACACACACACAGAGAGAGAGAGAGAGAGAGAGAGAGAGAAGACAGAGAGAGAGAGAGGAAATATGTGCACATCACTGTTTTCCTATCCTATTTTTCCTATATATCTACATTTCAATGACTTGGATAATCTATAAAATGATAAATATAACCTACCATCTGTAATCGATCGTGCGTCCATCATCATCATCACCATCACCATCATCCTCATCATCATCATTTGATACAGCCCATCTTGATTTTAAAGCATAGTAAGTGAACGCACCGCGGTTTTTAAGAAAAATACGACAAAATCATCCAAAACAGAGCAAACACTGCCATCAAATATCCTTATACGTCTGTATTATATTGTTTTTAAAGCGTCTACAGCAAAATTAGATGATAGCATGTTGGTTTTCTTGTCGGTGGATCCATTCAGGAGCGACGGCCGCTGGACGTGCACTGAAAAATGAGTATGAAGTCACTGCCTACGTATCTGGGCATGATGAGCATATAACCACTGCATTCGAGTAGTCACATCTGTAATGTTAAAAACTCACCCCGCTTCTCCGTGTTTATAAGAATCTAACGGTGAGAAATGGCGTTATTATTTCCCCATAAAGTCACAAGATGTGAAAGAGACCGTTTACACCATATTCTGACGCTATCCCCGCAGCATCCGGGGGTTTCACCATGGCAACACAAATGGTGGTCCATATAGTATTAAAAAAAGGATTGGGTAAATTACAATTTTTTTTTTTTTTTATCATATGAGATTATTATTATTACACATTAGTAAAAAAATTAAACAAATTTATATTTTTTTAAATTTTCCCCCCTCCTTTTTTCACTGCCGTCCTTGGGAAACAGCAGCTTAACAACGTCGTTGCTAGGCGACACGCACATCACTGATGATTCTCTGTGAATGTTTCTTCAGTTGAATTGAATACATAGAGACTGTATGTGACTGAATTAAAGGTCCCATATTGTGCTCATTTTCAGGTTCATACTTGTATTTTGTGTTTCTACTAGAACATGTTTACATGCTTTAATGTTAAAAAAACACACGTTGTTTTCCTCATACTATCTGCCTGAATATGCCTGTATTTACCCTCTGTCTGAAACGCTCCGTTTTAGCACAGATAATAATGCACTATACTCACTTTTTTAATAGTCGTGTATCACAGCTGTTACCCTGCACTATATTCAGTTTGAACAGTTTTCTTCATCTCCTTGTATTTTTATATCTGGTATATTTTTTTGTACTTTGCACTTCTAACTTTTTTACTGCCTTTTTACTAACATGTTTTGCACTATGGAACTGTGATGTTGGAAACTTGAATTTCCCTCGGGATCAATGAAGTTACTATCTATCTATCTATCTATCTGTATATCTATCTGTCTATCTATCTATTTTGAAGGATTTGCAGCAGAATTGCATTGCTAGGCAGCAGCTTGGGTCCATGTGTACTTCCTGTCAGCTGATGACATTCACATATACTGCAACCAGGAAATAAACTGGGACACATTTAGAATGTTTACATTTAAAATTGTGTCATGGGTCTAAATATTGTATATTCGTGACATCACGAATGGGCAGAAATCCTGACAGCTTGTTTCAAATGCAGAGTTTCTGAATACAAGCTGTGTGTATTTCCCTGTGGATTGAGTGTTTCGATACTTTCACAGTATTTATATAGGACTTAAGCCTGCTTTATAATAAAAAAACATGAAAATCTCAAGTTTTTATATATGGGATTTATAATATGGGACCTTTAAAGCAGGTGCAGTAATCAACATGTGTCATGGAGATGTGTTTTTATGCTAATCATTAAAAACATCTGGGAAAAAAAGTAGAATGATGAATTTGGAGTTGCCCTAAGTCAGTGTTTGTCAAAGTGGGGTTCTGGGGACCCTCAGGGGTCCATGGCACTCTGTCAGGGGGTCCGCAAAATAATTTGCTATTAAAGCAGCAGTGGGTAGAAATGGAGAAAAATATGATGGACCATTTGCGCCAATAAAACAGGCATGCTGTGTCCATTACTCTCACCCACGTTAGCTTTGGGCCAACAGAAACTCTGATATGATTGTGACACACAGCAATAAGTTCATTATTTTTAAGTTGAAGCACTTACTGAAAGTCAGCTTTAGACTGGTAATTATAAATATCTGGATTTATTAGGACTATGCCAGCCTTGCTACTGTTCATTTTCTGAAAGCTTTTAAGATCAATTACTTGAAATGTTGGCTAAATGCTGTCAAGTTGAGCCAAAATGCAATTTGAATAAAATCACCCTCTGTTTAAAAGGTATAGAAGTGGTATTAACATTCAATATCATTGCAAATGTCCCCATTGTGGGACTCATAAAGGTTCCTCTCTTCTTATCCTAACATGATTCAAATTAAAATGTTTTCAAAATGTGTTGAGCATGTCTTAAGTATTTAGGTTGAAAAGTTTTAGAATACAAATTGTTCCAACGGCATCTAAGAGTACAAATGGTAGTAAGCTAAATCAGTGTTACGATTAAGAGGGGGTCTTTGGAAAATGTTCTCCCCTGTAGTGGGGTTCCTGGCTCAAAGACGTTTGAGAACCCCTGCTCTATGCACATATAAAAAATATTGAGACAATTTCAATTAAAAGAAAAAAAAATTAAATGCAGTTTTTGTTACAAACGATTTATTGACATCTCATTCAATAAGCAAACAGTACATCTAAAAAAAAAAAAAAAAAATCACTGCAGTTTTGGCACTACACTATACATAAGTGAGGTACTAAATGTGTCAATGCTTGGACTGATTTCAAGTCATCAGGGGAAAGCGAACCAAAATCTTAGTGGGTTTTAGAAAAAGGTAAATGATACCGGGGACACGAGAGAAGTCACGATTATGGACAGGCGGTTTGGTTATTTTCGAGACACACGAAATGGTAATCAAACGGTTCTCACAGCAAACGCATCACACAGCACAGCAGTGGGGAGCTTGCCCTCTCCCTTTCTTTTGCAAGAGTAGACGACAACAGGCTCCAATGCTAAAAGCTCAGCCATCTACTTTATCTCGACAATACCTTCTATGGAAAAAAAAAATTAAACTTAGCACTTCAAAAAATAAATAAATAAATATGTTTGTGCATATTTGCTATACCATGATTTACACATGCACAATGCATATAATCATATATAGATCAAACAGCCACACAAACATTGTGTGTTGCAGGTTTAAGTCTAATCTAAAGAGACCATTGCTCAATAGTCAGTTCTCTGTGGCTTGTAACAAACACTTCGCTATTGGGAGATAGCAAAGAGAATGTCCTACACTGGACATTGTGTTGGCTCAGAGTTGATACTTGGGACAGAATCCTGAGAAATGTGTGGGACAGTGGCTGATGTCTTCAAGCATCCCATAAAACGCGCACACGCATACACCCGTGCACATGCACACAAACAAACCCAAAAAAAGGAAGAAATAAAATCTGTACAGTAATGTTACAAACTGCAGGTCATTCATCCCTGCTATGATTGATCCTTAAATATTAAGTATAGTAGAAATGTAAATGAGCTAAATACATGAATACACAACTTTTCAATCCTTCTGTGTGTGCCACAACTCGGTTGCTTTGTGTGTCACTCTTCTTCCAGGGTGTCTTTCATCAGACGAGAGCTGGAGCATCCTCCCCAATGCAGGCTGGTTTATCTGTACCGTCTGGAGTCGTCCCAAACTGATACAACTGAATCAGAAACAAACACGATTATTACACGGCTGTGTTGAATACTAACAGACTGTTGCTATGGGCGCAGTTCTGATGTCGGACTCTGGCGGACCGTTTTTTGTGTCAAAATATTGATTTCTTCAGTAAGTAGCCGTGTAATAAGCGGGATAATGTACAGCAGGTCGGTCATTGTTGTGAAAGAATCCCCTTCAGGGCGATGAGAGAGCCCTCCGTGTCGCAGCATCGCCCTGTCGGGGGTTCTTTCACAACAATGACCGGCTCGCTGTACATTATCCCTTACTTGTTTGACTGTAAAAAGGCCGTATTTAGTAATGAATAATAATCAAGTTGTGTCTTTTGAATGCGTAATATTTGTGTTTCACGAACAGTGTGGTGTTAAAATGCTTTACCAGGTTTTAGGCATAGTAACAGGGGGAGACCAGCAAGTCAGTCAGGACCAGCAGCTGGTCATCTGTGAACTGCTGCTTATGTTGCTGCCAGTTGTCGTGGTGAGTCCGTCGGAAGTTTGACAGAGTTTTCTTCACAGTCATCTGGAAATCCACAAACACGAAAATTATGGCTATTTTTTCCATTTTTTATTCAGTGAATATACTGTATATATATATTAACAGTAAATAATTGACATTGCACAGGTTTTGTTGACAACAAGAGCTAGACAATTGGGGACAAAAATGAGGTTGAAAAATAATTCCACTGCAACAGTATAAAGTGATAAGTACACATACTTCAATGGGTTGTGTGTCATTCAGGTGAGCACTCAGGTCCATCAACAGCTGGGGCATCCAGGTGGGCACATCATACGGGCTGGAGAGAATACAAGCACTCAACCCGAGAACACCTGCATGGCGCCGCATAAGGTCTACGAAAAACAACAGGAGGGATTCCATTAAAATGAGAATATTGAGTGTATCATCACATATTCTACCGAGACAATTCCTTACCAGCTGAGGGTATAGTGTCCACTATAGAGCCGAGCTCCCTCTTCCTCTTCTTAGGCAAGCGAGTCTTGCAGAGAGCCTCGAAATGTGCCTGCATGGGGGCGTCCATGGACAGGAAATTGCACTGAAGGAAGCCGCTGAGTGTGGTGGCGGCCATTTCTCTTACCTAGAAAAACAAAGACAGAGACAGACTGTATATAAGAGGTGGACGTAGTCACCGTGATGTTAGCCACTGGTTTGTGGACTGCCGTTTTTTACAATGTTTACTTATGTAATAAACCAAGTGAGAAGTAGGGTAGTACATCATCTGTTACTTGGATACTTGAACGATATTTTATACTATATTGTAATTCCATAAACTTTAGAATGTAAAGTGCCCCTCATTGAACAACATTACAAATTAGCGTTAAGGCTAATATATACAATAAAGAGAGAACGTGGTCATTCCTGCGTCACCCAAAGATGGAGGGGCTTGGATTTTCCAGGAATCATACAGTCACAGGTGTCCTAAAAGTTCATCCTATATTCTGGCCATCATGGCGTAATCTAACTGCAGTAGCATCTCTGTCTGGTATTTTTTTACTGCCCATACGAACACACAAGGACCCATCACCTTACTGACAACCTCTTGCTGCACTGTATAAGACATACCAATGTCATTAGGCAGGGTGTTCCACTAGTGTGTACACTGGCCAGCTGGATGGAAATAGCAGCCAGCTGGGGACTGGGGGTGGATGTGTGTGTGTGGGGAAGCTTCTCTATAATGTGAGCTAAAATGGTCTTTTGCACATTTGATGTCTCTTTTCTCAGTGGAACTCTCAGCAGGAGAGGTAAACTTTGAAATGGGTATCATGCAGATCTTTGAGCAGCGTTCTCCAGAGGAAAGGCTTTTTTAGATTAAGTAGGACTACAGGGGCAAAGAGGTTACAGCTTTCCTCTGAGGTGCACTTTTAAGTTACAATGTTTTAATAAAATGTGTCTTGGCACCAGTGTCAGCTAGTTCAAATTCTGTGAACATATGTATTTGTCTAATAAAGGCGATCCTGAAGAAATGAGAGCAATGAAAGCATCACATCGCAGAGGCCTATAAAATCAGGCTTAGGTTAGTTTAAGAGGCCAAATAAAAATGGCTACTTCCATCCATCCCCCACTTCTCCTTTGTCTCTACTCCATCCCTCTCCCTCTCATCCTCCTTCAATCTGAACGTTATCTCCATAGCAACAGATTACTGCAGCCTGTGGTTTCCATAGCAACAGCTAGAGGACTGGAGGAGAGGGGGGGAGTGGAGAGCCAGGAGGAGAGTGCTGAATCACTACAGTGAAGCTGAAAGACAGTAAGGCTGCCTGCTGGCTATAGATGCACCGATCCGACTTTTTCAGTCCCGATACCGAGACCTGGATTTTGGGTATCAGCCGATACCGAGTACCGATCTGATGCCAGTGTTTAATTAAGAAGCTGTATGCCTCACTGTGTGGAAGTGACTGGGATCATTCTTTTATGTGTAAGGCAACATCAGACTTGACTTAAACATTGCTTTCCTAATTTTGTAAAACAAAATGTAACAAATAAATACATAGATATATATTTATTGCATTGTCATTTATTATTAAAATAAGAAATCGGACGCCAGCAACTTCAAAATTGACAGGAATTACAATTAAAGTGTAAACCTTTTTTAATGTAGCAACAAATTGGTCAAAACTTAAACAGGAATTAAAATTCCTGAATATAATGTATAGGATATACTGTAGATATTAGGGGTGTCGCGATATACCGGTATTGGCGATAACCGTGATATTTAAAAATGAAATATTAATATCATGTAAATAATACACATATGATAATATTGTGTGAATAATCGCCTCTTCAATCACATCTTTGTACAGTTATGGTTACAGACTCTCTCTCCACCTCCCTATACTCGTTTTTTTTAGTGTAATTAATTGGCTAAAAGAGAGACAAAACACACAATAAACGATTATCGTGTAGTGAAAATCTGATATCGAGACAGCCCTAATACATATAAAATTGAATTTAATAGATTGGTCCCATTGTCACTGATAACCGATCCAGCTATTTGAGACAGTATCGGCCCGATGTCCGGCATCGGTGCATCCCTACTGCTAGCATAAACAAGTATGTATTAGCCAATAGCTTGACGATCATTATATAGTCAGACTGCCATTATGTTTGTTCATCTTCCAAACCATCTCCAAGTGATGGTTAAGCCAGACTTTATTTAAGACTTATTGTTAAACAAATGAATGAAAGGTTGTTTTTACCTCAAGCTGCTCATCCTCCAGCAGTTGTACCACCAGTGCCCGGACATCATCCACTGATTTCTGGTCATTCATGAAGGTGAACAGGTTGTAGAAAACCATGATCTGGAGGTATGTGAGCACCGTGTAACGAGCGTGCCAGGAGCTGCTGCCAGCAATCTGCAACACACAACAATAAAGCCAATCCCACATCAATATCCTCTGAGCATTTTGTTTCACTAGAGGAACAGATCACGCCCTGGATGAGTCCTCTATTTTGCTTTTTTCCGTAATGGAGCTCCTCTTTCAGGGAACACCACTCATTTTGAAAATGTATACAATACAAAACGAGTTACAACGGTTAAATCAGAATTTGTGAGCATGAACAAGTCGATCTCCGCATGTGTGTCATACCAGTTCACAGCTTGGAATTGTTCAGTTTCTAATAGACTTTACATATTATGTCGGTTATTTCTCTTTATTTTCATGTGGCGCATCTGAAAATCGCCAGGGAATTCTCCAGAATACTGGCACAGTTACATTTTTCAGGTTTTATTCTCCAGCTGGGAGCTACACACTACTGTACTGACAAAATATGTAACAGATTCATTTAAGAAACGAATGTTCAGCAGGGCAGACTCAAAAACCTCATTCAGCTGTCATTCCCTTTGAACCTTTCATCTTTTTTTGCTTATTAACCTTAACAGGTTAGAAGATGTGAGGGTCTGTAAAAAGCCCAATCATGTGTGATGCAGGTGAAAAGTGGAATAACAGCCACAGCTGCCAGATGACTCACCTCCTGCAAGGCGCTGAGGACCATGGGGATCTGTTCTGTGTAAAGGAGTCCCTGAGACATCAGAGACAGACAGGTCTTTGCATCCCTCTTCAGTTCATCGTAACTGTCGTCATTCTCAACCGGAGCAATCTGGAACAGAGGACAGAGATAGGTTAACGGGGAGGCAGGCGTCATTTCAAGTCCCTGTATGGTATGATTGATATGATGACATTAAGATTTAAAGTCGGTAGTGATGAAGCTAGCGGATCAAAGATATGAATTAATGATTGATTGTTTCACCTTGAAGAGCAGGGGAAGCAACCGTAGATGCTCTGGGACGGCAGTGGAGAAGGAGCGACCAGCACTTGCAATCAGCCACTTCAGCACTGCAGATATTTGAAGACAGGAATTTTTATGTTTAAAGAATAATCTCTGCTGTTTATTGTTTCAACCATTCCTATAATAACCAGTATTTATTGTGATATCATTCAGAGTAATGGTGATAGATCCTTGACCCACCTGTTTTGAGCAGCTTGATGGCTTGCGTCCTCTCATCCTGCTCTCCCACCTCATTCTCCTCAATCACGTGGTTCTGGATCTCCTCGTCGCCCTCGGTTAGAGGCTTCAGCTGCACCAGAATTCGCTCTGTGAAGTCCGAGATGCGCGGGGAGGTGGTTGGCTGAGTGTACGGCAAGTTGACATCGATCATGAAGATGTACGTGAGCACACTGAAAAGGATACCAAATCAGTGAGGATTAGATGAGACACAAAAATACAGAAAGCATTTAAAAAAGAATGCAGTAATGGTTCATTCATGTTCACTAGGGGGAGTAAAAAGGACCTCACCTGCCAATGCGTTCCCGTACATTCTTGTAGACCTGTGTGAGTTTGGGCTCCAGGTATTGTAGCAACCTGTGGAGGAGCTCTGGAACGCGCCACTCCTGCTGAGCGAGGCCTCCCTGCAGCACATAGAGACGACTGGAAAGCAAAAAGAAGCGCAATCATCACAGTTTGTCAGTCACATCGACATCTGCTTCAGGCAGCAACCTTTCTACTCACCAGGCATCGACAAAGGAGCCCCCCTCTCCGTTGACTGGAGACTCCATTAGCATCTCAAACAGCCAGTAGAGCTTGCGCGGGTCTCTGCTCTCCTGTACGAGACAGAAACAACAGAGTCGTAAGGAGAGAAGGATGAGTGACACAAGTTTAACAAATGGAAGGATAAAGTCATGATTGGTATAAACGAAAAAAAAAATCTTACACAGGCTGTGGCAATGCAGGTGCCCCAGTCTGCATATGTTTCTATTGTGATGTTGGACAGGGCAGTACGGAGCAGTGGACACAAGACCTCCCAAAGGTTCTCAATCTGCAATAGAGCACAAGTGTATGTACTGTGTTTATTCGAAGATAGATGGTCTGAAAGGACACTCAATTTGAAAAAACACCATCAGAAGCCAGGACATGATGAAATTATATGTAGTTTTTTATTACATTTTATATGAATTCTATGACTTTTCCAATGTGGAACATCTAGCCACCTTACTAAGTGAGAGTTTAAATTCCATACCCTTGAGTAGCTCCAGTGCTTGGAGCCTCTGATCAGTCCAGAGATGATCTCCGCGACACAACGCTGTTTGCTCTCATGGGAGTCGGCCACCAGGCGCTCCATGTGTGGCCGCAGCAGGGGGAGAAAGACGTCACTGAAATTGCGAAACAATCCCTGGACAGAGCAGGAGAAGGGAACAAATTAATTTCTTTATTAACTGATTTTAGTTACCTTCTGCATTTAACGCTTATCACAGGAAATCTCACCTTGAACAAACAGAACCTGCGAGGGCTGAACTTGTCCTTGCCTTTACGATCCTCGAGAGAGAGAAACTCGATGAACTGGTTGATGAACACTGGGTCTGAGAAGTGGTCAAAGATGATCTGTTCCCGCTGTTAGGAAGGGCATGAAAACAAATTTTACTAGAGGCAGTTGAAATTACTTCACATTATTGAATGTGTTATATATTTTTCCTAGGTGGTATGCATGATTGTGCACAAACCTCTGTCATTTCCTCCCTGCTCAGGTTCTGTTTGGGCTGCTCCTCCAGTGGTGCATACATCATCAGTTTTCTAGAGAAAAAAATAATGAGGCGATGGTAAATAAACACATGGTGAAAGACGCTGTCTGACGGATAACAATACAGATAAATATATCAAGACAGCAAAAGACAGTCAAGTAAAGGAAATAAGACATAAAATGAGAACCTTGGCCAGGAGTAGTATCCCCAGTGGGTCTTTTCCACAAACGCACAGCCATCCCAGTCCTTTTGTGTGCGTGGCAGGCTGCTGGCGTTGTACTGGAGCCACTTGTTGTCTAGACGGTCCCCTGCTACAATACCACTTAGCTCCTTCCCTCCACCTACCATAGACGAGTGAGATGAGTTTTAGAGACTATAATAAGGGCGCTTTCACGAGCCAACATTTAGTCCGTTTTAATCAAACTCTGGTGCGGTTCAACCCCTGGTGTGGTTCATTTGGGCAGTTGCGAACGCATTATTCGTACTCTGGTGCGGACCAAACAACCAGTCCGAGACCGCTTGTGAGAGGACCGTCTCCAAGCAAACCAAAACGCAGGCTGCCAGAGATTTGTTGAGATGGACACAGGTAAATGTTAACATGAGTTGGAGAGGACTGAGTTGGACTTCTGAAAAAGTCCAAGTCAGTCCGATGTTTGCTTGACATCTGGGCGGAAAACAACACACGGAATATGCTAAATAAAGTCCACAAAAATAATGACGTTTATGAAATCATTCAAGATAAACTGAAGAAGAAAGGATTTGTGTGCACAGTAGATCAGTGCCGAGTCAAAATGAAAAAACAGCAATATATCAAAGTCTGTGATTCCCTGTATAGCAGCGGCAGCTCTCGAGACAAAAAAAGATAAGTATGCTCTTTTGTACACAACCCCTCGGCAAATAATTTTTTTGATTTGGTCCGCTTTAATTTGTGCACTGTGAAACCAAACCAGACAAAAATAGAAAACAATCACTTTCCCTGTGATTGGGACCAGCCAAACGGACTACGGCTTGTGAAAGCACCCTAAGAAACACAACAACTGTTATATTCATCCACAGGAACACTTGACAAACAAAACCTGATGATTCTTACAAAGCTCTGAGGGGCTGACGGGGATTTTCTTATGCAGCCTCTTTATTTGCTTCATTATCCCTGCCACGGCCGATATCGCCACCTAATGGAGAAAATAAGACATGTCAAACAAAACGGCCACAGGAAAGACTGGAGTGCATCCATATGCTGTAGAATCACAGCACTGCTACTACATGTCTCATAATGTGTGTGTGTGTGTGCCACACCTTGCGGACATAGAGAGAGTCATGGTTGAGGCTTTTCACAAAGAACGTAATAGCAGGTGGTGGGAGTTGGTGGTCATCTCTCAGCAGCAATGACAGGAAGCCGATTGCGATGTGTTCGAACTTCCAAGGCCTAGAAAATGTTAAACAAAGCAGGTGTTACAGACTCATAAATACATATAAATGGGATTTGATGAAGTAAATATGAAATTAACGAACATGTTCCTGTTGTTGACGAAGTCCAGCAGATCACCAATGAGCTGCTTGTATTTTCTACAAAAAAAAAAAAAATAGAACAGTATTAGTATTTTATGCAACTAAACCCATCTTGTTAAGGTTGTATGCAGAGTAAGCACATCCTCTAAACAGATGGATTATGTGTCAGTACTTTGAAGATTTTAAGTCTTAATATTCTGCAGGGCCTAAAGACCGTAATGTGAACTGGAGACTCCAAATTGAGCCATTTTATATCAAAATAGTGGCTCAAAGAGGGGGAGCCGAATTCAAGAGGAGGTCTTTTGTGTGGTGATGATTCTTTGTCTTGTTCCTGATGTGAACTCACTCAACAGACTCTGAGTTCTTGAGCTCCTGCCTCTCCAGAGCCTCTGCTGCTTCTTCCTCTGGAGGAACAGGCTCTTTGGGAACAGGGTTTCCAGCGATCATCAGTTGTTTGGCCACAGCACAGCACTCAGCAGGGATCTAAAGGGAGGAAAAAGATAAAACATATAGTAACAGGAGACTTCAGAGACCAGGTCCAAAGCACACTGGAGCACACGGATTTAAGGCAATCAACTTAGACGACTAGCGTTTCGACGCCAACTGTGTCTTCATCAGAGTCAAACCGATCTGAGACTCACATTCTCTTAAATAACCTCCCCTAGCTGGGAACTGATTCAGCATAGGCTGGAAAAATGGGGTTGGTTTGACTCTGATGAAGACAGTTGGCGTTGAAACATTAGTCTTCTAATTGCCTTAAATCCGTGTGCTCTTGTGTGCTTTGGACCTGGTCTGTGAAGTATCTCCTGTTACAAGATTGTCCTATTCTGTGAGCACCAGACAGGCCTACTATTCCTTGTGAAATGGTTGAAGCGCGTCATTATTATTATTATTTAAACTTAATTAAAATGGTAAAACAATGATGAGTATTAAACAAGCATTTACACTGAAGACAGTAGGCTTCACAAAAAACTAGGGTCCTATACATGCGTTCCTAGGACTGCGGTCCTGAAACTGCAGCTTCCTCTATTGCAGGAACATGCTACTCAGAATATTACTTACATGTATATGTAAAATTGCTGAATCACTGTTAAATCATCTGCTGGATAATTCAAAAGGGGCTTTGCAACATTTGACGTGAGAGAAGGTTCAGACTGTCCATTCATAAAGATTAGAAAGCCGTGGGGTGTCTCAATTTATTGAGATATGCTATGTTAGAAACTGGTTTTGACTAGATTTGTTAAGAGAAGACAAGATAGCTGAGAGGAGCCATAAACGCCACTCTTTATGACCTTGTTTTTTTTGCAACTTTGCTATAACTTCAGAATTTTTTATTTTTAATTCAGTGTAATTGGTGTGTGTGTGGTGTGCAATGAAGCTCAAAATCATATTTTAATGTTTTCATGCCTTAATATTTGGGAATTAATACAATTTCACCACATATTTTTTAGATTATGTCACTCAGAGCTAACCTAACCTATGTTATCTGTATTATTGAGGTTCTACTATCATAGGTAGGCAGATATCACAATTGCCTTTGATTCTATGATGAATCTATGAAAGTGTTCTTCGTGCTTTTTCCTTACAGAGAAGTCGACGCCGATGGTCTCATACTGCCGATGGATTTTGTCTGCGAGGTCATCGAAGAGCCGCACAATGGAGGGCTTCTCCAGAGACATGGCTGAGCTGAGGCCAGAGCGTACGACGGCGGGCCATGTCAGGGCAATGCAGTCCCAGTCGTGCAAATTGGCCAGGCACACTCCGCTGTGATTCCCCAGAAGACAGTACAAGGCACCCTGGAGACGTACAGAGTTAATGTTATTGAGAAGATATTACAAATTTTAATCTTGAAAGTGTAAAACTTTTGTGTTTCTATGTTGTAGAGCAACATAGGACTGTCATACTTTGAACTGCTGCTGTGTGACACTGCTGTTTTCCGGGTTGAGAAACTCTAGGACATGGGGGATCAGATCTCTGCAGCAGAAATTGTAGGTTCCCAGTGCAGTGTACAACACATTTTGAGCTCTGCTGCGTACCTGGAAGGAAATAAAAAGTAACATTTACTTAATGTGTATTAAGAACACTAGTCAAATGTATTTTGGATTCATGATGTGTAACAGGAAGCTAATAAATGCCTTGAATAAGATGTAGATAATGCACTGCTGTGGAGTGTCCTGTTGAACTCACTTGACTGTAGGTGCTTGTGGAAAGCCTCAACAGATCTCTCATCAGCTCCTGGTGAATGCTCCTGTACTGACACCCTTCCACTGTCAGCTTTCGCAGCTGATAAGATACAAAGATTCAAAGTTATAAATGCAAAAATACAATGATACCCAATAAAGTAATTTCTCCATTAAGGACATACCTCATGCTGGAGCATGACTCGGTCTATCAGCAGAGCTCTGATGTGCTGCTTTCTGCCGTGAAGCTGCAAATACAACGGCAAGGCATTATACACTTTGAATTGTCAGTTTTAAACATAGGATGTAATATCAGTATCACTAATGTATTTGATGTAAGCGTTGGGGAGAGAGTGCATGGTTTTTAACCTCTTCCCAGGATAACAGTGGTACAGAAGTACAACAAAATGTTAGATTTCTCACTCGGTTTTCCATTGATTTCTTCACAAGGTTGAAGCTCTTCCAGCGGGAGTCAAACTCATGTTTGTGAGAACCTTTGAAGTGCAACAGGTCGCTGATGATCTGAAAGGTAGCGCAGACAAAAATATTGATTAGTGATGGGTGATAGCTGGCAATAGCCAAGAGACTTTGAAGGATTCCAGATGGAAAACATGATTCAAATAAATTCAGGGATAACCTATGTCTACACAATGTCCCATGCAGCATATCATAATGCACTGCTCCACTGTTATTAAAAGATATCATGTGAGTGTATGTTTTGTTTGAAGGATTTGTGATCCAGTGGTATACAGCGGTTTTGTAGACATGGGCCAAATATATCAGCAAATGTTTGTAAAGGGTGGCAAAGTGCAACAGGGCAAATTAGCCTGAACCCTAGTACTGTATTGGCATTATTATTCAACACAAACAAATAAGAGTATCCAGGCTATCATGTTACTGCCAGCCTACCTTGATGATGGAGAAAAGAGACTTGGTGTCATCTTCAGAGTGCTCCAGGATGTAATCTGCAAGAAGAAGTAAAGGAACTCAGATGGCAGGGCCGGAGACCTACATTATACTGTGAGCTTGCCTGTTAAGATGAATGTGACTACAACATGGTTAGGGATGTAGCTGTAGAACAAAACAAAAAAAATAAGACCACAAGTCGAAGAGAGAGTATAAGTGAACACTTACGCAGCAGCTGTCTCATCACTTTACAGACGGCATCTCTGTAGTTCTCTCTGGACACATCTGCAGGTAGAGATAATATTACAGTGTCAGATTATACTCCAACAATCCCTGTGGTTTAAATGCCTTGTGATAGAATCATTTATCATCCAACAGTTCTTAACACTAGGACCGCCAGGCTCTTTAGGGGTACTATTTTCAAAGAGCGTCTGTATCCTTTTGTTCACGCTGATGAGCCAGTAACGCCTCATCAGACAATGAGCTTAAGAGCCATCTCTTAAGTGCATTGTGACGACTCAGGCTGTGCCGCTGTGTTTCCATAGCGCAGCAATGACGTCAGTCGATACGTAGCCCCCACAAACCATACACAGCTTATCTAACAGTTACAACCTACATAAAACTGGTATACTCTTAGCAGTGTAAAATGTGCTATTTCCGTATAATATCTATTTTTAGAAGAACTATTTTCACGCCGCCACCCACAGAATAATTCCAACTTTAGAACCACAACGTTAAAAATCGTGGGCTATGGCGGCCCTGGTGATAAAAAGTGACTTGCGTACCATACTGCGCTCCAGTGTAGAGAGTGGTCTCATCTAGATTCACCATACTATGGACCCTGGGGAAAAAGCAGATTCAAAGCCAAGTTAAATATTTAAAATTCAAAATGGGAGTCTGAAAACAAAGTTAGTGAAATAAAAATGTGCCTCAAAACATCTGTCCGATATTAAGTCCATCCTACAGTCCTTACAATTATAAATATATAAGTGATTTTTCTTTGTTTTCAGTATTAAAATGTGCAAATCCAGTAGGCCTTCGATCCATATCCGTATTTTAATGGAAAGTGAGCCATCATGAGGGGATTTAGGTGCTTCTACTGAATATACTTTCTTAACAAATATGAAATCGACAAACTTCTTGGTCCCTCCCTCCAGAAGAAACCCCGCACACATGCCAACTGTTTTCCTAAAGGTGACTTCAACTAACATTTGTTAACCAACAGTTTCTTTCTCTGGTTTTCTTGGACAGGACAGAGTTTAGTATGTGAATGCAACTGCTCACAGTTCAGGGATGGGCTCTCCTTTCAGTGGAGGCATCAGACTCCCAGCTCCTAGGAGGCAGTGTTGAATAATGGTCAGGCTCTGCAGGACGTCATCTCTGAAAAACACAAAATCAAAACATGTATCATATATATAGGAATCAGAATGTAATTTCTGTCGATAGCACAGGTTAACGCTCAGACTTGTTCCTCCATACCTGCTCATGTCCTGTTCTCCCTGTGCAAATCTCTGAAGGCGCTGCAGTTCAGGCTGGAGGATCAGGTCCAGTAAATAAAAAGCAAAGGAGGTCTCCTCAACACTGGGCACATGCCACCGGATATCCAAATTCCACAGGTCCCCAGGCCGACCCCAGTCCTGCATGGGAAAAGGACAATGAGCAAAGCTTGTACTTTTTATACATTAACTAGTCAGGTAGAAATGTCAGGCTGCATTAATACCACCTCATAAAAGTGAACCAATTTGTTTTTGTGGCACAACTCAGTTATCCACTATAAATGTTTAATCAGGAAAAAAAAGGGGATTTTTTCAGATCTGGTTCATATGCGGTAATATATACCAAATAGAACGTGAATATTTGCCGATGCAACTTTAATCCAAGCACATGAATTTGCCAGTTGGAGAGACAGCGCGTCTTGTCTCACTGGTAAAAA
Organism: Sebastes fasciatus; assembly: GCF_043250625.1. NCBI lineage: Eukaryota > Metazoa > Chordata > Actinopteri > Perciformes > Sebastidae > Sebastes > Sebastes fasciatus. Next base: position 17,133,649 of record NC_133803.1, on the reverse strand, counting down.
TGAAAAAAGAGGGAAAAGAGCACTAAGAGAAGGACATAGCTGTATTTTTGTTCATTTTTTCTTTGTTGTATTACAAAAGTTATGTCTCTCCCCTGCTCCATTCAATACCGGGGTCATTGCCTTGCGGCCCTATGCAAATAGCCTTAGCATAGCCTTTCTGTACTTTTGTTAATTTGGCTATTTTTCTATAGGGTACATAAAACTTAAACTTGGAGGGAAAATACAGCCCCCTCTTGGTGCCAAGTCTGTGTTAATGTGTTGCGCAAAGAAAATGAAATGTTGATGGCGCCTTTTTTTGCCTTGGCTCAAACTACAGTCATTCATGTTGCACATTCCACTGAAGTTAGACATTATTGGCTGTACCGCAGAGGGCCAGCCCTACAAATGCAAAAGTCTGTCACTGACTGACTGAGTGTCCCCTAGTGTCCTCGCCGGACCTGGTGTAGCGCTGGATTTAACATTACAGACATGACCACTGACTATTTGTGTAACAATTTAACCACAAGTTCATAGACTGACCATACACTGTCCAGCCATATACTCTTGTTTATCTTCTATCGGCACACCCTAGACAGTAATCCAGCAATGTGATCTACTATCCATGCCTCCACCAAGGAAGCGACTTAATGGGATCAAAGTACGGGCTGTCTCACAGACAGGATCGGACAATTAATCAAACCAGGTCACAATGAGAGCCTGCTGAGAGTTGTATGGCTTATCTGGTTTAAGGACAAATGTCTGTGACCGCAAGGGTTTCATCGTTTCTAATACACAATCTCTCTCTGGTTTGGGGGGATGATAAGAGCAGTATGCTGCAAACATCACAGGTTTAGTCATGAAGTTTCAAAACACAGATTTACCCGGCAGATATGTGGGACAAAGTAAGACCATTGTTGGTTACAAGTTGAAGAAAATGTAATACTGATTTGATTAAGCTTCCGAAATGTAAAACCAATCAATATTAGTACCTTGATGGGTAAGTAGTCACTGATTGGTTGGTGGAAGCCTCCTGGCATACTGCAGTACTCTGTGGGGTAGATGAGGGCTGAGGAGCGAAGGATGTGGTGCAGCAGGTTGCAAGCTAGAGTGTAGCCCTGCTTACACTTGAGGTGGAGGGTCAACTGCAAAATCTGGACCAGATTAGAGCGATAGGGCAGGACCTTATCACCATCCACCCGGGTCACCTGAGGTGCACATATCCAAGAGGGAAAAATATAGTTAAGTATAGAATTATAAATAGGAGGTGTTGGTAAATACAGGAACTTAGGGGTTAAGTTAGTAAATCATGAGTGGTCTAAATCACCTCAGAAAGTAGCTGAAGATTCCACAACAACTCCTTGTCAAGCTCTTCCTCATTCAACACTTCCTCATCTGTTTAAAAATAAAGTGTGCGTCAGGCAAATGACAAAGACTCATTGAAAAAAAAACATGACTCATGCGTTTGAAAGCCTCCACTTATAGAAATACTTATTCCAGTGTAGTGAGCACTTACTTTCAGCGATTTGGTTTATGGCATTGCAGCAGTGTGGCACAAACACCTTGAGAGACTCGGCAGGGTGACACTAAAAAAACAGAAGCACAGCGAGGATGAAGATAGTAAATTAATAAGCTACAAGAAAGTTGATGCCCACATGAGGAAGTCTGAGTGGACTCACTTTGGAAGCAGCTCTGCACATGTCGGCCACCATTCTCCCAGCTACGCGAGTCTCAAAGATGTTGGTGGTTGCAAAGTTGAACACCTTTTCCAAAGCCACCTGATAAAACAAATGTGACAAATGTGTTCATATGTATATACAGTATATACATGAGAATAAAAAAATGTGGAACGAGATAAGTGTGTGAAAAGTCTTAACCTTGAAGATGTCCAAGGAGCACTGTGTGAGGATGGTGCTGAAGGTGGAAGACAGGCCGAGCTCTACCAGACTCTCCAAATGAGTCATTTTCTCCGTTTCCGTTTCCTCGCGAGTTTGTTCCAGAGTGCTGCTGTCGATCAGGGCAAAGCATCTGTGCAGATAACAAAAAGAAACACTCAAGTTGTCAGTCATTTCTGAAGGACACAGACACAAATACAGCAGACATATTTCCTCATGTCTATTTAAAATAATAATCTTTTCTTTTTTTTTCTTCAGATGACATTAATTACATAACTAATAATGTTCTGAGAAGAAATACGTTAACATTTTGCTATGATAGTTGATTTTTGCAGTGGTTTATTCTTGCGGTCCCCAGTCGGTAGTCCTTGCATGTTAAATGTGTTGGTAGGATGAGGGTTAATGTTCTTCATCAAAACTCCACGTACCTGTCCATGAACTGAAGCACAAAGTCTTCAAACTCAGCCGAGGCGGAGCACATCTCTCTTTCCACCTGAAAGTCATACAAAAAGTATGAAAAAGCTATACACAAAGATCATTTAACACCTTGCATGTATTTATTGACGAGGCGAGGAACAATAACAATAGTGATTCACCTCTGTCAAGTCAGTTCTTTCATGTAGGGCGGACGAACAGTCCACCAAAGGCACAAGAGTCACAAACGTAGCAATAAATTGGAATGTGATCTGTGGGGATGGAAATGTTTGGGTCAGATTTAAGAAGTTTAACGAAAACAAAACCACCAAAAAAAAATACAGTAAGAGTGCTGTAAGAAGACAGACGTGAATAACACTGGATCGCACCATGCATTTGCTGAAGTCATTTGGGTCAACGCCCGGCAAAGCCCTCATGAGCAGGGGCAGCATGTGAGTTGGCCCCTCAGGATAGCGCTGCCCACCTGACACTAGGCTCCGTGCCACACCAATCATGCAGCTCAGAGTGGCTGTCAGCTGGTGGGGCTCTGTTAGAGTCTCCAGAGCAGGGTATGTTCTGTGGTAGAGAGAGAGAACAATTAGCCCTTTATGTTCATTTCAAAATGAGGCCTTGTCTCGTATCTAAGCGGAAAACTAGCATTAGTGCTCCAGATTCTTAAGAAGCAGAACGTGGGTCAAACACTTATCCATGAGATTCTCTAGTTCAGTACAGACTTACTTCTCCAGCACGGGGGGAATGACCAACTCAGGCCTCATTAAAGCAAGGTTTTGCAGAGCCTGGGCAGCATCCAGACTGCCCGTCTTGCTGAACATGGCCAGCAGCACCGGCTGCATCATACTCTCCACGAAGTCTGTGATATCCTCCTCTGTGAGCTTGTGACTGTCTGGTATTGGCGTTAGCCACGTGGGCTTTCTGTAGCGCTCTCGGTGCAGCCGCCGCACCACGCTGGCAGGGAGACGTTGGAGCAGCTTCATGAGCTTCATCTGGACATGAGGGCAGAGGGACAGAAAGACAGATACATGAGAAAGGGGTGACACACAGGTGGACAGTGTGCCTCCATAGTAGTGTGGACAAATGGCGAAGTAGAGGGTGTATGGAGCATCTGGAGACACAGATGACATAACACACATACGAACGCAAACCGAAACACTGTGAACACAGCTTTGTCTACATGTCTTGCATGTATGTGGAAATTATGGGATCACTTTAGTACAGTAAAATCACGAATATTTAATTTCATCAAGCAAAGAAGAAAACTAATTTTGTTACACATAGAGGTGTAATGACACAAAATTCACGGTTCGGTATGTATGTACCTCAGATTTGGGGTCACGGTTAAAAGAACAAAGAAAAATGCAGAAAATAACTTCTTTGTTTTCATTTATTTTGAAAATTATAACATTCTATAGTTGCTCATTGGCCATACTTTTTACTTTAACAGTTAAGGCACTCAAATACTGAAATATTGTCAATAAAAGATAAATAAATAAAATAAATTACAGAAATGTCTGTAATGTAAATGTAACCCAGTTTCCCCCGTGTATCAATAAAGTATTTCTAATTCTGTAATGCCATCATAAGACTCTGACCTGTTAATTCCTGAACTGAACTGCAGCTTGTGCTCGTTCATACAGGGCAAGCACAACTGACTGAGTAAAATGCACACATGAAGGCAAATTGTAGTGGAGCTCAAAACACTTTGACCATATGCTTTAATTCGGCATTGTTTTTTACGATCGAGTGAAGTCGCACATGCAGCGAATAACACTCTTATAGAATTAGTTATGACTTCGGCACAGCCTGAATCTGCAGTGGGAGGCTGCCTGAATGCTGTGGGGAGACGGACACGCTGTCCAGTCTGTTTTTGTTTTGCTCTGTTAATTGCCACATCAGGGTGATGCCATCGTAAATTAAATGTTTGAAGTGCATCCACAGATATACCGGACTTCAGTTTAACAGTGTTGGCATACAATTTGATGTTGTTGTTTGAAAACGTTGTCCATTGAGCGTGATTAACCTGGAGAACTGGGCTAAACCACCTAGCGTACAGCGCTGCTATAACTTATAGAGAACAACTGGTGCCCTGCCAAAACTTTCCAGGTGAAACTCGTGCTCCAGAATTTCTGTTACGTGTGTGCGGTTAGTAGGCATAAACAACTGTTTGGGTCACAAGGAGTACAGAAGGGATGTCGCGGACGAACCGACCGCCTTGTACCCAACGGTTCAATACAATCGCACGTATTGTTACACCCCTCGTTACACAGTGACATGAGTTATAATTTCCACTTTTCCTCCACTGAGTGGCTTAGCTGAGGTTCTGAAGACATGAACAATATATCCTGAACTGACTTCAGTAGTGCTTGCTACACTTCGTTGATTGCAAAACACTGTTTACATGTAATAAAAGCACAGCCAAGTGGATGACACTCTCATGTGTATCCGAGCAACAGCCTAGAATACACACTCGCAAACTCACCCCCCCCGCCAAAAGTATGTGTATGAGGACACGTTGCTGCCTGTGGTGCTTCAACTCTAGTAGAGGGGGATCCTCAAAACAGAAAGGCATTTGGCCCCACTCCCAGAGACCTTTAATAGCATTGCAACCATCTCCATCACATGTCCTCTTGTTATTTCTGAAGATGATACAGACGTTCAGGAAGCTTCCTAGAAAAAGGATGACGAGTGACTACGCACTTGTCATTGTGCTGCCGTTGGGTGCCAAGGTATGCTGTGTTAACATGATGCTGGAATTATAGTTGGGACAAGTTGGAAGAGTGATGTATCTAAACTCACTGGTAGCAGTCAAACCATCACGACTCATGTTTCCTATAGATTTTAGTTAAAACAAAGCTAACGTCACTAAAAAAAGTTGTTGATGCAGAGCTGTCAATTATATTGAACTGCTTCTCCAAAACACATTATTTCTACTGGACTGTCTCATGAAGCAGTCCCCATCCTTTATGGTTTCTTCTATTCCACAGTCATCCAAAAGGGGAAAGAAATGACTCACCAACCAGCGGCCATGGTTTGATGGGTGAAAGAAGGATGTAATACTGTTGAAAAGGCCACTGAGCTGTTCTTGAGCTTGCTTGCTGGGTCCTCCCTGAAATTAGCACAGTAAGGGTCAGTATGACAATAATCTTTCACACTAACTGTAGCTGCAATTATTAACATAATTTATGAACACTGAACCAACCAGGAGGGATGAGACCCAAAGCACCACATGGCTGATGTCGTAGGCATTGGTGATATATCGTGGTACCATCATCTGACTGGTCCCCACAGGGAGATTCAAACTCCTCAAAATTCTTGTGAAAATCTGAAATGTGAAAAACAATTAGTGTCAAATATTCCATTGTCTGATTATTTGAATGTGGACTTATTCATTTTAAAACTGATAAAAAGCCCATTATATTTATATTGGCTTAACAAGTCAGGAGTGAATGTTTATGTTCATCATGCTAGTGTTGACAAATAGCATGGATCAAAACAGTCACTCAGTTGAACTGCAAGCATGATGCAAGTCACTTCCCATCATTGAGCAAGAGCAACAGCAACAAGGAAACATGATAGTTTGCTTCTCTGACAAGCAGCAATGGCCATGAGATACACACCATGAGCCCAAATCATAAGGGTCAGGCCACACATGAGGAAATGTGCCGCAAAACTATAACAACCGAGTACTAAATTGCGTAATGGGTGGTGGAAAGAAAAACAACAACAACAAACCTTAGGGATGTAGGGGTCCCAGTCAATGTAGCCAATGTTGTCGTTGGCCAAGCGAGCAAAGAGATTGACCAGATGCTGCAAAGATGGAGGAAAACATGTTACACTGGGCAGACAGAAATACGCACTATTGTACATTCAGTCCTTTTTAAAACTTAAATTAACCTACTCACCATTTCCCAGCTTGGAAGATTTTGCACAGACAACCATAAGGTGATCAACTCGTCGTACCACAACCTGTCAGACAAACAAATGGTTACATAAGCAGAAGACAACCCTAAGTACGTATATGTGACATTTAACAGACGGGCGTCAAACGGAAGTTTCAGTGAAAGTAGGCTTAGGAGTGGGGGAAGATTGGGACCGACAAGATTTAATGTCATTTCCTTTAAGAGCCCTGGTACAACAGCGTAAAACAAGTAAAGCATTTTATTTTATGGGTATTCCCTAAGCCAACCTCGACAGGCCAAAAACATATTTTTTTATGGCAAAAATAGCACCAAATATCCACTCCAACGTTTCCCATATATTCATTCTGCAGCGGAGAACCGCCATGATTCCATGAACGAGGCAAGTGTCTGCGGTTTGTTCACATTTCTGTCATAACAGTCAAGTGTCTGTTATCTAAACTGATCAAATCAGTGAAGATAACGTTGTTATGGAAGAAGGAAATAATGGCAGTAAAAGGTGAACCAGCTTTAACCTCTTCCACTCCTTGAGGGTGCAAGTGCCCTCTGCAAACTTTACCGCCTTTCAGAGGCTGTAGCAGGCTCAATCATGTCAGGTTAGCTTGTCGGGAAGGGGGCTAAATAATGCTCCGAACTTGGGCTACATTTTGGCAAAGAAAAATTGCATGGCGATTTTCAAAGGGTTCCCTTGACCTCTGACCTCAAGATATACAGTATGAATGAAAATGGGTTCTACGAGTACCCAGGAGTCTCCCCTTTACAGACACTTTGTGATAATCTGATGCATGTTTGGGGCAAAAACAATTCAGTTTTCTGCATGCAGTATAAATGTGTTATTTTCACCTTTTCTAAAATGATGTGTTTGAATATTTCTACATACTGGGGTCCCTAAACAGTCGTGGAATTACATAAATTGGGTATCACTGTAAAACAGACTCTTGTGGATCCAGTGATCCTAACTGTATTCATATGTGATGATGTTAGTCCCCACAGTAGCCATTTCATTGTAGTGACATACTTTTTTAAATGTGACCTCACTGTATAAAATGACCTGTGGTGACCTCTAGGATAATCACAGCCTCATGAAACTTTACAAACACAAACTAGAGACCTAGGGCATTCGGGGGATGGATGGTATACTGACAATAAGGGTGTTTCTGAGCAGTATCCACAACAGAAGTGCTCGACTTCCAAATACCAAAAAGTCTCCAAATGTCAAATGTTTCTGATACCAAATCACAGCATGGCTTTTTCTATGGTGTTCCTCAAGGTCTTGGTGTCTTAAGGTGGTATTCTGGAGGAATTATTGATCTTTTTTTATCAATTCTTGAGTGGTAGAAAATAGTTTAAAGTATTAAAAAGGAACAGAATGTGGTGTGGTGTAAATTATGTTAAAATCCCATCTACATTGACAAGGTACTATCTGCACCGGAAAACTAAATCTGGAAATGTACCTGATAGCAAAAGTGAGTCAAGTAGAGTCGAGCTGTACCATGCAGTGGAAATGACGCATTAGTGTGACTACTTTCTTTGTTCCCGTGGTGTAAGTGTATGTTTTAGAAGGATCTACTGTACAGTGGCCATGAAGGGATGCATCCTTCACATTGTTAAGACATTAAGTAGGCGGTGACATTTGAGGGATGCACCGCCAGTATCAAGGGGCCTAAGAAATCACTCACCACATCTCTACACCATGGTGTGATGAGGTGGGAGGAATGGAAAGCCGGACAATAGGGCAAAAAATTGTTTTATTCATTTTTAACATGCAGTAAAAATACTGAGAATCTGGAACAGGAATCAATGTGGGTTTTATAATCTCACTGGTTAGGAAAACATAGGGAACTGTGTCTTGGATTTCTTTTAGGGCGCTTGTTTTAATGTCTCATTATGTGATACTCCCCCTCACATATTCACAGACGCACTATTTTCATTATGCCAGCCCTGAGCTGGCAGACATGACGTCTGAGTCAGGACCCTCTGCCTTTATACTGTATATTTCTGACACAGCATTGCTCGTCATTCATTCATCTCGAGCTCAAGCTATTCTTTACCGGATCTCAAGGCTAACTAGCTGAACTGTCTTCAGACTGGAGCGATCTCAACCATACGTAGGAGACAATCGGTTTCTTACTTGAACCCCTTGTTGTGCAGCTCAGGAGGCAGAGTCGTTGGTAGAAAGAGCTCAAAGTAGCTGATTGCTCTTTGCATGGTGACATCAAAGGGACAGAGGAGTGGTCTCCATTCATCCAGCATCTCTTCAGTAGCGGACACTGGAAAGTATCTGTATGACCAGAGAGAGGATAATAGTTAGATTTTTTTGTAAAATTAAAGCTTCGGTAGGGAGAATGGTTTTGGCATAATTTGGCAAAAATTCCATAATAACCTCTCAGCATATTGTAATTCAAGTGTTCTGAGAGATAACTACACTTCTGCACCTCCTCATGGCTGTTTTCAGGCTTTAAAAAAATCTAGCCTGTGATGGGAGACTTTGGCCAATCACAGGTCATTTCAGAGAGTGTTTCTATTAAGCGTTCCTATTGGCTGTGCTCTGGGTGATGGGCGGTGCTTGGTATTTCCTAAACTGATATCAACATTGCTGCAGGGTCACAAACTTTCTCATTTTACAGCTAAACAGTACACTACAAGATGTTTCTGAAAATATTTGAGGTGAGAAATAGGCATTACAATAACAGAATATTGATTCATATTTGATCAGCGCTGCCTAGTTTGACCGTTTGATCGGAGTTCGCGAGTGATTGACAGCTGACTCTCATAGACGGCAGCTGGCTCTGATTGGTTGTTTTCCTCCAGTCTGTGAAATCTTGCAGATGCCATTAGGAGCACCGGAGGACACAGAGGCACATAATGTTTTTCAGATTACCTGTCTCATGCACTGTCAGGCTATAGTGACCGTTTTACAAAAATAACTTTTTTTTTTGCTCCAATTCTACGCACTGCAGCTTTAAGCCAATGACGGGTGTGTTCATGACAAGAACGTTATTAATATCATTCGCCAGCTTATGAATAGGTATATACGGACACTTGAAGCATCCCCACCAGCAGAGCAGCTTAGAGAGCGCTATAAAAGATGCACAAGCCTCTTAGGTCACATCCTCACACACATCAGATGCTGGAGACTGACAACCAGACTTTACTGTCAAGGAAACCTAGGCTACATTCATATAAAGCAAAAATAATAAGACCTTATTTGATAGCTTCAAAGCAATAGCATACAACTATCTTCATTCAGAGTTTCCATTCATCACCATCTGTATGAACCAGCAGCTACTGAAATTTCAATGTTGGAGGGCAATGTTACACAAACGTGAGATTACAAGTTAGACACCTGGCATATTTTTAGCTGTTAGGGTAAATCCTGCGGTTCCGCCGGGCTCATAGTCCCACGGGGGGATTTTCATGGTTCATAATGCGCTTGTGTAAACTCTGCAGGTTATTTCAGGTCACGCAGCCTCCTCAGCGATTCCACATCCATTAGAGTGAAAAAAGTGTCACTTCCAAGCGAGGCTACTTCCGTCTGCCTCACCGCTGATCCACAGCGTCTCAGCAGCTGACCACAAATCACTCTCCCTTCTCACAGACAGGAAACCCTCGCACAAGACAGAATTAGATGAGATAATAGGATTATCTGCCTAAGTGCAAACTGAGGGGTGAGTCCTAGGGCTCAAGTAAGGAATCTGCACGCGCACAACTAGACTGAAAACAATCAGGGAGCTGCTGGTGACAGCAAAGCTTTGGAATTATGATGCAATTTAGTAAAGTCTAACATCCTTATTCTTCATCCACTACAGCACCTAAAATATAACCAACATTTAGGGGTTTTCTTTCCTATCAGCTCAGCTTAACATTTTAGATTTGTCCCTCTTCCTATTAGTAAATGTCTTGACAACTTACTAAAATCAATATTTACACAATCAATGAATTCTCAGACTGATATAACTCTAATAAAAGAGACACACACGACATAAATGACTGATATGTACTTACGGTCTGCAGCTTTTCACAAGTGTCTTCAGCACATTTTCCACAGAGCTGTAAAAAAAACAAAATGACAGAGGAAGGTCATTTCATGTCAAAACAACCACTGAAACACTGATGTTAAACCAATCTCCACACCAATGCAACTTGACTTTGATTGCATGCACACAGAAACTTCTTTACACACCTGACAGGTGTACAGTGAACGAGACAATTTACGATCTGGTGTGTAGTGAGGTAATAAAAACGTAATTAACGGACAGTAATCAATTCACGGACAGTAATCAATTCACATTCACACAAAATAAACATACTAATTGTTGCAGATAGTGGTTGACCTTCCCGGATGGCCTCATGCTGATATACAGATGTATATATAGTTTCACTAACTGTTCATTCATAACGTGTCACTTTGGAATCAACCGCTGCTTTAACACTTTGTTAATAGAGGTGGTTTTGGATTTACGACTAATAATAACACATCACAAACACCTGACATGATTATCGTCACATATAGACTGCAAACTCAGGACTGAGGTCACATAACGGTGTTGAAAGCTCGAGACCGATATAACTACAGCTTTTGAGCTCCCCTCCCGCAATCCCACCCGCAATCCCACCGATCTGCTCGCATGCAAGCTCAAGCCATGCCTTGTTGGAAATGCCCTGCCAATCCCACTCAACAACTGGTCACTTATCTCCACATCATTCACATCTTTTTGTAGCTGACATACTGCATATTTTATACTGTTAAAGACAGCTGAATTATGGGTGACACTCAACTGCCAAACTGCAGCTTTCTAAATGCATGGGTCTAGCCCAATGTTTAGCACTGTAAGCCCACAACAAACAAGAGGCCACAGACCAGGGTCAAACTCATGCACTGCAAATCCAACAACAACAACAAGAGCTAGTCAAACTGATTGCCCCAGACACTCAGGCAGAAGGAACCCAAGACTACACTATATGACCTTTGTATCTGAGTTGAAGTGAACCCTAACGCATTCCAGGAGGGGAGGAAACGTGACAAGAGCTTGCGCTCCTCCATGACTCCTGAAAATGCTGTGTAGGAGAGTGCTACAGGGATGATGTATTTTTGTAGGCCAACCAGGAAGTTAGCATCGTCCTGGGTTCCCTCGACAAAAAGCCAATGGGATTTTTCCATTGGGTTTTGGATTACCGCCGAAAATAAGCTCTGTGGCAAACACACATTTATGATACTTACACGTTTTGTTCAGCAAGATAATCTCCACAAATGAACACCACTCTTATGATTTTTGAAGTGCAAATGCAATCACCAGAAGTAAAAGCTAATGTCAGGCTATAAACAAACTACACCACGGTCGCATGAGTGCGAGTATAGACAAGGAGACTGTAAAGGCGGACAAAACGGCATGATGACACTTAATAGTCTCATTTCGCCACTTATTAGCAACCGCCTTTTTTAAGACACACAGCGGCTTCAAAATTCACAAATGGGGTATTTGTTAATGCATTTTATGTCGTAGAATAAAATGTTAAAATCTCTTCAGCATGTGTTAACCACAGACCTTATTTCAGGCATCTTACTAAAAACCCATTAAAATACCCATTGACTTCCAGTCAAGGGAACCGGAAGTGCTAAAATGCTAACTCATTTCTGGGTTTTAGGACTCATTCCTGTAGCACTCTGTTTTGCAGGTATGTCTAAGTAGTGATCAGTAACAGGAAAAGCTCGTCTGAACATGGGCCAATTATAGATAATTGTTGAGAGATCATTAATACTACCATTAATGCCACTGCTTATGGAGTAATAAATGTTATGTATAATTAAAAAATCAAACTGTATTACTTCCTAATATGGTCATCGTCTTGTTACTATATTGCTGCCACATAATAATCCACTATAGAAAGAAAGAAACTACACGGCCTATTATCACTCTCTCATGGTTGATATGGGGATAGGAGAAGGGTAAAATAATATGTTAGCTGCAGTGCGACAGTCTCCAGTATGAGTGAAATGTTAACATTGCTTTAGTCTCGATTTTTCCTCTGTCACAATGTGGGATGTCCAGTTTTTGTTTTCACATGCAATGTATAAAAAAAAATAATAAAACAAAAACAAAAAAAGTGCCTCAAATGATGAATTCAAAGTAAAACACAAAGAGAAGTATTGTCCTTACCACCTCTGAACCAATTTTAGCATTATGAGTTTAGAGGATGAACGAGGCCGTGGAGAACTGAATGTGAAAGGAGACAAAGGCATAAAGAACACATTCAGCACACGACAAAGTGCCAATCACTCAAAATATGAACATACTATGCATCAACTTATACAATTTATTATGTAATCAGAGTATCATGTTTTGTATGCATTAGTATAGTTTTCAAAGAGGTGAGCTGGCAATCAAGCCGAAGCAGCTTGCTTTCATCGGCTGTAACGCAAAAGTGATGCGCTAGCAAAGGCATTTATGTGATAAACGCACAATGTTCCCATAGCACCATAAAAGAGCATCTCGCACTGCTTGCTACTTCATAGGGAATTTTTAAGGGTGTTGCGTAGGGTGAAGCGACATTTAAACTTCTCTCCAAAACTGTGCTAAGTGTAATGGTCATAGTGGACATTGTTCCTTGTAAAAAGTACAGTTATGAAAGGTATGTGGCGTCCAAAATGTTCCTCTTGTTCGCCAACAACTGGTCCAATTATGCAAACACAACTAGATTTTATTCAAACTGAAACCCATAATCTAAATCAAAGATAAAACAAAATTGGCTTACGGAACTATTTCCCTTGATATACAAATATATCTATGTATCTATGATGACTAAAATATTCTGTGTGTACATTTCATTAAAGTTAAGTTGTCAAAGCACAAAGTGAACAATGTACTACCTTATTTTCTACATCGATTACACTCTCAAAATACTATAGTAGCTATCTAATTTAATATCTGAAGTCATCTGTGATGGATTAAAACTGCCGTTGGTAGTGTTCAAAAACATTTTTGTTATATTTGTTAAAATTCTTATTATATCCCGAAAGCAATCAATAAATCAAATGTTCTGACAATAAAAAAGAAAAAACTCTGGTATCTTTGGCTGTCGCAAGACTGTAATAAGCCCGTTCAATCATTTCATTCGGCCTGAATCGACGGGCTACCTGCCAGTCTACCTACCTTCCTGCCTACCTGCGTGCACTCTGCCCGTGCACTCATTGCGCGTCACCGGAATCTTCCACAAGCTGCTAGCTTGACAGCTGTGAGTACTAACAATAGCCATGTTCGTTGTTTACGTTCATTATGATACTTTTGGGGGAGTGGCTTTGGAAGGAGGCCTGAAGGGACGGGCTGTCAGTGTTACTGACTTGGCGACTTTTTCGCTAGATTTGAGCTGCCTTCACATGATAAGAGATTTGCTCTTCACTCACCGCGAGGTAGGGCGCAGAGACTTGCAGAGGCAGCAGGTAAAATATCTCCCCAAAGGAGAGCAAGGAACGCCATTCACTGTTTTTAGTCAACAACAACAGCATCAGCTTTGAAAGGTCAGTAGCAACCGAGGTCAAAGTCTAAATAATTTGAACTTTGACTGGGTAGTGCTTCTGCCTAGTCAGGTGGCACCACTCTCCCCATAGGAGGCGAGCGATTTCCCCGCTGATCCGTGTGTAGACGGTCCAATCATTTCATTCGGCTCGAATGGACAGGCTACCTGTCTGTCTACATACCTGCCTGCGCACACTTTGTCCGTGCACTCATTGGAGGGTGTCCTGAAGGGACAGGCTGTCAGTGTTGCCGACTTGGCGACTTTCTCGCTAGATTTAGCAACTTTTGGAGCTAGTCAGCAGCTACTGTTGCTAGCTACTTTCATTGGAAAAGAGTTGGCAACACTGGGCTGGGTTTTTCGGCTTGGATCATTTTTAAAATCTAGCGTAATCTTGCTAGTTTCTTAACAATACCAACTTTAGCTTTAATTGCATAAAAACATTTGGCAAACTTGGACCAGGACTTTTTAATGTGAATGAAAGGCAACTAACCCAAATTAAATTGGATGGGCCTTTGTGCGATACTCTGAAAGCAATCTGGACAATTAGGAAATGGTCAGCAACCTATTGGTTAATAGTCTGAGCCCAACAAGGTGACAATCCCTGTTTATGCTCAGTTCCAATATAAATAAATCTTACGTACTACGACATTTCCTAATATGCATCTATTTTCAGTGATTTCAGTCTTCCTCATATCAACATTAGCTTTTCCAGTAACAGGAATTTAATCACTTTATATGTTCTGCTTTTCCGTGAGGGAAAGTACAGACATGCAAAAATGAATGTTATGTTTTCTACAGTATTTTTCTTCAATAATTACTTTACTATCATGAAAAATTGAATTTGCAGGGGGAAAAAAAACACACTCCAGAGTTTCTGCTGGAGCTTAATGATTACCGAGAGTTTAACTGAAGGAAATATAAATTAAAAACACTTTCATTTCCAAGTGTGGCTACTAAACATTAGCCGATGTACTACACAACCACGAAATGTGTACAATGTAAATGTAGTGAATGCGCCTTCCTCACTGGATATGTCCACTTCCTAAATTCTATGACTAAGCATGCTTTTAAAAAAAACTAATAATATCAACAGCAACAGTAGGCATACTTGGGAAACCAGTTGAGGCCCAGATGCTCTGTCTTGGAGAAAAGAATCCTGTCATGTAGCTCATACAGTGGTCTCCAATCCAACTCAAGGTCCTCCCTTGACAGTAGTTCCCGTTTCCTGTTGGATGAATCAGACATGCAGATAGGTGAGAATAAACACACAGATCCTAGCTCATCATGCAGCTTTACCCAATGAAAAAATAATCTAATTTATTATCAGTGATAAGGTCGCAGCATTTTTTAGCATTTAACTTAGCTTTTTCAGAAAACAAAAACCTTCCAAGATTACCTTTTACTATGACATTTTCAGCATTGCATAAGTGAGTGTTTAGCATGTGTACAAGTTGTTGAGTAGAAGAGATGGGGCCCATTCTTACTTGAGGAGGTTGATAAGAAGCCGTGCAAGGCCCTGCATCATGCTTATCTCCAGCTTGGGGATCGTCACTAGCTCATAGAGCAACTTGATGAACAGCACATGGTCTTCTTTGCTGAACTTTCGTCCATACAGTCTCATGTACCTAAACAAGAAGTACAGATTTAGGGACAAATGCTCCAGTTTCAACACACATAATACGTGGGCAGCGCTCCTGTGAGCAGCATGAACAATGCAAAAATAAGGTGCTTATTTTTCTCTTGTGTAAAAAAACTAATGATATATCACAACAAACTCCAAAACATCCAAATTTGAAAAGCAAACATGTTATTTTTTTTAATAACGCAACTAAAGTTTGAATAAGCGGAGATGAGAAATTGAGACCTTTGAAAGTGACCATTAATATTTCTTTTGTATCACTGTTTAAAATGCCAAAATACCAGTGAACAGAATCTGGGTCAACCCCACAGTAAACTTTCCATCTCTCTGAGCCGGCAGTGACTCACTCTTGGACAGAGCAATGCGCCAGCATTGGGGACTGAAATGGATTAAAGACAGCCCAGCAACCAAGCACAACTAAATTAAACAGCACTCTAAGTAATCCACTGTCATATTGACAATATTTCTGCTGGTCATTAACTAAATACTGTAACTGAAAGATACATGCAGGGGGGGTAGGGTAATATATAATACTGTGATTTATTGCCTTTAATAAAGTTATAATGAACAAGAATTACTTATCTGTTTAGCAGTAAACTTTCAACAGATACCTGATAATAATGATCTCTACAAACATTACAATGCATATATTTTAGATCTTTATTCCTTTTATAGATCTTTATTACTTTTTTGTTATTGTTTTTTTTTCTCCTGGGGTTGGGGGGAGGTCCTTTGTATAAGCCTGTGGCTTCTTGACCTCTCCTGACACATTTAATTTTTTTGTTTTTTTCATTGACTGGTTTTGTGCAGTTTTATATATGTGCAAATAAATAACAAAAAAATAATAAAAAATATAAAAATCTGGGTGTTCACAATAAACTCATAAGTCCATCAAATTAAAATCTTGTTATTTCTATTTTGAGATATATCAAGTGACTTGTCACTTGACTTGCTGATTCAAAATGAAAATGTCAAAGCCTCACAAGCACAAGAGTAATAACAATGGCCTATTATTGTGCTGCACTACCGGGGTCAGGTTGGTGTATTTGACACGCTATTGCCCCCAATTGTGAAACCCCAGACTGAGATACACAGGGCAGTTTGTAGTTCACAAGGTATAAACAGCTAACGTTAGCTAACACGTAACCCATAAAAACACACCAGGCTATAAAGAAATACAGGCTTTTACAGGCGAGTTTCTGAGCCTGCCAGAATACAGATAATAATGCACTATACTCACTTTTAACAGTCTCTTCTGCACTATACTCATTTATTTAATAGTCGTGTATCACAGCTGTTACCCTGCTCTATATTCAGTTATAACAGTTTTCTTCATCTCCTTGTATTTTTATATCTGGTATATTTTTTGGTACTTTGTACTACTAACTTTTTTACTGCCTTTTTACTAACAAGTTTTGCACTATGGAACTGTGATGCTGGAAACTTGAATTTCCCTCGGGATCAATAAAGTTACTATCTATCTATCTATATCTATCTATTAAGACACAATATACACATAACCACAGTGCAAATACAAAAAGCTGAAGTTAAATTATCTGTCAGCCTGAAAACAAACTCACTTTCTTGCACTTGTATACTTTATTATTATTATTGAATTATTATAATTTCTAACAAGCTTGTGGCCGAGCTCCAAAAATGAGATAAAAACAGATGTAAACAAAAGAATAAAATACAAGATTTTCATCCCATTGTATCTGGATGAGACCAAATATAAGAACTAATGTTAGCAAACAGCATATCTTCAATGTTGCCCTGCAGCCAAATACATCATATATATATATATATATATATGGTGTATCTAAGTATATATATATATACACACAAACATCAATAAAGTTGCTATCTATCTACCTGTCTGTCTACCTATCTATCTAATATGCACTTCATGACATCTATCTATTGATCTATCCATCTATCCATCTATAAGAACTAAGGTTAGCAAACAGCATATCTTCCATGTTGCCCTACAGCCAAATACATCATATATATACAAACATCAATAAATCAATAAAGTAACTATCTATCTATCTATCTATCTATCTATCTATCTATCTATCTATCTATGTATCTATCTATCTAATATGCACTTCATGACATCTATATATCTATCTATCTATCTATCCATCTATCTACCTATCTATCTAATATGCACTTCATGACATCTATCCATCTATAAGAACTAAGGTTAGCAAACAGCATATCTTCCATGTTGCCCTACAGCCAAATACATCATGTAACCAGAGAAATGTTGCACAACACGTTATGTTACGCAAAAGTTTGTTTACTTCAAGGAGGTTGAAAACATTATGCCAAGACTCTCAATGCTTAAAAACATGATGTTAAGTAAGCAACAACTGTGGATACTAAAAAGATAAGCCAACATTAACTTACGTGGAAAGTTTCCTGGTCCAGAACAGCACACCGGGCCATATCTCTCTGAGCTGAACAGCCCGGCACAAGTTCCCTTTTATCTTACTCAAAACATCATTAGACTCATCATCTAGCTTGTCCGCGTACGGCAGGAGTTTGTTATAAACGATGTCCTTCTGAGGAACAAACCCCAATGTGTCAGACTGAACCTTCTTCATGGTATCCAACTAGCTGCACTGTGCTAGGCTAGCAACCGTTGCTGGGGTGAACTTAGCTTCTCACTGCTACTCGGCTAATATATAACAGTTAAGTTCCTTTAGCTACCAGAAAACATCTTGTAAAACATATATTAAGGCTAACAACAAAACACGAGTTCTCAGTTTCTCTTTCGGTGAATGTAGTCCTTTAAAAACCCCACCGGACAAGCAGCTAGCTACAGTTAGCTCTACTACAAAAGCACAGTCATATCCCAGTAAAGGACTGTGTGTCAACGTCGACTGATTCATCCAACTACGGCAGAGCAAGACGGCAGACGACACCCAGCTACAAGCTACACAACACTGCCGTCATATCCGCTAGCAGGCTACAAGAGGGGGAGACTACACTACCCAGCATGCACCTCTCCATTCATGCTTTTTATAACTGCTTATCCTTTAGCTTATGCTTTAGCCACTCAAACAGGATGACTTGAAATCCACTTAAGAGACCTAGGGTGTCCTCTGATGTCTTTTCTAACGTTGCTGTAGTAACATTAATCCCTTAATAGATATTTTAGTAATATATATTTATATTAATATTAATATTTTTTAATATATTTTAATCATGACTTTTTATAGTGCTTTCCTGTATTGTAATGTATGATATCATATATAATACATTACAAAAAAAAAGAAAAAAAGAAAAAACAACAACGATATTACATTGCATATAATTTAAATGCAATGTATTATTGTTGTTGTTTTTTTAATTTTTTTCTGATCTGGATCTTGAGTCTGCAATAAAGTTTGAATTGAATTGAATTATTCATGCCTGCTATTATTGCTAATTAATCACAAAACACACACCCATAGGCTATACAGAATACAATAATTGTTCAAATGCATTTATCATAACTTCAAAAAAGGAAGAAAGACACTAATTAAAATTACTAACTAATTAAAAACTAATTAAGATATTATTTATGTAATTTATATTATTCTTTTTTTAATTAAATTGTATTATCTTTTAGAGTTTATTATAATTACCATTTGTCCTGATATAAAGATGAATGTAGCAACCTAGTAATAATGGAGACATACCTGCCTTGGTACCATATAATAATGCACACAGTGCACTTTCATAGACTAAGCTACTGGAGTTACCCTGCACTATACTCATTTTTAACAGTCTCTTCTGCACTATATTCACTTTTTTAATAGTCGTGTATCACAGCTGTTATCCTGCACTATATTCAGTTTTAACAGTTTTCTTCATCTTCTTGTATTTTTATATCTGGTATATTTTTTGTACTTTGCACTACTAACTTTTTTACTGCCTTCTTACTAACATGTTTTGCTATTTTTTAGAGTTTTTCATAATTATCATATGTCCTGATATAAAGTTGAATGTAGCAGCCTTATAATAATGAAGACATACCTGCCTTGGTACCATATATTAGTTTGATGCCTATTCTTTGATCTGTCATAAACAAAACAAAATAAAGAAAAAAAAAAAAACAGTACCTGAGGTACAACAAAATATGATCATGTTTTTTTCCCAATTTTGATGATGATGGTTGTAACAAAAATATTTCATACAGCAAAAAAAGTGATGAAATTGATCAACATATTGACTCAGTCATCCCATAGGTTAAACATTGCAGAATAAAAGCACTCTGGAGTTGGTGTTAGGGGGCTAACTACCTAATCACATCATTTTTCACCTATTGCTTGGATTTAATTCAAATTTGCACCGATAGTGCCCTGATATCTGCCCTACACCTCAAAGCAATATGAATATCAAAATATATATTCATTATAAAACTCGAGCCTATGGCTTTTCAATACAAAGTTGCCATACTGTATATACTCGGAAATTTCACACAGACACCTTTTTATGACCTTTTTACTTTTACTTAAGGTAATATACAGTATGATGTAATATCTGCTGAGCTGCTGGCTGTCCCCCCCGACAAAGTATGCACTTGCATCCATGTAATTATTTGCAATTATGTCTTTATATCTCAGTCAAGTTTGTTTTCCTGTGCGGTAATGCAACACTATAAATGAGGTTTCACGTTTTAGTTTTATTCTTTGCTGCAAATGCATTGGATTGTATATCCCTGTGATACAGCAGTGATCAGGATCCCAGTGTGCATCTTCATAAAACCACAGAATACCTCTTACAGGAACCCACAGACATTCTGTACATCCAACAAAAACTTATAGGAAATTTTAATCAACCACTCACTTTTGTTGCTATTCCATAGCACCCTCTAATTTATAAGTTACACTCACTCATCCTGTAAATTAACACAATACACATTCTCACCGATGCAAAACATTTTCACACTTGCTTTTTCCCCCATCTACAAGTAAGTGCCACAGTCAAACAGCTAATCATTTCACATCATCACACACACACACACACACGCACACACACACACAAAAAAACAAATAAACCTTAAAGACAATAAAACCACTATGAATAATTCAATTCCCCTGAGGATTATGAATCCCCTGATTCATCACTCCTTTGCTTGCAATTAATCAACACAAAGTGAAGCATAGATATGGAGTACAGGCAATAAATCCACTGCCTTGTGGAGTGAGGCGTCGGCACCAATTCACTGTGGTCACAAAGTCTGAGCTAGCCTGCTGGAGTAGGCTGTGATGTACAGCACAGACCGGGGCATGGGCTGAGGCTGTGCTCATAGGCTACGTGAAGTCCAGCCCTCAGGATCAAGTTTAAACTCAGTTTAGCCTCGATTTTGGCTTTCAGCGCAGTGTCATGGGCATCTCTCTTCCTCCACCAAAACAGGCCTCTGCTTTATGATAAATGTTCTCTCTTCAAGTACACCTCTCTCTTTTTCCTTCATGCTCCATAGCTGTCATATGATCTTTGTCAGTTTAGCTGGAGATTGAGAGAAGTCCATGTTCATCAGCAGTGTCCAGAATCCTGCATATGACCGGAGACTCAACCTAGAAAAAAAAACAAAAAACAGATGTCAATCACCTCGAATGTGGTGCCAATCATCCAGGCTGACGTCCTGTATAGTTTCATATTAGCACTTCTAGTCTTCCTCCTTTTCATTTATTTTCAAGGCATTTATTGCCATTGATTCATTGTATGAAAAACTACTTGATAGACAGACAGACATACTTGAAAACT
The DNA here is from genome assembly GCF_043250625.1 of Sebastes fasciatus. Lineage (NCBI taxonomy): Eukaryota > Metazoa > Chordata > Actinopteri > Perciformes > Sebastidae > Sebastes > Sebastes fasciatus. The sequence continues at coordinate 17,112,515 of NC_133803.1, read as the reverse complement.
GCTTAAGCTGGAGCATCTTTCTTCTGTCATGCCCTCTTTAGGAGCCCAAAACATTCTATACCACATAAATAATTGATAGCATTTTTATGAACCAATATCAGTGCTGGAGAAAAAAGTATTTAAACAAATAAATAAACACTCAAAAACTAGATTGAATTTTCTTAAAATAACAATATTAAAAGGTGCAGTGTGTAGGAAATGAGGGCATCTCGGGGTGTGGCTTGCAGATTGCAACCAACTGAGTACCCCTACGCTCATTCCTCCCTCTCCAAAACTGAGGTAATGTGAGCCGTCGAGTGTAAAAACGTGGTAACGCCGTTCGCCTCGCTCAGAGGCCATCCATACCATAATATCACTACTTTAGGAGCAGACAACAGCTGGCTGTACCAATGTTTTTCACTCTGTGGCTCACAAGTGTGTCTGAGAACTACAGCGGCCTTCAGGTCACGTATATACGTGAAAGGCTCTTGCTAGAGCCAGTGTTTGGTTTGTCCCTTCTGGGCTACTGTAGAAACATGGCGGAGCAACATGGCAGACTCTGTGAAGAGGACCCGCTCCCATATATAGATATGAAAGGCTCATTTTAAGCTAACGAAAACACAACAATTCTTATTTTCAGGTGAAAATACACTGATAAAAACATAATTGTGAATTTTATATTCCATTTTTGCTAAAAGACCCCCTAAAAAGTTACATACTGTTCCTTTAAGAAAACAAACTGTATGCTTCTTTTCACATTTTTTTTTAGTTTTTAGTGGATAAATAAAATAATGCAAGTTAGCTTTGCCCTAAAGCACACATATGTTGGATTTTCGTGGGACTTTCCTTTTATTTAGCTCTCAAAACTTAAGTAGAGGTCAGCACTCTAAGTTTCAGCATTGTAACTAAGCACGTTTCTTTTTCAAAGACTGTGAGTCACTGGTTACTAGAGAACTTACCCCAAGGATGTACTGACAAGTCTGAGGCTCCAGCATGTAGACAGTGACAGCATGGGGAGACTCAGACTCCTTACATCTGACAGAGAGAAGATAAATGAGATGAAACATCGGGGTATTGTCTTACTCATTCATTAACCCAGGGCAGTGACATTGAACCGGTGCTATGGTTCCTCCCCCAACCCATGTCTGTTTACTCACTTGAGCTTGACAATGACCTGTCTGGGTTTCCCTGTCAGATCACACAAATCCCCGTGGCCATAGAAGTGGGAAACCAACCTGTCATGGAGAAGAGAGAATAAACAGAGAGAAAATTCAAAAACAATCTCAGTTTAATTTGCATCCAGGTTAGGCTTCAAAAATATGAATGGCCTACTTGACTTTCTGCACTCCGTCGTCTTTGAGCTGGTAGGATCGGGCGACGTTGTTCTTGGCCCACTCAGTGTGCTCCAGGTCGTTCCAATTCCCGACCACTACAGTGTTCTTTCCTTGCTCTTTATCCTGGACCACCAAGGAATATTTTCATCACTGACTGTACAAGTGCAATCAAATAACCAAACAATCTTACATACACAGTTACGATAAACTATTTCAACTTTTATGTCGTTGAAATAGAGCTGAAACAATCACTCGATAAATCAACTAATTGGAAATGAATGAATTGCCACCTATTTTGAAAATTGATGAAGTCATTTTTCAAGCAAAGATGGCAAAAGTTACCAAGTTCCAGCTTTTCAATTGCGAGGATTTACTACTTTTCTTTGTCTTATGTAATTATGAACTGCATGTCTTTGGGTTTTGGACTGTTGGTCAGAAACAAGCAACTTGAAGAAAGCCCCTCAGGCTTTAGGAAACCATTTTTTTTTTACATTTTATAGACCAAATGATTAATTGAGTAAATAATCAGATTGATTGATAATGATAACAAAAAAAAAAAAATCTTTAATTGAGGCCCTACAAAAGTGATGCTAGAAGTGCATTTGATTTTTTAGATATTCCACATTAAAAAGGTACAGCGTGTAGGATTTGGCGACATCTAGTGGTGTGGTTGCAGATTGCAACCAACTGAGAAGCCCTCCCCTCACACCTCCCTTTCCAAGACTGCGGAGTGCAAAACTGTGGTAATGCCATTCGCCTAGCTCAAAGGCCATCCTTACCATAATAACACTACTTTACGAGCAACGGAAGTCAGACGGCGGCTGGCGGTATCACGGTTTTGCACGTGCAAGCGTGTTGGAGAACTATGGTGGCCTTCAGGTAACGTAAAAACGCTCAAGGCTCTCTCTAGAGCCAATGTTTGGTTTGTCTGTTCTGGGCTACTTTAGAAACATGGCAAAGCTACATTGTGGACTCCATGTAGAGGACCCGCTCCCTATGTAGCTATGAAGGTCTCATTCTGAGCTAACGAAAACACGATTCTTAGCTTCAGGTGATTATACACAAATGAATACATAGTTATGAATATTCTATTCTATTTCTAATGCTAATAGATCCCCTGAAATATTACACACTGTTACTTTAATGTCCCAGCTTCCACACAGACATACTCACACTAGCGAGGAGGGACCCTTACCTCATGGTACTGATGGACATGCTTTCCGTAACAGAATTCATATTTCCACCACCCTACCCCCTGAAACACACATGAAGATGATTATAAGCCACTGAATGGTTTATTAAACACTGGTCAGGTGATATACTGCAGATAGAGTATGTCTCACCCCATGCAGACAGTACGAGCCACTGAGGAACTCCTTGATTAGCTGGTCATCCGTCAAACGGGAGATGTGAGTGGTGCCGACGGTGACCTGAGTCTGCCCTCCAACAGTCATAGGCTTGTGAGTGGAGGTGAACGCCTCCTCTCTCACTGGCGGCGTCTCTTCCTGTAACATGTCAAAGATATAAATGAGTCAGGTGTCGTCGGTGCACGCAGTCCCCTATTTTTTCCTCTCTGTCATTTCTGTGCATGTCTCACCTCTCTGGTCTCGGAGGCGGCGCTGAAAGGCGGTTTAAGCTGCTCCTCTTGCTCCTTATCCAACTGGGCGAGCCGCCGAGGTCGCAAAGGGGAGCCAGCTAGAGCCTGGCAGAAGATGGCGTTCACCGGGGAGGACTTGAACCTGCAAGGGAATACGTTTAGTTAAGAAACAGTTTGATTAAGAAAATGCATTTCAGCAGAACCCTGAAGGTGTATTCCTTTGAGCACAATATTTAAATATGGTAGGTTTGACAGATCTACCTGTATTTTGGGTGTGCGCAAAGCAGCGGCGTCAACACCACCACCTCATATTCACAGGTGGTGACCTCGGCGACGGACAAGATCTCATGCTTGGCCTCTGGATGACAGACGTACAGCACAAATGTGACGCGAGCCTCGTTCTGTTTCAGGACACAAGGAGTCCCGTTTCCCATCTCCAACGAGAAGAAGGGAGTCAGCTGGCCTTCTATGTTCTTAGTTTGAACCTGGACACCAGTGGAAAGGGTGAAGGAAACGAAAAAGAGACGACAAATGTGAGAATTGACAGCTAGCCTTGCAAATATGGTTGGTTAATCGAAGTTTCATTATTATACTTGCTTCAATTTCCTCTGCTGATTTGACATTTTCCGCCTCTTCAACTTTATCTGAAAAAAAAATTAATTTGTTATCTTTAGCACAATAAGGAAAAGACTTAATACACTAATTAACATATGCAAATTAATAATACCATAAAATTGCATTAACAAATTAACTCACCCGTCTCTGTTGACTGACTCTTCGGTGCCATATTACCCAGGAAGTACTCCTGAACACTAATTTTCTGTGGAAACACACATGCACATACTGCACTAAGCGCTGGCTTCTCATTCATGTCATCTGGAAATTATTTTACCCTCCCAAAACACTGACCTGGCCTGTCTCCTTCTCTTCATGATACTGTCTTATATGCTTTCCATGGCATACTTCATACGTCCAGTACGACTCAATCTGCAATGTTGGCGAGCCAAGAGCAAGTTTAGAGTTTTTCAAATCACCAAACACCACAACGGAAAAATATGTTTTTTAGTTACGCTCTGCTAATGAAGCGTGAACTCCACCTGAACACACTCTCAGTCTCTCCGCTGAGAGCAGTAGGGAAATTAGATGGAAATTAAAGTGAAACTTGAGAAGTCTCACCCTGTAGGAGCAGCTGCTTCGCTTGAATAATGGCTCCAGCAGTTCACCCGGACTGGGCCCAGTGTAGTCCTTATCATCATCCTAAATCAACAAAAGACACCAATCAAATGCATTAAAGACTGAGGGAGATAAGGCAGTGTAGGGTGTAGCTGTGTGATATAACACAAAAATATAAAAATATTTGTACGATCTTTGTTTCACCAGCTCACGTTTGTTGCCACTCTCAATTTAAAGGGGACCTGTTATGCTTATTTTTAGTTTCATACTTATATATTTTGGGTTTCTACTAGAACATTTACATGGTTTAATGTTCAAAAAACACTTTATTTTTCTCATACTGGCTGTGTTGCAGCAGCATTTAGGCAAAATGTGTTACTGGGTGACATCACCGTGTTATGGAAAAAAGTCAGGACTTCAAGCAAGGTATTTCAGGCAGTTCAAGAGCAGGGTTTCTGTGGGGGAGAGTAACTCCCTTTGGCCTGGCCTTTGTAACTTTGTAACTTTGCAGACCTTTTACATTCACAAAAAAATGTAAAACACACTAACGGAAAGGGAAAAAGAACAAAAGCATAATAAGTCCCCTTTAATGGTTCGAATAATGTAGTCTAACTGGGTACTTGTTTAAAACCATATGAGAGTTACCGCTGCTTGCCCTAGTGTGCTTTTTAAACAATTCCATTGTCAAGCAGTTTTTGCATCACCTTATATCAGCACAGATATGAATGATGGCCAAAGATACAAAAATATGACACAATCAATGGTAAATATAGGCTCGTCTTATACAACTGAAGACGGTGCACAGACTGCACATGTCTGCAACAAGGGCTTACCTCATCTCCAGAAGTCAGGGAAGGCAGCATACATTTATACTTCTCCTTCTCTGTTGTTGTCATGATGACAAAGTCCTCTTCCTTGTACAGTACCCCTGCAGCTGGCTGAAATACACAGACACACACAGTTAGTTACAGATGAAAGAAAGAGGGACTAAACATAGTGCATGCTCACAGTTGACAGGAACATCTCCCCAACAACATATTATAGTAAATGTGTTAAAGGAGGAGACATACCAGCGTGAATTCAGGTCCTGGCCAGTTGATTTTGAAGGGGACTTCGTCTGTGAAGGAGGGATATCCTCCTCTGTTTGCTGAGACTCCGCTGCAGACCTCCAGCAGACCACCGAGGAACACCAGCACCAGCAGCCCAGCCATCGTGTCTCCTGTCCAGCTGCTGAGCTCCTACAGCCCGCTCCTCATGTACCGAGAACAGCCGGCTCTCCTCACACCAACAGCGGCCCAAAGTGAGGAGTTTAAAGCTACTACAGAAGTCAGAGGAAGTCTGTCAGATGTAAGATAGACGGATGTCAATACAGCACAAACTACAGGAAGTGATCTGTTTACTTGCCACGTCGTGTTCCGCCTGTTGGTGGAGCTGAAATAACCACAGCGCCCTCTGGAGGAGACACGTGGTGTTGAAGGAGAGTTTGACACCTGGAAAGCAACAAAAAAACAATTACAATTTTTGTCATTTGCTTTTGCTCAATTCTTTTTTTTTGTTTTGTTTCAAAGTCTTTTTTATTGGCATTCTGTACAAAATCCAATAAATCATAGAAATCAACAGCATTCAGCTCAACAAACCTGACATTCTGGTGTAGTACAGTAAGTAGTCAGTGTCAATAAACAAGTAGAAAAAAACAGAGATTTGCATATAAGACACATTTCTAGGGTTGACTGTCATGGTGAAAAAACACATAAACACACACGATGACTAAACAACTTTTCATTTTGGTGCCATTGGCCAACTTACTGACACAATAACTAGGTTTCGAAGCAGGAATGAGGTGTTTTGGGTGAGTTACTTCCTTTTGCAGACATGTAATAGAGTTGTGATGTCCCATCAAACAGTTTTGACAATTAAGCTTAAAGTTTAGTGAAAGTTCAGATTGTTTCAGAAAATGAGCTAAAGCAATTGAGAAAAACTGTAAACCACTGAAACAGTGGACAATAAATCTTTTGTTGTACCATTTTTTCCACCATCCTTTGCCAATATACACTACTGCCTCAAATCAAATAAGTGGCAGCACAACTTCAAATAGTCTACCTATGACCAAGTTTCCCCTCAAATCCATATATAATTTTATATTCACTCTATATCAATTATGTAGCTTACAATGAAAGCTCAGCTTTACTGTACAGGCTACTTGCAATATATTACTTGCTTATTACTAATGCGTTTTTATTGATGATATAATAATGTCAATCTTAATTCTATTTCATCACTTTGTCTACTTGCGTATATGGATGTCTGCTAGTGTGTGTGTAATCTTTTGTTTTACTATTTTTCTTCTTCTCTCTCTCTTTACCATCCTTTTTAATAATTTATTCTCTTTTTATAATTGATTATGGTAAGCACTGGAGAGTGCCCTGAGGTTTTTTATTGCACCTCTCCATCACATTTGTTCTTGTTTATGTAATAACAACTTGTACCTTTTTATATGTGTAAACAAAATAAAATATAAAATCGTTGCAGCTTCACTGACATTGTCAACAGTCAATCAATGCGAAGAAAGTCATTGTTCAAATCCACAGAGCCTTATTTTCAATGCTAGTGAAGTTCTAAAAAATGTCCTTATCAAAAGATTTTTCCATCCATAAAGCTGAAATTGGAAAACTGGTTGTTAAGGTGTTCATACAAATAAAGTAGGTTAAATAAAGTATAACTTGTATCAATTATCCAGTATAAAACATTTGTGTGAGCAGCAAGTAATTCCTCATTTTATGAGCCATGAAGGAAAAATAGATAAATCTTCATTTAGTTTTCTGTTAATATGATCTGAAATAATTCTGGTGAAAGTGAACAGAGCTTTTTATCTATCTCAAAATACATATTAATACCAACTGGATCACCAAAATGAAAGCAATTTATGATATCTGACAGTTTTGAAAAAGGGTCATGATCTCCTCTAGCTGTTCAAACCAAGGTCAGTAATGTAAATATTTCAGAGCTCTTTTGAGAGGCACATTTACTGCTCTTGCATACAGTTTTTAAAGGTGAAATACAATTTCCCCAATGTCTTGCTAAACCAACCACATCCTCATATGCTGAGAATAGTGCTCATAAAGCTGTTATTGAACGCAGACCACAGCTGGCCTGAAGCACTTGGCTCCTTATGAGTTGAAATGTTTGAGAGAGGTTTCCTGATCACGTAGACACAAGTCAAAGGCAGATTGCCTCATCTCTGCCTCCCAGTGGATGGATTTGGAAGTTTAATTGTGTTTAAGTGTGTGTGCTGAATATAGAGCTGATGTTTTAGGGTATTTTAAAGATACAACGTATGATAGATCCAGTTGAATCCTGGATGTTGGTTGACTTATATACAGGCAACGACAAAAGCAGCTTTGTGCCAATGTGCAATGTCCTTTTATCCTGTGACTCTGTTGATTCAGCAGTGCTGTGTGTTGAATGACAATAAATAATTCCCCCCAACCTGAACAGCTCACATGGAAACAGCTCTCAGTTAACAGGAAATTTAAAGCTTGGACCTTGAAAATATGGTGGTGTTGCATTTCGCTGTCAGGGGGGAAATGTACAGAACTCTTCCTCGGACTGATGGAGCGTAAACCTGAGATGGGCATTTTTCCACCTGTTGGTGGAGCTGTTGATATGAGAATGTGCAGCACAGGAGCCAACAGAAAGGAGAGAGATTTTAACAGAGATTTTGAGACAAAGAGTGGGAGGATTAGGAGGAGAAAAGGATATGGAGGAACAGGGAAGGATACAAGCGAGAGAAAATCCCACTAGATCATCCATCCTCTACAACCCCTCCCCTCTGCTTACATAGGCTACATACAGCTTCTACTCACACCCGTCTCCTATGTACACACAACATATGGATGTAAATATTAATCTGCACTTGCCTGTATGTGCACATATAGTATGTACTGCATGTATTTATGATAGATAGATAGATAGATAGATAGATAGATAGATAGATAGATAGATAGATAGATAGATAGATAGATAGATATGGAACATGAATTTTGAAAATGGGCGTAGTTCCCCTTTAAACAAGATGTAGCGTTAATTTGTGAGCTTTATGGGTGCTTTTGTTACCTTTGGAGAGAACCAGGCTTTTTCCCGCTGTTTACTTAGCAAAGATAACTGGCTGCTGGCTCCGACTACATATTGTACAGACATGAGAGTGGTATCGATCTTATCATGGATCTCTTGACAAGATGACACATAGCTACACCTCATAAAAATAAAATCATTAATAGTAGAAGAATTACTTATTTTCCAAAGCATACAGAGCAGAGTTAAACCTTTTGTCTGTTTTTATGTATTGTACGTCCGTCAAAAAAGGCAATAATAAGTGATCTGAGACATAAAAAGTATTTGTAGTTGAGATACAATCAGCTGAAATGACACAACACTTCTCTAGTGTCTCTTCCTCGGTGGTTGTTCACAGACTTTTCTGGAGCCTGACTGGAACTCACCTGAACTCACAATGAGCATTTTCATTTATTTCACTGCCATCCGTGGGGTGAACTTGATTTGCATAGACGCCATCCACACACCCTCACCTTATGCATAATTGATACAACTGTCATCTCCCCAACCATAATAACATCATTCCAAAGGGAGCAGAGAGAAATGAATGTTGGCATTTGAAGGTCTTGAGCGAGATTAAGATATCTCCTGAGCTGTCACCCAAAAATACACACGTGTAATTCTATATTATACATCATACCTAGAGATGTCAGATCAATATTGTCACTTGGGCTGGATTTTCTTAATGACATTCAGTATTGATTTGGGGGAAGCATTTTTACATGTTGTATATAGCTTTCCACTTCTTTCTTCTATAACATTTCAGACTGTCGTCAGGCCATTAAATAGGCGTTATCAGTCGCTATCAGCACCATAGATGTGGGTCAATAGGGGCCTACTACACCTAATATTTGTTTTTATCATCTATTCACATGGTCGATCACCGAAAGAAGGTATGAAAGAAGACGACAGCGACCTCTAGCGACTGCAATAATAATGACAGCGTGAAACTCCATATGGGATGGGGGGTCGGGGGTGATGGATGGGCCACAAAACACAGGGTTTTCACCCAGGAGGCCAGGTTTCGCACCCCGTGTAAAACCAATTTGTAGTCTGTGCGTTCACAAGCGTTACGTTTTGCTTTCACTTTTAAAACATAGTTATTTTAAGCCAAAACACAATGTTTTTCCCTAAATTTTACTAAATGGTTTCGTTGCCTAAACCTAAAGAAGTTGTAATTTTGTTTCATAAACCTAAAAAAGTATTTTTGTTTGTGTTCAAAACGTAAGCTTTCATTCAGTTTTACAACGTGTGCTTTTAAGTTTCGCTTTCACTTTCACTTTTACAACGTAGTAGGCCCCTACTGATCCACATCTATGGTGCTTATAGCGACCGATAACGCCTATTTAATGGCCTGATAACAGTCAAATCGGGTGAACATTTCCCTAACGACTCAAAGTCCATATAGCATGTCTAATTAATCAATTAGAGTTCATTTTAATGTTCACGCTAATGCTGCACACTTGTCAAACGTATTAACTTTAGATCATGTCCTTTTTCTAACCCCATTTTGTTGGAGTGATGAAAACACCAAGAAGCTCAAACTGATTTTCCCGTTTTGAATAATCTTCAACAAACTGGTGGGTGTGTTTACCAGCTTAAGGACTGAAGTGTCAGAACATGTGGTATGTATCCCCATATTAATTTTAAAGCACGCTGAGCAAACTCTCCTAATCCTGTCTGCTCTACATATACACAGTTGTCACTCATGCACCTGTTGTGTTTGTCAAAATGAAACACTGTGTTATTGGCTAAACGAATCTTGTAAGACGCTACAACTTGAATAAATGATGCAGAGAAGCAAAACAAAAGTCGGCGAAACATGAGAGAAATGGATTTAAAGCATGCCAGTGGATCAGAGTGCTGCTCTCCACATCCCTGCAGAGATGGTAATGAGAGAGTATTTTTGTTTGGATGGATCTGGATAGGCTCCAGATATTCACAGAGCTAGTTCTCGCTATATTTGCCTGTGATTGAGGCTTAGCTCTTATATGAGAATATCAGAGAGGGGTCAGTGGAGACACAACATCTCAGAGTCCCTGAATGCATTATAATGGCACAGAGCCCACGATTTCATTTATACGTTAACCAAAGCCAACGTTTTCTATCAACCAAATGTTGAGGTTATGATACTGATGTATGTTTGGGTGTTCATGGATTGACCCAATCCTTACATGAATACAAACTTGTTACAGCTTCATCACAACTAAAGCATCCGACCATGACCATTCTCAAAGGTGACGTTTATGTAAATGCTGTTTGCAGTGTCTGAGACGTTAAGCTGTTTCAGAGTCTTGAGACGCAATACGCTCGGATTCAAAAGTCATTGAAACCCCAGAAGTATGTTTTGTCCATAAGCAAGAACAGAAAGTGGGTTAACTGCTTGAAAATGCATCCTAAGCAGCGTGCATAAGCTAGAAGAGCTTACGGAAGCTAGGGAGACTTTGAGATTGAAAGTCATTTAGTGGTTCTTCACAGTTTGAGAGTGGCACAAATACTGCAAGGTAAGGAACAGAGCTCTTGACAGACCGGGTGAAGAAAGGAAACTGAGATTCTGTGGATATTTTTAATCAATATCAGCACTTCAGCTGCTAGAAATGACTGTGAAGGATTAGAAAGTAAGCCAGATAATAGTGAAAAATGACTATGCTACATACTAGTCATATTGATTGGAATCTTAGAAACAAAACATGAATTTTAGGTTCAACTGTACGAGTGTATAATGCATGTTGTTTTTTTCTAAAAAATAAACAATTCAGCCGTGTTGGCTCCAAACAAATAACACCTGGGAAATATTGGACGAAAGATACCGCATGTTTTACTGTTTCCTCTAAATGATGAATAAAAAGATCATTTTAAACAGGCGTATCGGTCGCTATAAGCGCCATAGATATGGGTCAATAGGGGCCTACTACACCCAATAGTAGGTTTTATCATCTATTCACATGGTAGATCACCGAAAGAAGGTATAAAAGAACACAACAGTGACCTTTAGTGACCGTAGTAATTATGACAGGAGCAGAAGCAGAAGTCAGGCGCTGTAGCATAGACACCAACAATGTGTAGTTGTCTTTGTGTTCACAGGTGTTAAGTTTCGCTTTCATTTTTGAAACATAAGCCAAAACACAATGTTTTTCCCTAAACTTAACTAAGTGGTTTTGTTGCCTAAACTTAAAGAAGCATTTTTGTTTGTGTTCAGCCTAACGTTTCATGCAGTTTTACAACGTTAGAACGTGTTGCTTTTAAATTTCGCTTTCACTTTTACAATGTAGTAGACGTAGCAGGCCCACAATGACCACATCTATGGTGCTTATAGCGACCAATAACACCTATTTAATGGCCTGATTACAGTCGAATAGGGTGCACGCTTGCTCTGACCATTTCAAACTTAGTCTTCATTTTGATCTCAACTACACACCTGTAAAGTTTGGTGGCTGCATCTTCCATGGTTGTGACAAAATCTGTCCACAGACAGACAGACATATAAACACGTGGCAAAGTACTCCAAACCTCCTCTGTGGTAGTCCCCGCTACACTAGGTGTCTCCGGGACCACATTTTGCCATGATGACTCACACAGACTCACAAGGTGAAAACAATACGGCTGGTAATAAATACATTTCTTTCTTAACAGTTCTTAATCTTGCCCATGAGAAGTACAGTATGTGCTGCATTTGCTGAGTCATTTATATTCGACTGGCTGCTCTGGCGCTATTGATGCAGAGTAACCCTAGACAATCCATCATCATTTGAATGCAGTCGCAAGATCTCTTTGGCACCAATTTGGGCCGCAGATGGGTTTAATTGGCTGAGATATGCGCAAGATGATGGCTTCTTCCATTTTATGTATGAGTACACAGTCTACCACTTAGCTGGTGGTTGACAACGGAAAGAAAACAATAGAAACAATAGTGTAATGTGTAGAATTCAACCTTCAGCATTTGTGTATCATACTTCAAGATATGAAGTCTTTAAAGTATTTAAAGATCATGAAAAACAAGCTCCAACAATATAGATATTCATACTAAATATAAAAAGCAGCAATTATACACGATTGAACATAAATGCTTGAACCAGCCTAACCTAATCTTAAATAACATAATTTAACATGACATCCACACAATGTCATACATCTGCATGATTATGATTGGACATTACTAGTCAGCCGGCACGCAAATGGCTGATAAATGAGCCAGTGTTCGTGAAGCATGAGTGAAACAGCTGATGCCAATTAGCTAATGCAGCACAACTTCATGTCTGAACTAACCCATATGCTTCAAATAACACAACATAACACCCTAAAATATACAAACATCCACGAAGATGCCTTGTTGTTGAATTGAAAGCTAGCAGGTTTGTAATATTCATTATTAGGTGGTACAAATGTCTTCCAATGTATGAATTCAACTGTAAAATGTATGGATCAGGCTCATAGACTATATATAATAAGTAGACGTAGTCACCGTGACGTCACCCATTGGTTTGTGGATCTCGAGCTCGGTATTTTGGCCGTCGCCATCTTGGTCTTTTGGACACGAGAGGGTGGAGCTAAGTACAACCGAATGCTGAATAAGACATTTTTAGGCAACCAAAAAGGTTGTAATTAACTTTCATGAACTGAAAACACACTGTGAAAGGGTTAAAAGTTGTAAGACGAAAACAGACAACTCCCAGACCGGACAACGCTGTGGTAGCGACCTGTTAATCACAAGGTAGCCACGCCCTAAAGCATACCCTGCTTTATGATCTATTTTACTATTAAATGGGAACATAATTTACTAAAAGAACATCATTATTGGAGAAGACTTGAAACTAGCTTTTGAGACCATAAACTCATGTTTACAATGTTTACTGAGATCAAGTGAGGAGTAGGCTCATTTTCTCATAGACTTCTATACAATCAGACTTCTTTTTGCAACCAGAGGAGTCGCCCCCTGCTGGCCATTAGAAATAATGCAAGTTTAAGGCACTTCAGCATTGGCTTCACTTTTCAGACCCAACAGTTGGTCACTGGTCAGGACTCCTGGCTCAAAGCACTACGCTGATGCTAAGTACAAGTTACAGTAAGTCTCAATGAAGTCTAGTCGAGTTAATCTAACTATGAGCACCTTATGTCGATATTATTTGCACCTTCAGATGGTTTCACATTTAATGAACTGTATGTATTTGTATGCATGTCACAACATAATGGAGACAATAACTAATCATTGCACTTATTATGCAGAGCATTGTCCTCTATTACACTTTGTTCTTTATATCTACTGCATTTTAACAGAGTGAGTAATTGATTCAAAATTGAGGTTCATATTCTGACAAAAAATAAGTCAAAACACATAATACCCATAATGCACTTCATTCTGTATGTTATCCGATTCATGCAGGTGTATTTGGCTACAAAAATAATACAGTGCTGCACTGTGCCCATGTTTGTATGTAAGTTATTCAAAGTCTCCCCCCAGGGGCCCAAAACAGCTTCGATGAATCTTCTTTCCGTCTCACCATACGCAGTGTTTACTTACCTTATATCTGTTCAACACTAGAACACAAATCACAGAAACGGCGTGTTTCATTTCCACTTAGTGTTGCAGCTTCAATTCATTTTCATTCAACACCGCACCTCTTTCTTTACAGCCTCCAATGTTTTCCTAACTTCCTCCCTAACATCAGTTTGCCATACAGCCACAGTAAACTATTTAATAAACAATGTATAGCGTTAACACTCAGATGAAAAAGACATGCTGAAATTATATTGGCAGGTTGGTATCACACTGCCTCTTTTTTAAATGGCACAAGGAGTCTGACCTTTTCCTGATCTCAGCGCTGTCAAAAGATGACCTTTGTGCACAGCATCACGTAGTCAATGTGTACGAGTTAGTCTTTAGACACGGCACACACCTTGCCTTTTCAAAATCACTTGTCAATAGCAACGCTGTGCACTAAATAATAATAAAAAAGAGCTATTTTATTTTGCATAACTTGACCAGAAGTTATTCAAGGTCTGGCTTGTGTGACAAAATGAGTTTTGGTTAGAATGACAGAAAAAAATAATAATAAAGAAGAAGAAAAATGGTTCAGAGACAAATTTACACCCAGTCCTTCGGCATTGATAGAGGCAGCGACTGGATCTCTAGTGAATAAAAGAAAACTCAATTCAAACACCCACATAAAATCTGTTAATGTTTTTCTTTTTCAGTACTTTCTCACACCTCTTTTTTCGTGGAGTTGAAAAACTTAGTAAATCAATAAACTTCTGTTACACTTCTCGGTTTGTGGGTGTAACCGGAGGGAATTGCAGAAGGAGGAAGAGGAGGTTGAGAATGGGCAGCTTGGCTTCCCTGGTGGGTCAAGGTGAGTCTGTTAGCCTGATGGCTTGTTCACTCTGCAGATGTCACCTGGTCATTATCCTGAGGCAGCCATCTGCCAGTTGGTCCTGCATGGCCCGGCCACTCAGTCTTCTGGGCCCCGTGTGACTGGCAGGATCCATGCTGCTTTCTCTTCTGTCCTGACCTGCTACTCCACCTGCCTCCAGTGTCCAAAAGGCCAGGCTGGTCAGAGCCATAGGGAAGGCTGAGGACACACACAGAGAAACAAAAAAAAAAAGCAAGCTTTGAACTCTCTGCCACAATGTAAACTGGGATAAATTAATGATGCATCCGCAGTTTTTACCTGGGCTCCCCTCACAGCTGACTGCTTGGCTTCTCACCCTCAGCGCTGCTGGGATGCAGAGGTATGCTGCCAAAATAAACTCCAGCCTCCCCAATCGGCTCACCCATTTCACTTGCCGGTGGTTTTACCTAGAAAGTGCTTGACGTGATTATTCTATTTCTAAAAATGATCTATTGAGATAATCCTGGGATACTAAAGCCAATAAAGGGAGTCGTTACATCAGAAAGTTAATTGTCAGCCCTTAAATCTTCCAGGAAGTGTCTCACGGCGGGTAATTATCTTGGAAAATTAGAGCCTTACGTTTGGACACACTTAATCATGCCCTCCTTCAAGGTGTTGGATTTGGCTGGGACTTCTGCTTTTAAGATGTAATTTTGACTTGATAGGGTTTTAAGTTTACGTCCTTGGCTCATTACAATGAGATTTAATATCTGAAGAGAGGAAAGGAATCTCACCGAGAAATGAACGTGCCCATAGACAAACAGATGAATGTGCTGTGACTTATGTAATATAGTTGGTAAGCAGTGATGAGGCGGTTGAAAATGTATTATTAAGAGTGAAGTGATCTCTCTTTGTGATTTTAGAGGAGGTATATGCTTTAACTTGCCAGTTTTTTTGTCAAAGTTGCCCAGCATCAGTGCTATAGACTGAGACGCAGATGGATAAACTGTTGTTTGTCAAGAATTTACACCCTCAACTGATAATTTCTACTTTTTTTTTTTTTACATATGTTTTCAACAAACAATATACAGCATGTAAATTGTGTAATTTAGAGGTGCTGGTATTTTGATTTAACTTTGGAGAGAGCCCGGCTAGCTGTTTCCCCCTGCTTCCAGTCTTTATGCTAAGCTAAGCTAGTGTTACACACACATGCTGAATGATGACAACTTCCATCCAGTTGCCAGATCATGTTATTGCAACAAAAGGACAGTCATGGGTGAACGTTGGCTTTCTTATTTGCTGCTATCCTGACTGTCTTATGCTCATTCTGGGCTGACTTCCTTCTAAGGAAAAATAACCAAAAAGTAATAAACCAAAAGTGATTCAGTGCACAATATAACTGAATCTGTCATGTAATTCAAATGAATTTCCAAGACACAATAGCAAATGTGCAGCCTCTACAACACACTCTGAAAGACTGCTCATATCAGCCGTTGAACAAATATGTATTTAACGTCACAACCATGGATATAACACTGTTTTATACTACTAAATGCACAAACATGCGAGATCTTCTCTTCATTTCTTTCTCTTCGTCTCTCAGAAAGAAAGCGAATTAGCGAGTTTCCCAAATTAACTGTTTCTTAAATCAATTTCAAACCTTAATCATAGTGAAACATATAAAAGGTAATGCAAATAAAGAAATGCAATAACTTGTAAATTCAATTCCCCAATTTTTTAAATAGTTCTTGACTAAACTGCACATAGTCATGTTTGTGACTGCTTATATGAAAGGAGATACAAAGGATTTCAGAATTATGTATTTGATTAACTACTTATGTTTTAATTCATCACTGCCAATAAGACAAAAAGTGTAGCCTACCTACAGTTCTCAAGTGGAATCTCAGCTTCATGTCACAGGTTACATCTGTGCAAAACTTGTGGTTTGTCTTTTTTAAGTAAGTCTTTTCATCTTGTAAAAGTTATTTTTCCTCTTTGACCTGTTTCTCTCTTTAACAGTGAACTTTGTTTAGGTCATGCGTTCCTTACAGTGCTGCTGTTGGTGTCACACATGCTGATAGCAGGGTCTATCTGAGGACACATTCACAGATAACCAATCAGGTGAAACCCATAAACACACTCATCTCCTGCCTGCCAGTAATGTCCGGGAGGCGTTCAGTTTTTTATCATCTCCACACTTTCATCATTTTTACTGACCACAAAATACCTTCACTGGCTAATCGCATACATACTAACACGCACGCTTGCACACCTTTGATCTTGTAGCCTCAGTGATTCTGATATTTCATCCTTGACCCACTTTGAACTCGGGACCTGCAGTAATGTGCTGGACATGAATGGCTGCGTGGGCAATCTGCTCCTCCTTTCCTTCTGTTGTTTTTTTGGATCAATTATGCTGTTGTTCTGGAGGACGGCACATCACAACTTGAGGCTTGGCTGTGTTTCCAGCCCCTGATATAGAAAGGAGAACCGTGATTGTGGGAGGCCCACCCTCTAACCTGCCTGTACCCCTGGCAGCCAGAACGGGCCAGCTGGTACTGTCAGCAACCCTGACAGATGACCTGCTGAGCGGATACTTTTAGCTCATGATTCACCCATCATTATACAAACATACTGTATAATGCACAATGTACTGAAACAGAGTCTTATCTCGAGATAGGAGCATCCACAAAGTGTATTACATGCAATTACGGCCTGAAAATATGTACTTTAAATCAGTTTTTCCCACATTTTTAATCTGGGGACAAAAATGACAAACCTTCGCGACCCATTTCACAATAGGCCTTATCTATAAATCGTGAAAAGAGCAAATTTGTGAGTAAGAGAACATTCCTGATCATTTTTACTGCTATTCCCGCATCACCGCATATCATCTTGAATAGGTAAACCAGCCATTTCGAAGAGATATACGTTTGATAAATCACAACTTTGTTTTATGCATGTATAATTGAAAACATATACACATGTTAAACACTTTATAAATGAGACCAAAAAAATGCATTTTGTCATTTCCTCTCATCAGTAAAACGATTCATTTAGGCCGAGTTAGCAGGCTCAATGTTATAATAGGCTACAATTATCAGAACAATAAGAACATTAAAAGTGAACTGCAGATATAAATGAATTTATTTGGCTACCCTAATAAAATCTACGAACCCATTCTTTGGGAATGACTGCTTTAAAGCACTATCGTAAAGAACCCAAGGCCATTTTTGGCTCTTTTTTTGTAGTTTGTTGGTATATTTTTCTCATTCCTGAGCACAAGTAGCCAAATATCTGTATTTTATAGGATACTGTCCATTAGGCCTGACCCGAATGCTTCAAAGATTCGAAGCTTCGACTGTTGCCATGGTAACCCACCTCCAAAATCAGTATTCGAATGCTTTTTTTGTTTTGTTTATATATATGTATGTAATAATAATGTATAAATCCCCAAATAGCCCATGAAATAAAGAATAATCTCACAACATTATTCATTACTCATATTCAACATTAATTATTATTAATTATTCTCAGACGGATATCGCTGTTTGTTGTGTGTGGAGGTGCGTTTGTGTACAGTAGTGCGGCAGCGACAGTCCTGAATCTTCAAATACCTTAGAATATTATTCATCGAAAGTTCAAAGCCCAAAAAATTGTATTCGGGACAGCCCTACTGTCCATGTACAACGGTGTTGAATGAATATAAAACAATGTTTTCAACTACAAATGCCATGTTTGAAAACCTGAATAAAAGAGAAGAACAAATGCCTGCTTACAACACAATTTGCAGCAATCCTCAGCAATCATGCAGGCAGGAGTCCATTGTTGAAGAGGAAGAGATACTAAATCCAGACAGTAGCCACAAACAATAAAACATAATGTAACATAGCCACAAGTCATGTTGTGTTTCAGAGCACAAACTCAGTTACTGGAAACATTTTTGCTCTCTTGCTCTCTTACAGTATGTTTGCACTATCTCTGCTACAATCGCCACCCACACGGATAACCTATGGCTCGATGCCATGGAGTTTGTGCCCATTCTGGAGGCTGTTAAAGGGCATTATGGGGAAAAGTACCAAGTACAATGCAGGTTGAGGGAGAATGTTTTAGGGTTAAATAAATAGCAAATTAAAATATGTTGTGCACACTGCAGATCGCAGACTGATCAGCAGCAGTAGTGTATATTTATGTATTTAAATGTTAATTGTTTCTTTCCTCCTGTACTCTTGACATTATCTCTTTCTGAACTTCTCTTTATTTCCCCTCCATTCGTATCCTAACAACAGATTCATTCAAGTATTCAATCTATATGAACACATCTAGTGTGAAAACATTGTGAATGTAACAACGTAATTGAATTGTATTAGATTTTTACAAGACTTGAGCCAATTAACACTTAATTAAAATCCTCAAGTGTATTGCACTGCATGTACGTATCTCGGCTGGTGCCGTGTATGTAGATGAATCTCTGTTTTGCACAGCCGCCATAAAATCCCCTCCTGTATTAAGCTGCTGTCTGCTTGAATAATATACTGTCTGTTTATATGATGCGATGTGATTGGACACTTTATTCAATGTGAACAGAGATCAGCACGAGCACAGATTGAATTTGAGCTGCATAAATATGAATTCACCAAGCTCAACACTGAGCAGCTGAATTTACATGTCTTGAATGCATCAATTTTGAAATTGAAAGCAAATACTTGAAATTGAATGTGACAATTAGTGAAATTCACCAACTTGCCAACAATTACAGCCCATTTCCTGATTCATATTCAAATTTCTTTAGTTCAGACTGATCTCTGAGTACCCGAACATCTGGAGGGAACTTTTGTTCTCTGAGTGACTGGAGGACAGCTGCCTCCTCACAGTGGTCTGACACTCTTCACTTAGCCAACTGCAAGCCATGTGGCACTGTGCCTTCCTCGTCTCCTCTTCTTCACAGTGGTTGAAAGGGATGCAAATTGCGTCTCAAAGCCGCTAATACTGTGGTGAACGGAAAACACTCTTATGAGTTTGTGTCCTTGCAGGTGCACAGTTTTTTGTTGTGGCATTTTTGGACAGTAAGCTGCAGAAAATAAGGGGATTTCTCTGACACAGTGTCAACAAAAAGGAACATTATAGGCTTCACAAAGTTGCAGTGCAACTATACCGGACTGCTTAGACATATCATGCTGTTGTTATATGTTCCGGTAACACTTTATTATAACCATAATCATTAATAAATGGTAAATCGATAGTTAATTAACATAGTTAATAGTTATTTTACTGTTAACAAACAATGAAATAATAATTATTACAAATTATTAGTAATGCTTTAATTTCGGTATTTCATTAGTTTTCGTAATATGAAATATTTAGTTTATACATTATATATTGTATCATTGCTGATAAGCGACGATAACAATTACATTATGATTACATTAGTAAACTATTTATTATCAGTTTATTGTTGCACATATTATAACATCTTATGTACTATATTAAGTATTTGTTAGTGATTACCAAATAATTTGTAAACCTTCAAGAAATATTTGTAAAACATCTATAAATATTACATTGATATATGGACCAGAAACCAATTATTAACATTGACAAAGTATTAACTATCTATCTAAATTAAAAAATTATGTTAGTAATGCTATAATAAATTATAGCTATAATAAATTAGAGCATTACTAATAATTAGTAAACAATATTAATTATCATTTTATTGTTTGTTAACAGTAAAATAACTATTAACTACCAATTTAACTATCAATTTACCATTTATAAATGGTGCTTATTATAAAGTGTTATGTTCCAAGCATTGCTACAGTGAAACCACCGATCTGTCGTTCTCAAAGCAACAAAGAGACACTAGCAGTAACTTCTTCACCAAGTAGAGAACAGGACAATCGCTGGCTGAGAAGATGAGCGAGGCACAACGCCACATCATGTCTCGAGGTTGGCTAAGTAGCGTTAGCTCACAGTTGGCAGCTTTGGAGGAAGAAGCTGCCTTCAAGTCTACTTTAATGGCTGCCATCAAAGTGAAGCCAGAAAGGTGATGAAAGGATCCCCTTTTGGCTCGAGCTGTCAGTCCAGCTGCTGGCTGCAGGGACCCAGGAATTTAATCTCTTTGTAATAGTCTGCTCGTACCAGGGGGGGATGCAAAGTCAAGTCAGAACACTTTACTAAAGGGGACATAATACAAAAAACATCCACTCCAAATACAACCTAAATGAAAACACAACAGACAGTTTAGGACAAGTAAATGTAGTCGAGGCTAACAGAGGTGACCTTGAGAATGCAGGTTGTCAGAGATGAATCACTGCACACTGAACAATATGAAGGTTACTTCTGATAAAGTTCAGAATATTCTATATTTATAGTTTTAAGCAGGATGTATCGATTTCTTTCACATTTGAGTCAAAGTAAGACACAGGGCTCATTTATTTTGCCTGCAAAATTTGTCACATATTTAAATGAGGACATAAATATTCTCCTAATGTTACAACTAGACAGGTAACCAGTACAATACTATCATCATCTTTCTGTATTAAACCTGCAGAAGGCAGAATGTTTTTGGCATCATTGGGCAAAAAATCCATAATAACCTTTCAGCATATTGTAATTCAAGTGTTCTGAGAGAAAACTAGACTTCTGCACCTCCTCATGGCTCTGTTTTCAGGATTTAAAAAATCTATCATTTCAGAGAGGGAGCTTTCCTATTGGCTGTTCATTCAATGGAGGCAGCTGTCAATCACTTGCTAACTCCGATCAAATTATCAAACTCGGCAGCGCCGATCAAATATGAATCAATATTGTTTTCAGAAACTTCTTGTAGTGTACTGTTTAGCTGTAAGGTGAGAAAGTTTGCTTTGGCTGGTGGGCGGTGCTTGGTATTTCCTCAACTGATCTCAACATGGCTGCCGGGTCACAAACTTTTTCATTTTACAGCTAAACAGTACACAATGTTTCTGAAAACATTTGAGGCGAGAAATAGGCATTAACGTAACAGAATATTGATTCATAATTGATCAGCGCTGCCTAGTTTGACCGTTTGATCGAAGTTTGCAAGTGATTGACAGCTGCTCAGAGACGGCAGGCTCCTGCTCGGCTCTGATTGGTTGTTTTCCTCCGGTCTGTGAAGTCTTGCAGATGCCATTAGGAGCACCGGAGGACACAGAGGCACATGATTCTTTTTCAGATTACCTGTCTTACTGTCAGGATATAGTGACCGTTTTATAAAAATAACTTTTTTTCAATCATATTTGCTCCATTTCTACCCACTGCAGCTTTAAGTGCTCTGCTGACTGTGAACGTGAGATTAACTTAGTGAGCCTGTCGTGTTTGTGTATACTTCATTTCTCAGTAATGCTAACAGTTTTAAACCAGGACCCAGAGTAATCTGTGTATAATTTAAAGATAATACTTGCTGAGATAATCATTTATCATTATTATGGTGCAAAAGTAACTGCAATAGCAAAAATAATTTTAGGTTTCACAAATGTCCATCCTTAAGTCCAAAGAACAATGTTATTTTTCTTAAACTGTTTGTAAATTGTACTTCCTTCGTGTTACAGGCTGCTGACTCAGTGGACGACCTTGTGTCAAATGAAGACCTTATTTACCTGCTGAGATACTTACAGTAAGACAGGCCTTGAATTAATTTATTCAGGTGTTTAGAT
The DNA here is from genome assembly GCF_043250625.1 of Sebastes fasciatus. Classification (NCBI taxonomy): domain Eukaryota; kingdom Metazoa; phylum Chordata; class Actinopteri; order Perciformes; family Sebastidae; genus Sebastes; species Sebastes fasciatus. Next base: position 17,090,323 of record NC_133803.1, on the reverse strand, counting down.
AGCATTTATGTAGAAATGGGATACAGTGAATTATAAAAAAGAGCTTCACCACAGTTGAACCACACTAAGTTCATTTAGTTTATGATCCATTTTCACGTTTGATACGATATCACCGCTTTCATTCAGTTGTTATCTCCTTAGAAACATCTGCATGTTGAAAACCCCAGAATCAATAACAGAATTGTTAAATACACCCAGGAATAGTTTATTGAGTTTTCCAAGACCCCAAGGATGGTTTCTGATGTGCTAATTTGATCACAGTTGCACAGAGCCTAAGTAAGTGTCAGAAACATGAAAGCAACTGTCGGGAAAATCCTGCACATGGAAGCCGCGGCTCGCAACTTGGCAGGTCGCTCATTTGTTTCTCTGAGGAGATAAGCATGTATGTGAGGATATCCACAACACCTGGGAGCACATACATGTCAAATGTAGCACAGATGATCTAAGGTATGGGAGCTGCAGTAATGTAGGAAATCTATCTTTATACAGGTGCCTACTTGTTATTGTATACGCTAGTAGTGATTTAAAGGAACGGTGTGTAACTTTTAGGGGGATCTATTGGCAGAAATTATGAAAATATGAATAGTTGTGTTTTCGTTACCTTAGAATGAGCCGTTTATATCTACATACGGAGCGGGTCCTCTTCACAGAGCTGAACTTCATGTTTCTACAGCAGCCCGGAATGGACAAACCATAACAATGGCTCTAGATAGTTCCATTCTTTCATCCATTTTTGCGTGTTTGCGTTTTCGAGTCGGCCACCGTAGTTCTTCTACGCTTGGCAAACGGGAGAAGTTTCAGTTGGTTGCAATCTGCAATGTCACCGCTAGATGTCGCCAAATCCTACCCACTGCACCTTTAAATGCAAAAAAAAGACATACTATGTAAATGTTCATTTTATTACTGCAAAGGTTCTTGTATAACAACCGTATGTGTTTTTTACTTTCACTGTGGTACTCAAGTTTTATAGCAAAGACTAAATCATTGAATTAATGCATTGTTGTATAACACCAGCGAGCCGCCTCCTGTGGTCAGTGTGTGGTCAGTTCAATACTGCCCGCTGTATACTGTATGAGCCCACACTGTGGGCTGTAGGCTGGGCATGGTATAAAGAGTCACACACTGTAATTCCCTTAAGCACTGTGCATTACAAAAGGCTTTATGTACGAAAAACCCCAGCGACCCACCAGGACAAACAAAGCTCAGTTCTTTATGAAGAGCTGCGACCACCTAAAAAACAAAGCAAAACAAGAGGGGCTTTAATGAATAACATATGCCAGTGCAGTCACACCATGGGCTCTTTTCTTTATATTGAATTGGGCTCTGACATTAAAGGGAGAATAAATAATAAATCTTATTTGAACAGTAGTGTAAATTCCACCAGCATGGCACTGTTTGCCCCCAACGCTTCCTCTCGCTGGAAAATCCCTCTCTTTTGTTGTCAGAGCGCTAAGGAATCTCTTCTCTCCTTGTACCTACAGTATTATAGTCTGTTTTATCATTAATGAGACATCAATACCCTAAACACACCACCCTGTCACAAGAATATAGGGAGTATTTACTGGCCTCATTACAACATTTTATTCTATGAAGTTCCAAAACAATTGCTTATATGACTGATTTCTGATCTGCCACAATTATCACATGATTTGTATGACAAGTTGACAACATCCCGCTAACACACAGTAACTGTGTTTACATTCTTTAATTTGCTTTGTGTGATATAGAGTGACGATGATACTTATAGAACTGGAGTTACATTTTATTTCACCTTGTCTCATTTCTGCTGCAGTGCAGTCGCTATGTTTAGTTCATTCACTATCACAGAGAGCGGCGACCTGCAGTAGAGATTACTGCTTACTGAAAGAGAAGAATACAATGTGTCTTAAACGTGCTTAATGTTGTCTTCACTATCAACAATTTCTACTGACGGGATGGAAGACACTGATGGGAGACTTGTAGGCTAAAACACAAGCAACTGTTGTCCAATAATGTGGTATCTCTGTAGCTGTCGTAGCCTCTTTGACGAGGCACACGTCAGCTATGGCCTACGGCTGCTACCTACGCTATATGCTACCAATGCAGAACTATGAATCGGTCATGTCTAGAAGGTAACCCACAGGTTGCGAAACTTTCGCAAGATGGTTGAAGTTAGGCATTGACCTGGAATGGTTAAAGTTAGGATAGGTCGTCGGGCAGTGAATATCCCACTCGTTTTCGCTAATTTTTGCTCGTTTTTGCAACTTGTGGGTTACCATCTAGACTAACACCTTATCATCCCAACTCGTAACATACTGATGCTTTGTCAGACCTCTCGGCGTCACTTTTCGGTTGCAGTAAACACGTGCTTAATGTTGTGAATTAAACAAAAACACTTAGTTAGGTTCAGGTAAAAACAACATGGTTGGGCTTAAAATGACGATGATTTTACAGTGAAAATGTGTCTTGATGTTGTGAACACGGGACACGAACAAACAGCTGATTGTAAAGTGAAACAGCGGTTTCCTGGATAAAAGCCTTGTGTTGTTGGAACCATCCACCTCATCCCCCGACTGCCCTGTGTACCTCTTTGCTCTTTAAACTACGTCACCACATGTACGTTTACTGTTGCCGCGGATGAGTTTACATTGTAGTTAATGGAAAGCCCATGTTGTGCAGTTATCGAACGCCGGCGGCCGTGACAAAGTGGAGCTATTTGACGCCTTGGGAATGAGAATGGGCTGTCTTAATTTGACCCTATACAATACAGTATATCCAGCTTTACAGTACACAGGAAAGGTATTATTCACACCACAGCAAGAGGTCCGTGCTTTACATTGCAGATGTTCTTCCATCAGAAAAAGCTGCAAAGGAAGATGGTGGGCAGAGTGAAAGACAATATAACGCTTAAACGTGGCACATGTACTCCTTGAAATTCTCCTTGTTCTTAAATGTACCGTAGTATTGCATTTTAACGTTTTAACTCTGTTACACGGAATGGACGATTTGTCGTGACTTCAGTCTCACTGCTATGGAGAGAGTCAACATGGAATGATCATTGGGACAAATGGCTCCATTAGTATGCAGAATTAAATACCGTACAAAATTCAAGACATAGGAATGTCCATCCATCCATCCATCCATCCATCTGCAACCGCTTATCCCGTTAGGGGTCGCGGGGGGGCTGGAGCCGATCCCAGCCGACATTGGGCGAAGGCAGGGTACACCCTGGACAGGTCGCCAGTCCATCGCAGGGCTGACACATAGAGACAGACAACCATTCACGCTCACATTCACACCTACGGGCAATTTTTTTAGAGTCCACAATTAACCTAACCTGCATGTCTTTGGACTGTGGGAGGAAACCGGAGTACCCGGAGAAAACCCACGCTGACACGGGGAGAACATGCAAACTCCACACAGAAGGGTCCCAAGCCGGATTCGAACCTGCAACCCTCTAGCTGTGAGGCGCCAGTGCTAACCACTGCACCACCGTGCAGCCCCTTAAGAATGTGTCTCACTTAATATGTTCCTTAGGGGTGGTGCCCCTTTGTATTAAATGAGTCAGTTAATTTAAAGTTAAGCTGAATGTGTTCTTTTTTTCCTTCTGAGCAAGATAAGGTAATCGGCCTCAGTAGTGATTCAGCGTCTCACTGAGATGTCCCCAAAAGCTACACGTCTCTTGTAAATCAGTAGGGTGCCTAATCCTAAGTGAAATAATTCCTTTTGACATTTGAACTCGCTGTCAAATTACACTTCTATCATATCTGATGGAAGGGAAATTTGACAGCCTGAAGACTTCATGGTCGCTGACAGCTAACAGAGAGAATACAGAATCTATTTGAGCAGCTGAACATAAGGAGTATGTATGATCAAAGATGTTTAATGAAGATATGAAAGAAATGTGAGAGGTCACTGTGGGGCAGATTGTGACAATATTTCAGGTGCAAATGCATACTTTGTGAATTAATTTAAACATCAGACATAAAGTGGGCGTACAGAGTTATTTATAGAGCATCATTCACTAAAATAGTAAAGATAAGCTAAAAACTGATATGTAGAAAGAATGAGAGAATAATAGTATTAAACGTCCTCCGACTGTAAAAACCAACAGATGGTGAGGAGTTTTGGTTTGTGTTGTGATTCACTTGAATTTGAACTTGACATTCAAACAATTGTAATTTCACTAAAGGCTACTACACTACACTAATGTTTACTGCATTTACCTTAGTGTTGTACTGAGACATACAGTATATGTCATGACTTCTATTACATTAATAATATAATTCTGTGTGTGTCTGCTCAATAGACTGTATGTAAAGATGGGCGACATGACAGCTCTCCAAAAGTGAAGCCAAAACATCTGGATCGCCCCCTGGTGGCCGGCTGCAGTATAAGTCATAAATCCCACCCCCTCCATGTTAGCGGATGGGACATGGGCCAAACTAAAAAGTCAAAGTTCACGTCAGATAAACTTTTCCCAAAGATGATTTCTGTCATTTCAGGTAGTTCTCATCACGCTGATGTATGTTCAAGTGTGTTAGTTTGTTAGTTGTTTGATGCTATAAAAAGGGTGTGAGAGGTCATGATTGACAGCTGTGATTGACAGCTGCTCTGAGTGAAGTATATAGTCGAGTGATAGTAGTCCATAACCGTCATAAGTCTGTGTAATAGAACATGTCAATTGGATCATAAATGTAGTTATAGAGCCCCCCGATTACTACTGCGGCTCCAAATGACGTTAAAATCTCAATATGACAGCCCCTGTATCTGGATTATTTTGGCTTAACTTTTGTACAGTAGGAGGAAGTGGAGACACGTCAACCATCTTTATACAGTCTATGGTCTGCTCTCATTGGATGACGCTCTATTCTTGTCTCAGACTCGGTTCCCAACTACGAGCGCGTCCAGTTTATGGCTTAGAGAAAATCAAGCATGCTTGAAAACTGTGGTAATGTCTGGGACAACTCATGATGAGGTGATGTCTCTGAAATGGAAGACCCGTCCAGACAGGCACGAGCGTGGACTCTGTGCCGACATGAGGGTTTCAGTCTCAGATCAAAGAAATGTGTCTGAGATGGCAAAATGACAAAAGTCTTCTAATCTGCACAACCACAGATGAAAGCATTGCCAAGGTCAAAGCTCCCCAACAAGACATGTCATGAAGGCCCCTGAGTGCAGAGATGATCATGGACATGTATGTATGTAGAAAGCTTAACACGAAAGAATGACTGAAAACAGGTCCTTTAAAAAGAAAATTTCCCTCTTAGCTGCTTTGAAAACAGATTTCCAACGGAGGTGCGGACCATTTCGATGGGTGTTATGAGTTTGGTCAGCGTAGCTGCTTTACACAAAGAATATATGATGAAGCTAACTTTCTGAACAAGTTAATTTAAGGACTAAACCTCACTTTGAAAAATACAGAAATTTGTCAAAGTGAGGTTTACTCATTAAATGCCTTAAGTCCATAAGTAGCTACATGTGAAAATTGCTTTTTGACACATCTGTCAAAAAGCTATTTTCACATGTGTTACTTTGTCTCATCCTCTCAATATCAGTGACACTTAAACACAGTTCTCCATCTGTTTTGTATTTGGCCTTTAATATAAATAGAGTTGGACTATGAATATGTGTTCATAGCTGCAAAACAAGCTCTTTTAGTCCCCAAGACGTGACATGTAAATCCTTGTCCATGTTTCATGAACTTTGCTTCTGTTTTTGATAACATATCTATCCATTTGATGTGCAGTGAACTACGCAAGATGAGAGACTACCTTTTCCTGTCACACTGCATTATTCTTCCATTTAATCTCTATCAAAGAATGCAAAAAGCGGATTGCTGACCAAAATCATGTTGGAGCATCATAAAGGGGGCTGTGTCGTACAAAACTTCTTATCACTAGATACAGGATATGACTCTCAGTGCTATTACAATGTCATATTGAATGAGGAAGATATAAGTCAGATAGTAGGATTAACATTAAGGTCGACAGAATGCAGGAAAAAAATCCCTACAAAGAAACGGTGCTCCATTATTTATCTTTTCTAAGTAATGATTCACTGCAGGAAGAGCTTTGAGGTCACTTCTTTGAAAACTTTCCTGCTCAAAGTTTCAGTGACGCAAGTATTTCACTCATATGATGATACAGTATGAGATGAAAAATAAAATGATGACTTTATTTGCTACCAATTTATGAAGTTACAGAATAAGTCCCAGAGGGAATAAATCAAAACACTGTAACCGGAAAGTCATGTAAAATTGATTCCTAACAGAAAAACAGAAAATTGTTTTTAGTAAGAAAAATTGCAGTAGAGTATTTTACATAAATCATTTTGCAGTATATAGCTAATTCATTTACAGATTGACAATAAAGTAAAAGACAATGTGAAGTATGACGACGAATGAACTGGCCCAAAATATACATCATAAAACGTAATAAATGTGTGTCGTTTGTAAAATATGTCATAAAATATGCTGTTCCTGCAAGAATGAGTAAGTGCAATAAGCTAACTGATAAGTATTGGTATAAGAATAAAGGCAATGGCCCTCTTTATTCTCAACTCAATGTATCTGAGGCATTCCAGGAAGGGTTCCTTATTTCTGCTCAGGGCAAACAGCTTATAGTTAGCATAAAGACTGCAAACAGGGGGCCAAAACAAGCTTGGCTCCTTCCAAAGGTAACACAATCTGCCCACCAGCACCTCTTAAGCTCACTAATTAACACATATTGATTTTCTGAGAGTGATTTTCTTTCTCTCGGCAAGAAAGCCAACAAGTGTATTTCCCCAAAACATTGAAATATTGCTTTAAGAATCAGTGACAATGAAAGAAAACCTAATTTGTATCCATCAAAATCTGTGGAAATACGAATGAAGACTTAAAGGGCTGCAAACCACTGCACATTAACCTGTTAAGCCCTAGCCGTATCCCTCGGAAAAAAACGCCTATAAAAACTTCATCAACTACCCAAAACGAATCAAGAATAGCTCCTCAACCATAAGGCTTATATGCATATATCTGGTCTCCTTTGAAAGGTAAGATGTTTAGGAATATGAATCCATTGTAAGTAAACTAAACTATATTATCATTCCAGAGAAAATAGAGATGCAATAAAGGAAAAAATACGATTTTTACAATTAAATAGAATCTTCATTTCAGAGGCAATATCACCATTGTAACAAAGAGCCTATGGATAATGATGCAAGGTATTCTGCTACTCTTTACTACAACTGGGACTGTAAATTTGATGAAAATACACTAAAATACACCACTTATGATACAATTCACAAAGATATACTCAGGTGGTCCCCATGTTTTTGCCTCCATGTTTGCTGTTTACATGTTGACTCTTTATTGTGAGTTTTACTTCAAAACGATTGAAAAAAAAAAGATTTATTTCCATATAGCCATGTTACAAATAACATCACAACTTTTTTTCTGAACAGCAGGTATAACATGCATATCTTCTATAAAAATCTTTCATCGCGACTGTTTGTAACTACGCCACAGGGTACGACCCGGTTCGACCCGGTACCGGGTCCGTCGGGCTTAAACATAATATCCTTACTTACTTAAGTAGTATTATATTATGCTGCTGCATAATTGTAGTGGTTTGTGGTTCATTAATTAGCTTAGAGAATTTTGGAAATTAATTGAATAGTAAATAATTGCATTCATGCCCTCGTATAGGCCAAGATCTGGGATAAAATATGTATGCGAATGTAACAGGCAGCAAGGAAGGATTTGACTCTGAAATAAATGTTTACTTGTTTTTGCCGCAGGGCTGCCGATGTGCAAAAGATACAGAATGACAATTTAACTTTCCCAAGACAGCTTCCCTCAGTCAATCTGCCTGGGCAGGTTGAGGAATGATATTGGAGGACGTGTTACAATTTTCATACTTAACAGCATTAGTGGCAGAAAAAGATGTCTGCTCCACCGAAAATGTGAAGACTCGCCGAGATGCAGCGACTTGGAAGAACACTCTGTTGTTGTGCTGAAAACCTGCCAGGATCAAAGCCCCAAACACTAACAGCCATCGTCACTCTCTGGCATCACCGTGTTGCTGAGGTAGAAAGTAGCATCCTTGTATGAAATGTTCACAAAGCCTCTACTCCAAAATCTGTTCTCACTTTCTAACCTACAAATACAGTAAGTAATCTGTCAGACACAGCAGAGACAGCTCACAAATGTTGGTAAAGAGGCTTATATCCAACAACATGATCAAAGCATGGGGGGATAGTTTTGAAAAACTTAAATAAACAAGTATGTTTAAATGTTAGATCAAATCGAATTTGATATTTAACAGGGCTGTCAAGTTAATGCAATAGCGAGTTAACGCAAATTCTATCTTAACGCTAGAGTGAAGATAATGGTATCATGTGAATTCAATAACGTTCCAAACTTCCGCTAAATTTTGGCAAGGAAAAACTGGCATGGCCATTTTCAAAGGGGTCCCTTGACCTGAAAATGGGTTCTATGGGTACCCACGAGTCTCCTCTTTACAGACATGTCCACTTTATGATAAACTCATGCAGTTTGAGGCAAGTCATAGTCAAGTCAGCACACTGACAGATGTTGTTGCCTGTTGGGCTCGAGTTTGCCATGTTATGATTTTAGCATTTTATTTTATGCTAAATGCAGTATCTGTGAAGGTTTCTGGACAATATTTTTCTTTGTTTTGTGTTGTTAATTAATTTCCATTAATACATATTTACATACATTTGCATAAAGCAAGCATATTTGCCCACTCCCATATTGATAAGAGTATTAAATACTTGACAAATCTCCCTTTAAGGCATATTTTTAACAGATAAAAAAATGTGGGATTAATTAGCGATTAATCGTGATTGACTATGGACAATTATGCGATTAGGCGATTAAATATTTTAATCAATTGACAGCCCTAATAGTTAATGATTTGTTTGAATTCAAAATTCACATTGTGCAAGCACAACAGGCATCACTTTGTACTCCAGCAGGGGTTGTTCCAGAAATACAATACGCATCTGATCCATGCCCATTACCCTATTAGTAATTAGGTATTGTTCTATCTTCACTAACGCAAAAATGGAGAAAAACTAGCAAGCTGTGCAGAAAAGATAATCACATTACAGTAACATTAGCTTGTGAGTGAGGCAGCAGAGGCACAGTGACTGAACAAAACATTCATTCATATTTCATTTTTAGGCAATTTCTGACAAAAAGAAGACTAACATAGAAAGTGGAACAAAACCAATGATCAATTTGAGAAGGTTTATTGAAAATGTGAAGGCCACTTCGGTGGTTTTGTTCTCAGGAGAGCCCGGGCCTCGACTCCATCATTGGGGAACGGTTGGAGAAGAAGCAGGCTCCGTTCCGCTGGGCTCCAGGAGCAGCACACCCGATCGATGCTTCTTTGATCGCCTGCTCTCTTTTCTCCTGCCTCAGCTCACCGGGGGGGGAAACAGGGCCTCTTCATCTGAATCGTAACCGTCAGAAATGGCTTTGGTGAGGTGTTGGTAAGCTGCTGGTTTAGCCTCCAGTCTTATTCATTTTGAGCACATAACCACTCTCTGCACTCTCCCACAGGAAGCTCAGAACGACAGGGATCCCTCTAGATATACGTGCACCAAAACGTAGCTATGGTCTGCCGCTGCCAGGGGAGTGCATGTGTCATCTACAGTCGCTGCAATCCGGAACGACATTTCTTTCAAAAGATTGCCCCTGAGCAAACATGCCATGTTTGTTTACAGATGAATAACCCATCCCTCCTCATGTCTGTTCACTACTTCAGTGACGGCAGCCCCAACTGTTGAACCATATACAGGTTATACTGCATACAAAACAGGAATTACTGTTTATTTTATACAGTATTATCATCTGTGGAAAGCAGAAAAAGGCAAATACATGGATACTGTTTGAACGACATCTTCCATTCATTCATTCAGGTCATCTGTAATGTATGGTTTATTAAGTTCATTGCTTACACATTTGACATAAGTAGGTGTCAACATCTGTTGCTTTGTATTGTTTTGGTCACTCAGTGCTCCTTTCAGACTTAGATATGAATCATCCACTGGCTGATATGCAAATTGCTGGGCTGAGTGTTGCTCCTTTACTGTTACTTGCAACCTGTTTTTCCTCGTCTGAAAAGTGAAGTGCGCGTAATTCCCAGAAGCTTGAGTATCATAAATACCACTGAGTCCGCCATTCAGCTCAACGCTAATTTCATTTGTTTACCATTAATTATAAACCACTAAAGGAACGAACTGTGCCTACTTATTTACTTTTTTCATAAATACTTCGTTAGTCATTCGTGCATCCTTAAAGGATATGGCTTATATATATTTGTCATACATGTCGACAAATGTTTTAGCCTGTCTCTCAACTTCCCTGCCTGTGGCAATAAGACCCAAACCCATTTGCTCCTACTGGTGACATTAATCTTTAAAAACGGTTCACAAATATATAATTCAATCTTTAAATAAGGCATAAATATTACAGCCGGGCGCTGTAGTTCTTAGTAAAGTGGCAATAGACTTTCTTTTTGCATTAATTATCATTATGAAGTGAATGTTGATTGCACGATGTAATGGCTATAATAATGACACCATCGGCATTTAGATTGGTTCCCTATAAGCCTCGCTTTCACTATGCAAGTCTGCCACCGGGTATGATCTCCCGGGAAAATGAAGGCTCAAAAGAAGTGCGTCAACCATTGTGCAACCAAAACAGGAAGAGGATAGCGTTTCCCCAGCTACCAAGTATCAATGACTACGTTTACATGCACATTAATATTCCACTATTATTCCAAATATGACTTGGATATTCTGAATTAGGTCTTATTCCCAATGGAGCATTTTCTGATCAAGACATGTAGGATATGCCGATATTATTCAGTTTTTTTTTTGTTGCATTCTTTGGACATGTCTAGCGCATTCACAATATGCATCTCAATTGAGTTTTTTTATGGCAGTTTGCAACACACGGACTCTTGCCCGTTTATGGCCAGCTCTGTGCGTTGTACACAAACCAACTAGCTGCCATTTTACGGAGATGTGTGCCCAAAACAAAAGCCCACATTTCTTGTCGGAAGGAGAGAAACACCTACTTTGAAACATTATGAAAGACTTGGATATCAACAGGTTTTTGGATATGATGCCAATATCGTGACACCAACCTTTTCAAGAAGGTGGTTGAAGGAATGAAAGAGGAAGGCTGTGTTCGCACGGTCAAACAAGTCTACCATCGGTGATGTTAATCAGAGTATGCATGGCTACATGTAAATGGAAATATTAGGGGAATATTCATTTTCATTAGCCATGTTAACAGCTTAGTAGGAATATTGTCTTTTTCGGAATAAGGCCAAAATGCGGAATATTTTGTGCCTGTAAACGTAGTAAATGTAAGTTCTTTGCAGTTACTATTCCCAGTAGCAGAAATGGTGCATGGCGGAACAACTGAAGTAACTGTGGAGAAGAAAATACAATGTGTCACTCTATTGTTGTTTGTAGTTGCTTGGTTCTGAGGAAAACGGAGAGCGATGCGATTGTCTTTGTGACAGCGGTGCCAACAATAATGCCACTTGGAAATGCTAGTGGAGGAAAAGTTGAAAAGTTGTCTATTGCCACATTAAACAGGAGTACATAGGGCATTTGTTGGGGACTATTTTCAGCTGCAGATTAATACACATTTGGTGCACCAGTGAATATTTACAGCAGTAGGATAGTGTGTGTGACTAAAAATAAACTACAGTGCCCACATTCATGGCAATTAAGGAACATGTCACTCACTGCAACAGTTTGGCTCATTAATGTGATTTTTGGACAATAATGGAGGTCAATGTCACAGAGGAATAAGCTATATCAGGCATTTATACATAGACAACACTATGTGTAAAGCATTGATTCAACACAAGATCAATTCATTGTTGGTTTTAGGCTTTTCATGCGATCTATTGACAATAATGTAACTATTCATCTAAAAGTAAATACATTGATAAATAGAGTAACACATTAAGGAATCCACAAATCATTAATCATACAAAGAATCCGACACATCAAAAAACAAATTATTAACATCATACATTAATAATCAAATATCCACATTACATCACAGGGAATTACCTGTTAAGCATCACATGATAAAACAAGAAGTTAACAAGCTAATAATCACCATTTATTAGTGATCTTACTACAATGTATTACTTAGTTAATCTTGTGTGTCAGTGGGGTGTAAATTTATAATGGCCTCATTTATAATGTACATGAAATGTGTATACACATTAGCAATAATTAGGCTATGTGTTTTGGAGTAATTACTTGAGGGAAAGTGTAAAAATCTACATCGCAACTATAACTGTTCACTGTAGGTGATAGCAAACATCAGCCCTTAAAGGATTAACATAAACCAGTTTTATTCGGCAGTCAATTCTTGCAAACACACACGCTGAGAAACACAACACGGCAGCATGTAGGTATTAAAAAGGAGCAAACATGATGTGTACGTTCCTTTTGGTGTCAAATGAGTCTGAATGAGTGTGAACTGAATACTGACTTGTGTTGCCTCCAGGCAGCACGGTTCATTTGAAAAAATAGCTGTCAGCTATTTAAATAACAATTTGTATTGTTTGCATGGAAATATCTCCTTTGTATTCGCAGCTTGTGATTTACGAGAGATCAAATGTAGGGCCCCTGCTCCTGCCGGTGGTTAGTATGTGCTTATAGCCAATGATGTGTCTCTCTACATTCATGTAAAGGAGCCTTCGGTGGGCTACTTTCTCAGGTTGGAGTGACTCCTCTGCTTTCTCAAATAGCCGCTGTGCTGGGTTCAGCGGAGTTGAAAGTCTATCAGATTTAATTGATGGAGACCCTCCAGAATCAATGAGGCTAGGAAAGCAGGACAGCCCCTCTCTTCGGCGAGCCAGGAGGCCATCAGTGGGGGAGGCAGGACGAGGGCTGTGTGTGATGTTCATGCGTGAACCTGGGGCTTCAGAGTAATGGTGTGTGTCTACCCCGGTGCCACGCCACATAAACTTAGGACCTCCCTGTCAGATCCAGACACAGGGCCTACGGCAACGCACAGGAGGAGTCTGCAAAGAATAGACTCAATGTCCCAAATGCTTATTTGTTATCACGTGGGTGTCACAATTAGGACACAAAAACTTTAACATTTTTACTCTCTATGATTTAAGCACTTGCTTGCATGCCCTGCCTTAATTCTATCAGGAGGCTATATTTATTTAACTGCTGTTTTTATACATTGTATTCATACTTTTACATTAGTGTGGACAACGTAATGTAAAATGAGTGTCCTTTAAACATTAATGAGCCATAGTTGACTGTTTGTAGTCACATTTATCTTGCAACAGTGGGTCTCTAAAAGTCCTAGAAGAGCAAATGGTGAGTGGAGGGTCCTCCGACAGTCGCTAAATCAAACGAGTTACAGAGCAAGACAATCATCTGCTCTGCTTAGAGGGCCAGCAAGTAGCACTGGCAGTGTCCTCAGAGCTCCTCACTGCAGCATCAGCAGTCTCAGTGGACTGTGCCCAGTCTCAACACGGAGCATCTGGACGGCCAGTCACATCACATCAGAATGATCAACGAGCAGTCTCGATAAACCACAAACCTGACCTGCTTCACGGAGAGTGATCAATCAAGAACTGGAATCAAATATGTATCTGTCTGCCATTCGGACTCTCTACACAGCTGTGCTGTGCAATTGACTACCTGTCATTTTATGATAGACAATGAATTTAAAGGAGACATATTATGCTCATTTTCAGATTCTTACTTGTATTTTGGGTTTCTACTAGAACATGTTTACATGCTTTAATGTTCAAAAAACACATTATTTTCCTCATACTGTCTTCTGAATTCTGAATTTACCCTCTGTCTGAAACACTCTGGATCAGTGCCTGCCTCTTTAAGCCCCCTTCCTGAAAAAGCCCAGTCTGCTCAGATTGGTCGTTTCCATTTAGCATTTCTGGATCTTCCCTATACATCAGACCGGCACATACGGGTACTTTGCAAAAAGTCAAGGCCGCGCCCCCTTTTGGGGGAAAGCAAACAGAAGGTCCGATAGATTTCAATACAATTTGATGTATGTTTAGATTTTAATTTTGACAAGTTCGTATGCATTCATTTTGTCATACAAATGATTGTTTTATACACATCTAATAACTATTTTGCGATCTTGCCTGAACCTGAGCGTTCGTCATACCTTAATAAGTTAAGGTTGATGTCCTTTCAGTTTTCCCCCGTCCAACACAGTGGCCGGACATTGCTTATCCAGACTTCTATACATATTTGATTGAATCACCTTATGCTAAGTGTTGTCTGTAAATGCCCAGCCTGTTAATAGCCAACTGTTTGATCTATAGGCTGAGAGTTAGTTGGAGACGACAGTCTGATGCTGCTATAACGTTAATGTCATGCTAGTCACCAGCACCCGCACTTCTGTTAATACAAAAATAAAAGAAAACAAACAAAACCACATTAATCCCGATAGAACATGAAACATTTGGTACATTAATATCAAGTGAAATGGTGCCGTATAATTCAATATACTCACTATGACAGATGTTACTGTTGTTAGGGGTGAAGTTTTTCCTGTATACACTGTCATCCAACATTGATGTTTTGCACTAATGGTATGCAACACATCTGGCTTACAATGTCTACTATATGTTGACAGCAAAAACAGCCGGATTTTCAATGTTTACATTGCTTTTTAGAAAACTACGCTAGGATTCAGGTGGGTCTCGGCTGAAATATCATTTTGAGCCGGCCCCTGACAGACCATCACAGTTAAAATCTCTGGTATCATCTGTTGCTCGCAGAGCAGAATGAGTAAACTACTGTATATGCATGACATCTGGAATTACCATACCATGGACCTGAGGCTGACATAGAGCGTGTATAATCACCTGTCTGCTGTGTAGCTGGTACAACAGCCACAAGGAACACTGGAATATTTTAGGAAAGTCAGTAATGCAGCATTGAAAGAGAAATCACACGAACAGTGGTTGCTAAGGCCAACATGTAGTTTCATTTGGTCAAGTCAAAAGTAATGCAAGAAACGAAGCTGAAACTCGGATGGCAATCAGGAATAAATCAACCGTATTCGTTACCCTCTCCATGAAGCCCGCACCGACCTTCGTACCTGATCAGCACCAATCACAGACAAGCATCCAGTGGCACAGCAATCAGCAACACAACCAACCCAGTTGTTTGGGAATGTCTCTTACAAGGAGACTAAAGCCCTCCGATGAATGTACTTTTAATTTGTTCACGTCTTCATAAGCAGATTTACGTGTTGTTCAAATAGAATCTGCTGTTATTTTTAGACAACTTCAAATGAATGTTTCTGCATGTCATGAATTACATTTACATAAAACTGAAATGTCTGAAAACCTTCCCCGACCTCGCCGTCGCCTCTCCGAGTGGGTAGACAAATATACCCAACCTCTGCATTGCCAGAGGTGCTCCTGAGGTTGAGCTTAATGTATAAAGATGGGGGATGTGGAGAGCATGTAGGATGAGACGTTCCTGAGTTGCACTGGGCACATAAATAAGGGAGCAGCACAAAGCTATCCCCCAGGACTGCTGTCAGTTGGCATCTTAACACGCTGGATACTAATGAGAAACAATGCTGCATCACGCACCTTATGCAACATGCAACACCCAGATGGATTGGGTCTTTTTTTACAGGCTTACAGTAAGATGGAGGTATGCAGCTTCTTGCATATAATCAACATGCAATCAATACAATTTTTAAGAGCTAGATTGCAGGATCACAGGTAGCTTTTTATGAAGTATTATCTATAGAGAATCGACAGTCATATACAGAAATACACCACACTGTTACTTTCACCAAAACACACTTTAAATTCTACATAAGTTGGAGTTCCATTTGAATGCTAAAGAGAAAGTTTTTAATTTAGTCGTGAACCGTCCAAGAGGGTAAATGTGACTGCTCTATGCAAATTGTATGAGATGAAATTCAAAATTAGTAATATAAATGAAAAGTTATGTTATCATGCAGGAGTGGTGAAAGTCCAATTACTGCTGGTGTGGTTTTAGTTTTTTTCCTCATTTCAGGAAAGTTGTCACAAGTCATTACACTCCTGGGCAGTCAAGTCCTATGTGACAGATACATTTACTTTAGAGGAAACTTTACATCCAATTAAATCCACAATTTAAATACACCAGCGTTGCAGTTAAAATGTTGAAGGGATATTAAATATAGATAAGCAATCAAAAGACTCCATGCGTGATTTACAAACTAAGTTGAACTAAGTTGTTGCCACCTCATGAGCTTGGTGAGGCATTCACAGACAGTAGATGATGCCAGTGTATTGTTCGAAGTGAGAATTTTTACTGTGTAAATTCTAGAAAAAAGCTCCCAAAATGCTTCATCTTAATAACATTATTCGGTGAAACTTACTACAAGATTAGTGACCTATGAGACATATTCAAATATAAAAATATTTTAAAATATTCATACCCGATGCAAATATATAATTTATATGCGTTCTAACTTTCAACATTTGGCAGCAAAACTCTCTGGATTATTAAATGAATGTTTTTGACATTTTGGTCATTTCTTCTTACCCACGTAATTAATTCAATTTTGTCTTGTATTGCAAATTTCTGCAACAAATAGAATAATGAAATGCATCAGACACAATTTGCAAGGTTTCTGTGCGTAACGTTTTTTATCGGACGTCGGATTAAAAAAGCGCATATGAAAAATACGGACTTGGTGTGCAAAGACCTTTAGACAAGAAGATTGATACTAGGGATGTCGCGGTATACCGGTTTTGTGGTAATCGCGGTATTAAAAACATGAAAATAGTAATATGTAAATAATCCAGCCACGATATATCGTGTTTAATTCAATTTAGCTCTTGGATTAGCTATTTCTCTTTTGTGTTTTCCCACACGCAGGAAATAAAAGCTTGTTGCAGACATGACATCATACACGCGCTCCACAAACAGACTATAAAGTAAACACACGCATGATTCTGTCAAAATGACGACGTATGAAAAGGAGATACTTTATTGCCCTGCTAAAAACGTAAACTCT
This sequence comes from Sebastes fasciatus, assembly GCF_043250625.1. NCBI lineage: Eukaryota > Metazoa > Chordata > Actinopteri > Perciformes > Sebastidae > Sebastes > Sebastes fasciatus. The sequence goes on along the minus strand of NC_133803.1, from coordinate 17,073,273 downwards.
GCAGTGTGAGAATTCTTCGGGTTGGCCAAGAAAAACTAAGTCCTTCTTGATACTGCTCCAGTGTGCAGGGAATGTGGGGCTACAGTATTAGGAGGCAATACTTCACATGCATAGTCACCTTCGCAATCATCATGCTGAACATTTCCCGTCACCACCGGCGGTATATATCATGTCCCAAAATGCTTTAAAGTTTTGTCTTTACAACATTATCAGGTGAAAGTTACAACTAATGACACTATTACAAACTGAGGCTAGTAGCCTAACTAGTACGTTACGTCTTCAAAACTAAAAATACCTAAATTGGCTATAACCTATATTTTTTATGATGAAACCGTATCAGATGATGAAAACAATGGGACAAAGTGAAAGGGGTCACTTGTAGTGATGAACCCAGAGTTTCTCTTGAATCGGCAGCTCCCCTTTGCTTTACAGAGCTTTTTTCGTGAGTTTCAGCTCATTGTTTAGTCATCCGGTCCATAACTTTACTGTTTTGGTTTATTCTCACCGCTCTCACATAGCGTCATATGTTTTCAGCTAAAAAGCTCTAATAATGTACTGTACACTACCTGCTCAGCACCAAACAGCAGGTAGACACAGTTAGCGACTATAGGTGGTGAACATAGTTGAGCATTTAGCAGCTTAAGAGCCAGATATTTCCCTCAAGAGTTGGTAGAGACCAAAAATAGAGCTAAAAGAGAGTGAATATTGGACTTACATACTCCAAATCAAAGCTATGGTGTTGTTAGTTGTGTAAATAAGCTACTATTTGCTAAAAGGTTTGCCATATCAACTTAAAAGGTGATGATATGTCAATGCTGTGTTCACAACTTGTTTCTGCTGCCCCCAAGTGGCCAAAAAATCAGTTATCGCAGGTTTGTCAATCTTAATGTGTAGAAGATGCCAATAGATCATAAATATGGGTTCTAACTTTAAACACTTGAGTCAAAACCCTCTATAAATGTAAATCTTAGCTTTTGCACATTCCTGGTAGTCATAGTATTCAGGTTGAGGAAATGGGCTTGAACAGGAATGAGAGAAATGCTGTCCGCAGGCTTGTTTAATGCAACCACTTTAGCATGGCACATCCGTTTGGATCAAGGTTTCAGGAGCAGACAGGGGTGGCAGAACACTCCCAGTTAACATGACTGTGTGGGGCCAGCGTGCTATTCCCCTGCAGCCAGCCGTGCACCGCTAAGAAATACATCAGCAGATGCTGAAATACAGTGGGAGGCTCAAATTTATAGCCACAGATGGAGAATATTCAGCCAAACCATGAAGGTATAGCTGACATGAAAATCCAGGAATTCCTTAAGAACAAAATAAATCTGCAACAATATAAATGTGTTGCATAGAGACACAGAGACACTTTAACATTCATTCTTGTTTGCTCCATGTGCAAATTAAACTGATCAAACGGTAACAATGTGATGGTGCCGAATGCAAAGAGCATTTGTAAACAACGGAGAGACAACAACAACGCATCAAGATTAATTCAATTTGAATGGAAGACTTGGCTCAATGCAATTAGCATAACCTTAATGCTCACTGTGTTCGATGGGCTCTCAGAGGGCCTGAATCTGCTCTTGTATTTTGTTATTTGAGACTTGGAAATTCCCCAGTGACGCCCAGGCAATGGGAGAGCAATAACTGCTTTTCACAGCTTCAGATCAGTGCAGCTCTGACGTGTGAGATGACTGTGGAAGAGAGGGCTCGATGAAGGGAGGGGGCGAGGGCTGCTTAAAGGTCCATCTGAGAACCAGACAGCAACGCGTTACATCTGAGACTCTAGAGAAGAATGTTTTGGGAGGTTTACTTTGGGTTCATGGCGGTTAAGACAACAGAAATTGTTTGAGTACGATAATAGCAGTCACAAATTAGTCAAGACAGAAAAAAAGGTGAAAATGAACACCTCTGTAACAAAGAAATTAATAAATAGTTATCTACTAGTGATACATAATACTGTATATATATATTTACTGTAATTGGACATTTGAAGGCACATGAGGTCCATGGCTTTAATACTAATTATACCAACCTTTAACAATTACATAACCTTGAACAACAGTCCATGCTACTCCAAGAAATGATTCATGTTTATTAGATTCTATTAAACCAACCTGTTCTCACTCCCAACACGTCAAATACCGCCAATTGGGGCAGCGCCCCTCAGCATTGGAAACCAACGCACGGAGGCACCCTTTAGTAGCAATATGTGACGAACCGGGCTTTCAACTAACTCCAATGTAAACCCACCCTAACCCTTTTCACGTCAGTCGTTAGTCACTTGAGTCGTTAGTATCGTCAGCCCCGTGAGTCATGTGAGTCGCTAGTCATGTGAAGTTTCATAACCCTAACTAAGTGGTTGTGTTGCCTTCCTGTGAAAACGGAAGTTTATGTTGAAAGGACACCATGCATATAATTAGATTTATTTACATAAAGAGTTAAAACATATGAAAAAACAAAATGTAGACACAGTCAAAAGGACAACAAATTTAACTTTCATAAAACGTTATCACATCAAAGCCTTGTTCCCAAAAATTCATAAGCTAACATTTATGAATTTTTGGGAGTTTCAGGACTGGTAACTGTTTTTCCAATAGATTTTAAATTATTTTGAAGAATGCTGTTTCATTGATTGATGTCATTGATTTATCATTTTGTACGCTGTTACTCACGTATACCATATACATATACATATACCAGTGTTTGTTCATTTCTTGTATTTTATGGTTACCTTGTATACAGAACAGTGATGAGTACTCCCTTTGCGTAAACAGGTTTACCCCTATGGTATCAGGTAATGCAATTGCAGAGATTACAACTAAAGCAAAATGACTACTGATATCCTATAATATGAATTTCTGTGTATGATTTAAAATTCAAACCTCTTCCCGCTATTTACAACTGCCAATATGTAAAACAGCAAAGTGCAGCTGTATCAGTCCACTGACTTATGCTGGCACAAAGAGATAGTGTAAGTACTAACGTACAAATAGTACAGAGCAGCTGCAGATCTCTGGATTTGTCTTTTTGGATGCAAACTTGCGCACTGCTAACCTTTATGTCTTTAAAGTGTAGTGACACAGAGAGATGGAGCCACTGGCAAAGACCAGCTTTAGCAAGGAGAGAGTTGCTGGAGTGTGGGCTGCAGAGAGCAAACACAAGGGCTACATGTGCGGTGACGCGTAATAAAGACATGTCAGAAAAAATGAGTGTTACATGCGATCGCCAGATTCTGACACTGACGCTCGTTTACTAATTAAATATAAAAGGATTTCCTTTTCCAGCAGATTACAGGGATTACAGGGTGCACTAGGCAGGCAATCAAATGACAAATCTAGCAGCCGTGTCAAGATAATCCGCAATCATCTGAAATGTGCCAACAACCCTTTACAAAAAAATAAAAGGCATCGTGAATAAAAGAGTTTTATTCGTATAAAAAATGTTTACGCCTGCACTCGGGGGAATACCATCCTCAACTCCAACTCCCACATCATGTCAGATCACATGTGACCTACAACTGTCAGCAATCAGAGTGCCAAGTTTTCTTTAAAATATCATATCACTCCAGAGAACCTGTAATGAATACTTTAAGTTATGTTATGCAGTTATGCAATGTACAGTGTACAGTGTCTCTTAGCAGTTTCATTTAAGCACTCGATTGAGTGAACAAGACATGTTGCTGATGATCTGATGTTGCTCCTAAATATTCTTGGAATTTTCATGTAAAATATTCATTGACATAAATTAATAAATTAGTAGCAGGCATGTGCACTCATATTTTTTTATAGTACATAATTTAAATCCAGGCTACATCAAAATTGACAGTCACATTTGAAGTCATGTTTTCTCACATCCGAAACCAGCAGGCACACATGTTTCTTGATTTGCAACGAGGAGCAAAAAAGCTGTTTCAGAGCTCCCACTTCTGTGTAGCTTGGTGAAAAAAAAAGAAGAAGTTGAGGCTGAGGTTGATTGTCAGTGTTCAGGAGGGATGTCCCTGTGAAAAATAATCCAAATGTGATTGGATGAAAGTGATTTGGGTTAAAACTCCTCGGATGCTTCAGAGTGGAATGCCAGGAAAACAAGCCAGTTCTCATTCCAAGTGCGTCAAACACCGGGGCTTTGTCACGGCTGTCGGCGTTCGATACCGCCTCAGAAGGCAACCTTTAGTACCTAGTGCAACCCACCGGGCTTTCCATTAACTACAATGTAAAAATATCCACGGCAACAGTAAGCGCACAGGGAAAGTGCTGTGGCGACGTAGTTTAAAGAGCGAAAGAGACACAGAGGGTGGTCGAGAGGGGAGGTGGATGGGTTCAACAACACAAGGCTTTCATCCATCAAAGGAAACTGCTGTTTGTGTGTGTTAAGTTTCACTTTCACTTTACAATCAGCTGATCATTCAAGTCCTGTGTTCACACAACGTCAAGTCACATTTTCACTGTAGAAACGGAGTAATTTTATGCCCAACGATGTTGTTTTTTTCCTAAACCTAACAAAGTGGTTTTGTTGCCTGTATAGCTAGTTTTCCCTACAGTGATCATTTTGTGCCATTATGCATTATTATTTAGAAGAGCATGAACATCTCAGAGCTAAAGCGAGCTCATTCCCTCAGTACAGCTATTTGTTCCATGTCTACAATGATTTCTACATTTAAATTCAAACTAATTGTTCCCTCATCTAACTAACAATCCTTATCACTGCATTGCCCCATCTTGACGTTTCTGACTTAATCTAGAGTGAACATTTTCATCTTTCAACTTCCAGTAAATGGATGTCGTTCTAATTATAGCACAGAAAAAAAAGAATCCTTGAATGTCTTTAAACTGTGGTTTAAACCGCAGTGGTGCGAATAATTTTAATTACTCAGTTTCACTTCATTACTCATTCATTTATTCATGTATTCACTGTCTTTACCTGATAATTACTTTACTTGTTATTAATGGTCATGTAGGAATGGAGTCAGTCCCAGTGTGTATTGGACAGAAGGAAGGAAAGCCCCAGTTGACGCGTTGCCAAGTCTATTGTAGCAAATCACTTTTGATTATGTAAACATACTGCGGTCCATTCGACCATGAACAAAAACATCTTCATATGTCGAGAAACACTGTTGTTGTTTAAGAAAGAAAACATGTAAAAATGTAATTGTTACCATGAAGTTATACTATAGACTGTATATAACGACAACACGACAGCTCCCCAAAAGTGAAGCCAACATATCTAAATCGCCCCCTGGTGGCTGGCTGCAGTACATGTCATAAATCCCGCCCTCTTTATGTTATGTTGTCAAAGTTCACGTCAAATAATTTTTATCAAAGATGGTTTCTGTCATTTTAGGGAATTCTTATCACGCTGATGTTTGTTCAAGTGTTCATGTGTCTGATTAGTTTGGTTTTAATTAATTATTTGATGCTATAAAAATAGGTGATACGTCATGATTGACAGCTGCTCTGAGTAAAGTAGTCGTGCAGAATTGTACGAGAGAGGAGATGCAACGTTAACTCTCCATAACCGTCACGAGTCTGTGTGTCAATTTGATGTGTCTTTCTAGCCAAACAGCTACTGTGGTGCTAATGTAGCAGCTAGGTAGCTCACGCCAACGAGCTGCTGCCAGCCTCGGGTCGTGATTGGCTTGGGCAGGGGTGAGGGCGGGACCTCGATACTGCGGCTCCAGCCCCCGATCACTATTGCGTAGACTCGGTCTCAAATGATGAAAAAATATCAAAACGGCAGCTCTCGTATCTGGGATATTTTGGCTTCACTTTTGTACAGTGGGAGGACGTGGAGACGCGTCGTCCATCTATATATATATATACAGTCTATGTGTTATACAGGTACAAACATTTATACCTTCATCTCAGACACTTTGATCTGACACCAAGGGCATTTTAGATCACATAACAATGACTCTCCCTGATTAGTAGGCAGAATGCACCACCCAGGAAGCGAAGATGTGACACCTGTCAGTGCCAATGCATGAACGGTGTCAGTAGCTGACTGGTTATAAGCCGCGGACTGTGAGAGCTGCTGCGGCACCGTGTTCTGGAGGCCTTTGATCAGTCCGCATCCCCGGCCAGTCAGACGAACAGGCACCGAGGCAGAGCAGAGGCCCTTTGAAGATCTCAATCATCTGTTACTGATAAGGCTATTATGTTGTTGCTCTTTGCCTTCAAGGCCGTAATCAAATGTGACAGAGACTGCCCTGCTGCTGCTCCCACGGGGAGGCAATGAGGTGTATAGCAGCAGGATGTTGACAGGGGAAGGCTGATGGTGGGGACACCCAAAGAATTATGAGATGTTTTCATTTCGGTTGCAAAAATCTGGCAAACCAGCTGCAGCGCCATAGCAACCGAATGATGCTATAGTGTCTGCAGGGCAAAATCTAGCAAGGTGTCAGCTGGTTACAGTGGAGTTTCAGTGATACATGACACATTCCCAGACATTTTTTTTTATTGTTTAATATGTGATATTCTGTATCTGCTGTGCTGAAGGCTGTTTTGAAGGTAACAGGTGCAACGTGTTTGAGCTCATGTGTCATTATACTAACTTCCCACCTTATCTTTTTACCTGTGGATTTCCCCTTTAAGCTGTTATCGCCAACTCCCAAAAGAATACCTTTCCTTCAGGAGAATCAAAGCCTTCTACGGGGGGGAAGGCTTTTATTTTGAAATGGCAGCTTGAATAAATCATGAACCCCTCTTAATGAATATTCCATACACGTGTAGGGGAACTTGTGCTCAGCTGCCTTTAATGTGTTATTAGTTGTCTCTCAAATGAAGTCTTATGCATAATTCTCTCAGCTACTGCCAGGCTCTCTCTGTAAACATGAATCAGAATCAAACTAAATCAGTCAGATTACGACTAATTACTGTCGGTTTCATCCCGACTGTGCAGTACTGTGTGTTGTATGTTCAGTTATTATTTTTAAAAAAGGGAATTACCTCTAGCTGGTGTAGAATACTGAACCTATATGTGGCTGAGCTCATTTCTCCTACATCCTTTTAAAACAAATCAATCTTTCTGGCATCACAATAAGCCCAGAGAAAACAAGAGAGGAATAACAAGCACGGGGAAGACTTAAGAAAAAAAAAAGAACCAGTTTTCCCTCTAATATTCTCCATCACACTCGTAAAATCCAATGGATTAGGCCCCTGCACCCCTGAGCTCACTATCATAGCGGAGACTATTGGTGCATGAAACATCTCTTATCACCTTCATTTCATTTCTACTATTCATGCCAAGCTTTCTCGCTCGGGCTCTTTAAAATGGATGCTGTGCAACTCGCAGTTTTTAGGAGAATTTTTTTTCAACCCAGGCACATGCAGGAGTTTTTTACGAGGAAGGTGGCAATATTGACTTTTGAAATTAGTGTGGAAAAACAGACAAGTTCAAATCCCTGCTGGGAAGAAAAATAGGACGGTAGTCAGTAAACAATACTCTTAGTCAGGACAGACAAACACGAGTTTAGGAAATGGGAGAGAAGCCAGACAGGGCAGAGCTGAAGGTCACCAATCCATCATCTGCTTGTTAAATAACTAAAATGGAAATCAAAGAACAATAAAACAGGGAATCAATAGCGGCTGAAGCTCAGGGATCAGACCCGCTCCTTTGACAGGGATTATCAGCCAAGCTCACTGGCTTTTAAATGGCAAGCAAAGCAGAGAGTTCTGCCAGCAACGCAACTAGCCACAGCTATTTCACGCACATTCCTCTCCCCTCTGTCTCGCTGCTCCTTGAGGCAATGACCTTTGCAGTAATATTTCCATAGACATGCTGTTAATGGACAGGGCTGACATATAAGCATGCTTTGTGAAGTTTGACATCATGGATTATATAACAACCACAGTCATTGACAGTGTGCCTGTGTCTATTACAGCTTTTGGTCTCAGGGCAGTTGTTTGCTCCCTTGAATAGATGATTAGCGGTAATTAGATAATGACATCCTAATCATGTCATTGCAGTGCAAATAGGCAGTTGAAACAACAAAATTCAGTGTAATGATGTTTCTGTTGCTGCCAATTGGATGACTGTTCTCTTGTTACCTGACTGAATATTTATTTGTCAAGTTTCTGTATTTACTTGAAAACCCAATTTCCTTCTTTTTCTGTACTGATAAACATTTCTGAGAAAAATGTTTTTGTACACAATACTTTAACGCCACTAATTTCTTTAACGTATTAATGCAATTGATCTTTTGGAGGTTGTAGCGGGCTCATTTTTAAAGATAGAAACTGGATATGAAAATGGGTTCTATGGGTAACCACAAGTCTCCCCTTTACAGACATGCCTGCTTCATGATAATCACATGCAGTTTGGGGCAAGTCATAGTCAAGTCAGCACACTGACACACTGACAGCTGTTGTTGCCTGTTGGGCTGCAGTTTGCCATGTTATGATTGGAGCATGTTGTTTATGCTAAATGCAGTACCTGTGAGGGTTTCTGGACAATATTTATCATTGTTTTGTGTTGTTAATTACTTTCCAATAATTAATATATTTATACATTTGCATAAAGTAAGCATATTTGCCCACTCCCATGTTGATAAGAGTATTACATACGTGACAAATCTCCTTTTAAGGTACAATTTGAACAGATAAAAAATTCAATTAATTTGCAATTAATAGCAATTAACTTTAGACAATCATGCAATTTATTGCGATTAAATACTTTAATAGATTGACAGCCCTACTTATTATATAACGCAATATGTTTTTCATTTCAGTGAATTCTGTGATGAGTTTAAATCATATCAAATAAACTTTTCAAATCACTTATCATCAAGCTGACGTTCTGTAATGAGTAATACGTTTTATTAAATTCTAAAATGTTCCCATTTTATTTTCATCTCAGACTAAATGCGGCTTTTTCAAGCAATTTTTCATTTTCATTTCTAGTATGGTGAAAGTTTACCCTTCATGGCCATGGCATAATTCATCCAATTTATCAAGACCTATGCTCTTCTCCTATGAGTAATGGCTAATCAATAGCAGTAATGATCATTAATAGTTTGCATTAGCTATAATCTCATATTGGTTTGGTTGAATGAGCAGCCTAAATAGGCACTTGAAAGTTGTTGAAAGTCCAAACACTTGCAGATGCCGCCTCGCTCTCTCTAAATGCACAGTTCATTCTTTTATATTAAGTATGTTTACAATGCCATTCATGAGAAATGCAGAACAAAAAACAAGCAATAGAACAAACAAATGTAGTCTATACAGCTACCGCCACAATATCAATTTATTAATTTTGACAGTAAAATTGGTTTGAAGTGGGTCTGAGTGGTCTCTTCTATTCATTTGCCCTCTAGTTACTTAACGCTGACGCTTCAGTCAAAGTGTCTGGTCAACAGGTCCTCAACATTCAAGGGAGAATGCAACACTTTCAGTATGCATTCAGTTTGATTACCGAAAACATGGAAACTTAATTGCACTCATTGTTATGCGTTGTCACTTCACTGGTCAACATGCCGCTGAATATCAATGAGCTCCTGATAAATCATGTTTGTGCTAAACACTCGGGAGGGAGAGACAGGCAATCGCCCAACGCTGCTCCAAGGACACAAAAAAATCTAAATTAGACTCGAACATGTGCTAAATGGAAATAACACTGAGGATGGTTGGAAACTGAGGTTGCAATTTGCTTTGTCACAATTAGTTATTGACAAATTAAGTTAAATTTGGTACAGTTTTAATGTTGTCTATCTTGTATTGTACATAGTCTTCATCATTTTTATGCTTCTGCACCACAGCTGTGGCCGAATGCATTATGTTTTTGGGTTGTCCGTCCGTCTGTCCATACGTCTGTACATCCATCCGGTCCATTCTCATGAACGCAATATCTCAGGAACGCCTGGAGCAAATTTCTTTCGATTTGGCACAAACGTCCACTTGGATTCAAGGATGAACTAATTAGATGTTGGTGGTCAAAGGTCAAAATCCACTGTGACCTCCCACAACACGTCTTTGGCCATAACTCAAGAATTCATATGGTAATTATGACAATTTAACACAAATGTTTAATAGGATAAAATGATGACATTTTGGAGAGACATGAACGTTAATTGCAACTTGACTGGTTGGCGGAGGCATACAACCATGAGGCGGTCATTCTAGTTGTATTTTATTTTTCCAAGGCTGGTTCAATATCTGTACAATTCCCCGTAGTGAAGAGATTTAGTGAAGAGATTTTTCCCAACTGTTAAAGTTTAACAGACACCTTATGTCACAACAGTAGAGAGGACAAATTATTTTTATTTCCTCTCAAGTACGGTTGTCAATTTGTTTAATAGTTAAACACTTTGAACTGACATCTGTACTTGAGATGAAATAAAAATAATTTATCCTCTGTATTGTTGTGACACAACATTTTCATGAAGAACATTAGTCTTCAACATTACATACATGAGGTTAAGATGAATGTGTTTCATTAATAATGTGTTTGTATATTCCATCTGTATGGCGGAGTAAAAAAAGCTCTAAACCTGTCGTGAATGTAGAGAGCAACAACATTTTACTCTAGTAGATAGCTGGATGTATCAAATACCACACTATAATGAAAATGGTCTTTGTGATTTCCACAAGTCTAACAAACAAATTAAAAATATGGTGTAAATAATTTAAGTTAATTTAATTGATAAACAAGTCAGACTGAGATAAGGCTGTTTTTACATTCCTAACTACAAAGCACAAAACATGAAGTAAAATAAATAAAGCAGACTGATATGTTGTTTTAGTCAACATAAATCAATTCTTATCTCCTCATTAGTCTTTGCTCGATGTTCAAGCTTGTTAAGAATAATAAAACTACACATTGTCACCAGTGACTGAAAATATGTTTAAATCATTTTTGTCTGAAAAACATGCAGATGAGCTTGCAGTGTTTTTCAGCTAGTGTCTTCCAACAATCTCCAGCAATCAGATGGTTGATGCAAACTTTATGTAGCCTGTGAGACAAAAGCCAGCACATATGGATTACTGCGCAGCTGAACTCACAGCTTTACTTTAGCAGCAAACACGCAAGAAAAGTAAAATATCGTTAGCCATTTTCTTAAAATGGGGCGGCACTGTAGCAGCCACTTTGTAGGAATATATCAGGGGTAATGCAGACCATCAGAGAAGCAGTCAGGTCTTTGGGCCAATGGTCCATGAGCTGTTTAATGAGGACTCGGGGATTCTCCCTCCACCGCTCAAAGGGCCATATGGCTTGCAGCAGCTGCTCGCTATGACTGCTGATCGCATGTGGTGCTCACAGCTCAGGGCAATCGTAAGTATAGCACCGCTTTATGGTAGCTATACAATTAAGTGTTCACAAAATATGCAAAACACTCACATTCAAAAGTCTCAGCATCATCAAACTTTATTCCTCAACTGCTTTTCCTCTCTTTGGTACAGCACTGGCCCACTTGAGTGTCAGATGGAATCCAGTCCTTATTTCTTGCTTTATGTCACAGGCACTTCAAACAGCGACACGCTTCAACACTGGTATGGATTGGCTTGAGGCGAATGTCCTCTAACATTACAATAATTTACAACTTAATTTTGCTATGAAAGTATAGACTGCTTGAAGGTTTAATTTCCTCATTATATCCATGTGAGATGACCATTACTTAACATGACAATAAATAAATGTTTTATTTAAAGCAACATCCATTAACACAGCTGGAGAACTGCCCCTGTTAATACTACATTAATCAAAGTAGAGGCATTATGTTAAAGACAGTTAAAGGTACAGTGTGATTTGATGGCATTTAGCGGTGAGGTTGCAGATTGCAACCAGCTGAAATTTCTCCTATGTGCCAAATGTGTAGGAGAACTATGGTGGCTGACGCGAAAACGCGAATAGATCTCGAGCCTGTGTTTGGTTTGTCCATTCTGCGCTACTGTAGAAATATGGCGGTCAACTTCATGAAGCAACATATCCTCATACAACGGTTCGTATGATATCTTACAAAAGGTAATTCCTCATTTTTCATGCTTTTTCCTACAAATATCCAGCAACACGGGACACACGTGTCAATTTCTGCTCCAGTCTTTTCAAAATAAACCTTTGTCTTCACAGGAAACTTGGTTAGGTTTAGACAACAAAACTACTTAGTTAGGTTTAGGAAAAGATTGTGGTTTGGGTTCAAATAACTCCAGAAGTGGCATAACTTAAGCACTGAAGTTATGTGACAAATAAATCAACGTTGACTTCTGGTTTCACACCAGTCTCCTGGGCGAAAGTCCGGTGTTTTTGGACGATTGGACCCACCTAGCCACCCTGACGCAGCATATGTCGCTCTTTATACTTCCTGGTTCACCATTATGTGGATTACATACAAATTGATTTTGGGGGATATATATGTATTACAGTGCATTACTTTTCGTATTTACAGCTACGAACAGGGTACGAGAACAGCCTGTGTGAAGAGGACCTGCATACGGATATGTAGATATAAAAGGCTCATTCTAAAGTAATTCTTAGTTTTAGGTGATTATACAATAATGAAAACATAGTTACACATATTATATTCCATCATTTCTGCCAATAGATCCCCCTAAATGTTACACACTGTCCATTTAAAGGGTGTGAAAATAGGTTGTGTAAAAGTGGTTTCAAGCTTTTCCAGCAGCATGTCTCAAAACTCACACCACAGGCTTTAAATAACGTGCTGTACATGTTCATCATTTCCCCAAATTCAAAAATGCTGCCCTGAACAGGTGTAAATAATTGATGAAACATGTGATGTTTCAGTTCTGTCATGCAGTTCTGGGATTTCCACTTGTCTTTTCGCTGTTTTGTGCAAGTCAGTTTAGAGTGCCTGTCATTTCCCCAAAATCTCATCTGATCTTTCTTCTTGTAACAGGGGAACGGTTGTTAACAGTTGTTACTGCACTATAATGCTGCGACGATTGATGTATTCCTGTATATTTTATCTGAAGGCGGCTTTCTAGGACATACAGCGAGCTCTGTTTCAGTCAGCGCTGGGAGTAAAATGGAACGTGCCGAACCTAATCAAGGATGGTATCATGCATCTTTGCTACACAATGCTACATTCAGCCTTTGCCACACGTACACAAAGCAGGGCAGGCTGCTCTACAGAAAGAGAATGTCATGGCGCACAAAGAGCACAGTGCCCCATTTTCCTCAGCCAACTGTGGAATTGTAAGATCTGAAATGAACCCCGCACCCACCCTCCTCTCTTGCATCAATATAGTGCAATTATGGGCTACAGAGAAATTGCTCATGCAACCAGGCAATCCATACTTCTGCCACTTGCCACATCTCCAATGCGATCAGAGAACACAATAGAGAAAGCTATAGGCACCGGCTAACACATTGTGCCTTTCTTAAAACAGAAACTAAAGATCTACACGCGATGAAAGACGTGATGTCCTTTACTGTATGTGACTTCCTCGAAAAGCTATAATAACCATAGCTAACGGCTTTAATTCAGTGGAAAATATTTGATTTTTGTTGCACAAAATCGTGAAGGAAAAGGGAAATTGATAGAGTGCATGAACGCAGTGCTGAGAGCTTCACTTTTCATGGCTCCTCAAAAATCATACACCAGAGTGTAATGAAGTCAAGGCTTGATCAAAAACTTGGAGAGGTGTGAAATGGAGCAGAACTAAGCATCTGGAAACAGCAAAGAATAGTTCCCTCAAGGTGCTCAGTATAACCACTGGAGAGCAGGGCCAGTATGCTCGGTCTCTCCCTGGGAACGTAACTGTGATTAATGACTGCTATTTAAATAACTGTTTGTTTTGCCACAAAAGGACACCAATGTGACTGTGCGAGGTGTTTAATAGAACCTGGTATTTTTATCTGTGTATTTTTCTGCTTCTGGTGACTTCATGTATGCTCTAATACCTGCAGCGTCTGTGCAGGTGAACAGTCTCTGTGGATATATTTTTTAATATATTTAAAACCTCCCGTTATTCCACTCCACATCGCTGATGGATAATTCATCAATGCTAATTTGCCGGGTTAATTCATTCAAAGGGTTCATTAAGAAATTCAACTGAACAAATTAGCATTGACGTGTGACCCGTTGTCATCAACATCAATCATGGCGGCAGCAGGTTGAAAGTTATGGACGGCTTTGATTTCTCATGACCTGGACATGAGGTCACTCGTTAAGTCAATCTCCCATTCCACACGCCCTCAAATGAAGAAAATCCGCTTTACTCAAGAGGGCATGACATTTTTTATAATCAAACTCTTTCAAATAAATAGTTTGTGACTCTTTATCGCCATTTCATTCCACACAATAATGATTTAACCCCAAGACATTATAGCCTTTTTATTTTCTGTTCAAAACGCTAATGATTAGATGAATGGAAAATGTCTGTGGCACATTAGAAGTTATGTGTTTTATGATAATGTCTTGTCAAAAACAAGACATTATGTACTTTAAATACAGTATTATAGCAAATGTTCATATTACATTCTATGTGGCATGTTCACATATATACATTTTAAAATGTATTTATATTTGCCTGTTTTCTTTCAGTTCTTTTTAAAACATATACCTTTTGGCATACTGTATTGTCAGTTTGAATTCTTCTTCCAGAAACCCCCCATACACATCTCACATACCCTTGACATTCACAAGAGGTGTTTGCAATGTACTGTATATGCCTTATTTATTTCCAGGCATTATAATATTCCCAGAGTAGCGTTTGTTTGTACGAACTTCACCTGGTGCAGCACATGACTCACTTGCACTGTCCTCTATATCCCTTTGTACCATAATATGCTTTCCTGTTGTAATTGTACTTGCTGCCATTACTGCATGTATTGTGAAACGGCGACTTGTGATTATATCTTTGGTCCAACAATAATAATTATAATGTTAAACTTTATTTATGCAGCACATTTCAGAACAAGTTAAAAATATGTTACATGGGTAAATCAAGATTTTATGACTACAAATGGTACCAATGAGACAAGTAAAATCAGGCGATTAAAAGTACAAACATATAATACAATAGTAAAGAGAGGCAAAACAGGGGTGATATGATCTTGTATTGTTAGTGTAAGAAGTTCGGAGTTTAAGTTAGTTGGAACATCACTACTGATGGCTCAGTTTGACCTTATCGTCACACTAACAAGAAGCTCATAGGTTAGTGATGATGGAATTTAGAGGGGACAAATTACCAGAAGGTAACTGATACGCACTAAAAAATACTAGTTTTTTTGTCTTTGCATAGCTTTAGAGAGGTTGACTGGGTCATTAAAGTCAAACAAAGTGAAAAGAAGGTTAGTAATAGTTTCGAGAAAATCCACACATTATTTTCACTCCTGCCAAGTTCTGTGTATATAAGGCAATGAATCTCTTGCAAAGGCTTTAATATTTACAGAGCCCTGGTTCTTTTGGGGGAAAAGATAATAGAGTGAGGTGGAAGAGAAGAAATTATAACTGTGAGAGGTATAAGAAATGTCATTTCCTATCAGGCAGTAATCTTTCTCTATAGATTTATGTGAAAGTAGTTTGGCTGCACCGACGGCCCAGGGCAGTATGCCTGACCTGCAGTACACACTCTTTAGAGAAATCCAACTAAGTAAGGTCTAAATGTAGTTATTTCCATAAAACACAAAAGTGGGAACCTGCAAAAAATCTGAGTCTAAGTAGAGAAACTAAACTGCAAGTTAATTTGGACACTTTCAAATAGCACCACACTTGTTTAACAATGTAATACCTTATTTCCCAAATGTTTAACTGATAATCACCTCACCTATTAACTCACTGAAAAATCCAACCAAAAAGCCTTCCTGACAATCAGTACAAGTGTATGTAAGCTAACAGAAATCAGAGTGACTAAGGTATAATGGAAGATGCTTGTTAGCTTAACTTTTCAATTTGATGTTATTAAGTACGTACAAAAGAAGCAATGAAAAACCTGCCAACCATCTAAACAGTGTCTTCTTTTTTAAACAACTGGCAATTGTATTCCCAAATTATCCAACCTGAGTGTAACTTAGCACAAACAGCAGAGCTGTGTTGGATGTGTTGGTGCAGCCCATTTTTGCTTTTGTACACCATGTAGTCTGTACTGACTGCGATGTAAATGCATCGGCGTACATATGCTACACTCAGTCAGAGCTAGTGATGTAGAATAAAAAATGAGAAAGACTGCTTATGGCGGGCAGGAGGGGATGGGTCCAAAAAACACAGGACTTACAAACACAGGAGACCGGTGTTCGAAAACGATGTTTTGTTACATGTTAGTTACATTAGTAATGTATTTTTAAGTGACTTTGTGAAGTGTTTTCTGTAGCTATGTTATGTTATTTCTGTACGCATTGTAGCTACTTAGTCTGCATACTTTTTAAGGTCAACCATGGCGTTTTTCCTACCTACGTGGTTATGTTTCCTAAACCTAAGTGAGTGGTTTTGTTGCCCCCTGTTGATACTGCACCTTCACACACGTATGTAATATTGACACATTATCTTCTGGTGAATAGGCGGGTCTATTACACGCTTTGTTATGATACCGGTTTGGTTGGTGGCAATTCTGTCTTTGCAGTCTATCCCTTGGCTAACATAAAATTAATATTTGAGGTCCCCAAAAGCTCCATTCTGGGCTCTGTGCTGTTCAGCTTTCATGTGCTGCTACGGAAATACTGGGAACATGGGTCTGACTATCATAAATATGCAGACGATACCTAATTGTATATTTTTGTATCACCTAATGATACTATCAGCACTGTTAAATGATCACACCATTCTTTGGCCATAATAAAAGTTGGTGCAGATAAGATTAGATGAAGATAAGTGAAAACTGAAATTACCGGAGTGCAGGAACACAAATAAAGGACTGACTACTCACTTTAAATCCCAAAGCAGCCGTCAACCCCAAACTAGAATAATAGAATGTGTATTTAACTCTGACTAAAACCTTGAAGCCAACACCAGAAATACCCTCAAATCTGTTTTTATAAGCTCAGGAATATTGCCAGAGAGCAGCCACTTCTCTCACAGGAAGATACTGAAACACTAATGCATGCTTTTACCCTTAGTAAGTTTGATTACTGCAGCGCTCTCTTGACTGGTTTTTCAAAGAACCAGAATTTTCAAAATAAGAAGCACATGTTTTGACAAAGAGCAGAAAGACACCACACATTATATGTATTTTAAACTCACAATTGGTTGACTGCAGATCAGATTTTCATTTATACCAGTATTATTATCATAATTAGTTGTGTAAAGGCACAGTAAAAACAGATTTGAACTCAAAAGGCTCCGAGACCAGAGGCTGGTAAAATAAAAAGTTTAAGTTTACTTGAGGTCAAAAACAGGCAAAAGTCAAAACCGGGCAGGCAGTGGAGATGAGGATAACTTATCTAATAGGGGATCAGGCTAGGAGTCCAAAAGGCAGGCAGGGGGTCAGAACAAGCAAAACTCAGGTAGGCAGAGAAAATGGATAGAACAAAGAGGCAGAAGCACAACAAATGATCTGACGGAGAATGAACAGAAGCAGACAAGGAAAATGTGAGACTTCAGTTAGCTGACATCGTGACAATTGGTGTCTCGCGTCATCCACTGACACCGAGAGGAACAAGAGGTGCGAGAGTTGCCAGAGAATCTGAGAACATCTGTCAATAATTTAACAAAAAATCCTGCATGCACTTTCATGGCTTAGCTTTCACATAGCGTGCTATTTTTGAGCATAGTTACTCAGCACCTATATATTCCTTTCCCCCTCTTCTTATTTCATTCCTGCATTCATAGTTAGTTATTGATTTGTCGGAACAAAACTTCTGCTTAGTATTTTTAATCAATGCTGCAATTAGTATAAGGGAGCTTTCACAAGCCAACATTTAATCTGTTTTAATCAAACTCTGGTGCAGTTTAACCACTGTTGGGGTTCGTTTGGGCAGTTGTGAACACAGTAATTGTACTCTGGTGCGGTGGTCTCGGACCATTTCCAAGTGAAAACCAAAATGCAGGCTGCCTGTGCGACAGGTTAACAAGAGGGAGAGGTCAACAAGAAGTCCACAAACATAGTGATGTTTATAAAGTCATTTGAGATAAACTGGCAGTGAAGGGATTCATATGCGTATGTATTCATATGTTTCATAAATACATATCAGCCTTGTATCACGCTTGCAGAAATGCACAATGCCACGAGGTTAACGTTGGGAAATGAATGCCTAGGTTTAGGCAACAAAACTACGGGTTAGAAAAAACATCATGGTTTGTGTTGAAATAATAATGAAATAACTTATAATAACCATAACAACATAGCTAGCGTAAAAAATAAATAAATAAAATAACTTCAACATTCAACGTATCTGTGGTTTGCAGAAACGCACAATGCCAACAGTTTTTCCAGGCGACTTGGCTGCTGTCCGTCCTCTTTGCTGTGACCGCTGCACTTTTAGACTGTCAACCCAACAAAGATAATTGTGGAGGGAAAGTGAAGGTGATGGATGTTACTCTCAAAAGTATTATCTAAGTTTTTAGGCTGCTGCGGCATTTTTCACATGGTCATTTTCCTCTCTGATAAGTAGGGGTGCAGAGGTAGAAAAGTGACTTTCCCCACTCAGTCCTGATTTCTCTGCCGGAGCCAGACTCTGCTCTTAAGCAACTAAAAGCATAAAACGGTGACAGCATCTTGATGTAATGAAAATTCTGTCGATACAGGAGAAAGGGCTTTGTAAACTAGATTGTGTTCACAACTCAGCTGTGACCAATTCAAAACTTCCACTATAGTTGCCACCACTCACAGAGATGTGCGGTGTGAACATATAAAAGAAAAGCTGCTGTTCTCTTCATTGGGGATGCTGGAGCGGATAGCACAGCGTGTTACGGGGAGTGAACAAGACAAAAAAGGACAAAAATACATTGCACTTTATTTTATGTTTTTTTTTTTTTTCAATGTTACTTTTATTACTGTACCAATTGAAACTGAAGGAGCCAATGTTCTGTATTAACATCCATTTAACAGTTTATCAATATCTATTTGGAGTCATGGGTCTCATAATATTTTGAAACCTGCACAGCACATTAAAAATATGCAAATAAAGCTGATTTAACGAAGATTTAGGTGTGCAAATCTCCGCTCATCTCTCCCCAATGCTCTCCCGGCCTTCTTGCTGTCGTTGGTGGGTCTGTCTGTGCAGCGTTCCCCCTGCAGACAGCAGGTGTCAGGTCTGATTGTCAGGGCAAAAGGAAGATCTTACTCTGTGGCTGAGGCGCTCACTCAGTGGCTGGTACCCCCAAGCCACCTAATGTTCCCATACTGTACAGTACATCTCCCGCCTACGGAGGATCTTCCGAGGAAACTCCTTCCACCCCCGTCCTCCAGTGGGACTCTGAACCTCTCCCTATCTCCTGCATGTTATACTTAATCCTAACACTGCCAGACATTGTATATTCAAAATCAAAGTGCTAATTTCTGTCATGTCAGATGCTCAAATCTGTTGGTGTTTTGTAGAAAGTATTGCTAATTCCGTAGATTGCAGCCAAATTAAAGTGTTTCTACTATGCATTTAATAAAACACTATGCCGATACAGGAGAAGATGACAAGAGGAAGTAAGAAATAACATTGTGTTAAATAGAAATAAATTACACTCTACACACTAAGGCAGGACAATGGGGAAATTAAATTATTTATAGTATCCTATATTAAATATCATAACAGTATCATATATAAAATATATTTAAAAATGATATATTAAAAATATTACTTATTTATATGTAGTACTTATATTATTAATGTATTACAGTAATAATATATTTATTTTATAGTTTTATTGTGGTTTTTGGGGAAGTAAACATTAGTCTTTAGGCTAAGTCTGGGAAGAGTGGTGCTGTAAGGTTTTTTTTCTTGTATCATCAGATCATAAACAATTATGGAGTTGAATATACTTTTTTATTATAAGGTGATAGATGATAGACGAAGTATTGAAAACGTGTGAGAAAGCTCTCTTTTTACAGTGAGAACTCCAGGGTATGTGGGCTTTAAAATGAAATGGTCCCTTTACACTCATTTGTACCATAACTACAGTGTAGTTACAGGGTATATTAAAGTTTATAATGACATTTATTTAATTTTCAACTATAAGTGAAAGTGCCACATATAGTTTGGCTCTTGTGAAACGATAGGCTAAGCCTGTTGGTCCCCTGCAATTATTCAATATGCAATTCAATTTAAACAGAATATTTACACTCATTTGTGGTTGTAATGTAGAAGAAATTAATATAAACTGATCTACCCTTTTTAAATTGCCTTTCTGCACACAATGTGATATGCCAAAGGCTATGGCAACGCTGTCAAATTAAAAGACAAGTTATTTAGGCCCACGTTGACCTGTGACATACAGATGGAAGCCCGCTGTCTTCCTCTGGTTTCTCTGCGAACCTTTTAATGGTGTGAGTCCATCCAACCTTGTGCTGTCCCTGGATCCCTGCTTGGAGGAGGGTGGAGAGGGTCATCTCTTCACTGTCAACGAGAGGGGTGAGGATGCTATCACTTTAATTGTCTCCACTTTTTCCTTCTTTATATTTCAGGATATTAATTAGAAAGTCTGGCTTAATTTGTGGAAAGGTTAGCATTGGAGCAATGGCTTCATTAAAACAGAAAACCAAGCACACAACCAGACTATACCCCTCCTTTTTCCTCTCCTCCTCTGTCTGTCTTCTGTCTCTTCAATACAAACATGACGGACATGAGGGAATATCAGTGATGGTTCCCCCCGAAGCACACAGTGTTTCTGAGGCAACCCATTATTTGACTTGTTTTGAACCGCAGATTTGAAGATAGCTGAAGTGTCACGTCAACGACATTCACCCGAGCACCAATCTCATCCTTGATCTCTAATCATCACTGAGCTGGTTTAATGTTGTCCCTCCTGGCAAACACACAGTTATTTAGTGGGTGTGACACTGTGTTTACAACTACAAGCACAAGTGTGACTGGCAAGCTCAACAAAGCTGAGCATGATTCCTGTGGCATCTGAATTGCTTACAAAACCGACGCGAGTTAAAGCCAGAGAAATATGGAGGAGGCACGAGGTGCTTTGGCTTTCTGTTCCACCGGAGGAGGCCATGAAAGAAGGAACCTGGCACTGTGTGTAAGAGCTGTGTATGCTGTCTGGATTGACCATGAAAGCAGGTGTTTCTTTTCTCAAGTGCCGCTCTCATCAGTCAAGCAGCTAATCCAGGTGTACATTTACTGTGGCTGGTAAGAAAGCTGGGAGACAGCTAGTTTAGCAAACAAGACACAACATACACAGCAGTGAGTCTCACGCTAAAGTTATACTTTCCGCATTTGGGAGTACACAAGAGTCCGTTAGGGTCTGCTTGACCTAAATTTCGTCATCAGAGGTTGTGCGCGTAGGCTCTGTGCAGACATCTACGTACCGGCAATTTGTTATGACCACTACGGCTACTACGCTTCAAGTGACAGCGTAGCAATCTACTGTGCATGTGTGGAACGAATCCTTCCTACCATACTTGCCACCTTGATACCTCAAGATTAGGGTTGATTTTTAATTTTTCAGTTTCAGAGACTTTGTTTCCTGCATTTTGGTGACTTTTAAATAATGAAAATTTCAAAATAATAAGTAGTCACTGTACCAGCATTTTTATGTTAAATGGGCCTACTTTTAATTCTCGGGAAAGAATACAGAATCATTTTCCCTTCTGGTATAAACTAATATTCATGAGTTTTCATTCATAAATTTTTTTTTGCCCCTGCTTGAGTACTTCTTTCTCTTAACACTCTCCATTTCTTTCTCTGTTTCTCACTCATTGAAGGCCCTTTCGGACATAGAGCGACAACGGCACCACTGCGCTCTGAAACCCATTATTTCCAATGGCTTGTGCCGCACCACTACGGCTTTTTGTTGCGTCAAGCAAAGCATGAACGCAGCTCGCAGCACAGCTCGGATCTTTGGCCGCTGCGTGCTGTGATGTGCGCTGTGCTCGCAGGGGATGAGAAATTGTAAATAATATTAAATATTGAATATATATATGGAATAAAGGGCAATGAAAACGGGAGTCTCAAGTGGCAAGTGTGTGTGACCTCGAAGCAGACAGTATAAACAGCAGACAGTGGGAGTATAACCGAGGCTTTAGAGGTGCTGGTATCAACATCCAGCATACAGCTGTTTCCCCCATGTGTGCAGTTTTATGCTAAGCTAAGCTAAGCGGCTGCTGGCTGTAGCTCCGCATTTAGTATACAGACATGAGAGTGGTATCGATCCTCTTATCCAACTCTTACCAAGAAAGCCAATAAAACATATTTCCCCAAAATGTGGAACTGTTCCTTTAAATTGAGTGTCAAAACCGTAGGTCTTCTTGCCATCGTTGTCTGAGTAAAAGCAGGCAGAGCTGAGCAGAGAGGGTGAACTATGCGAACAGTTTAAATCTGACTTGAAGTTGGTGCGGCGTGACATCACTGTCTGGCAGCGGCAAAGAACAGAAATGCCTCCATAAATCTGGGGAAACGCCAGGAGAAGAGCAGATTATGAGGCCATAACACAAGCCCGTCAGTGCATTTAAGTGTTAATTATTCATTTTTTTTTTTCCTCCCCTCATAAATTTTAACTGCTCGCTTTTGTGATTAAAACAAAACATCTCCACGAGAGTATCCTTTGGGAACTGGCATCCTTTAAGCCCTTTAAAGAATAGTGAATAATGATGGTGCCCTCATAAAAACGCTCCGTGGAGGATCCTGTCTATTTTTTACTCCTCATTCTGCAGATGAGCTGTTGTGTTTAAGTGAGGTCCATTTGTTCGCAGGAAGAGCGAACAAACAATCACCGGCTGTGTAAAATAACTGAACTGTACGCGGTCATAAAATATGCTATAGCCTCTGGGAGCTCTAATTGCCTAATGATAAAGTTAGCGTGCGTTGTATGGGCTCTACCAGGTGGAGGTGTGTAGACAGCAATTTCCTCTTAATTCGTTTAGAGGATGGTTAATTTGATGGCTATTCAAAGACAGTAATAATCTACTTATCCTTCACACAGCTAATCTCCTACAAATAACCCCCCTCCCCTCTCTTTCTAACACACACACACACACACACACACACACACACACACACACACACACACACACACACACACACACACACACACACACACACACACACCGCTTGATCAGGGAAATAAACATAACACGGATATGTGTGTCCTTACATCATCTTTGGATTGTGTTTGTATTCACAGCCAGACTGCTGAATCAGAAATGACCAACTTCTCTGTCCATCAGTAGCTGCCACTAGATGTCACAATATTAACACCAGGCAATATCACCTCATCCAGCACCAAAATACCCGGCCCTGATTCATCAGTATTGTTACGTAAATGCTGCTGAAGGTAAAACACTTTGGATCTTGCTCCCTTCCCTAAAGACGCCTATACCTCTGTTTCCTCCCCTGTCTCCTCCTTTCCCTCTTGAGCCAGCTAGATTCTCCTTTAAATGCAGATCAGTCTTAACACAACATAATATGAGCCAGCAAAGAATTACCTCAAGATATTGTTAAATGTAATGAAGCGATAATATTGGCTCAGGAATACTGCGATGACCTCAGTGTGAGCATGTAGGTTGTTATACATCCATGGAAAAGTGCATCAAATGAGGCTTTATCTGCAGCCTAAAGATTTCATGTCAGTCGCCTGAAATGTGGCTTTGATGAGTGACCCCGGGGAGTTAAAACATCTCGCTGCTGCTCTGACACAAACAGGAAGATGCTGATTCTCTACTGAAGCGGACAACTACTAATTTAAACTCGTTTTTGGATTAAGCTTGCATGTGATAACAGATAGTCCCCTTTGAACACACGGAGAAAGAAAGACAGAGGGTCCTTTTTTGTCCACATGGGTTTCAGTCGAGGCTATACCCTGCTCTGAATCCCATGTCATTACGGCTCGTCCTCAGAACTTGGCCACATTTCCATAACTTTTATTTTCCACGCCTGTGCCTGGGTTTGCGCTGACCCCGCGCGTCCTTTGGGATCTTTGATTATTCGTACACTGAGACCTGAATGCGAAAACAGCTTCTTTTGATTGAGAGGCTGCATAGAATTACACGGGAGGCGATGTGGACAGTTTCAAGGTCCTTTTTTTTTCTTGCAGGAAGATGTTGATGTAACCCCTTTTTGCCTATTCAGGAGATTAAAACCAAAGGTGACAGCTTTGAAGACGGGATCACTGCTTGATAGAAATCTCAACCGTTCCAGTCATGACACGCATACAGCGCTGTAATGCATGCATGTTTGAGTGTCTCATGGTGAAAGAGTAGTTCAGATACAGCACATTGCAATGCATGTGTCCTACTGTAGTTTGAAGGCTTGGCAGTGTTGATGTGCTGTTTGTGTGTCGGTGCAGCATCCAGCCCACAGCAGCCAAATGCTGGTAACCTAATTTTACTTTTTGATTTTCACAGTTGATGTGTTGGTCAGGAAATAGCTACACTGCTGCTGCTGCTGCTGCTGCTGTGTGCCTGAGGGACAATATTAAAGCTTCTCATATCAAACTATAATATAATACTGCTGGCTGTCATTTGTTTTGTGAAAAATGTGACTGGATTTGATGTATTTTATTTGTTCTTTCTGTTTTATTGGTGTTATGTCAGTTTCTATGGAAGCCAGTGGTGGAAGATGTATTCAGGTCCTTTTCTTATGCAAACGTACAAGTACAACAATGCATGGGCGTTGGAAGTAGGGGGGCTAAGGGGCCACTGGCTTTACAGCCCTGTCCCACTTTCTTTTTAAGGTCGCGAATCACTGTATACCCGCAAATGCCCCTATATTGCAACACTGTAAAAAAAATCCTTCCCGTCCACCCCGTGCATGTCAAGACTGGAGGGTGACAGAAGCGTTTTTTACTCTACAGATTCGCTCTCATGTTAATCTGTGCAGCAGCCTGAACTGAAGCGTTTATTTACGCTTTAAGTCTATTTTTTTTCCAACACGTGAGGTTGATGTCCAATAAAAAGTGTACTGTGGATCTTTATCCAATCATAATCAACCATTGTGTAGCCTTATTCAAATTAAATCAAAGTGATCTGACATCCAGCCCGCTACAGTTTCATAATGAACCCAAAATATTTTTACACTTCTCAACTGGTGGGCTAACGTCATCCAAAGCTGGCCCCCCCACTTCAAAACTCATTCTGGCACCGCTGCAACAATGAGAAAATACTACATTACAAGTAAAAGTCCTGCATTCACTATTTTAACTAGTAATTATACATTTCAGATAAATGTAGTGGAGGGAAAAGTACAATATTTCCCTCTGAAATGTCGTGGGCTAAAAGTAAAAAAGCCAATGGAAGTGTATTAAAATGCCATTTGACAGTTACAGATGTTGAAGTTCTACACCTGTAATCTTCTCTAACCCTTTTCATCTCATTGTATAAAGAACACAGATAACTATTTTACTGAGTTTAACAAAGGAATGCTAATTTCTTTTGTCACAGATGAAGTCAGTGCATAATTCTTCTATTCTTATCAACCAAACGCAAAATATATGTAAATCGTTCTTGTGAAAGAAAACAACTAAATTGTTTTGTCTCCCTTGAGCACCTTTTGCATTTGTGATTATACGTATTTGTATCACTTTTGCAATATAGTGCAACACCCTTATGTAGAGCTTTATTAACGGTGCATAATGTGTTCACATTTACAGAGTGAACATTTGCTGATCATCTGTCGCAGATGTTCTGAAGCATATATGTGATGCTTATGTTTATAAATACTCAGGCAATTAATCATATAACTCATATAATGATTATTTTAACATATTCTACAGTTCACTTAGCAGTACAGGTCACCTGAACTCGCTCTAATTTTAATGTCTGTATTACTAATGGAAACGTATCCTCCATGATATAGCATTTTAAATGGACCTGACTGAATAGTAAATGAACCACATCCATCTTTGTGACACTGCATTGCAGGGTTCTTTCCTCCAGAATCATCTCTAGATGACCTTGCTATTTAAAGTTTTTTGTTGATGCGCCTGTCTTGCACCTGGAGGTGGGTTCATTTAATCACCAGTGATTTTGAAAGAGAGATACAAGCAGCTCGTTATTTTTGCATCTGCATGACGCTGATACAATAACACACTGACTGGAAGCATTAAAAAGCCATTTGTAGAACAATTTGAACATTTTCTCACACTCATCTAGATCAGCATTTCGCACACTAGTTAACAGCCTAAGACTCGGGCTCTTTGGATGTTTTTGTTGCAATGCTGATGCTTGAACTACCTGCATCATCATCATCATCATCCTTGGTATCGTTATTGACTCCGGCCCATGGGCCGGAGTCAATAACGATACCACCGTAGCTCTCCAACACACTTGGCACACAGGAGAGGCTTCAGTTGGTTGCAATCTCCTCAGCTCACCCCTATATACCGCCAGATCCTACACACTGGATCATTAGATACAACCTTAACACTACCCTTTTCCCAGATTCTGTGCAGCCCAGATTATTTTTGACATCTGTGTGACCATACATCAGGTGTATGTACGGAAGGTCTCAGCACAGCCACTAAGTCAGATTCTGAAGGCTGCGGCCATATATGCAAGGTTACATCAATGTTTTTCTTTTTTCGTTACTAGACACTAGCTCATGTGTCAGCACGTCAACAAGATAACAGGGCACATTTCTTTATATTTTTTCTCATGGTCAACAAAACCAGCAATGCCACTAGTATTTTCTGTGTATTCAAAGTCAATATATTGTATTCTTCTCTGCCATAGAGCTCCATTCTTTGAGTCAATTTCATAAGCACGGCCCATAAATGCTTAATTATGCAGTTCAAAATAGTCAAGCAAAGGCAAAGACAAATTCACTAATACAGTTTGTTTAAAGTTTCCTAATAACTACAGTGCCCATGCTGTTATAAGAAAGTATTTAGCCCTTTTAAAACTTAAACTATATGTTTGTGCCTGTTTTTTTAAAGATATACATCTTCAGTATAGGAACTGATGGGCTACCACAGATTGGTAGTGACTTTACGGAAATTACAGAAGAACGCAATGTTGTTTTTGGTGGTTTCATGGGATCAAAAATGATAGTGTTTCAAATGACACCTCCATCTCTCTCCCCCTTGATAATATCAAGGTGATCTGTCGGATATGTGCCTCTATCTTAAAAGGACACATACTGCAGTTTATGTCAACAACAGAGGGAGTTGCTGAGGTTCATTACTGAATCCAATTATTTTCCAGAAGCCCAAAACAACCTGAATGTTGTTGATAGATACATGTATATTCCACATAAATATTCATGCCTCTAATAAGCAATATCCCCCTCGAGCGACTAACAAATTATGAGATATCCACTCATATTCTAAAAAGGCCTCAAAATGTTTTTCTATCACTTACCCAAAACATAACAGGTTTCCACAAGAGACACTTGTCCTGAAGGGAAAAAAAAACAGAGATATTCTCCCCCAGCCGCTATACTTTGAAAGACCTTGTTTTGGTTAGTTTGGTATCAAAATGCAAAGAGGCCTCAAAGACACAGCTGTAAATAGTTGACACTAAAAGACATTTTTTTTAGAGTTTGGCTCACATAGACTTTGGACATAAGCAAAGTGGGTAATATTATGTTCATTTAAACATTGCGGATACAAGCAGCCTATATACTTACAACAATACAAAAACAACATCAAGGACATTATAATTTTCATAGACTAATATTTATTGCAGGATTCATGCAGCAGAAGGACATATGAATGAACTACTAAATCATGAAGTAAATCATATTATGTATATAGACAGCCTGGTCACATGGAAAGGCGAGTGAAGGACACAATAATGCGCAAGGCAAAAACGTGTAATAAGAACTCTGTTCTTGCTTTAAGCGTGTCATTTTCACACCATGCAGTCTGTACTGACTGCAATGTAAATACATCTGCGTAAATATGCAATGCTCAGAGATACTGACGTAGAATAAAAAGGGGAGAAAGACAGACTTTCAACTGGGAGACCGGTGTTGGAGACTGTTTTTTTTTAGTTTGTGATGTGTTTTCTGTACTGATGTAACTTTGTTTCCGGATGTATTTTACTTAGTCTAAGTACTTTAAAGCCATTTTTTTTCAGTGTTTTTGTTGCCCCTGCTAGTATGCACTTACGTGTAATATTCCTGCCTCGGCGAAGCAAAACGTGACACTGACACACTGTCCTCCGGTGGACAGGCGGGTCTACTACTCATTTTGGCGTGATATCGGGTTGATACAGATGCTGCATGGTATTGTATTAATGAGCGAATGTACTCATGTTACAATACACACTAATGGTCACCTGTGGTTGGGATGCCAGACTAAGTTTGGGGCCCTTTTATCTACACTCAAGCCTTGGTCTTATAATGAATGACACTTTTTTTTTTTGTTACAAGTTCCAATAGTTTAAATAAATATTGGATTCTGATGAATGGACTTGCATATAATTTACTGCCCTATGATTTGTAAAAAAAAAAGAAAGAAAGTGTCATTTCAACTTCTCGCCAACCGTGACAGTATATAACACTTTCCCTCTTTTTCTCTCTCTTCCTGCTCATTTCTGGGCACTGCATACGGTGTGACTGAATCTCATCCACTCTTCACAGAAAAGCTACTGATCAATTCCAGTCTGACAATTTTAAAATGTGTTCTGGTTCAATGGATCACAGGTAATGTGAGCAAAATCCTGATAGGCCAGTTAATGATGTGATCAGATGATAATGTATGTACTGTGTATAAGTAGATGGTCACTATTGTCAGATTTTCCAATTATGATGGATGCATATCTCATAAAATATGAAGATGCAGGTCAGAACATTGAGTCAGATACCCACATGCCGGGGTAATTATGCGAAAAATGTCCAAACATGGCTATTCATAGACAAGTGAAAAATAAGGAATAAGAAATTAAGTTTCCTGCTGGAACTTCAAGTAAATTCAACTTTTGTAAAAAAAAATCTTTTGATATTGATGAGCTGACACCCATTTACGACTGACTGAATGTTAAGGTTATTGCAGAGGATTTGATTGATACTTAATTACATGCCAGGAGTTGTAATACAACTTATAAAATACCAAGCCTGCCACGGTATGCTTGAAAGATCCTCTCATTCTGTCACTATGCATTATGATTTTGTCTTTGTCCTGCAGTGATGAAATACAGGGGGTGTAGACAAAATAACATTGCCATACATACTTCATCTAAAAAGGTCTTTTGCTTTCAAGTAATTGAATCACACTTAACAAGAACTGTTACAAGAGTGGATCATATTAGGCTCATTGCCAGTCAATCAAACATCTGACAGCTATAAAAGAGGTCTGACAATCAGCAGCAACACCAACAGAGCTCCAATGAGGGCAAATCATTTGTGGGGAAATTGCAGGTATGTCTATGTATAAAAATCATGAAAAATGTCAAGGGAAACAAATATCATCACATATACAAACACAGATTGCCTGCACAAACGGAGGGTTATTACAAACTTGTTTTGATACCGATACCAGTATCGGAAATGCATCCAAAATTCGGGATTGGGTATCAGCGAGTACGCCAGTCTATGCATCGATCTGATTTATTAACCCAGAAAAAAATCAACTTGTTTAACCGGAAATCAATTCTTCTTTGCTGCTCCAAAACAGTAGCCTTCATTGAGGTGTCACCCTGGATGTATCATGGTTGCCACTGGCAACTACTGTTTCAGAGCCGCGAAGAAGAACTGATTGCAGGTAGTTTTTCACGTGATGAGAGCAAAAAACTACAGTGCGGTGCAAGTGGAGAATGTAACGGTAACGGTAGTCAGAGCGAGGAAAATGTCAGCCATTTGGCAATATTTCACAGTGTAAAATTCAACAAGTAAAACGGCGATATGTACAGTAAGGCTTCTGTTTCGAGGGCTGGCACTAGTGTTGCCAAGTTCTAGTGCGTTTATTCTCTGTATGTATTTGTTCATGTTTTACAAAGGGTTTAACCTGAGCCAGGCCATACAACAAAGATGGCAATCATTTATTTTTATCACGCTGGTATCGGATCGGTACTCAGTATCGGCCGATACCGCAAGTTCAGGTATCGGAATCGTTATCGGGAAAGAAAAAATGGTATCGGAACATCACCAGTATACAGTATACGTTTGTGCTTTTTATATAGGTGTATATTATGTTTTATGCTCTCCAATACTTTGTCTCCATAATTTAAAAGAGATCATAGTTCACATAGAGCTTTCAGAGTGACCCTGTCTTCAACTCAGACTGAAGCATATGGTTCAACCCTCAATTATGCATGGCTAAACCTTCCTTCTTTTAGAGGGAATGAGCACAGAGTGTTATTTTGGTACAAGGTGACCTCTTTAGCAGCGGTGACATTTGATGAGCATCAGGAAGACTTTGGTCTGTAAATGTGAGAGCCCCTAATTCGATTCCCCCTCATTGATGTTGTAATTTTGACAAAGGTCACACAACTTCAAATTTTATGTAGCAACTTTTTTTTTTTTTTTTTTTTAAGCAAAGTGTCATTGCTATTTTGAAATACCTACTGTCTGACAGACTGATTTAAATATCTCCTTTTCAGATTTGCAGATGAAGAGTGGGCTGGCGTCCTTTGAAATTCTGCAGTGATGTCAAGGGAATTTGTACCAGACTCATCCAATTCAAGATTTGAATAGAACGCATTGAATGGCTTCAGCAATCCACTGGGCAAACGCTTAAAGACGCTGCCGAGTGCTGGAGGATGGTGCAGCAAAAGCTCTATAATTAGTGTGCTACATCCAGTTATGTAGAGTAATACACTGCTGGATCTCAAGGAAATATAAATACAGACAAGTGGCGAACACGTCAAGATTCAAGTCAACTTTATTGGTGGGGACCAATATCACATACACTACAATATCTCAATAGGCTTTTCAGGTCAACATCTGGAATGGTTTCCAGTCAGAGCAGCAAGAGAGGAGAAGGGAAAACTCCCCCAAATATGACAATTTTTAGAGATGTCCATTAAACGGACAGCTTTTTGGAGATATCCAATAGAATTTAAAATAAAGTTATGTGGGTATTTTTTCTCCCTCTTCTATACTACTAATAATTTTCTTCTGAATCTAAAATATATGAAATCAAATAAATTCCAGCACCACAATTTTTTCTTTTATAAGTCCAGCGGGTCTTCCATTTAATTCCCAGTGTATCTAAACACGCCTGGTTGCCAGCTGTTTACATATTCAACAATGCACAATAATTTAAACTCAACCAGCATGTGCAGAACATCAGCCAGCCATGAATTAATTAAGGCTTTCTGCTCTGATAAGTACCAGCCAAGAAGAGAGGGTGAGTGTATAATTGTTAGCTCTGTGCTGAAGGAAATTTTCACCCGTCGAGTTGGCCCTCTCAAGAACGCTTGAACGACAGGCAAAATATGCAAGTCATGTCGGATCAGAAAGCACTGAATTGTGAATTTCAGCGTATCTGGGATGATTGCAAATATAAAAAATGAAAGTTATTCAGATTTACTAGAACAAAAAGTCTTTTATTTGTCGGAATCCATGCTTGTAACCTAATTCTGTGGTTGTTAACTACCTGGAGAATAGCATCAATGTCAAATCAAAATGTCTTGCTTTGTTTACACAGTAATCAGATAAAATGATTCCAGATAAAACTTTACTGTATAAACTAATTTCATCCCAACTTAGCTGAATATTTACTCTAACCCTCTATTTAGGAAATCTGGTTTGCATAACAGCGCTATTAAAGCCGCTATCTGAATGGTCTCCCCTTCATCGCATAGAGGCATGGTCATTTTAGCTGAATGTTCACGTCCAAAGTGCTCTTGCTCACTGCATGTTCATTAGCTAATGGTAGCAAGAGTGATGCCATATACTTATGTTATTTGCAGACAATTGGGTGATTTTGGGAGAGAAAATATTGTACTGCCAACACAGAAAGTGAATGCAAGGCTGTAGCTGTACGGTCTCAAAGGAATGGTTTGACATTTTGGGAAAAATGATTTGCTTTCTTGCATAGAGTTAGAAAGAAGATTTCTGTCCATTCAATATGAAGCTTGACCACCTCCCCAAATAAATGAGTAAAAAAAAAAATTAACAGGACAAAAAAAGGAGAAAAAATAAACTGGGTTGTATATGTGTTATTATGGGTTGTCTCCCACATCACTTTGTTGTTTCAAAAAAAGACCAATTTGGGGCAGTGCATCCGAGGGAACGTTAAATAGCTAGCATCCAGGGACGAAACCCGTTTGTCTCTCCCTGATGATGTGTCTCGATTGGTGCGGTGTTATTCAAATGTGACTGGTCATGCATTTTAATTTGCCGTTTTTTATTTATGTGAATTCTTGAGCACATTTTGATATAAAAATAACTAGCTCTGTATATTACCAACATTTTTTTGGGGGGATTTAATCTAACCATTTGGCAGAACCTCCATGGCCCACTACGTGGCTCTCTGAGGCCCAGCAGTAGGCCCAGTGGTTGAGAATAGCTGTTCTACAGTGATGTGTTATGAGAGTGATTCATATCAATCATCTAGCTCTGAGCAAGTGAATAAGTGTATGTCCCAAAATGTCTCACTATTGTTTTGAAGGGTTATTCTGGTTTATTCATTATTATTTTCACAAGTAGGGCCATCATTATTAATAATAAAACTGTATTCACCAAGTTAATTTATGAGATACGAATGTGGATAGACACATGAGCATCAAATCCAATTTAATCAAACGCACAGGTTAGCCACGTTAGGAAAACAAAAGTTATTATCCAAAATGCTGTAAAGACCAACATTACACACCTATTTCTTGGTAGGCTCCTCTTTGACCTACCATTTTGGGTGTTTTATCTCCAAATAAATTGTTTTTTAGATAATCTAGCTAAACTGTGTGCTTGTTTATGACCTATCTGATCGTCTTACTGCTTGTTTTTCTTGCCACGTCATACTTTATCAACACCAATGATACAGTAGATGTGGCCACAGATATGGAAATGAGACCCAAGTTGGCAATAAAGGTAAATTATGCTCTCGGAAACCACACTAACTGTTGCCACATGTGGTGTTTAATTCCTTTGAAGCGAGGGTTTTCTGTAGGCCCTTTGCAAATGATTACTTTTAATACAAGGTTTTTTTCACCAGCATGTAAACTGTTTGGATCTCACATCAGAGCTGTAAGTGCTTATGCTCCGATGCTGTGATCAGTGTGCAAACAATGAATTCAAAAGGGTATCAGTATCAAAGCACACGCCTGTGCTTTTCTCTGTGTGTGTGTGTGTGTGTTGGGGGGGTTGCAACTCAAACAGAAGCCACTTTAATCTCTGTCCTTGAGAGTAATCTTGCCTGTGTGCAAAATGGCTCACTTTATCAACTTGGTGGCAGCCTGCCCTGCCTGGAGTCTGGAGGCAGCGGCAGCAGCAGCAGCAGCAGCAGCAGCAGCGATGCTTTCCTCGTGACAGCTGAGAGAGAGCAACCAGACGATCACCTTCTCCAGAGGCCCGCTGTGTGCTGAGGAAGGACACCGAAGACACTATTTATGTTTTACTTCTAGTGATCTAACTCGGATCTATCAAATGAATGACCCGTATCAATAGAAAAATGCTTTAAAGGCAGCCAATGTCAGTTGTTATGTTCTCATAATTGATGAGCTTTTGCCGGAAGTAAGAAGCAGATTCTTACAGGTTTTGTATAGATTTTTGTATTACTGCTCTCTGCATTACAGAGCAGGGACACCATGAAAGGAGGAGGTTGACTGGGTGGCAAAATGTTGAGAAATATCACTTTCTTAATGAAAGATAAGATCAATACTACTCGCATGTCTGGTCATAACTGATTCTAGCAGTAATTATTAATAGCAGATGCAGTCACTGGCTTATATGTGTATGCGTTACATTTCTGGATAATATACTGTTCAAATATTAAACTAAAACCCATACGGAAGAGTAGTATATGTACATATATTGAATTTCCATATATGCAATATATGTACATATGAAGTAAAAACATATATGTTCATATATGTTCAAACTATATATGAAATAATTTCCCAATTTGGGATCAATAAAGTACATCTGTCTATCTAAACTGATTAGAAATTGGAACAATTGCATATATTGTCATATGTCCAGCCCATACAAATATGTAAGATACGTGAATCTGTTTATATAATGTGTAATATACAAATTACACATACATCCATAGCATATTATGTACATATGAAGTAAAGAAAATATGTATATTTATATACAAACTACATATGAAACCTATTAGAAATTGGAACAATTTCATATATTGACATGTACTGTATGTCTAGCCCATACATATATGTATGTTTATGTATGTATAATATATTTTTGACATATATGTCACATATATAATTATTTATACATATAATATACTGTATATGTATTTGTATATACAGTATGTATACTATACAAATTACACATACATGCATAGCATATTATGTACATATAAATATAAATATATATGATATGTTTTTTCTATATATGTGGGATATATACAAATAAATTAGTGGTATCGTTCTTCTCAGTTCAAATAAGTGCATATCCAAAAAAGTCAAACTATTCTTTTAAGCAAATAGGCTGATTTTAGCAGTAATTGTAAATTCACAACAGGAGCAGTCACTGGCTTCACTAATATACTGTTCAAATGTTAAATTAAAGAAAATCCTATAGCAATGTGATCATAGGTAAAATGTATTCATTTCATCGTTCAATTAATACAGTTTGACATGACTCACCTTTTTCTGGCATGCATCTAATGGCTCTCTGTAAACACAACACGGTACTTTTTCTTTTTTGCTTTCAACTAGCTATAAAAAAATGATCTCTGCTGGCTTCGGATCCTGGGAAACTGCCCGAGGGCAAAAAAACAACTGTTTTCTACATTGCCCTCAGCACCTACCTACAACACGATGACTATTGCTTCTGTGTAGGTTTTAAAATGTATTATCTCACAATCATTTGCATATTTCTTGCCACAACAGTCTGAATGTAAATGTTTTCATTTCCATTTTTTATTTTCCAGTAGTAGGAGATACATCTTTTATTTTTATGTTGGTTGTATTTTTTCTATGTAGTCTGCTCTTATGAGACAAAATCATTTCAAATCCAGATAAAGGCTTGTTTGTACCTTTAAATGTAAAGGAAACTGCATTAATATGGCCCATTTTGCCTGCAGCTTAGGCTAGTCATTAGCCTCTCTGTGTCTTACACTGTGAGGCTAAACTGGGTTAAGGAAAACACGCACTCAACCAGGTTGAAAAACAGTGGACGGCAGCCTTTAAATCAGGTCATCACCAAGGCAGAGCGTGTGTAAGATGATGTGCCTTTGGAGCAGATTGCACTCCGCTGGCCTGTATCCCATAACAACCACCTTCCAAAGGCAGCGGTCAAGAGCTCAGCACGGACACCCCTGTGGTCACCCTTCATAGCCCCTGTTTGAGGTTAAAAGAGGGTTTGATCAGGGGATCTGCAACCCCACCAACCTCCGGTCAAACACAGACTCTGTGCTTCTTCTTCATGTCTGGAGCTCCCAATGGATCCTTTTTGAAGACTGATCCCAATTACATGGCACTGAAAAGATGGAACGTAGCTCCATACAGGATCTAAGGTTTTTTTTAAATATATGTTCTGAACTCTGCTGTGATTGCATCAGTATTTAAATGTGAGGCAACATTATACCAACCCTATGATTTATCCATAAAGAAATCCAAGAGCTCCTGAGCAGAGAGCAAATCATATTCACAATTATAATCTTTTTGCAAGACTTTTTTCCCCTCCTCACAATTTGCTTGCTGAGTGCCATGCCAAAGTATTAGTGTAATATTAAGACAACACTAATAACACGCTACACGCCAGTAAATATCACAGTGAGTCCCAATATTCCATTTTAGAGAGCGAACGAGTTTCGGAGACAGTCAGGTTGACATTCACTATACTGTTTATTTAGCTGAAGCTATTTATGGTTTCGTGGCTGCGTCTCATAGCCTCTGGTGAATGGAAGTGTTGGACAAATAATCAAGGGACCGTTCGAGGCTTGAACATCTGTTGTGAACAAATCAAAGCCACCATTACGGCTGCGCACTATTTACAATTCCATTGCTCCTTCAGCAGTATGGAACGGCCGTGTTAATGCTCACAAACTGTTTCTCACATTGATCCATATGTGAAACATTTAGTGTAATGGGCAGAAACTGTTAGAGCTTGAACATATTAGCACTATAGGGCTGTCAATCGATTAAAATATTTAACGGCAATTAATCGCATGATTGTCCGTAGCTAATCGTGATTAATCGCAAATTAATCACACATTTTTTATCTATTCAAAATGTACCTTAAAGAGAGATTTGTCAAGTATTTAATACTCAAATATGCTTTCTTTATGCAAATGTATGTATATATTTATTATTGGAAATCAATTACCTACACAAAACAATGAAAAAACCCTCACAGGCACTGTATTTGGCATAAAAAATATGCTCAAATCATAACATGGCAAACTGCAGCCCAACCGGCAACAACAGCTGTCAGTGTGTCAGTGTGCTGACTTGACTATGACTTGCCCTAAACTGCATGTGATTATCATAAAGTGGGCATGTCTGTAAAGGGGAGACTCGTGGGTACCCATAGAACCCATTTTCATTCACATATCTTGAGGTCAGAGGTCAAGGGATCCCTTTGAAAATGGCCATGCCAGTTTTTCCTCGCCAAAAGTTTGCGTAAGTTTGGAACGTTATTTAGCCTCCTAGTATAACATGGTTGGTACCACTGGATTCCTTAGGTTTTCTAGTTTCATATGATGCCAGTATCTTCACTTGGAGAGCTACAACCTCCGAAAGATCAATGCATCAAAGAAATTTGTGCCGTTAAAACGACACGTTATTATCGCGTTAACTTTGACAGTCCTAATTAGTGCTATTATAATTTTCATTGTCAATTATATTGTTTGGTTCCTTCTACTCAGTGTAAAGGTTAGATCATTACCACACTTAGTATTACAACAGTAACCATTTCTCTGTCGCAAAAAGAAATGACTGCTGTTACAAAACAGCTAATTAAAACATAAGGCACAAAACATGAATATTTGTGGGCTTTCTGGGCATATTGTGCTTAAGAGCACCAAGTCTGAAAAGCATTACTGGCTTAAGGATTGACTCGTATCCAACTGCTCAGCGAGTCAAGCTGCAAAAGGCTGTCTTCCCATTCTGTTTTATGTTGCACAAAAACCCGGCTGTATTGGTGTTTTCTCTAAGCTGATTGTCCCGTTCAACCACTAAAAAAACGAAATAAAGCAAATAATCAGTGATGCATTTCGCATTTCCAAAAATGGTGACTGTGGTGTGACAATAGCAGGCTTCTGGCTTGCTCAGCCTCTGAGCAAATCACTGAACCAAAAAGTTAAGGTGCACTGCACCTGAAATGCTGCTGAAAAAACACCTTGAACTCTGATGTGAACTGTACACGAATGAAGGCCACACACTGTGGACCATGCAGGAGTAACTATGCATTTAACTGTGATTAAAGTTCAGTAGACTTGCAGGAAAAAGTACCAGCATTGCAGTAACAGTGCTGTATCCTCTAATGGATAATTTATCCATTAAGCTATACACTTTCTTCTCTGCAATTGAGAGTATTCAATTAATTTGAGCCAAAAATGCTCATCTATATTGTGACTGTGGCAGCGCTGGCACTTTGAGTTCACAGCTACAACCACTCGCTCTAATGCAGATAAAGCTTTAAAGCTAAACCGTCTTCGACAACCAGCTCCGCTGCCAGCGTCGGGCTTTGCCTCTCACCTAAATACAGACATATAGAGCAGGTGGAAATTGTGAGACAGGCAGTTAGAAAAAAGTGAAACAAGAGAGGCAGATCACACTTTCACCTCCTTTCATTGAGAGTTTGTGCTTCAGGGAAGGCGATCATTAGGAAAATAGGAGAGTGGGTGCAGGACGCTGGCTGAGAGATGGATAACTCCGTTAGGCATGGCAGACAGAGCCGCAGTGAAGGCGGTAAACAGGTCAGACCTGTGGCACCCTTTCGGGCATCTCAAGCAGAGAGAGCTGCAGTTATTGGTCCACTCCCCCACTAATCATGATTAATGGAAACTTTGAGAGAGAAAAAAGCAAAACTGTCAGGGTTTGCATCAAGATTTGATATTACATCATCCACTTTTGTGGTTCAGTTTTTCTTTTGCAGTGGGAAAAAAATTCATCTTTTAATCCTGTCAGTCTAGAAGCCTCTAGAAACAGCATGCATCCAAATACAGGAGAAATCTGCATTGCAGGGTCTTTCAAAGTAGTAGTAAAAGCTGATACAATGTATGAATAAAACCTGCAAAACAAGCAGGGTCATTATTTCTTCTTGCATGTGCTCACATCTGCCACGCTGAGGATCAAGGGACTGGTGCTCCTTGAATCATTTAAATAGCATTGGAGCAAGGTTTTCTTTGCAAAATTGCTACCAAAATGCATGGTCTCTCTCAGGATGCATTATAACTATTCATGCAGTGCATATAAATCTATTGCAAGTGTTCTTGTAATGTTGTTTTTGTGTAATGTAAATGCAGCGTGTCGGTTGTAAACACCTTTTTAATGGGGCTGTCAATCGAATTAATCGTGATTAAATGCAAATTAATCACACATTTTTTATCTGATCAAAATTAATCTTAAAGGGAGACTTGTCAAGTATTTAATACTCTTGTCAAAAGGGGAGTGGGCAAATATGGATTATGCAAATGTATGTATGTATATATTTATTATGGAAAATCAATTAACAACACAAAACAATGACTAATATTGTCCAGAAACCCTCACCCTAAACTCATAACATGGCAAACAAGGATTATCCGTGAAATAATCACTAGGATAATGATGGGTATGATTTGTATCAGATTCAAACTCAGACATCCCACCAATATATTTTCATTTTGCATGTGTGGACTAGGTTTAGCAGCACTAAATTACTCTTATTGCCAGACTTATTGTCATTGATCTGCATTGTAAACATTACGCATTACCTCACTGTTCAACAAGCCATCCTGCTCGAATCACACACACACACACACACACAAAATAACATTAATGCAATAGAATAAATGAAGATTATCAAACCAGCTGGCACACACTCCCTCCCTCATCTGCTGTTAAAAAGTATCTCCACTGTGTGTTATTGTTGTTTGGTTCTGCTATATTATTAGCTGTATCTCCAGAGCTCCTGCTGTCTTTGTTTCTTTACCATTGGGAATTTCTTTCTGGCATCATTTTTTGCGACTTGCAAACTCCACCTTCTGGCAGAGAGGCTCCAGTCACAGTTGCATCTGCACCCATCCAGCGCCATATTCGACAGGCTTTGAGAACATGCCAAGTTTTATTTGGAATTTAGACTACAGGAGTCCAAGGGGCCTTTGGGAAATGGTGCCCTCTCGCTCCACAGAAGGAGACAGATTAGAGGTAATCAGGTCCTCCCACTGTATTCAATCTCTCGCCTCTCTTTGCTCCTTGATACACTTTGTTGTTTACCAAGAGGAGCGATCCATCAAAGCCTTGGGAAGATGACACGTGGGAGAAAGCAATGCCAATGCATTAAGTCAATGGGAAGGACTCCAGCCTACTGTCAAGTGAAATATAATAGAAAATGCTTTTGTTTGATGTTTGACAGAATACAAAAGAAAAATGAAACAATGACGAAATTGACCATGGTGTCCAACTATGCATTATGAGTATATGCTAACCATGCTGCTTTCAATTTGTGATTAATGTTGTGTGCTTTCTATGATGTTCTTGTTTAGGATCATTTTATCTGTGTAAAGTGTCTTTGAGTTTCTTGAAAAGCGCTATATAAATAAATGTATTATCATCATTATTATTATAAAAAATGCCCCAAAATTTAGAAACCTGAAATCTGAATAACCCAACCTGGTCTCATGAGAAGGCATATAATAAATAGCTCAACATTACAAGGATATTCCACATATCATGAGGTCACATTTTCGGCTTTTCTCGTGTCATTTGTATTCCACAAAACAAAACTATGGTAATGTCCACAGTTAGGTTTAGGCAACAAAACCACTTAGTTAGGATTAGGAACAACGTCATGGTTGGGCTTAAAATAAGTACATAAATGAAGTAAAAGACGTATGGAAACTACGTAACATAAGTACGGAAAATGTCACTAAAAAACGTGACAAACGTCCTTAACGTAACTTACAAAAACAAAACATCGGTCTCCTGGTCGAAAGTCCTGTGTTTATTGGACCCATCCACTTCCCCTTCCGCCCGCCATAAATGGTCTTTCTCACTTTCTATTCTACGTCACTAGCTCTGAGCGTAGCATATTAACGTGGATGTGTTTACATTAATGCCGTACAAATGACACGCCTAAAGCAAGAAAGGCGTTCTTATTGCACGTTAAATGCCTTGTGCATTATTGTCTCATTTGTACACGTTTTTGTGCAAACGGGCTGGAATAAACATACCTTAAGAGTATCATTCACCAGCATGTCAGTGTGAAACTGGCTTTTACAGTCAATTCTGTAGAATCCTTTAAGAGCAGGTGTGGAAAAGTTTGAAGTCAGTCAGCGATTACCTATAGATATCTGCTTTAAGCGTATTGATTTAGGCAAAATAAAAAGATATCTAAGTTCTATTATACAATAAATTCCTTCTTTCATCACACCTTGAACGCCACACGCTCTCAGCAGAAGGAAACTGAAGCTCATTAGCACAGATGATCAGTAATTGATGTTTGAAATGATACCAAAACATTAGTTAATATTCCAAATCCAGCACGCTGTAGCAGAACCAACAGATGCAAGAGCACAAACAAATATGTCTCCTCTGATGTTCTGGAGGTCTGGGGAGTGCTGTTCAGCAACAAGCTGATAGGAGATTGACAGAAAGTCTAAGAAAGGTGTTGTTTACAACTGCAGAGAGAGTCTGGAAATCACACTCGAGCAACTTCTGCTTTTAAGTTACTAATCAGTCAGAATAAATCATGCCGTGTGAATGAGGGTGTAATTTTATGGGGAGACAGGGAAACATGTCATCCCCAATAATTTCACATCAATTATTTTTTCGCGTTAATTAACTCTATGAAGCACCTGTCGCAATCTCCCCACAGAGCAGCTCTACGTCATGTTCATTCACACTTTTTCTGACTTGCGTGTGTGTATGTGACAACAATTTTAGACAACTTTTTTTTTTATAGTGTGCAGGAAGACTCCGTATATTA
Organism: Sebastes fasciatus; assembly: GCF_043250625.1. Classification (NCBI taxonomy): domain Eukaryota; kingdom Metazoa; phylum Chordata; class Actinopteri; order Perciformes; family Sebastidae; genus Sebastes; species Sebastes fasciatus. Next base: position 17,032,083 of record NC_133803.1, on the reverse strand, counting down.
GGCATAAAGTAGTTTTCAATTTGAATCCATAATATCTGAAATTCCACATAAGAATTGATTCAATTTAAATCAACGGAGTTGAGCTATGTTTTGTAAATCCAAATCACGGCATATTCACACAACATTCTCCTTTCTCAACACAGATTAAAGAATGTGTTTGTTTTTTTACAACTTGGTTTCCAGTCATGCAAAGAGGTCCAAAGAGGCAAGAAACACATGGTCGGATTATCAATTAATTAATATTAATTAATTTTATTTTGGAGAAATTTTATGTTGGACTGAAAACAGATTACCAATAAAGACTGGGTTATTTTACTATACTATTTTTTGTTGTGAAATAATGCCCTGCAGTGCATATTGTATTCTTATCTTATGTATATGTTTATAAGAGAAAATGCTTGAATAAAGTATTGAAATAATAATGAAACATGTTTTGGATATTTATTTTGGGTAAATTAATTGAATTATAAAAAAAATTCTAATATACGATGAATTAGTCGTTAGATTAATCGACTAATCGAAAAAATAATCGTTAGATTAATCGATAAAAAAATAATCGTTAGGTGCATCCCTCATGCTGTGTGGTGGCCACATTATTGTATCATATCAAGCATATACCGGTGAAAACCATAAATGAGCAGCTCCCAGATGTCTCCCAGAGAAGTTGAAATGAAATGACACATTTGCACGTGAATTACAGACTATGAGTTAGACCAAAACTTTGCTTGATGAGGAATATTAGAGAGGAATCAGTAGAAATTAGAAATGTGTGTGATAGTTGCAGGAGTCTGACAGCGTCGGGGGCCATCAGAACAGAGCTGAGGGCTTAGCCCGAGGCAGACTGGAGGTATCTCTGACCGACTCCTCTTGCCTCTTTCATCTCCTTCCCTCTCCATGGCCCTCTGTCCTCCCTTTGCCAGCTGGGTGAGGCTCTGATAGGAGCATCTCCGCGCAGAGGTGCCGATGGAAATTTGGGTAATAGCTTTATTAATGGCCTGAAAGGAACCCGCTCCTTAGTAATGAAGTAATATAAAAAAATTATGTTTTATATTACAGGTTTGTGCGTAAATTCAGACTCATTAGTGTAATTCATGTTTTAATGAAAGACAAAGCACAGAGAGATAATTTTCTTTATAATTATAAATGCCCAATTTCATCATTCCTACTCAGGAGAGAACACACACTGCGTACAAAATGCAGACTTTTTGCTGCAAGTCCATGCAGATGCAATTCTGTAAAGTTGAGCAAACATCACCTTACTTCTGCCTAAAGTTCTGTCCTACTTTAATGACCAATATATCTTCATACACGGCTCAGATCAAGCCGCTGTAATTAAAAGTGGTGGGTTGTCCCTGGAGGCTCGGGCTGAGTGGATTCACTGCCAGTAAAGAGTTCTGTTTGTGTGAGCAAAAAAGAAACAGGAAGCTCTTTAACTAAGTAACAGGAGCATGGCTACAGTACAGTCAGAGACTGTTCAGTTGGCAATTCGATTCTGTCAGGGAGAATCAGCCAATCTTGAGCTGTAAATGGTTTAACCTGATGTCGCTGTATCGCCATCGCTTCGCTCTGAGTTCTTGGAATTGGTCGAGCAAATGGAGATGCAGGGACAATTTATTCTCAGGGTTGATGTGCTTCTTCTGTACTGTCCCTTAGTTCCTTTGTGTGGGTCAACTACAAACATCAATATCCTTGATTTAGCATGTCTTTAAATAGTCATCATACAATAAATATATTGTGGATATGACGACAAATGACAAATAGGCAAAGCTCTTGATTAGAATACAGATAATATACTAGATATCATTTTCATTTCATACAAATCAATCCATCTGGGACTATTTTGTGCGCTCGAATACTATAAACTTTACACAATCATCTTGGTTTCCATGTGCTAGAGTTATAGTCTTTAGTATGAGGAACTACTCTCAGTGAAGTGTCTGACTTTCTGATGCTGAGACAGACACACTTCATTGTGCAACAATGACTCATCAGGACCGATGAGTCATACATCTTGTTAAAGCAGCTTCACCTCAGGTTGCTCACATCAATAGTGGAGGACCAGTGTAAGAGCTGTATAGCCTTTTTTAGATATTATCACCCAGTTTGAAGGCAATGCAGTAGGACAATGATCTTAAACATATATACAGACAAGGTGACCAAGGAATTGTTTAAGGTCAAAAACAGAGAAAAGGATAAGAATGTGTTCAACTTGCTGAAAAAAAACAGATTGACAGAGAAACTCTTATGAAACAACCAAAACAAATGGTGGCGGCTGCAGGACAGTCCTGGTAGAGTTTCACCAGGGAAGACACCAAGTGTCCAAGTGATACCGGCCACTGGATGGATTTGCAAGAAAATATCAAATATGATGACTTTAATAAAGTCTATAGTTAAATTATTTATTTCTTAAATCACTTTCTACCCCTTAAATCAGGCAACTATGTATTTAAAGGCAGCCCGTTCGCACGAAAAGGCGTATGAATGACACGATAATGCGGGAGGCATTTAGTGTGCAATTAGAACGTCTTTCTTTTTGGCGTGTCATTTGTACGCCATGAATTCTCTACTGACTACACAGTGTAAACACATTAACGTAAATATGCCACGCTCAGAGCTAGTGACGTAGAATAAAAAGTGAGAAAGATCACTTATGGCAGGTGGATGGGTCCAACAAACACAGGACTTTTAACCAGCAGACCCGTGTTCGCGACCGGTGTTTTGTTTTGTAAGTTACATTTGTGACGTTTGTAACGTGTTTTCCATACTTATGTTACATTGTTTCCGTATGCATTTTACTTAATTTACTTACTTATTTCAAGCCCACCCATGATGTTTTTTCCTAAACCTAACCAAGTGGTTCAGCTGACCTTATCGTAGTATTGTTACGTGGCGTACAAATGACACGCGTGTAATGTCGTGCTATTTATACGCCTTCCTGTGAGACTGGGTTGTTAAAGGTCTTGAAGCCTACATTGATAATCTAAGGTAGTTGTAAAAACCCTGAAATTAAAGATGAAAGTCAGGTTTATCCTCATAATAATTTCATTTATAATCCAATTTGCTGGAGGACAAAACAACAGAAATGCCTCACCGTCTTAATACCTTCTGACTGCACTGTGCATTGATCTGGAAGGCTGTAACTGAGCTTTTTATTGTCTGCGTTTTAGTAAAAATCCACAATGTGTGCCAGAGCAGACAATATGTGAATATCGTCTTTATTTTAAACCTTTCACCCACGAGCAGCAGCAAACACAGGATCCCTCAGTGAGCAAAGGGGTCTTTGTCTGTGGCATAAAAACGACAAACACATCTGGTTTAGTGTATGAAAGGTTACATGTTGACACTTTAATAATAGAAATGCATGCGTGAACAAAGCAACTGCATTTCTTAATACCATACCACTTTTTGCTGTCAAAGAGAATAAAGATATCACACACTGCTTATCAAATAAAAAAATCAAATCGTATTTGCTTCAGTGCATGTCACAGCAACGGGAGGAATATTCTCTGATTTTATCCCGACAATAGTCAGCTCTTTATATAGTGTAGACTAACATTTGGGACACTTATCTATTCATTCACTGATTAATGATAAGACCTTGCATGTTTATTGTGTGTATGTCTATTGTGTAACATGTGAAGCACAGCTTGTTTCACGTGATATAACGCTGCTGCTGCTGTTTTTTCACGCTGTGAGACGAACAGACAAGCTGACCTTTCAGTCACTCTGCTGTTGGGGAGCCAACGGAGCACTGCCAGGGTGCATGGCAAACCTTTTGTGTAGACAAGACAAGCTGAATAACAATGCAATAGCAAAATTCTGCTCTGCAGCAACCAGAATCACAGTCAGAGGTTTTTTTATTTACCATTAAAATCAAAGCCAAGTCATGTAAAGATAACTTGCCATTTCATTAGTAATATTAAAAGGACATAAAAAGAATCCCACCCCCAAGAGTAAAATAAGCCTTGCTGCTTGCTGTGTAATAGAAAATTAGTTCATTTGAGTTTTTACAAGCGGAATGATAATGCTGTGAAACGGTCTTGGCCCTCCTGCTGGGGCGGCTCCTAACAATTACATTAAAGACACAGTAATGTTACTTCTTAGTAGTGTTGGTGAAAAAGCAGGTGAGACATTGAATAACACCTTAGGATGAACTGCTGTGCAGAATACACTGGAGCCTGTGATATTCAGGTGTAATTAGATACAAAATATAGCATTATAGCATAAACCAAATTATCAAATCTAATGTTTTCTGTTACAATCTTTCTGCATGTAATGCCAGAATTAATGCCTGCCAACAGAGTAAGTATATCATTTTAAGTTTTTCTCTTATGTGTTGTATGAACCGTTTAAAAATCATCTGCTCATGTATTTATGAGTGAGATTAATTTTTAAGTCACATAGACATACACCTACATCTCCAGTGTCATTCGTGGACTGTTGGCTCTTGAGGCTGTGAATGTGAATTTAAGCAGACAGTCGTTTTGACACTGGAGCCGGGCCAAATGAGAGAGGGCTGAGCTAATAGCAGCCCTAGGTCTATTTCCATGTACAGTGCTCTCTCAAGGTCATGTAGAAAGGCTTTAGAGCAGCGATAGGCTGCTTATCTGCTCCTCGGGCAAGACTGGGTACCCCCATTAATCAGCCAGTGTTAGTTATGGAGGCAAAGCTCCAAGTGGATGGCCAAGTCAAGGTTTCTGTTTGCATGTAAACATATGCACATACATTTGAGCTTTCCTATGATTTCAAGGTCTGAATGTATAGTGTTTGTGGCCCTTTTTTTAAATGTTGGTGTGGAGATATGTAACAACCAGTTGGCAACTCCAGGGTCTGAAAAGTGAAACCAATGCCAAAGTGTAAATTTGCATTCTTTCTAACAGCCAGCAGGGGGCGACTCCTCTGGTTGCAAAAAGAAGTCTGATTGTATAGACGTCTATGAGAAAATGAGCCTACTTCTCACTTGATTTATTACCTCAGTAAACATTGTAAACATGAGTTTATGGTCTCAATCGATAGTTTTAAGTCTCTTTAATACAACATGATGTTCATTTAGTAAATTATGGTCCCATTTAGAGTCAAATTGACCATAAAGCAGGGTATGCTTTAGGGCGTGGCTACCTTGTGATTGACAGGTCGCTACCACGGCGTTGTCCGGTCTGGGAGTTGGCCGTGTTTTTGTCTTACAACTTTGACCCTTTCACAGTGTGTTTTCAGTTCATGGAAGTTAATTGTAACATTTTGGTCGCCTAAAAATGTCTTATTCAGCGTTCGGTTGTACTTAGCTCCACCCTCTCGTGTCACTTCTGGTTGCAAATACCAAAGATGAAAAATCAAGATGGCAACGGCCCAAACGCTGAACTCGAGGCTTCAATACAGCAGTCCACAAACCAATGGGTGACGTCTCGGTGACTACATCCACTTCTTGTATACAGTCTATGGTTACAACCAGTATGGATCTTTCATATCAATCAACACATGACCTTTCCTGACCTTCGGGTAAAGGTTCACCAGTGTCCAGATACTGTAAGAGGATGCTGCAAAGTGTGAGTGCAAGTTTAAATATCACAATCAGATACTCTAGGAAAAAATGTAAGTCAAAAATATGCTGTCTGTTAAAGTTAACATTTATAAATCTAGACATTACTATAATTTCCCACCTTTGTCTGTTATCAAAAGGAGAAGTAAGGCATAGTTTACCGTGGATGCATCATCAGTTGCTGTTGCAGGCTGCGGGAGTAAAGTGTGTGTACTCGGCTTGGAACAAGATAAATGATGAAGTGAGGAAGTTAGGTACATTCATCGACAACACAATTGCCTAAGTCTACCCTATCTCCCGAGCTCTCTCTGTCACTGTCTCAAGGTGTAGTGTACTGTAAAATGGAGCTTGCTTCACTAAGCCCCTTTATTAGTTTTCCTTTTTATAGGGTGCGATTTGCACAAATAATTTCCTGGCCTCCATATGTTCGATACGGGCCAGCGCTCAGGTTTTCCTCAAATTAGCCCTCGCGCAGTACGGCGGAGCTGTGCTCTTGTGTGTCTGATATATACAGTACACCTGCACATGAGCAGTTCTTTTTGGCACTACACAATCCAGGATTAAACACACTAATTGATATCATACATACTATACCCGTCAGTCTTTTAGTAAGACGATGCTAATTATACAGCACTGTTAGAACAAACAGGGTGAGCATTTTATTATAATAATAATGTAATATTGCAATGGATTGCATTATTTGTCCTCATCCTAACCTCTTTGCTCCTGCTCTGCCTGTCCTAGAAGATCAGCAGCCTGCTGGTAATTGTTGAGAGGCCGATCTACTGTATTATGAATGAGTAGGATTTGGCATTCCCCTGCTGCTCTGAGGTCTTTCACTGTAAAGTCACACTGGAGGTGCGCTATTGGCGTGGTGGATCTGGGCCTATAGTGAAAGGCGCTTTGATCACATCTTCACGATGACAGCCTTGTGTGATCCTACTTTAAGCTGACAGTGCAAAGCTTATAGGCTTGTGTGTGGCTACAGGGAAAAGGCCAAGAGAGAGGATGAAGTTTGAATGAGGGTGGATTAGTGCAATGGATAGTATAACTGAGGGACAGTGAGATGGATAGAGGATGTGATCTTGAATTATGTATGTAAGATGGTTGCATGCTTGGTGAGTGCTGCAGCTCCCCTGCACTGATACGGACGAGATGCAGAGTGACATCAACACAGGGTGCATGCATATTCTTTAATTGTTCAGCTTCATTAAAAGCTGTTTGTTTTTCAGCATTCACAACGCAAACAGATGCGATCCTCGTGCGACCGACAATGCGGTTGCACGGGAGAGCGAGAGAGAAGAGGCTACAGGAACAGAAGCAACTTGACTGTACTTGGATGTCCTTCAGGGATGTCATGGTCATGCCTTAATGGAGTGGATATGTCCCTGTAAAAGCTTTCACTCCGCAGAGGCAGAGTGGGCTTCATAAACAGCTCATGCAGAACTGTCAGTGCTCTGTCAATGGTGCCGAGGAAAATGCTCACTTTCACTTTGGAGGAAAACTTTATTTAGAGGAAGCCTCACAAATTCTTCAGATTTATTAGCTAACAGCCAGTCCTTTCAGACGCTACGTGTCAACACAGCACTGAGGGATGGATCCTCCTCTCTGAAATATCAAGTTGATAGAGAACTTCATTTGAAAGGTCTGCCTGGGTAGTTGCCACTTTGCATGTTTCCACTTTAACACTCTATTTCACTTGTGGAAATGACCTTGCTCTCTTTAAGGCTTTTTGTCCTTGTCAAATGATGTGTTGCCTCTTAGCTCACTCTGTGAGAACAAGAAAGCTCCGCATCTGGGCCCATCTTCTGCTGAGAGGCAGGGACCGACTAATCTGGTCCAGCAGACACATGGAGCGCACAAGATGGGCTTAATGTCCTTTTGTTTACTAAGCTCATCTACCATCCGGAGGAAAGAGAGTATATAAAGTAGGTTTAAACCCTTTCATCTTGAACGAGACACTTCGGCAGTTAGGAATACTTATGGTATCGAGGATAACCCCAATCATCTGTAACTAATGCTCATAGTCAGGAGGCTTCACCCACGCTTTTGTTTGCTTGAACAAAATCAAGATTCACGTCTGTACGGCCAAAGCATCCGTCGTAATAAAGCGGCAAACACAGAAGTATCATAACAGTGGATTGTTTTGATCTCTCGCCTGCATTTGTGAGGCTTTGAGGGAACCGCGAGAGGCTGAAATGCACTAACGGCAACAAAGCAGTTGGCGCAATTGGACGGGGAGCCTGTTGTCATGAGAACACAGTGCAGGGTGGGGAGGAAGCTGCCTGCCTTCATTAAATGAAATAGCAGGAGGGCTTTATGTGGATATAACCAAGATTAATTGGATTCTAGTCATCTGCTCAAAATGTGACACTGTCATGCAGAGTTATGAGCCTGGCTCAGCTGCCAAAACTACTACGACTTTATTTTAAACCGCATGCTTTAAGTAGCAGCATGCTACTATTACTTGACAATCTTATGCAACTTACAGGTATGTGTTGAAATAACAACCACAAGGCAGACATTGTGAGCTCGATCTTTTGACAGAATGACACTCTTTTGACATATTTACCAGCACTCCTCATTGCAAATGATTTATTTAGACATGACATGACAGCAGTGGGAACGTTTAGACAACAGGATAAAAGCTTTCTGTTGAGAGAAACGTTTAAAGGCTCAAAAAGAAAACAACCACAAAATCATAAAGGTTATTAAAGTTTGTTATTGCCACGGTACTAATGTTGAATTAACTACTCCTATGTTCACCTTAGACTGATTTCCTGGCACAGATAAAAAAGCAACTTATATATTATATAGGAGTTATGAATGTCTGAAAGCTTTACCATCAGGTTGTACATCCAAAGAATTATAACTATATATAACTATATAAATACTACAGTGGAAAAACTAATCTTTCAATTAAGAGCTGATAATCAGGGAATTGAGACATATGTTATAGTGTTCTTTTTTTCTTTTTTTATTATAGTTCTGGTTGAGCTTATGCTTCAATTTATGTTGATGGCCTTAGTCTATAATTACATCATATTTATATGAAAATAACAAAGCTTTGTTTTCACTAATTACTGTAGAAGACCTATTCTTTCAATTTTTATTTATTTGACCTTTATTTAACCAGGTAAAATCAATTGAGAACCAATTCTCATTTACAATGATGACCTGGCCAAGAGGCAGTAGCACAGTCCACACAAGTGACACAAACAGCACAGATACAATACAGTATGACAAACACATGAGAAAATGGCTAAAAACAGCATAGGTAAATTAATAAACACTATGTACAAAAAAAGGCGGATTACTGGATGTTCTTTGTAAAAATGGAAGAGAGAGAGAGAAGTGAGGGCTGGTCAGCAAGTACAGCAGTCAACTATGACTTGTTGCAACTTTTGTTTGAACATGTTGAGAGAGGTGAGAGCTGTTAGTTTGAGCGTGTTTTGTAGTGAGTTCCAGTCATTTGCAGCGGCAAAATGAAAGGAGTTATGACCAAACACAGTACGGACTTTTGGAATGATGAGCCTAATGAAGTCACTGGATCTTAAACGGCGATTGCTGTCGGAAATGTGCAGAAGATTGGAGAGGTAGCGAGGGGTCATTCCCAAAATGGATTTGTAGACCAAGAGCAGCCAGTGTTGTAGCCGCCTGGTGTGAAGGGAGGGCCAATCCACCAATCTGTAAAGATCACAGTGGTGGGTGGTGAAGGGTGCACATGTGGCAAAACGGATTGCTGAGTGGTGGAGTGTGTCCAGTTTTCTGAGGGTGGTCTTTGATGCCATTTTATAAATTATATCGCCGTAGTCAAATAGAGGAAGGATGGTCATTTTCACAAGGGTGAATTTGGCAGAGTGTGTGAAGGAGGCCTTGTTTCGATACAGGAAACCCAGTCTAGCTTTGACTTTAGCCAGAAGGTTATTGATGTGTGTGTTAAATGAGAGAGATGAGTCCAACCAGAAGCCAAGGTATTTGTAGGAGCTGACAAACTCTAGCTCCGAGCCATCAGCACTGTAGATCTTGGGAGGGCTGGGGATGATGAGGTTTTTACGGTCAAACAGCATACATTTGGTCTTTTTGGAGTTGAGGAGCAGGTGGAGGTTGTGGAAAGACTGTTGGATGGAGTTGAGGCTTTGTTGAAGAGTGGACACAGCAGAGTGGAGTGAGGGACCAGCTGAATATATGATGGTGTCATCAGCATACAGATGAATCCAGGAATTTCTAGCAGCTTTGGCTACATCGTTAATATAAATGGAGAACAAAATAGGGCCTAAGATGGAGCCTTGAGGCACACCTTTAGAGATGGTAAGAGGTTCAGACATGATGTTTTCGGTCTTCACCCGCTGGACACGATCAGCCAGGTAGCTAGCAAACCAGTTGCAACATCTACTGGACAAGCCAATGCTGGTAAGTCTTTGCAGGAGAATGTTATGGTTGACCGAGTCAAAAGCCTTGGCTAGGTCTATAAAGGCAGCTACACAAGTCTGTTTGTTGTCCATGGCGGTGATGACGTCATCAAGGACCTTCAGTGTAGTGGTGGTACATCCGTGGCCTTTCCTAAACCCAGACTGCAGGTCAGACAAAATATGATTTAAGTCAATGAAGTGAATTAGTTGTTTATGTACCAGTTTCTCTATGACTTTGGCCAGACAGGGCAAAATGGAAATCGGCCTGTAGCAGTTCGGGTCAGAGCCAGAGCCTCCTTTAAAGAGGGGGAGAATCGTAGCCGATTTCCAGTCAAGGGGGAAAAAAGACAGATGAAATGACAGGTTAAACAGGCTTGTAATAGGGGAAGCAATAATATGAGCGGCTGATTTTAAAAACACAGGGTCAAGCCCATCAGATCCAGCTGACTTGTTTGAATCTAACTTAATGAGTTCATCCAGGACTTCCGAAACCTTAACAGGTTGAAGGGAGAAGCTGTTAACGCTGGGTGATGAAGTAGGAGTGTTAGATGAATCTGTTTCAGGGGCAGCTGCACCAAAGAAATTAGATGATTTCACGAAATGTTGGTTGAAGTGTGTGGCCATGCGTTGTTTATCAGTAACAACAATGTCATCAAAAATCAAAGAAGTGGGTAGATGCGGAGAAGCAAGTTTGTTTTCCATGGATTTGACTGTTTTCCAAAATTTCTTGGCGTCAGAGCCACTGGCTGAGAATTCTTCTTTGAAATGACTGATTTTAGCTTTCCTGATCGCCTGTGTTGTTTTGTTCCTGCATTGTCTGAAGGCCAGCCAGTCGGCAGCAGACTGAGAAGACCTCGCTCTCCGCCATGAGGTGTTTTTTAGGCGGATCAGAGCCGCCAAATCGTGACTGAACCAGGGGCTGTAGCGATTCTTCGTCCGGAATCGTTTCAATGGGGCGTGTTTCTCAATGATTAGGCTAAAGGTGTTTTTGAAATAAGACCAGGCATCTTCCACTGAGGGGATAAGATTGATTCTTTCCCAGTTTGCAGCTGCAACATCTTGCAGGAAGGCCTGATTGTCAAAGTTTTTCAGTGAGCGCTTGGTCACAATCACCGGTGGACGTTTGACAGAGAGGCCGGAGCGAACGCATGCAATGGCACAGTGGTCACTCAAGTCTTGACTGAAGACTCCAGATCGGTAGTTTGATGGAGTGTTAGTGAGAATAATATCGATCAGTGTGGCAGATGACGGTGATTTCAAATTATGTCTGGTTGGCTCAGATACAATTTGAAAGAGGTTTAAAGCATCAAATTGCTGTGTAACTAAATCAGGGGGGTTGATCATATTCCAGTTTAGGTCACCCAGAAGGACAAACTCAGAGGAAATGTGAGGGGCCAACAGTTCACCGAGAGCTCTTAATGTGCATGCTGGAGCAGAGGGTGGTCTATAGCAAACAGCAACAGACAGAGTGAAATTTGTTGACAGTTTAAGTTTTAACAGTAACAGTTCAAATTGCTTGGGGACTGATTTAGACAGCGTAACAGAACATTGCAAATGATCTTTTACAAATATAGCCACGCCGCCACCCTTGGTGGATCTATCCTGACGAAAGACGTTGTAACCCGGTATTCGAATTTCTAGATCCGAGACACCTTTCTTAAGCCATGATTCAGAGACAGCCAGAACATCAGGGTTTGCAGTGTGCACCCAGGCTTTTAAATAGTCATGTTTTGGCAACAAACTACAGATATTGACATGTAGAAAGCCCAATGATTTACGATCACAAAAATCATTAAACGACAGATTAGAGACAGTGGGACCATGAATAGCGGGCCCTGGGTTTGGGTGAACATTTCCAGAGATTAACAACATGAGAATGATTAACACACGTCTGAGGACAGTGCTAAAATGTTGCATATGTTTATCTTTCATTGACGGTTTGGTCAAAATTAAAGAGGAGGAGTCGTGGAACTGCTGCAATAACATGTAAGAGTACAAAGGAATAAGATTTGTTACACACCAAGTAGAAAGTCCAAAAGTCTTTGTAATCCAGAAGGATGAAATGTCCCTGGTTGATAAACTGAAGTCCAATGTACCAACACCGTTAGAAATGATGGCAGTCTCCTGTGTGTACCTGCTAGAAAGGCAGGTTGTATGAGCTGATGTGATCCAGAAAATAGAAATGATTGTGAGCCAAAAAGGCCAGGAAGGTTTTAGTGGATGAAACATGTCCAAACCAATAACCAATAGGTCAGGCTGTAGCAGGTTGAAGAGGGCCAGGCTATAGCTAGCAGAGGAAGCCAGGCTGTAGCAGGTTGAAGAGGCCCAGGCTTCAGCTAGCAGAGGAGGCTAGGCTATAGCAGGTTGAAGAGGCCCAGGCTATAGCAGGTTGAAGAGGCTCAAGCTGTAGCAGGTTGAAGCAAGTTGAAGAGGCCCGGGCTACAGCTAGCAGAGGAAACCAGGCTGTAGCAGGTTGAAGAGGCCCAGGCTATAGCAGGTTGAAGAGGGCCAGGCTATAGCTAGCAGAGGAAGCCAGGCTGTAGCAGGTTGAAGAGGCCCAGGCTTCAGCTAGCAGAGAAGGCTAGACTGTAGCAGGTTGAAGAGGCCCAGGCTATAGCTAGCAGAGGAAACCAGGCTGTAGCAGGTTGAAGAGGCCCAGGCTATAGCAGGTTGAAGAGGCCCAAGCTGTAGCAGGTTGAAGCAAGTTGAAGAGGCCCGGGCTACAGCTAGCAGAGGAAGCTAGGCTGTAGCCAGCAAAGGGGGTCAGGCTGTAGCAGGTTGAAGAGGCCCAGGCTACAGCCAGCAGAGGAGGCTAGGCTGTAGCAGGTTGAAGAGGCTGAGGCTGTAGCAGGTTGAATTGGCCCAGGCTACAGCTAGCAGAGGAGGCTAGGCTGTTGCAGGTTGAAGAGGCCCAGGCTGTAGCAGGTTGAAGAGGCCCAGGCTGTAGCAGGTTGAAGAGACCCAGGCTGTAGCAGGTTGAATTGGCCCAGGCTGTAGCAGGCTGAAGAGGGCCAGGCTACAGCTAGCAGAGGAGGACAGGCTGTAGTAGGTTGAATTGGCCCAGGCTGTAGCAGGTTGAAGAAGCCCAGGCTACAGCTAGCAGAGGAGTCCAGGCTGTAGCAGGTTGAATTGGCCCAGGCTGTAGCAGGTTGAAGAAGCCCAGGCTACAGCTAGCAGAGGAGGCCAGACTGTAGCAGGTTGGACAGGCCCAGGCTATAGCTAGCAGAGGAGGCTAGGCTGTAATTTATGGATTTTGTAAGAAACCAATAAATAGGCACTATGCTCTCAGTCCAGTACAAGCTGAAGACACTTTACACGTTACAACAGCCAGATCAGCAGACAAAATAAAACATAAATAAAACATAAATTCCGAGCTCACATGCAGACACACAAACACAGGACTGGTCTGGCGGCCATCTTGGATATTTTGACCACGATTTGACAATGAAGAAGTGTTTATGTTCTTTATGTAAGCCATACTTTTGTTAAGGCAAACATTTGTTAATTTATTTTTGCCAAATAAATGAAAAGCATGTTTAAATCAGAACATGACCCCCTCGCTGTAACATAAATGTACCGAACCGAACCGAAAACCGTGACCACAAAACTGTAAAACGAACCAAACTGTGAATTTTGTGAACCGTTCCACCCCCTAATCTATACTGCTATAAACTTTTCTGTACATTTTGTAAAAAGCAAGCAAAACCCACATGTTCAACAAACTGTCAACTGTCACTCTCATCACATCGTTGCTCCGAGCCTCCGGGTCTACACCCAGTCTAATTTTTTCATGCCAAAAAATGAAAGCATCACACTCTTTCCGTGTCACACTTGCCAATGCCTCTGGTGTCTCAAAGTATCACACTGCGTCTCTCATAGCATCCATCCTTTTATATTTGAAGATAGTGCAATGTGCTCGGTCTGCAGATAGCCGGGCTCTTAAAGGCCTTGGCCGCTGAATTTTCAATCCCTCCTGATAACAATAATCTAAACAGACTACGGCCAGTGGAGCAAATAAACAATTAACCTCCACAGTCAACCACAAGCCCGTGCACTCCCATCTGCTCTCAGTCTGTTATCATACACTCATCATCCTATCACTTCTTGGCCGTCGGTCTGGCTTTTTATTTGTGTTTTTGACCAGTAAAATGAGCATGCAAAGGTGCAGCTGCTGAGATTCATTTTTTGGAATGAAATGAAATATAGTTTCCATATATTATCTCCATACATACTTTGACATCAGTGGTGTTAATACCAAATGGAGCTGGTCTCCATGTCATTCTTGCATTTTATTAAAATTGAACAATTATAATATGAGTCCCTTGCTTTTTCGTCCTGCCTCTAGGGCTGGGTATCCGTACTCGATACCTTTAATGTATCGACCGAAACAACCCGGTATCGGAACTTCTCCAGTCAAACGATCCCTGCAGTAGATCCTTTATTGTGCCCACATCTAGAAAAAGACGACCGTCACCGCAAGCGTTATTTTTTTCATGGCGATGTGTGAGTGGCTCACTACCGCAGCAGCTGCAACCCATACAGCCAAGATTGCCTGCCTGCACATGGCCAAAAAATGTATATTGCCAAGAAGTGAAAGTCAATTGATCGTTCCATTGCAGCTCCCACAGCAAAGCTACGCTTCTGCGATTTTGGGCTGAAACCGACTACCGGAAGCCACGTCCGCCTAAAAAGTGCCGTATAAAAGTAAAACAATTTTTTTTCTATTTAATTGTCATATTGTAAAGAAATGGCCTATGTTGAACAATAAAATATTATAAATATAATAAGTGTTTTCAGTCCAAAATGGCAGCAGTTGCTGTTGTCAAAAAAACACCAGAGTTTCATTTCTTTGCTTCCATACTCTTTGACTCTGAACACGAAGCTGTTAGAGCCGGACGGCTAGCAGCTAATGGTGCTTACAGCACTAACAACAGCAACAAGTGCTGACAGAGTTTTGGCCGTTTCGCAACCGCGGGTGGGGGGACGGCATTATCAGCAGTGACCGCTGTGCAGTGCCACCAGCCCTAGTCAAGTGATACCAGTTCTTGTTCCTGACAACACCTTATTGGAGCTATAGGTCCACATTATGTATAGTGCTTTTAAAGTGTGTAACATTGGTTAATCTAAATGTGTTACAGTATATTGTTTTTGGCCATGCTAGTGCCTATGGCAATGTCGGTATGCCGGTCGGTCCAGGCTGAAATATCTGGACAACTATGGGATGAATTGCTGTGAAAAGTACAGATATTCATGATCCCTTCTTGTGTTACGACCTTAACTTTGTGTCTCGGGGAACACGAGGAGTAACGTGCAAAGTTGAAGCACTTTAAGTGAAACAATGAGTGACATTTATTCATGATTACAGAGAAAACAAGTAATATTACAGAAAGAGAAGCAAATAAGGCGTCAGGGTCCTCAAGGCCAAAATAACAAACAAAAGAACGCACACTGACTACAAAATAAAAACTCCATTATTCTACTGAACCAAACAAAAAGACAATACTAATCTCCCTAACTGGCCACAACACAGGAGAAAAGGAGAAGCAAAATACATAACAGCACTCCTACAAGGCTTCCTTAATATAGTCACCAAGACTAACAAAAACAAAGGATCAAGGATTAACAGAGCTGTGTCAAGGTGCTATGAAAGAAAACAGATTTTCACCAGTTAAACTCTGGCTCTGGGAGTAGATATGCAGCTCCACTGATTGTTGAAGGAGATCCAGATGTGGCTGATCAGACACTGAGAGAGGGTCGTCGCAGAGAGAGAGAGATAGCTCTCTTCCAGCAAAAGACCAGAGGAAAAATCATTGGAAATAATACCTATCCCCAAAAGAACAAACATAGTGTTTCAAATTTCTTTACTGTAGATTTTTTACAGAATCATTGTGTTTTTGTTACCTTAGAATGATCCGTTCATATCTACATAGGGAGTAGTTCCTCTCTCCACGGAGTTCACCATGTTGTACCGCCATGTTTCTACAGTAGCACAGAACGGACAAACCAAACTCTGTTAACTTTGGGCCGGAATCAATAATGTTACTCGCTCCCACCACCGCCGCTCTCTCTCTCTCTCTCTCTCACTTCACCACTCACTTCCCTCGTACAGACACACTCTACGCACTGGCTCTGCTCCAACTGGCTCTAGATAGGGACATTCGCGTTTTCGTGTCGGCCAACGTAACTCTCCATCGCGCTTGGCACACGGGAGAGGCTTCAGTTGGTTGTAATGTCCTCACCTCACCGCTAGATACCGCCAGATCCTACACGCTGGACCTTTAAGTCACTTTCAGTTCACTCAAATACATATATCTATATAGAGCGATCATCACCAGCCGCGACAGCGACACTGGTATTCTTGTCATCTTGTGAGTCTATGCTTGAGTTTCCAGGTGTTTATATTTCTCTCTGTGGAAAGATTTTGTCAACGTGATAGTGTAACATGCAGTCACAAAACTTTACAGGTGTGTAGTTGAGATCAAAATGAAGGTCGAGTTCGAAGATGGCTGCAGTCTGAGTAAGGTGGGCGAAGGGGCTATTGGTCCCCTCGGTCCTCGCCGCTTTACGTCCCTTGCCAACATTCATTTTCAGTCGTGGATCACTGTATCCGTGTTTCAATCATTTCCAAAGACTTGTCCACTCACGGAGAAAGGAGAATCTTATATACCTTTTCCGTTGCCATCAAAGCACCCAAGACTTTAATCAACGATAGGGGATAGCCTCTGGGAAAAGCTCAAGCTCTTGACGTTAAGCTCTACAATTCCCATCTGTTACACTCTGAAATGTCTGTTAAAATAGGCTACAACTTTACTGCAAAGAAGACAGAGTCTGTAACAGCTAAGATTTATGACACTTACCAACAACCAGTGACGAATATAATCCAGGTTTTGGCAAAACGTGAACAGGAGCTGGAGTTTAGTTTGTTGCTTACAGCTGTTTGTGAGAGTCTTTCCTCTGAGTTCATTAAACGCCTGCAGCGATACAGTAGCCTCTAAAGCAAGAGAGTTGTGCACATTTTACACACGTGGCACAAAAGCATTAACTTCATTATTTATAACAAATTATGTGTAGTCAATAATGTAGTAATGTTAAGTGTCGTCAACATTTTGGTGTGCTTTGATAGCTGGAAAAGCCAGAGAATAAGGCTAAGAAAAAAAACTTCAGAGTCACCTTTCACTGATTTCATTTTCACATAATAAATTGTGGTATGTGTAGATGGGAAATAACTTCTAATGACTTATATGTTCTCCATTTGAATTTAGCTCACCAGCTGACAGAGTTATTAATGCTGAAATGCTGCTGCACAATCTCTTTAGGTGGGCTGATGAAGAATCTGGAGGCAACGCTGTTTTGAAATATATGAACTTTAATTATATCCACATTTGAATAAGTTATCTATCAAGCTCAAATCAGTGCAACGCATTCACCCTCACAGCATATCCCGACTGCTATTTACCACATTATGCATTCAATTAATGGTGCATTAAGAATCAATATATGTCACATCTCCTCTTCAGAGACACATGGGTAATCCATATATACAGTATATTTATTCACTAATCATTTAAAGTGGTGTAGTCTGGCTTCATTATGGAAAATTATTTAACAATTAATATTGCAATTATGTGATAAAAATACAATTTATTTTTCTGTTTGGCAAAAAAAAAAGAAGAGTGTTCTTTTTAAATGTGTTGTCGGCTTTGTTTGTGTTTTGAATAAACAACCTAATTTGAATGTTAAACCAAAATGATGCATTTTCACAGAGGAAGAGAAGTGTTTCTAAACAGTTGCCTGGAGCATGACTGATGCATATCCAAATGAGCTGCGTGATTATGAAAACCGTGAACCTCGCAGTCATAACTGCTGTGGCATTAGCTCCAGGGGTCTTCTGGCTCCAGGATGTGTTGCGGTTAGGAAGAAATACACAAACTTACACAAAGTCCTTGGCCCATATTCTATCCTCAAAGAACTGTATTAATATAAACTGTGAACAATTTAATTACGTTGTGTGAAAGAAACAATCTGCTGCAGTTAAACAATCTTGGTTAAACAGTTTTGGTATAGTAAATCAAGGCATAAGTGAGGTTTTTACATACACATGTGCTGGCTTGGCTCGACATGGTTTGACTTGGCACGTCAGCCCATCACGGCAGGGATTTGCATCTCCATTACAACAGGGCTACCCGCTTGAGGGTGTATGTAACCATGGCCAAAAGAAGCAGCTGTAAAACGGTGTATGAATACACATCATTTCCTAAATTCTTCACAATAAAAGCACGCCGTTATTTTTGCTGCAAATTTTTTCTTCCTCCCTGTAGTATTAGTAGAGTTGTGTTTATTAACCGTGGGATTGTGGGCGATCCCGACCGACTTTACTGTCTTTCAGAGGCTGTGGCAGGCTATATTTTGGCGATGAAAGACTGGCATGGCCATGTTCAAAGGGGTCCCTTGACCTCTGATCTCAAGATATGTGAATAAAAATGGGTTCTATGGGTATCCACGAGTCTCCCCTTTACAGACATGACCACTTTATGATAATCACATGCAGTTTTTGGCAAAAACCATGCAGTTTTTTTGACTGCAGTATTATTTTCGCCTATTCTAAAATGATGTGTTTGAATATTTCTGTATACTGGGGTCACTAAACAGTCTTGAATTACATAAATTGGGTATCACTGTAAAGCTGAGACGCTTGTGGATCCAATGAGCCTAATTGTATTCATGTGTGATGATGTTAGTCCCCAGAGTAGTCATTTCATTGTAGTGAAACTATATTTTTTAAATTTGATCTCGCTGTATAAGATGACCTGTGGTGACCTTCTAGGATAATCACAGCCTCATTAAACTTTACAACCACAAACTAGAGACCTTCAGAGGCATTCAGAGGATAGATGGCTTTCCTAAGTAGATTGAAAATAAGGGGGTTTCTGAGCAGTTTCCAGAACAGATGTGCTCGCCATGTAATCGCCGAAAAATGCAATTCCTGCAGAAATCTCCAGATTTCCAACGTTTTTGATACCAAATCACAGCATGGCTTTTTCTATGGTGTTCCTCAAGGTCTTGGTGACTTCATGTGGTATTCTGGAGGGATCATTGATCATTTTTATAAATTCTCAAGTGGTAAAAAAAAAATGGTTAAATTTAGCACCAAATCTGATATTCTGAATCTGAAATTAATTAATTAATTTCTGATTTATAGAACAACTTGACACACAGTGCTGAGCTGCATCTCAAATTAATCTTCAGGTTGCCATCTTTAAAATGATGTACACCACTTCTGTGACATCTACTGCTGATCTGCTATCTCCCCCGAAAGACCCCCTGTGCTTGTACTTGTTATCCTCCCTAAAAAAGACAAAAATGGGTCTGTTGTGGTTCTCAGAGGGTTAAGAATAGCCGCTGAAAAAGGCTCAGTTAATTCAGAGATTAACATTTAATTTCCTATAAATTCTTCCCAATAAAAGTCCCCCGTTATTTTGTTATTTAAAAGCCACAGAGATTCGGTTAGAAGCTACAAAAGTAGGCTACTGAGAGCTGAACACACAGAGACTTTTAAAAACGTCTCTCTGGTTTCACAAGTATCACCATCATGTTTAATTTCTTCAGTGTGTTCTTCAGGTGGCGCTTCACCTGTTTGACCTACACCACAAAAATAAATCAATAAAATAAACAGATGCAATCCCAATTTCTGAAACAGCACTCAAAAAACTTCAACTTCTTTCTTCGATGCAGAAATTCTCTCCGTGTGGTGGGATTTATCATCTTCTTTAATTAAGGTACAATCAGGCAAGGAGAAAGCCAGCACTGATACTGAGCAACTATCAGCGTATCATTTAGTTTGATCACACTCTAGGTGGAGACAGCCATGGATATTTTATTCCTCTGTGTCTCACATGTGTTCATCCAAATAATCCTGAAAGCAACTCCATTTCACGTTGATAGTTAACAGGGATGTGTTTTACTTTGCACTGTGTGGTGCTGTGCCCGGCAGCAGGATATTCTCTGTTGACAAAGTATGAGGAGCTGCTGCAACAGTAGGGCAGGGAGGAAATTTCTTTGTACCAGCTGCCAGGGTAATTAGTTCCTCGCTGAATTATGCATCAGCAGAAGTGTCAAGCGGTGTTAGAATCAGGCAGGTACAGAGAGAGGGAGAGGATAGAGGAGAGCTGTCACACAAAGCTCATAAAACCTCGCAATACCAGCAGCCAATCCGCCATATTGGAAGGCCTAGAAAAAGACCATCAGTAGAGCAGTAGAGAGATATACACGATCCATGAGAGGAAATGTCAAGTGAAATATATTTTATGTCAAACTGGGTTCTTGTGAACTTAAAAAAAATATATATCATTAAAATCAAACAGGCATTTGTCATTGTTTTTTGCTGTGATGGCAACCGATACATCGGTGCTCTTCAGTGGGTGTTCAATTTTGGTTGCAACTGTGATTCTGATCAAGGGCTGGACTGGGAGAAAAAAAAAATCAGCCCTGGAATTTTGGCCTAGACCGGACCACTATCGATCAATCGATCACACCCCACCCATCTCCACGCTCCCCTACAGGTATGTAAACCAACCGTGCGTAATGAGTGAGAGGGAATCAAGAAAGATTAAGAAAGAGGAAACACGATAAATCCCTTCTCAAAGTGGTGTTGCAAAATTGTATAGGCTACTCCACAGTGATGAACTGGGCTTTTCACAAGGATATGGCGTAGCCAGCCAGTGGGAAAAAGTAGTAGTAGTAGTAGTATGTATTTATTGACACCTTCACTGTAAGGTTCATCAAAACATGCCAGAATAACTACGCAATCATCAATTGGCTGCCACCGGTGTTTTCTGGTGTTTTCCAAAGTACAGTAGCCCGTCTAATGAGGATGTCTCCTGTCTGTACAATCAATGCCATTCCTAATGTGTTTTGTCATCAATTATATTGCTCATATTTGTCAAACACTGAAGGCTACTCTCCAGGCTCTCTCGGCAGGGACACAACCTCTCAGCTGAGCGCTCACACGCATTCATATAGAGCATGTGGGGGCGGGACTGATACAGACAGATAGGCACGTTTCTCTATCATCATCACCACCAGCCGCATCACATGCAGTTTGGAGCAAGTCTTAGTCAAGTCTGCACACTGACACACTGACAGCTGTTGTTGCCTGTTGGGCTTCAGTTTGCCATGTTATGATTTGAGCATATTTTTTAAAGCTAAATGCAGTATCTGTGAGGGTTTCTGGACAAATATTTGTCATTGTTTTGTGTTGATAACTGATTTCCAATAATAAATATACAAACATTTGCATAAAGCGAACATATTTGCCTACTCCCATGTTGATAAGAGTATTAAATACTTGTCAAATCTCCCTTTAAGGTACATTTTGAACATGTGCAATCAATTTGCATCAATCATTCAATTAATCGCGATTAAATATTTTGATCGATTGACAGCCCTATAGTGCAAACGCAGCTTACTAGCTCCCACTTTCCGAGTGAAAAGCTACTACTCCACTTTCTGAGGAGTAAAACCAGCATGATGAGTCCTCCTAATTGTGAATGTTGTCAAGGGTCACATATCTTTAATAAAAAAAAAAAAAAATCCCATTAGTCTGACAAATGTATTTTCTTTTTATTAACTTGGTTTCTTTGAAGGCTCAAAGTTCTGTTCTCTAACAAAAATATATATATAACTTGCATATTCCCTGGTGCAAGCCTGGCGTTATATTCTCAGTGGGGTCATGTCCTGTCAAAACCTTTGTGCCTACTGTCAGAAACTAAGCTATGGCTCTCTGAGCATGCTGCACGGCCACTGTGTAAGTGTCAGTCACCCTGGGCTGGGATGCAGAGGAAATCACAGCAGTGTGAATAGGAGGAGTCTCCCTTTGGCACGGAGCACAGATGGCACAACGCTACGGCGTGCCTTCCACACAGCCGTCTCAGTCTGCATTTTAGAACGACTGAATGTTCGACGCCTTAAAACACACATTACTTTAATTAATAATCCTACTCAACAGGATTATTTCTAGTGGTTTTAACTTAAACAGGAGGAACAAATTGCTCAGTGCAAGAATCCATTCAGTATAGACACAGAAGCTATTGCCATTCCACGGTACTATGGTCTCTTTGCAGCCCAGTAATGTGTCTGCTGAAGTGGAGACGAGTGATTGAATGGGATAACCTCAAAACTCAAGGACTGGGATTGCTATTAGCTACTATATTCTCAGAGGAGAGGAGCATTTCAGTCACTGTCTGCTGAGTCTTTTCCTCAGAGCCGATACACAGAAATGCACGCAGAAGTGAACCCATTCTGGAAGCAAGGCACATACTCAGACACTCACGCAGCAGCACTGCCCCAACCAACATCACAAGCAATAGACAACACGTACTGAACCGTGCATTCTGCACAAAAAGAAATGAATACGTCTTATACAAACTGAATAAGTGTCAGCCAAAGGCCCCCCCTTCTTGTTCGCTCCCGGTGGGTCATGCTTGTTGATCTAAGGCTAACCAGATTTGAGTTTTAAGATAAGCGTATTCATGATTTCATTTCCATGCATGCCTCCAATTTGAACGCATTAAATATTTAAAGTATCCATCCAGTGTCTGGAAATGTCGTGTGTCAGTGGTATTGAACATTTGAACTCTAGCCTGGGCTCAATACTGAAACAGAGAAAATCAGGTGGGCCTAGCCCGTCCAAAACCAAACATACTTAGGTCTACTAGGTCTAGGTTCTGAAACTCATGTGTTAACCAAAATAGGCTATTTCAACTATAGGATACTTGCCTGAATGTACCACAGTTTAATTATACAAGCCTTAGGGCTGTCCCGAATACCATTTTTTAGGCTTCAAAGCTTCGGTGAGAAATATTCGAAGGTATTCAAAGCTTGGTAGCACGGCGCGGCGCGGCACGGCGCGGCACGGCACGGCGCAGCACTGGCGCGGCGCAGCAGGCTGACATGTTCTTCTGTCTGTCTGTGTCCATCTCTCCCGTTTCAGTGCTTCTGCAGCACTACTGTACACACTCGCAGCTCTACATACAACATACAGCAAAATCCAGTCTAGGAATAGCAATTGCACTTTTCAGTTACAGGCACCTGACATGTATGGACCACCACATGCATAATGTAGCCTACATATCCACCTATGTCATAAAGCAACCTGTAACATTAATCATTCAATATCTATTCCAGCATATGTGCACTCTGCACCATTGCACTACTTTATTATTGTTTACAGTGTACAGAAACAGCCTGACACATTGTATGTTGCATGTATGTATATATACTGTATATATAACTTCTTTCTTAACCCTTGTTCAGCTTTGTTGACCTTATTTTTAGCTCTATTTCGATTCTCATACAAAATAAACAGAGTCAAATTCCTGGTGTAGGCCTACCCCCCCACAAATAAATTAGCAGTGTAGAAAATAGATGAATGGATAATTAGAAAAATATTTTTTAATTACTGCCAATGTTTCCATTGTTATTTTCTGGTGTAGTTATTACAACTGTGTCCCCTACATATGTTCAAATACAACTCATTTATAAGTAAACACAGTGAGTATTGCATATTATCAATCGACATATGGACACTTTCATATTGAGTATATGCAAACAGTTCACTGCCAATGTAACAGGTGTTATAAAGACACCACAGGCCAGGATTCCCAGTTGAGTTGGTTTATTCTGATAATAGACAAACGGTGCGGTCACTGAACTGTTCTGAAACACGTAATGATGTTACACTTACACGGCCAAGTTAAACTGGGAAGAACGTAAGGTGCGCCATTCCCTTAAAGGCAACCACACGTATGTACCTTATAGGATGTCATACTCTTTCAGTTGGAAACAAGCGGATTCCAGGCAGCAATCGCATTTCCTCCAAAACGTATTTGGCAAACCAAAGTACTCTACAACTTTATTTTGTAGGAGACAGGCTCGGTTATTGTTAGTTGATGATATTTATTTGGGATTAATAAATCGCGTCGCCAGGACAGGTTTGTGTAACTGTATTCTGGGATGTGAATGCATTGTGTGTGTGTGTGTAACATGGTTACTATAACATAATGTGATTCATCCCTCTGGTAGGAACGCACACTTAAACTTAAATGCTATCCCTTGGCCACTTGAATTGGATCTTATTCGAGTCGTGAACCATGTGAGACAGTGCATATTTAACTTTAATGGTGGCGGGGTTCCTGGTGAGTGCAGAGTTTGCAGAATGTGGAGTGCCTGCCAACAACAACCGCCATCAGTTACGGCTGCACCATTACTTAGGTAATGTGTTTCAGGTCAGCTCTTCAGCTTGGGGTTGCTGTGCTGTGAGGGGTGAGTTCAGAGAGGTGAGTGTAATGTAGTTGATACCACTACAGTTCCGCGGTGTTAACTTACCCCGAGGTTGAGATATTACCTGGCATTTGAAATGGATCATTTTCACGAGGCAGATCACACGACGCAATGTGTGTGTTCATTTTTATTTCAGATCGAGTTGGAAAATGTATGACGCATTTAACTTGATGTAATGTAGGTGAGATCATAATCTCTCTAAAGTGCTTCATCTTCTCTTTGTTACACTTCACTGAGCGTTCGCAATTCTCAATTTGTACCCATATTTTATATATTATATTCGTCTTTATAGTCTCCATAGTAGTTCAAAATGTGTGTGACAACCCTTTTGAAATAAGGCTTATTTCCACACATAAATTAGGTGGTATTTAGGGTAATATTTACTTACTTGCTCTTTTATAATACTGTGAAAGACTAAGGCCAAATGTAGAAAAGAATACGTACCTTTTTATGTCGCCTCTTTACTCTATTTCCTTCTCGCTTCAAAAGCAAACATTCTCTCGTCTGGTCTCTCTCTATCACGGGTCGAAAATCAAGCTGTTCCACTTGGCACCCCCCCTGGAGGCCTGGAGAACCTCCGTTATGCAGTGTTTTACTGTTTGCATTGGTTTTCAGGGTTTGTGTCTTTTTGACTTTGCATCGTTTCTGTATTTAGAGCGTGTTTGCCATAAATGTACTTGTTTTGGCTTTTTGCAGCATTTCCATTGTTGTATTTGTTTTGGATTTTCATGTGTTTTGTGTGTTTGTTTGTAACCTAAACCTCACTTTTTACTTACATTTTAGGCAATACTAGGCTCTAGTAGTTTCTTCTATTTGTTCTAAATACACATCAGTATAAAGCCTTTTTAAAAGACAAACATTTTTAATTTGGTTTTGTGGTCATTGGGAAATTGTTGCAAAGCTTGTGCATGTATGTGATGTAAATTATGTGCATTAAACCTGCAGTATGCAGAAGTTTTTTTGCATCATTGGGCAAAAATTCCATAATAACCTTTCAACATATTGTAATTCAAGTGTTCTGAGAGAAAACTAGACTTCTACACCTCATCATGGCTCTGTTTTCAGGCTTTAAAAAATCTAGCCCTTGACGGGAGACTTTGGCTAATCACAGGTCATTTCAGAGAGAGAGCGTTCCTATTGGCTTTTCAATCTACGAAGGCAGCTGTCAATCACTCGCAAACTCCGATCAAACGGTCAAACTGGGGAGCGCTGATCAAAAATGAATTAATATTCTGTTACTGTTATGCCTATTTCTTGCCTCAAATGTATTCAGAAACGTTTTGTAGTGTACTGTTTAGCTGTAAAATGAGAAAGTTTGCTACGGCTGGTGGGCGGTGCTTGGTATTTCCTCAATTTATCTCAACATGGCTGCCGGGATGCTTCTTCATATTTGATCAGCGCTGCATAGTTTGACCGTTTCATTGGAGTTCGCGAGTGATTGACAGCTGCTCAGAGACGGCTCTGATTGGTTGTTTTCCTCCAGTCTGTGAAATCTTGCAGATGCCATTAGGAGCACCGGAGGACACCGAGGCACATGGTTTTTTTCAGATTATCTGTCTCATGCACTACTGTCAGAATATAGTGACCGTTTAATAAAAAGAATCATATTATATATAAAAATCATATTTGCTCCAATTCTACCCGCTGCAGCTTTAAGTGAATCAACATAGGCTACTGTTTGGTTTTTCAACAGTATAAAAACCATGTGCTGGTACATAATGAAACATCTCATCCCCATATTTTTATATTTGTATTCTGCCCTGTGCATTTGAGCTTAGCTGGCTCATTTTATCTGCACAATTCCATATTATAACAGGGCGCAGCAGGGTAACCTTTGGCAGCGATCAACCACGATGGAGCTCTTTGCCATTTAGCAGCCGTGTAAACCAGATTACCTGATCGTTTAGTCTTCATTGGACAGGCAGCCTGGCTTCTACTGTGTGCTCCTGTAGAGATCTCATTCTGTAAGTGTTAGCGCTGGGACGAGGTCCCAGAAAGACCTGAACGCCAGTGTTAATCTCTGCCTGGGCCTACAGCCCATCACTGGGGCCTGCAATCTAGCTGGGATGATGTTGTTATCTTTAGTGGAGAGTACCCAGCCGTGGCACTTGGCTCCAGAGCCACTATAGGCCTCCTTTGTCCATATGCAGCAAACTCCTTTGTTTTCTTTTTTCTAGTCCCCCGTGCTTCTCTTTTACTTTAGTTCTCTCATTTCAACCTTTACTTTCCTGTCCACATTCATGGTCTTTACTCAAGCTTTTTCATTGTGTCATCTTTTCTCCCTATAGCATCTTTTTATTGCATCTTGGAAAATATCTTTAGGTAAGCGAATGCAGCTCACTGTCGGGGGCGACAGGAGGATAGAGACCTGGGTATGACCAACAAAGAGACTGTGTTTTCTGCTATAAGACTGTGCAGTTTTCTCTCTGTTATCTCATGCAGCATTAACAGGACTATTTAAAAGCAGGACAACCTCATATCTTTTCAAACTTCAGTCGGCCAGTCTCTGACAGTTCAGGGATTTGGGAGAGTGATGAGGCCAATCCTCCTCACCCACCCATCTCTGTGACTGAATATAGACCCAAAGGTCAAAGTGATGTTACACTTTTAGTCTTTTTCACCTTTCTCATCAGACGAGGGATTCTCCATCATCAGCGGAGAGCCATTAAGGTGTCTCTTGCTTAATGGACTTGTCGGGGATCCATAGACAGACTGAAGATAAATGGTAAATACTAAAAATGAAGATGGTTGGGTGTGGGAAGATGGTGCAGGAGGGGAAGGGGGGTTGTCCCGAGTCCTCACTGATTCACCTGTCAAATAGTGGCGTCTAATCTCCTCTCCAACAACAAATTACTTCCACATCATCACTTCCATCAAAACAATACTCGGAGCATACGAGAATGGCATATGCTGCAGACTTGTTACTAAGTATTTTAGGATATACAGATGATATATACTGCCTTGCATGACATATAGGGTGAGACTCAAGGCCGTTAAATTGATGCTTGAGCAGGTTTATGGATGAACATGAAAGCGAGATAATAGCGCCGATGCTAGTTGCTCAACATGGGCTGTTACTCTTCTCTATCACATTAGAATAGATAGACCTCTCTGCAAATACGGGGATCTGTTTTTGCTCCCTGTGAAATGAGTTAATGATTTATTTGCAGTCTGCCCTGCGGTGCTGTGAAAAATCTTTAACGCACTCTTGTTCTATATTCATAGGGACACAGAAAAACAACACCGAGGGTGTGTTTGAGGTGTCGAAAGGGCGGCCGCGGCTCCCTAAGATGCCGATGATGGTCATCCATGTAGTCGGGTCAAACACAGAAATGAATGCAAGAGTTGTAAGATTTAGGATTTGCCCAGTCTTTCCTCCGCTGCTCTTATTTGGGATCTCAGTGGCATTAGTATACATAGCTGCACAACTCTAGTCTGCCCTGTCTGCACACAGCATACTACTGTGCATTTTAACAGGCCTCCGTTGAGACATGGCCACTCTGTATTCGTAAAAAAAAATCATCTGAAAAAGCATTACACCAAATATGCCTATTGCAATAGATCAAATGGCCAAAAGCAAAGACGTCAAAGCTGCTTTGCTGCCACGCTGCACAACAAATATCAAACATCTTTTTAATTAACAATATTGGACACCCTGTAGCCTCACTTGGCAAAAGTTCAGACCATTTACAGTATTTACTTATGTGCTTTGACACCTTCCTCCGAAGTAAGGTTATGTAATCATTGAATTATTTTGTGCTCCGAAAATATGTGTTGTCATGTTGCGTTTCCCGCAGCAGAGTCTGCTGAGTCTTTGAACCTGCTAGACTACACCTCTCTAGTATGATCTGAATAACCCGTTTTGTCTCGCTTGTTTTATTGTCTGTTTGCATAAAAGCTAAGCCTTGGAGTAAGTGTAGTTAAATGTTCTGTTATCTTTGCAAAACATGTTGGATGTTTGCCAGTTTCAGCCTGGTGAATTAATCAAGGTTCCTTTCTCCTTCTTCCTTTTCTTTTTCCTCTCTTTCTTCTTTTTTCAGAAGTTGTTAGTTAACCTTTTTGAAATACTGCCAACCGCTGCCTTCCCTCTGTACTTGAGCCAGTGTCACCGGCGTACAGCAGCAATCAGGCATAAAAGGACCCAGCAGAGACATAACGCTCAGAGCTGAGTGACACTGTTCGGGTGGAAGATAGATTTAAGCACACAGAGGAGAGAATGGCTGAACTTAGCACCGCGGTTCAGCAGCTTCTTGCCACCCATCATACCTAGAAGAGCAGGTTTGAGCTCTTTCTTCTTTTATCCAGTGGCTTAATGCCAGGGGTCAAAGTCCAGCCATTAAAACGCCATCTCCTGCGGGTGCTAGTCCAGCTGCTCCAGCCCCACTTCCACGTCTTTAGGTACCGTGTCATGACTTTCATGCCATTCTCCCAATTATTACGTCAAGTCCATCTTGTCCGGCATTCCAGTGGGATTACCATCCTGTAACAATGTGAGAAGCTGACAGATGACTTAATGCTCTATGACAGCATAGGGGAACTATAGCAGACTACACCACTGATTTCTCTACACTAGCAGCAGAGGGCGATTGGAATTGAAAGACATTACTGGGCGTCTGTTACCAGTGTTTGAGAACCGGCTCCAGGACTAGCTCAGAGAAATCACCCTGGCAGGCTTCTCCACACAGCGGGCATCAGTTGTTAATTTCAAGCTTCCTTGTGTACGCCTCTTTGGCCAGTATCTCTTCCTCGGACAGTGGAAAAATGCAAATTAGGGTTATGCATCTCAGCAGACAAGAGCACTTGAGAGAAATATGAGATGGTTGCTGTTCGAGCTGTGGGTACATTTTTAGCTGACTGGCCCAAATGGCAAAAAGCCAAGACCAATCAATGAGTTCTTTTTTAGACAGGCTACTGTATGCCTTGTGATAAACTCTAGGCTGGACTCCTCCGCAGAGTATCTCATTGACATTTACATACTACATTAAAGGATAAGCATAAATTTTGACCACCAATTCCATGCACTGCCATCAAAATGTATTAATACATAAATTTTTTTAAGTGTCTGAAGACACAAAATCCAGATCAAGGATGCCCAAACTTCTTCCCTTGGAATGCCAAAACTAAAACTTAATGGTGGATCATGGGCCAAAAGCAAGCACCAATCGTATTGTATTGCTGAGATGCAAAATGGTACAAGGATCCCAAGTTCCCTTAATTGAAATAGCTTTTATCCGTGTGCCACTGTTTCTGCACAAAGAGTCACTCTGCCTGCCGTGCTCAGATTATGAAAAATAATTAATAATTAGGGATCGTAGATATTTAAAGAGCATTTTACCACACAAAAAAAATAAAACATTAACAGTGATTTATATATATATATATTTTTTTTTTTTTCGCTAGAAACATCTGGTGGGCCAAATTGAACCTTCTGGCAGACCAGCTTTGGCCCACAGGACCCACTTTGATCTAGATAATTATTGTTCTGTAACAATGTCCCACTGATTCTAACTCCACAAGCCAATATCTCCAGCTATGACCAGAACGGGGGTGCTTGCCCCCACCGGGCTACATTTCCTGCATCCGTACCTTTTGGATTGGCTTTCCAACAAATACATTTAGTTGCGTTTGCAGGAGGGAAGCCAACGAAGGTTGACATCCTCATTGCTGCACCAGTGACAAGGTAGCAGGTTGAAGGATTTACGGGTGAAAAGCATGAACCTGCTGACCCAGTGACAATGGCCATAAGGGTTAAGTATTCTGAATGGGAAAATATGGGAAATTATCCACACACGAGCAATAAAAAAACAAACTATGTTACTTCATATTTTTAGTCAGAGGCTGGTAACAGGCTCAGGGGACGTAGCCAGTCTCAGTTTCCTTGTAGATCTGGGCCTGATTGTGACAAATGAAACGAGACGATGTTGATGCAAATAGCACAGACAGATGCCGCATGCAACTTGTGAAATGGAATATCCTTGTAATTGAAAACATAAGTTATAGCCTCTCTCGGCCCCTCTGGATCCCAAGAAGCTGTTTCATCAAAGGAATCACGCTGCGGGAGAAGGGGACATGGCTTTCGAATGTTCTGACTGTTCCAATCTAACAGATTAATGAGTCACACAGGCCTATGCCAACTCTGCCCCGAGGAAAGGAGGACACGCGATGCTCCATATCAATAAAAAGACCTTTTCTCCGTCATCAGATTCCACAGATGCAGCGGGGCCGGTGAATGGCTGTTTGGAAAAGGGCACATTTATATTAGAGTTTAGCCAACAATCTTTAAGCATAGCTCGTAGTGCTTTTCCATATGTCACCGACTGATTCACAGCCTGCATTTAAGCACCCAATTGAGGGTGTAACACAATAAATCTGGACCAAAACTCTTTGAGATATCATCGAAACAGAGACAACATCAGACCAACTGCAATCAAACTAAAGAACCAAACCTCATTATATTGCTACTGTCAAACTATTTTAATATTTCCAATATTACCATTAAATAGTAATGACAATGTTTTACCTTAATGATCTCTTTATGGGAAGTATAGGCCACATCTTATGTCATGCCATATTCTTGATTACATAATTTAAGAATATGATTTTTTGCTTATAATAGTAGGCTTATAAAACATGAGGATAACCAGTTTTCAAAGGCAGGTATACCTGTTCATTTTTATAGGAATCATTAGACCACTGTTAGTGATGTTACTTCACATGTACAGGTTCACATCAGGTCATGGTTGATAATTTGATGCCTTATGAAGAAAAAAGATCATGAAGTAAGAATGAGTGAGCAGGGATCATTATTACAAATTGTACTCCGTTTTGACGTTTGTGGTACATCTGTTATAAATGTATTTGGAAGTACGAACTCACATGGCAAATTCAAAACAACGAAAAAAAAAACCTGTTTTGGTCCCAGTCATCTTGCCAAAATAACGCTGCAGTTTCCTGCCCTCAAGCTCCGAGTGAAGGCAGCACTTTTTAATGACCTTAGTTTGAGCTGGGGAGTTTGAGAACTTCTTTTTAACTGTCAGACCCGTAGGGACACAGGAAACCATTTTCTCAGAAGAACTTCAGGTTACCATTTACTTTCTGTTCTATATGCCACCATGCAATGTACAAAAGCAGAGCGTCGACAGGAACGTTGTAATCTCTTGGCTGCTGTCAAAACTCATATACCATTCACTCCCAAGTGATATGAATACATTTTTGTATAAAAAACGAAACACACTCCATATCAAAGTATGGCGAAAAAGCATCATTTTTTTTCAGAATGAGGTTGATTTTTCGGAACTTTCGCACTGCGAATAAAGACATCAACCAATCATTTCTGAGATGCGCCTATATCTATGAAACAACAACATGGAGGCGCCGTAGTCTGAAACAAAATGGCAAATTGTATTACTCCTTTCACTCTAGACAAAGGCGATGCATACCAGATCCACTCCTTTCACTCTTACCTTTCACAATAAAAGCCCTAGACATATAATATTCAAAGGCAAATATTTTGCATTTTTATGTCGTTTATTCGTCACCCCCCCCGTCATGTAAGGGCCTTTATCAGCCTCTTTCAGAGAGTTAGATATGACCACATGAATTTCCCCTTGTGGGATAATAAAGTTGACCTTTGACCTTTGACCTAGATGATAGGATCAATTCCAAATATGAAGCTGGAGCCAGGAGACGTTAGCTTAGCTTAGCATAGCATAAAGACTGGAAATGGGGAAACAGCTTGTCTGGCTCTGTCTGAATTCAATAACAAACTCCAACACCTCTAAAACTCATTAATTAACACCTTCTATCTAGTTTGTTTAATCCAAGTGTTAAAATGTTGTATGTTGTGTGCTGGACTATTTCTTTGTCTGGGAGTAGTGATCTGGCAACCTCACGGTGACGACAAGTCTTGTGGAAGTCACTGCTCTGAGGTGCTGGTAGGTGGATTTTGTGACTGCACAAAGCTATAGTGTTACTATTTGCCCTTGTTTCCAGTCTTTATGCTAAGCTAAACTAACTGTAGCTTCATATTTAACAAACAGATTGGTATTGATATGTCATCTAATTCTTGTCAAGAAAGTGAAGAAGCATATTTTCCAAAGTTTTGCCTCTGTTTTAATTGAAGCCTCATGTTGCTGTAGCTTGTCCCCAGTAATTCTCCACTATTATGCTGTTTACTTTTACTACTTGATTTTACTTTTATTTGTAAGCTAGGATGTCTCGTTTTGAGCCAGATGAAAAAAAACTTCAACGATGTACCTTTATCTAAATGTGCAATTGGAGCTCATTCTGTGCCTCTTCACAAAGGTTTCATCAACGATATAGCCTTCTGTTTGCACTGTTCGCTGCGCTGCTGCTGGCAATTGCGCGTCTCCCACTGTGAAGAGAGAGTTCAGACGCTGGTAACTCCGAGCCAACGGCCTTTTGTAATATCATGGAACCTACTTTAAGGGCTTGAAACTACTGATGAAATGGAAATATTGGGTCTCCAGCTGTTTTTTCAACTGAATTTTCATCTTAAATAGATACGTATTTTTAGTTACTGTGGATAATTGCAGGAAAAGAAAAAGAGAAATGCAAATTCCACGGATGTCACACTATTTAATGTAATCTCTGTTTTTATC
The DNA here is from genome assembly GCF_043250625.1 of Sebastes fasciatus. Lineage (NCBI taxonomy): Eukaryota > Metazoa > Chordata > Actinopteri > Perciformes > Sebastidae > Sebastes > Sebastes fasciatus. The sequence goes on along the minus strand of NC_133803.1, from coordinate 16,999,177 downwards.
CTTGACTTGCAGACAATGGGCTCTGGAGTGTGTTTAATAGAAATTCTGAAACAACTGGCAGTGTCATCTTTTATCAACATGAACGGACTCATCTTACCGGGCAGGGAGAAAAGTAATTATGACTCTTAATTGAAACTGGCAGTGAATTAGAGTAAGGGGAGAGGGATGAAATGGTCTCGTCAGCATGATGAGGAGAAAATAACTGTGTTATCGGACTTAAATCAGAGCTCCAATAAAGCTATCCTGAAGTCACAGTGTGCATGCTAGTGTTGCCTTTGGAAAGAATTACACCAAGGGGACCTTTTAGTGGATTGAACTTCCACACATCCACACATTTTCATTCAACTCCATCTTGCACTAATGAAGCTTACACCGAGATAATATTGTCCTTGTGGAAGAGGATACCGTTGGGTATTTCACACTGAATAACCGTCTCAACCTTGATGTGTGCATTGAAATCGTTTGTCGTTCCAGCAGGAATACTTAAATACAACAGCCGGTGAATGTAACCGGTCCTATATGTGGCAGTAATAGGTTTGAGTGGGGTTTAGACAGAATCATAGCAGAAGGAAACAACATCAGTAATGGACAGGAGATTGAGAGGGTGTGTGCACTAGTCAAAGGCAGACTGAGTAGACATCAATATCAGGCCAAGATAGAGGCGATGAAAAGCACACTGGGAAAAAAACATCAGTCCCAAGCAGAGAAAAGACGAAGGTGTCACACATTCAACATGCAACTGTAAGAATATCTACTTATTAAAGGTATTATTTATAACATTTTTATGTACAGATATTTTGTAAATATTACGATGATTATAATTAAAAATGTTGGCGTGTCCTAAATTAATGTTTTGTTTATCTTAGTGGAGGATAACTGATGTTTGTTTTCCACTTCTAACAAGGCTTGTGAGCCAATAGTAAAACAACATTGGTATCACGTGGTATCTCTGGGTCGTCAGTTAGTGTGGAACAAACAGATAAATGTCTGCGATTGACAGTAAGTGCTTGGCTGGCAACGACTTGTTGTGAAGTAAATGCAATGGAACGTAAATGCGACATCTAGTGGCTGAATGTTACCAATGTTATCGGCACCTTTAATTAAAAACATGCAGTAAAAGACTTGGATTTCAGAGACCAAGGAAAGGATTTCTTTTCAGTTTCTATGGTGTATCGAGAGAAAATATATAAAGTCAAGAAATAAGGAAAAGAAAGGTTAAAGCATCAATATAAAGCATGCTATTAATGACTGCAATTGTGGTTTTATAAGAGTACTTTGAGGAGGAGCATCCTCTATCAGTTGTCAGTGAGGGAACAGTGGCATCTCCGATGTCTTACCAGTTCATGCTCTGGTGTGCCTTGTGAGTGACAGCTCTGATGTGCCCACTGACAGACAACACAGCTCAAGGGTATGAAAAGCAGGGACTTCTTTTTCCTGAAGTCGCTGAAGAAGTCGGAGCTCCACTGGGAGCTGATCAGACTGCAAAGTCAACTAGCGACGAAAAAATGAAAGCCATAATAAATAAACAACTCAAAGTCCTCATGAATGTCAAGGATTTAAGACGAACTGGTGAGAACTTTGAGTTTCAGGGACGTTAAGTGGAAAAGCCTTCATTTGGCAAACAGTAGTACTAATCCACTTTAAATAATGAGATTAACAAAAGCAATTTTTAGCTTTTAGCCATCTGCTGTGACTGGTAGTATTTTAATTGGCATTATTTCAATAATTCAATAATTTATGATATTCTTGTTTTTTGGTGACATCTTTAGTTGTAAGTGGTCGCTGCTTTTTTTCTTTTTTTTGCATCGATCACTTTACATCAGCGTTGTCACCACTTCTTGCCATTGGACTGACAGCAGCTTGGACACGCCAAAACAAATACGGGCTGTCATAGTAAAGCAGTTAAAGGAACCGAATGATCGTGTCTATAGAGAAATATATTGTAATTTCCATAAATTAGCTATAATAACATCAGCATTGGTTCATTTAGGATTTTCTTCTCACCAATGACATGCTACAAGAAACAATTGGTGTTTTTCAAAGTCAAGGATGCTTTCAAGGTCCTTTCAAATCGGTTCCTACAAGACTCCTTCCTAGCATTCGGAGAGCACACATTGGAACAGTCTAGCGAGTGTGGTGGTGTGCAGAAGAAATTTACATGTTTTTTGTGTCTTTTTTTTTGCATGTATCATGTATATGCGCACACATTACAACACTTTACAACACAAGTCTCTCATAATGTCCTCTAACGTGCTTTGTATAAAGCAGAAAATGGGAACAACATCACAGTACAGTGCAAGCTATCACAAAGCAGGATGATTTGCACACTTTCCAGTTTCCATCAAGACTGTTCTTTTTGCCGAGAGGCATCCCAGCATGAAAAGACGGTTCTTAGGAAATGAGCGAACCGCTTCTAATTTCTGGTCCAGCAAACTTAATACAGGACAAACTGGGAAATTTAGGTAAATTTCATGTCATTTTTATGGGTACTGCTGCTGTTCCAAGTTAAAATCCGGCAACACTAATGTGCCAAATGATTCGGGAATGAGACTTGGATGATGACAGCATTTTTACAGCTGAAAGGCATAACGTGCACTGAATGTGATGTTGTTCCCCTTTTCTGCTTTACATACAACATAATGGTGAAATTTCAGCATTTTTCTTTTCTCTTGTCTTTATTTGAATATTTGGCATTGAGGTAATCCAGAAGTAATGGAAAGTAATCAAGTTACTTTAATATTGTAATACTTGGATTAGGGTTACTGACTACATTTTAACAGGTAATTAATAACTGTATCGGAATACATTTTTAAAGTAACCCTCCCAACCCTGATTATTATCGTGGCGTGGTTGGCAGAATTTCATTAATCCTTCAGATTCACAGTGATTTAGTTTTGAAATAAGCATTTAAGTCAATTTTAAAGCCTTTTATCTTCCAAATAAGAAAGGTCAGGGCTGCATGCAGGATCATATTACTTTGTAAAATATGCAGTGAGATGAGATTTGGATCTGTTTGCATGGCTGCATGAAGCTTTTGGAGAAAAGTGTGACCTATAATCTGTACAGGAGGAGAATTCTGAGTAGAGCTGCCTAGCAAAGCGTATCAATACGGAGCTCATATTGTTGTCTTCCCTTTTAACTCACTGACTTTCCATAGTACATTTTCCTTGAGAACAGTGCATGATGCCTGTTTTCTGTATTCCCTGAAATAATTACATTAAACTGTGATTTGACAGTTACTGTATGGAGAATGACATCATTAATAAATGTAGTTCTGATAGTAAATCACCAGCTAAGAGGGCTTACGGTCCATGATCGCTGAATAATGTGATTAAAGCAGACCTTAAAAACAAACTGCTTGATTCTTGGATCTCTGCCTGGTTCATTATCTTCCACTGGCTGTAAGTGGATAAAGACCAGATCCAAAGTATTTGGGAGGGTCTGTGCTCTATAGACTTTTTTATGGAGGCAGTACACAACCAGCAGGGCACCATCAATGAAGAACTAGGAATCCTACACTTGTCTTGTCAGCTCTGGGGCGGCTGTGGCTCAGGATGAAGAGTGGGTTGTCTTTTAATTGCTGGTTGGATGTCCAATTCCCGGCTTCTCCTGTCCACGGGTTGAAATGTCCTTGAGCAAGACACTAAAACCCAACCTATCATGGTAGAAAAGCTTTATATAAATGCAGACCATTTAAATAAAGAATTATAGTTTTTGTGAAAATACAAAGTTATTTCCCCCTGACACTGGTACTAGTTCGTAAACGCTGTGTGAGTAATAAGTGTGCCAGGTTTGACCAGTCTAGTTCGCAGTGACTTTAAAGGTGCTATAAATGCAAAATTGGGAGCATTTCTATTGCCTCGGCACGGCTCTCAACATGGTGGCAGCTGAGCCGGCGGCTCGCAGCCAACGCAGCCAACGCAGCCAACGCAGCCAACGCAGCCAATGGTGCTAACAGTGAAAACAACAGTGCAAGTGCTGACAGAGCTAGCAGTGTTAACCTGGGGGGTAACTGGAGCGTGGGTGCTACACTTCCGCAACGTGCCACCGGTCGGGACAGCGTTATCAGTTGTAACCACCATATGAACGCAGGGCAGAGCAGCTGTGGTGAGCTAGCCAATAGGGCACATTCACAAATATGCACTAAAAGCACGGTTCGGCGATGTCAACAAAACACGGAGAAGCTCGGATTACAACACACACAGAGGGAGAGTGACTTCACTCTCTGCTCAGGTAGACATTACTCCTCTATGTCTTTACAAAGCAAATAGATGTTTGCTGCTATATTAATGCTCTGGATATCATATAGAGCTCCTTTAATAGGAGTATATTATTGTATGTATGAAAGGCTATTTGAATGTATGAAGTTCCATACATCTGAATAGTACAATAGCAATGGAGACAAAATAGATATGGCTTTCTAGGATAAACATATTGTGACCTTTCAAAAATCAAGTGGTGTTGATACTTTAAAAACTGTTTAAAGGGGAACCACGCCCATTTTCAAAATTCATACATGTTATTCCCATGGTCTAAGAAAGTCAAAAAATATAACCAAACATGAACAACTGTCTTTCAAATCCTAAAACTCAAATTAGTGATGTAATATAGGGTATAAAGTGTGGAACTGCTCCCGACAATGAATGGGGAGAGATGTTATTGACGACACTGGGAGCATTCAGGGGAACGTTCTGAGTATATGGGAACATTTTCTGTTTCAGAACTGAAGGACATTCATTGTCTATGGAGCAGCACCAGATGTTATGCCCTATGACATCACCAGTTTGAGACTTACTTCTCTGGTTTCTGGCTTTGAGAGAGAGCAGCTCATGTTCACAAATATTGATTGAAACGTACTAGGCCGTGGAAATAACATATTGGAATTCCTAATTTAGGTGGTGTTCCCCTTTAAGGTCCAAAATCAAATCAAATTAAAAAGTACAAAAGCTCCCTTCTTCACAATGACTTTTAGCGTTAAAAATGCAATCAATTGTGAAGTTGTTTCATAATGATAATGATCAGATAGCTTATTATTTGCATGCATGTGCAGTATATTAAGAAATATTTGCATACAAAAATATAAAAACAAGTAAAATGTGTAAATATATATTACTTTTATTTTGTATTTTCATTTTACTTCTATTTATTTTGTAACGGTATTGGCTTTCTTGTGTCATGTGATTTCTGTGTTTTTTGTTGTTACATATAGACCAATACCAATAAATAACCATTTCTAAGCAATTGCTGGTATCATGTAAAAAATCCTACTCACAGATATAGTTTCATTGTTAGGTTTTCTTTGTAGGTGTGCTCAATCCCTATGTTCCATTTTTTTCAATGTCAACTTAAACTTGTCACAGTTATTGGGGGTCTTTGGGAGATAATGACTGTATTTCCTAAAGGTTGGAAGCTTGTTATGTACCTCAAATAATTAAGTTACTTTTTTTATATTGATGACAGAAAGGAAAACAATTGGAGTGACTTTCTGGATACATTAATAACTGGCTTGTTCAAGTTCGCTGGAGTTTATTTATAGAGTGCTTTTAACAGACTCGAGTGACACAGAGTGCTGTGCACAAAGTAGTAGCCACAACAGCAGATGAAAAACAAGGACACTAAAACATGAGATGAGAGCCAGAGTGTGTGTGTGTGTGTGTGTGTGTGTGTGTGTGTAAGTGGATATGAGAAAACCAGGCAATATCAGGGCACTCAGCAGAAACAGTAAGTGAATGACTGCAGGAAAGTATATGATAAATATTAAAAAAAGAAAGAAAAGGCTGGAGAGGCAGGAGTTAAGGTCGGCTGTAAACTGTGCTGGATGAATTGGTTTTTAGTCGGGATTTAAGAAGTCCGTGTCGGATTCCCTGAAAGTGGCGAAGAGCTTACTTCACTAGGAGGCTTTTTGAAGGGGAAGACTCTGTATCCAGCTGTTTTCTTTTCAATGTGTGGGCTGACGAGGAGTTCTGCACCCTGTGAGGGGAAAGTATGTGCTAGCTACAGAGAAGAAATCAGGCACAATACCATCTAATGCCTCAGAAGTCAGACATAGGATTTACCATCAATTATGTGTACATAAGGGAGCCGACTGAGACGGGGGTAATGTATTGGTGTTTGCATGAGAACAGCTGCATAATGACGCACTGTTTGTTGATTCTGGAGGAAACAGAAGTATAGATTCATTTCTCTGGGCCATTAAAAGAAAAATGTCCTATCCTCGAGATATTTTTTTTTTGTTTTCGTGAAAGCACACACTGAGTCTGACAAAACAGAGGTTGAGAGTAAAGGAAACAACATGTGTTGGCAAAAAGGGGAAAGAGTTTTATCTATATTGAGAAAAAGCTGTCATTCCTTAGGTTCAAATGAAATGATTATATATTCAAATACAGCCAGTCTTATAAATAAGACAAGAAGAATTTAGGCAAACTGTTATAAACCTGCACATGAAATTCACATGTACATTTATTCTCACATTCGTAAAAAGTGCAGCCTCAGTTTGTGTTTCTTGTTATTCAGTGAAAGGCCAGTATATATTTGTCACACATGAGCACGGCTAATTTCCATAATACTTGTATTCATTCTTAATTGTCCAGTATTGGTTGTTGCAATGCTTTATTTTGTTAAAATTAAAAATGAATGGGCTTCATTAGCATAGGAAAACATGTTAAACTCTCTTGTTGTTTGACAGCTGAGAATGCTCATGACTGGTGCCAAGACATGAACTGTACATACTTACATCAGTATCTGATGTACCGTAATGATTAAGCTGTCAGTACTGCCACAAATACAAATAACATTGACTCATTTATATGCTGTACTCGATCATAATAGCTCTATGCGTTATGTGGCTTACAGCAGTTGAGGAATGAGAAGTCTAGACAGCACTGCATGTAGGAAGCATCAGCATGACTTGATTAAATGACCTATCATTTCAAACAAAGGAATCTTGTGTGACTGTCAGAACATAAAACGGAAAACAGCATGCATATAATAAAGTAAATCCTACATGTTCTCTATATTGTCCCTTAGGTTGACCAAAGGTGAATAGGTAACATGTGGTATATGTACATATAGGCTCAACAGGCCCATAGGTGCAGCATTCCTTTCCAAATTATTCCCATCATGATTTGAATAAACTAATTACACTTTGCATACAGTTTTGTTGCAAAATAGGCACATCAAATTAGTCGATATTCTCCAATGCAGGCTCCCATACACCCAAAACTATTCAATTCACATGTAATACTCAGTCATGCAGATTATCATTCCTTTCTGTAAACTCCATATTTAATATGAAAAGCTGTAATAAAAATCACCTCAGTGTCACAATTATTTTTAAACAACTCTTTTTGGCTCAATGAAATTCCCCGCTGTTCGTCATCCAACACAATCTTTAATGCAATAAAAAATACAAGAAAAACAACAAATAGTGAAGAAGACAGCAACTCCCGAGAGTGTACCGCCGGATGTTCACTTCATTGTTCAAAATTGATGTGCTTCAGTGTTGTGACTCCGTTTGCATTTGCACCTGCTCTTCTTCTCCCTATAGACAACCGGAGTCAAGGGTGCTGTTTGCCACTGCATATCAATAATAATAAATGCTTCAGCACTAGTTGTCAATAATATGCAATACCCATTCCGGTTTGAGTGGGGTTTAGACAGAATCATAGCAGAAGGAAACAACATCAGTAATGGACAGGAGATTGAGAGGGTGTGTGCACTAGTCAAAGGCAGACTGAGTAGACATCAATATCAGGCCAAGATAGAGGCGATGAAAAGCACACTGGGAAAAAAACATCAGTCCCAAGCAGAGAAAAGACGAAGGTGTCACACATTCAACATGCAACTGTAAGAATATCTACTTATTAAAGGTATTATTTATAACATTTTTATGTACAGATATTTTGTAAATATTACGATGATTATAATTAAAAATGTTGGCGTGTCCTAAATTAATGTTTTGTTTATCTTAGTGGAGGATAACTGATGTTTGTTTTCCACTTCTAACAAGGCTTGTGAGCCAATAGTAAAACAACATTGGTATCACGTGGTATCTCTGGGTCGTCAGTTAGTGTGGAACAAACAGATAAATGTCTGCGATTGACAGTAAGTGCTTGGCTGGCAACGACTTGTTGTGAAGTAAATGCAATGGAACGTAAATGCGACATCTAGTGGCTGAATGTTACCAATGTTATCGGCACCTTTAATTAAAAACATGCAGTAAAAGACTTGGATTTCAGAGACCAAGGAAAGGATTTCTTTTCAGTTTCTATGGTGTATCGAGAGAAAATATATAAAGTCAAGAAATAAGGAAAAGAAAGGTTAAAGCATCAATATAAAGCATGCTATTAATGACTGCAATTGTGGTTTTATAAGAGTACTTTGAGGAGGAGCATCCTCTATCAGTTGTCAGTGAGGGAACAGTGGCATCTCCGATGTCTTACCAGTTCATGCTCTGGTGTGCCTTGTGAGTGACAGCTCTGATGTGCCCACTGACAGACAACACAGCTCAAGGGTATGAAAAGCAGGGACTTCTTTTTCCTGAAGTCGCTGAAGAAGTCGGAGCTCCACTGGGAGCTGATCAGACTGCAAAGTCAACTAGCGACGAAAAAATGAAAGCCATAATAAATAAACAACTCAAAGTCCTCATGAATGTCAAGGATTTAAGACGAACTGGTGAGAACTTTGAGTTTCAGGGACGTTAAGTGGAAAAGCCTTCATTTGGCAAACAGTAGTACTAATCCACTTTAAATAATGAGATTAACAAAAGCAATTTTTAGCTTTTAGCCATCTGCTGTGACTGGTAGTATTTTAATTGGCATTATTTCAATAATTCAATAATTTATGATATTCTTGTTTTTTGGTGACATCTTTAGTTGTAAGTGGTCGCTGCTTTTTTTCTTTTTTTTGCATCGATCACTTTACATCAGCGTTGTCACCACTTCTTGCCATTGGACTGACAGCAGCTTGGACACGCCAAAACAAATACGGGCTGTCATAGTAAAGCAGTTAAAGGAACCGAATGATCGTGTCTATAGAGAAATATATTGTAATTTCCATAAATTAGCTATAATAACATCAGCATTGGTTCATTTAGGATTTTCTTCTCACCAATGACATGCTACAAGAAACAATTGGTGTTTTTCAAAGTCAAGGATGCTTTCAAGGTCCTTTCAAATCGGTTCCTACAAGACTCCTTCCTAGCATTCGGAGAGCACACATTGGAACAGTCTAGCGAGTGTGGTGGTGTGCAGAAGAAATTTACATGTTTTTTGTGTCTTTTTTTTTGCATGTATCATGTATATGCGCACACATTACAACACTTTACAACACAAGTCTCTCATAATGTCCTCTAACGTGCTTTGTATAAAGCAGAAAATGGGAACAACATCACAGTACAGTGCAAGCTATCACAAAGCAGGATGATTTGCACACTTTCCAGTTTCCATCAAGACTGTTCTTTTTGCCGAGAGGCATCCCAGCATGAAAAGACGGTTCTTAGGAAATGAGCGAACCGCTTCTAATTTCTGGTCCAGCAAACTTAATACAGGACAAACTGGGAAATTTAGGTAAATTTCATGTCATTTTTATGGGTACTGCTGCTGTTCCAAGTTAAAATCCGGCAACACTAATGTGCCAAATGATTCGGGAATGAGACTTGGATGATGACAGCATTTTTACAGCTGAAAGGCATAACGTGCACTGAATGTGATGTTGTTCCCCTTTTCTGCTTTACATACAACATAATGGTGAAATTTCAGCATTTTTCTTTTCTCTTGTCTTTATTTGAATATTTGGCATTGAGGTAATCCAGAAGTAATGGAAAGTAATCAAGTTACTTTAATATTGTAATACTTGGATTAGGGTTACTGACTACATTTTAACAGGTAATTAATAACTGTATCGGAATACATTTTTAAAGTAACCCTCCCAACCCTGATTATTATCGTGGCGTGGTTGGCAGAATTTCATTAATCCTTCAGATTCACAGTGATTTAGTTTTGAAATAAGCATTTAAGTCAATTTTAAAGCCTTTTATCTTCCAAATAAGAAAGGTCAGGGCTGCATGCAGGATCATATTACTTTGTAAAATATGCAGTGAGATGAGATTTGGATCTGTTTGCATGGCTGCATGAAGCTTTTGGAGAAAAGTGTGACCTATAATCTGTACAGGAGGAGAATTCTGAGTAGAGCTGCCTAGCAAAGCGTATCAATACGGAGCTCATATTGTTGTCTTCCCTTTTAACTCACTGACTTTCCATAGTACATTTTCCTTGAGAACAGTGCATGATGCCTGTTTTCTGTATTCCCTGAAATAATTACATTAAACTGTGATTTGACAGTTACTGTATGGAGAATGACATCATTAATAAATGTAGTTCTGATAGTAAATCACCAGCTAAGAGGGCTTACGGTCCATGATCGCTGAATAATGTGATTAAAGCAGACCTTAAAAACAAACTGCTTGATTCTTGGATCTCTGCCTGGTTCATTATCTTCCACTGGCTGTAAGTGGATAAAGACCAGATCCAAAGTATTTGGGAGGGTCTGTGCTCTATAGACTTTTTTATGGAGGCAGTACACAACCAGCAGGGCACCATCAATGAAGAACTAGGAATCCTACACTTGTCTTGTCAGCTCTGGGGCGGCTGTGGCTCAGGATGAAGAGTGGGTTGTCTTTTAATTGCTGGTTGGATGTCCAATTCCCGGCTTCTCCTGTCCACGGGTTGAAATGTCCTTGAGCAAGACACTAAAACCCAACCTATCATGGTAGAAAAGCTTTATATAAATGCAGACCATTTAAATAAAGAATTATAGTTTTTGTGAAAATACAAAGTTATTTCCCCCTGACACTGGTACTAGTTCGTAAACGCTGTGTGAGTAATAAGTGTGCCAGGTTTGACCAGTCTAGTTCGCAGTGACTTTAAAGGTGCTATAAATGCAAAATTGGGAGCATTTCTATTGCCTCGGCACGGCTCTCAACATGGTGGCAGCTGAGCCGGCGGCTCGCAGCCAACGCAGCCAACGCAGCCAACGCAGCCAACGCAGCCAATGGTGCTAACAGTGAAAACAACAGTGCAAGTGCTGACAGAGCTAGCAGTGTTAACCTGGGGGGTAACTGGAGCGTGGGTGCTACACTTCCGCAACGTGCCACCGGTCGGGACAGCGTTATCAGTTGTAACCACCATATGAACGCAGGGCAGAGCAGCTGTGGTGAGCTAGCCAATAGGGCACATTCACAAATATGCACTAAAAGCACGGTTCGGCGATGTCAACAAAACACGGAGAAGCTCGGATTACAACACACACAGAGGGAGAGTGACTTCACTCTCTGCTCAGGTAGACATTACTCCTCTATGTCTTTACAAAGCAAATAGATGTTTGCTGCTATATTAATGCTCTGGATATCATATAGAGCTCCTTTAATAGGAGTATATTATTGTATGTATGAAAGGCTATTTGAATGTATGAAGTTCCATACATCTGAATAGTACAATAGCAATGGAGACAAAATAGATATGGCTTTCTAGGATAAACATATTGTGACCTTTCAAAAATCAAGTGGTGTTGATACTTTAAAAACTGTTTAAAGGGGAACCACGCCCATTTTCAAAATTCATACATGTTATTCCCATGGTCTAAGAAAGTCAAAAAATATAACCAAACATGAACAACTGTCTTTCAAATCCTAAAACTCAAATTAGTGATGTAATATAGGGTATAAAGTGTGGAACTGCTCCCGACAATGAATGGGGAGAGATGTTATTGACGACACTGGGAGCATTCAGGGGAACGTTCTGAGTATATGGGAACATTTTCTGTTTCAGAACTGAAGGACATTCATTGTCTATGGAGCAGCACCAGATGTTATGCCCTATGACATCACCAGTTTGAGACTTACTTCTCTGGTTTCTGGCTTTGAGAGAGAGCAGCTCATGTTCACAAATATTGATTGAAACGTACTAGGCCGTGGAAATAACATATTGGAATTCCTAATTTAGGTGGTGTTCCCCTTTAAGGTCCAAAATCAAATCAAATTAAAAAGTACAAAAGCTCCCTTCTTCACAATGACTTTTAGCGTTAAAAATGCAATCAATTGTGAAGTTGTTTCATAATGATAATGATCAGATAGCTTATTATTTGCATGCATGTGCAGTATATTAAGAAATATTTGCATACAAAAATATAAAAACAAGTAAAATGTGTAAATATATATTACTTTTATTTTGTATTTTCATTTTACTTCTATTTATTTTGTAACGGTATTGGCTTTCTTGTGTCATGTGATTTCTGTGTTTTTTGTTGTTACATATAGACCAATACCAATAAATAACCATTTCTAAGCAATTGCTGGTATCATGTAAAAAATCCTACTCACAGATATAGTTTCATTGTTAGGTTTTCTTTGTAGGTGTGCTCAATCCCTATGTTCCATTTTTTTCAATGTCAACTTAAACTTGTCACAGTTATTGGGGGTCTTTGGGAGATAATGACTGTATTTCCTAAAGGTTGGAAGCTTGTTATGTACCTCAAATAATTAAGTTACTTTTTTTATATTGATGACAGAAAGGAAAACAATTGGAGTGACTTTCTGGATACATTAATAACTGGCTTGTTCAAGTTCGCTGGAGTTTATTTATAGAGTGCTTTTAACAGACTCGAGTGACACAGAGTGCTGTGCACAAAGTAGTAGCCACAACAGCAGATGAAAAACAAGGACACTAAAACATGAGATGAGAGCCAGAGTGTGTGTGTGTGTGTGTGTGTGTGTGTGTGTGTAAGTGGATATGAGAAAACCAGGCAATATCAGGGCACTCAGCAGAAACAGTAAGTGAATGACTGCAGGAAAGTATATGATAAATATTAAAAAAAGAAAGAAAAGGCTGGAGAGGCAGGAGTTAAGGTCGGCTGTAAACTGTGCTGGATGAATTGGTTTTTAGTCGGGATTTAAGAAGTCCGTGTCGGATTCCCTGAAAGTGGCGAAGAGCTTACTTCACTAGGAGGCTTTTTGAAGGGGAAGACTCTGTATCCAGCTGTTTTCTTTTCAATGTGTGGGCTGACGAGGAGTTCTGCACCCTGTGAGGGGAAAGTATGTGCTAGCTACAGAGAAGAAATCAGGCACAATACCATCTAATGCCTCAGAAGTCAGACATAGGATTTACCATCAATTATGTGTACATAAGGGAGCCGACTGAGACGGGGGTAATGTATTGGTGTTTGCATGAGAACAGCTGCATAATGACGCACTGTTTGTTGATTCTGGAGGAAACAGAAGTATAGATTCATTTCTCTGGGCCATTAAAAGAAAAATGTCCTATCCTCGAGATATTTTTTTTTTGTTTTCGTGAAAGCACACACTGAGTCTGACAAAACAGAGGTTGAGAGTAAAGGAAACAACATGTGTTGGCAAAAAGGGGAAAGAGTTTTATCTATATTGAGAAAAAGCTGTCATTCCTTAGGTTCAAATGAAATGATTATATATTCAAATACAGCCAGTCTTATAAATAAGACAAGAAGAATTTAGGCAAACTGTTATAAACCTGCACATGAAATTCACATGTACATTTATTCTCACATTCGTAAAAAGTGCAGCCTCAGTTTGTGTTTCTTGTTATTCAGTGAAAGGCCAGTATATATTTGTCACACATGAGCACGGCTAATTTCCATAATACTTGTATTCATTCTTAATTGTCCAGTATTGGTTGTTGCAATGCTTTATTTTGTTAAAATTAAAAATGAATGGGCTTCATTAGCATAGGAAAACATGTTAAACTCTCTTGTTGTTTGACAGCTGAGAATGCTCATGACTGGTGCCAAGACATGAACTGTACATACTTACATCAGTATCTGATGTACCGTAATGATTAAGCTGTCAGTACTGCCACAAATACAAATAACATTGACTCATTTATATGCTGTACTCGATCATAATAGCTCTATGCGTTATGTGGCTTACAGCAGTTGAGGAATGAGAAGTCTAGACAGCACTGCATGTAGGAAGCATCAGCATGACTTGATTAAATGACCTATCATTTCAAACAAAGGAATCTTGTGTGACTGTCAGAACATAAAACGGAAAACAGCATGCATATAATAAAGTAAATCCTACATGTTCTCTATATTGTCCCTTAGGTTGACCAAAGGTGAATAGGTAACATGTGGTATATGTACATATAGGCTCAACAGGCCCATAGGTGCAGCATTCCTTTCCAAATTATTCCCATCATGATTTGAATAAACTAATTACACTTTGCATACAGTTTTGTTGCAAAATAGGCACATCAAATTAGTCGATATTCTCCAATGCAGGCTCCCATACACCCAAAACTATTCAATTCACATGTAATACTCAGTCATGCAGATTATCATTCCTTTCTGTAAACTCCATATTTAATATGAAAAGCTGTAATAAAAATCACCTCAGTGTCACAATTATTTTTAAACAACTCTTTTTGGCTCAATGAAATTCCCCGCTGTTCGTCATCCAACACAATCTTTAATGCAATAAAAAATACAAGAAAAACAACAAATAGTGAAGAAGACAGCAACTCCCGAGAGTGTACCGCCGGATGTTCACTTCATTGTTCAAAATTGATGTGCTTCAGTGTTGTGACTCCGTTTGCATTTGCACCTGCTCTTCTTCTCCCTATAGACAACCGGAGTCAAGGGTGCTGTTTGCCACTGCATATCAATAATAATAAATGCTTCAGCACTAGTTGTCAATAATATGCAATACCCATTCCATCTTTCAAAAATCCATTAAATAATCTTTATAACTGTGTTCCCTCTAAGTCGATGAAAACCCATTCATATACCTTCAACCATTCAAGACTAGAGTTTTTTTTGGTCGCGAATAATTCTGACTTTTAAAGCACTAAATATACTCAAAAAGTGTGACACTGTATGATTTATATTGCATCATAGCAAAGATCAAGTTTACCTTTCTTTTTTTGTTCTTTGGATTGAAGGTTCACGCTGAGAAGATTTGTAAGAACTGATGTCTAACATTGGCTTTTAATACACATAATTCAACAAAATTGTGCAAAAGGCATCCATTTCTTTTATGAGGACTTGAATGGTGCCAAGTTTGACTTCTTTCCCATTTTATATCATGGCTGGTACTACAGAGCATGCATATTTTCCTCAGCGGAAGGTAGTTGACTCATGTAATACACAAAGATGCCATCAAAGCCTGTTTGGTTGGGATTTAAAGGGAAAGACAGACCCCCCCTGGGAAGCCAAGTCATATGGGAGAAAAGGCAGTGCCTTTGAAGCCTGAGCAAATGAGGCGCTTTTGCTCATCTGGGGAGCGGAGTAGAGAATGAGTGAGAGGATGCCTGTGATGCAGACAGACATACCTGCAGATGGATCATTTCACAGCAAGGACAAGTGCCATATCACCGCAGCAGCAGCAGCAGCTATATCCAACAACTCATGTAGACTCTGAGGCGGGGAGGTATGAAATGAATCGTGCAACAGCGCCGGTTTGAGTGAATAGTGACGGTGTTATTTTCATGTTTCTCAGGAAATGTTGAATCAAGAAAAAAATAAAAGAGAAGTGTGATCTTCTGGCAAAACAAGGCGAGGAAATGAAACACAAATTTAAAGAGCAAGTGAGGTGAGATGTAACGCCATACTCAGAAAATCTCACACAGGCCTGCAATGACATCAACAATGTCACTGTTTATTTGTTTTTCCTCCTAAGTCGTTCTGACGTATAACTGGAAGCAGAACCCAGTGATTGTAATGGTCTGCTATGGTACTCCAGACACAATATCTGTCTCCGGGACTGTCTAGGACTGCGCGGAAATTGGCACTTTGAACACCAGGGTGCACCATGGCAAACGTCAATTGCAACCTGCACAACAATAAAAAATGTGTTTGTCAGGCTGCAAGCTGCTTCAGTGTTTATGTAGTGTAGTGTGCTCCTGCGAGAGGGTTTATCATCCTAATTAACTGACATTTAGAGTTTCTCTTGTCATCCCGTTCAATTAAACCATCCGTGTTTGTCATCAGATTACATTTTCTCAGTGATACTGTGTATATTATATGTACCCAGAAAATGAGGAGTTCATACAGGGACAAACCAAGTTGCTCATTGATTTATGAAATGAACTTTGTTAGAGCAACACATGACATTTAAATGTTCAGCTCTGAAAAGCTGAAGTTCATTTAGTGGCAAGAAATTCAAAAGTTTACAAAGAAAAGATCACTCATGACTGAGGAATATTTATGAATATGTGTGCATGAGGTACAGTGGGACTCTCTCTTTTAGGCAGATATTCTCATTTTAAAAAAGAATGTATCAACCAATCATTCAATAACTAATAAACATGAATTAACTAGAGCTGTCAAAGTTATAGCGATAATAACACGTTAACGCAAATTCGTTTTAACGCCACAAATTTTTTTAATGCATTAACACAACTTGCCGTTTTTAGGTTGTAGTGGGCTCAGTTTTAAAGCTGGAGTGAAAATACTGGTATCATGTGAAACTATAAAACCTAAGGAATCCATTGGTTAACTTATGCAAAATTTTGGCAAGGAAAAACGGTCATGGCCATTTTCAAAGGGGTCCCTTGACCTCTGACCTCCAGATATGTGAATGAAAATGGGTTCTATGGGTACCTACGAGTCTCCCCTTTACAGACATGCCCACTTTATGATAATCACATGCAGTTTGGGGCAAGTCATAGTCAAGTCAGCACACTGACACACTGACAGCTGTTGTTGCGTGTTGGGCTGCAGTTTGCCATGTTATGATTTGAGCATATTTTTTATGCTAAATGCAGTACCTGTGAGGGTTTCTGGACAATATTTGTCATTGTTTTGTGTTGTACATTGATTCACAATAATACATATATACATACATTTGTGTAAAGCAAGCTTATTTTCCCACTCCCATGTTGATAAGAGTATTAAATACTTGACAAATCTCCCTTTAAGATATATTTTGAACAGATAAAAAATATGGGATTAATTTGCGATTAATTGTGATTAACTATGGACAATCATGGGATTAATTGCGCTAAAATATTTTAATTGATTGACAACCCTAAAATAAGCATGTACCTAAATAGTAAAAAATGTTTCATCCAATTATGATTTACAGTATAATGAAACAACACAGCTGTGGTTTCTTCACTGCAACAAAACTTAATCCTTAATAATTAATAATAATTCAATGACAGCTGCCATGGGAAAAAAAACAATTTGTATTGATTTAATCTTTACAAATGCCCTTAACCATTTAGACCCATGCAGCCATATAGTTTAATTTAAAGTTCTATATGTTCCCTGCTCTCTTATTTTGATGGATCTTTTCCTGTGGGACTAATTATTACGATTTTCCCGTTATACCCTGCGAGAGGAGTTGTCTTCTTCCTAATCTACAGCCATGTGACACTTGGTGTAATTAATTCCAGTTGAACCTTCTATTTCTGTCCGCGCTGTCTCTGATGAGAGCAGGATGGTGCAGTTTTATCACCTCTAGCTAACACCTCCTGTGTTCCTTCCAGGCGGAGCGGGGCTGGAAGAGAACGCCAGAATCTCGACAAGGTGATTCCTACAAAATCAACCAGTTCAAGGCCATGTGTATTTAATGCTTTATGCTTATATCATCTTTAATTTGAGCCTAAACGATGAGCTAAAGATGGTCAAAATAACCTTGTTCTTAATTAAAGTTTGCCAGTCATAATGGTGCCCTGCTTAGCTCATCTCAGGTAGCTGTGGTCTGATGTTTATATGGGAAATGATTCCAGGATCCCATTGTATAAGTTTTTAGCAAAAACTCTTATATAACAAATACTTCAGCATTTATTTGTTAGACACTGTTAAACAAAAAGTCCGAAAATCTGGAGGAGGCAGAGTGAAGCACATTTTGCTGTATACAGTATATGCCTTTTGGCAGCTGAGCCAATAGGACTCCAGCCAGTTTGTTTTATATTAATTCACACTGTTCAGACTTTGAGTTTCTACATCACTCAGAAGGTTTCTCACTAACAAGACCTTGGCACTTGTTAGGAAACTATAATGAAACTATAAGCCACCGTGGGTTTCACAAGGGCATTTTGCTCAGCTGTTTCTATGCGTAAAATGAAGAAACAGACTATCACATTGTGCCCCATCAGTGGAGGAAATGGAGGAAAAGACTGGTCCGAAATGTTGGTTGTTGCTTACTCGCTTTCTCGCTGGAGAGTTGGATGAGACCATTGATACCATTCTTAAGTCTGTGGTAAATATGAAGCTACAGCGTAGCCTTGAGATATAATGTGTTAATTTGTGAGCTTTAGATGTGCTGGTAGGTCGATTTTAACTTTGGACCGAGGTCTCTAATTCACAACTGCAAAACACTAACTAATGAAATGGTTGTGATGGCCTTTGTTTTTCAGAGACTACCATTGCAACGTATCCTCAAACAACGGTTCAAATGATTTCTTACGAAAAGTTATTCCGCATTTTTTGTGCGTTTTCCTATACAAATTTTCAGCAACAGGTGATGCACGTGTCAATTTCCGCCCCGGTATTTCCAAAATAAAACTACTTAGTTAGGTTTAGGAAAAGATCGACTTGGTTAGGTTTAGGCACAACGGATTCTCATACAATGGTTCGTTTGACATCTTACAAAAATGTTATTCCTCCTTTTTCGTTTGTTTTCCTTCGAATGTCCAGCAACACATGTCAATTTCTGCTCGTTACATGCATACAGTCTTTTCAAAATAAATTTCTGTCTTCACAGGAAACAATTTTTTTAGGTTTAGGCAAGAAAACTACTTGGTTAGGTTTAGGAAAATATCGACTTGGCTTAAAATAACTCTAGAAGTGGCGTTATTTAAGTGTGTAACTTACATGACAAATCAACGCTGACTTCTGGTTTCACACGGTACATGAACACCGGTCTCCTGGGCGAAATAGACTGGAACAGGAGGCTAAAAAAAATACCATTTGAATAGCAGTACTGACTCTGGTGATGCACACCTATTGCTTAAATCTGCGGTAAGTTAGCGTCCTAATTGTGCGCACAATCTGTAGATGAAATTAAATGATAAAGAAAAAAGAAAAATGAAGGGCGAAGGAGAAAGAGAGATGGAGGGCAGAGGAAGAACATCAAGCTATCTGGAACTGCTGAGCTGTAATTTACTTGAGAGACGACAGGAAAGATACAAGCAGAAGTCCCAGACTGATAGCTTCTGGTTATGAGGGGAGTGGAACATCAGTTATCTGGTGGCTAAGTGACAGAGCGTGTTGATTGTACACAACACAGCCACAACTCTTGGACGAGGAATGCCGGGTCTTAAATCAAAGAAAATTCCTGTCGTTTTTCTCTCGCCCTCCTTGGCAATCTATTTCTCCTTAATATTTCTTCACACGCCCCGGCACTGTTGGCTTGTTTCACACTTTAAAAATGACCAGACAGAAACGTCAGCCAGCTCCTCTCCGCTCAAACTCAACGGAAAACACGTATGATACGACTCTGCGTGCTGCTGTCAGTAACAAGCTGGCAGCTCTGTCCATGATCACATATATATTGCATGTATACACTTTGAATATGGCAAACTTTGCAAGACTACTTCAAGTAAGCACTTGACACAAGCAACTGTGCTGTGATATCAAACAAAGCCAGTGTTACCCCAACAGCTACAGCGCAGCAGGCAGCAGCTCCCGTGGCTGAGAGCTTGAATTGGGCTGTCAGCGCAGACTTGAAGTAGTAGCGCTGGGCCTCAAGCAGCAATTATCAGACTGGCAGCTGCTGATAACTGCCACCAGACAAAACAGGACCGTGAAATATTACCCCTCTCTGCTCAACTTTTCTTTCTTTTTTTCCCATTTTCACATCCTCCACTCCTAACACCTTTGCTGTGCAGCGCACTGACTGCATGTGGTCACCCAAACTTTACTTTCAAATGGGTTACAACTCTGTGTCAACACAAAAATTTTGTTTTTATAATCACGCAGGCACTTCTTTTGATGATAAGGCTTTGGGATTTAAAGTATAACCTTAGATTGTTTCAATTTCACTTTTTCAAACAATATCACATTACACATTTCATTCACATTTCATGTCCACCCTTGCTAACGGCTGCTATCACAAAAGAAACCACACAAGAACAGAGGTTGTTTTGACTTATAATAATAGAAATATATTCAAATATCTGAGCAATTTAAACATTTTGACAATTGAGAGCATATAATTTTGCATATAAAATATTCACTGTAGGCTACTACCCACTCTGTAAAGAGGCCAGTATTCCTTAGATAAAGCAGATGATACAGTACTCTGAAGACATTTAATCATCATAAGATGCTTTAACTGTAAAGCCGCTGGCATGATGAACAAAACCTTTCAACAGTAGATATAAAGAAATATATAGAATATTCTTTTTTTAAAAAAGTTATATTTTAAAGGGGACCTATTATGGTTTTGTGCTTTTTCTCTTTCCTTTAGTGTGTTATGTAGTTTTTTTGTGCATGTAAAAGGTTTGCCAAGTTACAAAGTCCATGCCAGAGGGAGTTACTATCTCCCACAGAAACACTGCCCCTGAACTGCCTGAAACGCCTCTCTTGAAGTCCTGCCTTTTCTTCCGTAACGTGGTGATGTCATCAAGTAACACATAACACAACAGGCAGGATTGTTTTTTTGAACATTAAAGCATGTAAATGTTATAGTAGAAACCCAAATTACAAGTATGCACCTGAAAATAATCATAGTATGTCCTCTTTAAAGATACAAATAGTTGTAAGGTATTCAAGTTAAATGAACACATCAGAAGTTGATAGGTGTGGTTAAAGCACATCTATTTATGTCTCACTAGCAGTCGAGATAGAAAACATGTAGATCTAAACCCTAAACCGAATTCAACAATGATGCTCTGACTTCACCATCCATTATCCACTGGGTTTGAAGTTAATTGAGCGAAACTTTTCCTTATCTTCAATTTAAAGTGAATTAAATTTGGGGTAGATGAACTAAAGGATTAGACAAGCTCTGAAGGTGACCCTCCCCTCATTCCATTGCCCCAAAACTCTCCTTTCTTGCTGCACACTGTGGGACTTTTTTGGTATATTTAGCCTACAGTGTGTTGAAGATGGGATACTTTCTGCAGGATTTCAGACATTTCATAACAACATTTAACAACTTCATCTTTCTGGATAAACTCACTGGCTTCAAAGCTGGCTTCTCTCTCTCTCTCTCTCTCTCTTTTAGTATCTTCTCTGTTATCTTTTTAGGGCATTTCCTGATGGGCCTGCAGGTTTGCAGCTGTGTGAGTGAGGAACAGGCTTTTCCACACTCTTGAGAAGGTTCTTTGTTTTAACTTCTTGCAGAGTTTAGCAGATGTGTAATTTGACTTACAGCAGCAGACCACACCAGACACGTTGCCCTAAAGGAGCTAAAAACAGTTGAGTTCTTTCACCTCTTTTTTTTTTTGCTTTTTCTCTGTTACTATTGTAGTTGTGGTCCAACAATGATAGGTGATCCTCAAAGCCCTCCTTTGGGAAGTTTTTGTTTTGTTAATATTTTTTTTTGTGTACAGAGAATGAAAGCTCAAGTTGCCTTATTATGTATATTTTCAATTTTGCATAGAAGCTTTTCATCCTTTAAAGGTTCTTAAAGGAAACAGATGATGCTTTCTTCTTTAGGGTTATAAGGAAGATGCTCCCACCTTGTTCTCCTCTTGCCACATACCCAGTGATGCACATGATTGATGTGGTATAGGACAGAGGTCCTTTTGAAACACAAGTTACAAAGTGCTTTCCAATAAACTCAGGACAAAAAACACAATATCAAGTTTCTAGTTTCTAATGTTTTTTTCCCCCATGGGTAAAAATGGAAGTGGAACAAAATCAGTAAAAACAAATTAGATTAATAGTCCCAATAATATTTGTATTTTTATGTTTCTATTCGCATCAAGACAAAAGTAAATGCAATAAATACCTCTTTTAATAGTTTACCTGTGATTTTTGTGAGAAAATCGTGACCTCAATTCTGAGAGATAAAATTGGTATTTTCATTTTATCAAGAATCATGTAGCCTTATTTTAATGTCATTTTTTGGTCCAAATGATAACAATGTTAACGAGTTTGAACTTGTAAGTATATTTTATTACCTCATTTCTATTTGTCCCCTCCTTTTATGAGGGGGCGCATACCCCATATTTATAGAGAACCAGGGCGGTCAACTAAGTTATTATTATTTTGATTGTTATTAGTATAGAAATATGGTCACGAAGGACCATGATTGTTTTGAAAATAATTATTATCATTAAAAGGCTATCCAGGGGAAACCATCAGATGATCAGCTTGGAGGGGGATAGACTACACAGAGGCACTTAAATATTAATTACTATTTCATATGTGTATCACCAGTACTCCTCTGGTGATGCTGTTGAGGATTTGTAACTCCTTTTCTGATGAGGTCAGGTCCTCATTATAATTACTTATTTCACTTACGTATATGCAGTGGCAAATTGAAGTGCAATAACAGGAATGGTAATTAGTGCTCAAGAAATTATTAGAGGTGAACTTCATAATCTAATAGATGATTCTGTAAAAATAATGACAGCAAAGTAAAGTTCAGAATTTGTGTTTTTGAGTTGCTGTTCTGTATTTAACAGCATTTAGAACTAAACTATAATATATAATATCTTTGCTGCACTATTTGCAAATGTGTAAACCTATTCCTACAATAATCTACAGGTAAGTAATTTACAGTCTTAGCCATCAAATATCCTGCTAAACCACATTTGTCAGTCCCTACTTAAACCACTCCCTAGCTGCTTCTCTACAGTGTTTTTTTTTTTTATGAGCTTGGTCATAATTTAACTTATTTTCAAGGAGTGTAAATTTGCTGAGCAAAGTTACACTGGCAGTCAGTTTTGGATTTCCTTGGGGTGATTACATACACACTTTTCCACTAATACGACCGCCCTTATAGGTGACATATCTGAGGGCGGCGCAGTGCAGCTATACAGTCTTCATTAAAGGTCACTTCATTAAGGGGCTTAAAAGGCCGCTTGACAGTCACTGTGGAGAGAAGAGAGGGCTTTTCTCATTCACAATCCCTGCTCAAATTGTACTATAGCACAACACGTTTTCATCCCAGCTTGTCACATACCACTGCTTTGTCACGCCCGTTGGTATCACTTTATTTTCGGCATCAAAACCACTATAGTTACCCTTCACGTCACTTTAGGATGAGGCAACAAAACCACAATAGTAAGATTAAGGAAAGAAATACATGGTTGGGTTTAAAACTTCTATGTTTACAGTGAAAATGAAACTGAATGTTGTGAAAACGGGAAACAAATGAACAGCCGATTGTAACGTGACACACGGGACACAAACAACGGTCTACTGGATGAAAGCTTTGTGTTTGTTGGACCCATCCACCATCCCTCCCACCCACTCTGTGTGTGTCTCTTTCGCTCTTTAAATTACATCACCACACACCTGGCGCACTTTCTAAAAGCGGTTATTGCTGCCGCGGATGGGTTTACATTATAGTAAATGGAACAACCATTTCATACCGGTGCTAAAGGGTGCCATTTGCGGCGGTACCGAAAGCCAACGGCCGTGACAAACCCTCAGTATATAACACCGTGGGAATGAGAATGATGCAACGATCAGGCCACATCTAATGTGTTGTATATCAGATTATTCAGATCATTCTTTTAAGGAAAAAACAAAACAAAAATCATATTTTATTTGTGAGCGTCAAACATCAATCTCTACAGCATAAATAGCTTGAGTCTTCTTCTTCTGTAGACTTTTTCAAAAAGGTATATTTGGCAAGTCTAGTGTCATGTTGATTAGCACAGTTGTGTATCCAGATGTTAAGCTTTAGTATATTTTTGGGGAAACATAATTGGATATTCTGTCAGTTTATGCTCCTGGCAAACAAATTATGGTTAAGGTAAGGTCAACAACTGGGTTTAGGTTGGAGAAACATATTGGTCATGGCCACTAAAAATGTCAACACTGACTATTAGATGGTAAAGAAAACCCCAGCCGTGATTGTCCAAAGCAAGTGCTTGTGCTGTACAATAAATAAAATAAATTAATAATACCCATTGACCTTCACGCCCTTTTCACTCTGCTGTATGAGTATTTGTACTGAACATTGCCATTGAATATGAAGTGCTAATGCAGAATAGCTGCATATGAACGTAATTAACAGGAGACAATGAGCAAGGCTGTGTAATAAAAGATGAGCCACTCTACAAAATGTTACTAACAAAATTAGCAGGTAAATATTATAGTAGATAAATATGATTGGTCTATATTCTCTAGGGGGGATCGAGTCCTCCTCTGAGGTGAGCAATGACAATGTGACACAATGTGCCATCACTTAGTCTGCATTCATTTAAACAACCTTGATTCACACCCTTTTACAAAAGCCCTGGTCAGATTAAATCATAAATATATAAATAAACATTTAAAAAAAAAAAATACATATATAATATAATAATAATAATACATTTAATTTTTTACTGAATTAACTGAACGGATGTGAACAGCCGCATTACCTCTCCTATTGACTACTGCATTCAGCTTCCTTTTGCTCGCCTTCTGGTCCACTTGTGTTTTCAACATCCCTATATGTTTATCATATTAAACACATTATATCTGGTTAAGGGAAGAGTTTAATAAGCCATGTACATAATGTTTCTCTATACATTTCCTCTCCCATTGCTGGTCATCAAACGCACCAGTGAGGTTTACAATTCTGTTTGGTTTATGAAATTCAAACAACCCAGAACATGTACAAACACAGTACATACTCAATGTGAAGAATACAGTAGATCCGGCTAAATGAAATCCTTACTAAACCAACCTTTTATCCAATAATCTTTTTTTTCTGCCATGCTGTTCATCATTCTACAATATATCATCTCAATAGATTGCTATACCAATTATGCAATCGCTCAGTCTGAGAGCTTCTCTTCTTAAAACCGAGATGTGAACGTCACAATCTAACACAGAGCATGTGAGAGCACGAGTATGTAATTGGATCCCTTGGGCTAAAAATGTACGTTTGAGTGTAAGTATGCATTATTGAAAAAGAAACCACTTTGAATTGTACACTACTTGTACGTTGGAAAGATGAATCATGTTCAAAGCCCTGCGGGGGTTAGCGTGTGACGTTATGCATCTGTATTGGAAAATCAAAGTATTCAGACGTATTCATTTTTATTTTTTTTATTTTACATAACAGCACCATTGTACATTTTCTGATAACACTGAATGCAATTTAATTATCCTAACTTTGTGACAGTTTATGGACACTCCTTGTTTGTGTGTCTGCATCCTCCTTTTATTAGGAGGCTTATTGGAAGCATCACTTCATGTCTCAACCAGGTATGTCGCAGGCCAGATGGCTGGATCTGCTATATGAATAAAAATAAAACCAACAGACAGGATAATTTATAATGTGGAAAAATAAAAGCTGAATTCACAGGCTGATGGTGTTGGGAGCACAACATGCAGATATGTTATTTCCATGCATGACTTCATGCCCTCTGGCTTGTAATTGTGGCTGCTAATAGATTCTACAGAGAGCTCCTCTAAACATAACACAAAGTTTGTTGTGATTTGATTCTTTCTGAGAAAACACTTCAGTCACATTACCGCCTTACTGCGGTGTGTTGCAAACAGCCGTACAACATTTAAATAAATCATTTTTTAATAGACCTGAGCGGTGTAAGTAACTGCTCTCTGATGATGTCAAGAAATAATGGGTTTGAGCATTTCAGCAGATTCCCAATGCATTCCCTCATGTTGTATTAATATAGACAATGTGAAAGCTTTATGATTTAAATGGGAAGGAAGGAAATCAAGACCGATAAAACAAGATGACTGAAAAAAAGTTGTTTGCTAGTTTTCACAAGCCAGATGGGAAAAGTAGACAGCTGAGGACTGTTTGCAGTGGCGAGGCAAAAATGTTCCCTTCTCTTTGTTACCCAAGTAATCAAATGTTCGATATGTGTTTGCAAAAGCTAGACAATTAAAACAGCATGAATACTTTTTTTTTCTTTCAGGATTGAAACATAAAGCAGACATCTTTCTGAGTTTGAGACTCACTGAGGATTGCATAGTAGGAAAATAGACTGCACCATTAATAATTCTGCATATAACATACTTTGGTTGGAATGCAAGTTAAGTCCTCATAAAACAGCATATATCCAAGACTAGAGCATTTCAATTGAGATACTGTTTTAAAAGCTAAAAGGATGCAGTTAAAGACAACAGCAATAGTGTAAGTATATATGCAATGCATCTGCAATATGGGTCTAGTAAAATCTGGGTCACAATCTGTGCAATATCAATTTGGTGCATTTCAGATGTCGTATAGTGCTACGATGAAAATAGAAAAAAGTATATAAGAGCATGTCATCAGCTGCTGCCAAAGCTCCACAAGGTTTTCTTCTTCGTTTTCTTTTCGCCTTGTCAGTGCCCGATCCGTCCCGGCTGCTCGATCCATTCTGCGCATGTGCGTACCTTATCATTGAGGTGAGAAATCATTATGTATATTTTGAATAGTGGAAGTTTTACGAAAACTGATTGACATTTTTGGAGTTGAGAGCTCCACAAAGGGATTGTCAACCAGCCACCCGGGCAGGCACGCTGACAGAACCCGCTGTCATGGCAGCTCCGAAGTAGGACTTACAAAATGTTGTGCCAGCCAGTGTATTCTGCATCATTTCCTGTTGTATTCTGATTGGTTGGTTTGTAGACGTGGGTTGTGGCAGCAGTTTCATTATGAGGATTTGGTTTTAAATATCTGACACTGTCACGATTTCACGCAGGCTGTCTTTAGTTGCCGAAGCTCCAAATCAAAATGAAAAAAACTAGACACATTGCTATCTTCCTCTTTTTATGTTTCCTTTTGTCAACGGAACAATGTCCCATCTACTGTAAAATGATTTTATGAGCAAGGAACCAAGAAGTGAAGGGTTGATGGTGTACCCTCATGTAAAGGCTTGACAGTTGACTCTCACTTTGGCACATCTACTTAAGTTTCAATATACAGTACGCCTATTCTATCTAAACTAGACTTACAGTAGGTAACTTAGGGATATTTCATATTTCAGAGAAACAATTACCTTACACATATCTATAATATATACACATATAACACCTGAATTATGTGTTATCCATCTTAAGACTTATCTTATCTTATCTTATATTATCTTATCTTATGTACATCCGTATACTACTACAGCTATTTAGCTAGACATTGGTAAAATAACGCAGCAATGTTTCTCTGCACTCATGGTTATTCAAATTTAATTTCATTATTAGACCAGGAAACCAGCAGTCCTTCTCAAGTATTATTCAAATATCAGGGAATTAATCAATGACTTGATTTCATTTGCAGTGCTCATCAATCATTGATTAGTGTTTTAAGAAGCATCAAGCCAGGTGAAATCAATTTAAGAATGCCATAATGATCGGTAATACCATTGAGGCATGATGACTCATGAGTGAAAAGCAGCTAATCCTCATTTTATTCTGCTGGAGGCTGAATGGAGCTCTACTCTAATTCTATTTTCACGATGACTGACTCATTTCTGCATGTGTCTCACACTCTGCTTTTTGTCTGTTTTTCTTGCACATTATACGGAGGCTTACTGTTTATCTTCATTACCTGGTTCCAGCATTAGAAGCCAGCCCATTGCATTTTCATTACTTTCTCATTTGTTGACATCCCATGGGCAGTGCAGCATATTGCAGGAAGGGTGGTTCTTTGGACAGTGAACATATCACTGTCAACGTATGGTATGGTTTCAAATATATGAAAAACATGTGTAATAGGGTTGTTTAATGCTGCCATTCTAAAAATGTTGATGATGACAAGAAATTACATTGAAGGCTTACACACCAAAGTTCATTGGCTTATTTGATCAAACCCTAACAGTTGTGGGTTATTCAATAGCACTTAATAATACAATTACAACATTTGAGTGATTTGTCAAATGTGAGATGAAAATCTCTCAAAATATGTTTTTCCTTTCTTCATCTTTCTTTTATGTAGGGTTCATTTCAAGTGAAGAGGGTTAACCAGTGGATTTAATGGAACCTAATGAGAACACGTTTGTGTCTTGCCACCACTAAATTAATTTCTTCCCTTCAACCCGCTCCTGTGATTTTTTGTTGTTGCTACTGGTATATCCAAAATCCTGTTTCTCTCCCTTTACCTCCTCTGCAGAGTACTTGCTATAGATAAAAGCTTATATGCTCCAATATGTGGAAGCAGGTATGATTTTATAAATCTTTCTTGAGCAAATAATCCATATGAAAATTCAAATTAAAGTAATAATACAGACATACATTTCTAGGACAGCTGATCAGCATCATATGTGTCTGTCATGCTATAGCTCTATGTGTAGCAGCTGATGCCAGTGAAGCTGGCATAAATAATAAGAAAGGATTTACAATGTAATTTAAATTACGGCTCAAGTGCTTTGCGTTGTCGTCTGCTTCGGAGGCAGTGTCACAAAACAGAAGGCCATCCTGCCTGGAGAGCTAACGGATGGCAAAAACTGGTCTTTGAAATTGATACATTCTACAGCACCAATCGATTCAGTGGTAACTAAGTAAGTGTCTTGTTATTATTTATTTCTTAAATCAGACAGATATTCAGTAGTGCTGGATATTGTTGGCAAAAATACAATGCCAGTAATACAAGTATGCTACCCTTAAAGTGATACAGGTACCAATTAAGTACTTAATTTGAGAAAACGAAAAATTGTAGGTATCGTTTGGCTGGAGAAGTTCTGATACTACTTGGTACTGGGTTAATTCGGTCGATAGCTTAAAGGTATCGAATACCGATACCAAGCCCTAATGTTCACACATTTTTGTCTGCTTGGCTAAGTTTGTGGAATTTAGCTTGATTTTGTATCATTTCTGCATTTCACAGAGCCCTTAATTGTCTCTCTGTTTCATTAGACAGACTGCCAATCACTGTTACCACATCATTCAACAGAAAGGAATGACGTGAAGATATGATATGAAGAAAAATACAACCAGAAATAACTCATGTTTCTGAGTTAGTTTTGAGTGCTGCCTGTGATATTGTTTTAGTGTAATTATCCTCCTGTTTGTGGAAAAGCGTGAGTTTTCTTCAGGCACATTCTTTTTATCCTCATGTGGCATCATTAGCTCCATAGATGTCCCCTGTGTAATGCGGAGAGAGGAAGACTGAGTTGACCTTGTTGTCACTGTCCCATAGCTGCTTATGGGAGAAAGACTTAAAGATTTGTGGACTGCACTGTACCGTCGTTATTGAGGTGGTTATTTAAAGCAATGTTGCGTAACAAAACAACCATGACATGAGCAACGAGTTTCCTTTGTGACGTTATACAGATGACTTTGATTGTTTGATGATTGTACCTTCGAAGTTACAAAAAAGAGGAAAATATCATAATGCCATCCTAAAAACCAGAAGGATGGCCAAATGACTTCATGCTGTCTGCCGTCAGTTTGCACCCAAACGATTTCAAATTATTATAGCCATATCTTTTACCTAAAGTCTGGTCATTTGCCCAGATTATTTCAACCATCATGGTACGTCGGTTCCGAAGCTGGCTCTAGATGCAGACATTTGAAGCTAAAACACACAATAAATTACTTTTCAAAGCTTTAAACCACAAGAGTAAAAACCAACACACCATTTTCATGTGAGCCATGTTTGGCTATCAATAACAGAAGAGGGTTGAGCTCAATGACAAGAAGTAAATTTATTTACAGAAGACAAAGACCGTGATTGGCTATCCACATTGGTGCAACGCGATACAGAAAAGAAAAATATGATTTTTTTAAATTTAAAACCATAGTTTGCAAATTTCTGCATATGTAGCTTTGTGGTCAAAGGACGATTTGGAAGTTTGCTAAAAGTTCCCTCTGGTCCTCTATATTAATCAAAAAAATATCAGTCATGCATGATTCCTAAAATAATTATTCTATAAATATAAATATAAATTTTTCAATAAAAAATGTAAATGCAAGTTTGATAAACCACATTTTATATTTAATATTCTCATTTTCAATGCAATGGTGCCGCAAACTGTCAACTGCCACAACAAATGCAATCACATTGACGATTAAGTTAGTTCAGTGTGACCCGGGATGGGAAGCCGGTTTTAGTATTGTATGACAAACGAAAATCAAGAAAATGGATTTGTGGTTGAAACGTAACAGCAATACAGCTGAAAACATGGAGAAAGAATTAAAAAAAAGAAAGCGAAAACAGAGCCAACCAAATACCATCAGAATTGCGTTGTGTTTTTTTTACGGGGAGGAATTAAACAACAGTTGCACAAAGCCAATGCACCTTCAACGACATCACAGCACAAAACATTAATGTCATGATGGTAAGCCACCAGAGTTTTTTGAGAGAAAACTGTCTGACTTCAGATCATCCCAAAAAATAATGTGAAAAACAGTAAAGCCAAAAAGCCTTTCACCATAGCTGATAGCAGATAAATTGAAAACTGTGCTTTTGTCAAATGACACCGTTTGCTGCAGAATAGACACAATGGGAACCAACATTGTCGATCAAGTTGTGGGAAAACTTGGCAAATCCTTTTCATTCCATTGAATCAAGAGATTCAGTGGAAAGCCAAAGTTTATTGCTTTCGTGAGATAAATCGATACTGAGATCACGTTGATTTGTGAACATAAACTCTTTGCAAGAGTTTGGAGCGGAAAACAACCAGAGAGGACATTATTAATGTTGTTAATACATTCTGTGTAAACGGTCTGAACTGGAAATCCTGCACCTGTGTCAACAGCAGGCTGCATGAAAGGACTCATGGCACAAATTCGAAATGAAAACCCTGAAGTGCAGTCGACTCACTGTGTCATACATAGGGAAACACTGGCGTCCAAGAAAATTTGTTCTGTTTTGCATGACATTTTGAACGACAGCGTCGAAGTAATAAACTTCATCAAGTTAAAGCCATTTCATGCGCTATCTTTGTGAAAACAAGGGAGATGCTATTACACACAGAAATGTGCTAGCTTTCTCTATAGGGAGATTACTCAAAAGGATGTTGGAATTACGTTCTCAAGTTCCCACCTTTCTGTCAGAGCACAGATCTCCCCATGCCACTTTATTTGAGGACACAGACTGGCTTGCAAAGTTATGATATCTGGTAGATATTTTCAGCAAACTGAACAAACTGAAGAGCAAGGGCAGGGCAAGGACACCAGCAGTCTGAACCTGTGTGACAAGGTTGGTGGTTGCATAGCTGTGGAAAAGGGCATGTGCAGAGGGGGATTTCACCTGCTTTCCTCTCCAGTGAGGATGTGGAGATAACTCCAATGAAGTCAATCATAGAGGGACATTTGTCTGTCTTGACTGGCGGTTTTAATTCTTACTTCCCCTGACATGGAGGAGAAATCTGCACAGCTGGATTGGCTGAGAAACATTTCTCTTGTCTGAAGTAAACAGAAGAAAGCTTCCTGTCAGTCATCAGGAAAAACTCTTGGATGTGTCATCTGACCGTGGCTTACAGATGAAGTTTGACACATCCGCTCTCACACAGTTTTGGGTGTGTGTGAAGAAGGAGCACCCTGAACTGGGAAAGAAAGCTTTGGAGCAGCTATTACCCTTTGTATCCACATATTTGTGTGAGGCCTCCTGTGCCAGGAAAAAGAGTTTGATCACTGCAGTTTCCTCCCTTTCCCTGCCACCAAGAATGAAAAAGATCCTCAGTGAATCACATGCCCACGTTTCTCACTAAATTGTAAGCGCAACTTATCAAAACGACACAGTTCAATACAACTGCAATGCTGTCTTAGTGTTATTGCATGATGATAAAAAAAAAAATTTTTGCCATGAATTTAGTGATGGATTCTAAACATTTGAAATGTGGCATTTAAGTGTTTTATTTGCAAGGTTGTTATGTTGTTGTTACACTGATAAAGGTATTTCTTTTCTACCAAAAATGTCTTGCGCTAGCCACAAAAATATTTCAAAGAGGGTACATTGTTGAAAAAACTTTGAGAGCCACTGCTCCATGCCATCCCTCTATAGTGACAGAACTGAGCTATACATGGCAAACACAGGTATACATAT
Organism: Sebastes fasciatus; assembly: GCF_043250625.1. NCBI lineage: Eukaryota > Metazoa > Chordata > Actinopteri > Perciformes > Sebastidae > Sebastes > Sebastes fasciatus. The sequence goes on along the minus strand of NC_133803.1, from coordinate 16,967,097 downwards.
TTGCAATTGTTGCTCTAAGAATACATTAAAGACCAAGATGATCTAACAATCAACAATAAAGTCCATATATTCCATTAAAAAACAGTATTTGGAAGAGTATTTAAACTTACTAGTGCAGTGCCAATTTGAAGCGTGGCCATTCAGAGAACATGCCTGTTCGAAACGGCCTGATTGTTTGGCTTCTGGTATGGCTACTTGCAGGGTTGTCAGGGGGCGTACCCGTTCGGAGCGCATGGCTGTCCATTTGAAGCGGACCGATTGCTTAGCCCACGGAAGTGCTGCTTGAAGCATTATTTCGAGAACTGCTCATCGCTCGTTGACACCTGAAAACTCCTGAAGCCCCGCCTCTGTCGCTGTACGTTCATTAATATTGAACAAGTCACATATCCAAAATTGCACCGAGTTCAACACAGTGGGCAGAAATTCTCATGCTATTTCATGCCAAAATAGATACCAAAATTGTGCCAACTGATTTGCATAAAAACAGCCCTCGCTGTGTCACTCTTCACACCTCATGCAAGCAGGGCGGTTTGGAGCAATTAAATGTACAAGATGCCAACAAACTTTCAATCTTGCTGTGTTTTTGGCATACCCCAGCTTTTCTTGTGCTTTTTGGTCATCTGTTTTATGTTCCAGCAAAGTAAAATGTTAAATGCAATGCCATGCAACAGACAAACCTGAAGTCCCATATTTTCCCAAAAGCACATGAAGGTGAAATGGCTAAAAGATAAAAATGATGTAATGATAGTCAATGGACCCTTCCCCACTTCCTACCCCCATACTTCCAACGCCCTTTGCTCTGACCACACCAAAGAGCCCTTGTACCTCTTCAGTATTTCAGATTTCTGTTAATCAACCTTGATTAATTTCTCCTCTGATGCTCTTGGTGCATATTAGTCCATGTAAGCTGCTGGTATCCTGTTTTTACATCCCTTTTCTATAACCCTATATACTGTACAGTACATACATGTAGCACCCACAATTCTAATGCAGTCTCTTTGCATCACTGTACTCAGCTTTATTTTCTTTCTTAGTGTTCATCAAACACATTATTAGCACTGAAGATGTTTTCCTTTTCTTTGGAAATGCTGAATGAGTGATTGTTTCGATCAAGGCAATTGACTATAATTAATATGTTACAGAGGCTTACACATTATTTTTATTGTTCATATTCTTTTATTATCCTAAGATATTTTGTATTCCTGTTGCATTCAATCATCTATTGTCAATGTATATTAGTTAATCCAAACAAGTTCATGCTTTAGTTCATTTTTGTGGAGGATCTGTTGTTTGGACCTTAAGTGTAGCCTCCTTATTTTGTGTCTATAAAAACCTCTTTGTGTAACTGGATGGACAATGTGGCCCACACTAGAGAGTAGGCGATTAAGGCAACAGGTGGTTAGTGAAAATACATATTTCATAGTCTTGCTACTGTATTATAACCAGGGATGGAAAGAGTGTTGTACTTATAAAGGCCTAAAAGTGAAATGTAAATCAGACAAAATAATCTGAGACATTTGAACATCTTTAGGCTAGAAAATATATAGCATTAAATGTCAATTCAATCATGGAACAGCATCAGCAACAAGAGCCCTGATGTCCACACCAATAATAAATTAGTTTTCTATAGACAGCACTTTGCAGCCTGAGCATACAACTGATTATCAATTATAAATATACAACCACCTTCCGCAGTGTAGCCTCACTAGAGGTAACTAAAAAAAGAGACAAAACTCCGACAATAAAACAAAAATGACCAACAATAGATAAAAGGTATATGGATGCAACAAGCAATATTAAACCACATGAATTAAATAGCCTTCTCATAGAATATACAGCAGAATAAAACACCACCAAAGCAGACAACACAGAGATAAACAATATAAACTCCACAGCGACTGCAGACACAAACAGACATATTAAATCAAAGGAGAGACTGCACAGTTTTTACACAGCACTTAGCGTGCACACACAACACTATGTTGCTAGGCAACGCAGTGAATGTTGACAGTGTTGAGTTCACTAAATTTGTTGTTGTGTGCCTATGATCATGCCTTCTGATCAGCTTTTCTGTCAAAAATGTAGCAATTGAATCAAATACTTTTCTGCGGAATTGGAGGACCAAACTCGATCTGAACCTAAAACCTTAGCTATAACAACAGATTTGGTATTTGTATCCCCTCTAATGGTGAAACATCATTTAATAGAGCTATTCATTTATATCATTGGATGACGGTTTTCTTTCATTGTATGCTAATGATAAATATGCCGGGATACATACAGGGACTTAATTTCTGCTTGATATCTCCAGTAGAAAAACACAATACCGTATTGAGTTACGGCTTGAATAACAACGCAAATGTGTACCTTTATACCTATTTACATGCTACTTCCCATTTCTTCACGGACGACACAGAATTTACATTTTTATTTTTAAAAGGACGGTAGTTCAACACTGTAGTTGACTGATATCCTGTAACAATGGTTAAATTTTCAAGGCCAGAACAGGAACATAGCCTCAGAGGTGAAACAGTCATGCATTATAGTAGCACGATTGTCAGGACTGAGGACTAAGACAAGGACAGCGGTGATGTGGTGTGTGTGTGTGTGAGAGAGAGAAAGAGAGTGACAGAGAGAAAGGCAGAGAAGTGGAAGGTGGACTATTGCACGCAATGTTTCTCTAAGTTATTAATAACTCACTCAGAATGCAGCTTTGTCACTTTTTGACCCGCCTGCCCAAACTCAAGATATTTTCTTGTAAACTCACCGAACTTCCCCGGCATCACTAATGCCTATGAACACTCTACCCATCACTGATTAAGTATAATATAAGTTACAACATGATTTAGTAGTTGTTTATGATGTATACACCATCACTTGTAGACTATGGAAGCAGTAACTCTTTGGTGTCGATTATCCAAACATGTCATTTCTGTGACTGAAAGTTTTGCCTGCAGGGCGTCTCTTTACACATTTCATGGCTGAGACACCAGTAATAATTACCGTAACCAAATCAGAATCACTGAATGTTAAGCAGAATTGCGCTGAGAGAATAAAGAAGCTGCGTGATTAAAGGGGTGTTTAATTCCCATTGTTGAATCCACAGCCACCACCACTATTGGACCACACCTCAGTGCCTGTTATGTAAATGCACCACTTTTGTTATAGCTAATTTGGTAATAATTAGCTGCCACCGTCGCGTAATTGTATTTTGATAAGTGAATTCTCAGTAGATTTAAATGTGTGATACACTTGGATGTGTTTTGTTCTGCTTTTTGTTTGTCAGTTACCCCGAGCTCTACTAGCTTCGTGTCAAACAAATGAAATGCCTGACTAAGATAATACGAAACTGGATGGTAGGTGTGTCCTCTCAGGTTCCTTGCTATGGGTGGGAAAAGTTGCTCCAGAACTGACAGAGCACACATAAAACTATGGAACAGAGCATTAATATCACTGTGTGTTAAAATGCATTTTTTCCCCTGTATTTTGTTTTTTAAAAACACTGAACAAATACTTCTATAAATTGTATATAATTTAAAAATGTTTACATCATTAGATTAATGCAGTCTTTTTTTTTCTTGGTTCAAGTTTTTAATTGGCACAAGTAGAAATAAGCAGGGCAGAAGCAGAGTTTCCAAAAAGAAAATGGAAAACAAACATCAGATACATAGTATGTTTTTATTCTTCTTTACTTTATAAATCAGAGGGGTAAATACAGAACCCACTAGAAAGGGGTAAAAACCAAAAGACACAAGTTAGAGAGACAATGCAATTTCTGATCCTCCCCAAACTACTACAGCTAAAAAACATGTCTGCTAACCTCAAGGAATTTACTAAGTGAAATTTGCACTGCAGGGATGTATTGCCAGCAATTTCATGTAGTGGACTGTGTCAGGGGAAAACACCAAAGCTTTTTGCACATAAAATGTCCTGTTCCAAAGGGAGCGGAAAAAAATAGAGAAACAAGCAGCCGAGAGCAGGGTCAACTCTTCTCATTCAAAAGAAAGGGAACGATAAGAAGGCCATACTCTACAAATGCACAATGGGCTGCAAATTAAAAAGTTACTAAATATTTATGTTAGTTTATTGAGAAAGTCATCAGTGATAGTCATACTGCTGGAGGCGGCTTGTATTTACAGATGGTCTCGCCACAATGTAGACAAAAGTCACATTTTTGTTATTTAGTAGTATGAATTGAGTGATTAATGTAAATGCAAACAATGACTTTGAAATTATGCGGATAAAGAGCCAGAGGGAAGGCCGATTATAATAATTAGTCATCTTTTAAAAAAACTTAGTGTTAGAGGAATTTTTCAACATTTTTGGATATACGCTTATTTGCTTTCTTGCCGAGAGTCAGGTGAGAACATTGATACCACTCTCAATCTTCTCTTTTCACAACTGGAAAGCAAATAATTGGCTTTTTATATTAGTGTTAAGTGGTAAACAGTCTTTTATGAAAGGGAAACCAATTTCACCAAACAAGGCAATTCTCTTGCATTTTATAGTCACCTTAAGGTCTATATGATGCGTTTTGAACCATATCAACGAATTAGTCCAATCAGGATAATTTTATGAACATAATGGGATTGTTCCACCAATTACAATAAAATATGATAATGTTTTGTCTGTTCCGCCGTGGGAACAAAAGGCCAGAGAGGACTAAACTGAGTAGTCAATCAACAGCTCTAAGTGACATTATGTCTCTCCGGCCCTCTCACCTCACTGCCCTATTCACCTATTTCATCTGTTAGCTCTTCAATCAACCCCCCCCCCCCACATGGCTACAGATGGCCAAGGAGCCCGAGAATATTGAGGTTTTGTGACAGATCCGCCAGTATCTCATCTAACCTTGCTTTCCTTTCTTCCTTTATTGACACAACATACAAAAATGGCCTTTCTCTACCGGAACTCCAGACTCCCCCTCCTCTTTTCTATTTCTCTCCCACTTCTTTCACTGAGGCCTAATTACATGGTGGACGGAGTAATCGATACGGGAGGGAGTGAAAGTACCCAGCAGGCAGCGTGAGGACCCTCTTAACTCTCTTCAGTTGACCCTTCTCATACTTACCTTGCACACTAGTGACCATCTTGACTTTTGGCAGACAGTAGAGCCAAGCTTGCCTATTCCCATGCTGCATAAACAGAGGAAGTGCATTATGCTTTACCCCAGGGCAAAGCAAATACACTGCTTGGAAAAAGTGTGTGTGTGTGTGTGTGTGTGTGTGTGTGTGTGTGTGTGTGTGTAGGGTGTGAAGCTGTGCAGCCTCCATGTTGTTGCTATGAAAATGGTTGAACACAACAGTCCCGATTTATTTTTGATGTTATGTGTATTTATACACCCTGTTGTTTTGTTTGCCATGTTGCCATTGTAACACTGTATCACGTCAGCAGACGACAGCAATGTAATGCTGACAAGCTTAAAAGACTGCGGCAAAGCTAGCTGCAGTTCTCCTAGCATGCATGTACCAATTTCACAGCCTGACTCTTCAATCCTTTTTTCATGTAGCTCTTTAAGATCAAGCTTGCTGCATGCAGAATTGGACTTCATGCCCAAAATGTGTCATGGGCATGAATATATTGGGTTTCTTTTGTAAACTATCACATACTGTACATGTGTGGTGATCCAAAGATTTTTTTGTCTTACAATAAATATAAAGGAAGATGAGAGTAAGGTTAGTCTGTAGTGTGACTGTCCAAAGAATCTTAAAAAGTATTTTTAGCCAGCAAAGCAATAATAAATCTGAGATTTCGAAAATAAAGTCATAATCTGATGAGAATAAAGTCTATAGGTTTACGAGAAAAAGTCGTAATATTATGAGAATAAAGTCAGAAGATTATGAGAAAAAAAGTCGTAGTATTATGAAAATAGGGTCATAATATTATAAAGTAGTAATTTTACGTGTTATTTTAGAGGGGAAATAGAGCAGCATGCCGCCTGTGTGAAAATGAGGAAAGTGGAGCATCTTGTGTTAAAGGTCACATATTATACTCCATTTAAACTAGTTATTATAGGTCTCAGACACCTCCAAACCATGTCTCTGAAGTTTTTTTTTCCAAAAAACAATCAGATCATGCATTCCAGCATGTCTCTATAACCTCTGTTTCAGCCCATTTCCAAAAGTGCTGATTTCTGTGTCTGTAGCCTCTGTCTCCTCCCACTCTGCTCTGATTGGTCAGCGTTTTCTGTCTCTGAGAGAGAGAGAGAGAGAGAGAGAGAGAGAGAGACGAGTGGAGAGATAGCAGCTAGAATAAAGTTTATAAACCAGAAACTTCACCCAGCGCACGTTACCGGAGGAATCTGATCAGAAATCGGCGACACATGATGAACATCTGCGGTCCAGATTCCAGGTGTTCCTGACGGTTTCTCTCAGGTAAATAATACTATTTATATCTCTGTTAGTTAGCTCAGTGTTTACCTTATGCATCAACTCTGTAAACCGTAAACATACACTCTGTTTTACGTCTGTCTTTACAGATCCATCTGTGAGAAATGACCGACAGAATCATCCCAGAGGAGAGCAGACAGCTGAGAGCAGACAGCTGAGAGCAGATGGCTCTGTTTACATGGAGATACAAAGCTAACCCGGTAGCATGTAGCTAACCCGTTAGCATGTAGCTACATGCTAACGGGTTAGCTACATGCTACCGCTATGACACGGTGTGTAAACACAGCGACCATCAGGGTGGAAAATAGAAGATGTGAAACAGTAGTCAGTTCATTATTTCTGCTAAAAGATAAATGTATGGAAGATCAGAGTAATGGTATATTATTTACAGTAGTAGCTGTCTCTGTGTTACCATGACTACAGACCACCGGAGCTTAGCTTACCATAGTTTACCAGAGCTGAAGACTTTCTCCTGTACCATGTTAACATAACTAACAGGTGGGATGATTACAAATGCTGTGAATAATTAATATTGTCTACTCAAATAAAGTTTGACTGTGAAACAGAAATGTGTTGTGTTGCTTAAAAGTCACTATTTACTACCTGTACTCTGCTACATGCATGACATCAAATATATATAATATATAAATATCATCTGTTTAAACAGTGTAATTACATAAAGCCTTTGTGAAAGAACATGTTATATTTAGATGATGGGAGTACATGAAGCCTGTTCTGCTGGTTCTTGCAGACTAACTGTAGGAGCTACTTTGCTCAAGTTAGGTTGAGGAGGAGAGACAGTGACGCGCTGTGGGGCCGGGTCAGCTACTGAAGGTTCTCTCTGGTTCGACCAGGAAACCCTCACGTGACTTGCATTCTCTAATGACGTCAGAATACAAGGAAAAAAGCAAATTTTTTTTCTGCACCCATTTCCGGACAAACGGAGGAGGAGAAAAAGAGAGAGGATGGTCTTTTATGATACTATGGTGGCCTGTAGACACACTGGGGACAGATATTGATGTTTAAAAGACATGGAAAAGTGCATTTTGCATAATAGGTGACCTTTAAGTTATACTTTATTATAGGTTTCACAAATAACAAAATACTTCATCTTTTGGCACATCAGCAGCACATTATCATAAGTACCAGGACCTTGAAAAGATTGTGCAAGAAACTGGGTTTATTCCAAAGAAAGAACCACATGGACCTGGGGGAAATAGCCTCTTTAGTGGAGGAGGAAATTACTTTTTTTTCTTGTAAAGTTCTGACTTTATTCTGGTAATATTAAAACTTTTTTTTCTTGTAATAGAATGACTTTATTCTAATTAAATTACGTAATTTTTTATTATAATATTATGACTTTATTCTCAAAATCTCCGATTTAGTTTTTCCCCTCAATGTGGCCCTAATACTCCGTTGTAAAGATTGTATGGGTCATTTTATTAAAATATGTTAGGCTGATATCAATGAGATAAAATTACAAACATTAACGCTTACATGCTGCATCGTTTCCTCTCAGTCCCTCGTGCATATAGGCAATTTTATTTCTGTTATTTCCCCACTAACAATGAAAACTACATGGCGAGAGGTAATTGCAGAATGTAAATACATTGAATGGTTATTTCTGAAAAAATATGCCAAGCATAAATAATGAGCTGCCAAAAATGTGGAATCTTAAGGATTCTAACTTTAAAGAAAATGAAAGCTTAGATATAGATATACATTGGCCCACAAATTATAGACAGTCAGATCATCACTATTAGGCTGGCATATGTGTCAGTGAGGGACTTTTAGGTACAAGTAGGCTATTACTTACAGGCTAAGCTGGTTTTATCGATCTTATTATTTTCTGATACTGTAGCTAAACTCTCCAATTGATTCATTTTATTGACAATGGTTCAGGATGAAAGCATGGATGTCCTCAGCCTCTAACTGCACCATTCAGTCTGAGTAGACTTTGAATCAGATTTTTCTATGTTGCTTTACAAATACATAAAAGACAGGGTTGATGCTAACTAAATATATACAATCAGCATTTCATTTAGCAAAGAATAGAAATTACACAAAGTCACCTGTCCTTATTAAACACAATCTGCTTCCATCGCCAGGTTGGAGCTTGTATGCAGCTCAATCTTGTTTTTACAAGTGCACTCATTAACTCTGACTGACCTTTATTGTAGGACAGAATTTCAATAACCGTCATTTCAAACATGCACCTTTACAAACTGAGGAAGTGTAATTTGCTGAATTTAGGTAGCAGTGAGTTCTCAGGAAATAACAAGTCTATTGAAAATCACCACAAAACCAGAATTTAGTTTAACAATGGCCAAGAGACCAGGTATCCTTGAGTGATGTAGTTGGCGTGGGGTCCCAATTGATATTATATGTATGTATATTTTAATTGTGTGTCGATGGTGAGGTTTATACAGAGTTATTTGTGAACTGGTTACAGTGCTCCATCTACAATATCTTACTGTTATAGCTGTAGATGTGGGCAGCTTGTTGCCGTCACTAAGATAACATTCACATATACACACACATATTGAAGAACACACAATGTTTTGACACTAATTTTAAGATTTTGTGTTGAGTTAATTTAGTGCATGTTGCATAATGTGGACGGATGGATTCTTTATTTTTACTATAGACCTTGGTTCATGTGTTGCCATAGCAACATCAGCCAGATGGACTTGTTTTGTTTGAGGTTGTTGTAATATCTAGGCTATGTGATGTAATTTGCCTATAATAGAAAAACAAGACAAAAAACAAGACTAAGAGTCAGCTAGGCCAGTTTCTCTGTGTGGCTGTATTTAGGCACAATGACAGTGCTACAGTAATAAATAATGCTTACTATGGTTGGTAACTTTGTTTAGGCCTACATTTTTGCATGATAACATTTGCTAATAAAATGAAGCACAGCTGAGGCTTATGGAGATGTAATTAGTTTTGCAGGTATTAGTTTTGGTCATCATACTTGCCAACCCTCCCGATTTTCCCGGGAGACTCACGTTTTTCATCACCCTCTCCCGGTTACCTCCCAGGAACTGATGTGTATATAATCCCTACTGTTTCCACCCAAAAGACAATAGAGCTACACCAACTGTCGTTTCCAGGTGGAAGAGAGCAGTCCATGCTCGCAACACGGCGCAGTTTGAGCTCATGTTTAAGCTGCGCTCGCCACAGCGTGCACACTCAAAGCTGGGCTTTGCGCGATGCAGCGAAAAGCCGCCCAGGTGCGCAAATAATGGGTTTCAGAGTGCAGTGGTGCCGTTGTCGCGTTGTGTCTGAAAGGACCTTCTGTGAGTGAGAGAAAGAGAGAGAAATGGAGAGTACTAAGAGAAAGAAATAATCCAGCAGCGGTAAAAAAGTGAATAAAAAAAGATGAATATTAGTTTATGCCAGAGATTCACACAAGTTCACACCAGAGGGGCAAATTATTCAGTTTTCTTTCCTGAGAAGTAAAGGTACAATCAAAAGTTTAACATAAAAAGGCTGTTGCAGTGTTCTTATTATTTTGTTATTTTCACTCTTTGAAAGTCACCAGAATGCAGGGAAAAAAGTCTCTGAAACTCAAATTTCTGTGGGAGAAAATTTCGGTTTTATATTTATGATTCTTGCCTTTTGCCAGTGTTGTAGTCCTCGAGATCGGTCATTGTCTCGAGACCAGTCTCAAGACCACTCTTTGAATGTCTCAGCCTTGTCTCGGAATCAACCGCATTTTACCCGGCCTTGTCTCGGTCTCTAACAAAAAGGACTCACATTTTATTTCAAGAACGGTCAAGACTACGACGGCGGGGATATCATTAAATTATCTGTGCATTGTATTTAACATCATTGAAATGATTGGATGTCAAACTTGCTGCTTCAAATGCAACCAATAACTTGACTAATTTCTATGTGAAATTAAATTAAAAAGACAGCAGTACTGGGACTGGTCTGGTCTGGTCTTGGTCTTGACTTGGTCTCAACCCCTAAAAAGTCTCGGTCTTGTCTCGGTCTCGATACACTCTGGTCTTGGTCATGACTTGGTCTCGGTTTAGGTGGTCTTGAATACAAAACTGCCTGTTGCAGGACTTGTATTTCTTCTTTTCTCTTACTATGTATATTGTGACTGCACGACAAATTCGTTGTAAGTGAAAACCAAATTTGAAATAAACCTGTTTCTGATCCTGAGTGACAGAGAACACATTGCCATCCCTAGAGCCACACCGCTAAAATGGTGTGTCTTTAAAGACAGAAGAAAATGCAGATGAAGTGGATCAGCTTTGGTTTACGGTTATATGTATCCAACCGTAACACTATAAAGAACAACTCCCATTACACGACTGTGACAAATATCTGACCTTTTCTCAGTGTTTCCTGCTCTTGTTACTGGCTGCCTAAGGAGAGAGGTAAGAATGAGTGGCCAATAAAGCTTTCTCATCGGGGGATCTGATGATCAGACTCGGCTGTCTCTTTGTTAAAACCTTAAAACTGCACTGCCCATAAAATACAGAATACGCTCACACACATACAGGCACACTACTCACATGTCTTGGAAATTTAATTCTAATGCAATTGTTTCAGTGAGTGATCCAGCTCCTGTGGGTGAAGTGGTCAAACATCAAATACGGCAATGAGTACAAAATAATCCACTTTCAACACGTTGCCTCCCCGATCATATCACCCCAAATTCATCAATGTCCATTTTCATCTATTTTTAGCCAGAGTGATTCAAGCGTCTCATCTCAGTGAATCATTGCTCCCTTCTCATTTGGCCCCCTCTCTGCCCCATCTTTGTTCTGGCCACGTCTTGAAGGCTGAACATGGGTGTACTGACACTACAAGATGAGAAGAGAGCACAAAGCCAGAGCTAATTAAAGTAGGCAAACTTCGGCGGCCTTGTCTCACTCTCATTGACCTTTATCAAAACACTGGCATTCATGTCGTGCAAATGCTGGCACATTCCACTGAAAGCAGTGCAGGGGAAGAGGTAAACAAGCACAGCCTCATTAGATTGCACCAGAGACCGTCCTATCACCCCGGTAATCTTGCGATGCTTAACAATTCCATTCACCCCCCCCACCACCAGGGATTTTAAGATGTGGATGGGTTAATGGAAGCATCACTGATGCCAATAAATTACAAGTCACATTTCATATCACTAGATACAAACAACCAAAAGTAATCAAACTGTTAATCATATGACCTTCACAGCTGACCTGCTTTCTGATTGCTACAACGTTGTCAGTGTCTACATATGGGATGTCATTATGCTATTTTGACATACTAAACTGTTGACAGGGAGCTGATGGGAAAGGTTCAGATGCCGGTTACTGCAGTGTTAGCCTGAATTGTATTGTGTTACAAGTGTTGAGATGACTCAGGGCATTTTCATATTAGGTGTGATTGATTCGTACCGTGCCCGAGTACGATTGCCCCCCCCCCTGTCCACACACCCGCAGTTCAGCTTACACATACATTATGTTGTTCCGTACCCGAGTACACTTAAGTAATCATCTAAGTGACATTTGTTTATGTTGCACAGTGTAAGATCCGGAGCCCATATAAGTCGACTTTTGCATTGGTTGGGCAATATGTTAAAATTAATATGTTAAAATTAAAATTCAATTCAATTCAATTTATTTTTATATAGCGTCAAATCATAACAGAAGTCATCACTTAATTCAAACTCAACAGAAACAAAATAAAGCTCACCAAAGCCGTCTTGGTTAGTCTTTCCAACAATCACCAACACTGTTTTGGTCGAAATAAACCCTCATTTCATCAAGTCTGATGTGAAAATATGCCGGCTCTACATACTGTTACCCCCGCTGTCTCCCTCTTTTGGCCCGCTGAGCAGTTGATTTCGGAGGAGATCGGCGGCGTTGGAAAACGCCCACCCTTTCAAAACTACTCGCCGACTGCTAATGTTAATAGCAGTCCACTTCCGTGTTTGGTACAGTTGGCTTTCACACCTGATGCGAACCATACTCGAGTACACATAAACCGTACTTGAGACCATCTTTTTTAAGTGGACAGATCATTGAACCATGCCCAGGTACGGAGGGTTCACACTAATCAAACGAACTGGACTTTGGGGTCAAGTATACTCTGATCCAGGTTCGGCTCCTTGTTATGAAAGCCTCCTCAGAAGCAGGACGCAAAGAATATCAGTTAAAAAGAGCTTCACTGATTAAGGCTAGGCCACTAAGGCTAAATGACCCAGTAGACAATTTGGCAAATGATTAAGGGTAGTGGGCATGTGTGTGTGCAGGTAACTGAGGAATGGTGGAAGAGCCGAAGAAAACTGCTGAGCAGGAAGGGAATCACAGTTTGAGGGTAATTTATCAATACAATGTTCACGTCTTTTTGTAAAATAATTAGTGCACTGTTCATCATAACTTTTTGTTGTTGTGAACAAACATAATCAATTCATTCATTTCTGAATCTGCTCTTTTGATTTATAAAACATGATTTTACAGGACAAACATTTTCACAAGAATTGAATGTCCAGACGAAGGCTGTGATAAATAACAAAATAACCATTTAACCAGTACTAATAATGGTCTAAAAATGATGTGAAATTGCATAGTTTTAAGTAAAAAAAACTTCAAATTTTGTTGGAGGAGGACCCAAAAACCCAATATCTCCTAGTATCTTTTATTCCCTGTAGAAATTCAGAATGTCTCATCATAATATGCAGGAGCATGCTGACTGGGCCAATGCTCCTAAAAGCTGAATGAAGAGCTCAAACACCTCAGCTCTGCATGTATACCTGCCTGTCTGGCTGGCTGCTGTTGATACCAGCCTATAGACATCCTATGATAATAGAGCGATACTATAGGCTACAGATAACACAGGAAAGCACTGTAAGTATTAACACCATATACAAACTATATTAAAACTATATAATGCTCCAGTTGGAATATTATTGGCCCAAGTATATTAATATAGGCTAGCAATAAAAAACTGATTATGACTGACACAGTATAACTTGCTGATGGATAACATGAAATAGTGAATGAATAGGAATATGTCGCAAGAGATTGCTGATACCGGCCGTGAATAAGGGGAGTACCAGCACTTATTTTTTTCCACTTCAAGCACTCTCATCAATTCAAAACAACAAAATTGCACTACACTACGTTGTAAAATGATGTACTGTACTACACAGGGTGTGGACTTAGCATGCAGCAAATGCTAAATGGCAGCACAAGCCGAATTTTCAACCTGCATGTAATTACTATAATTAATATATGCAAGTTGGAATACTACAGTACATTTCTGTTTAAAAATGAAACTCATGGCAACAAGATGTTGAATATTGCATGACTGTGTTGCACTACTGTAATGATCCATCCATTTTACTCCTTTGCAGGATCGTTGTGGGAGCTGGAGCATTCCGCAGAGCAAAACATAAATAAACATAATCCTACGGGCAATTTAGAGTATCCAATTCACCTGGCCCGCATGACTGAACTGTGGGAAGATACGGAAGTACCCAGAGACAAGGAACATGCAAATTGTACACAGAAAGGTCCCAGTCGGCCCGGGTTGTGTTCAGACCCAAAGCATTCTTGCTGTGAGGCTACAACCACTGAGAAAACATGCCATCCTGCTGTGATTAATACTGTGGAAATATATTAAGATAATAAAAAAACAGCAATTACTAGAGGCCTTTTAGATTTATTTACCCTAGATTTTGTTCTCATGTTATATGTTTAAAACACTAAAAATAGTTTTATGCACCAACTAGTTTGTAAATAACCAGTGGGAAGAATGTAGAGTTCACTACAGCTTAACTACTTTCGAGAATATTAAAAAACGGTACATGAACTCAAAGTCGGACACCTAATTATCTCTGATAGAGTACAACTCGTATTTAATGTTTACTGTATCAGGTCAGTTGAGGAACTTGCCTTTAATTTTGAGCAAACTCGCCGGTCTATTGACACCATCACAAATAAAGAGAAAGACAATTTGTTTGAACTGCAAGCAATTAAAAAAAACAAGTAATTGAAATAATTGACAAATTCACAATGACGCAACCAAAAGAAAATAGCAATAAATAAACAATACTGCTAGCCATCCAGATGTCACTGTTGTCCCATATGACCAAGATATAACAATTACTTTTGAAAGAGCAGAAGAAACAGACGAACCCTAAGAGTGAAAAACCTGACCACTTAATAAACAGTCTTTGCAGTAGGCGTAGGTTCAGGGTCAGTTTCAACTTTGGTAAGACAAAACAAAACACATATATCAATAAAATGACTCACTCGTGGTTTTATTATTCAGATGAATTACTTGGGGAAAAGGTCCCCAGAGAGCATGAGTCTGACAGGAGGAAGCAATGTGTGGTTGTTCATGCTCATAGAGTCGAGGCGGCTGGAGGAATGAATTACAGCATAGCCTTTAACCTGGACTGTTGCTCAGCACCTCAGCCTATACATCGCTCTGACCTCAGCCAGCCACCACTGAAGATTAGCCATGGGGAAGAGATAACTCACACTGTCAAAACTCTGAGTTTGAGTCATTCTCTTCAAGCTCAGAAAGTGATACTTCCAACAAATGCAAGCATTTCAACTGTAGTTTTCTGCCTTATTGTTGCTCTGTGTTTGCTATTTCTTATGTCTCTTTCCACCATGGATAAACTCTTTTGTCAATTATTTTTCTTTCTCATCTTCCACGAGTAGTTGCCACTTTGTGACAACCCCAAAATGGAATACACCTCGTCCTGTTTTGCAATTACAAGTTTCAATTTTCCTAAGGACACAATAATCAAAACAGTGTGCAAAACAAAACAGCACAGAACAAAAAGAAAAGGGTATACATATGTTCTTACATGCGCTCCATACATATGCTGAGTGATGTGAAACCACCAGTACAGTGTCTTAAACACTTTCATCCAATACTGAAGCAAACTCGCCTCAGTCTTGTCATCATCAAACACAAATGTGACACAAACTCTAGGGCACCAACCTACAAAATGACAGAAAATTTGCCTAACAAAGGAAAAACATACAGAAAAACAAAAGCCACGGGGACAAACAGAGAAAGATTTGGATTTAGATTAGATTTATTGTTCCAGGGGGGGCTTTGTTTCACAGCCAGTACAACACAACAACATACAGATATAAACAAAACATACAATTTTCATGCATACATTCATACACCTTCCAGTATCTAAGCTCACAACAGTGTCAGTAAAGCTCTTTGTTCAGGGCTGCTCTATGGCAGAAGGGACAAAGCTCCTGCTGAAGCGAATTCCCAGGGCGTCAAATACCGAGGCTTTGTCACGGCCGTCGGTGTTCAGTACCACCGCATATGGCACCCTTTAGCACTGGTATGAAACGTAACTAAATGGTAAATGGACTTGCATTTATATAGTGCTTTTCTCGTCTTCCAACCACTCAAAGCAGTTTACGTTACATGTCAGTATTCACCCATTCACACATTCATACACTGATGGCAGAGGCTGCCATACTATAATGTTAACACATCCGTGATAACAGTAATTGCACCAAGAAAGTGCGCCGGGAGTGTGGTGATGTAGTTTAAAGAGCGAAAGAGGCACACTAAGGGCAGGCGAGAGGAGTGGTGGATTGGTCCAAGAAACATAAGGCTTTCATCAAGGAGACCGCTGCTTGTGTCCCATGTGTCACGTTACAATCAGCTGTTCGTTCATGTCCCGTGTTCACAACGTTCAGTGTAATTTTCACTGTAGAAACGTAGTAGTTTTAAGCCCAACCATGTACTGTAGTTCTTCCCCAAACCTAACTATAGTGGTTTTGTTGGCTAATCCTAAAGTGACGACAAGGGTAATTAGAGTGGTTTTGATGCCAAAAATAAAGTGACGCCAATTGGGGCGTGACAAAGCGACGGTATGTGACGAGTTGAGATGCTAACCGATGTTGAGATGAGAATGTGTTGACTGTGAAGTGTTGATGGAAGGGATGATCAGGGGGATAGCAAATTATTTTGGTACCCGATTCAACTGTTATCTGGCCATTAAATAGGCATTATCAGTCGCTATAAGCACCATGGGTGTGGGTCATTGGGAGCCTACTACGTCTACTACATTGTAAAAGTGAAATTTAAAAGCAACACGTTCTAACAAGTTGTAAAAGTGAATGAAACGTCACGTTTTGAACACGAACAAAAATGCTCCTTTAGGTTTAGGCAACAAAACAACTACACATCGTTGGTTTCACACAGGATGCAAACTCCAGTCTCCTTTGTGAAAGTCCTGTGTTTTGTGTCCCATACATAGGCTCCGACTTCCACCCCTTCTCTATACTACAGCGCATGACTTCCCCTTCTGCTCCCGTCATAATTACTACGATCGCTAGAGGTCGCTGTTGTGTTCTTTTATACCTTATTTCGGTGATCTAACATGTGAATAGATGATAAAACCTACTAGTAGGTGTAGTAGGCCCCTATTGACCCATATCGATGGGGCTTATAGCGCTTATATCGCCTGATTTTGGAGGCAGTAGGCTACATGTGATGCCGGTAATTTTTCTTTTTTTTTTTGGAGATGGTTAACACGGTAAAGAAGCAGGTTGAATTATGCCTTTGTAAGGATTAAGGAGCAATTCAGCCATTGATATCTCCGTCTTGGGATCTGATGCCGACCTGCCCACATAACATACATACTGTAAGGACGGGAACTGAGGAAGCTTTTAAGTGAGCTTTTAGACAGAGCCAGCATGTCTCTTTGTGTCTCGCGTCAAGCCGACAGGAATTCAATAATTCCGGGGGTCTCATTAAGTGTTGCCAATTTACCTGCTGTAACGTGTCAGGAGCACATCTGCAGTGAGAGCCCCTTAGCACACCAAGTCTGGAGTGCAGCACAATCTGCAGCAGCACCAGCAGTTATTGTTCATGCAGCACCTCACCCTGGTTCCCAGTGCTTCACAATTCTTATTCAGAGAGAGACCTTCGCACAGCTACTGCGCCTCCCACCCCTTTGCTTCGCCACTGACGAAAAAAAAGAGAGGAAATCAATGAAACTAAGGATCAATAGGACTCCTCCATTGCCAAGCCCATCAGCTCCTTTTTAAAAAGATGATGTAAAGTTCAACAGTGAAAAATAGCTGCAGTCTGACATTAATTTTTCCTCCGATTGTTGTCATTTATTTTGAGCAAACCTCCATTGAAAGTGGTCAAAAACCGAGGCCGATGCCTGGTGTTGTCTGGGCTTATATTTGCCTGATACTGTTCTCTATTCAGCAATAATAGATTCTTGCACTTTCTGAACTAAATTCACTTTTAAAGTTTTCCACCAAGGAGTCACTTGTGCCCCTTGACATTTTGTCCAGAAGGCTCTGTGATAAGAGAACTAAATGCAGAATAAATTAGTGGATTTGTGTGGACAGTAGTTCTTCTGAAAGGACGCTCTTTCAAGAACCTACATTACCCAAGAGGATCACATGGTTTTCACTTTTAGCTTGCCCAGCATCCTTTGTTTTTTTCTTTTTTGGTTACCAATATATCACAGTACAGTATCTTAAAAAATACCCATTATCTGCCTGTTTTGATTCAACCTTCACGCGTCAAAATTCATACCTTTTCTCTAATATTATCTCACACTCCCCTTTATCTTCATTGTAACCGGGCATAGCATTTGTAACTGTTATCTCTGTTATGCAATGAAAGATGGTGCAGTGTCAAAGCTGACTTTATTCAGAATTAAAGAGAAGAAAGGAGCGAGATTGCACAGAATCTGTCAAAGAATAAATACATCAGTGAGACACTAAACTAGAAACAACACGAAAGTGGTATAACCCTATAATTCGCAGATTGATGATGTAAATGAAAAAACAAAACATGTCCATTAAGTCATCAATAAATACTCTACTGGCTGTGATCCCTTTAATTTATTCAATAGCGTTCCAGCCAGAAATAACTTTCTCCTTTAATGTTACCACTGCAGACCATTTTTACTCACTTTGTTGTCTCCCCTGTTACACCCAATTAAATACCCAATCTGTCACATTTTGCCAGGTACATTCATATATTGTTACGCTTACATTAGTGAACCCAAGGGCAAGATATGACACGATCTGGCGATGTGATGGAGTCTGAACCGAGTCTTTATTGCAGTGTGAACCATGATGAGTGGCAGCTGGTTGCCTGACCGACTTTTGCACACCTGTCTCCACTCATGCAATTACACACACAATCACACAAACCGCTCTTCTCATTTTTCTGTTTTGATTTTGTACTCCTCGTTTCTTCTCTCCTCGGTCCTCCTGCCTGTGACCCGGAAATCAATCTCAGCACGCCATCTTGAAGGATGTCTCAGGGCCACCCAGCACAAAGTGGCACACAGCACAGCGCACTGTCATTGCATGTTTCAGACCAATGAAGTTGTTAGTGTCGGTCCAGTGCCCAGTACTTGCGCCCATCTGTGCTCCCATGGGCGTGCTGGTCTTAAAATGAGGTGTGGTCCGGCGCATTACTATTATGAGGTAGCAAAAAGCGCCATTGACCAACAAATACCTGGTCAAAAGTCAATAGCGCAATATTTTCCTTCTATGTAAAGGGCGCATTATTCATATAGCAAGATGAGCCTATAAAGACGGAATCACAACCAAAATTTTGAATGTCAAACACTTCATTGCAACACATGCTACACTGCATTCTGGTGAATTTTTATGCACCAATTTACGGTGTTAATATTTCTATTTATGTTAACAGAAACATAAAATCCTCTGTCACACACTCAGAGGCTTCCCCCACACTGGGTAGAAAATTTGTCATGATGAGTCCACGGAAGCCTCCGGAGGCTTCCGCTCAACCCTTTCATTCGGAAAGCAATTACAGATGTCTGTTCATTGTGTTTAAACCTGGTATTTTCTGCACAATTGCAGATAAAGATCAGGCTATACTAATAATATTAGTATTATACTATTTGTCGAATTAGTTAGATTGTTTCCGACTCTTGTGACCCAAACATTTCCAATAACTCCAGAGCATTGTAAATAGTCAAAATTTATTGAATAAAGATAGATGTAATCGTTTCCAAAATTCACAACATGTTTTTATCTAATGAAAAATCAATCAATTTCAATCCATATTTGTTGGCATTTAGCCTTTCAAAAACAACATTTTAATTGCAGAAAACCACTCGCTTCTCCAATTTGCCAAATCCACCATTTAATTTTGGGATACAGTAGGCGAGGTAGAACGGTCCGATGCATACTGTAGGTTTTTTCCAAATCAGTATGACATCTGGGTATTTTTGGTATACTGTAGATTTTTGCTTTTGTTTGCACATACTACATGCTACATTTTGACTAAATAAGTATGTACTACTAGTATAGTATGTGGTTTCGAATGCAGCCAGAGTTTATGTTTTGGCTGTGTGTGCTGGCGTGGGCGTGGTCATGTGCTCTTCAACCACTCCTAGCCAGATTATTGTCTCAATCTCTGTGGTAGATACAGTTGAGGCCAACACTAGTCTCTAGTGAAATTATTCTCCTTGTGTTTTTGTGTTGCTAACTTGTCTCTCCTGTGCTTCAGGATCATTGCTCACCCGACTGCCTTCCAGCACATCTCACTGCTCGCCATGCTCCTTCCCCACGGAGTGCTGAAGGGAAGACGTATTTTTGTAGGCCAAACAGAAAGTTATCATCGCCCTCGTTTGTTTGTCGTTCGACAAAAAGGCACTGGGATTTTTCCATTGGCTTTTGGATTATGGCAGAAAATAAGCTCTGTGGCAAACAAACGTTTATGATACTTACACGTTTTGTTCCATAAGATAATGAACATCACTTTTATGATTTTTGAAGTGTGAATGCAATCGCCAGAAGTAAAAAGCTAATGTTAGGATATAAACGAACTACACCACGGCTGCATGAGCGCGAGTACACACAACAAGGTTATAAAGGCGGACGAGTCGGCGTGATGACGTTCAGTAGTCTCATTTAGACACTTGTTTAAGACACATAAAGGCTTCAGAATTCACAAGTGGGGTATTTATTGACATTTTATAATATCGTAGAACAAAACTTTAAAATCTCTTAAGCTTGTGTTAATCACAGACCTTATTTCAGGCATCTAACTAAAACCCATTCAAACCCATTGACTTCCAGACGAGGGAACTGGAAGTGCTAATGCTAACTCATTTCCAGGTTTTAGGACTCCTGTAGCACTCTATTCCATGTTCACGCCAGCCTGGTGCCCATCATCTGCAAAATAAAACTCTTTTCTTATCACCACCACTGTGCGTGTCCTACGTTTGGGTCCCACCTGAGTCCGTAACAGTGCAGGGCTTAATATCTGTTTTACCCTGACGTGCTCTCAGCATGCTTTTAGAAGTCATCAATCATGTATAACATATCAGGTGGCCTCGTTTCTGTCTCCACTTTGAATGCAGCAGATCTAATTTGTATTATTAAACTTTTATTAAAACAGAAACGATGCTTTAATTCTTACATTTGGAATAATGCTTTCTAAGTTACATAAGTGTAACAGTTACTTAAAGTGTCCCTATCCTGAATCAGCGAATTGGCATGCACACTGTCACAATCTCCCCTAATTACATTCTCCGACACAATGCTTGCGGGGCAGCTTTTGTGGACCGGAATGACCCAGCCTCATTTTTTTTCTGCTTTTATCCCTTGAGGCACTGACTACTTCCTGTGTCTCCTTAGACAAGCTGCGTAAAGATATGGCGACAAGTGATTGATTGAATAATCCTCCGCAGCCCTTATCTCCGCCTACTTCATCACTCCATCCAACCTCCAAAGCAAATCTCCATTATCTCCTTATACTAAAAGACGGGCTACAGGTGAAAACAGTCCTCTCTCTGTCTCTCTCTCTCACACTCTTTTTCTTTCACTTGTCACTTTGCTTTTTTTTTCTCTCTCACACACGTTTCAGTGAATTCACATGTCATTGATGAGAGGACAGACATTTATTAAAGCTGTAGTAGGTATAATTGGAGCAAATATGTTAAAAAAAGTATTTTATATAAAACGGTCACTATATCCTGACAATATACAGGTAATCTGAAAAAAATCATGTGCCTCTGTGTCCTCCGGGGCTCATAATGGCATCTGCAAGATTCCACAGACCGGAGGAAAACAACCAATCAGAGCCAGGCTGGAGCCTTGCCGTCTCTGAGCAGCTGTCAATCACTCACAAACTCCGATCAAACGGTCAAACTAGGCAGCGCTGATCAAATATGAATCGATATTCTGTTACTGTAATGCGTATTTCTTGCCTCAAATGTTTTCAGAAACATCTTGTAATGTACTGTTTAGCTGTAAAATGCCATCAATGTTGAGATCAGTTGAGGGAATACCAAGCACCGCCCACCAGCTGGAGCAAACTTTCTAATTTTACAGCTAAAAAGTACACTACAAGAAGTTTCTGAAAACATTTGAGGTGAGAAATAGGCATTACAGTAACAGAATATTAATTCATATTTGATCAGCGCTGCCTAGTTTGATCGTTTGATTGGAGTTTGCAAGTGATTGACAGCTGTCTCAGTTGAATGAACAGCCAATAGGAACGCTCTCTCTCTGAAATGACCTGTGATTGGCCAAAGTCTCCTGTCACGGGCTACATTTTTTAAAGCCAGAAAACAGAGCCATAAGGAGGTGCAGAAATCTAGTTTTCTCTCAAAACACTTGAATTACAATATGCTGAAAGGTTATTATGGAATTTTTGCCCAATGATGCCATCTGCGACTTTAATAACAAGCCCTTATATTGTCTAGTAGTTTGAGTTTGATTCATTATCATTTTCTGTGAAATGTCAAATTATAGGATTGAAATTTTTCCAGCTGCTTTTCTCCATCATGTGGCTTTGTGCACTTCATTCAACCTTCATTCTCACTTCAGACGTTTAAGACAGACAGTCCAAATCAATGTTTGACTCTTCCCTTTAACCTTGGAATGTCATTAGTGTCTGCACATTAAAGCCAAGCTTGACTTGAGCTAATTTAGCTAAATGAGGATATCTCCCAGCTGAGATGGAAAGATGAAGGGGAACCTTGGCAGCTTGACATTTCTACCTACAGGAATGACTATGGATTCATTGTAAAACACTTTGGGCTGCAGTATAAGACACACATAGTATTCATGGTTTAGCGTGTTTTATGCATTATGTCCACTGTAGATTGATATTTTTGAAATTGTGTAAATGATAATCTTTATTTTTGTTATAGTCAGCAAATACCACAAAGACCAAACCCATTTACTGAAAATATAAATCTTTACACACATATACACAAATCACAAATACAGTCAAAAATGTATCATTTCATTTAATAACTTCAATCCTCAAAATGCTTTTTTAGCATTTTAAAGTTACTCAAACAAGAGTACAAAGTGCATTTGTTGGGGAATACTTTTAGCAAAGGATTTTAGGAGTAGTTTAACATTTTGTTAATTTACTGTCTTGCTGTGAGTTAGATATGCAAATCAATACCACTTTGCTATCTTTGTGTCAAGGTTGGAGCCAGGAGGTGATAGCTTAACTTAGGGAAGGCGGGGGGGAAGCAAGGGAAAATGTAACTCTCTACAAAGTTCAAACATATTTTTACTAACACCTCTAAAGTATGGCAGTTAACACATTGCATCTCTTACTTTAATATATACACAAACAGAAATATGAGTCTTATTGCCATCGTGAGGTTGCCAGGTAACCAGCCAAGGCGTCACAGATGCAC
Source organism: Sebastes fasciatus (assembly GCF_043250625.1). Lineage (NCBI taxonomy): Eukaryota > Metazoa > Chordata > Actinopteri > Perciformes > Sebastidae > Sebastes > Sebastes fasciatus. Next base: position 16,944,039 of record NC_133803.1, on the reverse strand, counting down.
AGTGCTTGGCAGATTGATAAAGTGTTGTTTATCAAAATATAGTTACACCACAGATCTCCCTCTAACACTGTGTACACAGCCTGCAAGCAGCATGTTAGCAGGGCAGCAACAGTAGCCGCCACAGGATGCATTCAGGTACATCATTGAGTGTAGGTCACTCATGTTTTGGCAGTATATTTCTGATAAGTACATAAAAAGTAAACTGAAAGTATACTGTCTAATTTTAAATTCTAAAGAAATATACTAAAAGGACACTTGAAAAAACTTTATTTTGGTAAGGTGAGGAATCCGCTGTATCAGGCTTTGACACAGACAATACATAGTAGCAGCATTTCATTGTTGGTTTTAGTTTTTTTCATGGGATTTGATGACAATAAGAAAAATATAGATAGATAGATATCATCAGACTTATTATCTATGTTGCTTCAGGAATGTACTCCTTTCTAACTGTGTGTTAATCCACTGCTGCAGAATGTACTCAATATAAAAAGCCTGACTGTCTCACAAGGAGACATTCACACTCCCACTACTACTTACTCACGCGTCTTATCCCCCCACATAATAAGATGCCTTACCTCATTTATATGGTTTTGTATGTTTACTTGAGCATTTCTTTGTCACCCATATCCATCAATGATCAGCCTTCATTTGACACTTGCATTATGAGTAATCTTGAATCCAGCTGGGGCGCCGATTGTTCCCGTTGTCATTCGACGTGGTAGATATTCTTTATGCCACTATAGCAGATCTGCTCATCACATGGCTGAGCTCCTCCAGCCTGCTGCTTGGCAGACACTCATTACTGCCAGAGTAAGTCTTGATTAGAGTAATGGGAAATTAAATATTTTAAGAGGAAGCACACCCGCTCTTTAAAGCCTTTATCAATTTTATAGATATTGTCAGAGAATTAAATGAGTGAGATAAAATTAACATTTCGAACTCTATCACTGAAATCCCCCCGCCCGTTCCTACAGATACATTCTAAATACAGACTCTCAAATAGAGGAGAAGTGATGAGTATTTCCAATGTAAATGTCTTCATTAAATTAATACATTTAGCTCTGAAGCAGGGGGTTACTTCAGGTTTAATGGAAGAGTGGATGAAATCCTTCGCAGACCCTGTATTGTATCTGTAAATAAAAGGGGTCAGAAAACAAATACTATTTAAAATATAATCATGTACACAATGTGCCCTATTCCCCAGCTATTATTTGGACAATATTTTGATGTTTAATGCAGCTCGTCTCCTACAGTTGGCTCTTCGCTATAGGTATGCTGAAACGTTGAGTTGGTTTAGCAGCAAACAATTTGATGGTTAGGATTTATCTCATCAAATAGTAGCCTACTAAGAGTGTCCATGTTCTCATATACTTGAGAATGACCTATCAGAGAATGATAGATTGCATTTTTTTTTTTTTTAAATGAATAATAAGACACTTACACCAAACTTTGAGACACTGAAATGATTTGGTGGAGTGCAGAGCTGAAAGAGAATAACTGTGTGCACTTGGCTTGAATAAATAAGAGCTATAGCACGTGTGACTTAAATGCTCACTTGTGCTGTGGGCGTAACTGTGGGGCATAAATAGTGGCTTTGCTTTTATTGCACTTATTACCCTCTGAAAGAATCGGACCAGCTGCAATTACATGCATTGCAAAGAAGGTTTGAGCCATTAAATCCACACTGAGAGAAGAATTACCACTTATTGTGCTGTATGTTTACATCAAACATTAATGCTGTTAAGATGGAATAGATGGAGCAACGATGTTGAGGTTGCATGTGTATTTATAGTCAGATACGTGTTTTCAGAGACTCAAAGGGTGACTCTCTTCAGAAAACATTAAGATCCCCCTCTCACCTCCCCCAGCAACGCCAGATAGGGCGCTAATAATTGGCAGCAAAAAGAGTGCCAGTGAATAACTGAAAAATAAATGAATGAATAATCATTTAATTGAGGATGCTGTGGAGGATCATGGAAATTACTGTGAATAATGACCATACAAATGAGATAGTGCGCCCCATTGGCGTACATGTGTTGGTGTACATGATACCGCTATTATTCAAATGGTCTGCTCATATCTTTGCACATGACAATAGGGAAAGAGGGGGCATTGGACAGGTGTGCACAGTCTGCATGTGGGACTCACTGCAAAAATATTCTCATATTCTTATCTTAAACCTCTCACATATTTTCTGTGAAGCTTGTGTGAGTGTTTGGATTCAGTCAATACTCTTAGCTTCACTTGTCGTGAATTGCTCTTTTCAACCTCATGAGTACCACCTGTTCATGAGGAGGTGAACAATTAATCATTAGCTTGATCAACACAATTAATATACTGTATAAGGCCGTGTTTTCAGATTATCTTTAGCCCTGCATGAAAAAAAGGCAGCCAACTCTCATTCATTTGAATGAGGCCAGTCTGGCGATGCAGCAGAGGTGCCATGGCAGATGGCAAAAAAGTTGAAGCTGGCTCAATTTCTTGCCAAAATGCAATTCAACATTTTCCCACAAGATGCTGTGGTGGCCAACCAAATACGCTGAAGCATTTCTGATAGATAAAGTGTTATATAAAGGCAGAATTTGTACTGTTTATATTGTTTTCATATCTGACAAGCCTTCAAAATCTTTGATTTGTCTCTCAAACTGAACTTCCTGTATTTCATGTCTTACCAGTACCTGAAGCAACTGAAGAACCTTTTCTTGGCTGCTCTAAAGATATGAATGTATTTGTTTTTGTCAGATTCAAGTAGCTAAGTTGAACTCAATACTGCGGAGCTTCAAGTCCTGCTGTTCAAAAATGAACAGACAACAACATAACACATTTCGCAGTGTCAGTAGACATATTAGGCGACCTGTTAAAAAAATGTCAGATTTTTATAATTGAATAAATATTAATAGTACTACAACGTGTTACAGTGCCGTACAATGACAAAGCCAAACATTTTTTTTATATACTTTATTTACATTTTAATTTTGGTAACATATTTAAACTCCAAATCAAGATATTATAATCTTCTCATACGAGACCACTCGTGAATTTCATTCATACGTAAGAGAAAATTCTAAGTATTAAGACTAAGAAATTTAGTGAATGCAACATACGGTATTCTCTTAAATCAGTCATACTTGCCACTTAAGGAGGATTTTATTCGTACCGATTGTTCTTGTATGGGGCTCAATGTCCCTAAACGAACAACATATTTTACCCTCAACTGCTAGCAGTATGCCTGCTTAATATGTGTGGGGTTCCGAGGCTAAATATATTTTCTTACTCATCTACCTTTCCTATAGAGTGTGACATGTGGAGCGGTGGTGATGAAACAACCTCTGTGGATAAACTGATAAATAATAGCCAGGGTTTCTCAGCTCATTTCCTTTGATTGACTCAAGCTCACACTTAAAAGGAAATGAACCTGGGCAGGAGTGACAAGCCTATTCAGTGTAATGCATTGTGGTCTTCCTAAGACTTCAGATTTGTGCTTGCTGTCTGGAAAAGCCACCTTCCTCTGCCATAGGAGTGGTTAATGAAGTGTGTTCCTGGGCCCTGGTTGGCAGTTTGACGAAACCACAGAATGAGGCGATCCTCTTCCCTTCCCCGAAGAAAGGACAGGGGAGTAAGATGGCTGTGAATTGGCTGATTTTTCTTCCTGTCAGAAGCAGACATGTGGAAGCAACCAGCCTTTACCGTGCAGCTGTTTAACACTTTTAATTATAGCTCATTCCTGTGCTTGGAGTACAAGTGAAATTATTTCTCACTTTGAAGCAAAATGATTATGCTATTTCAATATCAGGACTATACTTTCTGTGTTTTTATAGCTGCTTGACTTGCCCTTAAATATGTTTCTAAGACAAGTTAAAAGAGGGTTCAGTGTTGGAATACATTTATAGGCTTTAGTTGAGCCCTCTCTTTAGATAGGCAGAATTGTTTCCGTGATGTTGTTTAGACTATTTCCAAATGATTGCCCTTTAAATGTCCTCTCTCCTGAGGTTTACCTAAGGAGGTTTAAACACTTAGAGGAGCACCGTGTTTCTACATACTCCATCATTAGTTGGTGTTTTACTGGCCTATCTTCGGCAGGCAAAAAAGTTAAGTCTTTCCGCCAATGCATTGGGTTACTGAGGCATGTAAAAGTAATTTCTGCATTAATCCAAGGGAGAAAAGAATTTAGGCTGATTAGAAGCAATCCCACTGGCCCACGGGTGACTAAGTCTGTTTGCCTCACAATAGCAGTGACAAGACAGCTCAGGTGACCTCATATATTATCTATATCATTTTTTATGCTAGTTGTACTGTATGAGGCTTTTTGGGCATGTTGCATGCCATGAAATTAATCTGTGTATGCACACGGCAAAATACTATTGAGAGTGGTTGTCATTAGCAGAACATGGTCATGTTGGACTCGACTGCAAAACGCGCAAATGGCCTCCCTCAAGCACGCACATAACCTGTGCACCAAATAAATGTGCATACTAAAAGCCTTTAACTTTTAGGATTACAGTTGAAGAAATAGATGGTTAAACACTAGAGACAGTGTTCACCTCATTTTGGAACCCACTTTGTAATACAAATATTTGTAACATACTGACACAGCCAGCTTGCCTAATGAGTTTGCATCCCAAACTAACCCCTGTGTTGCAGACCTACGCACCGATTTGAAGGGCGCCAGAGCCGTGCACTGTGCTAAGTCATCAAGTGCACCCAAGGTCCAACTTTTGCTCTCAGCTGACCATCTGGCCGATCCACTCTGCATCTCTGGTCCCACTGGATACTCAAATTGTTTCGAATAAATCATCTTGAGCTCAGAGAATGAGCTCTCAGCAGCCATGCCTGTAGCAGACAGGGTCTAAATGTTTTTATGGAAGCAGCGCTAGCTGGATATCGAACACGTTCTCATCCAAACAGACGCTTTGTCACGCCATTTTCGGCATCAAAACCACTGAAGTTACCCATGGCATCACTTTAGGATTAAGCAACAAAACCTCTACATAGGTTTAGGAAAGAACTACATCGTTGGGCTTAAAACTGCTATGTTTGCACAGTGAAAATGACACTGAACGTTGTGAACACGGGACACGAATGAACAGCTGATTGTAACGTGATGCACGGGACTCGAACAGCTGTCTCCTGGATGAACGGCTTGAGTTTGTTGGACCCATCCACCATCCCTACCGCCTGCGTGGCGTGTGTCTTTTTGCTCTTAAAGCTACGTCATCACACTCCCGACGCACTTTCTTGGAGCATTTACGGTTGCCGCACATGGGTTTACGTTGTAGTTAATGAAACACCTGGTGTGATTGATACTACGCAAAAGGTTGCTGTGTGCGGCGGTACCGAACACCGACAGCGGTGACAAACCTTCAGTATTTTTAACGCCCTGGGAATGAGAACAGGCTGGTATATCTGACAGACCTATGAAAAACTGTAAAAACAAGCCACTGGTTATTGTTGGTTATTGTTGGAATTATAGCTTATCATGTAAAAAAAAAGTATTTCTATGCTGTGAAGCCTCCAGTTGAAGAGAGAGAGCGAGAGAGAGAATGTAACTGTTGCAACAAGCTGCTGAAGATAAAGTTTCTGAAAAGCTTAAACAAGTGGACATTCCAGGTAAGTGTAGTTTTACCTGTATAAGCACTTTTAGATTCCACTCCATTCCACCGCCGCCAGGTAGCCATTGACCTGCTTCCTGTCTCTGTCTGTGACAGCATCCTGAGCTGAGACAAACACTCTGCTGCCCTGTAGTGTCTACCCTTATCATACACACCCTTAAGCGACTGCATTGGGTGATTACTGTTGGGAACATTACTGCTGTAACCCCTTAATGCAGTGAGGACAGTCAATTGCTCTTACGGTGCACGCCATACCGTTTGACCAGATGAACGCTCTCTCAGCCGTGCTCATTGCAGTGCCCCTGAAAAGATCCAGGGTGGACTCATGGCCCACTTGAGTGAATACTTTGTTCTGCATGAAAAACTCGATGTGTGTGAAACGCTGAAAGAATGAATGAGTCAGTTCTCCCCGTCTTGTACAATTACTACCAGGGAACAAGGTTTATGTGACACTGGTATTACTGAGGTTAATACAGCTATTTCCTTAGATTATATCACCATGGTGTGATGGCTGAGTCAATGATCTTGAGAAACACTGGGACATCTGCGACCTGCATGGTGGAAATCACTCCACATAATGTAACAAATCCGTTGACAGCAACACTGAGGAAATAAATCGTTCTAGCATTGGATTACTACCATGCATTCATTTCATTTGCCCACAGATTTATCTCTTGTCCTCAGCCACAGTGTCATATACATTTAGACAGCGGGCATCGCTCCAGCAGTGTGCATTTCAAAACAGCTCTCTGTTGAAAAACCACTTGATCTAACTGTTTAATGAAGTGAAAGACAAGAAATCTTTAAGCACAAGAACAATAGAGCTCCCCGGCCATTAATCACTTGTTCAGAGTGTGTCTGCCCGGTCGTCCCTTTATCACTGCACTCCAGTCACAACACTGCCGCTGAGTCAGTTTTGAATCACGGTGACAGCAGGCTGTTTTTAACACATTGTTTTGAAAATCTTTAGGATGTGATATTTCAAATCAATAATGTATTAAAAAACCTCTAGACTCTAAGGTATGGAAAAAACAGCAGAGCAAGACTGGTGAAGAGTGACAAAAATACATTTATACTGTAGGAATATAGTCAAATGTATCATGTATCAAGTAATACCGTGGTTACCCAGAAATAAAATATGTATATTTGCTCTAAGGCTGTCAATCGATTAAAATATTTAATCCCAATTTATCACATGATTGTCAATAATTAATCGCAAATTAATCGCACATTTTTTATCTGTTCCAAATGTACTTTAAAGGGAGAGTTGTCAAGTATTTAATACTCTTATCAACATGGGAGTGGGCAAATATGCTTGCTTTATGCAAATCTATGTATGTATATTTATTACTGGAAATCAATTCTCAGTCACTGCCAAAGACATCAAGAACTCCCAGCAAGCATGCTGATGCTGCGGGAACCAACGCACGGGCATCGATCACAGGGACGTCCCACACCAACACACATGGACGTACTGAGGAGAGGTGCTGGACAGTGCTGGCGAGCTAGCCAGATGTATGGTGGACTGAGACAGCTGGAAACTCCGCTTGAAAGCCCGTCTGAGGACGACCCAATGACATCAATTCCGATGGTTGTATTATCACTCTTTCCATCCACCACTATTGGTTTTGTGTTATTAGTCCTACTTGTATTAGCTATTACAGCTGCTAGGCTATTATTGTGGCTGCTTCCCCCTCGTTTCTTCCCAGTAATCGGGAGTTTTTCCCGGCCACAGCGCGCTTGGTGGACCCTGTTGGGTCTCTAAACTATGGTGTACGGTCATAGACCTGCTCTATATATAAAGCGTCTTGAGATAAAAAATAAAATAAATAAACATATACAAAAATAAACTGAATTGAATTGAATTGAATTAACATCACAAAACAATGATACATATTGTCCAGAAACCCTCACAGGTACTGCATTTAGCATAAAAAAATATGCTCAAATCACAACATGAGAAACTCAAACCCAACAGGCAACAACAGCTGTCAGCTGTCAGATGATGTCTTGCCCCAAACTCCATAGGATAATCATAAAGTGGGCATGTCTGTAAACTGAGACTGGTGGATACCCATTTTCACCTGTTTGAAAATGGCTATATAATGATTTTTCGGAGCGTTATTTAACCTACTTAGCGACAAGCTAGTATGACATGGTTGGTACCAATGGATTCGTTGGAACCTTGATGGTTTTCTAGTTTTATATGATACCAGTATCTTCACTCTAGTTTCAAAACTGAGTCCACTACAACCTTGGAAAGATCGATTGCGTTAATGCTTTAAAGAAATTAGTGTTGTTAAAACAAATTTACGTCAACGCGTTATTATAGCGTTAACTTTGACAGCCCTAGTTTGTTCATATTTTAATTACCATATTATTCACATTACATTATTGGCATTTTGTAGCAGTAGCTTTTCAATATATTCAGATTTTACCATTGTTGCTGTCATGGTGGGCAACTACCATGAGAAATTCAAACACATGAACACAGAAGGTGGCACGTACGCACATCCCACTGCACATGAATGCAAAAGAGAAATGCTGGAGACTTGTCAGCTGACAGCTTCAGTGACTCACAGGCATTGTGTTATTCTCATAAATGATGGTAGCATGCATATTGTTATTCACTGTGTGTGGACCCTCATGATTCTTTTCTTCATCATTGTGTATGTTCATTGAATGAACCATTGAATGGAATGGGGTTTTTGAGGAGATTTCTCTTGTGCTGCGGTGGCAATGAAATACTGGACTGGACCTGCATGAGTAATCTTTTGTAATTCAAAATGTATTGTGGCTTACATACAGTAAGTAGGGGGGAGCGGGGTCAGTTGGGTAGGAGGACAGTTGGGACAGTTAGCAAGTTAGAAAGCAACTACGCCATTCACCATGCTCATACTCACACTCTTCACCTTCACCCTCATGCAGACCTTCTGACTATTCCTCATATTTTATTCACAGTTTTGAGATATTACAGGGTGAGTTCATTTTTGGCTCTTTTTGTTATTTTTCTTCTACCATACTGTTTTTAGTTATGCCACATACAAAAAACATATTGTTGGAAAGCTGATTTTCAGGTATATCAGATGATGCTAGTGTTAGCTGTCTGAATTTTTGTTGGTAACTAGCATGAGTCCAAAGTGTGTCTGCTCTCCCTGGGATCGTTGGGGCAGTATTGTTTATAGTTCCTACCTTGTTAGAAATCAACAAAAAGCAGACAAAAACAAGACAAAGGCTTTTCCTAATTGAATAATACCCACTGTGTGAATGTTTACTGAAGTAGCAACCAGTCAGAAACCCTTTTTTGCCAAATTCCATCTCAGTAATTTATGGAAATATAATAATTTTACAAATTGTCTTAAAGAATTGTGTGAACAAGTGACATTGTAAATATAAGGTCTTCAAATTTAGACTGCATTTTTTTTTCTTCTTCAAATTAAAGGGTATTTATTTACCACAGAACAAGGTGTCCCAACCGACCTTACCTACTCTCCCAACTGTTCCGGGGAGGCAGAATTTTGTGAAAATGCACTTGTTGTATATTTATGAAAATTGTGCCTTTGACGTTTGCGTTGGGCTCTAATCAATTTTATAAATTGTTAGCAGGCACCTGTATTTTTGCAGGGAACAAATTATTTGTATTACTGTGTACCAGCTGACCCTGCTCTCCCCTACATATGTAATAACAAATAAATGAATGGAGATGTATTTTAACTGGAGTCTGTCCTATCCAATATCTGAGTAGCTAAACTCCAGTGAAAATATACCCAAATTATATTTTAAAATCACGTCATAGTGTGCAATGAAATATATCTAATGTATAGTCTGTATGTATGTGTGTGTGTGTGTGTGTGTGTGTGTGTGTGTGTGTTTGTGCCATGCTTTTTTTTTGTTGCTATTTTGGGGATGTTGAGCGTGTATTCAGTAAAAAGCCTTTTCTATAGCAATAGCACTGACAATCCCAAACGATAAGGCAAAGAAGCTGCCATAAAAATGCTGGGATTACTATTTGTGATCAGCAGGTGTGTCAACATTCTCATTTTATCAGGCCATTTCACACCAGCTTGCACTCCAATGAATATTATTCCACATTATCATATGCTTTACAGATACTGGCCAATGATACGGCTGCTCCTTTGTGACTCCCTTTCCAGCACACACTAATCTCATGAACTTTGCCAAGTTTAGACTCACAGTTCAGTAAAGTCTGGAATAAACTGAGATTGAATCATATCCATAGAGATGCTAATCATGTGTGGAGTAAGTTTGATAAGACTTTGTAAAGGTCAGAGCAACATGAAATAACACCTTGTGAACAAAAAGCAATAATGATGCATTTTGCACAAAAGAAAGCTAGTTTTAGACTGAATAAAGCACTGGTTGTGTGGTTTGTAAACTCTAGGAATTCCACCTAGACTTGTGTGCAATTAATCCTGTAATGGCTGCACCTGATGGAACAAGATATGAAAAATAAGGAATGATGCTGCATGCTTTAGTGAGGATTAATGCCCATTTCATGATACGACCATGGTCAAGGTTTGCCTTTAATACCTTTGAGGGTTCTTGTTCAAATCCATTATTCATCAGAAGTGTGCAGGAATTACACACACCCTCGCACACACAAACAGATATTGCGGGTAAACAGTTGCTTGCATGTTTATTTACACATAGTTATTAAAGTCCCCCAAGGCAACAAAGATCTCATGAATAGTGCAGATAAGAGTGGATGAAGACCTGTGAGAGGGAAATCAATCTTTCATCTTTCATGAATGCAGGAGTATTGTGCTGCCTGAGATGATCTTGTGTGATCCACTGACCCAATCTTTCAGGAGTAGTTATCTCAGTTTGTCGGGAGTTGCTGGACCCAAGAACAACATTTTTTTGTATACTGGAGGGAAGGGGTCAAGGTCAAACCCCAGTATGGAAGAATGGAAGAAGTATGTGAAGAATGATTGATAGTGTTTGTAGCGTGGTACTCCAAAGCGCACCAAGACACATGTAAAAGCCATTAAGACTGGTTTCTAACACACCCATTGATACCAGAGTCAGATAAGAAATACTTCACACCTTGACATCAGTACAAAAAGTATTCACTTCAGCTCTGACATCTGAATGTCATTCAATATGACTTCTATTGTGTTCCAGTCCAAGTCAAGACATATTTAACTGAGGATGTCTGAGGCTGCTGTGAAACCCAACCACAGAAAACATGAAAAATTAATTCAAAGCATCCATGTGTAGAGAGAGAGTGTAGCATCTTTCAAATGATGCAAACTTTTGTTTTTGTTTGGTGACAACTGGTCTAGTCTTGTCTGGTTGCACCAGCATTTTAAATGGCAAAATTCCACTGTGATTTCCATTCCTTCCAATGCAATCACAGCAATTGACCTATGAATTTACACCATTGACCACATAGACTGTATATAAGAAGTGGACGTTGTCACCATGATGTCACCCATTGGTTTGTGGACTGCCCTTGTGAAACCTCAATTTCAGCTTTTTTGGCTGTTACCATCTTGGTTTTTGGCCGTCGCCATCTTATAGGCAACCAGAAGTGACACAAGAGGATGGAGCTAAGTACAACCGAATGCTGAATACATTTTAAGATGACCAAAATGTTACAATTACCTTCCATGAACTGAAAACACACTGTGAAAGGGTTAAAATTGTAAGATGAAAACACAGACAACTCCCAGACCGGACAACACTGTGGTAGCGACCTGTCAATCACAAAGTAGCCCTCCCTAAAGAATCCCCTGCTTTATGGTCTATTTGACTCTAAATGGGACCATTATTTACTAAATGAACATCATGCTGTATTGAAGAACACTTGAAACTAGCGATTGAGACCATAAACTCATGTTTACAATGTTTACTGAGGTAATAAATCAAGTGAGAAGTAGGGTCATTTTCTCATAGACTTCTATACAATCAGACTTCTTTTTGCAACCAGAGGAGTCGCCCCCTGCTGGCTATTAGAAATAATGCAAGTTTAAGGCACTTCTACACTGGCTTCACTTTTCAGACCTGGAGGTAGCCCATTATGCACAGTAGTTATGGCTGGTGCTAGGTCCGAAATGACAAGGACCTCATACTCTCATACTCTGTTACACTGTTAAAGCTCTATGGCTTGATAACTTTCCTAAATAATGAGACCCTGAACTGTACCAGTCTTTTGCATGTTAGATAATAAACAAGTCTATGTTTCCTTTTGTTTGTAGGTCATATTAGAGGCCTGTATGTGGAATGGCAAACGTTGTTTTTTATCATTCTTGCTTATTATAAACACATACAAATCCACTCAGGACATCAATGTAATGCTACTGCACTAAATCCAACCTGTTATGGATATGAATAGGCAATTGTAAAGAGTTGTGGAATTCACGCTGGTAAAAAGACTATAATTATAATTATGATGATTATAAATATATTAAATGGTTTATGGTTTTAACAATGGTTTAAATCAAGGCATTCTTGCTAAAATCTGAATGGAATGAAATGACATATGAAGAAAAACCCTCGTACTCAGTTACATCTCTACAGTGCTGCACTGCTGGAGCCAAATAATCTGCAAACAGAATCAAAATGTTGGGTTGATAAAATGATAAAACAAACTTGCTTGTTCAATCAGTAGACCTTATCAGTAATACTATAGACCTTTGAAATTTCAACCAATGATAATGGAAACCCAATGAAAACGTTTTGTACAAAACAAATACATGCAAATACTGTGAAAAAAATAGTAAGGGTGAAAAATCAATTGACTCAATAATCCCTGAATCTGATGTCAATAAAGAGTGAAGCAATTTGTTCCAGACTGTTTGCTCAGGCTTTGAAATCCAGGTTTTAATCAGATATTTTTGGCATGTTAATGCGTTTCTCATGCATCTTCAGTTGGGTCATTATGTACGAGTCAATACTATCGGTTATCTCATTCAGGCTGGACATGTGACCAGCTCTTTGTGGTCCACAATCCTACGTTTCATTAATTCCTCTGAAATGAAATTCAGAGTTGTAATGCCCTTTTCTCTCTCTCTTAATCTAATAACTGTAATGATACAGATTTCTAAATTCAATCAGCATTAATCTAGGGGATACAGATGCTCTCAATAGGGAGAGAGAAATGATCCCAGCTGGTGAGTGGTGAAAGTCTTATGAGATAAATGTGGCTACTTTAGAGGGACAAGGACTCGTATATGGTGGAAGCATTTACTAAACAGACAATTTGTGTCTGTTTAGTAAATGTATCCCTGACCAGTGTGCCCCAACTGTTATGAAATGAGACTGTTTCATGGCTTTAAGGTTAAGAGAACACTGGGGGATTGTTGATGTTGTTGAAAATCATTCTTGCTTCACTCTGAAAATTATAATCAGTGACTAAAAAAATGTTTATTTGACTGTTGCTTATAGCTTATGATATGTAGCCAACAGAGGGCCCATGACAGAAGCCATTTAGTAGAAACCAGTGCACTACCTCATGGGTCTGAAAAGTGAAGCCAGTGTAGAAGTGCCTTAAACTTGCATTCTTTCTAATAGCCAGCAGGGGGCGACTCCTCTGGTTGCAAAAAGAAGTCTGATTGTATAGAAGTCTATGAGAAAATGAGCCTACCTCTCACTTGATTTATTACCTCAGTAAACATTGTAAACATGAGTTTATGGTCTCAATCACTAGTTTCAAGTCGTCTTCAATGCAGCATGATGTTCATTTGGTAAATTATGGTCCCATTCAGAGTAAAATAGACAATAAAGCAGGGTATGCTTCAGGGTCTGGCTACTTGTGATTGACAGGTCGCTACCACGGCTTTATCTGGTCTGGGAGTTGTCCCGTGTTTTCATCTTACAACTTTAACCCTTTCACATTGTGTTTTCAGTTCATGAAAGTTAATTGTAACATTTTGTCAGCTAAAAAATGTTGCATTCAGTGTTCGTTTGTACTTCCCACCCTCCACCCTCTCGTGTCACTTCTGTTTGCAAAAAAAAACAAGATGGCTACGCCCAAAAACCAAGATGGCGACAGCCAAAATGCTGAATTCGAGGCTTCACAAACGGCAGTCCACAAATCATTGGGTGACGTCACAGTGACTATACGTCCACTTCTTATCGTAGAGCCTCTTGTGGTTCTAATCACATATTTGAAAAAAAGAACAATTGTGCTTTTTCTTCTCTGCATAGGCTGTAGCGTCAGTCATCCAGAAAGTCATATTATTTGGGTCCACGGACATTTCACACAAAGCTGCTGAGAGCAACTTTTTACTAAAGAACTTAGAGAAGCTAAGAGAAGAGGTGGGATTGACCCCTGTTACTATGGGTGACATCACGTTTCGTGTATAATTTCCTCACTACTGTATGTCCACAGTGATTAGTTGACAGGTTCAATGTACAAGAGAGTGAAGAACAAATTAATAGAAAATGAAGATTACATCATCATCCATCACAGCTCCACCCAGCTGCCACCTACTGACTAGAGGACTAATCAGCCAAGGTAATTGAAAACACCTGTGTGGGTGTGTAGGGCATGAGAACATTTTCTTAGAATTGTGTATCTTATAATCATACTCACAGTACAGATACACTGGAGTGCAAACAAATTCAGGGCTCAACGAGACAAGACATTATAAAATGAGTGAATTAGTTAGTAATCCTTATTTTACTGTTAGTTAAAGGGAGAAAAAAAAATGTATTCATTACATTTAAAGGTGTAAATTCCAAAGTGGCATACACGCTGTGAAAATTGAAGGCCGCACACATAAAAATAACTATCTGTGAAAGTAAAATACAGAACTTGCGGTTCAGATTAGCCAATTATATCTTGTTTTATTACAGCAGAATAGTCTGCACTAAGGTGGTGTCTGACATGAATGAGACTACTTTATCTGCCAGAAAACCTTCACCCCACGAGGAAAGTAATGTCCTTGTGCAGGAGGTTCAGAATTGCTCAGAGTAAATATATCGTTTCTTGAATAAGTCTGGGAAAAGATAAATTAGCTTGGTAGAATATTGCTTACAGTACCATGTTCTTCATAGTCCTGGAGGAGATCTGATGGCCAGTTCCACTAACACGTCAATAATACCAAGGTCCATTCACATCTGTTTTAGCCCAACACTCTGCATTTTTCCTCAAGATATGTGTTTATCTTGAGCACCAAATAAACAATGTTCACTTACAATCATGTGCTTGTACATTACTGTTAATGTTGAGACTGTTATTAACACAAAACTGACCGTGTGACTGATATTAGTTTTCATTCTAAAACCCTTTCCTCTTGTAGATGTCAATGGTCGTCAACTAGAATGAGAAGCTGCTCTTAGTGTAATTGGTCACTATAGCATCAGTCAAGACATCAATTGGACTGCATCTGTCATAAATAATGATGGATGTTTAGAAACAGTAGACAGGAAAAAGAGGTATGTTGTACCTTCTCAATGTTATGGTGGAATTGGTAGGTGTCAAAGAGTGTGCCCACTCGTTTTAATGAGGAGCTGACAAAATAATCACACACAAACACTTACACCTTTGTTTCATCCTCCAGAGTGCAGATCTTAGATAACCAGACACGAAATCCCTGCCGTGCCAGCTTCCATGATCAGCAAACAAATCATGTTCATTTGTTTATTTTAGTTATTTAATTCATGCACATTCCTGCGGTTGCACCACGATGAAACAGCAGAGTGGGACGTCATGCGGTTGTCAAGTGAATAAACGATAAGGGAGTACTTTATACATTTATGGTGGTTAAAAAAAATGCATCTGGTCTCACAACAGCCCATTATGGGTCAGTTATGGTACGCCGGTGAAAATTCGATTTTTCAGTAGGCTACCAAAATGCAGTCCCCCTTTAGCCTACCTCTGTTTTGTGTTAAATAATAGTCTACTCCTGGGGTAAATATATTTGATTTACCTGATACAAGATCAATATAAATTTCATCTCTGTGCATTCAGTGGAGAAACTGGACCAGGACGAGTTTAGCCTGCTGTGTAAAAAGACCGGAAGAGGAGCCAATTGTTTTGCAAACCACAAAAGGTCAAAAAAGTCACAGTTGATTTGATCAAATTTGTGCAGCCCCCTAAAACTGTTTGGCCTATGGTGGCTGAAGTGATGGAGTTAAAGTCTGCTTGCTTTAGGGATGAGGATGAGACAATTGTATTATATATGAGCATATAGGGGTTAATTTTTTTAGTAACTGATTCATTCTGTGCCAAGTGATTTTGCAAAGCGCCATCAGTCCCATTGGTTAAGTTGTTCACGTCTGAGAAGTGTGTGACATTTTGAAGCGTATCTGAAATGTCTGGACGCTGTGGGTCATGGTTTCTGAGATCCAACTGCAGCAGAAGAATAGGAAGAACAAAAAAATAAAAACGTCAGCTGATTCTCTAAGTACAATTTGCCTACCTAAAATATTTGTTAATGAGTAACTTAACAAAATTGATTGGTTTTAATGTTATATTATTTTTAAACTTTTGACTTGGATTGCTTTGGAAAGTGAGAGATTACTAATGTATGAGCAAAAAGCTGCCTTATCTTACCCCGGTATGAACCTAGACGGCTTAGACTTGTATTCATCTTAAATTCACATCTCTCTGTTTGCCTCAATCTGTCACACAAACAACTCTATAACCTCAAAAGTTGAAAAAAACCCGTTATTTTTTCAAACCCTCAGTCTTCACAAAAACAAAGCTTATTTTTTTTGTGGTTTTGATTTCTAGGTTTTGTCTTTGTTTCTACCGGTCTATCAAAACTAAGCCTATAGAGGCACTGACCAATTTTGTGATTGACCCACTTGATGGTAGATAATAACATTTAAAGTTTATTTTTAATATATTAGTCCTGTAACTTGAAATGTCAAGTTAATTAATGTTAGAAATAACTAAATCAGTTAATTGCAAGCTAGCAGCTACCACCAACAAGCTAATGCTATGGTCAGTTAAAGTTTTAATGATTTATGATAATTCATAAAATGTATGAGTTAACAAGATTCACTGCAACCACTTTAAGACAAATATAAGGTTAGTACTCAGTTGAGAATTTAATACATTGCACAGTGAGCTTGTAACAAACAAACTAAATATGATATCTGATCGAATATCTGTTTCCACAACCACTGAGCCCCATTAATATTCATATATAGCCTGTCTAAAATAAACTTACCTTAACTCTGTTCAAATATTCTTAAATGGAAAGTTTTTTTTAATATTTTTTCAGATGACATATACCTGACAACAATGTAATCTTCTCACTGTGCTTGCTTTTTTAGAAATGTGCGAGATTACTGGTCACATGAAACACACAAGGCAGCTTTTCACCACTGAATTGAAAGACTGATTGTGCCATAATTGCACCCGACATGAGTCTACAAATTGTGGTGCAGGGCCCGCCTTGTGTGTATAAAACATGCATCAGGCATGCTTAGTTAGCAAATGGATAAAACTAGGATACATTTATAATGTGCACATTAAATTAGCGTCAAATGGCATAATAAACTCTGTGAACAGACAGGTGCAAATTATCACATTTTTCTTACAGTATTCTATAACTGTATAGGTCATGGTGCACCATAATTAATCATAAATGCAACATTTGGTGCAATATTAAAGGTGCAGTGTGTGGGATCTGGCGGCGTCTAGCAGTGGGGTTGTAGATTGCAACCTACTGAAACTTTTCCTGTTTGCCATACATGTAGGATAACTACGATGGCTGATGCGAAAACAAGAATGGCCCTATCTAGAGCTACTGTAGAGACATGGCGGCCAGCTCCATGAAAAAAGGACCCGCTCTGTATGTAGATGTAAATGGTTCATTCTAAGGTAACAAAAACACAAGGATTTGTATTTGCAGGTGATTATACACAAAAGAAAACATACTTATACAATACAAACATATACTCTTTTTTTCTGCCAATAGATCCCCCTAAATGTTACACTGTTCCTTTAAATCATTATTTTCCCCCTTTGTGCAGTGTTTTTATAGCAGCCAATGACAAATGTGGATATTTCACTGCATGGTTCTCACAACTGGAATAAAATGTAGAACGCAATGGCAAAGCTTACTACTACACTAGGCACGCCCGTCACATAGCTAACACATAACAACTGCAGTATATGATCTTTGTATTATTCTATGTGAAGAACAAGAAGTATTAGATCCTATGAATTACTGTAAAATAAGTTGAAGAAAGTTATAATGCCTGGAACTACAAGAAAAATATACACTACTGTAGCGACTTTGAACTATTAAGACATCAACACTTGTCGAGGCCACAAGCATCAAGTGGTATTTTAAGGTTTTGCTCTTCACATTCATAAGGCATTATTTGATATATATGTCTCAACGTGCACACTACATGGCCTTTCACCTGGCCAAGCAGACCTCGCGTTGCTGTCCAAGCAGAACACAATGAGGACCGTTTCTTGTACCTTTGTGTTTCCGGCCACTGAGCAGCTATTTCATTCTTCAAGCTTTAAGTGCCTTCAAGGACATCTTGTTGATGTACTGAACTAGTGCTCACTTTACTCATTCACAGCCCGGCTTTTACACACTGGCCTCTAGATAGCAATATTCTAGTCATCAGCCCACATCCTCTGCTTCTATATCCTCAGTCTGTTAGTTGTTCCAACCTTAAAGTAGTTAATGGAAGGCAGCAGATTATTAATGTATGCAACCAGCAGCAAAGTCTTTTACTAATTACAGTGATTGAGGACATCCGTGATTAGAACTCTTAGTACTTATTGGATTAATACAGCAGTTTTCATAGTGAAAGCAAATATGTATATTTATATTTTGTATATATATATTAAAAAACACAGGCTTGCATAACACAGGCTATGAAGTATGCATGTAAACTATACAGTATGTGAAACGGTGCCCCATTTTAAATCGCTCTTCTGCTTTTAATACCTTATTCCGATCTTTGTCCATTTTGGCTCTAACTTATTTTTATTGTCTGTTCGTTTGCTTTTTTAATTACTTTTATTGTTTTTGTAATCATTATCGTAATCATCCCCTGTAATACTTGCTTTGCTATCTGACACTTTGTCTCATTGCCCCCCATGTCTTTTGATTTCTTTGTTCTGTTTTTATGTATAGCACTTTGTTTATTTTAAGTTTAATATTAATATTATTATGTGCTGTATGGTTGTTTCTTTTGTCATTCATGCAGTATGAAATATAGTATGAACCTCCTTTAGAGATGCTGGAAAAGGTAATAAATATACAGTGTACTATAAACATGCCAGAACAAAATAGAGTACTACTTGAAAACAGGGCATTAAACACCTCTGGAGTATTTAATCATTCAGCTGGAACTCATAATAGCCTATAACCCCTAAAACTGAGAACTCTTGGTTGGCTTTTTTTTTTTTTTTTTCTAGGTAGGTCTGATCACTTGCAATAATAGAATAGAATAGAATAGAAGAGAATAGAAGAGAATAGAATAGAATAGAAAGCTTTATTGTCATTGTATTAAATACAACGAGATTCACAGTTGCCACTTCTGGTCAGAGCTTTAAAACAAATACTTGACAAGACTAAACGAGGCAGATAAAACATATAACAGGTAAAACACACACAGTTTTAAAGCAAATAAAACAGGTAAAGTAGATGTAATAAAGAATGTAAACAGAAGTGTTACACTAGAAGTATAAAATATAAAAATAGGTGTAATGTAAACAGAGGTAATTGCACTTGTAAAATAGGTAGAGTAGATGTAATAAATAAAATGTAAACAAAATTGCACTTGAGGTGTACATATATTGCATCAAGGATATATTGCCTTTAATTGTAAATTTTAGTGTGACTATTCCTATGTCTGTAACCTTCTAAGTCTATTCATCTGGGGAAAAAAAAAATGTTTATTAAAATGTATGTAAAAAATACAACCTAAATAGTGCATTAAAACAAGATCAGTAAGATAATGTAAAAGAAAGGTGAAAAAACAGCTATATAATGTATCTTTAAACAGTTAATTAACTGTAAAATACTGTGAAATTAATAAAAAAAAACAGTATTTTTCATTAACAGTACAAAACTGTAAATTTCAGCGACAGTATAATAATGTAAATTTTACAGTAACATAAAGGCAACCCTGCTGCCAGTTCTTTATTGTTATTTTACTGGGAAATTCTTAACAGTGTACTAAAAACCATCCACTAAACCATCTCTGACTGCTTCCCTCCCTGCGTTTTGGTGTCTCTTGCACGATCAATGAATCAATCGCAGCAGTTTTTTACAAGCCTTATCTCTCCAAAAGTTGCCTATATGCCATAAATGTGCGTGGATGGATGCTGATATGGAGGCAGAGAGGCGCAGAGACCAAGAGACCAAAAGGTACTGCATTCAGCCCCTCCCATGTAGACATCACTGGCAGACACGTGATACTCGCTCTGTCTGTGGCTCCTGACAGTCGCTGGATAAGCTCAACAGGGAAACCAGATTGCACCGTCTCTCTTCCACATAAAGATAACTGGATTTGCGTCCCAGCTCTCCTCCTCGACATAGGGCTACTCCATCCATCCGGCTGGTTTCCTTTTTTCTCTTTTTAGTTTTGATTTTTTTTAATCTGGAAACAAACTTGGAGGACGGAATATAATAAGGTAATTTATTTATACCACTGAGGTTTTTTAGTGGAGTTAGAGTGAAAGTGGATCTCTCTCTCTCTCTCTCTGTCTTTCTCTTTCTCTGTCTCTGATGCTGTGATTCACTTGGAAGCAGATCTTGATGTGAAGGTTTTCGCACAGTGGATTTTAAGGTACATTCTCCTCTCAAAACAGACCCAAAATAGACGGACAGTTGTGGTTTTTCCATGCAGGAGCGCAGCAGCGCCGTGCAGGTGTTTTTGCATGAAATCGCATTTTTTTCCCCCCTACAACTATTTAGGGGTCCCGTAGAAGTAAAGGTGTACGTACGCGCAAAGGTAAAAATCTTGTTTTTTGCAAGGAATTGTATAGTTGTGAGCGACATTATGGGAAATAGAATATACTCTTAATTATAGTGCGCCTTTTTCCAGCTGTCATCCAGGGTGCAGATGTTAAGGAATGGGACATATTCTTGATGATATGATGGCAGAATATAGCCGGTGAGGATTAACCCACCACGTCTTGTTTTAAAAGCAGGATGATCATGTAACGTATTCATCACATTTTCTGGAGAAGAGTCTGTTTTTAAAGTGCGGTGCCCAACCTCGATCTACATTTCTTCCTCTTCTTTTGAAATGCAAACTAATTACGGATGTTTTTAACATCAGGTTCTTGTTTTAACGCGTTTTGGTGTTTGGAAGGAAAAAAGCTGAATCCGACTATGAAACATATAGTGACGAGGCGAATATGATGAAGAAGAAGAGCACATATATTGGGGGGGGTCTGACTGAGAGACCCAGCAGCAAGCAGCCCGACTGTTCGTCTTTACACAAACCAACCATTGTGAATCAAATGACGCACTTTTTCCTCATGTTAGGTCTTCAGGAAGAGGACAGGCCAGTGAGTATTATAGCCTGCTGTATGTCGGAATGCTGCTGATATAATGGATCATTCACGGCTGCAGAAGTTGTAAGCAAAAAGTAATATTCCCTAAAAAGAAATAATGGGGATTGTAAATCAGCGGTTTCCTTTTCTTTTTAGTGACTGTGATTGTGTGCAGGAATTGTTTTTGCGAACATCTGGGTGCGATTAGTGCAGACTATATCATAATTTACTCTTTTTTTTTATTATATTGCAAAATTATGTGCACATTGTTGTTTTAATCTCTGCATGCTGTAAAGACAATCTTTCCAAGATGAAGTCATGCGTGGATTCAGTGGATACTGAGTGTCCAGTGATGCTGTTGGCTTCCTGGAAAGCCCTGCTGATATTCATCTATTGATAGGGCTCATGTTTGTTGCAACAAAAGGCCTCTCTGGATAGAAGTGCTTGATTGGATGTCGCTTCTGCCTTCATCATAGTATTAACTCTGACTTTTGATTTGTTAAGGCTTTGGCCAAAGTGGATTTGGAAATGAATATGGTGAAAAAATACTGATATTAAATTTGCTTTTTCTTTTTTTTTTGCAGAGAGCTTTGGGACCGAGGACTGCCTTGACAGACAGACCGCTTCTTTTCACTGAGCTTATCAGCCAACGTGTCTCCATATGGCATTTTTTCTCATTGCTACCGAGGATGCAGGGTGAAAAGCCCCGAGCGAGGCTCCCAGTTACCCGCCAAAGAATGCTGGCATGAGCATGAAGATTAAAGCTGCCATTTCAACTCAAGTGAAACCGTGCACACACTAACTGGCACCAGAAGGGACTGTTCCATAATTACATAAATTAGATCGAGTGTGCCCAATGGATATTTGAATCCCTGTCACTTTGCTCTAAATAGCCATGGCAGAGAGGACCTTTAAACAGTTCAAACTATTTTGGCGCCAACAGTGAGAGGTTTGGCCAGTGGCCTGGACAGTGTGAGGTAATGGTATTTGCTCCAGGAAGTAAGTGTTGGCCAAGCCTATTGCTATGCAAATATATTATAGCATTTAACCTTTTGTCTTACAATGCATCAGCACACACTTGTTCATCCATGTAGACAGTCACTTATATGCCAGTCTACTCTCTCGCAGTTAACCCAACATATTTCTTGCTTAAGCAAAGGTACTTATAAATAAGTTCAGCCCCATAAATCCCTGTCCACCTGCACAGATTTTGTGGTCACACAATGGTTTTACAGAAGCCACATGGTGCCCATGTCATCTGGGTTGGGCTGCTCATTTGTTGCTTTGTAGAAATAGGCACTTGTCTAGAGTTTACAGGTGCTGAGGGCCAGTGGGCCAGATTTCCAGTGTGGAATGCATGTTGCGAAAGCGAAATGAGCTTCAACATGAAAACAAAGAGCTCCCACGGGCTGCTAGTTTACTTCGACGACGAGGGATTTTGTGACTTTCTAGAGCTCCTCATACTGAACGGTAAACTCAGCCTTCGTTTCTCGATCTTCTGCGCCGAGCCCGCGACCGTCGTGTCCGACACGGTGGTCAACGACAGCCAGTGGCACGGCGTCACGATAAGGAGAAACTTTAAGAACACAACCCTAAAGGTGGACAATGACACGAAATGGGTGGAGGTGAAGTCGAAAAGACGGGATATGACTGTTTTCAGCCATTTGTTTGTTGGTGGAATACCACCGGAATTACGATCCGTGGCGTTGCGACTCACGTCGGCCGCAGTCAAGGATCAGCTACCTTACACTGGATGGATAACTGACGTAAAGGTCAACAACACGGAGTCCGTCATGATCAACAGTGAAGGGGTCTTAAAGGACCTCTGCGGTTCAGCCAACATGTGCTTAAACGGAGGAGTCTGCAGTTTAATTAACAACGAGCCGACGTGTGACTGCACTCGGACTGGGTTCCAAGGAAAGGACTGCAGTGAAGGTAAGACATCTGTATTTATTTCAAACATACACTCGGTACAACATGTCCTGTGTAGCTTTTCCAGTCAGCCGCAACGTGGACTAAACATATTCCAAGTCCTAAAGTAATGCATTCCCCTCCTCTATTTGGCTATGTTTGTTTTAGTCTCGTCATTGATCTGCAATACGGTTGCTTGTAATGAGTGAATCTCCTGCAAGGCCTCATTAGCAAAACATGCAGGTGTTCTCCATCCCCAAAGGTGTCTTCCATTCTTATAAAAACAGGTCCATGGGGATTGGTTGACCTATGAAACATCATCTCCAATGGCTTACCTCAAATGCAAGAGCATGGAGTAATCATTTACGAGTCAGATTGAGTAAACATGAATGATGTAATTGACCTCATACAGTATAAAAAGCACCCAATAGATTTGTATAGCTCGTAATGGTAGAGAACCAAAAATATTAACTAGGCGAGGTTTTTCTGTCAGTTGCTAACAGTGTTGTTATTAATGCATTGATACTTTAAGCTCACCACATTATGATCTACCATTATCATATCATTTTATACAAGCAAAAACAAACTGTAACACGACTGAGCCACGACTTCCCCTCAAAACTGTGATCCTAATTGATTTAATAATTCTAACAAATACAAAAAAAAAATCAGCTGTGCAAATGCAGGAGAACAAAAGAGCCAGAGACCCAGCTAATCAATACACAAAGAGAACATGGGGTTCTTTGAGGTGTAGTGAGAAATAGTGTCACTCTCTCGTGGCCAAACATTGGGATCATAATATCAGGATCTCTTTTATGTCTCATCCTCAGTGTTGTTTGTAATGTATCAGCATTAAGGGTATAGAGTGCAGAGCCTCCCACAGGTTGGCTGCTGTGGTGGGGAGGAGCTGGTTCGTTGGTCAGGCCGAGTGTCGATGGGGGAGGGGTGTGAGTGTGTGTGTGAGTGTGTGTGTGAGTGTGTTATTTTTAAAAATCTATTTCTCAAGTTTATTCAAATACTGATGGACTCATTTTAACATATAAGCTAATACATATGGGGCATCATTTACATTTAATTTAATATGCTTGTGTATCTTTATTCAAGCACATACATCTTTTATTAACAATAAGCTCATTAGTCCAGCGTTGGATAACTTACTACCGCAGCATAAGATATTCCCATCTGATTGTCATTAGTCATTGAGGCCAAAATATGAAACACCACTAATAAGAATGTCCTCTACGCACCGTGTAGGCTTTGCTTTATTTTCTGCTGTATTCATGTTTTGTTGATGGTAATACAACGGGAGGGAGCATAGGGTCTTTTACCGACCTCATACACTGACAGAATGAATGATTGTTGCTGTAGTTCACTAACAGGCTTTCAGTGTTGGGCAGCATTAAGTATGGGTTTATTTAAACCACTGCACATCAGTGAGAAATAGCAGGGCTGTTTTGCCACGCTGCATCAAAGCACCCTGAATAAATCTACATCAAAAAATTAACTGTGGCAGTAAATATACTTGGACATGCCACCCAAATGGTGTTATTCTTCTCTTTCTTGCTCTTTTCAAGTACAATCTATAATCACAACTCTATAATATACAGGACTATAAAAGTGCCAGGTTCCATTTTGGATATTACTGAAAATTACATTTCAGCACACATAAAAGTGTTTTCGATTAAAAGGTAATTGGACAAAAACTGTCTAAAAAAAACCTCTCTCCACATTTGGCACTGATTTTAAGACTTGTCACTTGGCTCACAGTGAGAGATCAGTTTGCATTTAGCTTTGGTACATTAAGTTGATTACACTTTTACGCAATTTTTTTGCCAGTAGGTTTAAGAGTTTATTTTAATATACAAGAGCCCACCTACAGGAGCATTTTTCCTTTGCTCTAAGGTAGAGAAAAGGTAGTGTAAATCACAATGCATTCTCCCTAATTGTATGGCAGCCAGCTTTATCCATATGCAAAATACAGCCTGATGACAGGTCCATGTTAGGAAAGTTGCGATACTCTTTGTAGTCAGGAAACCAATGCAATGAATTGCTGATGATTCTTAATACAAAATGCATAAGCAACGGTTTGTTGTCGAAACAGCAGCATTATCCAGACAATTATATTATTGTTTTTGACTAAAGATTTTGTGCATTAAAGCCTTATCTTTTGTTCAGCAAATTACATCCTTAACACACATATTTTGGGTATTAAGGATATTCATTTTCACATGTAAAGATTTAATTATAAAGTATGACCCAGTGTTATGCCTTCTTATTTACTTACTAAAATCTCATTTCCAAAGATCAACTTAACAGTATTTGCCTGAGATGAGTTGGATTAAAGTAAAAAAGCTTTAAAAACTATGACTATCTAACTATGACTACCTGTCACTCAAGAATACTAGAAGAGGGTTACTGTACAACAGATGAATTCGAAAGGTTTGATACAGAGAGATATTATTTACATTATCTGCAAAATAAGGTGAAATATTATAAAATAAAATATTATTGTAAATAAAAAAAATAAATAAAAAATAAGCGTCCCATAACACTATCATGGTGGCTCTAAATTAAATAATACGTGGAAAATAAAATTAGCATATGCTGTCATATGTCTATTTCTTGTGTGTGAGTGTGTCTCATTAGTCAAGAAATCGTAGGAAAAGATCATAATTTTCACACCAGGGTGGCTTCTGATGTTAATAGCTTTATAGCCATGAAAGAGCTAATTGGTTATGTTATTGCATTGTTAAGATGAATGATGTAAAAGATATGGTCTTTGTGCTGCATGAAGGATGAACAGTTACTGTTTAATGTAATGAATATACCATGGCAATGGGGACCAGATCCATTATAGTTCATGAAGATGAAAGCTACAATGTGATAACGAAAACAATCCTTAACAATATGGTCTAATATCACTTCCATGTTGCGTGTGTATATGCACACATGTAGGGGAGTATAGGTTGTCTCATGGACTAGCTTAGTTCTGGTGAATACATCTCAAGCAAACATACTGTATATAGTCATTAATAAAGTGAGTAATAATAATAAAGTAAACTGTAATGACACAAACATATTACACTGTTCATCCTAATTTTAGATGCTGCAGTGACGGTGACAAAGGAGTCACTTTTCCCAGATTTAGCTCTCCTGAGTGAACTCATTTTGTTCCAAGATGGTGGGTGAGAAAAATACTCAGCATCTTAAACTCATCCTGAAGGTCTTTAATGATAGTTGTGCATCTGCTCGCTTATTATGTATGCCTTGCCTGAATTAACACGTCACAGCATGGAAGAGAAACTACAGGTTACTAAACTGAAGTCATTAGATCCACAAGATAACACAACAGAAGCCTCAAAGACAAACAGGCAATATGTCAGTAGAGACGTCTGCTGCCGTCACCCCAGAGAGCCAAAAAGCACAGACTGGGACTGAAACCCCTCTCTCAGTCATAGTCCTGCTGTTCTTAATGGAATTACACAAAACATACAAGCAGGCATTCAGTTAGAGTTACATTGTTCTTTCACACAGTCAACTGATGACATACAGTATATGAGTTTAAATGAATTTGTGTGAGAGGTAGTGTGTTATGTCATCATCTAGCTGGTGCTGTCTGACAAGTCGAGTGGTGCTGGTCATAGTGGATCTTTTCTACACTAAAAGCAGCAATAGCAACAAAAAAAAGGCCACTTTTGGGCAATGTATCCTGTAAACACAACACTTACATTGCTATATATACAACTTTATCATGTTCAGTTGTTTAATGGCGAACATGTTAGCAAACAGTTGCCTATTTACGCATCCAGCAGACAGAAAGCGACATTAGCATTCATTTAGAGTGCCTAAAGAATTTAATTAAAATATTCACTCTTTTTGTAGCTCTGTTTTGGTCTCCACCGACTCCTTAGGGGAAACTTAGCTCTATGGAGTCTAAACGCTTCGCTCTATTCACCAGCTAGTTGCCAATATCGTCTGCTGTTTGATGCCGGGGAATACTCACAGAAGCTTAAGACGCTCTAACTTCCATTTCACTGAGTCTTTAAATATGAATAGCTATTTACATGACTATGTGGGCTAAAATAAACAAGAACCCTAATTCTCCTTTACAATAGTTCACTACATGTCAGGCAGGCAAACTCATTAAAATATGCAATAATTAATATCAGTGTATATGATGGAATAGAGGCATTAGAATGTGCCAGAGGAACCAAATTTGGGCTTTTACGGCCAAAATTGTTCTCTGGAGGGGCATGCCTCCAGAACCCTGTAGCTGCCTAGTTTTTCCCACTGGCTGTCTACTCCATATCCATGTGAAATTTGCTATCTATAAGCATATAGCAGGCCTTCGTCACTATGGCTGTGTATTGGCAAGAATCTGGAGATATTATATATATCATGATACAGGGTAACAATTCAATATATTGGGATACTGCAGGCAAGGAGATATATTGTGATTTTTTAAAATCGTATTTTAAGAAAACTGTCATAGTATAAAGAACACCCCAGAAATACACCATTTTAGAATAGGCAAAAATGACACATTTGTACTGCATGCAAAAAATGCATTGTTTTTGCCCCAAACTGCATGTGATTATCATAAAGTGGGCATGTCGGTAAAGGGGAGACTTGTGTGTACCCATAGAAACCATTTTCATTTGGATATGTTGAGGTCAGAGGTCAAGATACCCCTTTGAAAATGGCCATGCCAGTTTTTCCTCTCCAAAATTTTGCCTAACTTTGGAGCGTTATTTAGCCTCCTTCACGACAAGCTATGACATGGTTGGTATCAATGGATTCGTTTTCGAGTTTCATATGATGCCAGTACATTCACTCTAAGGTTAATTACAAATTGATACAGTGTTTTGGAGAATCAATACAGTATCACAACACATAATAGCGCGATACTAATATGTATCAATATTTTCTTACACCCCTATTCGTTGCATGGTTATATATTACGTTGGTAGCTCTCTCTTTTTTTCACCTTACATGTGTTTGCATCCCTGACTATGAACTACCCTATAGAACTGAGGGGAGCTACAGACTTGGGTGTTAATTCTCTGTGGGTTTGTCACTACGAGTGTCCGCTCTCCCATTGCACATAGTCATTTGAGCCATCGTTAATATAAATTTATTGATTAATGCAGCTTTAAAATCTAGCTACATTTATTCAAATGCAAATGAATGT
Source organism: Sebastes fasciatus (assembly GCF_043250625.1). Taxonomy (NCBI): domain Eukaryota; kingdom Metazoa; phylum Chordata; class Actinopteri; order Perciformes; family Sebastidae; genus Sebastes; species Sebastes fasciatus. The sequence goes on along the minus strand of NC_133803.1, from coordinate 16,915,874 downwards.
CTGGCCTTGGTTTATCACATCCCTCTGCTTGTGTGCCAGTAAAACAAAAAGAAAAGAAAAAAAACATAAAATCTGTTCCCCTAGCCTTCCAAGTCTAAATAGCACAAAAGAACTGCTTTGAATTAACAATGAGATTTCTTCACATACGTCATTTGTTTGAGCTAAACCACCGTTAGACTGTTAGTTCATGCTGAACTCTTTACATCAACTGTATTTGACATTTCTGTCCAGCCATATTTTTCACGTCACTATATTTAACAACAGACCATATAAAAAATGTGGTAATACTACATGCAATGAAGAAAGACTGGTAGCTCTTTATAGCTCATTTCTGCATGGCACTAACATTGCAAGACGAAGAGATTCAATTCCCACCGGAGCCATCCGTGCTGAAATTGTATGAAGTCAAGGTACCTTAAGTCACTTTGGATGAAAGCATTCACCCGATTGTACCTTTGCCAGCTAATTCAGTATTCTAGCAAGTACAGAGATGTTTTTTTTCCACCTCAAGGTAATGTGGTATTGCTGCTTGCTTTCTCACCATCCTGAGCTGCATGGGGGGAAGCAAGCAACAACAACAACAACTAGTACTGCAGATGTCTGTGCACGGACCAGACCATTAATTTAAAATAATGATGTGTTCTAGCCTAAATAAATGGTCAGAATCATAATGTATTCAGCAGTAGAAATCAAATTGAACCGCAAAAACTAGAAGCATAGTAATACAGATATGTCCTCTCATACGTTTACCTAATGCCCATACATTGATTCACCTCCAAAGCACATTGGAGTTTGAAATTTACCTTTCCATTAATTCATTTAAAAGCTGTTGTATCACTTTGATCAGATGAAAGGATCACAGGATTTGCCACCAGACCTGTCAAGTCTCCCCTATCCAACCACAAGCTTGCACACTGCACGGCCTCACACACACACACACGCACACATAAATCCCTTTGATCGGTAAAACAATTATTTAAATGCACTGTTCTATGGCCAGTAAGTTCCCAGAATCTGGCCTCCTTTTTCTCATTAGATAAATTATTTTATCCTGATAAAATGGAATGATGTTTATTCCATCGTACATTAGCTAAACATAAATCAGCGCAAGTAAAAAAGTAGGGCAGATCTAAAGGCTGTACAGCATTTTATTTTTCACTGTGTGCACATTGACTGGATACAGTAAATAACTGTGATTGCATTGCACTTTAGCTCAGGGCATAGCTTCTAGGTCCTTGTAGAGATATAGTTAGAAGTCCCTGAAACTGACGTCATTGATTCATTGTAGAACTGACAGTCAGATGACTTAAGCCACTTGGTTAAGCTGCTAATGCGTGATGACAGGGTACCAAGTATGACTGTAGCCTAGTAAGTGAAATTATGTCACACCTATTTTCACATTTGAATCATAATCATCAGCTGACATGTTTATGTGAACTCTTTTAGTCACTGAACACCATCACAATAGATTTGTGTCTTACTGCAATATTATTAAGGAAGAAAAGCAGTGCAACATATGCAGGAGGCAAAATGCTCAATATCTTTTGGACCATGCCTTTGTCTTTATGTATGTTTTTCCACAGCAAATTTGATTCTTGATTATTGGTGTTTAAAGCTTCAGGTCAATGACTGAGAAAGGATCTACAAATTTAGGAACCTTTTCCTGAATCTCTTCAGTTTGAACCTGATCTTGCAGTGTCACAAATGTGGAAAAGCTACTGTAAATATCTCAAGGTTACTCAGCTCTCTCTGCTTATCTTATACGTTTAATTTTGCTACAGGGTGGTACAGTCAATGTCTTTTAGTTACAGGGTTTAACTATGTAAAGACATGCATTTTTCTGATGTTATTTGTATGTCATTGGTCCTTTTTATGTTTTTCATGACACTGGCTCCGTGAGGTCTGTCCTACACAAATTGATTTTTAATCAGTCCCAGTGGGATTACCTAGTAAAATGTCCTGCCAGTAGAATTTGAAACGTGATGACTTTGGCAACCCCTTGATTACGTTAGAGGTGGTGTTTTACATTATCTGTCACACCAATGACTCGCCACCTCCCATAACACCACTTATGTGGTCCTCCGGTATGTGGAAGAGGAGGAGGAGGTGAGAAAAGTCCGATAGTGGATCCCTTTAACTCCATTTTTGGTCTCCACCAGCTCCTGAGGGAAATATCAGTATGTTTAGGAGCTAAACGACTACATTCACCAGCTAGTTGCTAACTTTGTCTTTGAAAACAGTTGACTACAGTGTGAGGTTGATGAGAGCAGTGACAGTGAACCAAAATAGTACATTTGTTGGCCGTAAAACCAAAACCATGAGCTGGAAGATGCTGAAAGGCTGTGTATGACATTACACAAAGTCATTTTATGCATTGTTCCTATAAAAATACTAATTAGTGTAGCTTTAATATAATGTTTTGGCTACAGTGAAAGACAGATAGCATTCTGGTGTTAAACAATATAAAAGAGAGTATCTCTTTCTTTAGTCAATTGTTTGGCTATCCTGACTATTGCAGGACATCTAGTAAAGTAACTTGTTGGACTGTTCAGCACACTGTGTATTTGTTTCTCAATGAAAAAATCAAAGTGAAATTTATTTTTGGTTGACGCTCTGGCTGTATGCCTCGTGTCAGTACTGTACATTTTGTGCCAAGTTGTATCCCTGAGGACAATTCAACCTTACTCACTGAAAGAAACAATGACGGGAGTGGAGAAGTGGGCTGGGTTATATTTGGTGTCTTAACAACTGAACCGAAAAAAATTAGTTAATTGTACAGGAATGTGCATTTAACAACTTAAAAAGATAAATCAATGTATCTCAAAAACTACAGTAGTAGGAAATATATTTGTGGTTAATATTCTATCCCTGTGCTGCTAATGACACTGATCTGGTTTGATATTTGGCGAGGATTTGTTTTACAGTTTGAGAATTTGGATCATCTTTGAATATTCAAGAACAATGAGCCTCATGCCTCTCTCTGTCAACCCAACCGGTCCAGGCAGATGGCCGCCCACCCAGAGCCTGGTTCTGCTCTTGGTTTCTACCCGCTAAACGGGAGTTTTTCCTGGCCAGCGCGTTGCAATGCTCTTGGTGGGATCTCTTGTTGGGTCTCTAAACTATAGAGTACGGTCTAAGACCTGCTCTATATGTAAAGCGTCTCGAGATAACTTCTGTTATGATTTGACGCTATATAAAAATAAATTGAATTGAACTGAATTGCAAGAACCACTCGTATGAACAGATTCGTTCTGAAGTGGCTTGTATGAGTGATTTAGGAGAACTTGTTACATCCACCAATTTTCTTGCATTTTGAATTTTCTCTGAGGTACGAACACAATTTACGAGTGGTCCAGACCTGTTGTAGGAGTCCTGTGCAACTATAGTCTGCTGTTATCCAAACCTAAGCTTCTCCCTAATGGATTGTATGTTTCATAACTTTGAAGCAATTTTGAAAAAGTTTGAAAATCCTCTATAAATTACACTTCATAATTATGTTGACATTATCCTGTTTGACTCTGGAATTCAAATTATAATATAATTATAAGTGTATTCAAATAGCCTAGCAATATCATCATCCATTTAAATTGACCATTGATGGTATTGTATAACTATATCGATATGAACATCTTAAACTGCAAAACGACTGAGTGTAACCAGGTGCGTAATGGCTGACTTACTTTGTTAAGCTGCTTGGAAGAGCGTGTCTTTAGACAGCATGCTAACATATTGACAGAGACAAATGAATGGGGCAGGACATATAACCTTTATATGGTATCATTGGGGCGTCAATTATGCTAATTTACAATTCTCATAAACATGCCAATTTACGCACAGGTAGCATTCATCATGTTAACGCGTGTCATTTACACAGTTATCAGAAGTTAGGAGCGTTTGCTGAATCTGACGTGGCACACTCGTACAAGCCCGAAAAGCAAGAATACGAAAATGTTATTGCATGAGGCCCAATGATTCTTGTAAACCTGTACATAGACAGGTGCATACTGTAGGTAAATACACGATGAGTCAAGGTAACACTATGGAAACAGTAACGATAAATCTAATGAATTCAATAAGTAGCCTGTGTTTGTCAAAAGCAACAACTTATTATTTTTAGATGATTTATATGAATGGCTACATGTGACTAACTAATACGATTTTGACCACCTGGCTTTAAGTATTCAGCGGCTCTCCTCATGTTCACATAATATGAGTTAAACTGCTTTGAGACGCACTGTATAGGAAGATGAATTCCTAATTAGAATGAGCGCTCCCTTTCATATTTCTGTCATTGTATGTAGCACGAACCATGTGGCTTCACTGGCTGTATCTCTGAAAGTGTCATTCTGTCTAGAAGCCTCCTGCAGCTTCACTCAGACAAAAGCAGATTAATAGTATACTGCTGTCTGCTGAGTCCAAAGACAGATATTGGGATAAAAAGATTAGAGGGATTTTCCCCGAGGATTTTTTTGCCTTGTTTAAATACAACTGCTCCTGACTGTCAAAGGGTGTTTGTGAAATTCTTTGACACCAAACTCCTCCTTTAAAGGGATCCGTCCCACAGCACAAATAAACACGACCCTATATCCATTCCACACACACACACTTTGTCGTATTAAACTGGGCTATACATTGAGTTTCCTATTGAAGCATGTAAGCCGGCATATGGAGTTTAAAGTATATCGTGAGATGCATAATTCATTGATTGAATCCTGTTATCTCTTAACCACTTCCATGAAGTGATGTCCTCCTGTATGCATGACATCTGGCATAATTGTGGCTTTAAACACATTTTTCTACTTTGTTTGTTTATCATAGATGACGTCCATATTTCACACCTATGTTTTGTGTGGAAAAACATCTCACTTTGCATAATTGCTGGATATTTTCTATGCAATCTGAACGGTTTGATCTCCCCAGAATAAAAGCTGCATAGAGGCGAAAATGTGCCTCTTTAAATTCCAGGCCGTAGATGATATTTTTCACTTTGAACATAAGTTGCCTTTGATGCTGCTGGTTGGGTGTCATCCTTCATGAGAGTCGTCTGAAATACTAAAAAACAAGTCGAAAGTGCACTGCCATAATTTGAAAGCTGTCGTGCTTATGGTAGAGCGAGGACAAATCACTTTTCAGGAACATTTTATGTGACTTTGAAGCCCTTTGTGACTGTAACAGCACAAATAAACCTGACTTGACTATAGCGCAGGTTGCTGGATGTGTCACATTTAGGGATTTTCTACCTACAGTACAAATAGGAGAGTGCGCCTTCTTTCAATATCTATATCTTTACCCTTAATATAGATTCATTGATCAGAAATTCACATTTTCACCAGGGACCTTTTTTATATATATATTTTTACAAGTCTGTCTCTTTTGTCATTTATAATGGAAAGGGATAGCTCACTCACTTAGAGCTTAGCTGTAAGTGTGCTTTATTAATACTTTTTTTTATACTTTAGCTGAAGAGCCGCTCTTCAGATAGGGATTTGTCACACGTCAGCAGTGAGAGCCATAACTACAGTTTCCTTAAGCAACTGCTCAGCGTATTTAGCTCAAAAAGGTGCTTGCTTCAACACAAAGTTGTGATTTCTATTACAATACGTTACAAATAAGCTGAGCCCCCTGCATACAAACTAGCAATTTACCTTGATTCTTAGTAGACATCTTAGTTCCTTCGCTCGGGCTTAATACTCAAGTGTTCAACAGCGACTGCATCGCAAAAACAAGATTTACTCCACATCTGTAATACTATCCTCCTAGATATTGTCAATCCTGGGATTAAGGTTATTAGAACTACTGTATAAGCTGCTCTGATTATCCTGTTGGATCATTCTGACCCACAAGATGTAAAAGAATGGCGAGGTCTTCCAGCACATCTGCTCCCACAATCCTCTCTGTTTGGGCTGTCTCTTTGGAAATATCTTGATGGGACTATTGTCGCCACGCCATCTGTCGCAAGAACCTAGTAGCTGCATAATAAGACTAATTAAATCAAACACAAACACTGTGGAAAGTATAATACGTTTGTGTGTACCATTGTCCAAGAAAATATAGAAACAATGTGGTTAGACATACATTTCTATCACAATTTTATTGATTAGCTTCCTTAAGGCAGTTTGACATTTTGGGAAATGCCCTTATTCACTTTCCGTCAGAGAGTGTGATGAGAAGATTGTTACCAATCTCATATCTGTGTGCTAGAAGCTACACGGCCAGTAGTCAGTTAGCGTAGCTTAGCATAAACACTGGAAACGGGGGGAATTGCTAGCCTGGCTCTGTAACCAAATCTGCCTACCATGCACATTTAGTTAGCTTTCAGACAGAGCCAGGCTAGCAGTTTCCCCCTGTTTCCAGTGTCTATGCTAAGCTAAGCTAACTCTCAGTTGGCTGAATATAAAAATTATATTGAATGGACACGAGAGCTGTATGATCGCTTCATTATATATCAAGAATCTTTCCCCAAATGTCAAAACTCCACATGCAAGTATCTGCTAAGTATTAGAACATACTAACTTATTGTGGTGTAATGCCAAAGTGTACACTAGTTGTCATTCTGCTGAAATGTTACTGTCCCATTTTAAGGAATCCAGTCTCCGTGGGGTGACCTCACAAAAAGGTGCCATAAACGGTGTATTGTTGTGAAAGCGTACATGTGGCACCATTGACCGACTCAGCTGGTGAGAGTAGGACATGTGCAGTACAGCTGTGGGAGCTATCAATTTCCATCATAGTGGCCGGTCGCTCTGCCCATTTCCTCTCTCTCCGCTCCTACCGTTGCTTGAGGAGGATAATGAGGGAGATGGTGAGCTGTGTAATGCCACTAACACTCGTCTGTAAGATAGATGCATTAGGTTTAGTCTGTGGTACTAAGAGATGAGCCCACACTTATGCTCATTACTCTTGATTTGGTCAAATTTGTAATTTAACAACAAATCGATCCTCTGGTATAGCTCTGACCTTTGCTGCAAGGCTTTTACATTTTCGCTCAAAGCGCCTCTGCAACAAAGGATTTTTAGAGCCGCCTTCCTGCTACTATTTTTCAAATTTACAACTGTCTAATGGGCCGGCAATGGATTCAGTGCCTTCTGTTCTTCTTTGTTATTGTATGTATGGTGATGACATTAGTACCCCCTGATTAATAACACTGCAAAAAAGAGATAGAGATATTACATAGAGCTGCGTGTGTTTTTGTCCGGGGAGACCATGTCGGGAATGCTTTTTTTTTGTTTGCACAAATTATTTTAAAGGGGCATTCCTCCAATTTTATGAAGTTCAGTTTACTTATTAGCACTACTCCGCTCGTGAAAACAGTTGTATTGTATAATGTCCGCTGGGGTCCTGGAGGATGGTTTTCAAAGTTTGAAAAATAACCCTGATGACATCATCTAAATTATTAATATTAGGTTGCATTATGGGAATTGTAGGTTCTCAGATCAATGCAGTATCTGAGGAAGTAGTCTGTTGATAAAATAGTAGACAAATTAAAGCTTCAGTACAGCAGAGAGTTGGTGCATCCAAAGGAAGCTGGACTCGCCATGTTTCAGACAATTTGGCAAAACATCCTGTATGCAGTTGAGCGATCCTAAGTCCCGCCCCCCTAAGTTACTGTTGCTAGGTCGGACAAGCTTGACAAAAAGAAACATACTTCAACATACGTGAATACACTAAGCAGAAATGAGGAATGAAATCCTGCAGGTTCACTAGAAACTCCTTCTGCTGCTGCAGTAAAATGAGAGGTTTTCTAAAGGGAATCTGGTGCTCGGAAACACTAACACCCACAGGGGTCGCCAAAATCTACACAAAATGAAAGTTCCTCATAGTAACTATGACTACATACAATGTAATGTGTCTATTAAGATTGTGACACCAATAACTTACATAGCACTGTTACTTTTGAACGGACGTAGCATATAACTCAACGGGAAAGGGGAAAGTTGACTGAGGTTCTGCCGGGTTCCAAGCTTGCTCAACTGTTATTGGAGCACAGGGCAAAAAGGGGCGAGACTTAGGAGGGGTTAATTTACTGGCATCACATTGCATAGTGTCACTTAAACATTCTCAAGCTGTTACTTATCTGCAGCACATTAAAACAGAGTTTTTTTGCAATGAGTTTCAGCTTTCCCACAATGAAACATAGTTGCAGCTGACCTACTTTTTCAAAGCAATGCTGGCATGATAAACTGCTTCAGTTTGAGGCTATTTAAGAAAGGATTGAACTGCTTTCATTAGGAAGTGTCAGTTGCTTAATAATTCACAATATTGAACATCATTTAACATATTAGTTCTTCACTGTTAATACATTTAACATATTACACAACACGCCCTTATTTAAGTGACTCTCCCACCTCTGGACTGACCAGTCTACCAAATAAGCATAATACTGTGAGAGAACAATTTAATGTTCCCTGAATAATGGCTGTATGAAATGGTCCATTACGGATGCAGAACATGAACACACACAGCTTTTGGTGTCACACTTCTTTTTAAAAGTTTATGGTAGAGTCTGACTTTCCGATTTTCATTTTTTAAATACAGAATGGGGCCATTTGTTTAAGAGCTGCTACATTACACACATAATTAGGCTCTCTTAGAACAGGCTGCAGAAATCTTTTTTTTTTTTTTTAACTTAAAGCAATTATTGAAAGGCGGCTATGATTGCACATAGTCTTTGAGTAAAGAGTTTAGGAGGGGGAGAGCAGACATGGATATTTTCCTGGTGTTCAGCCTGAATTAAACTTAGATGAAAGGTTGTTACATTATTTGCTATGGCATGCAGTTGAGTCCTAAACCTTGACAGAATATACATCATTTGACAGCACAAAGCTTCATCATTATATTTGTGAAAAACATTTCAGGATCCCAATATCACTGCAGCAACGGCTTCTTATTTCCAACAAGAGCATATATGCAAAAGTAGGTAAGAAAATAGGCAAGAACCAACCATTTTTCTCCCACATTTGTGCCTCTGTAAATTTTGACTTTTTGATAGTAAACTCCACAGAGTTTCCTTTCAGAAGAGACTGGAATAGCGCTAGGCGAATATTCAATATGATATTTATCATCTTTCAATGGAATCATAACATGATAAAATCATATATTGAGATATTGTGATACCCAATTGCGTCATCTAAATTAATAATATCAAGCACATAACTTAAACTTCTCAGAAAATCTGAATTGATAAAGATTAATTTTCTGCTAATACCTCAGTGAAGTTAAATCAAACTATTGTCTAAATCTGATTACATTGTATTTGTGTGCATGAATGTAAACATAGTCAGTTTATAGCTGGAAATATTTATAAATTGTTTTCTTTATAATTTCACTGGAGACTGTTAAGTTAATTTTACACTGAAGTTCTTAATTAGTTAGTTATAGACTATTTATTGAATTACCAGAAAACATGCTATATTGTGATATATGTAATTGTGGAGATAAAAAAATGACCTATATTGGGATAGATGATTTTTGGCCATATCGCCCATCCCTAATCACCACTATAATTAAAAGACTTCAAGGGCAGTAATCATTTAATTTTGTGGTATTACCTTCAGGCTTATTCACAAAAAAGGAGTGCTTGTTAAGAGGTTGAAATAAATACCTCTTGATTCTGAGTTTATACTGTAGAACCAGCTGAAACAAGGCAAATAATAGAGACAAAGAATCTCAATAAACCTAAAGCAATGCTGATGACATTAAGAGTGGATGATAAAATGTTGATTCAGGCAAACAGCATGTTCTAAAATCGTCAAATAGCAGGGAAAAATTAATTATATCTCTTGCTGGATGTTGTGTGTAGTGAATGTGACACATGTTGCTTTATGTGAAATGTAGCATCAACCAGAACCCTCCTTGCTCTCGCCATGTCTCATCAGCCAACTGCATTCAGACACACTGCAGGACAGACATGGATGTCTTGATGACATTTTATCGAGCTGGCCGACGGTATAATAGTGGATTGTGGCTTTCTTTTGACTGTCACTTTGCAGTTGTCACAGTTTTGCACTCACAGTCAGAGCGTCAAGGTTGTGTTGAGGTGTCAGAATCGTGTCTGCAGGAGGCAAATAGAAAATAAAATCAATTTATAGATGTATTTACCATCCTTGATATTTTTTTTCCTGCTGTCGCGCACCAGATGCTTCATTTAGTTTGGCACCAACTTGAATAGTAATGTAATACTTTCCATGAGCTAAACGCCACGCGCCTGATCAACAGCACAAGACCATCAGAGATGCAGATCGTCTGATAGACAGTTGAGTGCATTTCGGTGTAGTGTTACCAGCACAATAGCACTGGGATCACTTTGTCAAGGGGATTAAATGGATTTACATCTCTGGATTAGGACGCAACCAGCTGGGTACATTTGTGAAAGAAAGTGTGTGTGTGTGTGTGTGTGTGTGTGTGTGATAGGGGGCTGGTTTTAATGGTCCATGTCAGGTGATACTGCTGTTAGTGGAAAGCTTCTTTTCTTCATCAGAACACAAATGAAACCTTGTTTACTGAAGATTGCTTAAGTTCGATTCACAAGAATGACATACTGCTGGACACAGTCCTTCAACAAATCTGATTCTCTGAGCACCTATATTCTGTTTTCTCACGTACAATATCGCAATTATCCCTTGTTAGAATTTAAATTGTGTGGTCTCTCTTGTACTCTGATCAGATTTAATATAAGGCTACTATATACTGGCTGTACTTAATTAGGATAAATGAATCATTGTATTTGGTTTTGATCACCAATAATTAGAGGAAGGGAATCCCTATAACACAATGCTAATTGCGCAATAACCTTAACAAACAATCTAAAAACCGAAACAATGTTCTTAAATAGGCTACTATTTGAACTGAAATACAGTGGGAGGAATTATTAGTCGTTGTGGCAAAAGTCAGCATCAGTCTCTGGGGTCTTGACATCAGTAAACGGTCGTGGTTCTTTTCCTTTTCACCTTCTCATGTGGTCACTTTGCAACTGCCAGCTTCATGCTTGCCTTGTCAGAATGCTTTCTTCAGCAGTGTTGCTTTTCATCATTAAGCTACCTTTTTGTGAACAAAGTGCACTTTTTTTTAGTTTCTTTCACAATAGAATCTCATTTATCTAATATAGATGTCCAAAACTGTTGAAATCAGGAAATACGGTCCTTATTACGCACAAAGCTGCACACAATTCTACTCATCTAGATTCAATTGACATGAGTTGTGTATAAATTTAAAAAAATTTCAAACAATTATTTGAAAAATTAAATTAAATTAAAAGAATGATATCCCAAATATCCTCCTTTCCACAAGGGCTTAGATAAATGAGGCACTATTCTAATTGGTTATGGTACTTCACATTATGCAACAACTATTATAAAATGTATGCAAACAAAAATTTACATCAAATTGAACTGAATTGGTCTTGTCATGTTTAGCGGAACTGTTTTATTGCATTGTAATTTGTTCACAAAATGATGATCTGGATTGGGTTTTTGTGCATGATGTCTGATTTGGAAGGGGAACCAGTGGTGATGGTAAGTTTTGGGTCAAAAAAGCGCTTGAATCTGGGCAGCAAACCATTTTAAAGAGGTAGGAGTTTTTTTTGTAGTGGAAATTGGGCTTTTGAGCCCAACTGGCCGCATGGTTAAGTGGATTGATTACAAGATCATTTTTGTTGTATAAATATTGAATAGACATTGCATGCTACTGTCTTCATGATTGTCCTATTGAGAAATCATAATAATGTAATTTCACCAAATTTTCATTTTATACCATTTTGTGTATTTCTGCTTTCTGCCTGGAATCAGTCTCCAGGCAAATCGCAAGCACTTAATGGTGAACAGAACTGTTGACTGACTATTTTTTGTTCTTTTTATAGGCAGTTGGGCCCTTACACGCTCTCATTTCATTGGTTTTGCATGTTTTCTCAAACCCATTTATTTTCCTCCCACTGGTAGCATGATCTTCACCTCACCTGTTTGCTACTACTTCACCAACATGTAATTCTTCCCTCGGTCTCCTTTATTAGAGCGACAGATTTCACATGGCGGTTTCCTCACCTCCTCACACCTCACTTTGATTGCCAAAATCAATGTTAGGGCAATTTCATTTGGGAGGCAATCTCCTTTTCGCGTTGCCAACATGTGCTCACTGGTCATTGCTTTCAGTGCGGTGACCAAATCACCTGAATAGAGTTCCAGTCACGAGACCCCACTGCCCAATCTGAAACCTTAGAGGCATTGCTATACCACAGCCGACTCAATTTATTTAGGCTCTTTTCTCTTGCACTGCATTTCATCACATGCGGTTTGGAGCAGCTGTTGAGAAAAAACAAACAAAAACACTGCACACAGATTCCATTGAGTCTGTTGAATTAAATAGTTGTTGTTACCAAAAGTTAAAGTCCATCATGTTTTTAAAAAAAAAAGTCAAATAAATAAAAGATTTAATGAGCCGAACGCAACAGGACAAACTGGCCTCGAGCCTCAAGATGTTTATCCTCTTACGCCTCGTGATCAATACTGGTTCTTTAATCTTTAAACAGCGATGCCAGTTTTTATCTGCCGCCAACGAAGAATTGAGTTCTTCAAGGTTATATCAAATATTCAGAAGGGCTCATTCAGTTACAGCTGTCCTGTATTCCGGGTCAGTGTATACGAGCAAAAATAGGGTGGACAACAAAATGAAGGCCTTTATGCATAAATCAGCATTTCCTCTGCAGGAGTTGCAATAGGTCACTTGCATGTGATGTTTAATGCCTTGCATGGTTATACGACATGCAATGGCCAGTACTAGTCTGCATGCTGCTTAATGAATGTCTTCCTCTCTTTCTCTCTGCCTGTCCGTGCTTCCAGAAGACAACTATACTGAAGGTGGGTATTTTTAATCGTTGGTTGGTTTCCATTCTTGCTAAATGTTGTATGCCAACGCATTGTCATGGCTACGGCTCCTCAAATAAATGTTTTATACTGGTAATGGTATTGATAATATTGGAGTGGTAAGTCTCATCAGGGTTTTCATTGGGTTTTGTTTGGTTATTTGTGTGTTTTTAATTTGACACTTCACTGTGATAATTCTTTATGTACATGATTAAACTAATGCCTAAATTAAGGATGGAGAATAAGACTGTAATTAGCTTTGGAGTACTGCTGGTTTTCTAAGCTACCAACTTAACTATACAAATTTCTATTCACCTTTTTATCTCAGGTGCAATTCAGTGCTCAGTTTGATTGCCTCAATAAAATAAAAAATAAAAAGCTTTAGACCCTGAGCGCAAACATTGAAACCAGAATGGGCTCCAGATTATCCAAAATCAATCTGAAAGAAAGAATAAAATATAGTAAAACATTAAAAGATCATAGTCCTTAAGTGAAGATAATTTTGAAAGGCTTAGTTGATCAATGCTGTAATTAAACCGTCGCTAGAGAATCAAAGGTATAACTAATAGAACAATACAGAGTAATTCCTTAAATCAGTATTAATAGATGAATTTAAAAAGGTCAAATGTTCGTTCGTGGTAATTGCTATTATAAGCTGACACTATGTGATGGGCTAGGTTTCTCAATCAATTTGGAGAGAACATGCAGTTTTTATTTTGGTTGAATATGGGAAGTGTCTTGTTGGTAAGTATGTAGTCATAAAAAGTGACTTAAATTACTTCTACACAGACTTTTCACTCAATGCCATCTCCTTATTTATTTGCAAAATTCCCTTCCATTGTATTCCATGGTGACATAGGGAATTTTTGTTGGTTTATTTGTGTGTTTTTAATTATTTTACACCTCACTGTGATCATTCTTTATGTACATGATTAAACTAATACCTAAATTAAGGTTGAAGAATAAGACTGTAATTAGCTTTGGAGTATTACTGGTTTTCTAAGCTACCAACTTAACTAGTTAAAACATGTCAGCACTTTTAGGTATGGTTGAATATTGCAACATTAAAAACGTCTTCACACAGACACCTGAATGCCAGACGAAACTGTGTAGTGGAAATGTATCCACCAAAGCCTATTGTTCATGGTTAATATATATTGGTTAACTGTGTCAATCAAATGAATGTAATACAATTAAACTGTTAGTTTCAGCAATTTGTACTCATTGCTGCTCAAAATTGGCACGGTGACCAGACCATGTCCAATCATCTTCCTTTTATTTTTCTGCATGACACAAGTATGACTCAATGTTGACAGTTTGTTGAAGGTCAAGGTAAAACAGTCTTCGGCTATATTTGTGCATAGAGATCGCTCTTTCATTGGTAGGTGGGATGATGCTTTTTCATCTTAGAGAGAAAACAAAGGTCAATCTGAATTTACATTTCTGACTGATGACTAGTAAGTGGCTGATGATGCATTGCAACCTGCTTCGGTTGACTAAATGCTCATCGCGCTAACCCTGTCTGTGCACCCTCCTCTCTCTTTCTCCGTCCCACTCTTCCCTTCTCCCAACACTCCTTGAGTTAACGCAGACATCTACTCTGATAGATATGCCTGCATGTCAGTGTCACACAGCTTCCCATGACCCCTTGTTCTCTGCTGACTGTGCTCTTGTTTTCCTTTAAGGTGTGGCACACCTGATGATGGGCGACCAAGGTATGAACTCTGTTCCTTTTTACCCATCATTCCTCCATTGTCCCTCCTGCTCCCATTGTGCTGCAGAAGCGTGTGTGCATACAACTTAGTGTGCGATACTCCGGCTTGAAGCTTCCTATATGGGCTGTCATTTCACTTATTTTGAATGACCCAGTTGATTTTTCATTCTCCCAGTGACTTATTTTTTTTTCTCAGTCTGACCCCTTTTTCAAGCTCATTTGGCTTTCTACTCCCCACTCTGCCGGGTAGTCATGTCATTTCTCTCCATATTTTTTTCTTTCTTTTTAATTATTAACATCTACTGTACAGTCATGATGTTATATGATGATGTGGTTCAAGCAAAAGGGACATTTGCATTAACATTATTAGGATATAATGCATGGTGGTGGAAAAAATAGCGCACTGAATTTTTAAAGCTAATCCTCATCTGTCGTGCACAAACGATCTGTCTCTTCATCTATCCATTTGTGTGGCTATACTGCGTATCCTTATCATGCAGCTGAGTAGGGATGTGAAGTGTTCTTCTCTTTCCACTTTCCTTTGTTAGTGCTGTCACACATTTCCTCTCCTCTATTTGCACATATATGTGTATAGCCATCGAGCCTCTTCTTCCCTCTTTTTCCGACTTGACCACGACACTTATCGGTGTCCCCCTCTCCTTTTGTTCTCCCTTTTTGTCTGGAATCTGCTTTCTTCATGGAACATTTCATCAAAAATCTCATAGGTAAAAGTAAAGGTACAGCCCTTTTAAATTCTCTGAATTCATGAAACTATGACATCAGTGTTTGTGGCATTATATGCTCATGCTAAATGCAGTATATAAAGTCATTGGCATTTTAAAAAACAAAAATGCTTTCTAAGTATTAATGAAAGCTTTCCAAGGTAGGTGCCGCTTCCGCTTTGCATTCACACGTTTAAGCTGTGTCACCTGTTTCTTTTCTGCTTGATGCATGGGAATCATATATGGGCATATGGACACAATAGTTGCTGTCCTAGTTCCAGTACACAACCACCACCACCACCACCACCACCTACACCCGGGGGTAACTAAACTCCTTTTTGTTCAAATAATGGGGTTGCTGGGTGAGGCTGGATCATAGTGTTGTGGGCCTCCCATCCTGGCTGTGATCCTCACCTCTTCTCCCTGTGGGGTAAGTGGACTTCTGATCTTTGCCATTTGACTCTCCTCCTCAGGGCAGAGAGGGGAAGTTTGGCTACTAAGGTCCCTACTGAGCATTCAAGGTAAAACTTTGATTCTTTTCAAGTTAGTTACTGAGGCAAAACCAAAAATTTAGCAAGTCATCATTAGCTCACTGAAGTGTGGAAAACTTGACTGTCAATGTGTTTGGTTTACTAATTGGAGAACGACATGTAATATTACTGTATAACTTAAAATTTTAAAAAGTTGTGATCAACACTGTGACGTTCAAGTGTTCCACTCAAATTCTGTTTTCCTTGATTTTGCTTGCTCTTGTTGTTGCTTTGACATGTTATTAGTTTTAGTTTATGCAAATTCTTTTACGCAGTTTTGGATCATTTTCTATTTCTTTACACCAAATAGAAAATATTGTGTTATGTTAAATGCTATCTCTTATCATATACTTGTGAAGCACCATCAGAACAGGTAAGTCTTCAAACTGCCCTGTGGTTGTACAGTTGTCACAGCTATTGTAATGTCACATACTCTGCTGCTGGAGGTCGAAGCTGCGGTGATATGTACATGAACGACATTCACTAATGCACACACACACACACAAACACACACACACACATGAAACCACTCTCCATTATATTGAATGTAGAGATTGATTTTCCCATCTCCTAAGGTAAGTGCCACTACCTAATGGTTTCTTATGGTTCGACAAGTGGATGCAGCAGTTGGCTTTTCATTGCACACATACTTGACATACATAGAACGCATGTTTTTGGAGTTTGAATGTCTGATTTGAATTAGAAAATCACCACTGTGGTTGGTTTAAACACTTTACATTTTTGGCTGCAGTCAGGTTTTGCAGAATCCTTGGACTAATAGACTAGTTGACATTGACCTGATTATACAAAAATGCAATGTCATTTTGACTAGTCGATGACTGCCCTTATAGTTTTACACTAGTTAAAGGAACAGTGTGTAGGATTTGGCGGCATCTAGTGGTGTGTTTGCAGATTGCAACCAACTAGGTAGCCCTCCGCTCACTCATCCCTTTCCAAGACTGCGGTAACGTGAGTCGCCAAGTGCGCAACGCCATTCACCTCACTCAGAGGCCATCCTTACCATAAAAACACTACTTTAGGAGCAACGGAAGTCAGATGGCGGCTGGCGGTACCCCGGTTTTGCACTCTACTGCTCACGTTAGATCTACGGTGGCCTTCAGTTAACGTAAAAACATGAAAGGCTCTCTCTAGGGCCAGAGTTTGGTTTGTCTATTCTGGGTTACGGTAGAAACATGACGGAGCAACATGGCAGATTCCATGAAGAGGACCCGCTCCCTATGTAGATATGAAGGGCTCATTCTAAGCTCACGAAAACACAATGATTCTTAGTTTCAGGTGATTATACACTAATGAAAACATAGATATGAATATTATATTCTGTTTCTTCTAACATATGTTACACACTGTTCTTTTAAGTAGTCAAATAGTTGACTATTAAACCTCTTTTAGACCCCTATTCACACTTGATGTCAGTGTTTTAGTGTACACTATAAGCTATGGCTTCATCCGAAACCCACAGTTTTTACAACACCATACCAAACACCCGGTTTTAGCTGTGGCAGAAGGGAAGCCACAGGGAGAGATTGAGAGAACGCTGATGAGGCACAAATCTGACATACGTAGCACACTGCTTCTAATTTGGACCGTTGTTAGTCATCCCCTGCGTCGTACAGTGTGAAAGCCAGCCAGTCCAGTTATGTACTGTGCAGTCACAAACACATATCCCCACTTGAGTATTAAATCTTAAGAGCGGGGACGGTGCCTGCCTGTATTCATTGTCTGCTTTAAGCTTGTGAGAATATTGTGTATTATGTTAGCCCCCCCTGAGGTCCTCCTGTGTCACGTTAACCACTTGTATGTTTATCCTCTGTTTTCATGGCTGGTCCCTTGAGGATGGGGCTGGTTTCTGTGTGCTGCTTTCAGCTGGTGTTCTGACACTGGAGTCCTAAAACCTCGTTTTCCATCCAGCTCTAGAAAGCAGGGCATGCAGCAGGATAAGTCATAATACCGCTGGCACACAAATCACAGGGTATTTAATTGCTGTCATCACAATAAAGTGCCATGTGCAGCTTAAGGAGAACTGCAGGCTGTGCATACAGGCTTACAGGTACCACTGGGCTGTTTCTAAATTAGTATACTTTCTAATGTAATTGCTTTCACTTTCTAAAGAAGGGAATTGTCCCTTTTCATTATACCCTTTGCTAGTTTGTTTGCACATGATGTGCCATATATATTATATATTAAGTGAAATATATGTTTAAAATGCACTAATCCCCTTCTTTTTTATTGTAGAGAATGCTGATAAACCAGTGTCTTTTATGAGAGTGTCAGCAGATAGATGCCTTCAAATACTCTCATATCCAACAATGACTTTCACATTGCAAAGGCTCTGCTGTTAAAGTTTGCTGGCATATTTTTTTATCTTGTAGTTTTCTTGTGGTACATGAACTGAGACCACGGATCTGAAACTGAACATCTAATTATCATGTGACAGTTTCACAGCCATTGTAGGAGTAAACAGGAGGTGAATGTTCATCGTGTCTTCATGTACAAATCCACTGTGGCTTGTGGGTTTTAACAGTAAACATTCATACAGTTGACATGTATAGAAGAAGTGTTTGCATGTGTGTGTGTTTGTGATACATCTAATTATTTGCTTATGTTTTATGAATACAAACCCAGGCCACATGAGACAAAAACAATGCCAGCATCACTGTTTGTTCTACGCATACACGTATTGGCATTAGTACAGTGCATGTAGTATGAATCATTGAATGACTTGCAAGATTCTAATGTAAGTGTCCCATCTGATATAGGACATGTTGATTTAACCTCAAAGAAAAAACCATCTTGTGAGGAGATGTGCATATGTTTGCATTCCTTATGACACGGATCAGTACAGTAATGGATTGTAAACTGGGATTCAGCATAGCTCAGTTACTAAGTGCTGTAGGAGTTTAGATCAGTGAAAGACATTGAAAAAGCCTCACTTGACACACTGTATGTGGGATTTTGAAGTAGCCTAGCACCCATTTAGTTCAACACAAGCTCAATAAGATGCTTCAGTGTCCAATATTATGCAAAGTTTGACCATCTGCATTACTGGAAAAGGTCATGATAGACCAACATTTCAAGAGCTCCACCAGTGGATGCTTTAACTCACGCACTTTTTAATATTTTTAGTTGTATATAAAGTAATTTGTAACTTTTCACTCTGCTATCCAGCTTCATCCTGGGAAATCTCAAAGCTCCAGTGACTTTATTCTCTTTAACTTGTTTGCTTAGACTGCAATGAGAAGTGGACGTAGTCACCGAGACGTCACCCCTTAGTTTGTGGTCATTTTGAAGGCATTTTGGCCATCGCCATCTTGTTTTTTTGCAACCAGAAGTGACTCAAGAGGGTGGAGCTTAATACAAGCGAACGCTGAAAAAGACATTTTTAGGCAACCAAAATGTAATAATTAATTTTCATGAACTGAAAACACACTGGCTTAAAGTTGTAAGACAAAAACACGGACAACTCCCAGACTGGAAAAAGCCTTGGTAGCCACGCCCTAAAGCATACCCTTACTTATGGTCTATTTGACTCTAAATGGGACCATAATTTACTAAATGAACATCATGCTGTATTGAAGAAGACTTGAAATTAGCGATTGAGACCATAAACTCATGTTTACAATGTTTACTGAGGTAATAAATCAAGTGAGAAGTACATGTAGGGTCATTTTCCCATATACCTCTATACAAACTTTTTGCAACCAGAGGAGTCGCCCCCTGCTGGCTATTAGAAATGATGCAGGTTTAAGGCACTTCAGCATTGGCTTCACTTTTCAGAACGGGAGGTTGCCCACTGCTACACATATGATACACATATTAGTGATTTTAATGTCATTTTACAGCCATCAAACAACAATGTGATGGTCAAAGAAACTGAAAATGATGTGCTATAATCCTTGTTTAGTGATAACATTCCAGTGAAAGGAACAGAATCCAGCAGTAGAAGTAATTTTAATTTTCTGGTATGTTTTGGCTTTCGTATAATTGGCCTCACAACGGTTATGTACCAGAAGAGCGAAATGCTGCACAGCAGTAAACGTTGGTTCCACGTGGGGTTGGGTTTCATTTCCATCTTTTATTTACAGTTAGGTTGTGTGACTATTATGACTAGCAATGGAAAGTTTGTCACAGTCATCTTATGATAGATATTCATAGTCTCATTTTTAGCTTAAAGATGTGTGTGTGCTCGTGTGTGTATGATATTGACGGTGATGGTGGGGTAAAAAATTGCATTGATGGGGTGAAATCGTTTTAAAGAGTTTGAGAACCACATCCTTAAGTATGCATTCCCTCTTCCTTTCTTTGTTCCTTCATGATTCTCTGAAATATTAAAGCTTTATTTAATTTTTTTTTTCTCGGAGAGTGTTTACATTTTAGTCTAGAGATGATCTGACTTACAGTAGAGGTGATTTATATTTTAGGATGATAGCTGTAACCATCTGAAGCACACCTTTGCACCTTTGCAATGAAAACGCAAACAAGTCCTTTTTAGATAAAAAGCAATAGCATGTCAGCGTGCAGCTCGTCAAGACTTTTTATCTGACAGGTAACACAATACCATGTGGTGTGTGTTGAATCAACAACAGATGTTGCCTCTTTAGCTTCACATGGAAGACTTTCAGTGAAATACTGTCAGATCCATTGACTTCCCAAGGATTATCAGCTTTAACTATAAGCATATCTGAGGTTGTAGTCATTTATTTTTAAATAAATACTAACCTGTGAGGTAGATGTATGTTCAGAATAATTAAGAAAAAAGAAAAAAAGACGTCTTTTAGTGAGAGTTGCAGTGAGTGCTCATTTCCGACGGTCTTGATTTTCCTGGAGGGCACACTCAGAGATAATAACACCTTACAGTGAGTGGTCATCTGGACTCTCATTATGTGAAATGTCAGTGGAAGTGCTGTTTGAGAAGCTGACTCAGAATTTTCAACAAAAACTAAATTGGGTTTATCTCCAGGTCTTGGCATATGGATAACACCATCACCATCTGGTCTGAAAACTCCCAATTTACTGTAAGAGCCCGACTTAATCTCATATTGCATACAAATCAGTAGCTCTCACCAAGGGAAATGATTGTGAAAATATAATGTGCAAAATTAAATATTTTGGTCCGAGATGAGTTTATTATTACGTTTGATGGCCTGAGGAGCTACCGTGTTAACTCAGAAGGAGATTTACTGGTGTGAAGATTATAAACCACTTTTTCTTATGAATAAGACATCCTACATACAGCCTGTCTCGTCCAGCGGGCAAAGCTTTCAAAACGCGAGTGAAGTAAAATCCGAGTGCTTATAGAAAGACGTGGACGTGCCCTTACATTTATGTGTTACCTTGCAATTTCTGTCATATTCAAACAGCTCTTCAAGTGAAACTCACCAAGAAGTTCTAAACGTGGACGTGACGGAAAATGTTTACATGGCATTATCTTTGCAAGTGTCACAGTTTTGCTCAGTTCCAGGTCTTAAGTCTCAGCAGCTATTTTTTTTTCTCCCACAAACAAGATTTTTGCAGAGAAGTCCTCAAGAAACGTGTCAACATACCTTTATTTTTGCAAGCTTAATAAGATATTCCTGTTGACCGATCTAAATTTCAAAGCTCAAAAGAAAGAAGGCTCCTTAAGTATCTTTAAATCCCTATGATGAAAACTATATAAAATGTTTTAACAAATACTGATTACTGTTTTATTTAAAACCCTCATTAGTTGCAGACAACAGATCACTCAAGACAGGTACCAAGATGCGTAATTGTTACTACATCCAAAATGAATTGGTTGACTACATAAACGTATATATGCATTGAGTCGAGAGAATGCCACTGAAATTCTGTCAAAACTAATTTCACACGTATAATTACTCATGTTCCCTCATAACGGTAGTGTGAAAACCATGATGCATGCTAGAGTGAGGGGGAAAGTGTGATGAATATCTGTTGTCAGAATTATTTTAGTAAGATATGGATTTGGTTGTGCAGTCAGATGGAGCTCAAATAGTAGTCTTTGATTAGAAATGCACAGATCCAGTTCACTGCTACTGATTAGGTCAGACATTTTAGGAACCTTATGCAACAATAAACATTGTGACTAACCTGAAAAAGTGTTGGTGTATATGGACATTTCCACATAAGGATACGAGGTATAGGCAAGGCAAGGCAAGGCAGCTTTATTTGTATAGCACATTTCAACAACAGGGCAATTCAAAGTGCTTTACAGAAACATTCAAGAACATTGCGACAAAATGCAAAAGAACATTAAGAAATAATTAAAAACATTAAAACATTAAGGATTAGAAAATAAGAACAAGGTAAAAATAAAAGCTAGGATAGAAGCTAAAATTGCATAAAACTCAAAAGAGTAAAAGTTATAGTGCAGTGTCAGAATAAAAGGCACCCGCAAACAGGAAAGTTTTAAGCTTTGCGCTACTAAAAGGGCAGCTTTCCTCCTTTCAGTTTTCAACACGCTACTAAAAGGGCAGCTTTCCTCCTTCCAGTTTTCGTTACTAAAAGGGCAGCTTTCCTCCCCTCAGTTTTTACTAAAAGGGCAGCTTTCCTCCTTTTCAGTTTTCGTTACTAAAAGGGCAGCTTCCTCCCCTCAGTTTTCACTAAAAGGGCAGCTTTCCTCCTTTTAGTCTTTACCAAAAGGGCAGCTTCCTCCCCCTAGTTTTCACTAAAAGGGCAGCTTTCCTCCTTTTAGTCTTTACCAAAAGGGCAGCTTCCTCCCCTCAGTTTTTACTAAAAGGGCAGCTTTCCTCCTTTTAGTCTTTACCAAAAGGGCAGCTTCCTCCCCCTAGTTTTCACTAAAAGGGCAGCTTTCCTCCTTTTAGTCTTTACCAAAAGGGCAGCTTCCTCCCCTCAGTTTTTACTAAAAGGGCAGCTTTCCTCCTTTTAGTCTTTACCAAAAGGGCAGCTTCCTCCCCCTATTTTTCAAACTCTAACGTCCCAGACGTTACTAACAACTAGCGCTCCAAGCGCACTACTCTAGCGCTCCAAGTGCAGCGTTCCAAACGCTTTTCTAACTAAAAGGGCAGCTTTCCTCCTTCCAGTTTTTACTAAAAGGGCAGCTTTCCTCCTTCCAATTTTTACTAAAAGGGCAGCTTTCCTCTTTTTAGCTTTTACCAAAAAGGCAGCTTTCCTCCTCTTAGTTTCACCAAAAGGGCAGCTTTCCTCTTTTTAGCTTTTACTAAAAAGGCAGCTTTCCTCCTTTTAGCTCTACCAAAAGGGGCAGCTTTCCTCTTTTTAGCTTTTACCAAAAAGGCAACTTTCCTTCTTTCTAGTTTTCAACAAAACATCCAGTTTTTACTAAAAGGGCAGCTTTCCTCTTTTTAGCTTTTACCAAAAAGGCAGCTTTCCTCCTCTTAGTTTCACCAAAAGGGCAGCTTTCCTCTTTTTAGCTTTTACTAAAAAGGCAGCTTTCCTCCTTTTAGCTTTACCAAAAGGGCAGCTTTCCTCTTTTTAGCTTTTACTAAAAAGGCAGCTTTCCTCCTTTCTAGTTTTACCAAAAGGGCAGTTTCCTCTTTTTAGCTTTTACCAAAAAGGCAGCTTTCCTCCTTTCTAGTTTTCAACAAAACATTAAAACATTAAAGATTAGAAAATAAAAACAAGCTAAAAATAAAAGCTAGGATAGAAGCTAAAATTGCATAAAACTCAAAAGAGTAAAAGTTATAGTGCAGTGTCAGAATAAAAGGTTGTATACTATACAACCTTACATATTAAAGATGATCACTATCACTTTGATACAATGAGGAACATTACTAATTCCCTGAGTCATCAGCATAATAACAACATCACCAATCAAAACCCTAAATTAACTATCGACCACAGAAATCAATACAAATTATGTGTAATTTAGAGTTTTAGAAGATTTTTGCTCTATTAGTATATTATTTTGAAAACAAAGCAATATCTTCATGTGACCCTTTGTCACAGCCACAGCATTATTATGTCTCAATCAGATTAGATTAGATCACATTAGATTAGATTAGCCTTTATTATCTCCCTTTGGAGAAATTTACAAAAGTAAAATAGCAGTACACAGCCTCTCCATATACACAGAATGTATCGTTATACATGTACAATCAAATTATTCAGTAACACACACAGATCCATATACCCAGAACATACACCCAATTCCCCCAATAAAAGCCATAATGTTAAGTATTGCCCCACCCCCTAAGGAACTGAGGGAAATTTAGACCTGTTCAATTTACAGTTGGGTAACCTGTACCTTCTGCCCGAAGCCATCAGCTCATACTCCTTGTGAAGGTTTAGGTCACAGGAGATTTTAAGGCCCTGCTTCCTCATCGTCTCCTCAAATATCTCCTGGAGATACTCTAAGAGTAATAAGCTGTTAAACTAAAGTTATTTTCTCAGCTCAGATCCTTTCATTTGAATAATCTTTGGAGGCCAAAGCCACGTGGCCTCTCTACAAAGAGAGAAGCCAATGGCTGTCAAAACATGGCTTTAATGCCTTCATATCATCAAACTTTCACTTAGATCAGAAGTGTTGACTCAGACCCTGCACAAACGTATACAAATATTTCTAAAAACAATATTTTCCTGTATGTTTTTGCCTTTCGTCCACACGCAAACACTTTGGGGTCACAAAAACTCTGGTTACTTTGTATCTGTATGGATGTGTAAAACGGAGCTTTGTGTAATGAGCATGCTTCAGAAACAATAACAAAGATGGCAGACTACCGTCTTTTTTACATTTTGTTGACTAATTACAACGTCACATTTGAAATATGTTACAGTTGGAGGCCCAAAGCAAGGAACACATTAAACATGTCGAGGCCGAATTGTAATGGAATGTGCTTTTGGGCAATTAAAAGGCGAGGTTTGGAGCACTCAGAAGGGCGATGGATAAACCTGAATTACCTCCCTTTTGTTATTTATGCATGTAAAGAGACAGTCGATGACAGCAGAGTGATGACAGTCATGCAGTTTGACCAAGAATCCCATCCCCCCACCAACAATAACCTGTTATCAAACTGACTTTAATGAAACCAAAGGAAAGAGAGTGAGATGTGATCTCACTTGTGGTGACATGTAAATATTATGGCGAGTGGCGTGTGTGGAGTCGTTTTTATGTTCGAGTGTGGACGGAGATATTTTGTAAAATGAAGGTTGTGTGGACAGGTGTTTTTTTTTTTTTTCAAACGGAGGGGAAAATATCCATTTTACAAAATATCTGTGAACGTGTAGACAGGGCCTCAGAGTAACTGACGATGAAATGACGTGTTAAGATTACAGCAAAAAGGTGAAACAGGTGCTTTTAGAGTTACATTTTTATAATCTTTGGAAACTTTTCTGCTGCTACTACTCAGGGTTGGAAGTCAATTAAAGATGATACCATTACGGTTATGGTAAAGACTAACAATAATTGTACCTGGGCATAGGTTTAAAAAAGGTTACACCTATCTCTATCAATCACTGATTTAGAGCACCACACAGCGAGCACGCTAAGTGACCCGAATCAAACACACCCACGATGTTGCCAACAGGTGATGACCAACAGGTGCATATGATTTAGTACAGCACCCGGCGAGCATGCTAAGTGACCCAAATCAAACACACCATGTTACCAACAGGTGTTGACCAACAGGTGCATATACAGGTCTCCCCCCAGCAGTGACTTCTACATTTGCTTAGGAACTTCTACCCTCAGTGAGGTATGCACAACCTTTCTGCTGTTTTTGACAAACCACTGTCACAACTTCTCTGCCATGTGCTCATTCAGCTTTTTCAACTTGAGGAGCAGAGCTGGGGAATTGTTTAGTGGCTTACTGGGACTGGTTATAGTGGGACAGAGGCGCTGAGTGGGCTATATTCTACATTGAGAATGAAATAGCAGAGAATTTGAACCTAGATCAGATTGAGGAGGACTTTGCGGTGCGCAAGACTTGCAGAATGACGGCAGACAGTTGAGTGCAACAACAAACTTATCGATTGTTGTACCTCACTGTACAAAGGAGGACGTCCATGTTGCAACTATGTTGTGTGTGTTTGTGAGCTGCTGCTGCCGTCAAGCTTGTATTGTCTTTACATCTCTGCGTTGGCTGCATTGGTGATGCTTTATTCTGCTGCTATAGTGGCAGGTTATTTATGGTAAATGGTAAATGGACTTGCATTTATATAGCGCTTTTCTAGTCTTCCGACCACTCAAAGCGCTTTACATTACATGTCAGCATTCACCCATTCACACACGCATTCATACACTGATGGCAGAGGCTGCTAAGGTGCCATTTAATCTATGTACAGTAATAATGTAAGGCTATACGGAGGTGTGTGATTGTATATTTCTTATTGCTAATCAGTCTCATGCACAAGCTGGAATTAATTGTTTGTTTGGACCTAAGGGCTTGGTGGTGTTCACACCCGGGGACAGCGTGATGTTGTTCCACCTGTCTGTATATGTTGACATGTTAATGATAAGGCTGTCAATCGCTTAATATATATATATATATATATATATATATATATATATATATATATATATATATATATATATCGCAAATTAATCACAAGTTTTTTTAACTGTTCAAAATGTACCTTCAAGGGAGATTTCTCAAGTTATATAATACTCTTATCAACATACTTAACTCTTAACTTTGCGCAAATGTATGAATATATTTATTATTGGAAATCAATTAACAACACAAAACAATGACAAATATTGTCCAGAAACCCTCACGGGTACTGCAAATGTAATATAAAAAATATGCTCAAATCATAACATGGCAAACAGCTGTCAGTGTGTCAGTGTGCTGACTTGACTATGACTTGCCCCAAACTGCATGTGATTATCATAAAGTGGGCATATCTGTAAAGGGGAGACTCGTGGGTACCCATAGAACCCATTTTCATTCACATATCTTGAGGTCTGAGGTCAAGGGACCCCTTTGAAAATGGGCATGACCATGGCAATTTTCCTCTCCAAAATTTAGCGCATTATTGAATGGGTTCCTTAGGTTTTTTTTTTGCTTCATATGATGCCAGGATCTTCACTCTAGCTTTAAAACAAAAACAACTTCCGGAAGATCAATTGCATTTATGCGTTAAAGAAATCAGTGCCATTAAAACTAATTTGCGTTATTATTGCGTTGACTTTGACATCCCTGGTTAATTTGCTTATTTGTAGCTAAAGGTGGACTTTAATTTGTTAGTTCTGTCATATAACATTATCACATTATCATCATCATCATCATCATATACCCCCCCGTTTCTCTTTTAAGAATGTAACGCAGTAACGTTTATTCAGAATACATTTTTAACTGACCTTCATTATACTTTTACTTGAGTAAAACATTCTAGTACACTTTCCATCCTTGTTACTACTATAATTTATTAAATCTGTTTGGCCATGAGGGTTTTCCACTATAGCCGTATTGACTTTGTATGCAGTCAGCTTGATAAGGGACTGCCTTCCTTGTTTTTCTTGGTGGGTTCAACGGCGCAGGTTGTCCAAACAAACATTATAACATTAAAGATTTCTTGCACTCTGAATTCTTCCCACTAGCTCACTTAACACATACCAATTTACCTCTTTCATGCCTGCACTGGCTGGCTCACCTGTTCCATATACTACCCCCAGGGCCACCAGTGTTAGTTACAAACAAGGTAATTGTACTTGATGGGTCACAGAGGCAGTTTTCACAGAGATGGGGACACAGACTCTTTCGCAGTGCAGAGAGAAGGAAAAAAAGGCCTGTAATTGCCTGGAGTGAGATTTGTGTATCTTGACATGGCAGATTGGCAAGACTGCACTATAAAGCTCCACAGATTAGTACATTACCACAGATTCTGCTCCTGAGGGGGAGGCAGGAAGACACACAGACAGAGTGAAGGGCTTAAAGCAGACAGAGAGAGGCATTTAAAGAATGAGCACAAGGAAATGGGCAGAGAAAGGGAGAGGGGGTACTATGTGGAAAGAATAAGTATGATAAAGTGGGATTATAAAACAGAGCCATGTGATTATAACAGACACAGAGGGGAACATATAGTAATGAAGGAAAGAAGAAAAATACTCAGACTGTTGCCTGAAGTTGTTTGTGAATGTTTTCTGTTTGAAGAAAATTAGGTTTGTTTGTTTCGAGCAAACATGTATTTTCATACATCAGACCTGCCTGCCTGGCTCTCTGATAGACATGTTTTGCCTCTTCGTGCCAGTCTCGGCTTCATCGCCAGCATCCTGAATCAGATAAGCAGCAGCGTTCCTTCACTAACTTCTCTGAACTGTCATAACAGACAGCTTTTCTGAGGTCGGAGGCAGGTTTCAACAGCATTCCTTCTCATGTACGTCATCAACGATTACAAAATCCAACATCAGACTTTGGATGAATAGTGCCTTTTATAATGCCTTTCCTAAAAGAATATTTATTATAAAAGATGACAAGCGTATATATTTTTCCCAACCTAAGGAAAGGGCGAAGGAGAATGTAGAATAAAAAGGTTGGATCAATATGAACAAGGCTCATCTGGCTCCCCAGGTAGGCAGAGTGGAAGGAGATCTGCTCCAGATCAATATTGCTGGTCGATGCCAGTGAGAGACTGCAGTGATGAAAAACTCTATTTCTTGGCCCCGCAGAAGGCAGCGGATGAATCTTAGCAGAAAATAGATAAAAAGGAGATACCCGTGCTTCAGCTGTAGACTGTGAAATGCATCCTTTGCATGTCAGTTTGTTTAGTTTAGATCGTGTGGCCATTTTACCGGCCTCCACAGAAGGAATGCTGCCAGCTGTAGTTGCGATGTGTTGTATAGGGTATGCGATCATATTTATCCTTTCAGTATGTATTATGAGATGAGATAAAAAAAAAAAAGTGCACAATACGTGTTTACACAGCGACGTATGGCAGCGTAGGGCTGCTTTGTGTGGGTGATTTATGAGAGCAAGCGAGTGGCTTAGCTGCCTTCAAAGAGATTGTTATTTCCCCCATCTTTAATGGTCCATTCATCTTCTCCCATTACACTGTGAGTCTGCAGCGTGTTACTTTCCAGACATGTTGGAGGAAAGGGATACAGTGCGTATCACTCACAATCCAAGACATGTTCATTTGTCCTTCCCATGACTCTTTTCACGGTGGCATTATGGTGTTTAAACATGGATGGAAATAAGGGTCAATACAGCAGAGGAAAAATGTGTTCTTCATTATGATACACATCAGAAATTACAGATGATGATTTTATAAATAAACCATGGTGTCACAAATGCATTTGCTATCCACAAGTAAATACCGTTCAACCTGAATAAAAGTCAAACTATTTCATAAATGAGACTCTTCTGTTGTCCTTCAGTGCATGTAGTGTTTAGGTGCTAGTTGCTTATTCATTATAGATTTTACAAGGCAGAGAAACATATTTATTTTCCCCAAACATACAGTTTTGGATCTGCATTTGGGGTTTGGTTGGTGTCTTCACACACAATGTAACCAAATCCAAACAGGTGATTTATGCACAGGAATAAATAAATAGTTAAATAGATACATAAATAGATAAATAAATAAATAAATAAATAAATAAATATAACAATAATATAAATAATCATTAGCATGCAAAGGAATAATTTTAAAATGTTACTGTTAAACACCAAGTTGGCAGTATGTGGTATGCCTGACATTTGTTTAGGTTCTATTTATTTGTACTTCTGTATTTTTTACATGTATGTATATGATCACCATCATTTACTTACAAATTGTCATATAGATTTGTATAACTTTTAAAAATGTTATCATGAACCATGCATTTGTCACACATATTGACACTTTTTTTTCTCTCCATAGCTTTAAATATGAAAGAATAATAAACCAAACTGGCCTTTATTAATCTCAGAGGTTGACTTTAATAAACAAATATAATAAATTAAAACTATAATCAGTCACCTTTGATACAACATTCTGTGAATATTTTTTTTTCCGGCCGACCAACCCCAAAAGTGGATGCCTTTTCAATGATGCATAGCGAGGAAATGGCAAGGCTCCCTGTGGGAAATTGAATAGTCCATTTCCAATCGAGTGTGCCCTGGAAAATCCATGGGGGTCAGTGGCAATTTGTCTCAGGAGGTCTGCACTGAGAGTCATTACGCTCAAGACCAACATGTCCCGAGGGACAGAACCGCTCTTTAAAGAGAGGCTTGTATTCCCTTTTTAGATATATAAAATATTTCTCTTCTTCCTCTTACAAATATGATTTTTTCCCCCCGTTCAGAGGGGTAACACATGAATTGCAAGTTGCATAACAGCATAATAACCGGCACAATACAACTCTTTCCTCTATCATAGTGAGGTGGCATCTCATTAACCTCTATTTTTGAGTAGCTCATCTTTGTTTAACAAATTGCTCCCGTCCCTTGTTTAATTATAAGCAAAGTACCATATCTACTCCACTTAGGAGACAGATTTTGTTGTTGTTCAGATTAAAGGTGTCATGAATTTTAATGCTGCCATCAGTCATTATAGTTTACTCATGTTTTAGCAGGAGGAAGGTGACTTTCGAGCAAATGTTTCATGATGAACAGATCTTTTTATTAGCTCCTGCCATATGACTGTTGTAGTTGATGATCAATTCACATAACAAAAAAATTTAAACAGTCACGATTGAAAATGACAATGAGCAATTCATAGATGTGTCATACAACCATCCTCGTTTTATTAGCGCGCCTGTTTGCACGTGATTCTGCAGCTTATTTTAAGTAACATTTTTCACTTTGGGTGCAGTAGATTCATCTGCCTCCGTGTTACTCATTTGCCCTCCCCTCTCATTTCCTGCCTTGGCTTTTTCAAATCACCTGTGCATTGCCCACACATCCTCAGAGAGAGCGAGAGAGAGAGAGAACGAGCCGATGAAAGACAGTGGGAGATTGCATGACCCCACTTGATCCACAGCCGCCGTATCAATGAGTTTCTAGTCACTGTTGTTTCGGAACATCAAAATGGTAGCGCTATTCCTGTTCTGATGATGATTTCGTC
Source organism: Sebastes fasciatus (assembly GCF_043250625.1). Lineage (NCBI taxonomy): Eukaryota > Metazoa > Chordata > Actinopteri > Perciformes > Sebastidae > Sebastes > Sebastes fasciatus. The sequence goes on along the minus strand of NC_133803.1, from coordinate 16,885,075 downwards.
GTCGTTAGAGAAAGTTCAGAAGAGCACAATGAGCCGCATCATTGCTAATCAAAAACAATATCACGCCACAAACTTTCACTAATAAACAAAGTAAGAAATTGCAGCATTTGGGTTGAAGTCATGGCATGTGATTGCCTTATAACGCTGATGATTCAGAGCTGCTAATTTCAATACTGCCTCGTTATTAGAGTGAGCAGTTGAATATGCATTACAGTATAAATATCCTTATGTGGTAAAACTGTGAATTTATCATCCACATCCCTTCTCTCTAGTGGCATTCACACCTCTCATGAATTATAGATGAATCTAATTGTTTCATTTGTGGTTATTCCCTCCAGTGTTTTAGTAATCTATCATGTATCTTCCTCATCTTTATCACTGTAACAGGTGTGCTTTGCACTAGACTCGATGATAGCTCTCACTAGGATGAAGCTATACGTACCTGAGAAATGATAATCTTACAAAAGAATGACAACGGGCAGTATAATGTCAAGCAAGTGAGAATTGGGATTTGATGGATAAATTGACCTAGATCTGTCTTATAATCATACTTATCAGCTTTTGACCAGGTTTTAATATTATCTCCTTTATAATCTTCAAACCATTCCAGTTATTCTATGCTAATTCTATTTCTTTATTTCTATTTCTATAATTATTTCAGCTATGCAGGAGCTCATTTCCCTGTTTAAAAGGCAGAAACTGCTTTTTAAAAAAGCTGGAGATTTAATACCTACTAGTTCCTGTGGGGAATGACATAATGAACTGTAAATATATCGTTTTTCAGATGGCCCTGTTGAGGCCATAATTCCCCGTCCCTGAGCTCAGGTGAAGGTCACCGGGGAGTTGTCAAAACATCCGTGTTCCCATGAACGCGCTACCACAGCAAAGGCTCCCAAGAATTAAAGTGCTGTCTGAGTCGAGCCAAGCTGGATCATTAATTTTCATTTTTGTTCACAGTCAGCTGTTATTTATCCTTGGGCTTTATAATTTTGGGCTTGTGGGATAGGGCCAGATTTTCCTATAAAGCAGCGAGTGCATAATTTGGCAAAGCAGCAGCACAGTTAGCCTTTACATAACATTTATCCTGACAAGTAAAACAGCATTTGTGGATGGCATCAACCTGAAACTGATTAGTGAGGAACATGCTAATCATGAATGTCTATAGGCAACAGTTCAGTCTGTGATGGACTGATTTTGTATGAGCGCAGCAGATTAATGCACACTGATGTTTAACATATTTGTACTATTATGGGATAAATCACCATCCCTTACCTCTTCTGGAAATGGCTTTTTGGCATTGTTAAGAAGTGTAATAGTGCCAGTGCCTATTGGTTTCATTGAAGGACTCCAACAATGCCTGCTAGCAGTCTTTTGATTAAAGCTTCAGTCGGCAAGATTTTCCATAAAAATTGATTTTTATCCGGCAGCATCACAAAGTGGAGGTGTGTCAGAAGGGCATCCTATCCACCGTAATTGAGATCACACACATTTTTTCTGCTTGCTGAGATTAAATTCTGGCATCGAGAATGGTCACTTCGCCCGCAGGAAATTAAAAATCAAAGCAGAACAGAGTTGTCTCCTAAACAGCAGTGAGGGGAGTGCTCTGTTCAGAAAATCTCTCTTTCATATCCTGGGTCTGTCTCTCTCTTATCTGGGTATTATAGTTCAAATTTGTACCTCTGCCTGCGAGGCAGCAACATTCAAGTTAAAGGCTCTCAGTTTTTAATTTTAAACAAACAGGAATTTAACACATTAAGACAAACAAACAACGAAACAAGTTATAATAAAACATCTTGTAAATCTAGTAAAATGAATGTAATGATAAAAAAGATGGAGAAACATATACAATGCCAGTATGGCTATGAGTACACTGGTATGGATATACTGTAGATATACTATCAAACCTTTGATCAATAAATTATTACGAAAAGTCAGAATCGAGCACAGAGGGAGGTGATGTTCGTCATGAATACTGTATGCTGCCCCAGTTTTCTGCTGCTGGAGAATCATGACATTAAACAATTCAAGAGCAGTTTGATTTGACTTCCAAACTTAACGACATTTTATGCAACAACCCACCAACCCATGACACAGCAGTTAGAGATTTAACACTGCCCTGTATGTGATATTTTATCTGATTCATTACAACAACAAATAGGCTTTAAAATGATATCATAATCAGGTCACATAGTCGTTTGATCCATACTCTTTTAATCAAACATTTTCATTGAAGTTCAAGTTAATTGAATATTTAGTTTGCATATGGTTCAAAGTTTTCCATCACAGCTGGACATGTGATATGTTGACAGAAATTTTTTTATTGAATGTTTTCGCATTTCATTACGTGATGAATTATGATTTATTGTGTACATTATTGATGCAAATTTTGCACAATGCCAGTATGTTGACATAAAAACTGTATTCTGTTAAGCCCTAGCCTTATCCCTCGGAAAACCCCCCCCGCCTAAAATAGCATACCCAAAATGACTCAGGAATAGCTCCTCATATATACAGTATATGTATATGCATACAGTATATCTGGTCTCCTTTGAAAGGTGAGAGGCTAAAGAATCCATTGTAAGTAAACTAAACCATGGCGATTACAATGGAGATGCAATAAAGGAAAAGGAAATACGATTTTTATCCTTGCCAAGTATAAAATCTTTAACTAGAGTTAAAACGTTGGAAAACTGGTGTAAAATCCTTTATCATATTGTCATATAAACTAATTTATGAATCTACATTTTCAAGGTTTAATGGCTTCATAGTGGCAGAGTATAGAAGTGCAGACTTGTTTGATTTTTCAACAAGATATTTGTATGAACTCGAGTATGACTATTGCGGTTCTACGGAAACATTATATGAACCGATTAACAGTGCTGGAGCTGCATTTGCTGTGAAATTTAGAGGCTGTGTCGGTGACTAAAATAGGCCTGCAGATAAGAGCTGAGGATGCCTTGCACATCATTAAGTGTGAAATATAACAACACGCCCCTGAGCTGCCTACTGTTCCCCTGGAGAGACGATAGCTAGATAGGGCTCTGCACAATTATGGCCGAGAGAGCCAGGGACCTACCTTCCTCACGCTGCTTCATTTTAAAGCTGTTCTGATGGAGAGTGGTGCAGTGCACGGCTACATGAAGCGCCTGATAACAAAGCTACAACATGCCTTGAATGCTGTTTGTTCTCCAGTCTGGTAAAAGAAGCGATAAAGCTGATGTACTCCTGATTGGGTTTCTCTCCCTCCTGAAGTTCTCCTTGTACATGTATTGCAATGCATGAGCCTAGAGTGTACCTAGAGGCAGATTATCAGTGACATTATTTCACACCACTCCGAGCACTCCCTGGAAAGGGAGAAAGAACACATTATATTATCTATGAGGATACTGCTCCTGGAAAATTGAAAAGTGAAGTAGACTTTCTCTAAAGGGCAGGATGTTGCGCTCCTCCGCCTCCTCTTCCGTTTTTTTATTCCTCCGAATGCATGAAAAAGCCTGACTACTTTGTTCTGTGTGACTGCGTGCTTATTTTAGAGGTACACTATGTTTGGCTGGAAATGTTGGCGAGGCAACGTCATTGTCATTCCGTCAGCTTTTAAATATAATCAAACGCCATTTCAGTGAGTCATTTCATTACACGTTTGGAACAGCAGAGTAATTAGCAGCAATATAACACAGCAGCAACTGCAACAGATCCAATCACACACACACCAACTTTTATTTATTATACATTACGGGCAGCTTCAGCGCGCTCTCTCATTATACATGTAACTCATCTACACATGCGATTTCACACACAGAAACACCGCTGCAGCTTCACAGTGAATAGACAATGAATCATATACATTACAGAGAAAGAAAACTGGATGTTGACATTGGTGTTTTCCAATATTTCCAATATCCCGCCCACTGAAATACCCTGGGGATCCAGAGATGAGTAAAAAAAAAAAAAAAAAGGTCTCCGAACATTGTGGTTTTTTAGACTGCTGACAAGCTGCTCTCTGGCTATTAAATCCATTTCTCACTGTCAGTGGAGCTGGAGCGGCTTAAATTTGAATGAGGAGATGCTGGTGCTCCTGCTCCTGTGGGACATGTATATACACTGAGGGCAATGAAGTCCATACTGTGCATTGTGTCACAACTTCAGGATTGTTGAGCAATTGGGGTTGTTTGAGACTGTAATAATAATGATAATAAAACAATATACTGACATTTAGTATTATTGTCATTTAGTATCATGTCTGCTGTGTCCATTGAGCCCAGCCATATTTATCTGTCAGACTATGTGTATTAAGATACTGCAGGTGCATTAAGTAACACATAACACATTAGCGAGAGAAATATGAGAGACAAAAGGAGGGGGGATATAGTGAAAGAGACAGCGTATTAGCTGAGTAGGTATTCTCGGAAGAGGTACGGTCTTCGAGCGTTTTTGAAGACATAAAGGGATTTTGCGGACCGAATCAAGTTATGTAACTCACTCCACCACTGAGGGGCCACACAGGAGAAGAGATTCCCGGCCTCGCAGTGGCGGAAGGACAAGTTGCCGTTCATTTGCAGATGGTATTGAACGAGAAGTCTCATATTTCCAACACGTTCTCTTCCCAACTCGTCACATACTAACGACCCCTCGGGGTCACTTATTGGTTGCAGTAAAAACATGCTTAACGTGCTAAAACACTTAGTTAGGTTTAGGCTACACAGCGACTTAGTTAGGTTTAGGAAAAAAACAGCATGGTTGGGCTTAAAAATGACTGTTTTTAAAGTGAAAATGTGACTTGATGTTGTGATCACGGGACACGAATGAACAGCTGATTATAAAGTGAAAGTGAAACTTAAAACACGGGACACTAACAGCGGTCTCCTGCCTGGATGAAAGCCTCGTGTTTTCAGACCATAAACTTATGTTTACAATGTTTACTGAGGTAATAAATCAAATGAGAAGTACGGGTCATTTTCTCATAGACTTCTATACAATCTGACTTCTTTTTGCAACCAGATGAGTCGCCCCCTGCTGGCTATTAGAAAGAATGCAAGTTTAAGGCACTTCAGCATTGGCTTCACTTTTCAGACCCAGAAGTAGCCCACTGATCCCAACTCAAGGTCCAATTAATAGCTTTTTCAAAGGTTTTCAACCATATAACATGGTGCTCATTAGCACATAGATTTCCTCAGTTGCCATGGAGATGGACCTGTTGATATTCAAGCACAGTAACCTTTATTATTCACGCCGCAGCTTTTAGTAATTCTCGTACGTATGGGCTTAAAGGTGAATCATGGAAGTTCATTCTTGACCGAGTAGTTTCACCAAACAATTATGACTCCACTTCATTGCTTTTTACCGACGTTTCAACCATATCACACTGTCTAAAAAAGTATATCTTGATATTATATGCACATAACCACAAGACGTTGCTCGTCGGGAAAACGTAATCCCTTTGAACAAGCTACCAGTTCTGTCATTAATTCTGTTGTAATGCTCCGTCTAATATATACATCCCGTGTCTACATAGAATGCATAATTATGTTTGCACAAATCCCTCAGTTGGGGATTGATAAGAAGAAAGCTGACAAAGGGGTTTCTGGTATCAAAATGATTGTTGTGAACTTTATCTTGAGTCTTATTTGAGAAACAAATGGCCCTGTCATCAAGAACACACCATCTATAATTCTTTGTCCCTTTTTTTCCCCCCATAAACAGTTATTCCGCCTATGCCGGCCTTGGTGCCAGAAGATAAATAAGGGGAATTAATTTGTGTCAGGATGACAGCAAAGCACTGCTCTGTTTGGCAGGAAAAACAGAGCAGAGAGTGTTATTAATGACCAGACGTGTGGACTGCAAGGACCACAGTCGCTCAGAAGGAGGTCAGAAGAGAGGGAGGCGAGCTGGGAGGGTGGGGCGGGAGGAGGAGGAGGACCGGGAACAGGGTGCTAACGCAAGAATAAAGGGAATATTTGGTAAAGTGGCAGATCAACAGAGGAAACTAGGATGTTAGAACACCCACCACTCCTCAGCACTCCTTGTTCGTCCTAGTTTGTCGTGTCACCAGCTTTGCACCAGCCCTTGCTGTGTGATGGTGTGATATAAATAATGATCCCCTCACTGCTGACTGACTGGAGAGCTGTGTGTTGTGTGGAGGCAGCAGTCGGTTCTGTGAAGCTGTGACCCGACCACCTCAAGAGAGGACACAACGGCTTTCAATTGTCACCTCTATAGCCTTGGACAGACCATGATTTCAGAATAGGGAGCATGGGGTAGCTCACCATGTATCAAGGCTGAATTCCTCACCACAGCGGCCTCGCAGTTCAATTCCAGCCCGGGTCCTTTGCTGCATGACTTCCTCTCTCTCTCTCTCTCCCCTGCCTTTACTGCCTTCAGTTTATACTTTTTAATGTCACCGTTTTTACGGGCTTTATTTAGCATATTCTGTATGTTCACTTCGGCCCAGATGTCAAGCAGCAAACATCAGACTTCTGTCCTCATGTTAACCTGTCGTTTACCTGTGTCCCAAACGAACGGTACCAGAGTTCAAGCGCCCTTAAACACTGCAAAGAATGCATATTAATACCTGTTTCACTGTCAAATTGGCCAAAGTATGACAAAACATATATACATTGTTGTCAGTGTTGTCCTTTTTGGAGGAAACTGATATCAATGCTTTTCAAGGCTAAAAAAAAAGTAATTATTTAATTGAAGAATGACTTAAAATGAATCAATAATGAAAACAATCATTGGTTACAGCCCTAGTAGAGGCATCATCCATCATAGACAACATCTACTATATGAAATAAACACATTTCCCCAAGCTGTCACTATCCAATAAAGCAGAAATGCAGAATAAATATATTTTTTGAAGAAAAGGAATAGGGAGCATCTTCAAACTCTGTGTGTATGTGCGTGCAAAAGTGTTCAATTTAAGCCTATGTAAATTGTCATGGTTTGAAACATCAGTTAGATTCCATCACTGCACCGTGTAATTCATCACTGATCATTCAAATGAAAGAACAATTCAGGACATTGTTTTCTCTCTTTTCAAAAGGCCTTGAAAACTTCTTTTCTCCATCAACTTCTGAGTGATGGGATCCTTCATTTTCTGCCAAAGTTAGAACAGCTTTCGTTATTTCATATTGGATGTGTCTGATTTTTTTTTCTTTCTCTCTCACACACTCTGTGTCCCTCTCACTGGTTTGAAGTTGGCGCTTTTTGTAGCTCCTCTGCATTTTCATCTTCATTCTTTTAGCAACACTTTTCCCCTTTTTACTCAAATCTACTCTCTACTCATAGCTACTGCTATTGTCATATAGTTATGAAATATAATAATATAGTGTGTTTCTAATAGAGAATAAGTAAGAAAATGCTAACCACGGTATTTTTCATATTTTCTTTAATCTATAACAGATAAGTGAAGTAATACAGCTGTCACGTTAGACACAGTCTGAACGGTGTCAGAGTCATAGAGGTGGTATCAGTGCTAATGGTTTGGTGTTAACTACCTTGTGACATTGCTCTAGTATATGCCAGACTTTTCACACTTTGCAGCATGTGGTTAGTAAGTTTCTCAAGACTACTGTTTCAGAATTGACATATGTGATACAGTATGCATCCAACTCATAGAACAAAATGGATTGGTGGTACCTGCTGTGTTACTCACAGATTTTATTCCTGACAATTATGTTTTTTTCATATTGAAAAATAGATAATCCATCATCTTATGGCTACTCATATGTTAAAACAATACATCGTCATGGTCCACTTTATAGCTGTTGATTTTCAGCAATGGGGCATTAAATAGTTTTCCAGTTAGCCTGTTGCGTCCACTTTTTGACTGCCTGAACAACCGATGTGAGTCAGCCAAAATACTTTCAAAAGTCAAACATTGCTCCTCTAAACATTAAATATATAATCGACCTGCTTGCTTCATCTTCTAACTATGACACCCCACTCAGAGAAAGAAATTATGTGGAGAAATAACAAAAACAAAACACAAGTTTCTGTTTGAAACATGTTTTTCTCTAAAACTATAGCACCACAGTGTCACTGCTGGGTTGGCTGATGTAAGCAAGCGTGAATCACCAGAAATGTAAGAGAAACAGGTCTGCATGGTTACACTGTGACATCAATGCAGCAGAATAAAAACAATTGTCTTCCTGTAAGAACTTAAGCACATGTGAGGCAACAAATCTTGTTTTCACAAAAACAATAGACGCCTCCCAGCCACTGAGACGTCAGCGCTGACCCCGGCCACAGTGTGAATATCAGTTTACTGTTAGTGATGCAATAATATCATTTTTCTACATGGGAACATTCAAGGGAAATTCTCAGTTCAAAAGTTCAGGATTAAAGAGAGGAAGCTCTTAAACAAACTGCAGCGTTTTATAGGATTGCAGTGATCCCAGCATTTTTGTATTTTAACATACCGAACAGTTACCATGCAAAACATGTACCGTAGTTCTGTACACGGCTATGAGGAAAATCAAGAGCATGTTTTATAGAAACCATTCTTTATCTTTACATAACAAATATCTCTTCATCTTCTGAAATTAAACTTTGTTTTCTTGTTATTTCATATATATGTTTGGGCCTTGAGATAGGGTGTAAGAGCTGCTATAGGCTCCAGTTGTCAGTAGCTCTCAGTACTTGCATGCAGTGTCAAAGCAAACATATGAAGGTTATGCAAACAAACAATAAGCAGCTGGACAATAAAACATAAAGGTCTAATCATACATGTCAAGTTACTGGTTGTTAACTATTGTATTGCTGCTTTTATGATGTATTAGTGCAACATTTTGATGCCAGCATGCCAGTCAAGTCACTGTTTAGATCTTTTTTTATTACACATTAACTGCTCAAGTAGGTGTGTCTAAACAATTACAGCTAAACATAAGCTTTTAGTGTCTGTCATTGAAATTAATTCTGCCACACTCACATTAAGCACCTATGAGTGTCGAAAACCACTTTGCTAATTGTGCGCGGCAACGAGTGATATGCTTTTTACAGCAAAAAAGGTCAAGCATGTACTTCACATTTGTGTGTGCGTGTGTGTGTGTGTGGGTGGCCGTTTGAAGATAGCATCTCCAGAGCATCTTCAGCCATTACACCCACATGGAGAACACAAAGTGGTCCACAAAAAGCTGGGCTGACCTCACGCGCATCCGGCACGCATGCATGTAATAGAGTCTTATCGTGCTTTTGCTCAGTATTTTTGCAAGACTCTCTGGCAACATAAAAGTGCGCTGATATTCCACAAATATTGTTTGTTCATCATTAATCATAATTATTTGCAGGCATGATCACCTTTGTTTTCTGAACAGAAGAATCTTTATATTAGTGAGAGTGCTGGCTGTGTGCGTTAGTGTGTGCGAGACAATCTGACAAGAGACACAGTTTGCGTATACCCGAGATCACAGGGGTCTTGACAAACATGTGATTATTCCTCAGTAATTAGCTTGTTGGCATCCCTGTGGTAAAAACAAGGGTGGTAATTATGAGGAGGAGGTCTTGGGACTGCTGTCTGCCTCTCTGCGAGAGACATAACTCAACGGGGGATAAGACAATGAGACAGGAGCAGGAGGGCATTGGAGGGAGGGAGGGGTGGCTTGTGTTGAATATGTCCGCGCTGTCATAGAAGACAAAACAGCCTTGTAATTGCCATGCGACGAGGCTAAACACGGGATGGGGATGCGATGATGTGGAATTAAGTGAATAATAGGGTGTATGACAGAAACTGCCTTTTAGAAGTCATTAGAAAAAAGTGTTTACGTCGGTGCAGATGTGTGCACCGTAAATACAGGAGTTAAACGAAAAGGAAACTCAACAAAATCCCATCTAAAGTTGTGGAAATTTAATACAGTTTTAATGCTTTAATAGCCAGTAAATTCACATTTTTTCGTTGTGTACACCAAAATCTGTCCAGCAGGCTATGTGGAGCATGGACACTCTGTCTAAGTCAGAGGGGCCAGAAGGTCACTGGGGGCAGATGAAGATCCATCACAGGCTTGACTAGTGCTGGTTGGACCACTAGGCCACCCCTGGACCCGCAAGGCCCCAATTGCTGCAGTTGCTTGGCAACGCTTGCTGTAATTAGTCCTGAGATGTAGCGCCTCAAGTCAGAAGCCCAGTCTTCGCTGCTGGGTCAGACCGCAGTAGGAACAGAGCCACACCTACACAGGCTGCGGCGGCTACTCGAGTGAATTCATATTAGAGCGCTAAGCACATCGTCAGCATATGAGCACAGGAAGCAACTTACCCTTAATGCCTGTAAAAGTAATTTCCTTTGACTTACTAATAGAGGAGAAAAATAGACATTTGAATTTTATTTTGATAATTGATTTTAGATTAAACAAAAATATTTAAAAATGTATTCTTTTAAGATCCTTAAGTATGTTACATTAACCACATGAAGGAAAAGCACGATATAAATACTTTTATTCTGGGTATCATGTCATCTTAGCCATATTTGAGTATTTTGCTTTTAGCATTCTTAAAGGGGAACTACACACATTTTAAAAAATTCACGTTATTCCTAAGGTCTAAGAGAGTCCAAAAAATATTAGTAAACATGAAATCCAAAAACTAGAGTCCTAAAATTCAAACGTGTGATGTCACAGGGTATAAAGTCTGGAGCTGCTCCATAGACAATGAATAGGAGACTGATATATATATATATATATATATACTATATATACCCAAATAAGCTTTATTCTATTGTAGCATTGTCAGTAGTGAGACAGAAAATGTACCCATACACTCAGGACATTCCTCTGGGTGCTCTCATTGACATCTAGAACATATCCCAGTTCATTGTTTATGGAACGATTCCACACTTTATACGCTATGACATCATATGTTTGAGTTTTACCAATCTAGTTTTTGGATTTGGGAGAGAGTTGTTCATGTTTAGTAATATTATTTGGACTGTCTTAGACCATAGGAATAACATGTATGCATTTTGACGTAGTTCCCCTTTAATACCGCAAATACCCAAAAAGTCAGCCACTGGTAATGTTATTTAGCTGCTTTTAATTTGAAAATGTCGTCAAGACAATAATGCATTATAAGTGTAGGTAAACAATCTCTGTAATATGTAGTATATATTTCTGTGTAAAGTAAAAAAAACTATGTCTGCTGATATCATAAAATATCAGTTCTCATGAAGCCATAGTGAGGCATGAGCAATAAACAATATACATATTTTACCAAACTGAAATATTGCTTTAAGCGTGAAACGTGACAAATGAGGTACTGAGGAAGCTAAAGGCCACTTTTGTCAGACTGCAGGAGAATGACCCACGCAGCAATGGCTGAGAAGGCAAATGGGGACTTAAATAAAGACAAATTGCCGCGGCCATATTGTGGCGAGATTGCATTTACTGATGGAGGAAGAGAGTAACAGCTCATTCTCCAGAGAGACACTTGTATAAATAAATCACGCCGCTTGCACATGGGAGTGACAGACCTTCTATGTGCAGGATGTAGGGACTGTAGAGAGGAGTGAGAGATAATAGAGATTGGATTGCTTGAAATGCAAACAAGTATCACTCTGTGACTGCCATGTAGGAGTGTGGTGTGAGGGCTGATAATGCCTGCTAGACTTCAAGTAATGCATTGAATGTCATACCACTGGTGTAGATCAAAATGCTTCATACTATAGATTACAATAAATAAAAACTAAAATAGCATCACATGTTGCCTGGATATGGGCTGTGCTGACATATGGATACACATATTGCTACTTAAAGTCAGTATCATATTTACAGCATTTTGTTTGTCACAGTGTCTGGCGCTACTTTAGACCTTGATGTTCCCTGTAGGAAGCCGTGATAGTCAAGTATTGCCAATGTGAGATTAATAGAATATAGGCTGGTATTGAGGTGCAGGGAATAGTGGTAGTGGATACAATCAATGGGCCTTGAATGTTTTGCTGGAAATGGACAGAAATACCTGTTTAGACTGGTAGAATCAGAACAGACTGTTGGACGGATTTTACATATTTTATGATTAGAGACGAGGATGTTAGGGCCCAAACCTTTTATTAATCTTCCCTAATCCTTTCGCTATATAGAGCGCTAAGTCCCTCACCCTTTTCAAGCTAGCTGCTGTTCCACTAGCTTCAGTGTATTTTTTTCTAATAGAAGGCTTTTTCATTACACTTTCTCAAAGGCTGAAACATGATACAGGAAGTTTCTGTTCATATTTTTAGTCTAAATGTTGATTTAGTGGACAGTAATGTTTTAGATGTTCTGCATTCTTTCAAGACAAAAATAATTTTGATGAACAACTACGGCTCAGATACAGTTCTGATGGTGCTCGTGGGAGGTGTAGTTTACTGCTGTGACATGCAGGGCCGTCTATAGCCCTTTTGGTGCCCTTGGTGAAATTTTGATTTGGAGCCCCCATCCCCCCACCATCACATCAGACATCACAATGAATTTTAGTTATTTTCATAAATAACTAACTATTTAATTTACTTAATCAAAATTTGTAATTTCACTACAATTTACACTTTTATTAACAAATAAGTGCGAATGGGGCGGATGAAAACGTGTGAGAAAGAGAGTTACAGGGGTGAAAAGTGTGTTTCTTTGTTTATTTGGATGGCGGATGGCGCCCTAAGCAACCACCTTATGGCCTTAGCCTTAAGCCAGCCCTGGTGACATGTTAAAGCTTTTTAGAAAGACCAATACAAGAATGGGAAAATAATATATTTACATTTATTACCTCCACCAAAGCCGAAGGCCTAGGTAGGAGGTTATGTTTTCACCGGCATTGGTTTGTTGGTTTGTTGGTTTGTTGGTTTGTTGGTTTGTTGGTTTGTTGTTTTGTCCGTTTAGAGGATAACTCCAAAAGTTCGCGATGGATTTGAATGACATTTTTTGGAGGGGTGGGGTGTGGCACAATGAACAATCCATAAAAAAAATTTTCAGCGACGTACATGAAACCTGCCTTGGTGGAGGTCTGCGTTCTCCGAGTGCACTTCTAGTTTGGAGTTGTGTTTCTGGAATAGTGTTTCACTGCACCAACTCCTGAGGGAAATAACTGTCACTTTAGCTGCTAAATGCTACACTATGTTCATCAGGAAGTAGTTAACTTGCTGTTTGCTGCTGGGCAGGTAGAGTACAATGGGTTTAGTTTTTCACTGAAACCGCTGCCTACTGTTACTGAGTTGATGAGAGAAATACCCGTTTCCATTCAACTGTCAAGTGAACCTTTGAAATGTTTCATCAACTGCTTTGGAGTGAGTAAACTCGGCTATAGCATAGTTTAGTCAGAAGTTGGCACTATAGGCTACGCAATCAGTCAGTAAACAGAGTAGAAGAAGAGGTTGCGAACTGGAAACAAAACAAGTCGACTTGGCCATCTGACCGATCTACGAGAGAAAAATGTAGTGTGTGTCAAATATTTGTAGAATTTTGCTTTTTCCATACAGCTTTTCTATGCATTACTTAAAAATGCAAATCAAAACATGTGAATGAAAACTCAGCTAATGAGGGTAAACCAAAAACAGTACAGTAGTGGGCTATAAAACCAAAACAATGAGCTGAAAAATGCAACAATGCTATGTAGAGCTGAGGGGAGCTACAGAGTTAGGTGATGATTCTTGGTTGTTTTATTACTAATAGTGACCCTTTCACATTATATATAGTGAATCGATCAGCTGTTAATATAAAAATATTGATTAGGGTAGCTTATGTATGAGCACTGTAAGCGTATGTAAAAGGCCGTTAAACAGACCTTCTCTGAAAACAGGCTTTAGGTCACACAGACATCTTTTAATTTCTTTCCCATGTGTCCCCAGACGGATAGCAAGTCATTGACGCTGGCTTGTTTGGTAGTAATTCATGACCTGCGACCCATATTGGTGAACCATAAAACCTCCTCATAGTATCAGGAGGTCAATCCTGACTCAATAAATTCCAACACCAACCATCAGCATCCTCAGATAGAGCCGCAATAAAACAGACACAGCTCATAAATCGGGCCCCGCGGACCTAAAAATATTCTTCCCCCACTGGTGTTTAAACTGTCATTGTAAGATCGGACTCTTGTTGTCTTGCCATTTAAAATAATCAGTGACAGTCTACTGCCTTTCTTTTTTACCCATACGCAAAGCTGCATTCGGCTTGCAATTATTTATATGTGCTACACTAGCTTTTTGGTGTTCATGATAAAGCTCTTATCACGTTCCAAACAAGTGTGAAATGAACCAGTGGTCCTCTGATTTGACTCTGCAGTGTTGTCATTTTTTTTTTTACTGCACATTAAGCCATCTCATGGCCCTTTTTTGCAGCGTGACACTGATATCAATCGATATATTCTATTTTTATCTGTTTAAAGAGACATTAAACCGATTTCCCACAATGTCCGTGAGTGCAGGGCTCTGTGTGACATGAACGCTGTGATCCACATCTCTTTGGAAGTGTTGCTGGATCCCACTGGGGAGTTTTGACATTTCCCGATGTGTTACTTTTACTTCATTTTTTTTCTTCTTTAAGCCATGCTCCTGACAGTTCTGCCTCCTCGTTATTTTAGAGCTTTGCATGCGTCCCCCTTTTTTTTTCCTTCAAAGGCCTTGTGAATTGCTAGTCCACTAGCGAGCGGTGACAATGAGCACTCCATATGGAATAGATTTATGAGGACCAAACCTTAATAAAGGGTGACCCTGGGAGCCACTAAGCACCCTGTCTCCATAATTTACAACTCGGACTATCTGGGCAGGCTCTCGATACTCTCTAATTCAGTGCTTTACATTTTCATTTATATATACTGTCTGTTCTCTTTGATCGATTGCCCATTAAAGATGTAAGGGTCAGAAATGGCTCTAATTCATTATTGTGACAAAGGTTTATGATGTGCAGCCTGGACTGTTGATTGATCTGCAAGTTAAGTCAATGTGCTAGTATTAAAGTACTGACAATAATGAATACGGACTTAAACATGGCATTATGTTTTATTGCCTGCAATACCAGACTTGATTGTAATAAGGTGTAAGAAGTTATTTTAATTTAAGAATAGCTGTGTTGTTTTATATTAGTGAACAGTGTGTGTTTTGTGAGTAATACACATTGTGTTTTTCCATTGAACCCTCTTCTACCCCCCTTTGACTTCTCCACTAATGACATACATTAGGAGAGAGACAAAAACAATGTTTCAGCCATGTAAGTTGAGTATGTACCGTAATTCAGAGAGCGTCCTGATTGGCTGCGCTGTTTGTTTCCTGTGATCCCCGTTGTCTCCCTCCTCCCTGGTGACTCCCCTGCCCCGCGGTAACAAAGGCACCGGTGTGGATCCCATCCCAAGCTGGTCCCCTGAGGAACGTCATCTAATGAGCTACATACAGTATCCACCGTGAAGTTTGTGCTTTTACCTTGAGATGGGAGTTCTCCTCTCTACATAGAGCACAGGCCTGAGGGCTGCATTGAATATAGAAATCAGTGTTACAGCTACATAACGGCATAATTATGACTTTGGTTTAACATCGTCAAGCATCCTCCTGGAGGTATGCATATGGAGCACCAACTGGTATTAATTATGTGTCTGCTTGATTTAAGCAATTTCTCATTACGCAGTCGTGTGGAGGTGTGGAAGTGATGAGCATCAGTAACAATGAAGTGGGAAGGAACTGAGTGATGTAGATTAGTTTTGGAGGTGCGATGAAGCACCTCTAACTTTTATTGCCAGACAAGAATGTCGATACAGGACATATGTTCGGTGACGTCCAATACCAACGTTTTTCTTGTTTTCTACAATATCTGCACATTGCAACCACAGTAAAACCTTAAACCTGCAATAACTGATTTATTGTGTGAAAACAGCTGCCTGCTGAAGGTGAAACTCGATATAAAGCTCAGCAAAGCCGAGGGGAGCTGCAGATTCAGGTTCACTTTTAGGTTAGGGAAATAAAAGGTTGTGGTACTTTCAAATATACTACTTAAGGTGTAGTTCAGGTTAGGCAACTAAAACACTTGGTTAAGGTTAGGGAAAGACCTTGGTTTAAATAAATTAGGCAAAAGTTAATTGCTGGTTTGTGACGAGAACTCCAGCTTTCTACATGAAAGTCAGATGGGCTTTACACCCTTAGTGTCTCACTACATACTGTTTTTGGCACAATACTTCCTTCATCGAACACAGGAATTGTCCACCATGGAAGTAATACTGGGCTGAAGACATACACATTGGCTGCAACAAGTAAAATACTAGTTCAGTTTCAGTTTTATTTGTCATTATGTAGGTTAACACAGGGTCAACGGTACAATGAAATGTATAGGATTAGTGAAACGGGTCAACTCAGCAATAAAAGCAACTATAAGATACAATTCCAATACTAAGATAGAATACCATTTATTACAACAAATAACAAATGTTATTTTATAAATTAATAACAAAGACAATGATTAGATGAAATGACAATAAGTTGTAAGATAAAAAGTGATGACATACAAAAATAAATAAAACAAATTAAAATGTTATTAAAAAATAATAAAAATCATCATAAATAAATAAATAAATAGATTAAATACAAATAAAATATAATATTACAAATACAATGTAATAATACTAATGATTTATCTAATTTTCCATAGAACCAAACAGCTTTCTCCCCTTTAGAGCATAGTGTGCTCTGCGAATGTCAGGGAGGATATTTCTTTTGGCCCTTTGGCCTAGTAAAAGTTAACAGGGTCATCAAAAACATTAAAAATCCTCCTCTGGAGTCATAACCATCCACAGCAACTTTCAGGGAAATCCCGATAATAATTTTTAACAGACATACCATTAAATATTGTGGACCCGTGTGGTGGTCCGCCGGAAATTTGGACCTGATGGTGGTTAAAGCGGAGAAGGATCACTAGAATAATTCGGTATTATCCTCCGTGAACCATGATGATAGTGACAATCTGGTGAGTTTTTTTAGATATTTTGTATGAAATATAAAAAAAGGATTAGTTTAATATATCCACTTCAGATCAGTGACTGAGTCATGTCCACATCTCTGAGTGCCGTTTTGACTTTTTCGTCTCCTGTGCTGCAGTGAGAAGCTCTTATCTGCGCTGCACCATAACCTTCCCCAGGGTGGTCGCCAACTAATATCCTCGCCTTGGTTTAGTCCGGGATAAAGACCTCTGCTCTCAGACTCTCTTGGTGACCACAGGTACACAAAAACAGAGCACTATCTATCTGCCAGCTCGGCCTGTAAAAGGCGGAAGACCATTGTAGTGAAGCTTTTAGGCAGAATCCTGGGGAGTCCCGTAGCCGGTGACATTTCTAAATGGACAAACAGTCAGGGAGACAGAGGCACACACTCCACAGAGACACTTTGATTCCCTTTTGTTACCTTTGGGTTTGCTCGCATAATGCTTCTTTCCACACAAAACATATTCATAGCGCTTGTGTATGTTACCTCTTCTATATTTCTAAATGGGAGCTGGTAAAAGCTTCTTTCATTATATTTATATTTAACTCCATTTCAGTGTGGAAAAATAGATTAAATACCAATAGATATAATTCAGTTCAACTCACATACCATCTTTATTTTAGACCTATTTTTATAAAGCTTAAGCACATACATAAATGTGATGAAACATGATTGGGAAAAGGCAGCCTAAACCTGAATGTTTATCTAACATTCAACACAACTGCATCTTCATTTGTGAAAATGAACACGTCTCCACCAAAGCTGCAAACAAGATTTAATTTGTTTTTATTTATGTGATCAAGAAACACATCATATTACTGTGGTGGTTCTCCATTGACAGGCTGTGAGACTGATGTTGTGGGTAGAAACAGCTAACACAAAAATTCCACCAATATGTGGACACATTACTTATTAGTTGCATTGTGAGTTGACAGAATCTGCATTTCATTATCCATGTAGAGCCATTCCTGGTAATATCATAACTTTAAATAGTCTCGCACAGCCAAACTTCATCTCTGAAACTGGAAAAACTTGTTTGCAAGAATCAGTTCAGCCTGGTCTGTTATGAATTTACCAATCAGCAAACCTTTCAATGTCAAATATGACTCAACAAACTCCTGAACTTTGTTAATAAAAGAGTACTTCACCAATTTAGCATTGTACTCCTATAACATTGTCAGACTCTTGAAAAAAAAAGGGTCCAAAATTGATGCAGCAGACAGAGATATCTTTTTATTCTAAACATTCTTTTCGTTGTCTAAACCTGGAGCCTACATTACCAACAATGCAACTCAATCGTTAACAGCTTAGTCAGCGATTTAGACAGAATCATAGACTGGATACAGCGCCATTGCTCAGCCTTGCTTCCAATCTTTCCACTTGTCTCCCTGCGGCCGAAAAAGCATTTTCCCCGTAGTCCACCATTGTAAAAGAGACGTCTGTAAAACTGTTGACAGGACATTTTGAACTGCAAACGAGGTTGATTATGACTCTTTATATTCAGATCGTTTGATCTATGGAGGTTTCATATTTATAAAACTTTCCTGGAGCCGAGATAAGCGATTTAAATATCTGTGACGTCATCACAATGTAAAGTCTATGTGCCAAGTGGGAGCTTGCAGGTGGGGTCAGCGGGAGAAACACTACTGCTCATATTCAGTGGGCCACACACCCTGGAAGTAAACCCAGAAGCTAGACAACTAAACAAATAACAACAATTGTCATTGGAATGAATAGGCGCCACCTTGGGGTCCGGTATCCAGTTCTAATAATACATCCATGGGCTGTTGCGGCGATTAGTGTTGCGGTGTGGGAGTGTCACTTAAATGGCCCATTTGTGTGACACCATGCTGCTAGTATGCCGGGTCCTATGAGTGGTTGTCTGTCCGTATCGAGAGATTAAAACAACACACTTACTAACAAATCACGATGCAAGGCTTTTCAAAACCGCGGTCTTTACACTGCTGCACAAGACCAAATTGAGTGACTACACTTGAAACATGACGTTACACTCCATTGTGTTTTGGTTATTTACGCTGCTCTTCTTCCCATGGGCGTCTACCGGTCTGATTGGTGGTTATGTGATTAGTGTGACATTGGGTTGCATTTCACCAAAAGTTGATTCTGCTCTCTGTACTCTCCAACATCTGTCAACAGACTTTACATTGTGGAATCTGCGGAGTTCCCCTTTAAAGCTTCAGTAGGCAGAATGTCAAAATATCTGGTTGTTGCGTGCTCGGTTGTCGTTATCGACGTTCCAACAGTAGACTCAAGTTCTGCAGAATTCTGACAGCATTACGACCGTTTCAGAGCAACCGGGTGTTTCCATTCAACGAGTGGCCGTGTTAACTGGTGACTTTCAGCCGAATGCGTCCGTGGTTGCTCGTAGTAACTTACGTAAATGGTTGGCGTAGAGTGCTCTGAGAGATAACTAGACTTCTGTTCCTCCTCATGGCTCTGTTTTCAGGCTTTAAAAGATCTAGCCTGTGACGGGAGACTTTGGCAAATTACAGGTCATTTCTGAGAGAGCATTCCTACTGGCTGTGCTCCGGCTGGTGGGCGGTGCTTGGTATTTCCTCGATAGATCTCGACATGGCTGCCGGGTAACAAATGATCTAATTTTACAGCTAAACGGTACACTACAAGATATTTCTGAAAACATTTGAGGCGATAAATAGGCATTACAGTAACAGAATATTGATTCATATTTGACCAGCGCTGCCTAGGTCAAACCGTTTAATCGGAGTTTGCGAGTGATTGACAGATTACCTGTTTCATGTACTGCTGTCAGGATATAGTGATGGTTTTATAAAAATAACTTTTTTAATCATATTTGCTGCAATCTCACCTACTGCTGCTTTAATACTATGTTGAACTGAGGATTTAAACAGCAACATGATACTATAGCAGCTATAGTATAGCTGCATATATCTGAAACAAAGACAGCACAGTAAGTGGTGTGTTTATTCAATCGAGCGTTGAATGAGGTTATGTTGATGTCTCAGTGAGGAGAGAACCGTCAGTCAGTCAGTCTTTTGTCCCAAATTAATGCACGCTTGGTGTTGCCAGACCAAATTGCACATAGCGTAACATGTTGGATTGCTTTGCTTATTCAAGAGGTTAATTTAAGGTACGCTATGTTTCTATTCATTTCTGTTTACATTGATAAATCACATGTATATTTGAGGTATTAAGAGAGAAGAAAGGGCATAAAGAGCCATGATTCATTACTGTTTTATGTTCTCTTTCAATGTATTATGTCAGATCGGCCTCTGAATTTGTTTCCTATATTCTGTCATGCTCAAAAGACAAGTAGTTGGTGTGTGTTTCTGTGTGCGTGTGTGTATTTGTGTGTTTATGATTATGGCATACATTATGTATTGTGTGGCCATGCAGGGTCTTTTGTCCGCCATGGGACATCTTTGTATTCCGAGCCATGTCTGCGTTGATGACATCTTTTTGATTATTTATGATGTTTATCCTCCCTCTTGTGCACTTCCTGTACCCATGGATAACGGGGAAAAAATATCAGGACAATTATGGGAAGTGAACTAGCAAAGTAATAATCTCCTTATGAATAATGAATCCACTTAATGGTCTGAAGTATCACTTTATGTATACAGGATGACTGGAAATGTAAAGTGATGGAAACAGACAAGATTGAATTTACCTGAAACCCCTTGACATATACATCATGCAGTGGAAGTAGACAGGAAGTTCACGCCTAATATTTCATTTGTTCTTCTCATTTTTTCTTTTTTACAAAGCCTTTATTTCACGTGTTTGGGGAGTTGCTCCACATACTGCAGTGATGCATCAGATGCTTCTGTGGCTAAAAGAGAAAACATCCAATAGCCCCTTTAGTGCTTATTGAGATCATTGCCTTTTTAAACGAAGTAATCATTACCTACTAATAGCAAGAACTCACGCTGTTTAATTAGAACTCAACTGGAACTCTGTTTTATTTATTAAAGAGGGAGGAATGATGCTGGAGAAGGTGAGCCTGACATGTCTGACTTTCTGCCATGCGGATTGCTGAATAATGCACAGCCAAAACCCTCAAAATAAACCCTCCTCAGCTCCTCTCCGTGCCCCTTCTCTCACCACCGTCTGGAGGCTCACTAACACACTCTCCTCTGAATAAAATATACCAGCTCCCTTCTGCACGGAGAGAGGGAGTGGATGTGCAAAAGAAGGACATTAATTTAAATCACTTTTGGGACACCGCTTGTGTTTGTGACCAGCAGGAGAAAGCACTGATTCTTTTTTTTTTTATGCTGCGATACCGGAGTCAGATTCATTCTTCGACTCGGATTTATGGTGATTGGCCTGAGTGCATGCATGGCCGCCCCACAGACTTTTAGCTCCTGATTGATCTGAGATGTTGACAGACAGCGGCGTTTGATTCTGCTCCTGTTATCTGCAATGTAGCTGAAGCTCTCAATGGGCTGACAAGATTAGAATGCATTACTGTCAGAGAGCAGGGTGCCCTGGGGCTGCACCGCGCTTGTTGAGTGTTAATGACTCTCAGACTATCCACGCCTCACCAGTGCTGCACATGTGCTGACAATCGAGCCAGTCAATTGCATCCCAATCAGCTCGGCCTGTTGCCAGACACACAGAGAATGACAGCTGATTTACACAAGACTGTAGATAGGCAATATTTGAAATATTGCTGATATTGGCTCTATTAGATTTACTCAGTCGCTTATGGCCCAGTTGATAGACCATTGTTGATTTGAGAAGCAGATTAGAGCTCGCAAGGGAGGTTGAGAGCATGTGAGCATGTTTAAGAGCAGGCTATTAATCATTGTGATCCTTTTGAATATAGCTATGAGGTTATTGAAGTTTTATAATCACTCAACTTCAGCTACTTTGTAATCACTGGGGGGAAAAAATTAGATAAAATCATAGACTGTTTAAGAAGTGGACGTAGTCACTGTGACTTCACCCATTGGTTTGTGGACTGCCGTTTTGTCATTTTGGAGCCTTGAGTTCGGCATTTTGACCGTCGCCGTATTGGTTTTTTGATACCAGAAGTGAAGCTAAGTACAACGGAACGTGGAATAAGACATTTTTATGCGACCAAAAATGTTAAAAAGGTTAAACTTCCATGAACTGAAAACACACTGTGAAAGGGGTAAAACACGAACAACTCCCAAACCGGACAACGCTGTGGTAGCGACCTGTCAATCACAAGACAGCCACGCCCTAAAGCATCCCCTGCTTTATGGTCTATTTGACTCTAAATGGGACCATAATTTACTAAATGAACATCGTGCTGTATTGAAGAAGACTTGAAGCTAGCAATTGAGACCATAAACTCATGTTTACAATGTTTACTGAGGTAATAAATCAAGTGAGAAGTAGGGTCATTTTCTCATAGACTTCTATACAATCAGACTTCTTTTTGCAACCAGAGGAGTCGCCCCCTGCTGGCTGTTAGAAATAATGCACGTTTAAGGCACTTCAGCATTGGCTTCACTTCTCAGACCCCAGAGTTGCCCACTGGATAAAATAGTTAACTTTAGTTGAAATACATTTTTACTTGTTGAACTTCATGATTTTTAAAATATGACATCTGCACATTTTTCCTAATTCCAGCCAGAAAATATAACTCAGGAAAGAATAGTGAAACAATGCAAGTGGAAATCTGTCTATACCACTTTAAAACACAAATATATTTTATGACATTTTAACAGTAATGTTGGATACTTCCTGCCCAAATGTGAAGATCTAAACTAGAGTATTTTGCTCTCATAGCAAGTGCTGTTTTATTATGTCTACTATCTTGTTTGGTGTTCCAAAATCTGTGTAATTGCTTAAAAGTTTAGATAACAATACATACTAGTACAGTACTATTGCGAGGCAAAAATGTCACTTGTCTTCTTTGAATCACACGGCAGGCTTTCCCTTTAATGCACATTCATTTTTATTATCATGGAAAATCTATGCTCTATTGATTTTTTATTGAGTGTAAGTGCCTACTGAGGCAGGTGAATGTCGTTGCAGGTGCTTTGTGTGGAGTTGAGGATCCTGTCAGAAAGCAGCGGAGAGTTTCCTTGGGGATCATGAGATGGGGAATTGGATCATTAATGCTCAGGTCTTTAATAGGTGCCCTTGGGAAAATTAATATCCACTTAATACTCTGTGCCAGGGGTTGCTCATCTAATAGGGTATAAGCAGTGCAACTTACTGCTCATATGCAGGCTGCACAATCCCACATAATGTATGTTTTCAAAGAATTCAGCCCTTTGACTCCAGTGATTGACAGTTTGTTCTTCACCTTTCTTTACAACGGCCCCTTGCAGACATTAGGCATTTTGTTTTAAAAGCTCCCTGCTGACACCTTCCTGTGTATGAGAAATCCAATACCACGGTGAGCTTAGTGTTTTTTATTGACCCTCTCTTTACACATGAGGCTTTTGTTTTGCTGGTTTTGCTACAGCTTCAATAAGGAGTTGTCTGCATGACTCCAGTAGCCCACATGGGTTTGACGTGTTTGCAGCACTGAGAAATAAAAAATACCTGTGAGTAGATGTTGCTCAGTTGACTCGTGGAGTCTCTGAAAACGGTCACCTCATTAAGATATCTTTGGCCCAGACTCTAGGCATAACAGACATGTCTTCTGTTGCCATAGAGACAGGGCTTCTTCTTCAATGGGTGACCCAAATTAATTTGCCAATTACAGTGTGTGGGACACACCAACGCCACATCTCCCTAACTGGGAATGGTTGGAAGAGAGAGTGGAAGCAGAATGTTGAGACTACAGAGTGAAAATGTTATTTATCAAGAGATCACAGAATTAGCCACATTAAATGTAAAATCAAAGCCCCATAAACCGGTTTTATACAGGGATTAGAGAGTTATCAGCATGACTGAGCACATTGTGCTATTTATGTTAATTAAATACAAGAAAAGACGAAGCAAGCTGAATTCTAACCTTGACCCAGGTCATTGACGAGCATTCAAATTAAACCCTGACATAAATCTAGCGCACTCATCGGCCGCGTGAGGAAAACATCCTTAACATTCCTCAGGATAAACAAATCACCAAATTTACAATACTAATCCAACATATAAATATGTCAGCTGACATTAGACCTGATATCGGCTTATGATTCACCAGACTAAAGAGAGCTAATTGGATAATGTGAAAAGTACACAACAGCTTTTTCAGGATTTTCATCCCCCATGCACATCGAATGTTATATCGCTGTGCAAACCATGCTGTAGAAATTAATTACCATAAATATAGCCGACCGTATTTAAACCCTTGGCTTGTATTTTAGAGACTTTTAGTCTTTAAATGCAAGCGGTATCTCATCTTCATAAGTCTTGGTGGATGATTATGCAACCTGATATATTGCTATGATTATGACACATTTATGAATAGATAATTTATCTTTAATGTAATCAGGCAATAAAATAAAGATCAAAACACAACAGTGAAAAAAACATTCTTTGAGTCTGTTTAAAAAGTTATGCAATCACCAAAGTCATTAATGGGTTATTTGATTAGTTTTTTTCTTGGTTTTACTGTACAGATAAACTCGTGTGAATGCTCCCGAGTTCAAATTGTCAAACTTTTTAATGTGCAACAGCAGAGTATTCATATTATGTACTGTATGTATTCAAAGCGATGGTAGGCTGAATATTTTTTGCATCATTGGGCAAAAATGCCATAATAACCTTTCAGCATATTGTAATTCATGTGTTCTGAGAGAAAACTAGACTTCTGCACCTCCTCATGGCTCTGTTTTCAGGCTTTAAAAAATCTAGCCCGTGACGGGAGGCTTTGGCCAATCACAGGTCATTTCAGAGAGAGCGTTCCTATTGGCTGTTCATTCAGCGAAGGCAGCTGTCAATCACTCGCAAACCCCTTAGAAATGGTCAAACTAGGCAGCGCTGATCAAATATGAATCAATATTCTGTTACTGTAATGCCTATTTCTCACCTCAAATGTTTTCAGAAACATCTTGTAGTGTACTGTTTAGCTGTAAAATGAGAAAGTTTGCTCCGGCTGGTGGGCGGTGCTTGGTATTTCCTCAACTGATCTCAACATGGATGGCATTTTACAGCTAAACAGTACACTACAAGATGTTTCTGAAAACGTTCGAGGCGAGAAACAGACATTACAGTAACAGAATATTGATTCATATTTGATCAGCGCTGCCTAGTTTGACCGTTTGATCGGAGTTCGCGAGTGATTGACAGCTGCTCAGAGACGGCAGGCTCCAGCTCGGCTCTGATTGGCTGTTTTCCTCCGGTCTGTGAAATCTTGCAGATGCCATTAAGAGCACCGGAGGACACAGAGGCACATGATTTTTGTAATCATATTTTCTCCAATTCTACCCGCTGAGGCTTTAAGCAGTAGTTTCTTATTTTTATTTTGCTGTAATAGAGTTATCTTTTAACGTCATTTCACTGGTGTCAGTTGTTCTCTTGATGGCAGTAGTCACAGCTATTTTATTCTTCTTCACTGCAGTCTTGTTATAGACCTCGGTTGTTGTTCGGAACCTTTAAATCACAAATAAGACTTTAAATGAAGCAATCAGCATCCTCCACCTGCGTGCAGCCATAAACTTTACAGGTTTGCACAACAAAAATCTCGCCACACACTGTGTAATGCTCAACATTAAATTGGTGTTGCCTCAGTGTACAATATTTCACGGCCTTCCGCTGCGTACGCTGCCACAGTCTGAATCATCCCACAAGTGCAGTGAGGTTGCAGAAGGAGTAGATAATAGTAAATACTGTATGGAGCCAGGAAAACCCCTGTTGCTTTTTAGGGCCTACAAACTAACCTTGAAGCGGGAGGGAATGTACTCATCGCTGAACTCTCGTACAGAGCAACGGGGCCGCATGATACAAGAATGAGACGGGGAAATACAGAGGCAGTCGTGGAGTGGCAGAGAGAAGGGGAAAATAAAGTACTGAACAGGAAAACAACATGCTATCTGACTCAGGAGATGTGGAGGCCCAGAACTGATGGATTTATAGACTTCAAAACAACTAGTATTGAATATATGCCCAGTAGGGTGTACAGTATTATCATGTTTATGGACAGCATCGTGCAAAGGCTGTAGAAAAACAACATCATCGAGGTAAAATTGTTTACTGCCGATGATGTAACCCCGGCAGGGTTTTGCCCTCAGGCCGATGTTTATGTGCATGAGAAGATGTAAACGGCTTTTCCCAATAGGCAGTGGCAATATGCAGAACATGTGATGCCATGTTCAGTTGTTCCCCTCTGTTGCAACCCCGACAGATCAGAGAAATGCTGCACTGAAAATGAACCTAAAATGATTTCCAATAGGTTCATTTTCAGTGTCTGAAAATGTTGTATTTTTTTATTCTTCTTTATTCGTTCTTGATTCTGATTCTGCATTGGTCAATTTCACAACACATCTCTATGATAACGTAACAGTAGCCACGTTCATCACTTTAATCTGATAGCATCACCCAAAAAAAAAAAAAGGAATGCAATTATTTTAGCTTTATTAACTCGCTCTATCATCTAATCACCTGCGTTGCTAACCTGTCGCCTCTAATCTGAGGACGATCCTCCTTTCCATTCCAGTCAGGAGAGGCCAAGTGAAAGGTGAATGACAAGATTTATTGCATGACTGAAATTACTGAGAGACCACAATTTAGTTGGTGATTAGACCTCTTCATGAAACTGTCTTCACAGGGTCATCATTCCATGAAAATGGTTCGACACAGTTTCACAGATCTGCATCAGATTTTCGGCTGGTGTGTTTGTCTAAAGTCACATTTTGCCCTGGCTGGGAGGAGTTTACTGGGATTTGATTTGATAATCACAGCGCTGAATGGCCAGCTTTATACTCTTTTGTAAAAAAAAAAAAAATCAGATGAAAGGAAGGCGTATAGGGTTCAGACCAATGTAATCGCTTTCCAGTGACAGCCATGCTGATATAGCTGATATGTTGGTCTGCCTCATGTTAATTAAAATAACATATCTCATGCCACAAGATTGACCGCCGTCCATCGAATGTTAACTAGAAAATAGGATGTAGCAGTTTCAATTATGATTGCTGAAGGGATATGGTTTCAGCTTTCACCTTGCTTTGGCCTTGAGCGTGTCTTGCAGGTCAGCTCTATACCTTCAAATTAAACGGATGCAAAGTAAAACACAACTAATCATCACAATGTTAAGAAAAGAAGGTCCAAGTTAAAAGTGAAATAATAAATATTTTAATTTCAGTATATGACACTTTTTTACTTTTGTTATAACACAAATAGTTCGAATAACATGATAGACTAGAATTATTCTCTGGAAGACACTGATTGGATAAACACACTGGAAATGGAAAACACTCCCTCTCTGATATCACACGATCAGTGTAAATATGTCATCTTGAAAACAAAATATTCTTAATATTCTTGGACAGACGTTGCCGAGAGGCACGATTCTTAATAAAAAAAGAGCTGCGAGCAAGCTGAATAATACACCATGTTAAAACAGTGATATCATGTGTGTAAAAGAAATATTCAAATTATACAATGAATAATTCAAATTCCTTCAACTTTTGTAGATGTTGCTATCGGTGTATAATGGCGTGCTGCAGGTACAGTCAGTCCACCGATGACACCGGGATAGGACAGAGCCTGAGCGGTAACAAGAACAGAAGGGGGACAAAGAGAGAGAATATGCATGCATGCACGTGTGCGTCACAAGATGCTTGTCAGTGTGACGGGACAGCTGCTGAAACACACACAATTATGTACCAGATGAAGGTGACATTAGCCCTGCAGGGCAGCAGCAGGTGTCTATGGAAGGGATGCGAGACAATTGCTTAATCCTCTGGAGACAGATGTGAGGTAGAATATAAGTGTCCCATTTCTCTATGTTTTTTTTTATTATTATTAATGTATTTATACTTTAATTGATTGACCATAATGTGAATGAAAGAATGAAGAGAAAACATGTATGTATTCTTTAGAAGTAAGTACATAAACACCGCTTTTGTCGAGGTATATCTTATTTTTTTTGAAACAGTGGTACTTCCCTTTTTATTGTAGTATTGCCACTCTATCACGTTGATAGACAGTTTGACAGATGATCATCAGATGATTTTAATATAAAACGAAGTGCAGTTCAGGACGATGTCAGTCAGAGACCTTTGGTGACTTTCACTCAGCCTTGGGCTAGCTTCCATGTTATGTGTGCGCATCTTCCTGTGTGTTATCTACTGTTAAATTAACTCCAAGCTGATAAAAAAAAACATCCTTGGTGGATAAAACAATGGAAAAATTCAGTTGAGAGACTTTAGTGAAGAGAGTTGTCAGTAGGGATTCACCGATCTGACTTTTTCAGCTCTGATAGCGATACCTGGGCTTTGGGTATCGGCCGATACCGAGTACCGATCTGATACCAGTGTTTAATTGATAATCTGTATGCCTCACTGTGTGGAAGTGACTGGGATCATTCTTTTATGTGAAAGGCAACATCAGACTTGACTTAAACATTGCTTTCAGGAATTAAAATTCCAGTCAATAATGTATACTGTATAGTGTAATAACATATAATTGAATTGAATAGATCGGCCCCATTGTCACCGATATCCGATCCAGCTATTTGAGTCAGTATCAGCCCGATATCCGATCCGGTATCAGTATCGGTGCATCCCTAGTTGTCAGATTTTTTAAATTTATGTTTATGTACTTTTTCTGGATTCGCTGCTCGTTTGTTGGATTTTCTTTGTATGCTATTAGTAAGGTTGTGTTATGTGATGTGTTATAAACGCTTCATAAAATCAATGCACCAGGATTAATGTCAGTTTTTGAGAGAATCACAGCCAATCGCAGGGTCCTCTCTAACAAATGCTTCTGTGTTCGGTAAGAGTTTTAGATTGTTTCTTTCTGAAAGATCCTTCACATAGCGACAAAACCATATTTGAAGTAAACCGAAACAAATTGCATCGCAGGGCTGAATTGAATCATATAA
The DNA here is from genome assembly GCF_043250625.1 of Sebastes fasciatus. Taxonomy (NCBI): domain Eukaryota; kingdom Metazoa; phylum Chordata; class Actinopteri; order Perciformes; family Sebastidae; genus Sebastes; species Sebastes fasciatus. The sequence continues at coordinate 16,856,195 of NC_133803.1, read as the reverse complement.
AACTGACTGCCTCAAATATATTAAAAGTGCACTGAATTATTGAGCCTGTATTGAGATGCATATTGAATCTGTCACACAAGGAGAGATACACAGCCCTAATAGTGAATGTGCTTGTGGTCCAGCAGAATCTCATCCTGGCTTCTATACTGATGAAGATGAAAATGTTTCCAGTCGCACCTTCTCTATAGAACTGCTTTAATAAGGGGATGATGTTTCCCGCATATCAGCGTTCTTTAATTCACAACAGCGAGGGAATTATAAATGGGTGCATTTATGTGGTACTTCACTTCCCTTGAAATTATTATGAATAGTATAATAAATTACTATAATTTCCTGTTACATTACGACTCACAGCTGAACAGATGTTGCTAAGAAACGGGGTAAGTGACTGTCTTTGATGTCTCGCCTGTCCAAAGGAAATGAGCAGAGTGTGTCTTTAGGGGCATTCATTTATAAGTAGAGGTACATTTCCTTGTACCTTAAAGGGAGATTTGTCAAGTATTTAATACGAGTGGGCAAATATGCTTACTTTATGCCAATATATTGTAACGACTGGGTGATGTGGGGTCCACTGTTAAGTTACAAGTTATGTTACTGTAGTTAGTCAGGTTTACATGATGTCAGCGAACGCAGCATTGACATTGTTTTGTGAAGATAGCCACCTGTGATTAGCAGAGGCTTGAGGAGGGAGTGACGCGGAGGGCTCGCGCAGGAGACGAGAAGCGGGAGATGAGAAGGAGTGGTAATGCAGATAGCACGCTGTAAACTAGTTGGTTTGTTGTTCTTGGCGTTGGTTACGGCCCACAGTAACCTGTGTTCAAGCTGAGGAATAAAGTACCAGCGAAACCAGTTCCTGCCTCGTAGCTTCATTGACCGGGGTCGCTACAATATGTATATATTTATTATTGGAAATCAATTAACAACATAAAACAATGACAAATATTGTCCAGACACCCTCAAAGGTACTGCAATTAGCATAAGAAATATGCTCAAATCATGACATGGCAAACTCAATCCCAACAGGCAACAACAGCTGTCAGTGTGTCAGTGTGCTGACTTGACTATGACTTGCCCCAAACTGCATGTGATTAAGATAAAGTGGACATGTATGTAAAGGGGAGACTCGTGGGTACCAATACAACCCATTTTGATTCACATATCTTGAGGTCAGAGGTCAGTTTTTCCTCGCCAAAATTTAGCGTAGGTTTGGGATGTTATTTAGCCTCCTATGCGACTAGTATGACATGGTTGGTACCAATGGATTCTTTAGATTTTTCTAGTTTCAGTGTATTCACTTTAGCTTTAAAACTGAGTCCGCTACAACCTAAAAATCACAAGTTGCAATAATGCATTAAAGAAAATAGTGCCAATCAAATTTATTTGTGTTAACGCCTTATTATCGCGTCAACTTTGACAACCCTAGTGCAAACTAAATAAAATCCATGTAACACTGGTTAGCATTTGGAAAAGTGACTCAGATGAACCTTTCATCGTTATATAATTACCTCTTCTTGCTAAAAATAGGGATTCAGTCCATAATATTTTCATTTACAGTTCATAATAAAATCAGAGGAGTTAAAATGTTCACTTTGCCGATGTTATCTTCCATTAAGGCTTGACCATTTATAAAAAAATGCTACATAACTTGATCTTATAAAAGATGCTCTATAGAGGTGTAATAAATCCATTGTGCAACATACTGTAATAGCTCAAGCCACATTACAGTAGCCTCTAACAGCACAATAAGGCACACATGCATGATTCTAATGACTGTTTTGTATTGCATAGGGTCATTTACTGGACTAATCTGTGGTCCGTGTGCCAGGTCGTTCTTTCTGCTCTTGTTGCTGTTACAGTAATGCCAAGGCAACATACAGTAAACACTGGAGGGTAAAACTGTCCTTGTCATATTGTGGAGGACAATCACAGCAGTGATCTTTTTAGTAACAAGGTCCACCACGGAGAAATAACGGCAGGATTCTTTGAATTTCAGATACTTTTCTGCACATTTTACATTCCCCCCTAGCCTCCAATGCCTCCCTCCTCTTTTAACCTCCTCTCTTCAGGTGTCAGTTTTACCATGCAGCAAGCTTCTTTCTTTTGCCCACTGGCATAATGAATCACATGGCATGGCACTAGTTGGCGGGGCCTTGTCTCCTCTCAGCTGCCTGAGGAGCCATGTCAGATTGATGTACCAGTCACCTAGAGACTCCCTCGCATTGTGATTAGAGCAGCCAACCATCCACCCCAACTATGGAGGTGCTTCACCACAGGACAGATACACACAGTCTTTCTCCTTCGCTCACACACACACACGAACGGACACAGACTTAAATAGCAAAGGTGATGCAGCAGTCACACGAGCTTTGTCACTGGGCTTCAGCGTGTTTGTGCCCCCAGCTATGTTTCCTGATGTTAAGCCACTCATTAAGCTCAAACCCATTCGCCTTGAACACAGCACGCTCCCAGCAATAATTTTTAATTAGTTTATTTAGCCTTCCTTGTGACTCAAGGATGAAACTGCCCTCCTCCAGCACTTGGCTATTCGCGAGCACTTTACTTAACTCTACAGGGGCTGTAACTCTGGCAGGATTTCAGCATGACAAGTGTACTTACAGAGGTGAGTCAGAGATTCAGACATACATACTGTATAGTGTTGATGGTGAAGTTGTGCTGATATTGTTTCAGTGTAGCAGGACAGAGATCAAAACATAAAGACAACTTTGAGTAACAAGTGGCAAAAACAATGAAACATTTGATCGTTTAATCGTATTTGGAGCAGACAAATGAGGCTTGAGATCTCACTGTCTTTGGCGGCCCATTAGCTTAATCACGGTGGAGCACAGTATTTCCTCCCTGATGTTTAATTGTCTCTGCCTCCTCAAGCCATTTCCCTGTTTTCTCCAGTGAAATGGCACACTTATTTATGTACATCAATGGAGTTGCTTATTTTTTAGCTACTTAGAGATAATATGAACAGCATAATACTTTTAATTAGGGCTGTCAAAGTTAACGCGATAATAATTTCTTTAACGCATTAACACAACTTGAGATTTTTTAAAACTGAGCCGGCTCAGTTTTAAAGCTAGAGTGAAGATACTGGTATCATGTGAAACTAGAAAACTTAAGGAATCCAACCATGTCATACTAGCTTGTTGCAAAGGAGGCTAAATAACGCTCCGAACTAAATTTTGACGAGGGAAAACTAGCATGGCAATTTCCATAGGGGGTCCCTTGACCTCACACCTCTAGATATGTGAATGAAAATGGGACTATGGGTACCCACGAGTCTCCCCTTTACAGACATGCCCACTTTATGATAATCACATGCTGTTTGGGGCAAGTCATAGTCAAGTCAGCACACTGACACACTGACAGCTGTTTTTGCCTGTTGGACTGCAGTTTACCATGTTATGATTTGAGCATATTTTCTATGCTAAATGCAGTACCCGTGAGGGTTTCTGGACAATATTTATCATTGTTCTGTGTTGTAATTTGATTACCAATAATAAATATATACATATATTTGCAGAAAGCAGCATATTTGTCTTGTTGATAAGTATATTAAATACTTGACAAATCCCTTTAAGGTACATTTTGAACAGATCAAAAATGTGTGATTAATTTGCACTTAATCACGATTAACTATGGACAATCATGCGATTAATCGCGATTACATGTTTTAATCGATTGACAGCCATACTTATAATACAATACTATGTAATTTTGGGAGATGCTCAACAGATAAAAAAAGAATACACTGTTCTGGATATTATGTCTGCAACAATGGCTTCTAAGAAATGCTTTTGCTGTTGGAAATTGTTAGGAGACAGTGTTTCCTAATAGGGATACACCACAAGGCACGCTATGGGGTTTACTTGTAAACAAATAACAATATATTGTGTGCATCCTTAAAGGAGCAGTGTGTAGGATTTAGTGACATATAGTGGTGAGGTTGAAGATAGCAACCAATTTAGTTATTTGCAACCAAGCGTGTAGGAGAACTACGGTGAACAACGCGAAGATGCGAATGGCCTCATCTAGAGCCAGTTGTTTTAAGAGTGGCGTAGATCATTTGGAGAACAGCAGAGCCAGTGCCCAGCGGGTGTGTGTATGTGGTTTGTGAGTTGTGAAGCAGGAGTGGCCAAACAGATACAGCCTGAACAACAGAACCTCCTCTCCACCATGTAACCTAGAAAGAGGACATGGTTTTTGTTTTTAATTCACACTTGCATTGGTAATGTAAATGTACTGTATGATTCTCATGCCAATAAGAATCTTTGGAATGAATTGAATTAAGAGATGCCATTCAGCAGTGTAACAGTTAATATGGTCCCCTCTCAATACACTACACTGTATACATAGCCAACCCTGTCTCCTACAAAATAACGTTCCCACACAACTAAACCGCATTCTCAATTACATTTCGAGGGAAACACATTTTCTCCCGGATTATGGTCATAGTTTTAAACACTTGAAACTAAAGAAAATGCAACAAAACTACTTGTTCAGGTTAAGTGAATCCAACTACGTATGGCTTTACCCTTTCAGATCCACTGACCATTCCAATGGACATAACTTTTCTAGGATTTCTAGATCTATGATTACTGTCATCTGACTCCACCCAAATTCACAGACTTATTTGATTGGATGTTAATAAGCCAATCACAGTGCTCCACTTCATCTAAAGTGGACTGCTGTAGAGCCACACCCCTTTTTCAGCAAGCATATCCAACCATGAGGCAAGGAGGAAGTGTAAGGTAGATTCTAATCTATTAACCGTGTTGTTAAAGCACAACATTAGTGTTTAAACTCTGCAAACATACAGTAAAGTAAAGTAAACATGATTTATTTTACTTATACTTGTCAAGATATCATGAAAAATGTATAGCTTTTACTCAGGTTTTTTCAAAAACTTCTGTTGGAGTGGACAGGAGATCTGAATGTCACCAGAAGGGAAATAGGGAAATGAATAGGGAAATACTGTTTTGACTTATTCTGACTGTTCTGATTTGATTTTCTGATGATACAATCAGTTTATAATGTGTCCTATTGATTATGTACACAGAATATTCAACTCAGGAGGCTTTGAACATACTGTTTCTTGGAGATACTTCAGAAATTTAGGATATTATGTGTAATGATGACTGGGCTGATACAAAATATTTACGTGTTTTAAAGCATCACTTTATTCATTGATATGTGTTAAGCATTCATGAAATTGTTTTTGTTGAAAAATGGTCTCTTAAGACTATTTATTAACATTTTTAATTAGGTGGGTTTTTTTTTGCATTCAGATTCTCCATCCATTGGAATGGACAGAAAAAATAACACTAAAACCGTATTTTAATCAACCATTTTTTGTGTTTGGAACATACAGTAATTGGGTTCTGAAAGGCTAAATTGTTTATGTTATTTAAATTACGGACGTAATTCAAATAAGTCAACATTGACTTTTTAGTTTCACACAGGACACTAACAGTGGTCTCCTGGGTGAAAGTATGTTTGTTTAAACCCACCCATCCACCCCAACCTCCTCTATACACAGACTTTGGCGGACTATGATTAGAAACGTATTTGTGATAATGTCAAAAACCAACATAATCCAGGAGATAATGCTTTTCCCTTGAAACATTATTGAGAATACAGTTTTATTGTACAGGAATGTAGATTTTAGGAAACCAGGCTGACATAGCGCATCACTCATAAATATGTCCCGTAGATCTCAAGAGCTCACACTCGACACTGCACTTCCTTGGGTACTCAGTAATGCACCCGCCAATTGTGAAGTCGATCGGATGAACGGTTGTCGGGAAAATGGAAGGACAGACAGACAGACAGACAGATACTCTTTCCATTTTAGTCAAATGAAGAGTTTGCTGTATTTTTCATTCCCCATGAAAGTCCTGGCACGGGACACAGAGAGCTTCCATTACACATAACAGGTCCTAACATTTAATGTAATCTGGGGCAACATACTTTAGTAGTGAAGAGTTGGAATGTGAAAACTGTATTATCATGTTGTAATCTGGAGATTATTTGATTAAAAACCTGAATGCATGATATGAGCTTCATTCAAGAATCATGGAATAATAATAATAAGAGGGAAAACAAGACTTTCTACCTGCTGCCACTTGCAAAATAGCTCTGAAATGAGTAAGGCTTCTAAAACTTATCTTACAACCCAACAGTAAATGCTAGTAAAAGGACTAGCTGAGGACAGCCACATTGAGTGATATCTTTGAAGTTTGTACGGAGCACTAGCTGGATGACATCTTGCCTAGTTAGTGCAGCAAACTATCATATCAAACTGATGCAAATTAGAAACATGACAGTAAGATTTTAAATGCAATATGTTAGATGCGTAGGATGTTCTAGCGGAGCTGCTGGCTGCCGGAGCCCCTCTGCATGGTGCTTGTGACAGACAGTAAGGGACAGGCCAGCCAGGAGGGTGCTTTGGGTGAGTAGGCGTGCATACTCCCCCTCCTGTCTCCGCCTGCCAGTAACACGCTGAGACGGCACTTTTTCCCGGCACAGACAGAGGGATTGAAGGGATACAAAGTGCAAATCAGCTCCCCATCTCAGCAGGCATGGGGTTCATCTATCTGTCCATCACTCCAGTCTACAAGTGATCTGCCTCTCTTTATTCATAAATCCCACTCGCTCTTTATTCATTGCAGCCATTTTGTTTCACAAGGTCTTTTGCTGAGGCTCAGACGTGCCGACACAAACACACACACACACAGAGACACACACAAACGTGCACCTTTTAAGCTGCAGTGTAAGATTGCATCTCGGTCGGACCATTTTGTGAAATTATTGAACGTGCTAAGGAAGTGATGCGATGCAGACCGATGATATGAGAGCAAATTGGGAAATAACTACCAAAAAAGGAATCTTCCCGAGTCTTACCAGCGTTAAAGTACTCCCTGTCATTATTCAGCAGAGAGGAAAAACAGCATGCCAATTTAAAAGCCCTGTTTATGGACTTCCATCAAATTTATGGCTTCATTTACTATCTGCAATTGAGGTCTGTGACAAGCTATAAGGGAGCGTGACCAGACGCAGAGCTGTGGGGAGGCTCTCCTCTTTCTGCATCAGAGTAGAGGCTGTAAAAGTGGAAAAAAACAACTCTACGCTACCACACAAGGAATTAAATTAGACTATATTGCAAATATGTTATTGTTTTTTCTCAACTTGCCCCAATAAATAATGAGGATTTTACAGTTTCCAGGTGCATTTACTGTGTAAACACAGCGGTTGTATTTCACTCTGATGAGGTGTCATGATGTGTGATGTACTGGTATTAGATTGCAAGGCGTGGCACATTGTTTTACACTTCAATTTCACCCCGTCAGCAGTGATATCACAGCTGATCCTCGGCCTTGTGTGACACGGGGGCGTATTTCCTCCACCCATCATCTAGATAGAAATCCCTGGCCCTGTCTGATGATGTCAGCACGGCAGTTTGGTATGGGATACACTCTGAACTACGATACTCTCCAGTTAGGTGGCTGCTTTTTTCCCCTCTTTGCGGTCTGCCTCTTCTCCATCCCTCTTTCCTTACAGTATCCTGTTTTCATAGCCGCTGGCCTGCCCTCCTGCTTTGCTGTCCTGACAGTGGTCTGCAGGGCTACTGGGATGCTGTGCATGCTAAACTGGGAGGGGATTGAGAAACTAAAGGCCAAGGCTATACACAGGTGACCTTGGGGCTGGAGGCTCAGACAGGATGGAGACAGGAGGACAGAGACGTCCATCGCATTTTCATTAGCCCCTCACAGTACAGTGCATTATACTAACTGATAACTTTTGTCACGGGGCTGAGCTAGTCGTCAATTTCAGTATATTGCATTATTCTCTGCTGCTTTTTTCTTTCTCTTGTTCTCTTTGCCTTCACACTATAGTGGCAGAGCCTCGGCTGTGAGTAATGAAGTTCCTCCCCCTGGCATAACATCATAGAGTGCACCTCTTTTTCTCAGGGCCTGGGGAAAAAGCTTGGGCACCCACTACCTTGTATGAATAAATTCTCTGTCAACAACATTAATCTGCACTGTAATTGGCCACCACTGCAACAGCAGCCCGCTTTTTTTTTTTTTATGAGCAGACGCACAATGGAGAGATTGACTCTGTAAAGCTGCACATTCAGTGGTGTAATCTAATGACATGGTTGTGTAAATAAGCAGTGGGGGAGACTCACAGATAACTACACACCGCACAGACCACATGACACTCAGCAGGACAAAATCCACACTCTCCTGTAGAAATCATTATCCTGTTGTTTTATTCGTATGTAACAATATGGAGTTACTGTTATTTTGAAGCAGCCGCAGAAATTATGTTCATTTTGTGCAGCACATGATTTATGTATAGTATAATGCAATTTTTTTAGAGCAAAAGGAAGTGGTAGATTGTTTATGCATATGGTGAAAATGAAGGGGTAGTAGATCAGCATCTGAAATACTGTCTCAAAACCACAATTGTTTGTCAGTTGTTCGATGCACCACTTTGGTCCAGACTGAAATATCTCTGCAACAGTTGGATGGATTGTCTATAAAACCTTTAGTGTTTGGTCCTCAGAGGATGGACTCTAATGACTTAGGTGATCCTTTTCCTCGACGGTGCCACCATGAGGTTGACTTTTTGTGGCTTTGAGGAAAATGTCTCCACAACTTTTGGATGGATGGACTTTAAATTTGGTACAGACAGTAATGCTCCCCTCTGGATGAGTTTTAATAACTTTTATCTCCTCATCCTTCATCTAGCGCCATCATCAGGTCAAATTTCCAATTTGTCCAATGGCTCACTTATGACCAAATATCTGCAAATTTAATGACATTCCCATCAGTTGAGCGTGGATTAGGTTCTACCCGTCTGTCAACCAGTCAAAGAGAACAAATTGAAACTACTGTGAGTCTCTATTTTTTAATTTTCCATTTTTAGTCCATTGGTACACATTTAGAAAATTGACAGGAAATGCTAATTTTACATTGAAATGAATTAAAAATACGATTGAAAAAACAAAATCTTTACATTTTTTTAATTAAATTGATAAAAAAATAAAAAATTATTAATTGATTGGAAAAACATACATTTTCTTATTTAATGAATTGTCTTAAAAATATTATCCTAATAATGCTTGGCGAGTGAGATATTCACACTAATGCTGTATACTGTAAAGCTGGTATAACACACTATGCATCTTACTTTATTTTCACATCTTTTAATTATTTATTTTGAGAGTCTGTTAGTTTGTACGATGAAGATTTGATGTTTCAGCCTAAGATCTTGTGGAAAAATGCTCCGGATCTCCACAGCTGCAGGCACAAACATATGTACTGTAAGGGAACGGAGTTGTAATGGCAAAAATGTGTAAGATAAGCATCTGGGGGAGAAACGGTGAAATATTTATCAGCCTCCCTCTCTCACTTTGCATGTTTGATGTTGCTGAAAGGCATTAGCATCCTTCCGGTAGAGCAGCCGCTGAACTGACCCACTCTTGCCCCATATTCCAATTAATGTCCCCCAGAAGTATGTGTCCACAAAGCCGGCTTGAAGAAAGCAGGACAATTAGATTTACAGTAAGGGACGCACTATGGAACTTCCATAAGTGCTGAAATGCACTTTAAATTATCTGGGTCTCTTATAAAAGCCTTTTTTTTATTTCAATATCTATCTGAGAGCCTTTTCTGGTGCTCTTTTGTAACAGGTTGTACGAGCAGACCCGTCAATGTTAATTAGAGAAGAATTGGCTTCAGCCGGTTTGCAATTCGCTGAGGCGTGTCTGTGGATCCCTCCGAAATATCCTCTTAACTTGGCCACAATACGTCGCAGAGTCGCTCCTTTTGTGGTGGAATGAATCAAGATAATGGAGAACCGTAGATCCAGACTGTCAACTCTGGGGCCATATTTATGGCTTAAGAGCCATTAGACATTGGTTTGGTGTCAGCCCTGCCTGACAGACTGCCACCCTAGGGTCACAGGAGAAGGACAGTCTTAGCTTCCGAAAAAAGGGACCTGCAGAAAGACAACAGCGAGAGGAGAGCTTCCACAAATGACTTATCGCCTCTAGCTTTGTATCCCTCGGCTCTCTAAATTTGTTGAAGCTGCTCGGCTATTTTAATCTCTGTAAGCATTGTAGTAAATGAGGGCAGACGTCAGTGCGGATCGCTTCTCTAACAGTGCAGAGCTGATAGCTGCTGGTTTGGGTCATTTGGATGTGATGTCATGCCCTTCATCATGCCAGAGTGCCAACCCATCATGCCTCCTCCGTGATTACTGCTGTTTGCCTGAGGTTCCTGGAGGGACGAGACACTTGTCAACACTTTCACTGTTTGTCATTGTCTGTAAAATGCAGTACCTCCATTTTGACTTTGCTCTCATCCACGTTGGCTCAGGTTCAATTCCAGTGCAGAAAGTTTTCCTTTTGTGGTTGAAAAGGTGCTGGTATTTGCTATCATAAGCTCTGAGTGGACAGTTTCCTGCATGAAAATAAAAAAAAAAGTTTAAGCTTTGTAGTGTTAACAGTCTTCCTCAGTGCAGGTCATTTTGCAAGCTAAGGTAAAATCTGGTTATTTAAAGCAGCTATAATTGATATTTTTATTATAACAATGGATCAAATGATGATTTGTAATGTGAAAAGGCCTTGCTAGTAATGACAAAGCCACAGTGATTAATCACCCAACCCAGTTCCCCTCAACAATACAGACCTTCATAGCGTCTTTTAGCACACTGTTTTACGCCAGAGCCTGAATTGGGCCAAAAAAGGTGCCAGTAGTTACATGGAATAACCATGTGTCTTGGATATATTTATATTTTGGTCATTTATCCCACTTAAAATGTATTTTTGTATGCATTTCATCATATACATTAGGCTTACATACAACATTTCCAAAGTTGTACATAAATGTATATTTGGTTAATAAAAACTTTTTTATGTACCTACTGATACAAATCGAATTATACACATACAGTAAATAATAATGCATATACTGTATGCTACAATAAAACCAACTTAAAATAATAAATCTGTTGGCCTACAGATTAAATTGGATAATGAGAAGGAATACAAAAGGCATTTCAGTGCTGTTTTCTCAGCATTACAAGGGTGTTTAGAGGAGGTGGCGGTGTGCCATAAGAGGTACTAATGTGGACAAAAATTAGAAGTGCCCGTACTCAGTACTCAAGCTTGTTTTTGGCTGAAGCAGGAATTTGTGTTCAGTGAAAAAAGCTTTAAAAACAAACACGATAGAACAACGGACACAGTTAGCAGCTGCCTGGTGAACGTAGTGGAGTATTTAGCAGCTAAAGAGCCAGATATTTCTCTCAGGAGTTGGTGGAGACCAAAAACAGAGCTAAAAGACGCCAGTGTTGCTTCATATCAGCTCAGATGTGTAAATCGGGAACCAATCAACCTAAAAGGTGATTGTCAGTTTTCAAATTTAGCCATCCTAAAGCACATTCAAATTTCTTTTTTTTCTCCTGTATTTACATTTTAGTTTACCTTTGCTATTTTCTAATTCACGGGCAACACCAGAGTACAGTATTAGTAATGTGAGTATGTGGATTCCACTTAATGACCAGAGGCCGTGCCACATCCAAGCACCTTCTAATCCATCAGTAGCTTTCGTCCAGCACATGTAGGCCCTGAAACTGCCAAACTCTGCTCAGATGATTGAGCAAAATAACGGCCACAAATCATGGCCGCAGGTTTGTGCTTTGTCTCTAAACCGACTGTGTTGTTTATTCACACCACAGAAATGTAGGAAGAATGCACCACAGCCGATGCACCTCAGATGCAAAGGCTTATTGACACTTAAAGCCAGTAAATAACTAGCAGCATTGATCGGTTACCATTGTATCTCATCCATCTCTGACAAGAGTCTATAGGGAAGAAATCGATTCAGTTTTCAACATGCATCACTCACATACTATAACTATTAAACCACTCAGTCAGAAGGGCAAAACAACAGATCTGTTATCTCCGCCAAGGAATGCTCCTTGTTTCTTTTTTGCCCCTCTTCTTGTCTATTTTTTTTTAGCATTGTTTGACCCTGACTTCCCTTTCCTTGGCCAGCTTGAGGTCCGTGGACCCTCAGGACTAGAAGCAGTCTGCAGTGAGACAGTGCCAGGCAGCATCCAGGGGTTAATGCACTGTGATGGCTCTGGGTGCATGGCACCGGTATGGCTGAGTGAACATCACGTTAAAGCACAGCGAGGCTAAACTCTGCCTCTCCGATGCACAGGCCACAGATTGGCCTTCTCGCATGAGAACACAAATGAGGAAACAATCGCGAGTAAACAATGCAAAAGACAGGCGGAGGAGATAAGCTATTGTTGTTTCGGTGCTCAGAATCACCTCCGAGCCCCGCGACTCTAATACCTGAGCAAAGAGAACTCGTTTGTTCTTCAAGGGAGAGTGAAGAGATAGAGAGTGGTGCGGCAGTGAAATGTCAGAGGGTGGTGGGTTTTAGCTGGCAGGATAGCGCAACTCTCCGTTTGATCCCTGTGGCTCAGCTCCATCTGGCTATACGCTGACCATGTTAGTGGACAACTGCCACTGCCTCATGGCAACACAACACTGGCTCATGTATGATAGTGGAGGGTGCCTTATCTTGTAGTGGATCAGCTCTGTCTTATTAAACACGTTTTGTTCCAGAATAAGCTGCCAGGATAGTATTAGCTGTTTAGCTCCACATACTGTAGACCGCAGCAGATTAGGGTTTGTCATTTAAAAGCCAAAGCAGCATGTGTTGTTGATTCACTGTGTTATATACTGTACGTATGAATAATGTTGACTGTGCAGATCAGAAGTGAATTAATTTCCTCAGTGAAAGTTATTACATATCGGCATAGCATCAAGCAGTATTGTTTCTGTAGCCTACCTGCTGTTATGTTACTTTAGTCACAAGTGACATTTAATGGTATTGCTATATATATAGCATAACAGTTCAGGCTATTCTCATACACTGTTTGTAGCTATACCTACAAAAAGTAATGCACTGTAGTTTGTATATATCCGATGAAATCAATTCATATATAATCCATGTAATTGTAAACCAGGAAGTATAAAGAGCAAAAAATAACACCTAACTTTCGTCAAGGAGACCGGTTTTCATACGCCATATGAAACCATAGGTCAGCGTTGATTTATTCATCACGTAACTTCCGTACTGAGGTTACGCCACTTCCGGTGTTATTTTAAGACAAACCATATTCTTTTCCTAAACCTAACTAAGTAGTTTTTTTTTTCACATAACTTCCATACTTAAGTTATGCCACTTCTAGAGTTATTTTAATTCAAACCCCGATCTTTCCCTAAACCTAACTAAGTAGTTTTTGTGACGTAACTTCCGCACTTAAGTTACGCCACCTCTGTTGTTATTTTAACCCAAACCAAAATCTTTCCCTAAACCTAACTAAGCAGTTTTGTTGCCTAAACCTAAACAAGTTGTTTCCTGTGAAGGCGGAAGTTTATTTTGAAAAGACTGGAACGGAAATTTATACGTGCTGGGCATTCATAGGAAAATGCAGGAAAAATTAATTTTAGTAAGATGTCATACGAACTGTTGTGTGAGGATATGTTGAACAGTAGCACAGTCAGTTACACAGCCATATCTATTTAACATTAGCTAACCTTAGCCACCATAATACTGGTCATACCAGACCAATTAAGGCTATAGCAAAAACAAACTGAGTGTATTCAACTGTGCAAAGATGATTTTATTGCTTATTATTCATCTTTTCATTTAGTAAAGGATTGATGTGTTAAATCTTCTTTCAAAAGTTACGTAGTGTCACTTTAACATACCTTGTGCAAAGATTTTAGAACAATCGTAAAACCCTTGATTGGTCTTTGTCTGAGAACTCCTGTGATATGATTTCAATTGACACCTGCCAGACATTTTCCTTGCCAATGCTATATAGGGTTAGATAAATCCCTCTGTAATCATGTTCCTACCGAACTCACAGGTTTTCATCTCAAAATTCAAACACGGCTAAATCCTCCGCACGACCCCTCTGTCTATTTGAGAAGAAGACCACAGGTTATCGCACCCTAATTCCTGAACAAAAGTTAGACAATTGCTAAAGTTGTTAAGCGATCTTCTGTGCTGGGGGGTATTCAACCTCCTGCATCCCTCGTGTTACGAACGGTGACGTGCCACGCTGATAGCCTTAATGAGCAGCGCCGAGTGCTCCCAGCCATCCCATAATGAAATTTGCTCAAGGCGGAACAGACCGGAGAGGCTTGGCAGAACATTGGGGCATATGGCGGAAACAGCCGTGATTTCCATGGCAGGTGGCTGGATGCTGCAGATAGGTAAAAAGGCTCAGTCACCCAGGGCTACGGCCCTGATGGAGAGTGCTAGACTCTCTAGAAAGTAGCACACAAAGCAGGATGCTTTAATTTTACCGCCGTTTCTGACACAAAGCTGACTTACTCTGTACGTTTGTCGGTGGCGTCGAGTGTTCATGTGATGTTATGATACAACAGAGCAGGTTCAATTACCTGCAATCATTTTCACTAATACTCTATGATGAGAAAAGCAGAATAAATATACCAGGATGCAGACTTGCAACGATAAATGTGGACCACAGTGACAGTGTTTTATGTAGAGCGGGGGAGTAACACCGTTTAAAAAGGGGGACTGAAATAATGTCTGCACTGTCCCCTGTCCCTCTTTGTCTCGCATGTATTTCTTAAAGAAGCATAAAGAAACACATGCTGGGACCCTAGTTAGGGCCGTTCCACCAGTCTCTGGAGCACACTTCAGAGGAACAGAAAAAGCAGCCCTGCTCTTTTAATTAATTCGTACATTTCCAGGCTTTTATTGTGCCATGCTGTAGAAATGGAGTCCTTCCCTTGTGAGAGGCATCAATAGAGGCATGGGATCACACACACACACACAAATATGCAAATTTTTTTGTGTTGTATTTTGCGTACTGTATGCATGTCAGATTTTGTATATTTATTTGTTACAGCAGAAGGAATAAAATGGAATTAGGCTGTGCACTGTATGTACTGAATCATCCCTTTGTCTTTAAACTGCTGAAACAAGGAAATCCCATTAAGTCCAGAGTCTCTTCCAGGATAACACAAAGCAGACAAGTAAACAGAAAATACACGTGCACAGACTGGAAACAGAGTTACAGCAAATAACCTTTTTTGTCTTATTGGATTCTTGCAGCTCTCTCTTGACATGCACGATTTTTGTAATGGTTGTTTAACGTGAACTACACTAATAATATAAGTTATGGAAATGATATGCCCTGTAGATCATACCCACAGATAGTCATTTGAGTTACGTAAAGCATTCTCTGTGGAGTTCAATGGCTAAACCAAAATCTTTTCTTGAATGGATTTTCACATTATCATTTTCATTACATAAGGAGAAAAAGAGATTTTCTTCAGAAGCAATATGACCTTAAATCTATTCACTGTACCCCTCGCAGTACTATCATACAGTAATAAGGAATTCTACAATTTTCTTCCATTGAGATTGTCCATTTATTTGATTTAGATAAATTTGTTTTACTACCCAGCAAATGGCTACTTGGTTCTTTAAGTTGCTGCGGTATTGAAAGTGAAATGTATTGTTAGAGAGCATTACATTGCTGTATTTATGCTGTTGCGTGCTGTAAAATAACTTTTGAAATACTGAAAGAGTCAGATTTATTCATATTTTTCTCTCCTTACCACTTTATCGGACTATTTAGTTGTATACTGCTACTATTGCTATACATACATAGTTGTGGAAACAAGACAATAAGAGCAATGGGACAACAAATAGAAACTGATTAGATTTAAAATATAAAGGCTTGTTTAATGTAAAATAAAATCAAAGATGACAATGAATTAGTAAGCCATGCGGTCACCTCTGGTCACACACATGGATGTAGAAAATGCTGATCTGGGTTTTAAGAGGTTAAAAGGTCAGACATGCAGTTCAGGGCCAGACACAGACGACGTCTCTAAAAATCAATATGGTACATGCAGTATATGGATAACGATGTTAAAGGTAGAGATACAAGAAATGGGAAACAAGCACAGATTAAACTAGAAATTTCCATCTACTTCAGCCCTGGGGATGGAACAAAATCATCATGTCTGCGCTGGATGAGTCACTCTGATGGATGTGAACCCCTACTGATCAATTCATAGGACCGACAGGATTGACAGCGACCTGAGAAAAGAGCTGTAACACAGTCAATACTTCTAAGGGTATTGCTGCACTGTGATGACTGCTCTCGCGCCGATCACATGCATTTATTCCCGTGGCATGGGCTGTTGCAGCTCCCAGCAGAATGCAAAACAGAGTGGGCTCGCAGGCAGACGCGAGCTACAAAGCAGATCTATTTGTCACCGCATTTGAAGGCTCAGGGGGGCAAAATGCAGGATCATCTTTTTTCCATCCCTCTTTGTTTGCCGTTTTCACTCCCGATAGGGGCTGATCTTTATCAAGCTCACCGTATAGCCTTGACTCATGTCACCATAACTGGCTGCGCTCCCCTTCATCACTCAGGCCTGTTGACAGCAGAGTGGCAGCTGGACAACCCATTATGAAATGACCTTGGTCTGGTGTCAGCAGGGCCACAGCGCTGCTGAAACAGTAACACCACAACGTGAGTAATTTTCCCTCCATAGGTCAGCATCTTTGCCGGTGGACAATCTCCCCCTGTAGATAGAGGTGGGGAGGGGGGGGTCCTGCCACTATCAATCGCTAAGGTGATGGAAGTGTGAGGAGGGGTGACAACCCTCGGTGAGCAAACCTCAGTGAGGACATCAGCGCCAATGTAATTAGAGCAACTGATCTGATTAAGCAAAACTGAGGAATAGATTAACAGTTGTATATCTTGCTGGGCTGTTTAATTAGTCTGTATATGTGTTTATCCCCTTACCAGACTGGATTTCATTAAAGCTATTTGTTCTGAAGCTGTTACAGCGGGACCACGATTCCCTATCACCTGTTAAAGTGAGAATACCGCGCTGTAGTTTTATTTTTAGCCCAACTTTAGAGAGGTGTTTTATCCTTTTTGAAGTGGTGCGGTGACAGCACTGTACGAATGCTCCTCTTCTGCTTTTACCTGGTTTTCATCTCCATTGCCGTGGAGTGTTTTTGGCTCAGTACAAACACTTGTGCCTCTGGTTCTCCACTCGCTGAGGATACCTCAGTGTGATCTTACTCATAGCTGGGAGGCTCTCTGCGAGACACAAAGAGGAATGGATTGTCTTTCCGTGCTCAAATACCCCTTAGTACAGTGCTGGCATTGGAAACAGGCAACTTGGGAGAGGAAAAAGGCACTGGGTGTGTTGATGTTAAATGCACACAGTAGGTCCTGAGGAAATTCCTCGGTGTATGTGTTTGTGCGACATCACATAGCCAGCAAAAGCCCTGTGACGTATCTGCAGGATATGTTTGGGACAGTTGTTACCCCAGTGTGAAATGAAAGAAAATAATTGCACAGCTGCTGTTTTTTATCAGTTAGTTTGTGTGAATACATTAAAAATGCAAACTGGAAAGGTTATAAATATAACAATGGAAGTTGAGAACTGCTATCCTTTAGCCAGCGAGAGAACAGAAACCCACTCTGGTGTTGTTGACCTTGCCCAGCAGCTCAGCGAGGTGATGCTGGGATTCTGTCAAGCTTCACTGTCCTGCAGCGATTTGCTCATTGGAGCACATTTTTAAACATGCAATGATGCTGCTCGCCGCGCTGTGCCGTGTTCTTTCACCACGGGGGAGTTAACACACGTAGGCTATTGGCAAAAACCTGAGCACTGACCACTAAAAATCTGACAACATAACACAATTTAAAAAAAGCGGTGCACAACACTAAAATTGCAGGGCTCTTTGTTCCCTT
Organism: Sebastes fasciatus; assembly: GCF_043250625.1. Classification (NCBI taxonomy): domain Eukaryota; kingdom Metazoa; phylum Chordata; class Actinopteri; order Perciformes; family Sebastidae; genus Sebastes; species Sebastes fasciatus. The sequence continues at coordinate 16,838,336 of NC_133803.1, read as the reverse complement.
TTCTTGTCTGAGCAAGAGAGAGCGGAGGTGATGCGCCGGGAAGATTTGGTTCAGATTCAGGATACATTTATCTCAAGTTCACCTCACTGCACCTGAAAGAACTGGTCCTGACAGACAGGCCACTTTGCCAGTGTCAGAGCGTGAAAGGCATGAATGAACAATCTGATCTTATTGTGTTGACTTTGGAACTGAAAGATCAAAAGTATATATCTGTGCCAGTGGAAGACATGATGATGGGAAGTGGCTACCAAAGAGGCATCAAAGAAAAATGTTTCCTAAAAATGAAATTTTATTTCAAAGTAAAACTATTACGCAAACTGTTAAATGAATACCGATTCAAATGAATGGTTTGAAAAAACACATTTGTGAAGTGTTCACCTTCATTTTCACTTCTAGTCCTTTACATAACTCAGTAAATAATTGAATGTTGATACAAGGTCTGGTTGTTCATGAAAGGCAAATGTGAGTTATTCTGATGTACTAAATGCTCTGCTTATGTTCATATTTTGTTCCAAACATTTGGGATAAGTGGTTCTGTATTTGAACCTCTCTATTCATGCTCTCATCTTGTTTGAAATGAAGGTTACGGCAGTGACCCACAGATGATGATGACTTTCCAAATTATAGGGTTTAATTATTTTTGGCAGCTCATAAAATACACCAGTAAGTGTTCCCGCCACAGCTGATTAAATAGTTTTACTTTTATTGAGGTGCTGAGTGCTGCTGACATATACGATGCAACGGTGTTGTAAATCTTTGGAAGAAAACTTAACACTTTTGCATTTCAGCATTTTATTTCACTCATGATAGTGGTAAACATTGGACAACAAAGTCTATGTGAATCACTCTGGTTCTCTCTATCTCTTTTTCTTTCTTTCCATTTCTCAGGATTAATTCATATTGACTTCTTCTCTCAGTTCATGTTACATAAAATTACTAGAAAATTGCACTCAGTAGAGTGCAGGTCTCCGTCAGGTGTGTCTTCCTCTCCACTCCCAAACAAAGAAGAGCTGAATCTCACTCAATTGTCCCTTCCGGCTACCTTACAGTGAAGATGGCGGTGAAGATAACAACAAACTGAATTTATTAACAGAGACAGTTCTGAAAGGAGATGGTGCACTGGGAGTCAGGTTCCTGTATCTGCGTCACGTTTCACGACTGCCGTGCCCCTTTAGGAGACGACTAGCACGTCCTGAGTCTATTAACTCCAATGGGAGAAGTGAACGTGAACAGATTGACATCTTTAGCCCCATAGTCACCAAAGTAAATACTGGACACATTTTTCACAAGCCACATATCTTCCGAACATTCTGCCACTAAAATGGCATTTTTCAGACTTTAGAATATGAACTTTGTTCGAGACCTTTCTCTGTCTCAGCAACACACTCTCGCGAAATCTAGCAACTACATTTTTACAATTTTTTTTTTTTTTTTTTGTAATTTTCGTAATGCTAAATATGTCTGTTAGCTGTGTAAATATATAATATTATATACATATTAAAAAAAATACATTATGCAAATATAATCCAATCTACTTTAATCCATCCACATGACGAACGAGACGAACACGCCATGACCGCGCACACTTTGGAGACAGGAGGTGTATACCATTTCAACCCATTGGCGGAGCTTGGAATGCGTGATCTTTGTTATAGAGTATCTTGTTTTCATCTTGTATCGTGCCTAAATTTAGTGGATGATATCGGGAATGGAATTAATCTGCAGATGCTCCAGTTCAAAATGAGACCACACTTTGCTTGTGTTTAGCGCAGCCGATTGTCGGAAATGCCTTTTGCTACTGAAGCAGTTGTTGATGACTTGCGGCCTCTACCGGCTGGTTAGGAGGAGTAAGTGAGTCAGCAGTCAATGATGGTATAAAACAGTCATTGAAATATGTCTTTAAAAAAGTGTCAATCACCTCAACTACAAGAGGCCCTTGGCCATACAGTCATAAATGAGCACACAAAGTATTAGGCTGATGGGTTCAGTAGTATGCAGAATTAGCCGTGGACAGACAGACACACACGACTGAACGCATGATCTCCCCACAGGCTTATGCCCGGCGGGAATAATAAAGGCATGCTCTGTACGAGGTTTAGATTTAACACAATACATGTCTTTTTATGTTGTATTTATGTTTGTATTGGCATTGAGGACTTTTCCAATGTGTTAAAACGCTAGATGAATCAAATAAAACAATTAGTCAAACTATCCAAATGGCAGATAATAGCAGCTTGCACGTTAAACAATCCAACCAAGGACACAGTGAAGCTTTGCAGCTTGATACTTTGCAGTTGATGTATGCATTGTCTGGTCAATGAGGGATGAGAGCTGAGGATAAGGATAAGAACGTGTCTTTGCTGATGTGTCTGGGTGTCTGCTCACTATCAAGGATTCATGCTGTGTCAGACAGAGAGTGGATCTCTGAGCTGAGAGCTGCGAAGACAAGAGCAGCTCGCCGCAGAAACCATCCTGAGACACACTGGCAATGTAATTAGCACATGAATTATTTCTGTGCATGACATGCCTCAGCGCCTCTTGACTTTGCTCTTGTGTGAAGAATGTCTCCATGTATGCGGCCCAAATTAGACATCTGCCAAATGCCGGTCCTTTACAGTTAGACACTGCTTCTCCCCCCCACCCCCCAGCTCCGGTAATCAAAAGTGGACGGTAACCTCTGCCGCACTCTCGCAGCATGCACTTCAGGTCTGCGCTGGCAACCTTGACAAGGGTACATCCAAATGGAGCAGCTTGTTAAGATGCTTATGGCGAAGATTTATTGCCGCAAGCACATTTCAAATATGGCTCATTCAGACGGAAAGCTGCTATCAAACCTTACTACACACCTGTTCATGCAGTTCATTGGTTTTGATGGTAAATAATCACTCAATCGCTCATCAGGCATGATAAATTAGCGCTGACGGGTTCATTACATTTCCCATACAGGAGGAAACATGTTTATAGTCTCCTGCTCTTTAAATATATGCTAAGTTAAGTGAAGTGGTAACTACTGTATACATTAATATCAAAATGCTTCTCTTTTGATGAGGATATTGATCCCCCCCACATCTCCCCAAGGCTTACATTATTATCCCCTGGATTTACTCTGTAGAAATGGATTGGGCTTTGCAGATTAGTATTCAGCACATTACACTCCCTCTTCACCATAATGCTGTTGTGATTCTGTAATGGGCTGGGAGCAAATGAGAGCCTTGCAGCTGGAAGTGTGCTGTTTAGTATGTGTATTCATATAGTGCTTGTTTTTTGCCTGAATGCATGGGTATTCACATACATATTTGTCTGTCTGTGAATGTTTATAGTTTTTTCTTTCTCTCATATTTTGATGTCCTGTTAGATTTAGTTGTTGGGTCTTGCTATTTCTAAACTTGGAGAGGCCTGACTACTTTCACCCTTTTCCCCACTCGTGCGTCGGATGAAAAGAGGCTCCTGTATATCGTCAAGAGATTGACTACCTTGTCTCCTGCCAAGGCCATTAAGTCCTCAAGATGCTGCTTTCAGAGGAGTTATTTGTTAAACCCACTCCACAGAAATGTTCTTGTTGGTGGGGGAGTGCACCAAAAGATCTACTTTAATGGCCCAGCTGCCAACATAAATGTCTTCCTGTTTTTATCTCAGACACACTGTATATTTGATCTTGAGAACCCTCTGGTGATGCTCATAGAACACCTTTCAAGAGAGTACTACACACACATCACCACTTATCCTATTTTGCTGCAAACATCTGCGATTGTGATATTGTGATTCATGTAGGAGGAGCTTGTTAATTGTGTTTGCTGTCATAAAAGCATCACGGGAGGATACGATGAGATATTATTGCAGAGTGGTCAGAATAAAATGACATTTTATCTTTGGCATGCACATTAAAGCTGCAGTGGGTACATTTTTTTTTTTTTAAATTGTCACTATATCCCGACAGTAGTGCATGAGACAGGCAATCTGAAAAAAAAATCATGTGTCTCTGTCCTCTGGTGCTCCTAATGGCATCTGCAAGATTTCACAGACCAGAGGAAAACAACCAATCAGAGCTGAGCTGGAGCCTTGCTGTCTCTGAGCAGCTGTCAATCACTCGTGAACACCGATCAAACGTTCAAACTAGGCACCGATGATCAAATATGAATCAATAATCTGTTACTGTAATGCCTATTTCTCGCCTCAAATGTTTTCAGAAACATCTTGTAGTGTACTGTTTATCTGTTAAATGAGAAAGTTTGTGACCCGGCAGCCATGTTAAGATCAGTTGAGGAAATACCAAGCACCGCCCACCAGCTGGAGCGCAGCCAATAGGAATGCTCAATAGGAACGCTCTCCCTGAAATTACCTGTGATTGTCCAAAGTCTCCCGTCACGGGCTAGATTGTTTTAAAGCCTGAATCCAGAGCCATGATGAGGTGCAGAAATCTTGTTTTCTCTCAGAACACTTGATTTACAATATGCCGAAAGGTTATTATGGAACAATCTGGCTACTGAAGCTTTAACGTGGCTAGTGAATCTGCACATAATGTTTTGTTTTGTAAACTAAAATCTGAAATACCTTTTCTGCAAAGAGGAAACAGCAGTTTGTGATGTGGGACATTGCGGGAGTCAGTATTTGTTATTAGAATGTCATCCTGTTTGTGTGTCAAGTTTATTCAGGAGAAGATGCTCCTCAGAGTGTGTGTGTTTCTGTGCATCCACATCAGTTCCATTGTCTACTGTATGTTTGTTTTCATGCACGCATGAATGTGTGAACAGGTGTGTGTGCATCATCAAAGCAGCGATGCCATTTGCAGCTGTGGATGAGGTGGTTTCGGGTCCTCGTGGGAGCTGCTCCCAGAGGAGCGTTGCCTGCACACCTGATTGAGACACTGCCAATTAGAGTGAGCAGACGCGGACTGTGTGTGATCTGGCTGACACACTCTGAAATGACTGTTTGAGTCTTTGTTATTGCTAAATTTTATTAGATTTTATTGGCTGGCTTCCACTGCTCTGAAAAGCCACTGACCCCGAAACCGTGATTTCATATTTTATGAAACTTTTAGCATGCTTCAGCATGATGTCATATTAGCTTTGATGTGCTATCTGAATCACATTATCGTACATTATTTGAGAGATGTTGGTAAAGATGGTGGCTATAAATAACAGGATGCAGCTCTGACCTTCATTCTGGCTCTGTGCCAGCAATTGCTGTAAACACGGCTCCTTTTCTGTAATGAACAGTCTAGCGAACAAATATGAATTTTTGACCTTGCTAAGCTCCAGTCCATGGCAAAAATTGCAGCAGCAATTTATTATTTCATCTAAATATTAATTGATGAATTTATATAATTGAAAGAGAGAGAGGCCGAGAGAGGTGATGTGCATAATCTGGGAGAAAAACAAGTCCCTATTTATACAATAATATTCTACATACCATGATGACTTAAGAGGGTCATTTTGTCTTTACGTATATTGTGCTTTGTATTATCAGGCATGTACAGTATGTTGCCCAATTTGCATATCACTATAATAAAAATACATGTCAAAAATAATGAAAACATCATTATCATCATCTTTATCATGACCATCACTGTCATGATTATTGTTTCATGTTGCCTTACTCTAATATCCAACATATTGATGGTGTGTGCAACACATGGAACACTGAGCAATGAGAAAACAGTCTAATGAGGCACTTTTTCACCCTTTTTAATACATCTGGATGAGTTTCCAGAGGGAGTAAAAGTATTCCTAACCTGTGATTTCCGTTGCCAGTATGGTGCTATATGTGATGCTGTTGGCAGCAACTTTGTGGAAGTAATTTGGTGTGGTGATTACAATGTATAACTGTGTTGGAAGATGTATATAATTTACAGGACCAAGAGTTTTCTCTCTGGTGTTCCCATATTCCAAGATGACAATGTCACCATACCCTCATACACACCAATTCAGTGGTTTTCAGGATTAAATGCAGTGGGAATCAGTTGGATTTGGGGGGCTCTGCAAAGCAGAATGTGAAATACGTCCCCACCTCCTTTGTCCCTCAAAAAACTGGAGGCTTTCCTTCTTGAAGTATGGTTCAATTTCTCGCTAGACATGGTTCAGGATGCAGCATGACAGAAATCCAATAAGGATTTAAACTGTTGTGAAGGCAAAAGAAAAAAAAATAGTACTACTCCTTATTGCAGTCTTTCTGTCCACATAGTCATCTCTGATCTGATGATACACAATTGAAAAATATATTCTTCAACCAATAATAACAGAATGGAACAAAAATAATTGGGAATACATTATTTTACCTGCTTTAAAAACAGAATAAACGTTATTCTGGCTATCATGTTAACACGCTACGGTTTTAACTGCTGGCCACCAGGGGGACCAATTCCAAAGTTTAGCCCTGTGCTTACTGCAGGCCTACTTAAAGGGCCAGTGTGTAACAATTAGGGAGATCTGTTGGCAGAAATGGAATATAATACTAATAAGTATGTTTTCTTTAGTGTATAATCACCTGAAAATAAGAATTGTTTTCACCAAACTCTGTTAACTTTTCCTGCTGGGGCTGGAGTCGATAACGTTAATCAATCCCGTCGTCGCTGCTCTCACTCTATTGCTTCACATACACACACACACTGTATGCAAGTGTGTTGGCTAGCCAGTGCACATGGAAAGTCTGTTTGTTGTATTGGGCATAGCAGTGGGAACATGTTTCAAATGGGGTGGTGCAGTTGGGATGACGTGTGAGGTACCACCCTCAACACCCATCTGTATAAATGATATATGCTGTAAAATGTCATTGGTTGTGCATGTTTTCTTAGATGATTATGGCCTTTTAAAAATAAGTTGTATACTTTGATGAACATGTTTGTCTATGAAAGTAAGAAAACATACACAACAACACATAGGCTACATTCTAGTGATGTGCTGGACAGCTCCCTTGCTGTAGCTGCTCCCAGCTGTAGGATCAGCACCTTGGAGAGCGACAATCACGACTGCACACATTCAACAGCGGCTGTGCACTATAGGTGGCTCACAGTAAAGCCAGATTTATACATTAAAACACAGCGACCACCGACACTGTTATTTACTCGCAAAGCAAGCAATGATCCGATAGCAAGTATACACAAAGTATACACAAACATTATACAGCAGCAGCAGCTTTGCACTGGCTGTTATGAATGCCAGATTTACAAACTATCTTGATGATAAGAGCATCGACCACAGTTATTATACACTGGCCAGTCAGGGCATCGGATCATCAAACTAACAGATAATAGTAGGCTGACCTACTGTACGCTGGCAGTGCATGAAAAAGTGGTCTACATAATGCTGATAATCCAAAAGTGTTCTTGCCTATGGATTCATACTGATTATACTTTTCATCATGTCTTGTACATCCAATTGTTCAACAATATCTCTGTGCACATGCATGTGTGTGAGGTGTGTCTCTCTTGGGATATGCTGCTCTTCAACCAGGTTTTAAATAGTCTGAGCGTAGAAACTTCTCTCTGAAGAAGCAACTGATTTTTGTTTTGGCACATGCATAGTTGTATTAGTTTATCTGCTTCTGCAGGTGCTGGCGTCAGTTGTTGATTCTGATCTGCTAGGTTTTTTTGATGGATTCATAAGACATTCAAAATTTTATTTTGCGTTGCCATTTTCTTGTGATGTTGCATAATGACGTAATTTCCAACTGGACTGAAAATTTGGAGAAAAGGATCCACTAGTAACCACTTACTGAAATTATTACATCATTAGAATATGAACACAAAAAAAATATTATTATTATTATTTTTTTCATTTATAGTGTGCAGGTCCTCTATCATCTACTAGGGCGCAAACCCTAATTCCCAAGGCCTTGGGATTGAGTGATATTTTGGCATTTCTTAGTTTCAGTCATGTGGCTGCATTTCTATTTAATGGCTGAATTTAATAAAACAATCCAAATACAGAGTGCTTTGCCTAGATATATAAACAGCGCATCTACAAATCCATAATATTGGCCCAAATGCAAACATTTGTTAGATTAATACATCAACAGAAAAGTAATCTGCAACAATGTTTTCATAATTAATGAACTGTTGAATACCATTTTAAGGAAAAATGCCAAATATTCTCAGATCCAGTTTCTTAAATAAGATGATTTATAAGGTAATTACAAATTGAATATTTTCCTTTTTTTTAAAGGCTAGTATCACTTGGACTATTCACTGTGCTACATTCAATGCACCTTTTCTCTATCATTTCTCATTTGTAAGCCTGTTGTATTGTTGCATTCACATTTAATGTGCAAGTATGTTAGTTGGTATAAGCAGTTAATATGCCTGCATGTTAATAGTTGTATTCACAGTCATTTCTGTTTGATACAAAATACAAGGCATATATTTTTTTATGAGTACCTGCTATCTGCTTTGATAAATGAGTGGTTGCTTTGCACTTAGCTGTTAGCTATTCCTTAAGTGGGATGGTTTTTATTGTGGCTAGCTGGCACCATTGTGGTCTCACTGTTTCACCTTGTGGCCGTGCATAGCAGTAAATCAATCCAGCCAACCTGTTTATCATTTAGCCCCTTTAAAGACTTGGTTCTTTAATCGTTTGTAGGCTATTATGCTTTTTTTTAACTTTGTTTTTATTTCTCCCTTTTCCAGAAACCACACAAACAATAGTGAGTAGACAGTAGTGCATGAAACAGGTAATCTGAAAAACAGGCTAGATTTTATAAAGCCTGAAAACAGAGCCATGAGGAGGTGCAGAAGTGTAGTTATCTGTCAGAACACTTGGATTACAATATGCTGAAAGGTTATTATGTCATTTTTGCCCAATGATGCCAAAAAATGATTGCCTACTTCAGCTTTAAGTGTTAGGCGGGGATTTTCTGGAACCCCCAAGTGTAGAGTATGAGAGACGTCCCTATCAGCCATTCTCTTTCTTAATAAAAACTAGATAGCTTGCATGCACACACCCACACATATTTGCACACCTTGAATGACTATCAGTTTGCAGAATAGGAGCCTAACATGTTCTAATTGGTTAGTAAGTGACGCCTGCTTCCATACTTAATGACAAGCTGAATGGCGAAGCCAATTATGAGTAAATCTACTATGGACGAAGTGTTTCTGCAGACTGACATCGGGGGAGGGGACCTTCTCTGAGCACAGCGAGACACCCGTCATACTGTGAATCTAAATGACACTGTACGTTAAGCCAGCACAGTATGGTGCCTGACAGAACTTAGTATGTGTAAGCTCAGTCACATCCACATATGCTGACTCCTTCAGTTGAACGCCTGGCTACATTTTACTGAGCTAATTGAGGCTTTTCTCGCCCATTCTTGCTGCTCTGTCAACACGATCAGCAGCAGCAACAATAACAACAATCAGCCTCGCAGAGATTTTTATTTTATTGCAGGCATAAAAAACGACAACAAGAATTGAAATGAAATATCAATGAATCGGTAGTGCCTAACTTACGAGCAGGGAGCAGTTTGAGACATTTTATTAAGTCTTTTGAATGGTGTGATAATCATGTAATAAAATATGTTCTCAAAAGAATGTAGCACTTCAGAAACTCTCCTCTCTGTCATAACGTAAGAGGCTTAGGCCGGCTTCATGACGCTAACTTCCTATCATTTTAATAGGCTGCCAGACACTAACTTCTGTATCATTTTAATAGGCTGCCAGTCAAACAACGGAACAGAGAGTGAATGGGAACACTGTGAAATAAAGTGTCAGTCATCGAGCTTTGCCACAGACGATTAAACAACTTTGGTTTCCACATTGAATGGTTTTAACGTCCAATTTTATTTACGGCACATCTAGTCCTTAAAAATCCACAGGTGCTACTTTTGGAAGCGCGTCTTACTTTTTTTATACCAGAACTGTGAACTTCTTCTGAACCTTTGAAAACTGAGCGTGGCACAACAAGCTCTTTTTACTTCAGCTTGTTACTGAGAGGGTATTTCTAGTGGTGCGAGGAAGGTGGGTGTTAGTGAGATCTCTGACAGGGAAACATTGATGTAGAGCTTCATGGTACAGTCGCAGTTAATACTGTAGACTGTCATGAACAAGACACTGCTATTGGACATGGGTAACATAATTACAGTGTCTGTTTAAGCAATGCCTATAATCCCCTCCAGCCCCTTAAAATAGCCATGGGTCTTGCTTGTTATATGTCATCCTGTGTTCTGTCTCTGTTGACACTAGAAGTCGATCATATTTTTGAAAGTAATGATATTAACTGATTTGTTTTAAATGCAGTATAGACCCTTTTACAGCTGACGTCATCATACATATGCGTGTGCATGTTGGCAATGGAAGTGGCCTTTTTCCCCAGCCACCCAGATGAGTTAGAACGCTTTAAACATTGTATTAAAACTGTTACCAGCATCAAGATATCTGGTTGTTGCGTGGTTGTCATTATCGATGTTCCAACAGAAGACTCAAGTTCTACAGAATTCCGACAGGATTCCGGTTGTTTCAGAGGAACAGGGTTTTTTCCGTTTAACGAGTTGCTGTGTTAACTGGTGACTTTCAGCAGAATGCGTCCGTGGTTGCTCATAGAAAGTAAATGGTTGGTGTAGATAATAAACACAGATGAGTGTGTATTAAAAATTGATTGTGGGCTTTTACGAGGACACCTACATGTTCCGTTCGTCTTTTCAACAGCCGTCACTACGTGCAACCACAACGCATTCGGCTGTTAAAGCTGCAGTAGGCAGAATGTTTTTGGCATCATTGGGCAAAAATTCCATAATAACCTTTCAGCATATTGTAATTCAAGTGTTCTGAGAGAAAACTATACTTCGCACCTCCTTATGGCTCTGTTTTCAGGCTTTAAAAAATGAGCCCGTGATGGGAGACTTTGGCCAATCACAGGTCATTTCAGAGAGAGAGCGTTCCTATTGGCTGTGCTCTGGCTGGTGGGCGGTGCTTGATATTTCCTCAAATGATCTCAACATAGCTGCCGGGTCACAAACGTTCTCATTTTACAGCTAAACAGTACACTACAAGATGTTTCTGAAAACATTTGAGGAGAGAAATAAGCATTACAGTAACAGAATATTGATTCATATTTGATCAGCGCTGCCTAGTTTGACCGTTTGATCGGGGTTCGCGAGTGATTGACAGCTTTATCAGAGACGGCAGCTGGACGGCAGTCTCCAGCTCGGCTCTAATTGGTTGTTTTCCTACGGTCTGTGAAATCTTATCGATGCCATTAGCAGCACCGGAGGACACAGAGGCACATTATTTTTTTCAGATTACCTGTCTCATGCACTACTGTCAGGATATAGTGACTGTTTTATAAAAATAACTTTTTTAAATCATATTTGCTCCATTTCTACACACTGCTGCTTTAACACGGTCACTCGGTGTCTATGGCTGCAAACTATTAAATGTGTTGACTACCACTGGACTGAGAACAGAATAAAAAATGCCTGTGTTTGTAAAGCCCATTTTAAAACTTAATAAACTCAAAACTTAGTCCATGTCATGGTATTTGTCGTTTTGTACATGACCACAGTTAATATAGTTGTAATCATAGGGACATGTATGCTCCTAATTTCTCACTGGTGTAACGTTACACATTTTCTCCACCAAATACATGTATATATCTGGCCACTGAATATTGAGCCACTTGCTAATGTCTTCTACCCTCTCACTGATAGCACACAGATCTGGAATGCCAATTTATTTAGGTTGCATTTGCAATCTTTGCTGGTTAATGCCCTTGCATAGCTTGACAAGCTATTGTACTCCGCCGTACTTCCGTTGCCAAAATATGGGCGTACACCTACCTACGTCATCATTGTTTGCAAACTGTAAAAGGGTCTATGCGTTAAACAGTTTGAGCTGCTTAAAACACATGTACAACAATACTATGATTCAATTTGAACTGATAAATGAAGATAATTTTTCCATCATTTGACCTTTAGTTTGTCCCGGCGTTTTTTGACAAATGTGTTACTTACATCATCAGGTCGAAAATGTCACCGATTTGAATAACACCAATTAAAATCAAAGCTACCCCTGACGTTCATTTATCCCGCCAGGTCTGTTTCAGACTCTTGTGTCGTGATTTGATGTTGACAGGCAGCGTGCTCCCCTGGGTGCAAGCTAATTTAAAAAAGCACCCATACAGTAGCAGATGCCAGATTAGTGTCAGAGCAAAGTGACTGATGAGGAGCCTCCTGGTCGCTCGGTCACATGCTGGCTCTGTTGTACATATGCTCCTGCTCGTGGCCCCTCGGTGCTTCATAACAAATGAGCGATTTGTATCTGCATACTCAGCTTCTGTTAACTGAGGGTTAAATGAACGCTTATGCTGCCTCTTGTATTTTTTTTGCAGCGAGGTATACCTAGGTGTTTGTCGTAGCTTCGTGCAGCAACATGCCGCTCTGACTCTGTGTGACACTAATTCAATTTGAGTTGCGAATAATTGTATTACTTCCATCAATATGGGTAGTTAGTTCTGCACCACAACCACCGATGTAATGTGATAGAGAATGAGGTTCCTGAATGGCACTAACAATTACATGCTATTGATTAACAATTATTTATATGGCAGAGGACAAATCCTAAATGCCAAAGAGATTATGGGGAAATCAGAGTGTCACAGTTATATTTATTACGGTTATTATACCTGTATATCTCTTATGATTCTAAGAAAAGAAACCCCTTTTTAAAATAGTCTTCTGCTAATGGTACATTTTACGACTTGTGATTATCTTGGTGTAAATTGGTTGTTGGTCAAGTTTATTTATAGAGCACATTTAGTGTTTTACAAATAGATTAGATAAAACACAGGAATGATTAAACAAAAACAGACACAAATAAGATAATATAAGTAAATGAATTAAGCGTAGATAAAATCAGAGCACATCAGTATTGCACAAACAACAAAATAAAATGCAAACAAATAAAACCCAGTGTTTGTCAGACATCTCTTTATGATGATAATTAACAGGCTAAAGAAAATCGTCGGGTCTTTAGGCATGTTTTAAAGGTATCAGTTGAGGGGGAAGATCTATTTGTTAGTGGCACACTATACCACTATTAAGGGCCAACGACTGAAAAGTGATTGGTTACCCGAGTCTCCTAATCTTTAATGGGCAGGAATTATTTTAATTTTGCAAGAGATCTAGAAGCTAGAGAAGACACCCATATTCTGTTTTTGTTGAAAAAGGGGTTGAATGTCTCAGAACAACAGTCTGTGACAAGTTTTTACCTGTGAGTGTCTATTTATGGCCTTTCCCTGGGAGCTACACTTTCACTCTGTTCATGTCTGTTTCTGTCCTCTGTTCTCTGAAAAACAGACTAAAGGAGCTGGCTCTTATCCATGTTCACATTCGGTGTCATGACTCAAGGGCATTAAGGTGCCGGCAGCTTGCTGTAGTTTGATTGACCGTAGACCATAGGACAGCCCAGAGAGACAAGTGGGACATGCCCAAAATGCCCAGGAGAACACAATGACAAAACAGTAGTCTGCTTCAAGATCAAGCTTTTTTTTTCTTGCAGGAAAATGATACGATCGGAGTGACACATGCTCAATGTTAACACTGCGGGTTGCTATGTCTGCTGTGATCTGAAAGAGATGCACAGGTGTGCATACCTCTCACCAGATTCATTAGTCTGGCCTTCATTTCAAGGCTCACAAATTACACACTGAATGCACAAAATATTCCCGACACTCTTTGCATATAGCAGTCTAATGAGGTGAATTCAGGTGGAAGTCATTATCCCTTTTAAGCATATGTAAAGGGGATAATTGTCAAAATTGTCAGATTTTACTTTCAGAATGTGCTTACTCCTCAAGGGGGTAGGGGTATGTTAGATTTAGTAGTCAGTATTTAACATGATCCTGCTTTAAAATCTGGCATGTGTGCGTTGAGCTTCACGTCATCGTGCAAACCAGCCAAGCTGTCTGCGTTCGTCTGTTTTATTTGGTGGCGGTGCTGCCAGTCACTGCCATTTCTGATTTGAGAAGATGAACGTACATACTTAACAGTATACATGACATTAAAGTCAAAGCATGAAGCAGTATTTGATGTAATTTGATATATATTATTTTCAGCTGCTGTCACCCCTCCCTCCACTGTTGCATTGTTTTAGATATGCTGAGAGAGAGAGAGGGTTCTAGCAGAATTTGAGGGTGTAGTTATCCTTTAAGATTACTTTGGACAAGGTTACGTTACTGAAGCTCATTTAAAATAAATGAAACAAATAAAGAAGTATCTTCAGATCAGAAGGGTGCCTCTTGGTGGGTTCATCACCAGGAGCAACACCTCTTACATTACGCATAGTCACTTCACCCATTGTTCATATGCAATATTGATGAATGTAACATTAGAGAAAATCAAACATTTAGAAAGAGACCCAGATTTCTTCCCTCTGGAAAGCACCAGTGAATACTGGACTTTGATTTTAAAGGTAGTGAGAAAGAGATCTTCAAAGTTTAACCCTATACTGGAGGTTTTTGGGCCATAAACATGCCGCGTCTAAAAAACGTGTGGAAAACGCCAGCCGTGCCGCTGTGCGTCGGAGGTTGCGCTCCTGTCGCGTTACAAAGCAACCGAAAACTGTGTGTTGCTATGACGATGATGATGAAGTTGTGGTAATTTAGCTGGAAGCATCACTGACTAAAGTCAAAACAAAGATCAATGGATTTCCAGCACCGTAAATCCCTTAGAGCACCTTTACTGCTTGATTTCTCTTTGTTAGTTTGGCTCACCTTTCAACCGTGTGTTGTGACCTCCTTGGACGGAAAGGGTGAAGCAAGTAAAATAGTCTGTGGGACAGATGGTAAAGCTCTGTGTAACCCTGTGTTAAAATTATTAACTTCTCCATATATTTACCGTGGACTGATATTTACGGAAGAAAGAAAATATATCTGTCGGCTGTGATTGGTTGTTCCTCGTCACATGACGTACGGTGCGTGCTGCAGGGTTCCAAAAGTTTAATTATTTTTATCTTGGGGCGCAGCCGTCGTGCCCCAAAAAATAAGTGCTTGGGAACGCTTGCATGCCTCTACCGTCTAAATTGAGAACAATGGATTTGACGGAGCAAGGTCCATTGTTTGGCTCATTGTTGTATTGTTTATTATGAATTATATATCCCCTAGCGGTTAAAAACACTTTTATTTGGGTCTAGGCTTAAAAAGATGGACGGTAAAGACAGAAGATACTACACCAGCTCAAATGCAGACTATATCTCCTCCCCAGCACTTTTCCCAAAAATAAGGAATACAGTTTTCATAAGAGAGTGGGCTTGTTATCCAAATATGAAAAGACAGCTAAAAGGAGCCAGCTGTGTGCTTGTGAGCCGACTACCATTAGTGGCCAGATGGAAGTTTGAGTGCTATCTTGGCCTGACACTTGACTTGGCTGACAGCTTTATGGAGAAATAGCTCCAAAAAAGCCAAAGCTTGACAAGTCAGGCTATGCCAGAGTCAATTTCATTTAGTCTTTTATGTCTTTAACATATCAGTTAGTTAGTTAGTTAGTTAGTTATTAGAAAAGTCCTCCCCCATTCATTCCCCTCAGTTCTTTTAGGTGGTTACAATGATAGAGGCATAACATTTAAGAAGTGATTGAACACATGTTATTTTTTAAATATACCGCAGCTGAGTGCAGACAGATTATCACATAGTTCTGCTTCATTTAGACCTACAGATGTTGACATCAGCGTGCACCAGACTGCCAGCGTTTGAATGGAAATATGATTCTCTAAGGAGATGTATGCCCCTCGCCCTGAAACTGTCTCTGGGCTGAGCCCCAAGTGTTGTAAATTCTTAACAGCACCCCTGTTGTACACACACAATTCATTGTCCATTGGTTAGGGGAATTAACTGAAGTGCAGGCATGGCAATGTGTGTAGAGAGAGAGAGAGAGACAGAGATGAGAATGACCCTAAACTAGTGGCTCTATTTGTTATGTGGTCACAGCTTGCGGAGCGGGGATGGGTGGATTTAGTGAAGAGGGTAGAGGTCTCTCATTTTCACTGATAGGGGGCTCAGGCATTGAAGGAATGACCAAAGAGTGGTGAGATCCAGCCAACTTCAATTACGGCCCCTTGCAGTTTTCCCAGAGGTGCACTATAGTGCCTTTAAGGGGGAATCAATGAGGTGACAAATCGTTGTGGACAGCAACCCCTTTTAGTTGCTGTGTTGTTGTATCCACGCCTGGATGCTACTCGAAGCATGTGCGAGTGTGTGTGTGTGTTTTGAATGTGTGTCCGTGCTTGTTTGGCAAGCAGCATATATAAATGTGTAGCGCTCCCCATTTATGATAATTGAATGCTTTGGTCCATTTGTGTTTTGGTGGTTTATTTTCTGCTAGTGGCTTTAATGGCTTGTTATCTGTCTAAACCTCTTTTTAAACGCTTTCTAATGGGTGTTCACATGCATCACCCTCTGACACTCAGCGCCGCTTTCTTTTTTATCTCACAATAACAGTGTTAAAGGTTTTTTCTCAAGGTTATTTTTTGCTTTGTCAAGCCGCTGTCATATCTGAGGATGTCTGATGAGTGTTGACCTGCTTGAGAAACATATGTAGCTGAGCTAATTGGGTGTCTCTAATGGGTGGGAGGAGTCCATATGAAGCTGTCACAGGAATCATTTCTGCTTGAACAGTTGTTTTCTGGTCAGGAAACTGGACACAAACTAAACTAATGAACCGTTATACTGCAGATATTGATTTGTAGAAGCCTAAAGGTATTGATATTGATTTAAGAAATATACATAAATTCAAACTGTTGCCCACATATCCACCAAGTCACAGGAGTCCATATTCAAATGTGTTCAGCACTTGGAGATATAACATTAAAGTCTGTGTGGTTTGACTTTCTCCTCGAAGCTTATTTATTTCTCACATAGATCAGATTTCATGATATTTTGTCAACACCAAGGCAACATTAACACAAGTGAATCCCCTCATTAGCTAGTACATATATCACTTCAGCAAGTAATGAACAGATATCTGACTGCTGCACTCCATTTGATCTGTGCAAAGGTAAAACAATATGTCAGTTTTTGTTTAGCCTTTACATTGTTTTCTATTACTGATATTGTTTCGCTTTAATTGTTTGAATTTCAGTGCTCCAGTTTGAAATGTGTGTGTGTATGTCTCTGTGCAGCTTGCTGAGGAGGAGTGTGATAATCCACATCATATAATTGATTTAAACATGCAGCAAGATATGATTTTGTGTAATATACTTGTAGGGTGCTTTCATATAATATTGTTTTATGCATGCATGCCTAATTGTTGCGTGTAGTGTTGGATCAGATGGGCTGACATGATGTTTACTATTCTCCAGTCTTCTCATGAGGCTGGTGTAAATTAGTTCTCATAACACGGTACAAACATGGGCATATGGTGTGTGAACATTGTACGTGCATGTTCGTGATTGCTATGTAGGGCAGCTGTAGCTCTGTTGATGTATCGGTGAGTGCTTATAGAAGGGCTGCAACAAACAATTTGTTTCATTGTCGATTGATCTGTCGATTATTTTCTCGATAAATTGGTGAATTAAATGGTAAAAAATGTCAATCAGTGTTTCCCAAAGCCCAAGATGGTGTCCTCAAACGTCTTGTTGTGTCCACAACTCAAATATATTCAGTTTACTGTCATAAAGGAGTGAATAAATCAGAAAATATTCACATTTAAGAAGCTGAAATCAGAGAATTTTGACTTTTTTTCTTAAAAAAAATACTCAAACGAATTACTAGATTATCAAAATAGTTAATATTAATTGTTGCAGCTCCAGTTGTAGCTCCCAATCTTAATCACAAAGATGCAGTAGCATGAGAAAAAAGAAACGGTACACGTCACTAAGTAAATTTTGGAAAATCAGGACTGTAATATGTATTTTTATGAGAAAGCTTTGAAGGAGTACATCATCATTGTGTACCAAGTAGACCTCTTATTAGTGTGACATTTGAAGTCCAAAATATCAATTATATAGAAGCACTGTACATTTAATTACTGTACAAATGTATTGAAAGTAGCACATACAGTATCATATAATAATGCAGTGCTTCTCTCTAAACACCTGTGTTCTCTGGCTAAGGTATGTACTAGCTGTTCATTGAAAGCTAGTAAGCACCTTCCATCACATCCTAACTTGCCATCTCTCTCCAATTTCAGCGTGTTTATTATTAATCCAGCATTTCTGAGACATTCTTTCTCATTTTTTCTGACAGCTCCCCAACAGGCACCCCAAGAGGCCGCGATATTAATGCAACACATTTCTCTTTCTGTGTCTCCGCAGGAAAAGAAGAGTATGTCGCCACCTTCAAAGGATCCGAGTTCTTCTGCTACGACTTGTCCTTGAACCCGATTCAAAGCAGCAGTGATGAAATCACGTTGTCATTCAAAACCCTACAGAGGAACGGACTGATGCTGCACACGGGCAAATCAGCTGATTACGTCAACCTGGCACTGAAAAATGGGGCTGTCTCACTCGTCATTAATTTGGGGTCTGGAGCCTTTGAAGCTCTTGTGGAGCCAGTCAATGGGAAATTTAATGACAATGATTGGCATGATGTCAAAGTAACAAGGAATCTACGTCAGGTAACAGTACAGAGGGTGATGCAGAGACTCAGTAAATGAATCAAAACAAATGCACTTAAGTCATTACCATCATACAATATATTATTTTTTTTCCAGACATTGTAATTAGATTGCTAAATTGAATCATGGTGGAGATAAAACCGAACCACAAGTGAGCAGGGACATCTAGATCTCAAATGAATTAAGACCTCTATTGAGTTACAGTTTGAGGGAGAACAGAAAGACAAGCATTCAGGCTCATTCAGATGTTTGACAACAAATGAAATGTTCCATCTTCTTTAATTTAATATATGGTGTATTACTATGACTTATTTACCCTTAAAAGCAACTACAATTTTCCTAGTTTTCAGTATTTAAGTGACATTTAAATATGACTGAACTCATGTGGGAATAGTCCGTACCAACAAAATATTTTAGGTAAATGGTTTGTTTTTCAGTTGCACAAACATTTGACCGCAATTTGAGTTTGTCAGTGCTTGTTTAGATGTTAGTACAATTATTGAGCACTCATTTCTATTAAGGATGACATCACTGTTGAGGGATTATTTTGTGAGATAAGAGAAAAGCATTTAAAAACGTTTCAGCTAAAGTATAAACATTATGTAAGCGTAACTAAATCTAGGGTCACTCTTTGAAATCAATGTTTTATGAGCACAGGCGAAACCCTCTAACGGGATCCATAAGCTCTAATGGGCTCTCCTCCAGTACATGGCCTCGGCGACTCACTGCATTATTAACTCTTAAAACACTATATTGTGACAGCGTGACCTTGTTAGACAGCACGAGATTTCTGGCGAATTAGACTTCTTAAGAAATCCCAATTCAGCAGCATGTGCTACTTACATTGAGAAAACACCACAGGATGGTCCATTCAAGACCTCCCACTAATGGTGCCAACGCTGCTCAAAAATGGGGGACTGGTCTGATTCTCAATGAGAACAGATGAATCAGATGGAATGAAGAAAAGGTGTAAAGCAGAGCCCTTGGCTGTAGCGCAAGTGCAAACTCATCCACCCGTAAGAACAGATTGCCCTCCCAAGATAAAAGCTACAGAGGTATGTGAATGTTTGTTGCCTTTTAAACAGATTAACTACTACTGGTTAGTACAAGAGCGACATATACCAGTATTGTCACTTTCATTGCCTTTTGGCCAACGGGACCCCCTGTCCCCCCTGAAAGAAACAAAGTATGTTATTTACCTAATTTATGAGCAATTGTTTCATTTCAGCTCAGTGTCTTATTGTCACACTAGTGTCTCTCCCCTCTCCTCTCGTTTGACCTCTATGTTTCACCGAGGGGAGGACTTGGGACGGCATTCGAACACTCGGCAGTCCACTAACTTGTTGCTCTCGCTACCAGTATTAACTGCTCTGTTTCGGCAGGCTGAAGTTCAACCGTAGTGTTCTGTTGGGAAATGCATTGACTTAAACAAAATAAGAGTTGAAAAGCTATGATTTAGGGGAAGTTTGCTAGCCACAAGGCTAATTTATACAGTGTAAAATGCCTATGGCATTGTGCACGAACAATACAATAGCAACAATAGCAATTCCCTCCCCCCACCCCCCTCATCCGACTCTGAAAAAGACAGTGGGGAAAAACTGTATACAGTACTAAATGGTGTCAGGATGCAGACCACCCTTGGACGACAACAGTGCCAGTCTGTTGAAGAAAATGCCCGATCCAAAGGCTTGCTGAGGCCACACATCAACGTGTTCTTAGTGGCTTTCAACAATAACAACCCACTCCCCAATGTCCATTGATGTAAGCCACCGCTGAGTTGTTGGTTGGAACTTCACAACCCTGCTGTCTAAAAGCTGCCACAACTATAACAAGATCCTGATCACGGCTTCCATTTACAGTAGGTTGGTGTGTTATGACTCACTCTGCCCCAAGGGGTCTATTACAACAGGACATGGGGTTTCCTCCAGTACTCCAGGGCCTGATTGGCCACAGGAGGAGTCCAACCTGCAAAGTGGCATTTCGGATCCAACCCCAGGTGCACAAGCTACAGGTCTCTCTCGTGTGTTTCATAACAGCTAGGCCGGTGACGTGTGACCCTGTAACATTTACTGTATCATGTCCACAATCGCTGTTTGTGAATTCAGCTCCACTTCTAGGTACAGCACCTGTTTACTGGGGCAGCAGGAACTCCTCTTCCTGTGCTGGCTTAACTGAATGATATGAATACAATTCCCCCTTCAGGGACTAACCCCCAGCATTACCTAGGTGGAAGAAAACCAGCAAAGATTTGCACTATGCATGGATTTAGCAGGTGTAAATCCAAGAGGGGTTTCATATCCCTGGTCTTCTCGTGGACCAGGAAGTAGCCAAAAGAGACTCTGAGACTCTAGAGTCTCCACTGAGACTTTCAGTAGCAGCTCCCAGTCAATCAGTCTAGTGTTTAGTCACTGGCTGGTGCTGACTCAGAGGTTGAGGCACAGAGACACTGCACTACCTACACAACCATCCAGAAATGGGGGTTTGTCAATGGGAGTGATAGTAACAGAACAAGGCAGACAGGTCTGATTGCCATCATTGATCTGAGTGACAGAATTAGGTTAGGGTTAGGTTCATAAGTGGATTCAAAGATGTTTTAAATGGCCTTACTTGGACTATGGCCTTCAAAAATTTTAGCTATTCAAATTTGCCTAACAAGCATGAAGAACTCGTCAGACTGTTTAGCCTGAGTGAAATAGAACGACACATATTTTTCTATTTACCCTACAATATCGAACAGATTATTTTGACCTAGACGATTTGATTTGATAAAGACAGTAACACAAAGCTTTACAAACACATCATTAAGACAACATATCTAGATTTGTTCTTGCTCATTTGGTGGGAAAACGTTTGTCTTCACCTCAGAACCAAAGCTGCTTCTTTTGCATAATCAGCAAATTGATTATTGGCAAACCTAAGGATTCGGCCAGCGTGAACATTCACTGCATTCAAATTGTAAAAGAAAACCAAGCATATTGAGTGCATGCTCTTTGGGGGAATCCAAATTGCCATCCTCCTCATTCTGTGTCAGGGTCTTCTTTGCTTTGTCTCATTGCAGTAAAGTGATCCTAAAGTTCATCAATAAGACCAAACGGAGGTACAGTATTGTGTGAGCGCCGGAAAGTCTGGTACACTGGATTGGTCTCCAGCCTAAAACCAAGTACAAAAGAACGCAAATACTAGTACCGATAAAAGAAACAAAGCTTAAAAATGGTCTTGAACTTGGGACTTTGTAAAAGAGGGTCAACTGATGTGCTTTAGGCATTCTTTCTTATGAACCATTTGATGTCTGTCAGTCATAAACTTTTGTCAGGACTTGGGTAAGGGAGTTTTTTCTGCTACTCAACGGTCTGGTCACCTACAGAACAGGAACCATAGGGAGTCGCTGGTCGAGCTCTGGCACCTCCTGTGGAGCATTATTGTTATTTCCTTAGTCTGCTTTTTTCTTGTTAAACTTATTTTGCCCTTTTTTCTCTATGTTACTAACATGCTTTGGAAACAAACTAACATCATTCATGGAATGTGTCATTCTACTAACCAGTATGGGTTTTTGCCGTTTTAACAATGTACTAACAGTATTGACCATCATATATTATTTGAGTAACAATCGTTATTCTGTTCACAGTTTTTAATTTCCTTTCTCCCCCCTTTTCCACAAAGCACTCAGGCATTGGACACGCTATGGTAAACAAACTACATTGTTCGGTAGATATCATTCTAATTGTTTCTTAGTTTGGGTTTGCCGTGTGTTTCTTTTCTTTCTTTTTTTTTTACTGTAGACGTCATTTACCAAAAAAGGGAAATTGCGGTTGGTACTCTTCTGCTTACTTTTCAAATCCTTTTTAAGTTCTTGGTTCATTCATTGGTTTCACCCTCTTTATTTCACTTGTTTCCTGTCCAATTCTGTTTGATCCACCTTTTTAGGAGCATCATTTCGAGCCTTTTGCATCAAGCTGTGGTTAATAATGAGGACCCTCTCCTGTCTGGCTGGCCTGATGCTCTTTGCCTCAGCCAGTCGTATCCCCATTCACTTTGCATGGCATGCACTTCTTTGACTCCGTGTTGCAAATGTCACACTGCCCATTTGTCAACATGAATGTGACAGTTGAGCTGTGTTTGTCGTTGGTGCTTCTCTGGTGCGTTCTTCTTTCTCTTTGTGGTTTCGCAGTCGTCCATAAGCTTTTGCATGCGTCTGACACTGGCAAGTGTCAAAATACTGTTTCCCAGTATCCTTGTCAAGAGTTTTCTTTTTGTATGCTTGTAATCAAAAAGAAAAGACAAATGCATGCATGCTATTTTTTCTCTTTAATACCCTCAGTCATTGTCGTATACTAAAAGGTGATTGTGCTTCTCATAGCATGTGCTCCCTCTCTAACCTTGTAGCACTTTCTGATTTCTTTTGTAGAACTGCTGGACGTACTAATATGGAATTAACAGTTTAACTAACCTAGATAACATTCTACTAACACCATTTTTGTGTCTGCTAAAGTACTTTTAAGTTGCAGTAGGGGCAATACTAACACTGTAGTATGGGCACTTTACTAACACTAACTAGAACAGCATTCCTTTGAAGGCTTGCAGTCTTCCAACTAATCAAACTGGACAAAATAATACCAAAAAAACAAGAAAAAAGACAATGAAAACAGACATGAAAATGGGTTTAAAATCATAGGGAAGTCTATCATAGATAGCAAGAAGGAAAGGCAATAACATTGCAGTGCATAGGCTGTCTGAGTATAGCGTGTCCTTTCCCTGTGCTTTGTTGTCTAGGTAACAATATCCGTGGATGGGATTCTGACCACCACGGGATATACACAAGAAGACTACACCATGCTAGGCTCTGACGACTTTTTCTATGTTGGAGGGAGTCCTAGCACAGCTGACCTGCCTGGATCTCCGGTTAGCAACAACTTCATGGGCTGCCTCAAGGAGGTAAACACCTCTTCTGTGTGCACTCTGAGGCTGGTGGGTGTGCAGGATATGACTGGCTTCACCTCAGGACTCCAAAACAGGCCATTCCACCCACACACTGACCCTGTCTCATCCTTTACACTTTGCTTTAGTTTATTTCTCCTCATTCCCTCACATACTCTTAACACAAACTTTTTTTTGCCTCTACCGCCCCCTCAGTGCAATCGTGAAGTTATACATACGTGCATACACACACACACACACACACACACACACACACACACACACACACACACACACACGTGTACACTTCGAGGTGTCTGGTGTACCACACAGCCGCACATGAACTGTCTTGGAGTGGAATTTACCACGGGCTTCATCCAGCTCCGTCAGGTGCACTTCAAAGAGGAGCAGTGATCCTGAGATCAGCCAGTTGAATTTTCATGAGCAGTCAGCCAACTGACACACTTTAACACCTCACTATTCTTCCACTGGGGAATGTGCAGTCCACAGTTACCAGACTGATATTATCTCAAACCACTTTACTAATGACTTACCTAATGACAATTATGTTTGGTGTTGTAGTAGTGTGTCTATTTACACAAATTGAAGGCAAGACACTACAGGCAAAAACATTGTTTTTCATGCATGATTTTGGGCTGTTTTGCTTTGAACAAATCCGAATTTTTTCTTTTACTACACTTTGTCTATTAACGTCTGAAGATTTCTCCTAAATTCAAGTAAAGTTAGCGTTAGATAATGCCTCATTTGCATATTTAAACATAACATTTCAGAAAACTTGAAATACAAAAAAATAATTGTCTTAATGTAAGCAATCAACTGGGGAAGATTCTTGATGGTATCTATTAGTTTTTTTTTTTTTTTAGCCTATTCACCTGTAGTGTCTTCAAAATGTGTGGAATTTTACAATACATATCTTGCCTAAAGGCCGTTTTCTCAAAATTAGTTTTTTTTCTCATACTATGAACCAGAAATCTCCACTTAAGTAGCACTTACATGCACCAAACTTTCTGGTTTCACTATATTCTGAAGGTTTTTACAGAGGGGTTTGTTCATAATATCATTCATAGCCTGATTTACACAACATTTTATTCCTAAAAACATGGTGAAAATGGATTTGATTTATGGCTGTTGACAGTATTTTTCTTGTTTATAGAGTGGTGAAAAAAAAGATATCCAAAAACCCCTCTGTGAAAACCTTTGACTCTAATATGTCAACAAAATGAAACAAGAATTTTGGCTTTATCAAATATTCAGATTTCTGCTCTTGAAATGTATGCAAATTAGCACAAATTTGATAAGATCAAATAAGTCAATATCTCTTTTGCATATTTAAACATAGATTTTCAGAAAACTTGTTATACAAAAAAATAATTGTCTTAATGTCAGTAATCAACTAGGGAAGTTTCATGGTGATATCTATTAGTTACATTTTTTACCCTATACACCTGGAGTGTCTCCCCTTAACTTTGTGCTACAAATGTGTTAACCCTCACCTTGAAAAAAAAACAGCACACAGCAGCACACATTTGACATATATGCTGTCAGGTGATGTGTTAAATTCAGCACATTTTGTCTCTCTGATGATCCATGGCGTAATGGGCCCTTTGAATCAGGCTTGTGACTTACTGACAGTATAGAACTTGTCACTCGTCCCATTACTCATACACTATGTTCTAGTATTCTAGGAGTCTGTATATAGTCTACACTTTATCCTGAGAAGCAAGAGAGGAAGAGGTAATTTCTCCTCCTACATATAATTTATACCTTTTCACTTTAAGCTATACAGTAGCATTTGTTATTGTTGCTGGTTAATAGGGATTTTGACCTAAAGCATTTACTTCAGGAGCCACCCGGGATATACAAATATATCTAACAAGCAAATCTCCAACGTACTGCAAAATGATCCATCCATTTATCTTTTCATTTCAAAAGCGGTCTCCCCATTCCCTTCGTCTGGTTGTTCTACCTTCTCTTGCTGCCGTGGTGTCCTACATTTTGTCTCTCACCTCAAGCGCAGGCTGTCGTCCTCGGAGAACGTCTCAGAGAGGTTTGAGGCAACTCTGTTTAATGAGCAAGCAGGGCGTGGACCGCATGTCCACACGTCATGTATAGCTCATTAAAGGTGTGGTTTAGAAGGAGAGTATATTAGCTAACTACAAGTCTCTAAGGTGCTGTAGATGTGGCGACATAGGGATTGGGATCGGTGCCCTCACTGCTCTTGGTCAGCCTAACCACAGTCTCATTATCCTGAGATCAATGAATTGGATTGCTCAAAAACGGAAAAATATGACGCATAGCTGTAATTGTTCCTTGGAGATGTAAGACATACAGCATTTCCCCTCTTTCAATTGCTCCTAAGATCATTTATTATTTAGTTTTACTAGACAATGCAGATGTCAATACCACATTTTTTTTAAAAAGACACTTAGCCCATTCGCTGTTAAGTCCATATTTTAATTTACTTGGCTTTTTAATTTGTTAAATCTGATATTTTTATTGTATTGACAAGCTCTCATCCAGCCTGTTGCATTATGCAGATGCCCCGTCTCAGGTCATCTTCTGTGCACGTCATGATAACATATGAGAGTTGGTTTACCAGCGTGTGCCGTGGGCCCTGATTGATGGCGTTTGTCGTCGTGGCTTGTCGCAGCATTCGTGTGCAGATTCCAGTCTGAGTTGCCACGCCTGCCTGTTGGTTCTGATGGCAAAACAAACGGTGGTGCAGTAATTGCTCAGTTGTCACAGCCCGAGCTTGATGACAAATTAGTGCAGCACCACTACCGCAGCACCAGTTGTAGCTCAGACCAAAGCGCCTTTGACTCTGAAAGGTGCCCTTTGTCTTGACTATAAAGAATTGATTCGGGTTTATAGGCTGTGTCTGTTGCACCTTTAGTCTACATAACTAAGGTCCAGCAGCAGCAGGCAGAGATATCGCCTTTTATTCCTTTACTTCTTTCTTGCGTCAGGAGAATCTAGTCAAATTACCTTTTTTTTTTTTTTATTCCTATTCTATTTCTAAATATTTAAAACATTCAATTTGGCTCTGTTTCAGACATTTTTCAAAGAAGGAAGATAAAGACGTAGGAATGAAAGCCTGCCATTTCCTCTTTCCCCCCCCCCTGTGCAGTTAAATGCAGTCTGATACAGTCAGTCACAAAGCATTTATAAGAAACTAAGCCTGAGCTTGCCTGAGCTTACCTAATTCTGATGCACCGCCATGAGCTCCATCTACCTGAACAGTTAGCTACAGTAGATGTGACTCGGTGATAAACATAATGCTCCATGCAAATGCAATCCCATCGGAGGCGTCCCTGTTTTCAGGTGAACGCTTAGCATGACAACAAATAAAGAACATGGACAGTGTTTTCCACAGCTGTAACTCATTTGATTTGTCCCGTGTAAAACAATATAGGTTTAACATTGGAACTGTTTTTGTTATGTAAATACCTATGCATGCTAACCATAATGAGGGCTGTCCGTTACTTGATAACCTTATCCACCAATTAGTAGTGCTAGGGCAGCGTGGAAGAGATCATTGACTCTGCTCGCACCCCCTGGGGCTAGTCTGCCTGGCATGCTATCGACAGCTCTGTGTTTAAAGTCTTAGTTGTCTTTATAATATTTTTCTTTGCAAACTGATTGACACATTATATTAAAACACTTCAAATATGCGCGAGTGTGTTTTTTTCGTGGTGAAGCAATTTTGAAATATCGTGACCACACTGATGTTTTAATGAAAACGTTTTGACATTCACCAAAATGTTAATTAGTTTCTCATATGGAAATTAGACATAACTAGACAGAGGGATTCTTGGTATTACAGCTGCACTTTATTCAAGATACTCGTTCATTACCGAGATTGGATAATGACAAAGTTACGGCCGTCTCTAAGTTTTTTTGCAAGACTGCTGCCAATTACAGCCGCACTCCTGTTTGATTCCCACACAGTGCGGCATACAGCGCTCCCCCGCACACACATTATAGCTACTTCTTTGTTTTTTAGAGATATGTTTTGATCAGTGTTATAGAAGATTTACTTCACAAGCCTTCTACAGTGTTTAGAGCAGAATTTAATATGCATATTATGCTGCCTTTATGTAACTATGAAACAGATTATAGATGAGTTTCATACACAAATGGAGTTGATTAGTGAAACAAACTAATTAAACAATCAAGTTGGCAAATTGGTCAGTTGATACTTTCTCTGTACTATATGATAATGATTCTCATCCTTAGTTAATTGGCATTTTAATGACATTACGGTTAATTTTTGTGTAATTGGCTGCTACTGTCTGTCATTTCTGCACTTCTCAAAGGTCACAGGACTAATACACTTCATGTAGTTGAGCACGCTGATGCCAAACCATGTCTGGTTTACAGTGTCTGACGATATAAACTGCTATTGATATGAACATATGTACAGTTGATTTTTTGTATTTCAACAATTTTCTAAATTATGCACAGTATACTGAATGTTGCAATGTGTACGCTCATGCAGTCCTTTTTAATTTGCTTTAGAGAGGCATATCCATCATCTGCCCACTTTTATTCTAATCACAGGCTGCGACAGGGGCCTTAATCAGCATTTTACTCCACACCTGCAATCAAGGCAGCAGTTTAGATTTATCACTCTCCATCACACTTTTCACACACAATCCCAGGAGGTGCTACCTGATGGAATCATTTTCTCCGACCATTATCACCATCGCCTTTTTAAATTCAGGCTGTCTCTTCCTTTAGTTGACACTGAAGCTAAAAAGTCAAAATAGATGTCTCGACTGTTTACGCTTCACCCAGACGGAGTACACTATGCATGTGTTGTGAAGGCTTCAAGCGGGGGAGCGAAGAGAGCGGGGGTGATGTGAGCGACATTTGGTGCCACGTAAACACAGTTTCTCACGCATAGGTGCAGTGTGACAAAGATGGCCGAGGCTTGACCCTGCACATGACACCATCCTGAGGGGGTGAAATGTCACATGGACAACTGCTGTTTTAAACATCCAGCTCATTTATTTTTTAATTGACTTTCTTCCTCTACTCCCGATTCAGGTTGTGTACAAAAACAACGATGTGAGACTTGAACTGTCCAGGATGGCCAAGCAGGGTGATCCCAAGATGAAGGTCCACGGCACCGTGGCCTTCAAGTGCGAGAATGTAGCCACTCTGGATCCCATCACGTTCGAGACGCCAGAGTCTTTTATCATCCTCAACAAGTGGAACGCTAAGAAGACGGGCTCCATCTCCTTTGACTTCCGCACTACAGAGCCCAACGGCCTGCTCCTCTTCAGCCACGGCAAGCCCAAGCAGCAGCCGAAGGACTCCAAGAACCCCCACACTCTCAAGGTGGACTTCTTTGCCATTGAGATGCTGGATGGCCATCTGTACCTGCTGCTGGACATGGGCTCAGGCACCACAAAGACAAGGGCAGTCAATAAGAAAGTCAATGACGGCGAGTGGTACCACGTGGACTTCCAGCGAGACGGCAGATCAGGTAACTTTCCTGGCAATTAATTAACATATACGATCTTTAGGAAATTGTGAGCTCTTGCTGCTCCGTCTGTGGTGGCCCTGAGAGCCCAACAAATGGGAACTTACACATGGAAATAGACAAAATAACAAAAATGTTGAGAAATATAATTTGACACACATGCAGATTAACGAAATATGCTATAAATGCAGATATATGCTATACACTTAAAGGGATAGTTTGGGTGTTTTGGAGTGGGGTCGTATGAGGTCCTATAGGTGTATTACTTACAGTAGATGACGGTCAGTGTGCCCCCAGCATCGAAAAGCTGTCATTGTTACTCTGTACACGTAACATCTATTGAATGCCTGTCCGTCCTGGAAGAGGGATCCCTCCTCTGTTGCTCTTCCTGAGGTTTCTTCCATTTTTTCTTTTTTCCCTGTTAAAAGTTTTTTTTTGTGGGGGACTTTTTCTCTATCCGATGAAAGGGTCACACTGTAAAGGACAGAGGGTGTCATATCCTCTACAGATTGTAAAGCCCCCAAAGGCAAATTTGTATATTTGTGATTTTGGGCTATATAAATAAAATTGACTTGACTTGAAGCAGACAGGAGTACCAGCACCGAAGCAAAGCAATACAGTGCTGTGGACGGGGAAGGCAGCCAAACATGTTTTAGCCACCTAAAAGAAAGTTTCACCTAAATCCGATTAAGTGTACACTATATTTAGAATATTTTCCGACAGCGAACTGAACTGAAATTGAAACGTATCTATACTGTCTTTGTCATTTGAGCCTGCTGGCTTTGAAAAGAGCATAGATAGCATAAATTTCACTTTCAGTTCAGTTCCCCGTCGGAAAGGAGAAGGAAAGTGCGGCATGATACAGTGATGAAAATATTCTAAATATAGTGTACACTTAAATGATTTTTTTTAGGTGGCTAAAATACATTTTGCTGCCCGCCCCGTCCACAGAATTATATTGCTTTGCTCCGGAGTCGGTAATCCTGTCTGTTTCTCCAAACTGGGGGCGTGCCGACTGTCATCTACTGTAAGTAATACACCTACTATGGACAAGTACCTCATAAAACCCAACTTCAAAACACCCAAACTATCCCTCTAATAGTTGAATTTGCAGCGTGTTCTGTTATGCTGCATATGTGCTGTCAAATTGGACAAAGATGTTTTCCGATTGTCTTTTGGCTATTTGCATTTGTTTACTTCCGTTGCAGCATGTGAAGCCCTCAGGGCCACTGCATACATGAATGTTTGCATGTTTGTACGAATGATCATGAACTTATCTGTACTCTGAAAGACTATCATAGACTCGTACATACAATACAACATTCAGCAGGGACCTAGAGTACGAGCTCTGCTGTGCACCATCTAGATTAATTATTTAGCCGCAACAAAAATACCACTGCAGGGTCACAGTAAACTTTTCTGTGAAAGAAAATATCCATTATCATGCCAAGGCTGATACATCTGCACTGAAAATTAGATATTTATTTGCACTGGATGCTTGTTGTAAACGGTTCCAACCATTTAATAAAAAAAAAAAGGATTTGATGGCAGTAACTTAAGATGCTTATACCTACTGTATGTGTCGTATGTCGTAATTCCATATTTGCCACAAAATAACTTTGCCCCCTCTCCCGTTGTGTCCTCTGAGCCCCGGGTTGCTCCGCTCTGGTCCCTGTTGATTTGCTTATCTAAGCAGCAATTTGTTAGTGTGTGCTTAGAGCCAAGGCCTTGCAATGTCATGCTGCAAATTAGATATACCCCTTGACCATGTTTTCCACTCCATCTCAAGAGGTGGAAATTAGATTAACTGTTTCATTACCCCCAAAGCAATACCGGGCTGTGGTCTAAATTGAGCTGTATACAATGTTAGAAGAGCTATTTGCAAGCATAAATAATTGAAGGGTTTCTTAAATAAAAAAACATCTGCTCCGATATACAGTCATTTACAGTAATATTACAGTACTGAGTGGCTTAGATTCCCATAAGCGTGGGAGAAAAAGCTGCGGGTGACTTCTCAAATAACATAAATCTACAACATTTAGTTACGTTAGACCAAACGATAAGAAACACTGTCTAAATTAGATTGCGTTCATTATCTGTCGAGTAACTTCCCATCATCCACCCACGAACACACACACACACAGACACACACGCACATACACAAAAGCTATCGAAGATCTTTTTTTTTTTGTTAGTGGTGCTCGCTCTCCTCGCTGCTCTCTCTGTCTACCCTGCCTATGTTTCCATGGAAACAGGAGGTGGTCTCTCCCAAGACTGAGACAGTTACTGCACAGCGCTGTGCTGAGCTGTGCACTAATGACATTTCAGAATAACTTTTCTTCCTTTGCTCAAGTCTAAGGCGTCAACACTTGCATACTGTGAGTGTAAAGGGGACATAAAAGGGTCTCTGTAATATGATGACTTCCCATGTGAGGAGACTAACAAAATGGTTAGTGTCCCACAGTGTACTCACACACTCTTTTAAAGTTTCAAATTTACCAGCACTGTTTTATCTTTGCTCACCCTTTTGAATTAAAGCCCATTAAATTATGCAAGTATGCAGTCCTCCTAAATCTAAAAATCTTGCATCTCGAGTTTTCCATGAGCTGCACAAAGCACTATTGTTTGCAGTGTGTAATGATGTGTGCATGGCACCTCAAATAGAATTTATGCAGTTCCTTTTGTACTGAAAAGGCCTTATGTGATTTCCATTCCCACAGGAAACATGTAATTTTAATGGTGCATTAAATTATAGCAGATTTGTGCAAATCGAGTGATATAAAAACTTTCATAACAGCTTTCTAAATGCAGATTGTTATATTTATTTTTTGAGTTATTGCTACATATTGATATTTGGGTAAAAACCGAGCTGATTCAGAGCTTAGTGAAATAAAGAAATAGTTCTTTTGTGGACATAGACTTTAGAAAGTGTAAAGACATGTTTTGATAGAAGTGCGTGTCGTGCCGTAGCCAATTTGTTACCTTTTATGAGAGCCTGAATGAACATAATCAATCCCTGTCAACATATTATTCAGCTTTAATAGTCCCGTCCCTCCTACATACGACATAACGCTAGCTTGGCTCGTGTCGGCTATTATACACCCCAGCGCCCTTTTGTTCTCCTTTTTAATAATTAATAGAATTAAGGTAATTTTAAAACATAAGAAAATAATTCACCAGTCCCCTGAGAGCGTGAGTCACGAAACATATGCTACGCTCTGTGTGTCAGATGTTTTATTAATACACACCACCAAGCGCATCACTCAAAACAAAAGTGCAACTCAACAGCCTCGACATAATCATCTGCAGCCGGGTGTCCTCCATGTGCAACACTTCCTGCAGCCCCCCGCGACAATGGCGTATAATGATCCCTGCCCTATTTAGTTTAGCCGCCTCTTCCTGCAGGAAGCAAAACCCTGTAAATGGACTCTCACTCTCAGACAGCATCTTCTAACCTCAATGCATTAGAGACGCTAAGAGACACTCTGCTTTTAAGTGAGGGCTTCTGGGCCGGGGAGTGCCCTGGGTCACTCATCAGAGGCATTACACGGACATTGCTCGGTTGAAGCCCCACTTCCTGCCAGGGCGTGCACACTTCACACACAAACATGCACACGCGTACAGCCGCACATGCACACATGTGCACACACATAGACAACGCATCCCCACAGCCCACTCACAAGCTCCTCTCTCTCTACAGAGAATCCAATCACATAGAGAGATTTGGCCGTATCGCCCTAACTGGATTGTAGTAATCCCCTGTCTAACATGTTTTGGGGATGTGTGAGTGGGGTTAGGGGACATCATGCCAAGTTGAGCCTGGCTGCTGATGCAGAAAGTGCGAGAGAGATCTGAGCTGTCCTTTTGGACCCATGCCTTCAGGTTTGATGATGGAGTACCACTTACGGCTCAGGCCGTAGGAGAAAGAAAGAGAGGGGGGAGACAGAAATGTGGTCAAAGGGGTTTTAAAGTTAGCTGGAATGCTGATCTCCGTCATCATCGTCCATCCTCATTTATTGCCCGCATCATCATTTTGATCAACCCCCCCCTAAACTGTACATCCTGTACTTGCTTCACAAGATATCATTTGCTGCTGCTGCTGTTCCCTCATCTGCTTTTCTTATCTGTCATCATATACCCCTCCCTCATCTTCTCTCCAGACATCTTTATCTCCATGTTCCCATCTTGTTCTGTATCCATCTCCTCCTCTTTTATGCTCGGTAGCGTTCGCAGAGACACATCCCCTTACCCCTCTCGGCTATGAATGCTGTTCCAAACATAGGCAATGTCTGTTGCTGTATGTGCAATATGTTTCCCATGTTGCTAGCCTGGTGATGGCACACGTCCCCATGGGATTGTATAGTGCCTTCTGACTTAACATAGCTTGACTGTGTTTACACATTTCTTTAGACGACTGTGACAAGTGAGCAGATGCCTGAAAGATGCTGACATCCTTCTCTCGTCTCCCACCTACTATCAATTTAGACAGACATGCTTACTGTAGACTTACGGCATGCTTGTTTGCTGTTTACGACTGTAATAAGACTTAAGTATCAATACCGTGGGATTTAAAGAAGCCATTAGATGATGACTCCTTAAGTATTGACTTTGTAAATGTATAATTCACAAAGTAATGTTAAGATATTCTGTACTACAGCTTACTGAAATCTGACTTGTGGAGATATTTCCACCACGGTTCACGCTGACCACACTGATGCTCATTCTCCAGCCGGGCACCTGCTCTATACACCGAGAAAAGTTTCCTCGCTAATGAGTTTGATGTACTGAGCTCGTTAGCGATAACCTGAAGGGAGCTGTTCTGGCTGCGTGACGGGTGGCCGTTGCCAAGTGTGCAAAGCTTGGAAGTCACAACAGCTGTGGCTGGAGAGAGCAGGGGCAGTGGGTGGCGGCAGGAAAGTGCTGGAACAGATGCCGGGGGCCAGGACCCTGAGAAAAGAGCTGGAACATGTTAGTGGGACCAGGTTAATCATTGTGCACTAGGTCCTTAGCTGTCTCTCTCAAGCACTTTGGCAAGAAGGCTGGCTCACCTTGGCTATAAAGAAAATGCATAACCAAGATCATTATTAGCTTATATAGGGATTTCATTTTTTTTGTGTCTTTCTTAAGATTTAACAGATCAAAAAAAAAATTCTGTTTTCAATGAAAGCACAGATATTTATAATATATTATATTTATTTTATAATTAATTGTGATATGTGCATTCATGCATGCTAATGGTAGCTGTAATAAAAAGTGAAAGGCCCCATTTAATGTCTAATGTGTCTCTAAAATGTGCCTGCTGAAAATGCATGTGTGGCTCAGGGCTTGTTTCCCAGCATAAACACTTTGACTCGAAAAGTAACTTGAAAGCTGCGCTCTTCTCCCACATACAAGCAGTTAGGACTCTGCCGTTTAGCCCGAGGCAATCAGCTAATAGCTCCTTCATATCTGCCATGGCATGCATCTGCCACTCAAAATGCAAATTATGACTTTATGGCAATTCTATTTTTTGAGCATCCTTAGCCCCTACTATTTCTCCACCACTCTCCCCAGGCAGTGGCCTGTGCGGATCCTCAGCAGCACGGCGTATAGATTACTGGACGAGGATGCGGGCAGTAGAGGCAGCCACCATTAATTAAAGATCCACAATGGCTCCTGCACGGAGAGTAACAGATCCATATACAAATTAATCACCCGGTCTGAGTCCCACAGTAAGGCCTTCCTTTCCACAGCTTTACAGTCCAGTCATGTCCGCTGTTGTTTACCGTGCTCCAGATCGAGAATTAAACCTGAATGAGAGCGATAAATCATGGTGGGGAAACACACAAACTCTCATTGCAGGTTTATGTGTCGGAGAGGCAAACAGAAGGAGAGACAGGGTGGAAAAAAAAACAGCCTGCAGTCCGTTAATCAAGTTCAAAAAGATGGCTATGATGTTTGTTTTTTTTCCTTTTTGTTTGGTTGGCTGAAATGATAGAGGGGGGCAACAATTTTTCTTCTCCTCTCCTTTCTTTTTTATGACCACTGCTTTATAGATAAAGGAGATTTATTATGGGAAATCCAGGGAAAATGGAGAGGATACTCTTAGGGATCCTAGATTAGGCTACTAATAGACTAGCTGTCCCGTGATTAATGTGTCTTATCAACACTCATCAGTCATTCTAAATGAAGAAAATCCTGACCTTGTCCAGATGGATAACACCAATTAAGCTAATTTCTTCATCAAACCATCTTTAAATGGGTCTTCTCTGCATGTTTGTGTTACTGCCGGGCAGATAGTGTTTTTTTTTTTAGCATCTACAGTCACCAATAGGAGTTATAAATGTGTTCATCTGGTGCATTACCTCAGAGTTGTTCAAAAAAGGAAAAAAAAACGTACCCCACTGTTTCTTCTTTTTTTAGGTACCATCTCGATCAACACCTTCCGTACTGCCTACACAGCCCCCGGAGAAAGTGAGATCCTGGACTTGGATGACAATCTCTACCTCGGGGGTCTGCCAGAGAACAAAATGGGGCTGGTGTTCCCCACTGAGGTGTGGACAGCACTACTCAACTACGGCTACGTGGGCTGCATCCGGGATCTATTCATTGACGGACAGAGCAAGGATATCCGGCGCCTGGCCGAGGTCCAGAAGGCTGCCGGTGTGAAGCCCTCCTGCTCTAAAGAGCCTCCAAAACAGTGTTTGAGCAACCCTTGCCAAAACAACGGGGTCTGTAGAGAGGGCTGGAACCGCTACGTGTGTGACTGCTCTGGGACTGGGTACCTGGGACGCTCCTGTGAAAGAGGTAGGACTTTGTTTTTGTCTCATTTTGTCTACTCAGCTGTTTTGAAAACACGGAATTTCTGTCTAGAAGGCATAACCTGGATTTGTCAGTGTGAAATGTTGACCATGCTACACAGTGACACACTTTTACCTCACTATGCATTGTCCTGAGGCACTGGATCATAAAAATGTGAATATAATTGACATCCAAGACAATCAGAAAAAATACATTTTAATTATATACTAAGGCTGTCAAATTTAACGCGATAATAAAGTGTTAACGCAAATTTGTTTTAACGCCACTAATTTCTTTAACGCATTAACACAACTTTCAATTTTGCAAGGTTGTAGCGGGCTCAGTTTTATAGCTAAAGTATATAACTAGTATCTAGTGATGATACTGGCATTCATATGAAACTACAAAACCTAAGGAATCCATTGGTACCTACCATGTCATACTAGCTTGTCTGGAAGGAGGCTAAATTTTGTCGAGGAAAAACTGGCATGGCCATGTTGAAAGGGGTCCTTTGACCTCTGACCTCAAGATATGTGAATGAAAATGGGTTTTATGGGTACCCACGAGTCTCCCCTTTACAGACATGCCAACTTTATGATAATTACATGCAGTTTTTGGCAAGTCATAGTCAAGTCAGCACACTGACAGCTGTAAATGCCTGTTGGGCTTCAGTTTGCCATGTTATGATTTGAGCTTATGTTTCATGCTAAATGCAGTACCTGTGAGGGTTTCTGGACAATATTTGTCACTGTTTTCTGTTTATAATAATACAATTTCCAATAATAAATATATACATACATTTGCATAAAGCAAGCATATTTGCCCAAGAGTGTTAAATACTTGACAAATCTCCCTTTAAGGTACATTTTGAACAACATTCTGTGATTATTTTGTGATTAATCGCAATTAACTATAGACAATCATGCGATTAATTGAGATTAAACATTTCAATCAATTGACAGGCCTATTATATACAATTTAGTCTTCTTTGTCTAAACAGCATCACCAGACAAAAGCCTGCAGGTAGTCTTTTTTCCGGGCTGAACATGGTTGAACATCAGCAGCCCTCAAACAGCAAACTGAAAGTAATACAAGACAGAAAAGAAAGTCCTGATGTGGAGACAGACAGCCACAGAGAGGCAGACAGGGTGAGTCAGCGTAGAGTTGTTGACGGCCTGATGTTGGACCGTGTTGAGTGGCAGGTGACTGATGCACCACTGAGACGCCGCTGGTCACGTCCACCATGCACACTAGCCTGTAAATTGGCTGTCTTCTGCTAACCATTTGGCTCATCAAACCACTCGCTCATGACCAGACCTGGTGCAGAATACTTATCCCTCTCTCCTCCAGAGAAGAGAAATAGGAGAAGTGAGTGTCTCACAGTGAACTCTGATAGCTCCGTGTCTTAGCCGGAGCAGACGTAAACCTGACTCTGCAGTAGTTTATTACATGGAAAGCAGTTTTTATAGGTGCTAATAATAAAATAAAATCTCACATTCCTCAGTAGTGCTTCATGTTGGTAGAGTTATAGCTCATGGCATTACAACCAATACTTGTTTATGTGTTTTTGTCTATAGTAAGAGTTGCATTTGCTTGAAGTTACCCCCGAGACCGCCTTGATAAACTGGCCTTAGCACGCCACTGCAGATTATTTTTACTGTATTTGTGTTTTGTTGTAACCGAATCTGTAATGTAGCTGAAAATAACAGCCAGTCATAAAGAAATGTCTGTAATGCGAAACGCAACATGGCCCCACTTTTCTGCCTGTTCAGCATTAGCTTGTTGGCCCTTTTGACCAGAG
The DNA here is from genome assembly GCF_043250625.1 of Sebastes fasciatus. NCBI lineage: Eukaryota > Metazoa > Chordata > Actinopteri > Perciformes > Sebastidae > Sebastes > Sebastes fasciatus. Next base: position 16,800,795 of record NC_133803.1, on the reverse strand, counting down.
GATTGCCCTTTGACCTCTTTGATTAAAACCTAGCCGGATTAAAACAACAACCAGCTGTGTGAGGAAGCCAAATCCTTCACTTGCTAATATGGTCCACTCTGAGGCAATTATTTTTTTGAGTAAAATTGGAATTTCAGGCTTATTTACATAATCAGACTGAGTGAATGAATATGTTGGATGTATAGTATATTCAAAGAGATTTGCAATATTAACTTATATTAATAGCCCAGGATTTGGCTGTAATGAAAATCTGTTGAGTCTTAAGAATATTATTCAATATTTTTTTTTTAACTCAATCACAGATGAGTGGCTTAAGGACATGTTTATTTTGTATTCATGATGTGCATCAGCCAAAATGTATATTCACTTTATGTAAAGCTACTGTTTACAATTAACATATAATGAATGTTAGTGATGGGAATCACCAGAGGCCCCACGATACGATATTATCAAGATACTTAAGCAACAATATGACTGCAAATTATGCAGTTTGTCAACATCTGTTTTAAGATACAGTTTTCACTGTTCATCACAGAGTTTTCATTCAAACATCTTGAGGTGAGAGGGACCCCTTTGAAAATGGCCCTGCCAGATTTTCCTCGCCAAAATTTAGCTTAACTTTGCAGCGTTATTTAGCGTTCTTCCCGACAAGCTAACATGATGTGGTTGGTACCAATCGATTCCTTGGGTTTTATAGTTCCATATGATACCAGTATCACTCTAGCTTTAAAACTGAGCCTGGTACAGCCTCTGAAAGACAGAACAGCGGCCGTGTATTGATACAATATTGCCACCCAAATATCGCAATTCAATGCTGTATATATTTTTTTCCTCCACCCACTAATGAATATCATTTCGACATTAAATATTACTCTGGACTAACGCAATGTTTACAATACATCCTCATAAGTCCCTAAAGCCAGAATTACACTCAAGTGGTAAAACTCAACTTATGTTGTATGTATGTATGTATAGTGTTTTCATCATGAATTGTCAACGGAGCGATAGCAGCGAATGAGCAAAAAAACAGTTAACATATGCATAATCAAGGCAAATGTCAAAAAGGAGCCCAAGCATGTCACCCTGTTATCACAGCGTGATGCATCTGCACAGGAACGACAGCAGGAACAGGTTCTCTCATCAGGACCGAAATTAACTCCAGTTGGAATGTAACACATCCCACGCAGTTATATGTGTCATCTGTACATATGCTTGCAATTCTCCTCTGCGCTCAAGTCACTCACCTTACAAAATGGTGTTGCCTAAATATCCCGTAATAGGGATGTAGAACTGAGATGCGAATGATAACGGCTGGATGCCGATAGAAATCTGCTGGAAGCAAAATAAAACTAAAGCACATGATAACGGAAGGATTTGCCGTTACGAATACAGATATTCAGTCTTATAATGTGACTTGTGAATGCAGTAATGTAGTTAATGCTAAGACAGAAAATGTATATTTCATTTTTATAGTACACAAAAGAGAGAAATCTAACGGACACATTCATCTGGAGATGGAGAGACTCTCCTCCATCTCTGATGAATGTGTCAGTGAAAGCTTGGCTCACATTCTGCACACGTGCACTTCCATTCTAGCTAATGAGTTGACAGGAATTAGGGCATAGTACATGAGGGAGGTGGAGTGGGCATGGGATACAGATCGTTTCTCTTCAGTAAGATAATGACTTATCCGGCGAGTGTTCTTGGATTCAAACAGATATAATCCACTTTGACTTCTTTCTGAAAACAAAAGCAGAAAAACATGCGTTTGAAACTGCTTCACAGAAGCTGCTGCATGCTACAAAGGTCTCTACCGCTATGACCTCCTCTAACACTCAAGTGTCTCCTGGCGTCTCAGTTCCTCTGTCCAACCCTCTTGGTTTGCTGGCTGTCTCCGCTCTGCGTACGAGACTGGCATCGGCGAGTGTGTGAGTGGGAGCATTGGTATGGAGGATGGGCACTGGCGTGTTGCCAGCTGTTTTGATGGCTCCAGATTGCCTCTACGCTGGTAGGATGAAGCAGGCACCAGCAGGCCGAGGAGCTGTCAAAAGAATTACCCTGGCTCTCACTTATCCATGCATGGTGTACCACCCGGTGGCAAAATACAGCTACTGCATATGGCGGAGGAGGAGGAGGACGACAACGAGTGGAAGGAACAGGAGGTGGAGCTTCGGAAGAGAACCACGGAGCTATTCGCCCTATTTTGAGAGATTTTAATTAAGCAGACAAAGCAATTTCCCCCCCCCCTCTTTGCATCCCAAATGTCTTCCCCTTCATTGTTCCTCCAGTTGCTAATTAGCCCAAATATTAGTCTTGTAGTGTGAGGCTAAGGCAGCCTCCCAGATGGTGTAGTAGGTGCGTTGCAGCACGTATTCCCTAACGAGATGTGACATGCTGGATGCCAGCACTGACAGCACCTGCATTATATCACATGGACAGTGGCTGCAGATGGATGTTTACTTACAAATACCTGCGGTGAATGAAGAAGAATGCTGTAGATCAATATACAGGTCGATATACTATATACTCACTGTACACCACTTGTGGTTGACACACATACAACTTGCTGACGTATGCACGTTAGCAGAGGCTTTGCACAGTGCTTTGTCCTGCTTTTAGGAACTTAGAATCTGCCTTATTTTGTTGTTAAAAGCAGTAGTCCTGCAATGTATGTCATTCTTTTCGAATGCATTAACATGAAGTATGAATTCATAATAATGGAATATATCATTACCAGATCTTTAAAGCTTCAGTAGAAATGTTTTTGGCATCATTGGGTAAAAAATCCATAATAACCTTTCAGCATATTGTAATTCAAGTGTTCTGAGAGAAAACTAGACTTCTGCACTTCCTCATGGCTCTGTTTTCAGGCTTTAGAAAACAGGTCATTTCAGAGAGAGAGTTCCTATTGGCTGTGCTCCGGCTGGTGGGCGGTGCTTGGTATTTCCTCAAGAGATCTCGACATGGCTGCCGGGTCGCAAACTTTCTCATTTTACAGCTAAAATTTGCACTACAATATAATTCTGTTAACACTTGAGGCAAGAAATAGGCATTACAGTAACAGAATATTGATTCATATTTGATCAGCGCTGCCTAGTTTGACCGTTTGATCAGAGTTTGCGCTTGATTGACAGCTGGACAGCAGATCCCAGATCCGCTCTCATTGGTTGTTTTCTTCCGGTCTGTGAAATTTTGCAGATGCCAATAAGGAGCACCGGAGGACACCGGAGGACACAGAGGCACATCATTTTTTCAGATTATCTGTCTCATGTTCTACTGTCAGGATGTAGTGACCGTTTTATAAAAATATATATATTTTTTTAATCATATTTGTATTTCTACACACGGCAGCTTTAATAGTTGGCAGATATTATGCTCCAAAACATAGTTCACAATGGCATTATCTATAGAAAACATAATACCATTATTTAGATTAGTATATCTATAGAAAAAGTGGTTCTTTGAGCACATTTAATTGCTTTTCAGAGCATAAAGCCATTTGCCATTGGCCCGAAGCTAAAGCCAAGAGGTGCAGAATGTTATTGCATAATTGTGAAATACCCTCAAAGGGGAATATGGCTGGAGATTTAGCATTAAAACACGTTTTAGCCTTGCCCTTTAACAGCACACTGTGTTAGTCACCATTCACCACACTCGAACATAGTCACAAATTAGAGAGAACTGGTCGTCTCATGCCGTAAGCCATGTACACAGATGCGCAGAAAATCGGTTGAAAAATATGTGAAAATGTGACTCAAAGAGTACTGGGGCTTGATTGTCTGGGAAATATAAGCATATGTTGTGGAATAGAGGTTTGCCTAGGAGTCAAATAGAAAATCAAATCAAGTTTTAGGACACAAACCTGAAGGAAACATTCACAGTCTTTGTCAAAGGACTGTGTTTAAGTACATTACAGCTTTTGATGTCTGTTTTCCTCAGCTTCTCATAATAGGTCTTGTTGAGAGACTTTGATAGCACAGCAAAGACCAAAGACTGAAGATTAGCTTGTAAATCATTAAACTTAGTGGTAATTCTCCTTTAATAGTCTCAACGGGGCTGAAAAACCTAATTTGCACCTACTAAATCTTTACCATCTTGGCTGTCGCGTGTATTCCTGACAGCCCAAGCTGAAGTTGCAGATTCCACCACTCCGAACGGACACACTGATCCATTTTCTGTCTTTGCTCTCATTTCGTAGCCCTAATGAAGTCACCATATGGTCACAGGGCAGCAGATGTGAAGCTGGCCCTATAATGATGCTGTTTTCTTTCTGTATAGAGAATAGTTTCTAGAAATCCACTCAACCTGGCAGCCTGTTTTCACACGCATAATAGCAGCAAGTCTATTATTTGGATTGTGTATACTAAGATGCTCAAAGAAGGCTGCGGTGGGGAAGACATGAGCAGCTTTGAATTATTTATGATATCTCAGAGCCATGAAAACATTTTTCCAAAAGCCTTTGGCAGGTGTTTTCTGGCAAATTTTGAATTGGATTGGGCCTGGCACCCTGATACTGTGATGTCCCACAATCCTGTGACATGCCGCTGACAGCTCTCCCTTTCCTGTATAGAGTCTGTTCTCCTTGGGGGTGAATGGAGAAAGAACTGGCTGCCATTACTCCCCCTTCTTACTAGTACAGCCTCATTTGTTACTTCTGAAATTGGAGCCCCCCACCCCAATCGCTTCTAGTTCATGTGAAAATCAAAAAACAATGTTGTATTGTGCTTTACAAGACGGGGAATGAATGCTTGGTTTAGTTTCGGTATGCTCCATCTCCCCTCTGACAGCCTCCTGTAGGGTCGGCACAGACAGAAACTCCAGCTTCAGTCCTCTCAATTTATGTTGATATTAGACATGGGAGTGCCATTAAAAATGACTGGGCTGCCAGGATTGGATTTTTGACAGGTGCTCACTTTGCATTAGGTAATGATTCCCTCAAGTCATATTCCATATTTTCACATCTATCTGGATTTTGCTTATTTATGGCATTTTAGACAACCTCTCTTATGAATTTCAGCAGAAGTGGCATCTTGAATGAAATGCAATATATATACCCCAGTTGTGATTAATTTGATCTGAAAAAAAATAAATCAAAATTAATTACATGAGGAAAATGTTCTTTATTTATTATACGAGATGTTGCAAAGGGTGAATCACATCATCACTCTCTTCTCACCTTGATTCGTAGTAACCGTGTGTTCGACGTTTTGTCTTTCGCTTCCTTTTTCACCTTGAGCACATTTCCACAAGTATAACAGATTTGATTTCAGACCGAGGCATTTTAAAAGGGGTAGGGTTTTAGCTGGAGCAGGAATCTTATACAGTGCAGCACTCCAATCTGTCACTCATTGTTCAGCAGTAATGATTTTCACGTCCCATCTTCCCAGCGTAAACGTACACCTGAACAACAGACACTTACTGTTTATTTGTTTGTGTACGGTAAGCATAGTTACATATCGAGAATAAGTCAAATACCTGCTGCCACTAGAAAATGCTCTCATTGGGACTATAAGTGCAAGCTAATATTGCGTTAACAAACATTTTTGAAGTATTAGGAGCTTGCTCCATTTTTGCTGGCATCTGCTAACAGTGTCTAAATGCAGCTCTTTGCTTTAGCTGCCTGGCAGGAAGCAGACAGTTTAGCAGTGAGAACTCGTTTGTCACACGCCCCTGTCATCTGCAGCGTACCCCAGGAGGGCGTGAAGAAATTGGATTTGGGTGAGGAATGTGACGGAGTCATCCCAGGGGATGGATGTGACATTGGCTCTGTGTGACGAGGAAGTGGTGATGAGGTGGTGTGTGTACATTGGTACCCTATCGCCCCCTCTGCTCTCCATCTTCCGCCCGTCTAACTTGGCTTCTATCTGTCTCGGCGCTGCAGCTGCAGTCATGGCTTTGTTATTGGGTTACGGTTTGGTTAAACTACATGAAATGCTGTTTAGGAAAGCAATTTTTTTTTTTTTTCTGACCGATAAACTGACAAGATCAGTGCCAGCCATGATGTTGCGTACATTGTTGTGGACACATGCAGCCACGTTCCTAGTAATTGCATATTCTATCAGGGTTTCGCCAGTGTATCGCAAGCCCAGTGTAATGTTAGCGATTGTCCGGCCAAGAGAAAATTAAGTTATTGGTAACGTTATAGCTGTGAACGTAGCAGTGTATGTACAGTTTATATCCCGGAGAATAAATGCCACAACTTAAGACCCAAGCCAAGCTCCCGGGTCTTGCTCTCAGCCACCTTCTGAAGTGAAGGGAGTTAGCCTTGAAATTAGCAACAACTCCAGCTCAGGATCACTTAAGGTGGACTGACCTTTAAGATGGACTAACTACTCCTTTAAGTAACAAGCCGTTTCTCTGAGTTTTGCTCATAGACTGTATATTTCTTACTTCTTCACTTTGAAAGAGTTCTAAAACGCGGACAACTCCCAGACTGGACAAGGCGGTGGTAACGATCTGTCAATCACAAGGTAGCCACACCCTAAATCACACCCTCATTTATGGTCTATTTGACTCTAAATGGGACCATAATTTACTAAATGAACATCATGCTGTATTGAAAAAGACTTCAAGCTAGCGATTGAGACCATAAACTCATGTTTACTGAGGTAATAAATCAAGTGAGAAGTAGGGTCATTTTCTCATAGACTTCTATACAATCAGACTTCTTTTTGCAACCAGAGGAGTCGCCCCCTGCTGGTTATTTGAAAGAATGCAACTCTAAGGTACTTCCGCATTGGCTTCACTTTTCAAACTCCAGATTTGCCCAATGGTTTTGCTCAGCTTTAAACAAAAACAAAAGATCTGTAAACTAAATTATTAACATCCCTACTGCTGTTACAACCCCCTGCCAGCGTTAAACAATCTCCTGTCCCAATCTGCATTTCTGCAGACAGCCGCCTAAGGCTTTGAATGAATGTAGTCACCCTGAGCAGAAGCTCAATATTCAAGGTCCACATACTATTACAATTCGTTCGTGTTTTTTTTTTCTTCAGTCAATATCAATTAGTTCTTTTGTAGTCACTATTACATTGCAGATACAAAACGTTTGGATGTAAGGCTTTTTTATTTATTTCTCATGATGTGTTTGTGTTTGTTTTTTTTCACTACCATCCATTGATCTCGCATGTATCTGCCTCCAAATGATATTTTCACTGATGGAGGCCACCGCTTAAATTGGCAAAGAGAAGACAGGCCTCAGACTTTGGAGGGAGTTTTTGTAGCTGTATGTTACACACTGTGTGTACATGCCATTTATGCCTTACTTGTGAGTTTTGAATTGACCCATTGGTTTTGTATTGTATTTTGTGATTTTATTACTATAGTTGTTGCATTCATCTGCAGTCAGGATGACTTGAGATGTCCTCTGTCAGTGTTCTCTAACAAACCTGCAAACTATTGTATTCCAGAGGCACTCCTGGCAGCCTGTAGTTTTCCCTGTGTTTGTCAACTTCATGGTTTAATCATTCCTCTGTCAATGGACTGGATGGTGGATGACAAGTCGGTGCAGGCTGCTAGTCTTGCTCACTGCAAAGCAGTAGGAGTAACAGACACATAACAGGCTTTCTCACTGTATGTTCGGTGACCTCCAAATCACATAGCTATTCAATATTTAATATCTCCACCCATAATGTATGTATTCATCAAGATTAAATGTCAAAACATTCAATTATATCCACGAGTAAGGACATCATTGAAAGCTGAACTGACAGGCCGGGTCGTTGGTTTACCGTAAAACTTCTATACGCCATTTTACCGATCACTCATCCTGTTTTCCTTCTTATTCTCTGCAGAGGCGACCGTCCTCAGCTACGACGGCAGCAAGTTCATGAAGGTCCAGCTGCCGGTGGTGATGCACACAGAAGCCGAGGATGTCTCCCTGCGCTTCCGTTCCCAGCGAGCCTATGGCATCCTAATAGCCACCACATCAAGGGACTCTGCTGACACCCTGCGTCTAGAGCTGGAGAGCGGCCGCGTCCGCCTGACTGTCAACTTAGGTAACGCCTCGGACATGCACTGACTGCAGCAGCAAAAGTCATGTGTCACATACACACTCTCTCACACACACACACACACACAGACACCATATGCATATTTTGAATAGAAGGAGAAGGTGTAAAGACTTTCAATGGCAAAGAGTCTGCGGCTCTCCGCTCACTGCCAGTTGAGCACACGGTTGCCGTCGCCCAGCAGGGAATGCTCGCAGCTCACTCCATCAGCTAACCTCGGATCAACGACCATATGCGTATTGCTCTAAAGGGAATTGCCCTTACAGTGCACACATTGCTGTATTCTTTCCTGGTGATGTTTCATTTTAGAATACATCCAGTTATCATTGACGTGAGGAAGCTAATCATTCTTCAGAAGATGAGTATGTTTTTAATATCCTCTCATCTAGTGGTTATACCTAATATGATGCAGCCCTTAGTTGTGGCCAATCAATGCCCTGCAATCATTTGTTCACCTAGTATGCACCAGATTGCACATAAATCAGCAACTGTGTCTTAAATGAGCACAGAAAAAGACATCCCACCCCCTCCCCTCCCTCCTGCCTACAGCAAAAAGAAAATTGCGGACAAAATGAAAAACTCTGTGTGAGTGTGTGTATGTGTGCTTATTTGCTCAGGAAAGAATCCAATGATGCCTGTGAAAAGTTTGATATCTCTCAAACAGAGCAATGCCGCGCAAATGATAGCCATCTATTTCTCCTTTCCACTGGCTAAACAGAAATGGGCTCCCTAAGCGGAGCCGTTTAGCGGTGCATACAAAGTAGACAGTCTGCTGTCAACCACGAGGATAAGCGCGTGTCCCACCACGGAAGACAACAGCGCCACACACTGACAGGGGCTGACAAGTCAGATCATTGCGACTACAAAAAATGCCCTCTGATGAAAACAACAGGTCACCGTGTTTTGTTTTCTTTTGAATTATCTTTGACACATTTTAGAGGTTTTTTTTGTCCCCGGCCATCAGCCGTCGAAGCCTGTCTTCCCCCGTCCCTCACTCGAAAAAGCAGAGCATTCCCTGTAAGGGTAGGCTAGTGTTGGTCTCTGGCTGTTTGCGACCACTTTTCTGCTGTGGTTGACGACACACGACAGGCAGGGCCAAATGGGAAGCAGGGGAGGGAGTTCGATCTGGGTCACCTTTCTCAGAGCACGACAGGAGCTAAGCCTTAGGAAACAGAGATACAGAAGTAGTGGCAGTCAATATGGCATTGCTGTGTGCTATGAGATTATTTGTTATTGTTTTGACAGTAATTTCAATTAGAGCTCTTGTGGTCGGATCAAGCCAATCATTAGTTACCAGCAAAAAAATGATAGAAGTGCAGCCTCTACTTCACTGATGGGAGAAGTATTCGTATATTTTACTTAAAGTCGAAGTAGCAATACCGCAATTTAAAATACTTTATTACAAGTCCTTCATTCAAATTTTTTTCAGCGTATTACCATATAAATTTATAATTTTTATGGATCATTATAACCGATGCATTTACCAGTAGTAGCATTTCAATGCCACATCTGGTTGAGATGGAGCTAAATTCTACCTACTTTATATACTGTAGGGTGAAAAAGGTTCACCTCCATTACTTGAGTAAAAGCAGCAATACCACTGTGCATAAATACTCTGTTAAAATTTCACTTTAAAGTGCTCAATATGAAATTCAGAGCATTTCTATTGCCTCCACACGGCTCTCAACATGGCGACGGTTGAGCCGGCGGCTAACAGAGCTAACAGTGCTGACAGAGACAACAGTGTTTACCTGGGGGCAATCTCGTAACCCATCAGCTCATGGTCTGATGACAGATAAGCCTCTGGGAGCAAGGGGCTATATTTCTGGGGTTACGATATAGACAGCGGATATCCAGGCCATTTTTCCGTGTGCTGCTCATTGTTTACAGTCCGATTAGCAGCTTGAGACGAGAGAATGGAGTTGAAAGTTGACGTGTGCGACCGGATAGTTTCACAAATAGCCAGTTTACAAGCTAATTTTAAACCAATAAAAGCTAAATCATCATCAGGCTATAGCCGGTGGTTCCGAGATTGCATTTTGGCCATTGCGTTCCACCTCTTTTGCTCTCCACACGGACTGTTAACCTGCATTCAACCAAACCCTGCTCGAACATAACTGGTCAATACTACTAGGACTACAAACGGAAACCAGAACGCTTCCGATACCAAAATCTTGTGCCGTTGCCTACAGATTCTCCACGTGAATACAGAATCTGTTTATAGAGATTACTTGCAGTAACATGCTCTAGAAGTCACGTGCGGCCGGCCCGGCTATGTAAACAAAGCACAGAGATGCTCAGATTACAACACTCACGGAGGGAGAGTGACTTCATTCTCTGCTCAGGTAGACATTACTCCTCTATATCTTTACATTACAAATCTTTGTTCGATGCTATATTAATGCTTTGAATATCGTATAGAGCACCTTTAATGTAAGAGTATGCAAGTATGATCAGCAAAGGTCAAAAGAGTCATTATGCAGAATGGCCTCTACTTAGTGTTAGGATGATGATTATCACTGATGCATTAACATGTGAACAGCATTGTAATGCTGGTTGAGGTGGAGCTATTTGTATTGTTAGGTAGTAAAATCCATATTTTCTAATGACCATATGTTTTTTTATGTAAACGTTAATCTGCCAACCAACTATAGCAGTCAGATTAATGTAGTGGAGTGCAATATTTGGCTCTAAATGAGGTTTAAAGTAACATAAAAGGGAATAGCTTCCTCCTGGCCCTGTCTGACCCTGACCAAAATCTGATGCTCTCATACTGTATAGAAGATCCTATTAACAGAAATCTCCGAGCTTGCAATATATAAAAAAATTTGATTGGCTACATGGACAAACAAAAGCAATACAAACAATGTTGTATAACTAAACCTCTGGTGAGTTTCTGTTCTATATTGCTGGAACATGTATTCCTGTAAACCATGCCGGGCTCCTCGGGCACGAGTCCACTGCAGTGCTTTTACCAGCTCGCTGCAGCTCGGGGCCATGGGTGAGAGCATCAGAGGACGGGCAGTGTCCGTGTGTGTGTCCCCAGAGGGGTGGACTGTATGCTTTAATGATGTCTGCAGCTGTAACATTGAAAGATGAATTTATCTCTCATCTATTCTTCCCCATCTAGATTGTATCAGGATTAACTGTACCTCCAGTAAGTTACTGTTCACCTTTCTTCTTCTTCTTTTTCTTCTTCCTCTATAACTCGTACTATTTCTGGACATTCATGTTCTATTCTCTAGTTACATAGCCATGTTTATTATGTCTTCTCTGCAGTCATTATATGATCCTGACATTAGAATATCCTAAAGCTATGGCAATGGTAATTCAATCAGTGCAATGAAATATATCTGACTTGCACCTTGCATTGACATAGACGTTACATTTTATCATACTGAGGACAAGAGCGCCGTGTGCATAAAGAAACGCCTGGTGGTGTTGTGCGCATCATCTGTCCAGGAGAGAATGATGAGCAGTGAGGAGGAGATGGAGGGAGGCTTGAATTAATGACGAACCCAAATATGGCAGTCAGCTGTGATTCTACACACTGAGTTGTTTCTAATTAACGAACCTTTTCGCTCATGAATTCAGGGCTGATATAAAACGCATGCTTTGGAAGTGCAGGTATTTTAGACATGCATGATTCCACCCCCACCCCCCCCCCCCCCCCAACTTCGCAATTCTTCTTTTTTTTCCTACTTCAGTATTTCACGGCGGTTGTAAATTGATGAGGCCATTCAAGGCACAGAGGAAATACAGAGTGTGATTTTATTATTCTCATTAACCTGCCTCACGGAGCAGAAAGAAAGGGATGAAGAGGAGGGGAGAGAGAATAGATCTTGTTGTGGGATTCACGGCGGATATCAGTGTGTTTGTGTATGTGTGTGTGTGTTTCAACAAAGAGGTTACATTGCAATATTTTGGGAGGTAAATATCCCTGACATTTATTATTCAGGGACAGTGATGAATTAATAATTACTTCTCCGGAGTCATAATATGTGAGCCTTCTTCCTGTTTAATGATTCTGAAGTGACAGAATACACTCTCGGTATCAGTAAATACCACAGAAATGAGACAGTTTAAGCTCTATAATCGAGGGGCCAGCGTCCCCATACTGTATATGAGGACACGCTGTTCTCTCTGAAAACATGAGACAAGTGTGACAATATCTGAAGGTCATTGCCTGATGAGAAGCGGAGACTTACACAACAAACGCCTCCACACAGAATCACATGATGTGACCTCTAGACATGCTTCCGTGAGCCAGCGCGTCTTAACACCTTTCTAAATGCTAAATAGCATTGTTCATGCATCTTGGATTGCATCCCTTGTTTGTGTATGCAAAATAAAAAGCTCTAAGCTCTAATTCCCCCCTCTAATGCTTTAAAAGGTCATTCTTGGCTTATGAGGATAGTGCGAAGGCATAATCTGTGCATACATGGACTCCAGCGATTGTTATACTAATATTTGCCATGCATTTGACCGATTACTTTATTTCTATATTTAGTTCTTCAGTTTTTTCTCTGCTAATATTTTCCAATTCCATTTTGTTGCATGCATTTGTTTGCTAAAATAGATGGGGGTGGGATAAGTGTAGAATTGGGGGAATAAGTATTGGTTGAAGGTAAAGAGCTCTAAATTCACAAAATGCACAATCTTTAAGTGCATGCTGTGCAATTAATAACATTTTTCAAATCAAATTTCAATCACGATTTTGGATTCTAACGATTATAAAAACAAGTTAATCGACATGAAACGTTTATGTCGCATTCCATTTCGCAATGACGCTCTCGTTTTGTCTTGTGTTAAACCTCTTTCCTTTACATCGATGAACTTTCGCCCCGGGATGAAGGTGGCGCTTTACAGCACCCCTCACCCGAAACTGCGCCACTTAGTGCTCGCTGATGATTACGATTTTTGCCATAATTAAGCAACCCTACCAGTACTACGTAAAATTGTTGCTTTAGTAACTAGCATCAAGCAGTGTAGCGTAAAGCAGTGTGCGTTAATAGGCCGGATTATTTCACATAGGCTGTGCGAAGAATGCAAAAGGCAAAATGACCATACAGCACTGGTCTGTTGTTGCATTTAAGTAATTTCATGCTGACACTTATATTAGTCTGAATTCTGTTTGTGTACGTTTTCTTAGTGCAGTCCCTTTATTCTCTGTAAAAATAATAATCTTAAATGACACTGTGCCATATTGTCACATTCCCAGAATTAATGAATGTTTTATAGATATAAAGAAGTTTTTTCCACACATAACTAAGCTTCAAAGAGAGAATATTTTGATTCCATCAACATTTAATATCGCGCTGAAGGGAAAGCTAATGTTTAAGTAAAATAGAGGGAAAAAAAAGCCGGAAACAGCAGGTCTTTCTTCAATAGAACCAGACCTAATTGTGTCATAAGGAAATGTTTAATTGAACTTCTTAGAAAGAACTGTGCTAAGCCAGTGCATTTCCACTTATGAAGCGTTTAATTCATTTTTTCTAGGTTATTATTTTTCTCCGTGTTATTTTTGTCCTCTTTTTTTTTTTTTTTCCCGTGTTAATTAATGTGTCTTGTCAGGCGCTGCAGCTCCGGTCAGCTCGGTGGATGGAGAATTCCAGCACCGACTCAAAGAACACATCACTGTCAATTAGAGACCCAGGCTCCCTGGGGCTGCCCGGAGCTGTCTGAAGAAAACACTGCCACTTCGACTTAAACACTGTTAACAGGCACTGAGTGACAACAAACTAAAAATATGAACTAAAAATATCTTGCGACAGATTGTCTCATTCGTGTGACATTCTGCTTTTCTATTATTCATTGACTTGAACTGCAGGATAATCACAATTTACAGTGTAGCGGTGTCAAGGTCAACTTTATGTAATTATTCTCTCCGTGACCTTCGGCAGCATCTCGAGGCAGTTTTTCTCTCATAATTGATGTTTTATACGCATCAATCTTTCGTCTTTGACTTATTTAGTGTGAAAGAGCTGCGGGAGATTCTTTCACATGCATATTACACCTGTGTGTGCATGTTAGAAATGATAGATGAGAGAGGGTTATTAAAGCAGAGGATGCATAGCGGGTGAGATATGTACATACCTGCTGCCTGCTCCACCAATTATATTTAAACCATACTGTGTTTCTGCACCAGTATACACTTGAATACCCAGTGAAGGGAGAGAACAGTGAAGTGCTTGAAATTAAGGAGCAATTATGAGGATGCTCTTTATGGTTGCACTGAATTAGTTTGATAAAGAGGCTAACATGTTGGCTGAGAGGTTCTTGTACTGTAACACACATTAGCTGCTTTAAATAAAAAGCTGGGAATAAACATTGACATCCACCAAAGTTCCAGCATGCTGAGGGACTTTCCTGTGAAGCCGGCAGGTAGTTAACATGACAGCCGTATGCACACTGTTAAGAATTTCCCAGTAAAATAACAGTAAAGAACTGGCAGCAGGGTTGCCTTTATGTTACTGTAAAATTAACATTATTAAACTGTCGCTGAAATTTACAGCTTTGTACTGTTAATGAAAAATACCGTTTGAACTGTATTAATTTCACAATATTTTACAGTTAATTTACTGTTTAAAGATACATTATATAGCTGTTTTTCCACCTTTCTTTTACATTATCTTATTGATTTGTTTTAATGCACTATTTAGGTTGTATTTTTTACATACATTTTAATAAACATTATTTTTTGCCTAGATGAATCAGGTCCCAGAATTCAAGAAATACTGCATGAAACTGTTACTGATGATACTTTAGACAGTTGATCAGCAGTAAAGTGCTAAATGTTTTTTAAGAATGCATTATAGTTCAGTTAAAAAACGGCCTATGAGCGTAATTTAACAGGTTTTCTTTTGTATTAACAGTAAAGCACTGTTTTTAGCAATAACAGGTTAATACTGTTGAAATCCTGCTGTAAATTAACAGCAATTGTTTACAGTGTAGTTATTACTAAAAATACTCTAATCTCAGTAGTCTGATGGCAGTGTTCAAAACAACGTTTCAACATGTTCAGTATCGGAGCAGCCTCAGTTTATAGAACAAACACACACAAATGGATTGAAACAGCAGATTAGTATTGATTGTCATAATGTATTATTTCAACCCTATTTAACCTCGAGCATGGCATTGATTGGACAAGCAGGTTGCCTAGCATTGTAGCCGGCTAGAGCTCTACTTGGCCTTCATGCCCGTGTGTTGACGGTAATCCAGCAGTAGTGGCCTGCTGCTGCTTGGTCAGCGAGTCCGTCTTCCCTCCACCTAGGTGAGTCACAGTGTCGGGGCCAGGCAGGCACCAGTATCTGGCCTGTCATCCAGCCAGCCAGAGCTGATTGACTGGATAATCGCATCTTCTCATGCTGCCCTGTGCCACACTTCTCCACTGTTCCCTTGGGCCTGAAGTCAATGAGGCAGGGAGAGATCACTGTAGATCCATCACTGCAGATAGATCGCCATCAGGGGGGGCACTAGAGAGGGCTGGACGCGGCAGACAGTGGACTAAAAAGGACCTTAATGTCTGGCCAGCAGCTGGCTGTTCGGACCACAAACTGCACTACAGGCGTAAACCCAGGCCCTACAGTAGTGAATGCTGTGCAGAAATGTGCTCCTTAATACGATTGACCTCTTTTCCCCCCTTTCCTTTCTTTCCTCCTCGGAGAGCAACAAGGACAGGATGATGGAAGGCAAAGATCAAGCACGCTTTCAAGTCCAACTCCATCCCATTATTTTATATCTCTCCTCCTTAATCCCCTCGCCAGTCGTCTGGTTTCAATCCTGCCCCGGTGTTTAGTGCTTACAAAGCAGAACTGTGCCTCTGAGATTGAGTGTGTCCCAGTACTTTGGCACCCTCAGATTTGCATACACATTGCATCGGGGCTTTGAAGATTGCAGAAAAGGAGGGAATAAATAGCCACAAATGGGTGCAGGGGAATGAAGATGGCACCCATCTGAAATACTCCCTACAGTGGGCCAGGTATGTGTAGGCTGGGGGATTTTAATACCGTCACAGTGGCTAGTCCTCATTGGCCTGTTTAGTTATGTGTGCACAGCAGGGGAACATCAGAGCTACATGGCAATTCAAAGATGCTCTAAGATGGAGGCTGCATGAAAAATATAACGTGTCGTTGCCCCAATTGGACCGATGTTGGAATTTCTAAACACAAACGTGTATATTCGGAGAGATTTTTTTTTTCTTTCTGCTCTTGATCAGAGAGATTTGGTGCAGTCGCTTTGATTTATCTGCGATTCTAAATTTGATTATCTCTCCTTGAGGTTTTTGGCACCGTGATTCTGTGTGACATCTCTGTTACTGCCCGCTAGCTGTGACACACTTTATGCAATATTATTAATATGCTGGTTTCAGGAGCCCGTGAAGGAATGATTCAGAGATATAGAAGTATTGTTATTAGTTTGATGTTACTCAGTATAATGGTAATTTGGTAGTATTTATGGATTTTATGAGAGTGCATTTATCTTAATAACATAATTTGCACAGTTTTATAGTGTTGTTGATGACATCAGCGACCGGCTCCTTTTCCAAAAAACACCCATTTATTTTCAAGGGTGCTGACACAAATCACATTCTGTATTTCCTGCTTTTATTTTTTGTACCACTGGATTTTTCCAGGGACAATGGCCTGTCTGTTTTGCTTTTAATGGGTTCTTTTCACCACCAAGGACACTGCCTCCATTATGCAAGTATTTATTTTCATATCCCTATTTCATATCATGTGGTGGACATGAAAGAAATCAAATACCACTGGGTTGCACTGGCGTAGGTAAACAAGATGGAGAGCGATGCTCCGTTATTCAGTGCCTCGCTCCGTCACAGCCTTTTGGTAGTTATATGCTGCCACCAAGTGGCATTATGGGAAAGAAGAAATAGAGAGCAGCTATAATGAAAAGTCTAATTATCCCCCTGTTTTCTTTACATTTAAAGCTAAAGTTAGTGTGAATATTGTTGGTAGTTATGATGTGACATCCTGATTACTGCCTCCCTCCTCTTGGTGAGAGGAAAATTGTGTTCAGTGAGGATTCAGAAATTTGATGCCCTATCTAATGGTGCGATCAGGACAGCAAATGCAAGTCAGAATGATGTGTTTTTATGCACCATTAACTATGTTTACCTTAATGTGTTTCTGCCTCTGTCAAACTACTTAACTCATCCACTTTGTCCTCCTTTCGCTCTGCCCTCTCTATCTCTCACCCTGTCTGTAATGTATGTGCTTTGTATGCATGCACATGTGTGTTAACCGCTGTTTGGACTGTCCTGCAGGCAAAGGTCCAGAGACTATTTTTGCGGGTCAGAATGTGAACGATAATGAGTGGCACACGGTACGTGTGTTCAGGAGGGGCAAGAGTTTGAAACTGACCGTAGATGATCTGCAGCCTGTGGAAGGTACTTCTTCATCCTCTCTTCCTCTGACAGAATCCTATTTTCTTTCTATAAACTTAAATTAACATTTTGTCGGGCTCTCAGATTCTAGGTAAGACACAAGCTGTGGTAGTGTATTATTCTGTACTGTGTTGTGGCAGGTTAGATAACGTGAAATCATTTGAGTTATTTTTAGACGTAAAGTGTGCACTGTTCTGTTTTGCACTTGTCTGCATAAAACATTTAGCGACACTGTATTGCCCGATGTATGAACTTGAGAAAACAGCAAGTTTTCATGACTAATTCACAGTTTACACAGAACAAACAAAACTTAACAAAACAGAGAACTTTTTATAAAAGATTTGCATCTGATGATTTGTAATATTAACTCTTGCAAGAAGCTAAAATGAAATCCTTCTCGATTGGTAACTTAATGAATTTGTTTTTCTGGATTTAATATTAGATTTCAATAATGTCACATGGTGCTATTGTCATCATTTAGAGGATTTGTAGTTGACCCTTTGATTATAAATTATCGCTCTTTTAAGTTGTTGTGTACCCCCAATGACATCTTCTCACCCTCCCTCTCTCCCTCTGCTGATCAAAGGTCAAATGGCGGGTGACCATACCCAGCTGGAGTTCCACAACATTGAGACGGGCATTGTGACAGAGAAGCGCTTCATGTCCATGGTGCCGTCCAACTTCATTGGCCACCTCCAGAGCCTCTTGTTCAACGGCATGGCCTACATAGACCTCTGTAAAAACGGCGACATCGATTACTGCGAGCTCAACGCCATGATCGGCTTCAAGAACATCATCGCCGACCCCGTGACCTTCAAGTCGCGCTCCAGCTACGTGACCCTCACCACTCTGCAGGCCTACTACTCCATGCACCTTTTCTTTCAGTTCAAAACCACCTCCTCCGACGGCCTCATCCTGTTCAACAGCGGGGATGGAAATGATTTCATCGTGGTGGAGCTGGTCAAAGGGTGAGTGGATACTTCACTGAAAAAAAAGTATAAGGGATGTCAATCGATTAACATATTTAATCGCAATTATTTGCACGATTGTCCATTGTTAATCGTGATTAATCGAAATATGTTCAGCTCATACCATGACAAACTCAAGCCCAACAGGCAACAACAGCTGTCAGTGTGTCAGTGTGCTGACTTGACTATGACTTGCCCCAAACTGCATGTGATTATCATAAAGTGGGCATGTCTGTAAAGGGGAGACTCGTGGGTACCCATAGAACCCATTTTCATTCACATATCTTGAGGTCAGAGGTCAAGGGACCTCTTTGAAAATGGCCATGCCAGTTTTCCTCGCCAAAATTTTGTGTAAGTTTGGAGCGTTATTTAGCCTCCTTTGCGACTAGTATGACATGGTTGGTACCAATGGCTTCTTTAGGTTTTTCTAGTTTCATATGATACCAGTATATTCACAAGTGGGCATACCTGTAAAGGGGAGACTCGTGGGTACCCATAGAAGCCATTTATATTGAGCTGAGAGAAGTCAAGGGACCTCTTTGAAGTTTTTCCTCGTCTAAATTTAGCCTAAGTTTGGAGTGTTATTTTGCCTCCTTCGCGACAAGGAAGTATGACACGCAAGTTGTGTTAATGCGTGAAAGAAATTAGTAGCGTTAAAACAAATTTGCGTTAATGTGTTATTATCACGTATTAACTTTGACAGCCCTAAAAATATCTATGCAAAACTGTTCTCCCATATATTTACAGTATATGTAATAAAATTCATCTTTCAGTGCTTTAACTGGGCTTTTTAAAGTGGCAAACCATAAGATATTTTGTTCCTTTTTAACTACATATGACAGCATTTTTGTTGCAGGACTCATTGCTGTGGTGTTTTGCGCATCCCTGCTGTGAGACAACTTGTCAAACAACAATGTAGCCAGGACTTTTTATGGGGATTTTGTAAATGAAGTTTGATTTTGTGTGGGTGGCTCTCTTGTTTCGGTTCATATGAGGTTGCTGCTCATGATGCAGTAACACCGCTCTCCTCTTTGTACTCACATTACTTCATTCGTAGGGCAGACCTAAAACCTTTAAACTGTGTTGAATTAGTTTTATATTAGTGTAGCGAGATGTTTATTTATGTAAAAATCCCCATATAAATGCATTATGGTTATAATAATGCAGCTCTTCACACTATATGACAGTTTCCAAACAGAATATAATTCTTGACAGCTTTTTTATGCCATTACCATGGGAATTCAAATTCTTTCCTTATCACCTCTATGCCAGAATATTTACTGAAAGAGCTGTCGGCTATTACTGTTCTTTCTAATCTTCGTGAAGGCACAACAAATGCCCAACATAAAAGGGAATCAACAACACAAGGGCACATTTCTTATTGCTGAAACGCAGCTATAGAATGACCTTCTTTTAAGTAATGCCTGAAGTTAAGGTATTATTCAATGTGCTAAACATTAAAGTCATACATTTTAATTAAAATGAGCGTGCAAATCATAAATTGCCCGTAAACCAAAGAATTGAAGACCAATTTGTTCGGCACAGCCCACAACCTTTTGTTAATGCTGCAACCTGCCAATTATTTAGCTCCTTTTCAGACAGCTGCACTTTCTGATACTCTCATATCTGCACATTCAAACACACAGACAGGCACATAGCAACAAACGCGCACACTCTTGCTCCACTTTTATATACTTTTAAATTTTTTATACTTCTTGATTTTATTATTCTTGTTCTAATCTGACATATTCTGTCTGTCAATCACTTGATAACAAATAAAAGCTCTGTACATAAACTGGACTTGAATAAATACATGCATATTTTGGGGATTTTGGAAACACCTACAAAGACTTTTTCATAACCCCGTGCTTTCATGTATACTTGCAATCCCGTCCACGGTTGCATCCACTCATGTTGTTAAATATCTGCTTCCAGTTACATGCACTATGTGTCCGACCTGGGAAACGGAGCCCACTTGATCAAAGGCAACTCCAACAAGCCCCTGAACGACAACCACTGGCACAACGTTATAATCTCCAGGGACACCAACAACCTCCACACCGTCAAGATCGATACCAAGATCACCACGCAGACGACCACAGGAGCCAAAAACCTGGACCTGAAGGGTGCATAGGCTTAGCCAATTTATATATCTTTTTTTTTTAGATTTCATGAAATTGGGGCAGCAGTGGCCTAGAGGTGAGAGAAGCAGGTCTGTGACTGAAAGGTTTCACCAGCAGGATAAACCCTACAGGTGTGGAGGGAAACTGTTACGCTTGGTCCTCACTCATTACCACCACTGAGGTACCCTTGAGCAAAAAACTCAACCCCCATCTGTTCAGTAGCCAACACTAACGTTGTGGGAGCAGGAGGTTCATAGGAAAGACCATTTGTGCTCAGCAGACTGACATTTTATGAAAATTATTTCAAAAGAATTATGAGTTAACAAGATTAAAAACTTTTCTAACTGGAAGGATATTGGCATAATTAATGTGCTACCTTGAAGAATGTTTTAATTAGTGTTTTAACATTTTTGAATGAGTACAAAGTAGTTGACAATTTTGTGGCTTGGACTTGAAAAAAAAATATTATTTTACAATAAAATGTCATTCGACACAATTGGAAAAGCTTTTTTAAGCAAGACTGAAAACGAAGCTCTTTTATTCTTTAACCCTAGTAAAATACTTTATCAAACAACTCAATAATATACATTTTCTGGTCTTTAGTAGGGATGCACCTATCCAACTTTTTCAGTCCCGATACTGATCGTGATACCTGCAGGGCTTTGGGTATCGGCCGATGCCGAGTACCAATGTTTAATTAATAATCTGTATGCCTCACTGTGTGGAAGTGACTGGGATCATTCTTTTATGTGTAAGGTAACACCAAGCTTGACTCAAACATCGCTTTCCTAACTTTGTTAAACAAAATGTAACAAATAAATACATAGATATCAATTTACAGATTTCTTTTTTTTAATAATAATAAATAAATATAATAATAAAATCTTCAAAATGTACAGGAATTCAAGTGTAAACCTTGTTTAATGCAGCAACAAATTGGTCAAAGCTTAAACAGGAATTACATTTCCAGTATATAATGTATATAGTGTATAAATATATAATTTAATTTAATAGATTTGATCAATGTCACAGATATCCAATCCAGCTATTGGAGTCGGCCTGATATCCGATCCGGTATCGATATCGGTGCATCCCTAGTCTTTAGTCAGGAAAATTCAGTGTGATCCCATTTACAATGCTTTCTATGGTGATGTTTAAAATTTACTTTACTCTAACAGGCATGATATGATATGCTTAGAACCATGTTTTATTTCCACTAGGGGTCAGTATTGTCATATTTCTACACAGGTAACCTTTATGTTGGTGGGGTGGCTAAGGAGATGTACAAGGAGCTGCCCAAACTGGTGCACGCCAAGGAGGGTTTCCAAGGTTGTCTGGCATCGGTGGATCTGAATGGGCGGCTCCCAGACTTGATGTCAGACGCTCTGGACTGCGTGGGACAGATAGAGAGAGGATGTGAAGGTGAGTGGTCTCTCAGCCCACTAAGGAAACATGTTCACTACATGTTCTAACTGAATTGTATTAGTTTGATTATTGATAGATGTTCAAAAATGAGATGCTCTTAATAACTCTGGTTTCCCCTTATTATCACACTACTATCCTAAAGGGGTATTGCGACACCACGCAGTGCTGCACTGCTGCTCAGCTGCTCATACTTGTCCGACAACACACACCCAGTGTGAAGCACACCCACACTGCCAACCTGTGGCACATAATTTAACATCCATAAAGTGTGTTAGTATTCTGTTAGAATGCATCAAGCTCTGACACTCCTCCACAGGCAATCATTTCTGTTTCACTTAGCCATAATCTGATTATTCTCTCTGCCATATTTGTACTGCCAGTGTTATTTCCCATTTTATCCCCCATTCTGTTTTGCTCCATGCATGCTCGCTGGATCTGAGAGTTTGCCAGAAGCAATCCTTTTGAATTATGTATGAAGCCTTTGTTGCATGCATGAATATCATTTTGCCCAGTCTAATGTGCGCGCCACATCCAGAGACAATATTTGATTTATTTTTCAACTTCACTCACTTAGTTTAATTTCACAATTCATCCACTGTTTTTCTACTGAGCACGGAACTTCTGATCTTTTCATGTTCCGACATTACCAATGTAATCAAATCCGGCACCCTCTGTGGGTCTGTCTGTTTTCGTTTTGTGCCACACAGTATCAACTGTCGCTCTCAATGGAAAAGGGCTTCTATTATAACACATTTATTGAATTGGGCTAGAGGAGTCAGAAGGTAGATTTTACTACAGCAGTGACCATTTCCGAATATGCACGAGAAAAAAGTATGCAGTTTTCTATTACTGTAAATTTTACTGAACATAATGGACAAACCATATCTGCCCCCTATAATAATGACTTAACAATTGCATGCTTTTTCTTCATATTGCTGATGCCATTTCGAGAGGAGTTGCTATTACAGTTTGGCTTAATCCGGCTTCCATTATACAATACATTTTTTCGCCCTCTGGCTCTTTGTGAGGACAGACATCGGCCTCATTCCCCGCTCTGTCTCTCCTGCTCCAACAGTCTGTGTTTCTTTCTGTTACTCCATCTCTGACGTCTTGGTGCTTTTACTAACAGCTGGTATACTTTGCCTTTTCCTTTCCTATTATTTTGCTGACAAAAGTTGCATTGATGAAAGCTGACTTGCAAGGTAGATAGCTTTGTGTGTTTGATACAGAGTCTGATGTCCTTCTTCCCTTTTGCATCTGCAATGCCTCTCCCAACCTCTCCACAGTCTCTACCTCCACACTTCTCCACTCCCTGAACAAGATGTTCTGCCTAATTTGAATTCACCCACCTGCCGTATGGAATAGGCTTCAGTCCCATAGGAATACAAGTATCATTACCATCTTGTATCAAAAGTCTATGGGGCTCACGTTTTGATTTGCACTCACATATTGTTGTGTCTTTATCGGACATAACATTTTTGCTGTGGTTATGTTTTATTATTTTTTCCATTATTCGTTGACATACTGTACATATAAGAGATACCTTTGCATGACTTATAATCTCAATAACAATGTTTTCTCCTGCATGAATTTCCTATTTTAAAAAGAAATTGAGGTTTTCACTCAGTCATTTTCATGTTTTACATGAAATTAATCATTGTTGTTATAAGTCCCATGTTTACCAATGCCATATTCATGTTATAGTCTCTGGCGCTCTTTTACCACGTTGTAAGTAGGAACTACATCGACCAGATTTAACAGTTGAAAGTATGCTGCAAAACAAATGACACCAGGGGCCAGTAATTAAAAGTAAATTCAGATGCATTTTGATAAATAGCAATATAACTACATTATACTCACTGGATTTGTAATTAACACACATTTTAAATTCAGTTATTCTCTACTTCATGCCTTACATAAAAAGCCGAAAACATTACAGAAATGAGGTCTCCTTAAAAGAAAAAAGTATGATTCAGTAAATTAATCATTTGAAATTCTTATATTCACTAGACATATTTATAAGTATGGCGTTACACGTCGGTTGTCTCATTGTTTACTTGACTCTAAAGCCAAGCTAAGACAAATTAGGCCCCATTATATTTGTGGCACATTATAATATGAAAGATTTTGTAAGCAGTTGAGTCACAATGTAGTCAGATGCTATTTAAATTGACGTGCATTCAAATGTTCTTCAGAAACATCATGAATTAAACAGTTTTTTCTTCACCTTGCGGCGAAAAGGAAACTGTACAGCATTTTACTTTCTGCATGTTTTAGCCTTGAGTGGGCTACAGCCAACACTTAAAACTATTAAGCAGTTACCATAGCTACTATACTCTGAGGCTGAGCAGCAGTTACTGCGGCTACACTTTATTCAGAAAAGAGACCATTTAAGGGTGAAATTGTAATGTATGTCTGTATTCAACAGCTGAGCTACTCACTTTAAAATCTAAAGTAAATTAACACAATAGAATAAATACGTTTGTACACGTTCATCAGTGTAATGACTATAGGTCGATGTGTTCCAGATTCTATGATGTTCATGTATGATACAGTAGATGTTGTTTAAATATCCAGATGTTGATAATTGTTATTATTATTAATTTAACAAACTTAGACATATATAATAACATTCATCCATACTAACCCATGCCATTCCACTAACATTTCTCCATTAACTGAACTAACTCATCATCACTGGCACACAGCTGTGTACATACTGCACATTGGCTCAGACTGACAGAACGACTCACTGACTGACTGATACGCTGATGGAATGATGGAAATAATAGATGCACAAGCACAAATATTAAACGCTTTGACTGTAAACACACCTGGAAAGACTATACCATCACTATTTTAAAGCACATGGATAACTCAGGCTCCTACTGCTTACGAACTGAGTATCATCGTCCTGTTATGACCCCATTCACAGCTGGTCATAACATACGGTCTCTGATTACACTAACCATCTGCACAGGTGGTCAGGGATGCGTGACAGTTTGGAGAAGGACAGGTGAACTGCATTACAGTGTGTACTGTGGACACATTTTACTCGGTAGTGTAACAATAATGAAGCTACATCAGGTCTTAATATACGCTACTGTGTGGCACAAAAGCCAGATGTAAATGGGGTCTGTAACCTAATGCATACTGTACCGTTCCATTAAATGTTCTCGACTATTCTTAAATATAAAATAT
Organism: Sebastes fasciatus; assembly: GCF_043250625.1. Classification (NCBI taxonomy): domain Eukaryota; kingdom Metazoa; phylum Chordata; class Actinopteri; order Perciformes; family Sebastidae; genus Sebastes; species Sebastes fasciatus. The sequence goes on along the minus strand of NC_133803.1, from coordinate 16,775,666 downwards.
GTTAATCACTAATGACAGTTTAATCCAAGCTTTGAAGTGTTTTTTAAAATGTTTTTTAAGATGTTTTTGTAAGTTTTTTGTTGTCTATTTACTGAATACAGTAACATTCACTGAGGGTTTTGGGTAGGCAGTTGGTTACAACCTGTTCATTTGAAGCAGTTTTAATACAAAATATGGCTAAATACACAGTTGTTAGTGTATGTTCTGTGTATGCCTCTGTATGTTCTGCGTGACATTTCATTTCACTGCAGAGTCGATCTGCAGACTGTGCAGCCGGTTATTATAAAAGTCTGCTCACCAAGTTGCTATTTGTCTCCATGTTCAGGCCCGAGCACGACGTGCCAGGAGGACTCGTGTGCCAACCAGGGCGTGTGCCTTCAGCAGTGGGAGGGCTTCAGCTGTGACTGCAGCATGACGACATTCGGAGGACCGCTGTGTAATGACGGTAGGATTTCACTTCCTGGTTCTTAACTCCCAAAGTGCGAATAGTTTTTGTTTATTTTTTTACTTTAAATGAGTCTGACAAGTACAGAGAAAACATTTGGTATACTCTGTGTGGCCATAATTCATCTGTTAGAGCTGCAGTTTGTAACAACCTTGAGCAAATATGATACAAAGGCTGTGTCCGAAATCACTCACTCACAAACTCACTCACATCAGTTTGCCATTCTGCAGTGCTGTCTGAATGTATAGTCAGAATTATTATGCCCTATATAGTGAACTCAAAGTATCCCACAATGCATTGCGGAAAATAGTGGACAACGAAGGTCACTAAACGAGCACTATATACCATCATGCAGTGCGCTGAAGAAAAAATGGCAGACAGACGAGAAGAAAGAGAGCAAATCCATTTGAGTTGTAGTGTGAGCATCGTATCGCAACACAACTGCTGCAAAGTATATTGTATTCATTAATTTGGGAAAATACGCTTAATGCCCCCATTTTCAAAATTGCCGTTGATTCTTACCTTTCACAATAAAAGCCCTAGACATATACGCTGCATCACTGTTTACCAGGGGGAACTTAAATTCACTCAGAGCATTTCGCTAAGAGACAACCTCAACAAAATAGCTTACAATATGTATTTGTCACACACAAAACTACATGTCAGTAGGCTATTTATTGTGGATGGCCTACCAGCAGAAAATTTAGCTGTAGCTGTAAAATGAGAAAGTTTGTGACCTGGCCGGCATGTTGAAAACAGTCAAGCTAAAACCAAGCACCGTCCACCGGCCGGAGCATTCTTGATTCATATTTGATCAGCGCTGCCTAGTTTGACAGTTTGATCGGAGTTCACGAGCTTCGCGAGCAGTGATTGACAGCTGCCCAGAGACTGCTCGGCTCTAATTGGTTGTTTTCCTCCAGTCTGTGAAATCTTGCAAATGCCATCAGGAACACAGGAGAACACAGAGGATCATGATTATTGTCAGGTAAAAATATTTTTTTTTTGGTATCATATTTGCTCAAAGTTACAAACTGCAGCTTTAAGCTAATTAAACACATACAGGGAAATGTTGGTGTCGCACATTTAAAGGTGGGTGTTATCATCAACAGCAGGGCCATTTTTATCCTATGCTTTCACACCGCGGTTGTGTTCCAGCTCATTGTTATGCCCTTTCTATGTGCTATATTTGTGTCCTCGTGAAAAGCACGGCGTTCTCCAGAAATGAGACATATTTGCTTTGTAAAGTCTGCATTTGAACTACGTGAAAGCCCAAACTGTGCTCGGTCAATTAGGATGAATCTTGACACAACGTATTTTTCAGTAGCTCTGCTTTGAATACATATTGTCTTCACCGAGGGTGTCGAGAGCTGGTGCGACTCTGTAGGGAAGAAACTTGGCTGACAGTTCAGTGAAAGCTCATTAAAGTTTGAGAGATGTACCACTAGAGGGAGCAACAAACATTGTGTTCTGCTAAATAAAACATCAACAACAAGTCAGTCAAGCACACAAAATAAATGACATCAACCAGACATGCACTTATAATGTATTACAATTTTACCAGAATGCATGCTGCTGAGTATTGCATTGAACAACACCAATTGAAATCTCAAACATAAAGATTTAAACTTACTTTTTGAACCACATTGTGCAATTTAAAAGTTCTGCGATATTAATCTCTCTTAAAGACAGTTAAATAGGTATTTGGTTTAAGGGACTCATTAATGGTTAGCTTTTGAGAGAACTAGGCTAATGTCTGCTCCTCCTTTAGAAAATGAGCTACTTCCGTATGCAAAACATGCACAGGGGGATTTTGTTTGGTCATTATTTTCTTCTGCAGCGGTTCACACAGTAAGGGGTGAATGGGCAACGTGCTGAACTGCATTAAGGAGAAAAAGAACAGAGTGGGCACTCTGGAGATGACACAAAAGAGAGAGGAGAGAGAGCGCCATAAATGTTAATGCATTCTCTGTCAGTTCTACCAGCTTGATAAGACCCCATCTTTTGTTATCAACAGAAAGTGTTAATAGATTCCCGTGCTGCCTCATACGCTCGAGCATATCTGCTGTCTATGATAACACTAAAAGGATTCTTCTGTCCATGAGATGTGGGCTTGACTGTAGCTCGTCCTGATCCGAGCCCTCCTCTGCTCCTTTCATTCCTCAGACCATGTTTGGATCAACAGAGGAGTAGGGATGTGCTGGAGGTGTTAAGGGATATTTTTGAAGGCGAACTCCTCCTGAACCTTCCTTGTGCATTAAAGGGAGAAGAAATGCAGTTAGGAACTTTTTTTTTCTGTCTTCCTGTCATACATATTCATCCCGAGCTGGCCCGATACAGCTCATTTACACCACTGGGAGCAGAGCGGCTCACGGGACATGTATGCATATATTATATCTGAGCAAAAGTGCTCTACCTGCTGAGTCTAGTTACTGTGGCTCGTCTCATTATTCCTACTGACCTGACAAAACAATAGGACGGATCAATGTGCAGGGCACAAGGGATGTGATATGTAACCACAAAAAAAACATACTTTCCAAGAAATCTCTTTCACTACGGACGGACTGAACTAGTCCTCAGAATAGTGATGCAAGACATCCTCAGTCTGCCGAAGAAATGCTATGAGCAGGAAAAACAAAGCCGGAGATGGTGAGGTTTTATCTGTGTTGATGGATTGTCATGGGGATAGAGGAGAAGGGGGAGCGGCAAAGGAACGAGAGAAGCGTCTCTGAGGAAAATATCACTTTTTACCAGCTGTATTTGCATAAGCTGAAATGCAGGCAATTTACAACAGAGCAATGGGTCTCCGAGAAAGCAACTTACATGGGGAGCTCACTGCATTTCCACATTATTTCTCTAGTGGGTCGTCTGCCTTCTCACCAGGAGAGAAATTCCATTTCTCAGCCCCTGGCGCCATCACATTGACAGCCGCGATGCATGGTGCAGCCGTCAGTCACAAATCATAAGGGAACTAATATTATGTCTGATAGTACAATACCATGATCTCATAGTTCAGCTCATGTAAATTCAAAATGTAAATCATTTTGAGCAGAATATTATGTACTATAAAAAAAAGTTACTGTAGTGCACTCAATCTAAAAAAACAACAACAAACAAAACGATATGTGACAGTGACCTGCAGTAAAATTCATGTAATCAGTATTTTCATATTTCATATTTTCAACAGTTTTAATTATTATGAGGAAATGCTTATCTATTTTAAAGGTGCTAAATGTGAGACTGGGAGCATTTCTATTGCCACCGCGCAGAGAGAGAGTTAACAGTGTTAATCTGGGGGGGAACCAGAGGGTGGGTGCTACGCTTCTGCAACAGTGCCATTGGTCGTGACGCCGTTATCAGTTGTATGAGCACAGTGCATAGTGGTGGCCGTGAGTTGGCCAGTGGGACACGCTCACATGCACGAACATGCACTAAAGCCTTGATTATACTCCCAAACGGACTGTTGCCATTGTTTTCACTGTAAGCGCTGTTAGCACCGTTAGCTGCGGGCCACCAGCTCAGCCGTCGGCATGTTGAGAGCCGATATATTGCCGATTCACGGACGCCAGCAAGGAGCCTACGCATACACCCTCTGATGACGAATTCTATGTCACACTCGCATAGTTGAGGACGGAAGTATAATTTAGGCTTAAAAGGCACGCCCGGCCAGCCTGGCTATGTCAAAACTCAGATTACAACACACACAGAGGGAGAGTGACTTCATTCTCTGCTCAGGTAGACATTACTCTGCTATATCTTAACATAGCAAATAGTTGTTTGCTGCTAGATTAATTCTCGCAAATAGAGCACCTTTAAGAATTAAAACAATCAAATCAAAGACAGATAGCAACTCTCAAACCTTTCCTTTGAAAACACAGTATATCTTATAAAATGTTGAGTTGATGATTCTGAGCTGTGATGTCAAGTACAAATATTTTGAAATACTTTTTGCATTCTGAAAATACTTTCTTCCTCTTGAGGTTTGTGGCTGTGATATAGTGATAGCTTGGAGAGAGAGAGAGAGAGAGAGAGAGAGAGAGAGGATGACATGCAGCAGGGCAAGGGCCCGGGCTGGAATCGAACCCGGGTCACTGCAGTAAGGACTCAGCCTCGATACATGGTGCTCACGCTCCACCGGATGAGCTACTGGGGCGCTTTGGCTTTAATAATTGAAGTAAAGAGAAGTGTTTGGGAAATTGAACATACAGTGGTGTGGAAAATCTTTTGAATCACTGCTTTACAAGTTATGGTCAATCCCACATGATTTTCTAACAGTTGTGTCCTATGGGAGATGCAGACAAGCATATAAGAGAGAGGAAGACATCAACGAGATCAAGAAGTGACTAGTTTTTATTACCAGAAGAGAATCTTTACTAAAATTGAGAATGACATCATGTATTTAGTTGCCCATCAGTACTATGTCTTACCCTTTGGGAGAGTATCTTCATATTTTTTTGAAGTTTTCAGTGCATACTGTTTGCAAATACTTCTATCTTTCCTCAACAGTCTACAATAAGCATGTATCCACATACGCTCTATCCACTGGGTTTCATACTTTCAGAGCAATCCACCATTTCTTGGATGTGCCGTGAATGTGTAATCATAAAAGTATTTCAACTTTTCAGAACAGCGCCGCACCTTTCAGTTCGGAATGATTGGTGGGATGATGACATAGATATAAAAACAATCTTCAGACCTTCTCTTCATCATCTTCCAAACTCTTCATCCCAGTGATGTGCCAGTACTTTTTTTTTTTTTTTTTTTTTTTGAATGAACTGTGGACACGGTGTCTCTAGAGTTTTATTTTTAGAACCAATTATCCCCACTGGATACCTACAGTCAGTGAAACGATGGGAGGAAGAAAAAAAAATACTATCCACGCTGGCCAAGATGAATCTCTCTCAGATCTTTATGCATGTGAGATGATAGTTGTGAATGGTGTTAAGCATGCATTTGGTCTCATCACTACAAGCTGTTTTTCATGCCAGTAGGAATAAAATTGTCATGTCGTGTGATGAAGCCATCAGTACTGTTGTACAAGCACAAACAGATGCTGATAATCAGCCAAAAGCACAACATTACCAGCATCTTCTTCTAAGCTTTAGAGTGTGAGTTGATATGTAATTTCCACTGGGGTTTGAAAAAGTGTTTTCTAGTTTTCATTCAGAAACTAGGTTGGCGTGAGGGTGTTTGTGAGACTTAAACTCCAGTCTATACCTCCTGAGGGAGTTTGCCTGCAGTGGTCAAGCGTCTGAGCGTAATGCACAGAGACAAACAGAATGGTGTTTGCTGTTGAGCTAAAGTGGGTCGTGGAGAGGCTACAGCGAGGGGTATGCCTGGCCTTCACGCAATTTTTGTCTCGCCTGATTGCTCCTCCGCCCGGTCTTATAGCCAGAGCTATTAGTGCCATGTCAATATTGTATCAACAATGGAGGTTGTGTGGGACTAGTCTCCATTGTCTCAGCCCAGGGGTCAAAGACGAGCCCCTTTCACTTCATTTTCTAATGTGTCTGAGTCAATGCTCACTCTTGTGTCTTTGTACCTTGAGAGTAGTCTGTCTGGGCCCCGGGCTCCTTATCCACTATGTGATCTGCATTAGACATGGGTCTGATTTTTCTTTAGCACAAACAAAAGAAAGTTAAAGGACAATATTTCTGTCATGTGGCCCCTCTACATGTCGTCTAAAGACAGAGGAACCCACACACTTAACACGTTTGTTGCATCAGTCCGCAAAAAGCCAGAATTCAAATAAATATTTTAAAAAGACTAGAAGAATCTAAGAAAAAATGAAAACCGATCTGCAGAGTGGTGAATTTTTACTGACAATTTATTGCAAGTAGCATTGCATCATGTCCAATTTTACTAGGATTCTGCAATGTCTAAATGTTTTTGTAGTCAAATTATTCAAGAATAGCATTTAGATTTACATGAGCAGTTATTTGCCCCAGTTTAGCCTTTTGTAAAATCTTCAGGCATGTTCCTAGAATTTTCTTAAAATAGGGCACTTTCAGTTTCAGTACAGTCGTGACGGTCCTTCAGATTTAACATGCAGATAAGCGCACACACAGATACACACACACACACACAAGCAGGCAGGAAGGAAGTACAGCAGACAGTTTTGTCCCAGTCCTCCTTGGTGGCATGCAAGGATTAGACCACTTAGTTTGGTTTCGATCAATACTAAGGGGACACTCGGTCCAGTAGTGGGGCCAAGGGGATACGAGGCACTGGAGTAAACAGCCTGCTGTCACATGGAAGTAATGTTCTCTTTGCCCTGGATGTGGCCCTCTTTTAATGCAGCTCAGCGAAACAAATCTATGGGTCTGAAAATATTTGGGCTTCGATGTGTGTGTGTGTTGAAAGCTTGGCCTAGCTCTGAACAGCCATTGTGCCCCAAGATATGAGAGAAGCAGTCTTAAGTGCTGCTGTGTATTCACTTCAGTAACCATTCCCCCAAATGTGCACACACGCTTACACGAATTACAGCACGTCCGATGTAAAGTTGAACTGATCTGTTGTAAGGCAGCTGAAGGCTTTTCAAATGTGCATGTCCATGTTATCAATGGATAATGTATTTACTTACAAAAAATAAATGATAATGAAATTATTTATTTCATGGGTAAATGTGCAACATATACCCGATGGATGTAGTGATACAAATCCCATGTAAAGACCAAAACCAAAATTGAATTGATCTACAAATACTGTCTGTGTCTCCAAAGCACAGATATGATTATCTTATTACTCTGTGCTATAAAGTTCCACTGTTGTCCCAACACTATTAAAAGACATCAATGAGCCATACTGTTGCACTGGGTGACATGATCCTTCATTACCATGAGCATGGTAACTGTAGTTTATTTTGAGTTAATTCCCACAAACACAATACATCCAAGTGTTTATTATTAATCCGCCTCTGAAAATAGTCCCCAACACATTTACTGTTTGAGTAATGTTTGCTAAAAACTACTTTGTTAGGGCTGTGTATTGGCAAGAATCTGTCTATACGATACGTATCATGATACAGGGGTTATGAGTCAATATATTGCGATACTGTAAGCAAAGCAGTTTATTGTGTTTTTTATTTTTATCTAATTTTAGGAAAACTGTCATAGTATAAAGAAGACACCGCCATATGCATGAAATCTGAGTAAACAAGATAGCTTTTTTTTATGCAACCAGAACAGTGGGATCTGCATTAATCACAGTCCCTGTAATATATACGTCAGTGCCGAACCTTAACCATTCGAGATCAGTGCCTAACCTTAACCATTTGAGGTCAGTGCCTAACCTTAACCATTCAAGGTCAGTGCCTAACCTTAATCATTGGAGGTCAGTGCCTAACCTTAACCATTCAAGGTCAATGCCTAACCTTAACCATTCGAGGTCAATGCCTAACCTTAACCATTCGAGGTCAATGCCTAACCTTAACCATTCGAGGTCAGTGCCTAACCTTAACCATTCAAGGTCAGTGCCTAACCTTAACCATTCAAGGTCAATGCCTAACCTTAACCATTCGAGGTCAGTGCCTAACCTTAACCATTTGAGGTCAATGCTTAACCTTAACCATTCGAGGTCAATGCCTAACCTTAACCATCTCGCGATAGTTTCCCAAATTGTGAGCCATTTTGAAGATTTACGTCTTCAGAGGGAACAAAAGGGCTTTAAGCTGAGTGTCACAGACAGGTATCAAAGTTGGAGGCTATCGAGAGACAAACTAATGCATTGATGGCTTTGGTGTTTTATGGGCTTTGTTGACAATAAGAAAATATCACCATTTATTGAAAGTTTTATAGGTCTAGATCCACTTTCACGCTTGTATAGTATGCGTCAGTGTCTGGAGCTGTACAGGATAATGTGGATTCCAAAGCTGCTGTCTGCTGTTCGAGATGGATACTAAGTTGGACAGTTTTATAAGATTTTTATCATGCCTGAGCGATTGAATGAGGCGTTATTGTTACGTCCTCTTGTTGTTCCTCTTTTACTTTCACTTATCCTCCATCTCCAACTCAATATAAGTGGTCACGGTCTGCCCTAATTATTTTTCAATAATTTCTTCGCACTGATTGAGTGTCTGAATTTAAATGGGTTTCTGTGCCAGGAAGCAGTGGTCGTATGTGGGTAAAGGCTGTTGGCATGGAAACCAGGTCTCCTTTCCTCCCGCCGTGGATGCTGTAACATGTCTGTAACTTTGCCCAAGCACTGCTATCTCAGTAGGAAGTGGTGCAGAATCACTAACATGGTTTAGCTGGCTTGATGGAATACTGGATCCTCATGAATTTGGCTTATACACATACACACATGACTTGATAGTTCACTTGACTGATGGTAAAACAGAATACAGCTGTGAGGAGGCATGACACTTGCTTATTATGTGATGCGGCTTCATGCTGGCACAGTGGCATTAGTACAGTATGGAGGAGCAGCAGTGTCTGACATATGTCAGATTGCTTCATCAGACCATGCTGCTGTTCATATGGTGTGGCAGAGCTCTGGCGTGCCCTCAACAATACACACTCAGCTGGGGAGAGCACTTCTTGTGCTTTTGTCTACTGCAAGAGTTTTTGAACGTTATTTTTCAGTGAACAGTATGCGGTCAGATCAGAGTTGAGCACCAGCATTACGCACATTTAGTTATCTTCATTGTAATCTCTGCTGTAATCAGAATCTCATCTAGAGCTCATTGCAGTGCAGCGGTGAGAGCCTAATCTTTGAGGTGTTTTTTTATTAATTGGTAGCCCGGAGGGGCATGTTGACAGGAAATAAGAAGCTGTTGTTTCTCCATAACACAATACTAATTAAAGTGTTGACTAGGAGACAGAGTATCTTCTAAACTACCCTGCTGGGTGATACACTGACACTGTGAATATTCCCCTCAGGCTACTGAACATGACACCCGGGAGAACTGTGGCGAGAATTTAAAACATCCCTAAATAAAAACTGCTTGCTTGTACTTAACTATTTAAAAACTTTTGATTGCTTCTGTCGACATTCTGTAAATCATTTCACAGTCAGAAGTCATTTAATTGAAGAGAACATTTTATTTTCAGTTCAGTGAATTGCAAATTGAGATGCTGATAGACAATGTAATCAAAACAAAACGAAAACTAGAATGACCTCCGCCCCCCTCTCCGTTCAGCTTGCGCCGTAATCCACATGTATTTTTGTTTATGTTGAGATCAGCTGTACGTAGGGGAGCATCGTAAAACACTTCATTCAATCTGGATCGCCACCAAAATCAAATGGTTTGCTCATTGTGCCACACCCCACCCCTCTAGAAAATTTCATTCAAATCCATCCTGGACTTTTGGAGTAATCCTGGTAACGGACAAACAAACAAACCAACAAACCAACCCCGTTGAAAACATAACCTCCTTCCTAGGCCTTCGGCCTTGGCGGAGGTAAACATACTTTCCCAATGAAAGGAACAGAAGAAGCAGTGGATTGTTCTGTAGTTAGAAACCAATTATAGATATTTGTATTGTTTTTGTATTTGTGAGTGCAGAACTATGAATGTTTGTTTCCTCCATTTGGCAGGTTGAAGGTCAGAGTTAACATTAGTAACAGCATGTTCAGCGGCAAAGAGACCAAAGAATATCATCACCGTGACAACTATAATTATGAGATCACCTGCTTGGTGAGATCACTTCTTTAGCCATTTTGAGCTGAACTTTTGTCAGGCGCCCTATTCCTATTTATTTCTGTTGCTCGCTTTAAAAGCTTTGGATAGCAAGTATATCTTTTAAATGGTTACGTCTCCAGTCTGGTCTTGAGAGAGTCACAGAGCTCAGGTCACAGTGTCTCACTCTTTCTGCCGAGTTCTCTCCATCATTACGGTTGTTGTTGAATTATTCCTCACTCAGCTGGACCTAACTCAAATATATATTCTAATTTAGAATATTCATTGACAGCCCTATTTTCTATAATTATTGGCTTAATGTCAACTCTATTATGTCCTCAGCGGCATGGGGAGCATAATTTACTAAATGAACATCATGCTGTATTGAAGAAGACTTGAAACTAGCGATTGAGACCATAAACTCATTTTTACAAATGGTTTCTTTTTGAAACCAGAGGAGTCGCCCCCTGCTGGCTATTAGAAAGAATGCAAGTTTAAGGCACCTCCGCATTGGCTTCACTTTTCAGACCCCGAAGTTGCCCACTGCTCAACAGGGACTTTGTCACTCTGTAATACTGTCACTTGACTTCCTCCTTTGCTTCTGTCATAATTGCAACGGCCACTAGAGGGCTTTATCGCATGACAGGTAAATGTATGTCATTTTAGGGCACTAGTTGAAAGGACCAATGCTGTTCTTCTTCTTGGGTGGACAACCTGACTGTTGTGATAATTTGTTACGTACCTTGCCAGCACTGATATGGAGAAGAAAATCGATAATTTTTTTTACAGTTGTACAATTTGGCCTCAAAGAAGCCTAAGGGCATACCCCATAGCATGGTGTCTTGGCTTTTGACAAGTGGACTTGTTGCCTTGTATTTCATTTTCTGAACTTGTACCCTGTAGCAACACATCCTTTTTTTACACAGTAATATTCTATTGCATTGTTTTCCAGTAGCTCTGCTGTTGGTGGGTGTGAAAGCCCCCGAAGTTCTAAATTAAGTAGAGACCTGGGGAAGGATTCAGATATGCTTGATATAGAAACCATTTCTTTTTTTTTATTACTAAACAACACTGTTGATGTGATACACTACTGGACATATACTTTGCCTGCAGTAAAGCCACAGGAGCATCTAGATAAACTTGTGAAATGCTGTCACAAAGCAAATGAAAGAGCCTCTATTTCAAGAGGGGCTCGCCAGCTATAGTCTCCACAGCAAACAAACAACTGTTTAGTATGTCTGAGCATAGCCGTGTGCTCCAAGTAATATTAACACTATGCACAAAGGGCTTAGACAACACAAACTCTCCTCTCCTTCTCCCTCATATGGAGGTCAATAGAACTTATCTGCCTGATTTGTCCTTGAACTCAACTAGCTTCTAAAGTTTTTAAGGCACAAAGGAGAGATTTCATGTGTGGCACGGCACTACTCAAATCCTCTCTCATCTGTCGACAGCGAGGGTGGAGAGCGCACACAGATCACTGACTGTCTTAGCCAAAGTCAGTCACAGCAGTAGAGCTGTCCTGACTGAGCGATTTAGAGAGAAAACCTGCTTAATAATAGGCTTTGGAGATATTTTGGACACGATATTTGGTGTGCCACCTCACTAGCAACCAGTACTGGTAGTAGTGCTTCTAATGTAATGTATGCAGACAGCTGGAGTCACGACGCCTCGCCCGTTCTGTATGTGACACACTTTTCACAAATATATATTGCGTGCTGTCTGGGCTTCAGGCCGCTGGCCATTCATATACCAAGCCTTCACTTCGACACGAATGGCTCTGCATACCCTGTAAGGGGTCAGCTCTGGCAACCTCCTGCTTCGCTTTCCGCTGGATTTTGCGGCGTGTACTCAGGGTTATCACCATGGAAAATGCAAGCGTGTCTTGTCCCCCATAACTTTTCCTGGCTCTAGCGAAGTATTTTGCACTAAATAAGTTTGGTCTTACAATATGACAAGCTTGTCAAGGTACAGTTAATTGCATTTTGAAATATGCATTATGGATGTTTACTGGACTTCAGTTTGGATTCATTAGACAAGAAACCTCTAGGCTTATGCACTCTTCACTGTGAAGCAGCACTATTCATTTTGCCTGTACTTTTGGCCAAATTGCACTGCCAAAACCCCCACATAATAACACACATCACAGTGCCAGATCCCCTTACAGCCTTCTACATCTACCTGGCAGATAAGCGAGACACCACTGGTGTCTAAAACCCTGCTGGCTGTTGGGACAGCATGTTGGTCCCCTCTGACTTCTGAAAGCAACGGTTGCACTGTCCTCATGCTTTTGATGTCTTGGAGGACTTCAGGCAGCCTTTGCCCGTGACACCTCCTCTTCTGAAATACCTTTTGAACCGGAGTCAAAAGATGACTCTCAACTTGCAATTCAGAAGGTGTTTCATCTCGCCCTTGTTTGGTATGACAATCCAGCTGAGAAGAAATCCTGGCTGGGAGTGGGGGGGACTTATCCAGAATGTGTTACCTCTGCCCAGCTATTACAGTTTGTGTTGGTAGCAGGTTTTCCACTACCATCAGCTTTTCAAAGCAGTATTTAGACTTTAAAATAACTTGTGCCCCCTTTTCTATTTTCTCACTCTACATGAATCGTTTCTAAAGCTCACCGTCCGGGCTTCCCTACCGTGCAGCAGACATTGTCCAGCTGCTCCCCTTTACCTTCCTCCACTCCCGCATGTCAGAATGTGGTCAGAAGTGTCAGCCACCTCAGCATGGATTCGTCCAAGGGGAGCAGAACAGTTTGCCCAGCACAGCTTTACCTTTTGTTTCAACGCAGCAGCACAACACTTCTAAATCTTCAACGGCCTGCATTTCTAATGCCCGAGCCACGCTGCCTGCCTTAGCAGTGCGTGTGCATCGCGAAACCTCTTGCTTTTTATTTCGGCGCCCATATTAACAGGTTAGACCAGCCACACAGCCCGCATGAGCAGCGTGTCTCAGCTTCGACTCCTAGAGATTTGAGGTCTCGCCTAATTTGCAGCACAGAGACAGTGGAAATTATTTTTTGGCAGTATATTGACATCATACCAGCAACATTAATGCGGTTGCAATCTCTATAACTGTAGAATATGTCACAGACATGAAAAAAGTAAATTATTTTTTTTACTAAACACTTCCTGTTTCAAAATAAAAGCCCTTTAGTGTTTTCTTTGGACATACAGTATACCCTTCATTTGTTAACACAAGGCTTTTATTCTGAAATATTTGCAGGACAGTGTTGGGGAAAATGCAGTGACTTGCACGGCTCCATAAATGAATAGAGCACTAGCTTTTAAATGTGGATTATTATTATTTACAAATGAGCACAACCGTTATTTGGTCGGTAAAATAAATATAAACGAGAGCTGCACGCAGCTATGAAAGGGCCCTCGCCCCTGCTCGCGGGTCGGGGTTGCTGGCGGGACGCCGACCGACGCGGCCGGGCACCGCGAAACCGAAACTCTGACGAGCGCCACGACGCCTGCCGCAAGGCTCTACGACAAGCGGTTCACGAGTTATGAAGGGGGGCGTGGCTAATGTGTAGGGGGCGGGCATAACATTCACCAATGAAACAGGAACTCTCTGCTGAGTGATATGACACATCCCACAAGACTCTACGACAAACGGTTCATGAGATATGAATGGGGGCGGGGCTAATGTGTAGGGGGCGGGCATAGCATTCACCAATGAAACAGGCACTCTCTGCTGAGTGATATGACACCTCCCGCAAGACTCTACGACAAACGGATCATGAGTTATGAAAGGGGGCGGAGCTAATGTGTAGGGGGCGGGCATAACTTTCACCAATGAAACAGGCACTCTCTGCTGAGTGATATGACACCTCCCGCAAGACTCTACGACAAACGGTTCATGAGTTATGAAAGGGGGCGGGGCTAATGTGTAGGGGGCGGGGCTACCCTTAACCAATAAAACAGGAACTCTCTGCTGAGTGATATGACACTTCCCACAAGACTCTACGACAAACGGTTCATGAGTTATGAAAGGGGGCGGGGCTAACGTCTTAGGGCGGGGCTATGAGTATAATTTTTCATATACATGTCCTCAAGACTGTACCACCATCATACCTGAGAAATCTGGGGCAGATCGGACTATGTACAGTTGAGTTACAATAACTCCCTGTTTCGTGGCGAATGGCTCAAAATGGCCGCCACGCCACGGTCCGCTCGTTAAGTGAACACTCACCATTTTAATAACTTTTCATCCTCGAGGTCTTGAGATGGTCCTGACCAAATTTCAAATCGATATGATTAAATCTGTAGGAGCAGTTGGTTAAAGTACGCGGCCAATAAAACGCAAAAATGACATAAAAATCCAATATGGCCGACTTCTGGGTGGGCGGAGCTCATTGAGTATGAGTATATTTTTTCATATACATGTCATCAGTACTGGAGCAACATCATACCTGAGAGATTTGGGGCAGATCGGACTATGTACAGTTGAGTTACAATAACTGGCGAATGGCTCAAAATGGCCGCCACGCCACGGTCCGCTCGTTAAGTGAACGCTCACCATTTTAATAACTTTTCATCCTCAAGGTCTTGAGATGGTCCTGACCAAATATCAACTCGATCTGATCAAATCTGTAGGAGGAGTTCGTTAAAGTACGCGGGCAATAAAACGCAAAAATGACATAAAAATCCAATATGGCCGACTTCTGGGTGGGCGGGGCTAATGAAACCCAATGAGGAATATGTTTCAAATGATGAGTGGGATATGCATACCAAATTTCATGAATATCGGATCAACTTTGACAAAGTTAAAATTTCAACGCGTTAGGGGGCGCTATAGAGCCGAATAAAAACACACTGGGCCTAATGGCTATGCAGTTACATAAAGTTCACAGGTGTCTATCATTTTGCCAAATTTTATGAGATTCCGAGCACCTAAAGGTATGTTCAAAATCTGAAAGACATAAGGGGGCGCTAGAGAGCCAACATGCCACGCCCAAGCAAAATTTCACCACTAAAATTAAGTAATTACTAGTTTGGATGTGTGTGTAAAGTTTCATAAATTTTTGTGCATCCTAAAGTCTTCAAATATGCGTTCGTAAATTCTAAAATCACGCAGGAAGTCCAACATGGCTGACTTCCTGTTTGCCGAAGAAATCTCAAAATCATTTAATCCAGGTATGAGGGCGTGAGCAATGACATACTTGAATTTCGTGAAGATCGAAGAAACTTTCTCGGAAAAACTGCGTACGTTAGGGGGCGCTATGGAGCCCCCTGGAGACACCCGAGCCCAGTCACTCCAGAACATTGAATTTCCCACCAGTTCTGACGCATACTCCACTTTTCGTGAGTTTTGGGGATGGCTAAGGTCGTCAAAAACGCGTTCTTGCAGCGGAAAAAGAATAATAATCTGCAGAAAAACAATAGGTTCCTTGCACTTCGTGCCAGGACACCGTTGGGTCCTGGCACTTTCGTGCTCGGGCCCTAATTACATTTATAATACAATGAAATAACCAAGGCAAACACTATGTAGAAAGAAAGGACAGGCAGCAGCAGCAGCAACGCCGCCTGTGTGGACACCACATGCGTGCGAGCCGCACCTGTTCAGCGAGGTAGCCGTCACCATAGTGTGGCTTCAAGTGTAAAGCACAACTTCTGCGTTGTGCGTCATACAGGCGAAGGCCACGAGAGACGTTAATCTCATTCACCTGACATCTTCAATTATTTCATGTTACTCGAATGGTTCAAACCATGAAAAATACACAGCGATGGTTCCTTGAAGTGTATGACATCACACGACATGTAGTTGAGGTTCAATAAAGTTTAAAGTGCACTTTGAATGATGAACACTGGAAGAGAAGAGCCGTAGTAGTGCTTATTGATTAAAATGTGTGTATGAAGGACATGCTTTTATTATACGGCTCCATGTAATAGGATTCCTACTTGACTACCGCTCCTGGATATAGAATGTGTTTAAACAGCTATATATCTGATGAAGTTTTCAAAACCAGATCAAAATGAGTGTTCTGTAGTGTGCCTCTCCAGAGGAAGTGTATATTTTTTCTTATGGTTTATTTTGTTTTATTCCAAAAGGAATGAACTTCATTTGAAAAGGAGGCAAGAAGCTTTTGAGAAGAGTGGAAGCAGTTTGTTTATAAGTACTTTCATAATCAGAAAAAGAAAAAAAACTTTTTTTTTCCCCCCAATAAACCTCTTTGTTGTCCCAGTTAGCTGGAGCGCGGCAGAGTGGTTTGTTAACAAAAGAAGTTGTGGACTCCTGAAGGGAAACACAGTCCGTCCTTGACCTGTTCAGGATGAGGCCCTCTGAGAAGGGAACCGATCCACTTTGGACGGATTTCAGGAAAGGCAGAGAGACAGAGACAGACGCTGTGGCCACGGTGGCCCACTGCATCTTGGGAACTGTCAAGAGGAGATAGAGAGAAAGCCTCTGGAAAGCTGCCGACCTGTGACCCCTATCTCTCTCTCACTGACAGTTGGGATTTGGTTTATGCATTCGCAGACGCATCATCGTCACACACCCACTCACTGACACACACATGAGTACGTACGTATGCCTGTACACACACACACACACATACACACGCAACCTTTATTTGCACCGAGGTTCAAGGATTTTCGAATGTTATTTCCTCTGCGCTTGATCTTAATGTGTATTTAAATGGATTTATGGAAATGAATAACACTATTGTGGCGTCGTTTATGCATTAGGAGAGAAAAAAAAAAACTGTCGGTCACATCAGCCAGATTCCAAAGCATCCTTCGCCAGCAGACAAACAGCTCAATGCGCAAATGAAAAAAAAAAAAGAATTCCATCTGTTTATCTTCCATATATGTAGTTTGGGCCCGCTCCAGCCCCGGTAATGGAAAGAATGCTGTGTGCATGTTGGTATCTGTGTGCATGTATCTGCGTGTTTATGCATTATTTGACTATAACCATGTCACTGTACTTTTATGATGATAAATGTTGTGCAGAGCAAATTCTGCATTGTGTTGAAAAGCTTACAGCTCCTTATATTTACATATACAACACAAGATAGTGCCACTCCCTGAAACCAACACACCAAAATAAAAACGCTGCACTATGCACAGTAATTACTAAAATTAAAACCAAATAACTTTCTGCATTAACGGTATCGAAAGAGTGTTTTTAAATGAGCTTTTTTGAACTTCATTTAGTTGCTCCATTAAATGAATTATAACGTCTAAGTCATTTGAGACAAAATTAGAGTGAGGATGAATGAGAATTGATGCGGAGTTGTTGTTTCTTTGTTTTGCTCCGAGTGAAAATGAAGTCGTTTCATTACGCCGCCACGCAGTGCCATTTGCGGATTTGATTCTACAACACTAATTTTGCATTATTTCCTATTAGTGGGCTGTTTTATCAGCCTGAGTGGTGTTATTTATGTAGTCTTCACAGCTTGCATAATGAACAGTGTGTGCAGCACAAATCTCTACGCGGTGCATTAGGGCTGCTGCATCTAAACCATGTAGCTGTTTTTTCTTAGTTTAAAGTACATGCATTCATGCTCTATTTCTTTAATAAAATCACTGACTGTGACCGCAGCACATGCATGAGAGATAGATATTCATAGAAAGAGATAATCACTTAATGATGAGGGTAGTCATGTCTGTGGTGATAATTCAAACTGTAAGCTATACAGGGCTCTGCAGCCAGGGACGCTGAGGTGCAGATGAATTGGAAAGCAGCAGGTCGATGCCTTTTTGACCTGTGGAGGTCAGAGTTTACTTCACCGACTCTAACCGCCGAATCTGACGGACAGCAGGCACCCCAATGTAACGTCCACCGCCAACACAAACAGTATTGACACTCTGGCTGCCCTCTCCATGTTGAAATACTGTACAGCGTGTGTGTTTGTATTGAGTGTTGCCTCGCTGTATCTGTCTGTTCTTATCATGTCACATCTCGGGATGACTAAGACAGCACCCTGTTTCTATTTCCGTACACTTGCACACATTAGCATCAGGCGCACTGTGTGCCCCTCTGTCTCTGCGTAGCGATTGCGAAGCATGTTTGAATGAGTAATGACACGTTTGATATTCACAGAATACTCCCCGTTGTATAAAGAGCTCAAGTTTAACGCTGTAAGTCAATGGATGACAGGCCGTATTAGCGCTGAATGCCTACGTGTTTGTGACGAAAGGATGACACTATATGTAAATTAGCTGTAACAGCTGCTCGTTTCATTGACTGTCTTGAGAGCATCAGAATGGAAATCACGGTTGGTTCTTCTTCTTCTTCTTTTTCTGCTTCTGCTGCTGCTTCTTCTTCGTTTTCTTTGGCTTCTTCTGCTTCTTCTTCAGCTTTTGATCTGATAAACGTTTCATGCAGGTCAGGTTACTTGGTATCAGGAATCTTTTTCTATCTTTAAGACATCATGCTCCCTGTCAGAGTATACCCCAGAGATAAAGGCCTCCAGACCGCCTCTTTTCTAGGGACACATGTTGCTGTGCCAGACACAGATGTGTCACTCCAGCACCCAACAGGTATACACGGTCCATGCATGGCTTTGGCTGCATGCTTGATCTGCTCTGAGCCATCTGAGACACTAAATTGCACCTAATTTTGAAAACGGTAAACTGACATAATCCTGGACCTTTCAGCGATCCACTGATTGTGTTAATTGAAATAACATGTCGCTAGATGTGTTTTCTTGCGATGGTTACAGTAAACAGCATAGTGGCTATTGAGGAGGAGAAACACTGCGTTCAAAGTGGTCCTAAGTGCCCGTCCATCTCTGAAGGGTCTCTCCACATGTGATAAAGTGTCGCCTGATGGCTCTTTAACTGATTTAAAGGCCTTGCTCCAGTCGGGTCAGGCACACTTAGACCACCCATCTGCTGCTCTCCCTCCACTATTCCTCCGCTCCTCCAAAAATCATCTCATCAGCGCGGTGCACTGTGGTTGCAGTCTTAAGTGAGTAACTACTAGAGACTACTCGTGCCCTTTTATTCTCTTTTGCTCTCCAAGGGACTATTACACCCAAGACCAATTTCTCCTCCTCTCACTGATCACGTAGTTCGGAGGGGAAGTCAGCCAGACTTTCCAACAGATTTCTCCCTTTTTTTTTCCCTTTTGCTTTTTTAGATAACTCTCCATGGCTTTACTTTATGGTTTTTTACCTTCACAAGCAACAAAAACAGAGACATGTAGATCCAAAAGGGGCAATGTTGCTCAAAGCATCACATGCATCAGAGACTTGCACAAATCCTTTTGGGTCTTAAATGGAAACAAAGAAGAGCTGTTTTTGCCTTTCTGTCAAGAAGACATCTCCCTAACAGGAACAAGAGTCAGAACACAATAGGAAATCAGAAAAAAACAAACTCTTTAATGGTGAAAGTTTAGTTGTGGGAGAGGTTTTTCTCATTTTGTGGCCGTCTCTCTACAATCATCTGGTGAAAGCAGATGAGATCTGTAACTGTGCTGGAATTCGTTTAGCTTGTGGTCCCAGGTGTTTGCGTTTGTGCAGGCAGATGGAATTTAGTTGTGAATGTTTTCCCCTTAAGCTGCTTACTTCTCATACTTAAGTTAGCCAATTTGTCATGGAAAATGATCGGAGCAAAGGGCAACCTGCTGAAGGCTTAGTGGCATCCTAGTAGAGGTGATCTTATAGAAATTGATTAAAGTCAGAATGATGTATGTGATTGTGTTCTTTAACTAGGGCAGTCCAAGTTAACGTGATAATAACGCGTTAATGCAAAATCGTTTTAATGCCACTAATTCCTATAACACATCATATGAAACTAAGAAAACCTAAGGAATCCATCGGTACCAACCATGTCATACTAGCTTGTCATGAAGGAGGTTAAATAACGCTCCAAACTTGCGCTGTATTTTGGCGAGGAAAAACTGTCGTGGCCATATTCAAAGGGGTCCCTTGACCTCCGACCTCAAGATAAGCGAATAAAAATGGGTTCTATGGGTACCCACGAGTCTCCCCTTTACAGACATGCCCACTTTATGATAATCACATGCAAGTCATAATCAAGTCAGCACACTGACACACTGAAACACTGTGACAGCTGTTGTTGAGTTTGCCATGTTATGATTTGAGTATTTCTTTATGCTAAATGCAGTACATGTTAGGGTTTCTTTTTGTCATTATTTCGTGTTGTTAATAGATTTCCAATAATACATATATACATACATTTGTATAAAGAAAGCAAATTTGCCCACTCCCATGTTGATAAGAATATTTAATACTCAACAAATCTACCTTTCGCTATTATCTATGGACAATGATGCAATTAATCGCGATTACATATTTTAATCGATTGACAGCCCTACTTTTAACGTTTGAATATCTGGAGTAATATGACAGTGATGAGGCTTTTAACATTAGTTCTATAATGAAACCATATGAATGCTACGGATCTCATGTTGTCCTGCATATTTCAAACTTAAGCTGCTGGCTTTGTGATCAACCAACAGACCTTTTGTGTACTTTACAGTTCCGCCACTTGGGGGCACAAATGAACAAGCAACTAATGACGAACCTGATAAAGGTATCACCTCCCTGCTGATGTCATTAGATTTAGTTGCTGCATACCAACACAACGTTTCCGCTAAACACCCAGTGCAAACTTAAAAAAAAAAATAAGTAGGACAATGTTCCCACCTTACACTATTTACCTGAATATCAAGAGTTTCAATTTAAGATCTCATTTAGTTTTTCTGTAAAAAAGTTTGCTGTTGAGGACATAGTAAGTCAGGTTGTTGTCCTTGGCAAGCAGCCCTGATAGATTGCCTTGTTAGGTGTAATTATGCAGATTGCACTGCTGATAATTATAAAAGTGTAAACACATTCAGCAGGAGCTATTCCTTTTCACCATTGCAAATGAGAACAGAGCGGTGGTTCCACACTGCTGACTTTTTAGCACCAGGTGGCTGCACCAAGTTATTGCGATTCTACAAGGTGAGAACAGCACAGTTGCCTAATGTGTGCAGCATCTGTTTTGTACTTCAATCGCATGTTGCTACTATATAGGAACACAATACAACAGAGAAATAAGAGGTATCCTCATCTGTCCTCGAGCCAGATGGCAGATTATATTTATCTCACCGGTTATGTTCATCTTTTAACAATAAAGTGTCTGTTCTGTTTCTTTTTTTCCCCTCAAAATTACACCAACCGTGCTAAAACACGAGCCCTCAATTCTGCTATATTTCTAAGGGATCAAATGAAAATGTTCATCATTAATGTTCATTTTAATTGGTTCTTCCTTTCCTAAAAAGGTGTCTTTCTTTGTCTTCCTGTGAACATTCAATGGAGAAGGACACATTATCCTCTGTGTCACACTAGCTAAGTTGGCTTTCTTTGGGCGTGAAATGCCTGTGTATTCCCTGTAAACCGTAAAGATCAGCTCAGCAGTGCTTACAGTTCTTTTTTTCCCCCCCTCCAGCTTAGAACACTGCATTTTGAAGGGGAGGATGTTGAATGGCCGGCGTGTGCAAACAGAAGCAGGCGCACACACTGCAGCTGAGCCTCGTGCTCTCCAGCCCTGAACTCTGAACACTGAGCGCACTTCCCAGCTGAACCGGATTGTGTTTATCAGCAGGGCTTTTATGTCCACATGTTCTCCGCGTTCCCGTAACCCGGGCGCTGCTGCACACCGAGTCTGCGATCAGCATTCCCCCTTCTCTCTTGTGAGAAATGGTCTTTTATTAGCAGGCGAGGAGGCAGACTTGCCCAGATTCAGCACACCCTCTCTGTGGACGGTGCACTGTGTGCGTGCTTTGTTTACGTATGTGTGTGTGTGAGTGCGCGTGCATGCTTGTGTGTGTTCATATGTTTGTGTGAGAGAGGAGAGTTGCCTATGTGAGCTGCAGCATCATCACTCTTCTAGAAAATCTGGCTAGCGACAGACTGCAGAGTTTCGGTTAAGAACCTATACAGAAAAACACTTTTTTCTGGGCGATGGAGAGGCAAGGATTGGGTTGGACTTCTTCTTGGCTTCATCTTTTTATATATCCGCAGGACTATTATCACAGAACTTTACCCAAATTCACAGAGAGGGAGAGAAAAGATAGGAGAAGGAAAAGAGAAGCAGGAGGAGGAATCTGGAGAGAGAGGACAGGATAAAAGTAGAAAATTAATCTAGCCCTGTCCTGCATTTGCTTTCTGTCTTCCTCTTTTCCTGCTCATGAATGTCCACACAGGAGAGTGGATTGAAAAAGACTGAGCAGGGGGACGTTGTGAAAGGAATCAGGGCTGGGGGGACATAGCTTCAAGTCCTGCTATTCTGCCTAAATAGGCTCTTCCTCTGTAATGCACTCAGGCTCCAGTGATTCGCTATGTGAATGCTGCCCATTTGCATAGCCACTCTCCCTCCCGTTTCCTGGCTGGCTGTTGAAGCTCCCCCCCCCCATCTCCCTCCGTCCTCCTCCTCCTCCCTCCTCCTCCTCTCTCCCCTCTCTTCCTCTTGCGCACATCTTCTGGAACGGTGCTGCCGATTGCTGCCCGTGTGCGAGTGTGTGCGTTCCTGCCCAGGGCTGCTCTCTCAGGTGCTGTCGTTGCTGTATATCGCTCGGTGTCATTGAGAGCGGAGATCTCTAGATGGGGAAACGGGTGCGCTACTTGGCACAACTCACAGGTGCAATCACGCCGTCTCCCGCGCGCCTGCTGCAGCTGTCCGACACATGCAAATGAGACGCGGATTTAACTATGGTCCCATTCCTCTGGGGCATCCTTTGAGACCACTGGAGGAGGAAAAGGAGGGAAACTCAGAATGTCTGTGTTGATTTTCTGAAGACAAATTCACTTTGCACAGGTGCTATCAGTCTCTTCTGAAGTTGGCTTTCTTTCTTTCTTTTTTCTTGGCAATTGCATTTCTTGGAATATTCACAGTTTTTTTTTTTTTGTGGGAAGATGTTTTCTAATTTTGTGAAGTAGAAAAGAGAGAAACAGAGAGAATAAGGGAACTCAGGGAATTGGAGCAAGCTGGGATTTCTCCATTGCTGTTTGAGGTTGCCCTAATTTTTCTTGAGTGAATGTTTTTGATTGTTTCTGTATGATGATTTATGATACCTCTTTATGTCCCTGGGTGCTGCTACGGATTTCCTAACTCATTGGAGAACAGCAAGAGGCTTTTTTTTTTTTTTTATCCCACAACCGACATTTTGTGTGGTGTCCCTTTTGCTTTTTTTTTCTCCTTCTTTCTTTGTGGATCTGTGCGAGGGGTCTCTTGGCATAGTGAGATTTGGCGAAGGTGAGAAGCATGGGGCTGTAAGGCTTACTGAAGTTCGAACCCCGATCTGAATTCCTCATCTGGCCACTCAGGGAAGATGTTCGGAGGCTGGAGGACACGGTTATCTCCCCTGAGGCCCGTAGCAGAGCCCCTGAACTGGAATTCAGCTTCGCTCGCTCACCTGGCCTTGTGGATCACCGCCCTGGCCCTGGGCTTTGTGGCGGGGTCAGAACCAGGTGCCGTGGAGAGTCTCCACCACATTCACCTCTCCCACGGAAACAAGCGTCACCATATTGTGCCTATTGCCATCCACAGATCACCTGCGTCCCTTAGAGCAGGGCACAGTAAGTATTTCCTTGTCTCACCATCAATACGTTCTCTGCGTTCGGTAACTTCTTGATCAGTATTGTCGTTTGACTTTTAGCAAATCTTCATTCACTCTTTGGTGTATGTTTCTGATTCAAGTCTAAATATAATTTGATATTGTTTCTTATATTTAAGAGCCCCCTTCCCGAGACACACGGCGAGTCTGGCTTAGATCCATCCCCCCCTATTTTCCCCGTCTCAGCAAAGTGCCCTCTGTCTCCATGTCCGAGATTAGCCATATCCCTATCTCCAGATGCTCCACTGTGTCCAGATTAGACAGGATTAGAACGTTGTGGCGCTCCACGTCGCCCCTGGGTGTCTGGAAGAGACAAAGATGTGTTGCCTCGGGCTCCACAGGGCGTCGAAGCCGCTCCTGGCCTCTTCCCAGCGTGGAGTGTGGATGAGGCCTCTTTAGCCTGTTTGGCAAGAAGGTTCATGACACAGGCATTAAGCGAGGAAGGAAAAGAAAAACAGGAAGAATCTCAACTATGAGAAATTACGTAACCTCACCCCAAGTATTCATGGTAGACTGCAGTATGCTCACCTCAAAACCATTTTAGAAATACTGCAGTTTTTTGTTTTTTTCTTGTACTTCTTGTATTTTTGGCCTGCAGTTGTAGGCGAAACTGATGTTTAAGATTGAGGCGGTATGACACGTAGAAAACAAAAAATACTTTCTTTAGTCATCACACTGCCCAAGCATTTTTGAGTGACGTAATCACTACTGGTGTAACACTGACGTAATGCTGAGGAACCATGGCTTCCATTGAGTAGACACCGCTTAATAATGCACAACAAATCCCTACTGTAATGTGAATTATCTATCATTAAAGTTTAGCAGTACAAAGCATTAAGTTGTGAGGGATAACACCACTGCAGAGCAGCACTGGCATTTTGAGGATGTTGTTTATTGGACACAGGAGCAGCTCGGAAACTATACTGGAGCCCCGGATCACTGGGCAGAGTTAGACCTGTACAAAACAAGGGAGTCGGTGCTCCTCAGTGATGATGAGGGAGACGGGAGGTTTGCCGACCTACCGAGACAACAAGAGAGGCAATTAGGCCACTCTGCCGTGACCTGTCTGCAGCGGACCACGCTCAGCTCGCCCTCCTGCTCTCCCTCAGGACCCCGGGGGCATGTGGTGCTTTCAGGCACATTCCTCGACTTAATATCACAGTTAGCGTCGCTGCTAGTCCACCGTGCTGTTAATATGAGAGAGAGAGAGAGAGAGAGAGAGCTGGGGGGAGCTTTGGGAGCTTTCTGAGTAACATGATTACATTTTTAGTTGATCAGCGCACGGAGGGTGCATAAATGCAAAATGGGAGACATGCTGTTCAACATGGTACCTGGCTCCAGGACAAAGCCTGCTGTTGTAAAAGCCCCAGTGCTGTTGTCTTAGTTGTGCTGCGATTGGTTTAATTTTCATGGGGCTTGTTCCTTACATGGGGTGGCTCTTCTCTGCAGCAATTAAACATGCACCGCTCAATTTTTTTCAGTCTTAATTTGTGAATGCAAGAGCCAGAGGCCCCTCAAGTTTGATTCTGTATTTTTCAACAGTATCTTTTTTTTTGCTTTGTATTTGTAGTTTCTATGTATTAAACAACAGAAACTAGCCTTATGCTATCTTCAATTGTCCTCTTCCTCTTTTCCCTGACCCCTCTGCCTCTCTCTCTCTCTCGTAACTTCCGGTGTCATCGTCAATGTTAAAATCTAATCCTATTTGCAATACTTATGTAACTGTGCCTGCCTTTCACCGTTGTTGTCACACTGCATTTTAACATTGTCCTAAGTGATTAGACCAAACAAAGCCAATAGAGTGCTGACAGTTAGTTCTATATGCAAATTGGCTCCATTTCATGAAATTGCACTTTTTTTCCACTCAGTATGTAGCTAAATTAGTAGTAACTCTGGCTGCCCCCAATGGTGGACTATCCATCAAGTTTTCCAAATATTCTCAAAACACACAATTCCTGTAAGTGATTTCATAGGAAAACATTAGGGCTGTCAATCGATTAATATATTTAATCGCGATTAATCACATGATTATCCTTAGTTAATCACGATTAATTGAAAATTAATCGCACATTTTTCATCTCTTCAAAATGTACCTTCAAGGGAGATTTGTCATGTATTTAATACTCAACATGGGAGTGGGTAAATATGCTTGCTTTATGCAAATGTATGTATATAGGCTATTTATTATTGGAAATCAATTAACAGCACAAACACAAGGTACTGCATTTAACATACAAAATATGCTCAAATCAAAACATGGCAAACTCAACAACAGCTGTCAGTGTGTCAGTGTGCTGACTTGACTATGACTTGCCCCAAACTGCATGTGATTATCATAAAGTGGGCATGTCTGTAAAGGGGAGACTCGTGGGTACCCATAGAACCCATTTACATTCACATATCTTGAGGTCAGAATTCAAGGGATCCCTTTGAAAATGGTCATGCCAGTTTTTCCTCGCCAAAATTGAGCGTAAGTTTGGAGCACTATTTAACCACCTCCTAGTTTGACATGGTTGGTACCAATGGATTCCAAAGGTTTTTTTAGTTTCATATGATGGCAGTATCTTCACTCTAGCTTTAAATCTGAGCCCGCTACAAACCTAGAAATCGCAAGTTGCGTTAATGCGTTAAATAAATTAGTGGCGTTAAAAACGAATTTGCGTCAACGCGTTATTATCCCGTTAACTTTGACAGCCCTGGAAAACACACATTACTCTCTACATATATATCAGCATACTGTAAGAGAAACCATGCTTTGTTTCCATTGTATTGAACGTGTATGCCTGTCATTGATTTATGTGGAAAGAAGAAGAAAATTACCATGGTCAGGATGTATGAAATTGAGTTGGAGTGTGATGCATTGTTTGTTTAGGGCTAGCAGTAATGAGGTTCAGACAGTATCAACTCTGAGGAGCAGACATACCATTCATCATGGATAGACTCCCAGAGGTGATAGTCTTCTTTCCCAGAGATACTCGATCTGCTGGATAACTAGGTTATCATGTTATTTTCTGTACCTGCTGCTCTTAATCGTTGAGACTGGATAGATGAGATGATCTGATCAATGGGAAAAGTGTTTTAGGAGCTTAATCATCAGTGGTTAATGGGAAAGTAGACTTTCTGGAGATTATCTGCTTGTAACTTCTATTGGTTAATGCAGGAGATGGTGATCTGCAATTCCCACCAAGTATACAGCACCTTTCATGTTCTCATCTGTTTTCGTGGCCTATGCTATGTGCTCATATGTGTGTCATAGCCCATATGTGTAGTAGAGGGTTCCATGATGATGATGTGATCCTAACACCTGCTCCGTCAACTGCTGCACAAACCGCGTTTTGTGTTTCAAAACTCGCGGTTTCATCAAAGTCGTCGGAGCAATTTAAGTGATTATAATCAATTGTCAAGCTCTCCACCTTCAGAGCTAATGGTTGAATGGATTAGAGACAGACAGTGATCGTGTGTGCTACCCCTGCTGCAGAGAACAGATGAGCAGGGGGGTAAGAGAAGGACAGAGGGAAGAAATGAAAGAATATAGAGGATGAAGAGAAACGGAGGGGGAGGAAATGAAGAAAGAAAGGAAAAGAATGAGAGAGAGAAAGAGAGAGAGAGAGAAGAGGGAGAAAGTGGATGCTTTCTGATGTTGCCTTGCTGCCGGTGTGTTGTGGGCTTGTATAATATAATTACTCCCATGTCTCTGAGCTGATGTCATTCTGCGATAGTGTGAGGATGACAGTATCTCTGCTTCTGTGAGGCAGCGGAGATGATAGCTGCCCTGATAAGGATCTGAGTACATGTTCCTCTGCTCTAGAGGGAGCAGAGGCAGTTATTGACCCGCGAATGAGAGAGAGGGGAAGACTGCAGTCATTTCATTCTCCTCTCTCTCTCTCTCTCTGATGTGTGAGAACACAAACACCCTCTCTTTATTTAGGTTTTTAACCTACTTGCATCTTATGATACTCACTTCCTTCTTCTTCTTCTCTTCCTTTCTATCATCTCTTCCTGACCACTCTGCCGTAACCCCCCCCCCTCCCTCCCAGCCCTCCTGGTTGGTCTATAGAATCCATCCAAGCAGACAGAGTGGGCAGCCTTTTGCGCCTGCAGTGGTCTGTGTGGTTTCGGTGGTGACCAGGCTTTGGATGGCATGAAGGGAAATGAGACCTGACTGTGCGTGCGGTGGACAGCGAGGGGTCAGCTGAGTAATGTGTCTGGTTTCGGATTAGAGACTTGGGAGACAGAGAGGGAGAAAGAGAGAGAAAAAGACCCCCCCCCTCCCTTCTCCTTTGACTCAAAATGCATTGAGGTCCTGGATGAGTTTGAGTCAGGGGGCTCTTTACCCATAAGCCACTCGGTGAATCATCATCAGCGTCGTCTTCTCTGCCATCTCTCACTTTTTTATTCATCCCGTCCGTCTGTCTGTTTACACCTCTGGCTTTCCCTTTTAAAGTTATTTTTCTTTTTTTTAAATTACCTCAAATGATAAGTTGTCTGGTGAATGTAGAAGTGTGATATGCTGTGACTCAATTTGCGTACTTCTGTATACTTACACTTGCCATTTTGAGTGCATAAGTGCATTCACACTGACAAGTATGGCAAAATGCAGTGCGCTATAAGCACCCGGATGTTTTACTTCACCCTCAGCGGTCACCATCTTTGCTACGTAGTGGAAGGGGAGGGGCCAACAACCTATTTCTATCTTGTGAAAGTGGCGAGCGTGGAAGCTGCAGTGGTTGCGATTGAATCGGCGAACACTGAACTATACAAATTTAAGTTATACATGTTTTTTTTTTACTAGTACCACTACACTGTAGTCGGATAGAAGCCATTATTGGGTTAAATTATCAGTCTGAATTGAATTACTGCCAATACTGCATGATATCCTTGGCTGATCTACCGAACTTCCATTGAGTGCACAACTGCTGTGTGCGATTTGAGACAACACTACCTTGTCGAACTTCATGCACTATGCAATAGTGTGCATAGTGTACTACATGGAAGTATACTAACGGAAGTATCCGAATTGAGACGGGTTCATAGAGAAAACGTGTCATCTTGCACAGAAATGGAGGGAAACTATCATACAGTAAACTGCACCATTTTCCAGTTTTGATGTCACACGTACGCAGCTGTTAACCCTGCAAAATACAATGGCATATTGTAATGGGATAATGCCACTGTAACTCTGACAGACTACACCGGATGCATAACAATAATTAGATTATATAAGACATTTATTTCAACAGCAGGATACACCAAAACAAGAGCATGACAGACGTACTAATGCACTGTATAACAAAAGGGCATAATGACATTCAAATTGGCAAGGAGAACTTAGACACGACAAAGATGTTATGCATTTGTGAGAAGGTAAAAAACAAACTATGAATGCATGTACAATAGTGTGGCTATGAGAGGAATAATAGGTAGAAGAGGATTGCTTCCACATTAACTGTTAAAGTGTTTGAGCCACTGCTGTATTTTTGCATTCAACATTGCCTGTATGGAAGACAGGAAGCGCGGAGGAGTGATGCATGTGTGGCGCAGGTCAACGTGTTAAAGATGCTAATGAAAGAGCTTAAATAGTTCTCCTCAGTCCATTCTGATTGACTCTATAAATGCCTCTCCATTTCCCAGAGGAACGGCACAAGAATGGGAAGAAAAATAGATAAATTGAATCAAGATCAAGAAATGCAAAAAACCCGTTTTTTTTTTATCTAATCTGAATTGAGTTCAGTCACCCCGGAGAATCCTCATTCTCTGTCATCATAATGAGGCAGCAGCTATCTCTGTGCCAGTCAAGCCTGTATATATGCACACGAGCTCACTGCACACACAAAGAGGAGCAACACTCTCCCAGATCAACTTTCATCTCTTTGATCGCTTAGATTCATTGTCACGAGGATGTGGGTAGTGGAAGTGATATGCAAATTTGCACATGGGGGAAAAGTTTCATTTATATAGCGTTACATATAATTGGTTAGTTAGAGTTTAAAATGGGTCATAAAGAAAAATATGCGCTTGGAAGGTATAAAAATATAATTGTCCAGACGTACAGTAGTTCCAAGAGTACAGTGATAACTCCCCTAGTGGTGGACTAATTGGTTCGGGGAAGGTCATGGGAGGAAAAAAAACAGAAGATGGAGGGTGAAATCTTTCAGCCTTTACGACCTGATAACCCCAACCACAGGGGAGGCCGGAGAGGATGGGTTTCTGTGGCAGCCGGCTCGCAGAAGACAAAAACGTGTGATTGCCATTGATCACCCGATCGATAATGAGCCTCTACTTAAATTTCACACTTCTGTTTTAGGAGAGGGGGGAAAAAACAACTCCATCCTTGAGCTCTTCTGCGTGGGTGGTTTGACTGACAGCGTTCTAATTATTCTTACAAATCATTACCTAACAACTTTAATAGCATGTATGTTGGATTAATGATGAAAATAAAAAAAAGCTTTAAAATATGAATGGGCTGCCCTGTGTTACAATAGAAGGCCTCAATAAGAACCAACCATGTCATAACCATTCTTTTTTTTTGCAATTTACAATTGCTCACCTGCAGCAGAGTGGCAACAGAAAGAAAGCTGCCCCCTAATCCACTCTAATAGGATTGTGTGGGATTTCACCTTCCTCATTGCTCCTTCCATCGCTTAGTGCCTCGGGCCTTCTGGCATGGGCTGATAAAAACACGCCTACCTAAGTGCAAGCTAATATTAGCATATATTTTGCAACATAGTGTAGAAACACAATGCATACCCACGCACATTTCTTTTTTTTCCCCCTCTTTTATATTTATTTGTCAGTAGATACATGGCATCAGTGTGAGATAAAGGGCAGGCACAGCTCTCTCATGGTGCTCCGACAGTACATTGCCTGTTGATAACGGGGAGGCAGAGCTGTATATAAAATCGCAAAGGTAGTAGTTGTGCTGCACGACAAAAAAGTCCCTCTCATACGCCCCGTTACATCAGCACATGCAATGTTTATTTCCTGCCGTTTTTCCTCCATTTCCATTTTATTGTATCATTTCTATAAGATATGCAGCTAATTAAAAAATATCTCACCATTTAGTAGAGGCTTACTTACAAAGTGAGGCTACTCGGCAATAGGCAAAGCATATGTTTAATCCTGCAATTAAGGCGAAGGCGCGCTCGTTATCTCCTGGGTACTGCTCGCAAAAGGAGTAAACAGCGAAAAACGAAGCGGCGTCATGTAGGGACGACGTGAAAATTGGACACATGAGGATTTGCTGGTATAATATTAAATGTATAGAACAAATTTGTATATACACACATTGTTTTTTTAATACCTTATGTTACTCACTGCTTGTCCCATTTGCCCATTCATGTAAAATGAAGACCGTACATATTGCGCAGGGCATTGTATGTGCCAAACTGAGTGTGTTAAACGGCGTCTGCTCGTGTTTGAAGTGTTTTTAATGCTCCGCTTTTGAGCTACCTACTGCACATGTACATAGCCTTGAGCTAAACAGTGATTTGTTAAAGAAAGGAGACAGTGAAGAGGGCTTTACCTGATATTTTTTCCCTCATACGTAGATGCATTAAATCATTTCAAAGAAAGCTCTCCTGCGTCACAAGCATTTTGTAATTATGCAAGCCTAGTATAGACTGCTATATCATTTGCTTTTATGAATAGCGCTAATGGAGGAGTATAGCACAGCAACTCTGTCTGATCCCATACAGCAGCTTCTTTGTGAGAGCAGCGTTTGTGCTGATGCAGGTTGGGCTGCATATGGTGATGGGCAGCCAGAGTTGTCTCTATAGTCTCAGATCAGAGCTCTGGCCCTGGACTCTGTTTTCTGCCTCACTTCCACTGTAATTATCCCCCACACTTGTCTTTTTTCGGTAATTAGAACTGCAGTCATACTCCACATCTGTTGGCTCCCTAATAGAGAAGACAACAGCTTCTAGAGACCATTTGGGAGTCTGTGATGTTCGGTACATGCTAGGGCTGACGGACACACTGCAACTAAATAATGCACTGATGTCTGATGGCACGCAATCAGTCGAAGAGGCTTTTAGCCGCGAATGAAAAAGCCGAGAATCGACTGATGCTTTGCTTTTTATTTAAGTCTAACTTTGATATGTGTGTTCGCTGGCACGCAAATTAAACACTGGATGCAGAAAAAAATCTAATCAACAAATTTGCTGGCAAACAAAATGGCTGACCTGAATTGAGAGAAAGGGAGCATTGAGTCTGAGGAGCAAATGAGGCAAGTGATGATGAGAGAGTAAATTAGAAGCTGTCGATACTGTGAGACACCTCTATCAGAGCCAAGGCTGTTGGCTGGGGAGGCAGATATGCAGCTGGTCAGAGTAACAAAGGGCCCGTTTGGTGTATTGCTCCATTAAGACACTGGGTCTTGTCAGCTCTGCCTGGATGGGCCATTCTGCTCCACAAGGCAGGGGCTCATGTATCACTTACGGCTTAGGGGAAGTGAGCATGGTGGAGAAAGGGGGGGCAGAAGGGTGTGAGTGACACTGGTCGACTGAGCATTCATGGCATTATGTTACCCGCCCAGGGGGCAGAACTTTACCTCAACCATGAATTGATGGTCTCCTGCCATGAAGAGCAAGGGGTGGTTGGTATGGCTACCCGGGGGCCCTGCCATGACGAGGTGAAGGCTTATCTCTTCAGAGCAGTGTGAGGATAAAATATGGCAAAGTACTGCACACAGTGTGATGCGGCGGCAGATTTCTTCATTCACAATCTCTGACGAACTGCAGATTGCATCAGTTTAGGGCTGCTTAAAGGATGCTATATATAATATAATATAATAAGAAATACTGGCAAAGAGATACTTCCTGTTAGTGGCATTAACATTTGTTGCAGATGTTACACCAAATTCTGTCACCCATCAGATTCTGTGACCTCATTGGGAATTGTGTGTCCCGCTCGGAGAAGCCTCGTTGTGGATTTTGAATATCCATATACTCTGGCTCAAATAAATCCAGGCGGCCATCGAATTCAAAGAGTTCATCCACATTATGGAAATCATCTTAATATTCATCCATGACATTAGTTAATACTAAGCTACGCTTTCTGTACACAACAAACACTCATGTTTCCGCCATGGATGTATTCCACTATTCCATCATTGTCTTCCAGCGACACGTCACCTCGCCAGAGTTCAGAACGAGACTTCTCTTTGAGCTAGACTCTTTCCATAATGTCAGACACTTATAATAACAACCAGAGCCTGTCATGGTAAAAAACAGCACTTTTAGTGGGCCTATATGATGGTGCCAGCTTGCCCCAATAGGAATACATTGCAGCTGCTGTCTATATTGCTGCCACTTCAGCTATATTGCTGCCACTTCAGATGTTCTTTGTCATACCTTATCACATACTGTATTGTGATGGATGTGGCCAAAAATGTTTTAGTAGGGTCCCAAATTTTCGTAACGGTGGTTTCAATGTGTTAAAATCTGTTACCCTTCAGACACTACTAGAGGATCAACTATATGACAAAATATTATCTGGTGAGGTGTTAGTAATCTACAGAAAGACCAGTACACTACAGCTATCAACATCTCTGCATCTAATGTTATTATAGGGTCACAATCTTTGGTTAAGAGCTATCAAAATATGTGGCCCTATCTAAATAACTATGGGGGCATCCTTTTTGGTAACACCTTTTAGGGCTGGGCGGTATGGCCAAAATCTTTTACCACAATATAGGTAATTTCTTGATAACAATAAATATCACAATGAAGTATGTTTTCTGGTAGTTCAATAAATAAATAGT